>NC_072378.2:140752500-142002500 GCF_028885625.2 Pongo pygmaeus | reverse complement strand
AAAATAAAAACATATGTTCTGTGATGATTATAGCATTAAATTAGAAGTAATTTATAACAAGGTATTAATAAAATTCCTAAGTATGTTAAAATTTACAAATTTGCTTATAAAATACTATGATAAAAAATTATGAGAGAATTTAGAAAATGTTGTGAACTGAATGATAAGGGAAGCATAACATAAATCTCTGGGTTGAAGTTAGGCTGTAGTTAATAGAAATTTGTCATGTTAATAATTAACTTTTAAGTGAAAATACCTAATATCAGAAAATAAAAAATATTTATCTAAGCTTCCAATTTAAGAAGCTGTGGAAAGAAAAGCAAATTGAATCTAAAGACAGGCCATCACAGAAATATGGGTAGAAATCAATGATATAAAATAATTGAGATTCAGTTTTTAAAGATTAAATTGACATTGATATTTGATGAGATTAATAAAATTGATAAGGCCATAGTAAGACTCTCCATGATGTTAAAAGTAAAACATACAAATATCAGGATCAACATATTCTACATACATTGAAGAGATAATAAAAGGATACTATAAGCACTAGGCTCACTATTGATACAACCACTATAGACTATAAACCTCAAATACATTTTGTTGGGTGAAAAAACTCAAAGGCATGAGAAAATATGTACCTTGTAATTTCATTTATACAAATTCTAACAAGAGGCAAAGCTAATCTATTGTGGTAGTTATCAGAAATTTGTCATCTCAGAGTGAATAATTTACTGGAAGGTGTCACAGAGGACTCTTTGAGTGATGAGAATATGCTCTGTAATGTTTTGGGTGGTGGATGTATGTGCTCATTCAAGTATTAAAACTCATTAACTGGCATCCTGATACTTTGGGAGACCAAGACAGGCAGATGGCTTGAGTCTAGGAGTTCCAGACCAGCCTGGGCAACATGGTGAAACCCCGTCTCTGTTAAAAAAACAAAAATTTCCCAGGCGTGCTGGTGCACACCGGTAGTCCTGGCTACTTGGGGGGCTGAGATCTGAGGATTGCTTGAGTCCAGGAGGTGGAGATTGCAGTGACCTGAGATTGTGCCACTGCACTTACTACACTTCAGCCTAGGTGACAGAAGGAGACCCTGTCTCAAAACAAAAGTAAAAACAAACAAACAAAAAATCCTCACTATCTGAAACACTTAAGATCTTTGCATTTTGTATTATGTAACTTGTACCTCAACTAAAAAAAAATGTTTTCAGTTAATTCCACCTCACTTTCTCCTATTATACACCATTACTTATTTGTCTCATAGGTATTAATATTCGTGTTTTATTTTTCCATTAATATTTCCCAATTGTGTGTTAAAGTTTGTATACATGTGTGTGTTTTCAACAGAGTTGAAGTTGAAGCAATAGAGGAAAGAGTATTTTTAGTTTAAGAGGCCCAAAACTGTGGGTGACTCTCTTTGCTTTACTCAATTTGATTTGATATGGTATTTATTAGACACTTAACTGTGATTTTTAATATAAAGATTGGTGTATGTTTAAGAAAGATATTTCTGTAAGATATCTTGATATTAGAATTAAAGCCTGCTTGATTTTTTTGTTATTCCTTAAAATTACTCCAGTGCTACAATAATAATAGACAGTCCTATTAAAAAAATTAGAATTAATTAATTGTATACGCACATAGACATCTAAGTCTTTGGTTGGCTAATGGCTTTTTATTTAATAAGTACAGTGAAAATGGAAAAGAAATATATCTAGCCCTGTTGTTAACAATTACAAAGGTCCTGTTTTCCTATATGAATGATAATGATTCCACTGAACTGAATAACTATTGTTCTCATTCTCCTCACAGCTGGCAGATGATATAGTAGAGACAGTCCTAATTACCTGACGGTCTATGAATAAGCAAGGGAAAGATCAGTAGTTTGGTGATTTAATCACTGAATAAAATTAGTGTAGGACCCATTAATTTCCTTTTATATACAAACTACCATAAAAAAGCTCTTTAAACTGATTTCAGCATTATTTCTACTATTTAGAAATGTTAAATAATATTATCTCATAGCATTTTCCCCAACAGCAAAAA
This sequence comes from Pongo pygmaeus, assembly GCF_028885625.2. Taxonomy (NCBI): domain Eukaryota; kingdom Metazoa; phylum Chordata; class Mammalia; order Primates; family Hominidae; genus Pongo; species Pongo pygmaeus. Next base: position 142,000,451 of record NC_072378.2, on the reverse strand, counting down.
CTGTTGAACAATTTCTCTGCTGAAAATGTTATTGAGGAGCTGTTTAAATTACTGAAGCATTTAAAAAATCAACATAATTAAAGTATAATGTACCACTTTCAAGTATATATTTTGATGAGTTTTGACGAATTTATACATCTTTGTAACAACCACACAATAAAGAAATAGAACATTTCTGTTGCTCTTGTGCCATCTCAGTCAATTCCACCCCTCCAGACAGGCAACTACTGATATGTTTTCTGTTCCTATAGATTCTGTTCCTATAGATTATTTTAATATTTTTCCTCCCCATTTTCTCTCACCTAGTAAGACCCCCTTTCAAGGATAATGAAATTAACAAAAGTTATATCTGAGATCCAAATAGACTGAACTGCCTATATTTTCCTTTCTCATAGAAATCATAGAATACTTACTTCTTCCTCACCGGTCATCTAGCAGCTTTGAGTGGCCCTATTATAACATTGAAAGTGAATTTATAAATTTTCAATTACAAAATAGTTTCACTGTATAGTCCAAACAATAATTATTTGACAATTATCTATGGAGAGTGTACCATGTTTTAGTCACTCATTCAGATGGTGGTGTACACAGTTAGGAAAGATGTAATATCTGCTAAAGCAGGGGTCTTCAATACCTGGGGGCCACTGCCTGTTAGGAACCTTCCCACACAGTAGAAGGTGAGCAGTGAGTGAGCATTACCCCGAGCACCTCTGCCTTCTGTCAGATCAACAGCAGCATTAGATTTTCATAGGAGTATGAATCTTATTGCGAACTGCACGTGTGAGGGATCTAGGTTCTACACTCCTTATGAGAATCTAATGCCTGATGATCTGAGGTGGAAGTTTCATCCTGAATCCAACCCCCTCTCCCCACCATTCGTGGAAAAATTGTCTTCCATGAAACTAGTCCCTGGTGTCAAAACGACTGGGGACTTCTGTGCTAAAGGACAGGAAGCACAGCTGGAGATTATCATGCAGGAAGATGAGTGAGTACAGGGACTGTGGGGTACATGCAGGAGTACTCATTTAGATAGTACAGTACTATACTATATGAGAAGCACAGTCTTCGAGCTCATGAAGAATTTTTGAAGGGAGTGACATCTCATCTGAGAATTCAAGAAATTAAAAGAATTTGCAGAGGAAGATGGCAGGAAAATAACTTCAGTTAGAATGAAGAAATTGAGCAACAACAAAGAGCCAAGCATTCCACTGAAGGCCAAAGATAAACTACAGATCAGAGCTCTTAAAATTTGCCTTAAGGGATTTGTACTGAGGATCACAGGAAGCCACTGAAAGCATTTAAAGGGTAGTGACATCATTATATTTTATATTTTAGCAAGATTATTCTTGCTTTCATAAGGGAAATTGAACATAGTTGTACAAGGTTACGTATTTGTCAGAGATGATGTTAGTATAAAACATGGTATAGGCTCTGAGAGAAGCAGATGTATTTGAACACATTTAAGAGCTAAAAATCTGCAGCAATTGAGCACCGATTAAATATGTGTATTGAAAGAGAAAGCAGTGTTTTTCAATTTGACAAAGGAGTGAGACATTTCATTATTTCTTGATCTAGGAAACCTGGTAGATATGTACACTGAGATGCCTGCAGAGTTTGTCAAATAAGCGAAAAGAACACTCATATACCTTTTACCCAGATCCACCAATTAAGTTTGTCATCCCCCCATTACACACACATACACATTTGAAAGTTGTAGATACCATACTACATACCCTAAACACTTCAGCACCTATCCCCTAAGAACATATTTTCTACACAACTATAGTTATCAAACTATTCAAGAAATATAAGATGAGCACATTACTTTTATCTAATATGCTGTAGTCCATATCAAAACTATGCAGTTGTTCCAAATATGTTATTTATAGTCATTGAATTTCTCTTCTACACACACACACACACACACATAATTTCTTATCTAGAGACAGCAAATCGTGGTAAAATTTTTCTAAGTAGTAACACTTATACTTTTCAAATTCTCATGAGGTCCATGATTTTCTTAGAAAAACAAATTTAGTCCACTTTCAGAGAGTAAGAGTGATAGTGTAATTTGGACAGAATAGAGATAGAGTGAACTGAACCATAAGAATCCTCATAAAATATTAAAAATATTAAAAGTTCATACACAGAGTTTCATAACTTTTCTTTTGTTTCAGATTTTTTTTATGTATATTAACAATCTCTCTTCCTATCAGACATTTGGGTTAGGTGTAGCTCTTTTCATGATTTTCTGCTCCAGCATGAATCTTTCAATTTTAACAAGAATTATGATTCACAAACTATAGTTTCTCAGTATTATTATTATTGTTGTTGTTGTTCAAGCAATCAAAGCTATATAGCATTCCATGGGGTTGTCTCTCTCTCTCTCTCTCTCCACACACACACACATACACACACACACAGACCATAATTTAGGGGTTGGAGGGATATTGGTAATTTTAAAATATAACATTTAATTATGTATAAGATTATAATCTTTAAATGACATAATACTTATTTTCCTTATGAATGGATGGAATATAGCCATCAATAAATTTACTCAAATTGGAAGTTACCTCCTTGGCAGATTGGAATACAATTACTTCTAAGGTTTCTAAAGGTTTCTACATTAGATTTAGGGAGTCTCAACATGGAAGGGACATTGGTATAGAAGAAGGAGATGAGTCTCTAGAACGGAATCTGACACTATGGGTTGCTTGTGTCTTGTGGATTTCTTTACTTGTTAAATGAGGACATTATAGGAGAAATATTTTAAGGCTCTTTTATATAATAATTTCATTGTAGAAATTTATAAAAGCTTGACGCAAGATATGTTTTATGCTGCTGTATCTCAATTTATTTCTTCCTTATGGGTTCAACAAAGTTAAGTGAATTTTCAGATTCATGGTGTTACAGAAAAATACAGGTCTTGATGTGCTCAAGTCCATTCCCTGAATCAAATTTGAACATATATTATTATATTTCATCTTTCAAAAGCATTAAAATCTCTCCTTGTTGTAATTCTATTGCTTTTGATCTTGCTTATGTAGATTTTTCGCATAACAGTAATTTGCAAAGTGAAAAATATATGGAAATGGCTTCCAGCAACATGGATGACTAATCTGATCAAAAACTTCTTGTTTGAAATGTACAAAAACACTGTGAAAAATATAAGTTACCATTTTAAGATGAGAGCTAAGTTTAAGAGGAAGGAAGAAACCCTGGACATGAAGAGTAAACTCAAACTGGCAATGGAAAACTCATGACTTAACTTGAAAGTGACCTGAATAATAGAATAAAATTGGAATCACTCTACCAGCAAAAGCCTGGATTTTTAATAAGGAAAAATGCAGTCTTATCCCTTAAGAGCTAAAACTGTAACTCTTACATAAGGGAGTGTCCCTGATTAAAATAAAATGACTAAGGAAACTGCATTCAATAGAGAGAAGTGAAAAGTATGATTGTCTTCCCAGGTCTCTGAGAGAGGTTGGGGTTTGGCACAGAGAGTGGTGATCTCTAATGAAATGATTAAACCATAGCCTAAAGATGCATGAAGGTGTGGGACCCAAATGTCCATATGTATATTGTATTATCCAAATGTGCAATAATCTCATGACTATAACTTAGTGATAAAATAAAAATAGTTTCAGTTAAAGCTCTGGGATGCCTGTACAAGTAAACTTGAACTATTCTGTAGAAACATTTCTATAAAGTAGGTCATAGAGGACTTGGTCAGGGAAACAAATACAAACTAAGCCTTCACTAAAGAAGAGCTCACGTTTAAAACTTTGCTATTATAAGAATTAACAATTCACGTCCTTCGCCCACTTTTTGATGGGGTTGTTTGTTTTTTTCTTGTAAATTTGTTTGAACTCATTGTAGATTCTGGATATTAGCCCTTTGTCAGATGAGTAAGTTGCGAAAATTTTCTCCCATTTTGTAGGTTGCCTGTTCACTCTGATGGTAGTTTCTTTTGCTGTGCAGAAGCTCTTTAGTTTACTTAGATCCCATTTGTCAATTTTGGCTTTTGTTGCCATTGCTTTTGGTGTTTTAGACATGAAGTCCTTGCCCATGCCTATGTCCTGAATGGTAATGCCTAGGTTTTCTTCTAGGGTTTTTATGGTTTTAGGTCTAACGTTTAAGTCTTTAATCCATCTTGAATTAATTTTTGTATAAGGTGTAAGGAAGGGATCCAGTTTCAGCTTTCTACATATGGCTAGCCAGTTTTCCCAGCACCATTTATTAAATAGGGAATCCTTTCCCCATTGCTTGTTTTTCTCAGGTTTGTCAAAGATCAGATAGTTGTAGATATGTGGCGTTATTTCTGAGGGCTCTGTTCTGTTCCATTGATCTATATCTCTGTTTTGGTACCAGTACCATGCTGTTTTGGTTACTGTAGCCTTGTAGTATAGTTTGAAGTCAGGTAGTGTGATGCCTCCAGCTTTGTTCTTTTGGCTTAGGACTGACTTGGCGATGCGGGCTCTTTTTTGGTTCCATATGAACTTTAAAGTAGTTTTTTCCAATTCTGTGAAGAAAGTCATTGGTAGCTTGATGGGGATGGCATTGAATCTATAAATTACCTTGGGCAGTATGGCCATTTTCATGATATTGATTCTTCCTACCCATGAGCATGGAATGTTCATGAACAGACACTTCTCAAAAGAAGACATTTATGCAGCCAAAAGACACATGAAAAAATGCTCACCATCACTGGCCATCAGAGAAATGCAAATCAAAACCACAATGAGATACCATCTCACACCAGTTAGAATGGCAATCATTAAAAAGTCAGGAAACAACAGGTGCTGGAGAGGATGCGGAGAAATAGGAACACTTTTACACTGTTGGTGGGACTGTAAACTAGTTCAACCCTTGTGGAAGTCAGTGTGGTGATTCCTCAGGGATCTAGAACTAGAAATACCATTTGACCCAGCCATCCCATTACTGGGTATATACCCAAAGACTCTAAATCATGCTGCTATAAAGACACATACACACGTATGTTTATTGCGGCACTATTCACAATAGCAAAGACTTGGAACCAACCCAAATGTCCAACAATGATAGACTGGATTAAGAAAATGTGGCACATATACACCATGGAATACTATGCAGCCATAAAAAATGATGAGTTCATGTCCTTTGTAGGGACATGGATGAAATTGGAAATCATCATTCTCAGTAAACTATCGCAAGAACAAAAAACCAAACACTACATATTCTCACTCATAGGTGGGAATTGAACAATGAGAACACATGGACACAGGAAGGGGAACATCACACTCTGGGGACTGTTGTGGGATGGGGGGAGGGGGGAGGGATAGCTTTAGGAGATATACCTAATACTAAATGATGAGTTAATGGGTGCAGCACACCAGCATGGCACATGTATACGTATGTAACTAACCTGCACATTGTGCACATGTACCCTAAAACTTAAAGTATAATAATAATAAAAAAATAAAAAAATAAAAATTCACTCTAGGGAGAAATCAGCAGAAATTACAAACAGAAGAGTTAGTAATCCCCAAATTGATATAATGAAACCATTTATAAGAAATACGATTAAAGAATAGAAAAGAATAAAATTATACTAAAATTTATAATAAAAATAATCATAATAAAAGGAAGAAAAATTATAGAAACCAAAAGAAAAAAAGAATTTAATATAAACTATACAAATCTTCTAGAAAAATCTCCATCTCTCTATATATTTCTATTTATATCTGTATGCCTCTATACCATATACCCATATGTGTGGTCATATATTATTGATATTAAATAATGAGTGGGCAATTGAACAGCATTACACATAGCTGAAGAGAGAAAGTTTAAAGGTGAAGTTTAATGTGAATCTGATGAAAGTATGTAAAATAGATAAAGAGAAGGAAAATATGAAAGAACATTTAATTAACACATTTTATCTCTGTGTGTAAAAGATAGAAAGAGGTAATATTCACAGAAATAAGAAAGTTTTTTATAATTAAAAAGAAATCAGAAATGTCTAGATTTAAGAAGCATAGTTAAGTGTTTATCAGGATTAGTGGACACAATCTCATCTCTACAAACATCAGAAAGTGAGCACCAAAAAGTGAATTTAAGAGAATCTTCACATAAGGCAAAAATCATTATTATCATCATGTCCATTTTATGGTTAAAGGGACTGAACAGTGCAGAATAGTTAAATAATTTTCAGTGCAGAATAGTTAAATGATTTCACATATGTTCACCCAGCAAGTGGACAACATCATTTACAAAGGTAACCCATGAGAATTCAAATACAAATTTATAGATTTCAAATTTCAAGATATTTTCACCATACCAAATATCCATTTAACCCGCTACTAATTTTTTACTTTTTCTTACCTGATAAGGAATATTTTGTATGCACTATATAGGAATCACAGCATCATAATAATAATGGTATTTTAAAATGGTGTTTCTATGTCAAGTACTGTACTAAGCACTTTATGGCTTTCTCTGATTTAATTCCCTCCTTTAGTCTTTACAACAACCCCATAAAATAGGTAATATAATTGTTGTCTCCACATTATGAATGGACAAATTTCTTACCTGATCTCTTACATATTAGAATTAAATTCTTATAGAATTATTTTTGTTTATCTCAGTTTGTCACATGCCAAGGGCCATTTCCTTGTTATCATCATTCATTATTGAGGAGATAAAACAACTGATTTAACAAAGTATAACTTTAACAGGCATTTTTTTATTTGAAAATATAATGATCTCTTCCTAAAGAATAATGAGAGAGGTTGAAAATTTCAGCAAGAGGTTATATTGAAAGCATTTTATGAACATTTAGAGGAAATTTTTTTAAAATTATGTTTTTATATCCTTAATATCCTTGCCATCTTGGAATTATTTTTCTTATATTGTTTATATATTCTGTAAGTTAAAAGGTATCAGTACATCTATGAACTAAAAGTTCAAACAAAAATGGAATGTAAATTGTGGAAAGTGACCATTCTCTCTCTCTCTCTGTCTCTTTCCATCTCTCTCTGTTCCCCTCCTTTCTCTCTCTCTCTCCTTCTATCTCTCTCTCTCTTCTCACTCTCTGTCTCTATATCTATCTATCTATCTATCTATCTATCTATCTATCATCATACTATGCAGATGATAGGTGATTAATAGAAAAATAGATAGACAAATGAACGTGTAAATAAATAGGGAAGGGAAATTTTTTCCTTAGAGTGACATAGAAGTTACTAAAGTACAATAAAAAGTGGAGTAGAAAATGAACATTTTGTAACTGTCATACTAATAATTAATTTAGCCCAAACAAATAAAAGCAACAGGTACTAAATCTACTGTGTGAAAACTTGAAAATGAACAGTATATTTTCAGTTTTGCAGTTTTCTCCCATGAAATATTTCAAATACACATAAAAAATAATAATTTTATAGTGTATAAACTTTGTCATCAGGACCTTAACCTAGTTACCTTATACTTGATAAAACAATAAAATTTAATTTCACCGTTGAGGGGATGAACTGCCATCATGTACCTTCTTATATGATACACTGAGATAATACAACCTCATTTTTGAATACCCCTGTCAAAAATATGAATAACATAAATGTATCTATGAAGAAACATTGAATTCCCAAATTGTGGGATAATCTACAAAATAATTGGGCTGTCATTTTTTAAATGTCAAAATGAAAAAAGATAAAGACCGAGAAAATTTCTGATTAAAGCAGCTAAAAGGAACATGACAATTAGTCTTATGGGTGATACTAAATTGCATTTCTTAGAAGAAGAAAAATCTATTAAAGGAGCTGATTGGTCAATTAGGGACATTTGAATATGAACTGTTGGTACAAAATTGTTTTAGTAATAATGTTACATCTCTTGATTCCTTCTTCTTACAAAATACACTCTAAAAGGTTTATAAATAAAGGGACAAATTATAATGAAATTAATTAGAATAAACATATTATGAATAAGTAATAGATTTCACAGCAAGATTGACACATAGAAATAGATTATAAATTTAAAGTAAGACAGAGGGAAAAATGAACAAATGGTAAAGCAAATGAAACAAAATGTTAAGAATTTTTGAACCTAGATAGAGTAAACAAAAGTTTTTTTTTATTCTTAAAACTTTTCTGGTGAATGTGGTTCTTCGGGTGGTGTATATGCCTGGATCTGTCACTGTAGCTACATGCTTGCCTGGTAGTAAGATAACAGATGCTTACTTTTGACGCTCACCAACAGACTGCCTAATTCTATTTTTTGAACATTCATTTACTAAGGAAAAAGGTTTGAAATATATCAATAATTTTTAATTTACATTTTACTAATAATTATGAGATTGACAATTTTTTGCAATTTGTGCTTTTAAAAATATATATATTCATTCATTTATATTGTGCATTTATAATTTAGGATGTTACTTCCCTTTGATTTTTATGAGCACCTTACATATGAAATAATCTGATATCTTTGACATTTATTCTATAGACATTTTAATTACTCTCATATTTCTTTTAACTAATTTTTAAATAGAGAGTGTTTTCCATTTGACTATTCCTTTCTCTTTTTTTTTGAAATGGAGTCTTGCTCTGTCGCCCAGGCTGGAGTGCAGTGGCGCAATCTCAGCTCACTGCAACCTCTGCCTCCTGGGTTCAAGTGATTCTCCTGCCTCAGCCTCCCAAGTAGCTGGGATTACAGGTGTGTGCCACCATGCCTCGTTATTTTAGTATCTTTAGTAGAGATGGGGTTTCACCATGTTAGCCAGGCTGGTCTCGAACACCTGGCCTCGTGATCCACCAGCCTTGGCCTCCCAAAGTGCTGGGATTACAGGCATGAGCCACAGCGCCAGGACCATTTGACTATTTCATATGCCATTTCTTTTGATACATAAGGACATTCATTGTTAATTTTTAGGTAATGATTTATCCCAAAATTGTTAGTAAGTTATTTATACTCATTTAATCCTAGACCAAGCGCTTTCCGGCTAATTTCCTGGATACTGCTGTCAAAATAAAATTAATCAATGGATATATATGGATCCTGAACTCTTTATTTATCTCCTTCACAGAACTTGCCTTTGACTGAATTTATTTTAATTCTTTAGTTTTCAAGTTTTCATCATCTGCCTCTTCCTACTTATCTATTGTTCTATAATGAAGCACCTTCCAAATTAGTAGTTTAATCTCACAATTTATTAGTATCTTTCAGATTTCTGTGGGTTGACTGAGCTCAGTGGCTTGGTCCTTGCTTAGGGTCTCTCATGTAGATGTCCTCATCTGAAGACTCCATCAGCCTACATGTCCAAGATAGCTCATTCCCAGGGCTGGAGAAGCCATTTGTCAGCCACATTCCATTGACCCTGTATATCACCTTTTCTTTCTATTGTTCATAGAAGTCAAGACCAAGTTCAAAGGAAGTAGAATAAATCTCTGTCCCTCAATAACAAGAGTAACAAATTATTTGTGATCATATTAATTTGCCACAGTCCTCCCCAGTCTTTGATGGCAGAAAATCTGCATTTTTAACTGCCGATTCACAGCCTCCTAGATAGACTCGTACTGGGGTGTCTCCAAAAGCAGGTCTCATTATTGTTCCTGCTATAGTCCATTAATCTACTCATTTATGCACCGGTACCACATATTTAAAACAGCTCAGTTTATAATATATTTTAGCATCTAACAGGGTTGTGTACATGTTTTATTATCCTACATAAACATAATACTGAAGGAATGTTCTTGACCCTGTCTATATCTTATTTTGAGAAGATTTGGATGATTAAAGATGAGAAAAAGTTGTTGTTTTCCAACCCAACAAGTTCTCAACTACATATGAATTCTACATTCTGCTTACAAAGTCTGTTTTGAGCTCAGCTCTTACTTTTAATTTTTTATACCGAAAAGGGCAAAACCCAAGCTGTCAACATTTTATTTTCTCCAGAGGTCTCCTTTCCCAATTCTAAAAATTCATTAGGTGCATTTTCAATCTTCTAAATAACCTCACATGAGAGTTTTATCAAATATTTCATTACTACAAAACACATGTCTCCAATTTTTCGTCCTCCTAAAACAGTTCCCTTGGCATTTTCCCAACCTCTTCTAACCATTTCCTCAGAGATTGCTGCCTGTTGTAAAGGCAATGCCAGAAAATTTAGATTTTTATGACAGTACCCTTTCCTGGTACCAATTTCTGTATCAATCAGCTCTTACTGTAAAAAGCGCCGTATTACAGACAAGCACAAAACCTCGGTGACATAACTTAATAATCATTACTCGGTTCCTAAATTTGAAGATAAGCTGGGGATTAGACTCCACTCAACTGGATCAGTCCCTTGAACCAGTGAGCTAGTCATGTTCTAATGGTGAAAGCAGAGGTATTGCAAACATTCTTTCCTAGCCTCTTATCAAGTTACTACGACGCATATCCCATTGGCTACAGTACGCTTCAGGGCTAAACACAAAGGCAAGGGAAGCAGAAATATATTTCACCTCTGTAACGCGAGGGTCTGCAAAATCACATGGTACAAAGAGTGTGAATATATAAATTAATATAATCTAGGACAACGTTTAACTTCTCCGCTTGACTTGTACATATTTTTTAAATTGCATACTTACATTGAAAATTTAGACGTTTGGTATTTCATCTTTGTGGGTAAATTCTCTCTGAAATAAGAGAAAACCTACTAAGAAATAAATGAACGGGACAATTTCAGAGGGTTATGCATTCTAAAATATTACAAATAAGGATGAAGAAATACTTTAAGCAGCATAGATTGGTGATTAAGAGCATGTATTAAGACAAACTGCCTTGGTCCATGTCTCACTTACCGAGATTCTAGTTATTACAAATTTCTTATACTTTCCTTGTCTCCATTTCTCACTTTAAGTAAAATATAATTATGATAGTACTATTTCATAGGGTTTTCATCGGGATTAAATGAGTTAATTTATGTGAAGTGCAGAAAGTCATGCTTTGTATATAACGAGTACTGAGTTTACCAAGTGCTGACGAGATGTTTCAATTGATAGTTGAATGATTAAAAGATGTGAAGGAGATATGTGCAAGAATATTCTTTGAAGATGGTACAGCAATGTGAAGTCCCAAAGATAAGAAAGAAAGAAAGAAAGAAAGAAAGAAAGAAAGAAAGAAAGAAAGAAAGAAAAAAACTAGAAGAATAAGAAGAAGGTCAAAGTATTATTCATTCATTTATGTGAGAACTTCAAGCATTTCTTTATTTTTTTATGTATTTTTTTGAGACAGAGTCTCTATCGCCCAGGCTGGAGGGCATGGCAAGATCTCTGCTCACTGCAACCTCCACCTCCCAGGTTTGAGAGATTCTCCTGCCTCAGGCTCCTGAGTAGCCAGGATTACAGGCATGTGCCACCATGCCCGGCTAATTTTTTTTTTTTTTTTTGTATTTTTACTAGAGATGGGGTTACACCATGTTAGCTAGGCTGATCTCGAACTCCTGACCTCAGGTAATCTGCCCACCTCAGCCTCCCAAAATGCTGGGATTACAGGTGTGAGGCACCACACCTGGCCTAAACCAAGCATTTCTTTAATGTGAATAAAGACCAATTCTTCATTTCCAGACTTATCATTTTAACATTTTGTTTTAATCTGTACTTTTAAATTAATTCCTAAAAGACATGTTTGTTTTGTTGTCCTCACTGGCTTCAAATCATAGTATTTTGAAAGTTGGAATAATCATATCTTTCTCAACATGTTAGTTTTTCCTTCTTTAATCAAAATGGAGACATTATTCTTCAGAGACCCCACTCTATTAGACTATTTGGGCTGCTAAAACAAAATACCTTAGACTGGGTAATTTATAAACACCAGAAATTTATTGCTCAGAGTTCTGGAGGCTGGGACATTCAAGATCAAGGTACCAGCAGATTTGATATCTGGTGAAAGCTCCCTCTTTGCTTCATAGATGATGCCATCTATGTCCTCACATGGTGAAATGGGAAAACAAGTCACCTCAATCCTCTTTTATAGGAGCACTAATTCCATTGATTAGATGACCTTATGGCCTAATCAACTCCCAAAGGCTTCATATCTTAATACCACCACATTGAAGTTAGGTTTCAACATATGAATTTTGAGGGGGACACAAACATTCACAATAGCAGTCACATAAATACTTCTTGGGGTTTCCTTTGATTTCTCAGCACTCTTAATTTACCCATTCATTCACCAAGTTTTGTAGATTTCTCTTATGAGGTATTGAACAGATGCTTCTCTTTTCTTAGTTTCTTCATCTACCATACTAATCCAGTAATTATTCCATTCATGATCTGCTTGTCTCACAGCTCATTGTAGTCAGCATCTAAGAGATATTAATATACTACCTACCGTTATCTTGTCCCTCTATAGCAATTGTCACTCTATAAACTTATACTCCTACTCACTTTTACATTATATTTCCACAGATACTAATATGTTGTAGTGAAGAGTCCTTAGCTTCACAATAGAATCTTCAAAGTTTCCATATAATTCTTTAAGCAAATTACTTAACATCTTAAGCCTGAACATCTTCCTTTTAAAATGGGAAAGAAAGAGATATTTCATGCATTCATTTATTCTTCAGGCTATTTATCCATTCAAACATGCATGTATTCAATACATGTTTATTTATCGCTCACTAAGTTCCAGGGACTCAAATATAAACAGGACATAAAAAATAAAAAAATACATACAGATGTGTCTCATCTACAAAAAATGTGTCTCATCAAATTTTTTATTTCTATTAAAAGCAAATCCAAATCAAACAGAAGGCAAAAGCATACAAATAGAGTAGTTCAAGAAAAGTTTGTTATTTATATGTAAAACCTACATAGAATTGTGGAAAATAGGGTTTCCTTAGACACTCATTTAGAACTTTATTATATGTTTGTCAAAAAACTGAGCATATTCTTAAATAGTTGATTTTAATTTTCTATTTATTGGATAAAAATATTTTAAAATACACTAATTATGGTTTTTCTTAATTTATTTCCATGCAATAGTTTTGTAGGAAAGTAAAGAATGGGTCATTTGGGGGCACTTAATTATTGTTCTGGCAATGATTAAGTAAAGTTTTGTTTTAAATAATTAAGTCATTTTGCTCCTTGCCAATGTATGCTTTAATTAAATTGACATCAATGAAGATAATACAACATAAAAATAATTTTACAGTGAATTTAATGTTCACTACCTTCTGTACTATTTAGATTGGGATAATTAAACTTGGCATATTTATTAAATAAAAAAACACATCCATTTAAGGTTACTCTTTAATGAATTTATTTGGTAGTAAAATATTTTGCATTAAATATTTAAAACAGCTTATGAATATATTTTATTCCCTCAAATATGCTAATGAATTTTTAATACAAAGCAAATGTTCTATTTTTTTTTATTTTTCAATGTATGTGTTTGCATATATGTGTATGTGTTGGTTCATTCTGCAAAGACTGCATGCTAATGTTAAAAATTATTGCAACAGAGTCTATTTATAGTTCATAAAAAAACCTTATGTTAAATACACATTTTTGGTTTGGGTTTCTTCCATATAGGTGAAATACTGAAGCCTGGCTTTCCAGACTTTAAGACTAAATGAAAGGATTTAAAAAGGCTCTAAAATCTTTATAGGGAAAAAAAACCCAGGAAAGTCATGTCTTCAAATGCTCAACCTTATTCTGGGGAAAGCTTTCTTGCTTTAAGGATTAAGATATTAATGGGAAATCTTCATTTTACCCTGCTGGACTCAACTTCATGCTCTGAAATAGAATTAACTTAAAGAGTCTAAGAAGTATCTGTCCAAAATCTAAATGACATTTTATAATAAGATTATGAATTAATCTGTTTCTAGGCAAACTCATTTGAACGACATAAAGTGAGCTCTTGCATGATACCATGCTTTAGAAGACAGATCCAGATATCACATGCTTGCTTTTCATTAAGATGGCCTTCTGTGATTTGACTATTTCTGTCTTCTTCATTTGACCTCAATACTTTAGAACTAATAGAGTTTAATCCATAGTCTGTGGTTTTATTATTTATGCTTATAGTTTATAAAATTCTTCTAAAATTCCATATTCATTTTTCTTGCATAAAATTCTCCTCATCTTAGTGAGAAATTGGGTTCTATTCTTTTAACTAGACACACTGAAGACATAAGAATTTCTAAGGATACCAATCATAGGTAAATGATAAATCAAGTTTGAACTTTCTTTGTTTTGCCTTATGTTGTCTTGTAAGAGAGTAAATTTTATTCAATTTCTGTCAATTTATCAATATTAGGTATTTGTCTTAAATTATTTTTGAACTCCATTGTTTTATTTAAAGGGAATATGTACTTTCTAATTTTAACAATACTTAGCTTGCAAGGTTCAAGACATTTTTGTGTACGTGGTCCATTCACTGGTGATTCCTGTATAAAAGGTCACTTTTGAAAATCTAAAACTAAACTATGGCTAATTTTGAAGTTCAAAGAATATAAAGAAAACATCTGAGGTGCAGCTATAAGAGGAATGTACAAGCACTGCTGATTCTAAAGTGGTACGGAGTGCACTCTGACCGTATAATTTGACCTTAGACTCAATGTCACATGGGCTTAGTGGCTTCAGAGTACGACTTTCTGGGTGTTTGTTATATTATATTTGTGCAAAACTAATTATGGTTTTTGCCATTCCTTCAATTGCAAGAAATTCTTACATTTAGCTTTTTTAAAAAAATCAATAACAACAACAACAATACAATTATTTTGTTAGGTAGAGATTTTTTGCATCTATTTAAATTCTGTTGATTTATTATCTGCTTAATTCTGAGGAAGCTCAGTAATTTGTTATGCTTTATCTTGAGGCTCATAGTAATCATGAATGATTTATTAAATGTTTGCAATTACATGAACATTAATAATATTGAATGCTCTATACTGGTATATTTGTTTATGCTGTATATTTACTTTCTTCCCTTCTCCTCTTGTTCTCTCTTGAGCCCACTCCAATCATGCTTTCTTCCCCACACTCTGCAAGTACTTACCTAGTTCAGGTCATTAATGATCTCCATGTTGAGAAATCCAATGATCAGTTCTCAGCGTTTATCTTACTTAAGTTGCAAGCAGCAGAACCATGTAGAATAACTTTCCCTCCTATTATCACTTTTCAATGGGTTTCCAAAACAACACTCTCTTGTTGTTTGCCTATCTCCATGGCCACACCTGTTAGTCTCCTTTGCAGATTTTCCCTCTTTTAGATTTCTTAATAATGGAATACTCCAGAATTGAGAATATTTTAAAAATTCTGCTCTTTGCTATCAATATTGTCTCTTGTTGACTTCATGCAGTGTCATGACTTGAAATGCCATTAGTATTCTGAAAACTCTGAATATATCTCTAGATATCGCCACTTAAATTAAAGCTTCAGATATGCAACTTATTCATCTTCTCCATTTGCATTTCAAATAGACAACTCAAACATATATGCCCATATTAGAACTCCTGATCCTTTCCTCCAAATTTGCCATATTCTCAGTCTTTCCCTTTACCATAATATAGCAACTACCTCCACCCAGTTTTAAAGATCAAAACTTTGGAGTCATCCTCTTGACTTCTGTCTTCTTCTTACATTCTAACACATTTCTTTAGAAAACACTGATGGGTCATCAAATATAGCTAGATTCTAACTACTTCTCATGTTACTATCTCAGTCCAAGTCGTTCTTATGCCTTACTTGTATTTCCCCTGTAGCTTCCAAAATTTTGTTCACAAAATATCAATTTTCAACATAGGAGCCTCTGTGACCTTGTTTTATTTAGGATAATGTCACCCATCATTCAGAATATTTCAAGGGTACTCTAATTCCACAAGATTATAAGCCAGCATTTTAATGAAAGCTTTCTAGGCCCTACATGCTGAATGGCATGTTAATGCTCTTCCTTCAACATCTACTACTTTCTTTCTTACTCTCAGCCACATTGGCTTTCTACCCTTTATGGAGCACATCCACCAAGGGCCACCCTCAGTATACTGGCAGTTCTTCATGTCTGCAATGCTCTCCCCCAGATATCTATAGGTCTCAATCCCTTAATTAATTCAAATGAAATAAAGCTATGTATTCAAACTTGCAAGAATTTGCGTTTTTCCTCACAATATTTTCTTTAATGTTTATTGTCTACTCCTCTAAAATTTAATTTCTACCACGGAAGAATTTTTGAATTGGTATATTCGTTGGTATATTCTCAAGAACCTAGAGGAGGGCCTAACTCACATTATAAACACACATGCACACATACACACAAACAGATATAGATAGGCTAATTGATAAATAATTTGTTGAAATAGAGGATAAATAGAAAATTATAAAGCATGGAAGTCAGAAACTACTAAACAGTTCTTGTGTGTTAGGCGTTGTTCTTTCTTTGTAATATTTTACTTATTTTTGTGACAGATCTAGGAAGAGTACACTAGTATTATCACTTTTCAACTAAGCATCTGAGGGGCAGAAATAAGGATAATTTAAGTTTAAGTGACTTAGATATATCCTGAAGGAAAGCAAAAGCACAATCAAGAATTTTAGCAAACAATATAAACCACACTAAATTAAAATAAGACTAAAAGTGGAAAGATCAATGACAGTAGTATTTAAGAAAGTTATGGATTTTATAATTGGTTTTAATCATTCTTGTGTTAGGTAATACTACATACTTTATTAAGTAAATTATTTCTTAAAGTTAAAAAAGATAGCACCCAATTTTATTTGGCAAAATTTTCCTAATAAAAGCTGAATATTTTCCAGCAAAAAGATATTATCTAGAGGGTGCCAATGACAATCCAGGTGCTTAGTGTGGACAAATAACTCAAGGAATAAAAGACATGTATCAGCAATTAGGGGGACAGTTGTCTGATTCTTTTCACCAGACATCCTCAGTTTCTAAGCTCAAATTCAAGGCAAAGTAAAGGAACAAGCTGATGTTGCATTTTATCCAGGAAAATTGAATGTTCATTCTTATAACACTTTATTGGCTTGGTTCCGGGGATGGAGGGTTTTTACTTTTCCCCTTTCTCTTGACTATTCCTTTTCAGTTTTCTTTGTAAGATCCTCCCTTTCTTCCCAATTCTCAGGCCAATGCTCCTTTTTTCTCAAAGTAAGCCTTCTCTTCCCTGATTACAACTTTCATTGGCATTCTTGTCTCTAAGCTGGGGCACATTGTGACTTTCTGACTTTCATAGGCCTTGGGCAATTTCGCTTCCATGGATGTCTTCCTTCATAAAAAAAAAAAAAAAATTGAACATTGTATTTCACAACTGCCTTAGTATAGAGATAAATATATTCATAGCATATATTAAAATATTTTTTAATTTAAAAATTCATTTTTGTCTTCGGATTGTAAAACATTAAAATATTTTTTGAACTTCTGAAATTACTGTGGGCTCTAGGCATTGTGCCTACTGCACCTAATGAAAAAGTCCATCCAGATGCACAGGCCGTACATGGTAGGGCCTCTCTCCACCTTTTGAACTCCTTCTCCTCCCACTGTGTCTCTTGTTCATTACGCTCCAGCCCTTGTTGGCCCTTAAAGACATAAATCGCACCTTCCCCAGAGACTTTGCACTGGTTGTTGGCTTCTACTGCTCTTCCCACGATATCCACGCCACTCACTCCTTCACTTTATTGTCTTCCTCACGACTATCTCAAAAACAACACACTCCTCCTCTCCCTATCCTTACTCTGCTTTATATATTTATTTTTGTTTTTAACATTTTTTATTTTTTATTTCAATAGGTTTTTGGGGAACGGGTGGTGTTTGGTTACATGCATAAGTTCTCTAGGGGTGATTTCTGAGATTTTGGTGTACCCAGCACCCAAGCAGTGTGCCATCTTTTATCCCTCGCCACTCTCCCCCTTTCCCGCGAGTTTCCAACGTTCCATGTATCATTCTTATGCCTTTGCATCCTCATAGCTTAGCTCCCACACCTGAGTGAGAACATACAATGTTTAGTTTTCCATTACTGAATTAGTTCACTTAGAATAGTGGTCTCCAATTCCATCCAGGCTGCTGTGAGTGCCATTATTTCATTCATTTTTATGGCTGAGTAGTATTCCATGGTATACATATATACCACATTTTCTTAATCCACCCGTTGATTGATGGGCATTTGGGTTGGTTGCATATTTTTGCAATTGTCAATTGTGCTGCTATAAACATGTGTGTGTACAAGTATCCTTTTCATATAATGACTTCTTTTTCTCTGGGTAGGTAGCTAGTAGTGGGTTGCTGGATCAAAGGATAGATCTACTTTTAGTTCTTTAAAGAACCTCCACACTGCTTTCCATAGTAGTTGTACTAGTTTACATTCCCACCAACAGTGTAAAAGTGTCCCTTTTCACCACATCCATGCCAACATCTAATATTTTTTGATTATTGCCATTTTGTATATTTTATAGCACTTACTCATCAAAAAAAAAAAAAACCTTTATATTATACATTGTTTTTTCCATGTATCTTTCTCTCTCCTTAAAAAAGTAATTACACAGGAACTTCCTGGCTTCATGCTGTTCACCAGTATGTAAAAGAGGGCCTGAAACATGGTAGGTACTCGGTAAATTCTTTCAAATAAAAGAAAGTAACTATTATATTAGCATTTGAAATTAAAGCAATGATATACACTAATCATTTAAAATTTATCCATTTTGCTGGACCAATGGTTTTCATATACAGATCTTTTCTTCATTCAAAGCAAAGATGAGGACATTCCCCAAATTTCTATTAACTCATCTCTTATAGTTTATATCTGGCTTTACCTTTCTTACAAAAAAGCATACCTCCCTCCCCCATAGTCTTCTATAATGTTAATGAGAAACATTATTCCCTTGGTGTCAGCTCATCACATCATCAGATTTTCTACCAAGCACTAGCCCCAGAACAGCTATTCAAGAAATAACTTAGCTTTTGAAGCCTGAATGACATGGGATTTTATTTCGGTGCAGCTATTTGTGTGACAAAGAGCCCTACTAATCTTCAGACGGTCAGCCTGAAAGATGGACATGATAGCTAGCTAAACATTTTTGAGAAGCATCCAACATGATATGTGTGGTGTGATCACTGTAATGCCCAGTGTATAGTACATTTCAATAAAAACTAAACATTTCCTTTATTTCTGATGATTTTCCTATCTGTACTAGCCTCTATTACTTTTCATTCAGCTTCCCTTTCTTCTTTCTTTCTTAATCTCCTCTTTCCCTTTCCTGTGGGAAATACCCTCTCTAATAAAAGATTTATAATAACACCCCCCATCATCATTTCCTATCCTTTACTTAGTTTTCAATATTTTCTCCCATCTCTCCCTTTTCCTTTCTCTCTCTCTCTCTCTCTCCTCTCTCTCTCTCCCATCCTACTATGTTGAGGCTCTAAGTTGAACAGTAAAACAGTGTGGCAAAAACAACTCTTAGAAAAGTCATCAGCATTTTACCTACCTAGAATTCTGTGAAATTGCACTTGAATATCTCAGTACTTGTGGCCAAGTTCACCAAAACTTGGTGTTGGGTTTTATTTTTTAATGTAAAATTTATATGAGGAGATAACAGTTGTCCAAGGTAGAAAGCACTAAGTGAAATAATGCAGAAAATGATATAAATCCATGCTAAGGAAGTTTCAAGAAAATTATTCATGTTTGAGAAGATAATCATGAAATCTTTCTCAGAGGAAACAACTTGTGTGTAAACATTAGCACCAAGCTAGCTGTAGGAAGAGAGTTTTATGAAGTAAATCAGTTCAATTGGCTGTAATTTGGAAGATTTTAAGTTGGCCTTTTAAAATTTATCAATTAATTAATACCTGCTTTTAACCAGAGACAACATGATTCTGAAAATTGTGGAAAGAGTGAATGTGAATTGTAGTAGACACAATTCAAGTTTGCTCAGACACAAACTGAGCATAGGTTGACCTGCTAGGAAATAAAGCAGCTGAAATAATCGAGGCTAAAAATAAGGAGGATCTGAATTAAGATAGAACAAGCAGAGTTGAAAAGAGTGGTTTTTAGAGACTGTGCAGTACATATACATCATTTCTTCTGTTAGTGTCCATGGTGTAGAGAGTTGAGGAAGAATCAAATTAACCTGTATCAGAGCCCAGCCCTGATCATTTTTGCTTGTAGCTATGTAAACCTTGTGTCTACTACAGGGACTGGCTCGTACTTGCTTCTCGAATTAATATTTGATGTATAAATAATGAAAACTTTTTAGATACAAGCTATGTTTTTAAAAATAAAACAGGTTTGTTAAGCAGTAAATCATATAGATATTCTCTTGCATCACCAAGACTCTAAACAAGACCATGAGAACCTTAGGTACTCATGGAGTCTTTATAAATAATGACAAACTTTTTTCTCTTTCTTTTTTTAAAAACTAATTTTATGTTTAGATTTAATATGATAAGCAATCTGTAGCCAGGATATTGAAGTGTGCCCTAATATAACAATGTAGATTATCACATCACTTTAAATATTTTGTTAAAAGAGATGCAAGTGTGACCCTACACATTACTTACCCTAATGATTCCAGAATTGATTTAACCACTGCACACAGCTGATTCCTTTGCTTTATATGCTCAAGGATATTTTTGCACGGGGGACATTTCTTGCTCAATGACACAGGCAGAAATGCCAGGCTGAGCAGCTCATGGCTGCTGTATTGATGCTTTGGTGAAGGAGGAGATCAGCTACCCCGAGATTTGGGCATTGTAAACGTCTTTCATTTTCCTTCCTTGCCCTGGTTTTAATTAGCATTGGTGATTCAGGGCTGACTAAATTTTTCATCCAAGTTTTTCTTTCAAGTCATTGATCAATAACTCTTTAATGAAGCCAGAAGAAGAGAATGAAGCATTCTTAAATGTCCAGTACCACTCCTAAAAGCAAACAAATAAACAAGCCAGGAGCTGCACTGAAGAAATCACTCAGCTAGCTAAACCGTGCAGTGGCTACGAGGAAGAGTAATTGATTTAGTGGGGAGGGTGCTAACATCCCTAAACATTAAATCCAAGGCATAATATTTAAAACATTGCTTTAAAGGGTATTAATATTTGCGTTATCATTTTCAATTTAACTTGCATGAAATGTCATATGGTCTTAATAAAATAGTTTTCAAGCTATAGTTCATCTGAAGAGCCATTAATTCAACCTTCTCTAAATAGAGTTCTTTAGAAGACAGTTACATTTTGAATCTCCAAAGGAACAGAGCAGTGTGTGATGCATATCCTCAGTATTCATGCAGAGACAAGAGAAGGTCATTTGCACTTGTGTGCCAGACATTTCAAAAATAAAGCAAAAAAAAAAAAAAAAAAAAAAGTGGAGGTCTCCGTGCACAGTTCAAGGATCTTTCCACTAGGTGGCAGAAGCGCTCCTTCAGCTCTTCCGCTTCTCCTGGTGTGGGCTGTAATTAGGTCAGTTTAAGTTAAAGTAGGGCTGAGAGATGAATAAAGTAGATTTTCTCCTCTGGAACACACTGCAGTTTAATTTCACTTCTTTCTACATTGTGCGATGAAAGTGGATTTAACTTTTAAAGGCAAAGAGACAAACCTCTGCCAGGGTAAATGAAAAGACTCAGGGAGGGCAACTGGCACAAAAAAAACATAAAAGAAAGGAAATGTTTTTTGGCTGTTTCCTAATTTTGATATCCGGGTCATCGTCAGAAATCATTTTCAGAGGTAAAGTGTTATATAGGTTCTGTGAAAAGCGGGGGTGACTTCTGAAGCCTAAGGGGGCCGGCTTGCTGGGTGTCGATGTTAAAAATTTCCCCTACTGGTGACATTAAATAAAATAAAGCCATTTTATCCTCGACGCTTTTCTAATTTTGCCAGCAGCCAGAGAAGCATGCTAATCTGAGAGGAAAACTCCACACCCCAACACAGGTTTCCCTTTCCTGCTGAATAAGGCACTTAGGAAGGAGGTGGTCCTGAAGGTGAAAGTTGAAACCGGTGTTTTACCCAATGCTGCGTGTTAGAGGCCCTGGGGAGGACAGGAACGCCCTAGAATCGGGATGGGCTGAGCGCGCCAGGCAGCCTGGTGAGGAGGTGGAGGAGCTTCCCTATCAGAGAGCGTCAGGAAGTCACTGCGGTCACCTCTGTGAGAAACGGTGGGGAAAGGGGGAGGACAATCGCAGGAAAACCCATCCACTCCTCAACTGCTGATCACGGCATTGAATGTGCAAAAGCCAGATATTGTTAAAGAAAATAAAGGCAAATAAGATATGAGAACAGACATGGCATAAATAGTGATGTTTCCTGATTCTAAACTCTTTAGAGGTTGAGAGCATCCAGTTAATTTGGAGGTTGTTTCTTTGAATTACAGGTCATGTCACAGGGAATGCCAAACTCAAAGAGAGGAGAGGAGATTGGCGGCACAATAAAAGCTGTATGGGGGATGGGGGGAAGTGGGGATGGCTAATGGGTACAAAAAATAGAATGAATACAATCTGATATTTGATAACACTGCAGGGTGACTATAGTCAACAATAATTTAACTGTAGATTTTTAAACAACTAAGTGTATAATTGGATTGTTTGTAACACAAAAGATAAATGCTTGAGGTGGTGGATACCCCATTTACCCTGATGTGATTATTATGCATTGCGTGCATGTGTCAAAATATCTCACTAGCTCCATAACTACATATATATATATCAGCTACGTATCCAAAAAAATTTTAAAAATTTAAATAAATATATGAGGAAATAAGCTAAATACACAAACAGGTGGCTCAGATATACTAAGATTATTCAAATAATTCTTTAATTTTCTGAAAGATGTTTAAGATTGGAGTCGACAGTGCCTTCTGACGCCTCTTCAGCATTGCCCAGTTGCTAATGTCTTTGTGTTACCCAAAAATTTGTTCAAACATATTGAAACTGGAAATCCACCTGGTTAACAATACCTCCTGTTTGTGCAGGCTGTTTTCCATCTGTAGCCACAGATGATATGATTACAGACTTTGTGTGCAATTCGGTGTTCTTATGTTTGCCTACGGAATCATAGACAATCACATTAAAGCTATGTGCAAACATGGCACATGACTCAATTCTCCATTCCTCAAATGATGTTCTGTGTATGTCTCAATATTGAAGAAAGGAATAAAGAGTGGTGGAGAGCAGAGTAAGAAGGCAAGGAATAAAGAGCATGAATTAAAGACTCTTGAAATCTTATTTCAAGGACACAATCACTCTGTTGTAGCTTCTCATTTCAAATATTCTAACAGATCCAATTGTTGACAGACACTAGTCAGATATGGTACAATTAGATACTGTACTTCTTGATGAGATTGGAAACAGAAAACACAGTTAATGAATTGTAATTTATAAAGACAGTGGACTGATCCCTGATGTATATCTCAGAAATCAGATAGTTTATCCTGGTTAGGAATTTGGAGACAAATGTTTGAAAACCATTCTGTCAGTTAATCAAAATGTGTTGAAAGAATACAGTGTCACAAACAGAGCAAGCATACTCACATATACATGCATACCACACACATACACACCACACACATACACACATATACCTGGGTTAGATTTTAGTTGAAACTTTGGTTAGAAATCCTCATTTCTTTGCTTAAAATTTGTAAGCTTAACTTTCTTCATGTGTTTGTTTTAGACTATAAATTGAACTTTAGGAAGCAAGTATTTTGTTCGTTTGTAAAGTGAGAATAGTCTATTCAAACTTTTTAAAGCATAAGCCATAATCTTGCTAAGTCTGTACATCTGGGATTAGAAGCATCATGAACAACCATTGGATTGTAGCATAGACAATCCAATTGTATAGAGAAATCTTTGATAATCTGTATACCCCAGCAGACTTTATAGAATGCCATTGTTAATAAATATTTTATGGTCTTTAAAGTTGTAGTCAACATTACTACTACATATTCTGTGAAAGGTAGTGAAAATATTAAAGGTATCTAAGTAAAATACTTTCCTAGGAATATCTCAGGTTTTAGAGACAGGGTCTTGCTCTGTCACCCAGGCTGGAGTGCAGTGCAGTGCAGTGATCATAGGTCACTGTAACCTCCAACTCCTGGGCTCAGGGTATCCTCCCACCTCAGACTCCAAGTAGCTAGGACTACAGGCACATGCCACACACCTGGATTTTTATTATTATTATTATATATTTTTATTATTTGTAGAAACAGGGTCTCACTATGTTGCCCAGGCTAGTCTTAAACTCCTGACCTCCAGTGATCCTTCCTCCTTGGCTTCCCAAAATGCTGGGATAGGCATGAGCAGTGCACCTGGCAAGTAGTCTGATTTTTATTTTAAATGCTTGGCGTGGGTCCGAATACTATGGTACAAGTGACAGAAAGGAATAAAGAATCACAACTGGGCTTTGGCCTTCTCCCCACTGTTATCCTCATGTGTGTCCCTGTGGATCTTTCTGCATAACCAATGCTATTATCCCACTGCGGTTAATTATTTCCATATCCACAGAAGTGTAAAACTAGAAATGAGTAATAATTCTATTTATTTAAATTCTCTGGCATGGAAATATCTGGCATGCAGTAGGTATTTGATAAGTATATGCTGAACTAATGAATAAATAGAACTAATGAGTTAACACTGGTTTTATTTCAATTAGCTATGACATGTAAAGCTACATTCTATAGGAGGAACTAGAGCTAAATCTCAAGTTTCTAGTTTCTCTATTCCAAGATATTTTGGTTTTTGTTTTAATGTTATTATTTTTGTATATATCACCACCTATTACATAGTGATCTTTTTTTGCTTTGCATGTCAACATTTTCAGTAGATGTATCAGTATGTATATTTCAGGATAGATAGACAGATAGATAGATAGATAGATAGATAGATAGATAGATAGATGTCTTTGGGGACATATAATCTAAGTATACAAGTGTAGGCACTGCTGGGTCACTATGTGCCTCTTAAGCAGTTAGTTAATTTTAAAGGCGGTTAATGTTCTCACACATTACATAATTATAAATTAGTTAATCTTGTGCATAGTGGAAAATAATCCCAAGCTTAAGTTTCATTTTATTAAATAAATTCCCTCAAACTTTTACAAACGGGGCTAATTATGACACTAATTATATAAGCATGACCTTTAATAGGTATTCATTCTTCAGGAGTATATTATTGTTTGAGAAATGCTTGTATTTCCAATAATTTCTTTTATTCAAACAAAATTTTGAAGACAATATCTTATGATACCAATCTAACCTTCATTATAACAAAACAATAGATGTTACATCAATTGATTATAATAGGAATCTTCTGTTCTTTACTGGTAGAAGTTACAATATTTATAATTGATCCAAATTACAAAATGTTTTATTTATTTTTTATTTTATTATTATTATTATTTTTTTTTTGAGACAGAGTTTTGATCTTTTTGCCCAGGCTGGAGTGCAATAGCGCAATCTCAGCTCACTGCAACCTCTGCCTCCTGGGTTCAAGCAATTCTCCTGCCTCAGCCTCCAGAGCAGCTGGGATTACAGGCATGCACCACCATGCCTGCCTAATTTTGTATTTTTAGTAGACACAGAGTTTCTCCATGTTGGCCAGGCTGGGCTCGAACTCCTGACCTCAGGTGATCCACCCACCTCGGCCTCCCAAAGTGCTGGGATTACAGGAGTGAGCCACCACACCCGGCCCAAAATGTTCTCATTTAATGAAACACAATTATTAAGTCTTTATTAGGTTATAGGATTTTTTATACCCATAACCATACATATATTTTAGCTAATGATTAATTGTGTTGTGTATTATTTTAGAATTTTACGTGTATGTTTCCTTCCCATGAAGCTTATTTAAATCACTCTCCTTCTTATGCAAAACTTTTACTAATGTATAATATACATAAACTAAAGTGCACAGATATTAAATGTGTAATTTGATGAATTGTCATATGCTGAACACACCTGGAGAAATCAACATTCAGTCAAGAAACAAAATCGCCACTTAAGCACTGTCTTTCTCCTTTTTAGTTATTATTTATCAACTTAATATAAATTAAATACATTTGTATTTGGACACTCTCTGCAGGCTATACAGTTTTTTCTTTTTTTTTTTTTCAATTCTTTTTTTTTCTTTTTATTATTATGATTATTATTATTATTATTATTATTGTTGTTATACTTTAGGCTCTATGGTACATGTGCGCAATGAGCAGGTAAGTTACATATGTATACATGTGCCATGCTGGTGCGCTGCACCCACCAACTCGTCATCTAGCATTAGGTATATCTCCCAGTGCTATCCCTCCCCCTTCCCCCCACCCCACAACAGTCCCCGAAGTGTGATGTTCCCCTTCCTGTGTCCATGTGTTCTCATTGTTCAATTCCCACCTATGAGTGAGAACATGCGGTGTTTGTTTTTTTGTTCTTGCGATAGTTTACTGAGAATGATGATTTCCAATTTCATCCATGTCCCTACAAAGGACGTGAACTCATCATTTTTTATGGCTGCATAGTATTCCATGGTGTATATGTGCCACATTTTCTTAATCCAGTCTATCATTGTTGGACATTTGGGTTGGTTCCAAGTCTTTGCTATTGTGAATAGTGCCACAATAAACATACATGTGCATGTGTCTTTATAGCAGCATGTTTTATAGTCCTTTGGGTATATACCCAGTAATGGGATGGCTGGGTCAAATGGAATTTCTAGTTCTAGATCCCTGAGGAATCGCCACACTGACTTCCACAAGGGTTGAACTAGTTTACAGTCCCACCAACAGTGTAAAAGTGTTCCTATTTCTCCACATCCTCTCCAGCACCTGTTGTTTCCTGACTTTTTAATGATTGCCATTCTAACTGGTGTGAGATGGTATCTCATTGTGGTTTTGATTTGCATTTCTCTGATGGCCAGTGATGGTGAGCATTTTTTCATGTGTTTTTTGGCTGCATAAGTGTCTTCTTTTGAGAAGTGTCTGTTCATGTCCTTCGCCCACTTTTTGATGGGGTTGTTTGTTTTTTTCTTGTAAACTTGTTGGAGTTCATTGTAGATTCTGGATATTAGCCCTTTGTCAGATGAGTAGGTTGCGAAAATTTTCTCCCATTTTGTAGGTTGCCTGTTCACTCTGATGGTAGTTTCCTTTGCTGTGCAGAAGCTCTTTAGTTTAATTAGATCCCATTTGTCAATTTTGGCTTTTGTTGCCATTGCTTTTGGTGTTTTAGACATGAAGTCCTTGCCCATGCCTATGTCCTGAATGGTATTGCCTAGGTTTTCTTCTAGGGTTTTTATGGTTTTAGGTCTAACATTTAAGTCTTTAATCCATCTTGAATTGATTTTTGTATAAGGTGTAAGGAAGGGATCCAGTTTCAGCTTTCTACATATGGCTAGCCAGTTTTCCCAGCACCATTTATTAAATAGGGAATCCTTTCCCCATTTCTTGTTTTTGTCAGGTTTGTCAAAGATCAGATAGTTGTAGATATGTGGCATTATTTCTGAGGGCTCTGTTCTGTTCCATTGAGCTATATCTCTGTTTTGGTACCAGTACCATGCTGTTTTGGTTACTGTAGCCTTGTAGTATTGTTTGAAGTCAGGTAGCGTGATGCCTCCAGCTTTGTTCTTTTGGCTTAGGATTGACTTGGTGATGCGGGCTCTTTTTTGATTCCATATGAACTTTAAAGTAGTTTTTTCCAATTCTGTGAAGAAAGTCATTGGTAACTTGATGGGGATGGCATTGAATCTGTAAATTACCTTGGAAGGATGGCCATTTTCATGATATTGATTCTTCCTACCCATGAGCATGGAATGTTCTTCCATTCTTCCAGGGCTGATACCCTTTCTTCCATTTGATCGCATCGGCTCCTGAGGCTTCTGCATTCTTCACGTAGTTCTCGAGCCTTGGTTTTCAGCTCCATCAGCTCCTTTAAGCACTTCTCTGTATTGGTTATTCTAGTTATACATTCTTCTAAATTTTTTTCAAAGTTTTCAACTTCTTTGCCTTTGGTTTGAATATCCTCCCGTAGCTCGGAGTAATTTGATCGTCTGAAGCCTTCTTCTCTCAGCTCGTCAAAGTCATTCTCCGTCCAGCTTTGTTCCATTGCTGGTGAGGAACTGTGTTCCTTTGGAGGAGGAGAGGTACTCTGCTTTTTAGAGTTTCCAGTTTTTCTGCTCTGTTTTTTCCCCATCTTTGTGGTTTTATCTACTTTTGGTCTTTGATTATGGTGATGTACAGATGGGTTTTTGGTGTGGATGTCCTTTCTGTTAGTTTTCCTTCTAACAGACAGGACCCTCAGCTGCAGGTCTGTTGGAGTACCTGGCCGGCCGTGTGAGGTGTCAGTCTGCCCCTGCTGGGGGGTGCCTCCCAGTTAGGCTGCTCGGGGGTCAGGGGTCAGGGACCCACTTGAGGAGGCAGTCAGCCCGTTCTCAGATCTCCAGCTGCGTGCTGGGAGAACCACTGCTCTCCTCAAAGCTGTCAGACAGGGACATTTAAGTCTGCAGAGGTTACTGCTGTCTTTTTGTTTGTCTGTGCCCTGCCCCCAGAGGTGGAGCCTACAGAGGCAGGCAGGCCTCCTTGAGCTGTGGTGGGCTCCACCCAGTTCAAGCTTCCAGGCTGCTTTGTTTACCTAAGCGAGCCTGGGCAATGGCGGGCGCCCCTCCCCCAGCCTCGCTGCCGACTTGCTGTTTGATCTCAGACTGCTGTGCTAGCAATCAGCGAGACTCCGTGGGCGTAGGACCCTCTGAGCCAGGTGCGGGCTATACTCTCCTGGGGCACCGTTTCCTAAGCCCGTCGGAAAAGCACAGTATTCGGGTGGGAGTGGCCCGATTTTCCAGGTGCCGTCTGTCACCCCTGGAAAGGCAACCCACTGACCCCTTGCGCTTCCCGAGTGAGGCAATGCCTCGCCCCTGCTTCGGCTGGCGCACGGTGCACTCACCCACTGACCTGCGCCCACTGTCTGGCACTCCCTAGTGAGATGAACATGGTACCTCAGATGGAAATGCAGAAAGCACCCGTCTTCTGCGTCGCTCACGCTGGGAGCCGTAGACTGGAGCTGTTCCTATTCGGCCATCTTGGCTCCTCCCCCCCAGTTTTTTCAAGATAACCACTGTCCTGACATCTATCACCATACCTAATACTAGCACCTTGTCTGATTTGGGATTTTATATAATTGGAATCATGCAGAATGTACTCTTTGGGGTCTTTTCTCTTTCACTCAATATTTTGTTCGTGTGATTCATCTATATTGTTGATTATAGGTGTAGCTTGTTTATTCCCATGCAGTGTTCCACTGAATGACTTTAATCCAAGTTACTTATTCATTTTATAAATAAATTCCAGTTTGGGAATGTTGAAGATAGCATTGTTATGAACATCTTTATAGTTGCTACACAATGTGAAGCTGTATATGCTCACATTTGGAAAACTCGTATATGAAAATGCTGTGTAAAATATGTATATATTTAATTTTTTGACATATTGAGATAGAGTTTAAAATGGTTGCATCAACTAACATTTTCATTAGTGATGTACAAGTATTAAAATTGATCTATGTCCTTTCAACACTTGGTATTCTATCTTTTCCATTTTAAACATTAAGTTTTTTTTAAATCTCTTTCCATAGAAATAACAAAGATGTTTAAAACAATGCAGATGGTAGAAGCAGTTAGTAAACTCAAAATAGATAACTTGTTTTGTTTCAATTCGTGGGTCTTTTTTTAAAATTAATCTTTTGTAAGATATCAAGGTGACTACCAAAGGAAGAGTATGATTATGGATATCTTTATGTCAGAAATCAGAAGAGACCTGAAATTAAAAAAAGGTGGTGTTTATACTCATGACTTTCAATAAACCGACATCAAATTAAAAACCACATGAACAATTTTGTTAGTATTAAAATAATAATTACAACTGAAGGAAAAACAACTTGTAACATAGAATCCAAAACATGTTGATTTTGCCTTTACCACTTATATTAAATTAGGCCCCAAGAGTGAAGTCAGTGTGAGGCATGTAATACATTTCCCAATCATAAAACAAAAAATGTTTTCCAAGATATTCCTGGGAAACTACAATTCAACTTGAAAATTTTATAGCCTGCAGAAAAATGTCCAAATACAACTGTGTCTTACTTACATTAAATTAATTAAAACAATCTTTTTATATAAAATATACATTAAGATTCTTTCAGAAACTCATTAAAAG
Organism: Pongo pygmaeus; assembly: GCF_028885625.2. Taxonomy (NCBI): domain Eukaryota; kingdom Metazoa; phylum Chordata; class Mammalia; order Primates; family Hominidae; genus Pongo; species Pongo pygmaeus. The sequence continues at coordinate 141,970,316 of NC_072378.2, read as the reverse complement.
ACCACAAAAAATTCTGAAACTCTAATTGAAATTATTCTTTTTATTTTCTAGTGTGATTAATCCATTTTATTTGATGTATTTTCTATAGATTGGTATATAGAATAAATGCAAACTTTATAAAGTCATTCAGCATGAGACAAAAATTCTCTTCAGTCATTTATTGGCAAATGAGTTATAGAATCATGAATTATCTAAATTACAAGATACTGTCTCATACAACGGAAGTATTTGATTAATAAAATGTTTTGATTATTAAGATATTCGAGTAAAATTTTTACTACATGTGTTGAGAGAGCTTCTGGCAAGTTTTTATGAAAATAATTCAAACCTGTTCGTATAAGTTGCTTCATTGTATATTATGGAAATACAATTAAAGTTCAATATTTAAGTAATTAAATTTCAAACATTCTGTGTTCTATAATTTAATTAATATTTAGTCAGAATTCATTATATTCAAGCTACCATGCAAAGTATTACTCATGTGAAGGATACTCTTTGCTGAGGAAATAATACTAATTTTGTGAAGAATATTCAATGTACCTGAAACAACTGGCCTTTTATGTACTTAATGTCAATTTCCATTGCTCTGATACACTTCACCCAAATCATTTAAAATATTTGGATATGTCAATCAACACTTTTTGTACTCAATTATTTTATCTATTTTGAAGAGTGGAAATTATAGTGAAGATTCACAGAAACACACTGAATGTTTCAAACTGTGGTACAAAGCTATAAGGGAAGACATTATTCTTTTTCAGCAAAAATTGTAGGAGCATTGCAAATAGCAAGAACTATTTTATTAGCCCTTAAAGATTCAATAAAAGCCTGTCAAGTCCTCAGTGTGAGAAGTAGTCATTCTGAGTTGTCCTTCTGGCTCCATTTAAACCTACCATTTAAAATCAATTTTAGTATTAATACCTTCTAAAATGTAGATTTAAAAAAGTAATAATTTTAAAGAAAAGTGGCTGATTCATTTCACATCTTTGAAATAAATGGAATTTTGAAAATTATCTCATATTTCTGCCTCTGCATTTTCTCTGATAACATGTCCCATATCAGGAGACTAAACTTTCATTGCTCACTTAGTTGGCACTTTAATGGAAATTATTTGCAATTAAAAATACATAAACATTTTTTAATGGAGAAAAAATTATTTTCTTTACAAATTCTAATAATATATTTATATTATATTAAAATACAATATATGGTTTGTGTCTGTGTAAGGAAAATGAGGCATTAGAAGACAAAAGCTTTAAAGAAAACATTCTTTTCTGAAAGAAAAACGACAACATTTTGGAAATAATCAACTATTTTATCCAAAAAACAAAAGTACATTTTATGCTTGTATTGTTTATTGCCTTTTATCTAAGTATTCTTTACCATTTTCATAAATGAGATATTACAATTTGAAATTAGTGGTTGAAGAAATACATTATTAACCATTGAAATATCAGAAATTTGGTACTCCTATTTCAATGAAGTATGGTCACTATAACGAATATCTCCCATGTAGGTTTCAGCCTTCCCTGGAGCTTAGAAAAAGCTTTGGCAGGCAAACATGAAATGAAACCTGATCTCTATACGGTTAAAATCTTGTCTGACCTTCTTTCCCACATGTCAGTTATAATTATTAAAGAATTAAGCCACTGTTTTATAATAAAGTATTCTCTTACAAATGCAAATTTGCTGCATCTGTTTTCAGTGGTTTAACTTTAAACTATCAATTACATTTTAATTTTCATATTTTTGAGCAATTTTTATTGTCATACTCTTGTCTACCCATGATTCTCTTTTTCTTTTCATTTTTTAATTGACACATAATAATTATACATATTTATGAGGTATAACGTGATGTTTCAATACATGTATACATTGTGTAATACGTCACGGTATTTAGCAGATTCATCACCGCATACAGTTATCATTTCTTTGATAAACATTCAGATTCCTTTCTTCTAACTATTTTGCAATATACAACACAATATTATTAACCATAGTTACCCTTGTATGCAATAGAACATCAGAATTTATTTCTTCTATCTGACTGCAAGTTTGTACTTCTTGACAAATCTTTCCCTATTTCCCCCTCTCCCCTGATCTCCCCAGCCTCTGGTATCCACTATTCTGTTCTCTACCTTTATGAGATAAACTTCCTTAAATTCCACATATGAGTGAGATATGTGGTGTTTGTCTTTCTGTGCCTGCTTATTCCACTTAACATAATGTTTTCCAGGTTCATCAATGTTGTTGCAAATGACAGGACTTCATTATTTTTCATGACTAAATAGTATTCCATGGTGTATATATACCACATTTTCTTTATCCATTCATCTGTTAATACACACTAAGGTTGATTATACACCTTGGCTATTGTGAATAGGGCAGCAGTAAACATGTGAGAGCAGGTATCTCTCCAACATATTGCTTTCATTTCCTTTTAATATATACTCAATAGTGGGATTGCTGGATCATATTGTAGTTCTATTTTTAATTTTTTGAGGAACCTCCACATTGTTTTCCATAACAGCTGTACTAATTTTCATCCCCACCAGCAGTGTATAAGTGTTCCTCTTTGTCCACATGCACAGCAGCATTTATTATTTTTTATCTTTTTGATAATAGCTGTAAGTGGGAGGATCACGAGGTCAGGACTTAGAGACCAGCCTGGCCAACGTGGTGAAACCCTGTCTCTGCTAAAGATACAAAAATTAGCTGGGTGTGGTGATGTGCACATGTAATCCCAGCTACTCGGGAGGCTGAGGCAGGAGAATTGCTTGAACCTGGGAGATGGAGGTTGCAGTGAGCCGAGATAGCACCAATGCACTCCAGCATGGGCGACAGTGCAAGACTCTGTCTCAAAAAAAAAAAAAAAAAAAAAAAAAAAAAATAGCTCTTCCAGTTGGAGTGATGTGATATGTCATTGTGGTTTTGATTTGCATTTCCCTGATGATTAGTGATGTCGAGCATTTTTTCATAGGCCTGTAGGCCACCTGTATATCTTTTTTTTGAGAAATGTCTATTCATTTCTTTTACCCAATTTTAAATTGGGTTATTTGTTTTGATTTATTTTCTGCTATGGAGTTGAGTTTCTTATATATTCTGAAATATTAACCTCATCAGATTTATGATTTGCCTACAGTCTATTTCACATCATAAAATTATTTTTACCTACTCAAACTCTCATTTTTTCCTTATATCCTTGAACATACTAAGCAGTTATTCAAAAGACTGTTACAGTTAGCTTTAAAATGGGGATATTCTGTTATTCTGTTGCTATAATTTGTTATTCTTACTGTTTTACCTTAATTTTATTATTTCTGTATATATGCCTGGCTGTGTTCTATTTTATGCCATTGTGTTTGCAAAATTGTTTGTAGAATTAGAATGCAAATGAGGGTGATGATCTTTTCCTCAAGAGAGGGTTTGCTTTGACTTCAGCCAGGCAACGGCAGTCTGGGATTACTTCAGTTTCATTTCATGGATTGAAATGATTCAAATATGAACGTCAGTTTCTGCCAGAACCTATATAATAAGATTTCTACTTACTCATAATTGTTATCCATTCATTGTCCTCCATACTCTAATTCCTGCCCCCCTAGCATCAAGAGACCATCAAAGTACTATCAGCTTTTTAGCCTATAAGATGTCCTTCTGAAATAGTCAGATGCCCTCAAAGGAAAATCAGCCCCAAATACTACGCTCATTTTTATAAATATATCTGTTTTTTTTCTCAAATCATGACCCATTAAATTTTGCTATATTTTGACTTACAAAATGCCATCAAGGAAATTTGTTTTTATACTTTGTATGACTTTTCTATTTTTCCTCACTGAGTGAGTTGGCCCGAAACATTAATTTCATCTTGTTAGTCCCCCCCACTGCAACATGAGTGGGCAGACAAAAATGATGAGAAAAGAAAGCCACCAGTCATTTATATAACTGACATTTGCCTATCTATTTATACACAGGTAACTATATTTTATATAACATATGGTTTAAAACAAACAGATCAAAATGTCTTGGAAGAGTAAGAAACTGTGCAAGAAAAAAATGAAAGGGCAGATAACATTTCTAGAAACCCATGACAGTACTATAATAAAAGTGAGTTCAAGAAACAAACAAATAAGAATATAACTATTTTAAGTTAAATTTATAGTAACAAATGAAAACGTAATTGAAACTGTGAGAGATGAAGTTGGAATATCTTCCCAGAAAGATAGCAAAAGACAATAGAAAACAGGGAAAAGTTGATCCAGAAGAAAAACATTAAAAATAGATCATAAATATGGAGAGGGCAAAATAATAATAATTCAACTTCTGTTTTTAGCTCAGAGAGACAAAATGCCAGAAAGAGCTTCACTTGTAAACTTACAAGAAAAACTAGACAGACTGCAAATAAACAGCTTGTCTTGAATCTATCAGAAAACTGAGCACACATGGCAAACAAACAATGTGAAGTAGGGAAGTGAGTCATGAAAAGCACCTGAATGCAAAAACAGGCACTGAGCATTTGCTTATCTTGGACAAATGCCAATGAATGACATACAAGCCAAAAAGTAGTTTCAAGTGGAAATTATTAATGAATTGCAAAAGGCCAAGTATGGGCTAAGGTGAAAGTATAAAACCCCTGGGAGAGACAGTCACGTCAGGTTTCACGTACTCCTGCAGGCTTTTTTAAGAACCCCTCTCCCCAGGCCCTTCTCTGTTGTTCACAGGGAAGATGAAGAAGTATCCTCAGAAAGCTTTTGCCATAGTGTTGACTGGAGAGTGGAGTAACAGTCATCTCTAAAATTCTATCGAGAGCCACTATTATATCTTCCCTAGTCTGTATGGCAGAATTCATTAAAATACAAAGCCTGAAGGCACTGGCGGAAACCCATTGCCACTTGAGGAGGGGAACAGAGAAGAAGAAGAAATTAAACTGTACTTTTTGAAGAGGAACATGCTATAGATACATGCTATATCCAGCATTTCATCTGAAGTAGGAGCCAAAACACTTAGGAAGATGCAATACTGCTGAGATTCACTTTTTCAGTGCCTTCATAAGACAAAGACCTACATAGTGCATCAGAAAATGCACCTCCCCAGCTCACAAAACGTCACTAAAGTATCAAAAAATCAAATCAAAGCAGCAATGGAATACAGTGGAAAAATACAGCAAGGGACAGATCACTCCAGGGACTGGCACAGAGTTAAGACAAAACCTAAGTGTCAGAGACAAAAAACAAGACACACGGACACACTTACACACACACACACACAAACACAAATACAGATATCAGAATATGCTGGCCTATACAACATGTCAAAATTTTAGCTGAAAATTATGAGGCATAAAAAGGTGAGAATAAATATAATATTAAAATACAAGGCAATATAAAAATCAGGCTCATATGTAAGACATATGGCAGGAATAAAGAAAACAAGTTTAAAATAACTATGAGAGGTTAAAGACTCTATTGAGAAAAAAAACAAACAACATGCAAGATCAAATAGATTATTTTAGCAGAGATATGTAAACTAATAAAAACTCAAGTAAAAATGTTAGAAATTAGAAACACAGTAGCAGACATGAAGAAATCTCAGAGACCACTGAAAAGAAATACAAAAGTTCCCAAAACTTGGCATATTAATCAAGCTTTTGTAAACCAGACAGTGAGAAAATCTTAAATGTAGCCAGAAGGGGAAATTTACATGCTACATTCCAAAGAACAAGGATAAGAACTTCAACAGACTTCTTGTATGAAATCATGAGAGCAAGATGACAATAGAAAGAGTTCTTTTACAGTGCTGAAAATTAAAACAAAATGAAACAAAACAAAAACAGAATTTTATACCCTGTAAAAATACCCCTTAAAAGGAAAAAAGGAAATAAAGACTTCCTGAGAACAAAACATAAGAAATCTCATTAACAGAAGATCCATTCCATGAGAAATGTTATAAGAAGTCCTTCAGACAGAAAAAAAAAAATAGGTTATAGGCTGGAAGATTGAATATATACAAAGAGAAGAAGATTATTGGAAATGGAATAAATAAAAGTAAAATAAAATATCTTGTTATTCTTGTTATTTTTATACTTTTAAAGGCAACTGATTAATTAAAGGAACAATAATATCAATATACTGTGTGTATAGCATGTGCAAAAGGGGAATGCATGACCAGAATGACACAGGGGTGGGAAAGGAGTTGGGAAGATATTGTGATAATCTCCATATAGTATATGTAAAGGAGTAAACCATTATCTGAAAGTGACCTTAGGTGATTGAAACATGTATATTTTGTATCCTGGGGCTATCACTAAAAAGAAAAAGAAAGAAGTACAAGTGAGGAATATAAAATGAAATTATAAATATACACAATTAAAATTGGAGAAGGTAGAAAAATATATATTTATAAAAAACAAACGCAAATAACTAGCCAGATGGTAGAATTTGATCTATGTTGATAATTTCTTTTGATATGAATAATATAAATACATCAATTGTCAGGTTGGCCACAAAATCAAAACTCAACTGTGAGCTTATATACTATCAGAGGTGACTAAGGAGACATGAAGGCTGAAAGCCATGTGGTATCTTGGATTGGTTCCTGGAACAGAAAGAGGACCCATTAAAAATGAATTGCATATGGATAAAAATAAGCTAAAAAAGACAAAAGTTCATTATTTTGTATAACGGAAATTACAAATAAAGGAAATATGTTTGCTTTATATAACAAAGTCATATAGTTGTTTTACTTATTTAGTTTATTTGAATATATAAATTTGATAAAAATTAAATTAGCAATATTAGAAAAGCAGAACTTCAGAAATGGTTGAGTGAGGAGCTCTGAAATCTTTTTCCCACAAAGTAATTATTAAACTGAACAAAATTTTCAAAAGATAACCATTCTGGGGCTCTGGATGTTAATCAGTGGTGTATAAAAATTTAAGAAGCACTTATTCAAGAAAACTTTTGTTAGAATAGTGGAAGTGTGCAGTGTTTTAGATTGCGGCTGCTCACATACCCTCTCACTCACCTCCCCCTCCTTTGTGGTGTAGTTCTACCACTGTAGGGTAGGCCAGGAGGATCTGTAACTAGCCAGTCAGGGAGACTGATTTGACTTGGTGGGACCTTGGGGAAAAACAAACAAAAAGAAAACCTTTTTTCCAGGACATTGATGAAAATGATAGTGATTTCAGTGAGAAACAATCAGGAAATGCAAATATTGCAGGTAACCTGAAGACAAGATACTGATTGAGGCAAGAAACCAAACACAGCTCATCCAGAAATTTCACGGGGAGGCACAGGTCATAAGACACCCACAGTAGATGGTGATGGTTAGGTTTATTTGTCAACTTGACTAGGCAATGGTATCTAATTATGTAACCAAACAGTAAGCTAAATACAGTATTGCTGTGAAGATATTTTATAGATGTGGTTAATATCTACAGTCAGCTGACTTTAAAAAAAGAGTAAATAACAAAAAGAGTAAATAACAGAATTCTCAGAGAAGAAGAAAATCTACCTTAAGACCATGGCATTTACTCCTATTGGAGTTTCCAGCCTGCTCCTAGCCTGCACTACAGATTTTGGACATGTCAGCACCCACAATTGTATGAACTAATTCTTTAAAATAAATTCTCTCTTTCTCTCTCTCTGGATAAAGAAATAAGCTCTCTCTCTCTCTCTGTGTGTGTGTGTATATACATAAAATCTCTGTCTCTCTCTCTCTATACACACACACACACACACACATACACACACATCTATATATCTATCTTATTAGTTCTCCTACTTTTGAGAACCATGACTGATATACAGACCTAAGCTCTTAAACTCTTACTCATTCCTCACCCATACACAGATCCATTGACAAATGATGCAACCCTTAGTGCAAGTTATTTCAGCATACCCTCTGACTAATTGTTGGTTGACCACTTAGCCAATCTGACCCTAGGTAGAACCCTAGGAATGCATGTTTGAAAAAATAAAAACAAGAAAACAAAAGTGAATCATAGGCATTACTGGCATTACTGATGCTAGGAGAGACCACAGAACTATTCCCACCCAGTCATTAAACAAATAAACAAATTTTTTTAAAAAAACATAAAAACAAAACATAGCTGGTATGGTTTGAACATTGGCCCCTTCCAAATCTCATGTTGAAATTTAATCTCCAATGTGGCAGTATTGAGAGGTGGGGACTTTAAGAGGTGATTGGATCATGAGGGTTCTGTCCTCATGAGTGGATTAATTCATTCATGGGTTACTGGATTAATGGGTTACCATAGAAGGGGAACTTGTGGCTTTATAAGAAGAGGAAAAGTGACCTGACTAGCATGTTAGCATGCTCAGCCTCCTTGCCGTATGATGCTTTGGGTTACCTTGGGATGTCGCATAGAATCACCACCAGCAAGAAAGGCCTCACCAGATTCACCACCTGGGTATTGGACTTCACTGCCTTTATAACTGTAAAAAATAAATTTCTTTATAAATTACCCAGTTTCACTTATTTTGTTATAAGCAACAGAAAATGAACTAAGGCAATAACAAAAAACAGAAACACAACACCAGCTTAGAATTAGGGAATAATAATTCACAGTTGCTATTTCATATTAAGTAGCCAGATTTCAAAACCAGTGCTATACACAAAGAAATAGGGATGTATGATCAGTATACAGGAAATAAAATTCAATCAATAGAAACTATCTCCGAAGGGCTCCAGATGTTTGTAGTACATCGCAGAAAAAATATCAAAGCAGCTCTTATAAATATATTTAAAAGCCTCAGAAATCCTTATTAAAAGAGGTAAAGATAAGTATGATGTCAATAGATTATCAGAGGACAGCAATAAGGAAATAGATAAAATAATTAAATGGAAATTATGAACCTGAGGCATTCAATAACTAAAATTTAAAAATATACTGGAAAGGCTCAATGGGTCATTAGAAATGGCAGAAAGAAGAATTCAGAGAATATGAAGATATATGTGTGTGTGTGTAGAAACACACATACCAAAGAAAAAAATTGAAGAAATAAATATTAATAAAAATGAACAGAACTTTAGTGGCTGGTGAAATACCATCTAACATACCAACACATGCATAAAGAGAGTCCTAGAAGGAGAGAGGATAAAGGGAGAGAAAAGTGATAAATAATGGCAAATATTTCCTCAATTTGATGAAAAACGTTAGTCTACACATTCAAGAGGATGCGAATTATAATCCTGAAATCATACTGTAAGATAAAAGTATTTTACTAGAAGCAAATAGAGGCATTTTATGAAGACAATGGGACAAACTCATTAGGAATTTATAATTTTTATAAACATACACCCACAAGTATTTATATACACACTCAACAAATGACCTCAAAATAATATGAAGCAAACCTGGCAGAATTTAAAGAAGAAATAGCTAATTGAACAATAATATTTTGATACTTCAGTAACTCACTCTCAGTAATACAGAAAATAAATATAATTCAGAAAGGAAACAGACACTTTGGCAACACTGTCAATCAACTTGACCTAATGTCATTGCACCCAACAACAGTAAAATGAATAATCTGTTAAAGTTTTCAGAAAATATTTTTTGAGAATAGTCCATTTTTAGGGTTTTAAGACAAGTTTCATTGTATGTAAATGGATTGAAAGTCATTTAAAAATTGTTTTTGCTACAACCAAATCAAATTAGAGATCAATGACCAAAAAACCTTACATAATCTTCAAATATTCACAGATTAATAAAATGCTTTTAAATGACCCATAAACTCAGAGAATTCATAAGAAATGTTAGAAAATATTTTTATCTTAGTGAAAATAAACATATCAAAATGTAAGGAATGTAGTTAAATCAGTGCTCAGCAGGAAAGTTTGGCTTTAAATACCTTATCTTAGTCCTTTTGTGCTGCTATAACTAAATATCTGATAGTGGGTAATTTATAAAGAATAGTTGATTTTCTCACAGTTCTGGGGACTGGGAAGTCCAAAATCATGGTGCTGACAGATTAGGTGTCTTGTGAGAGATGTTTTCTGCTTTCAAAATGGTGCCTTGTTGCTGTGTCCTCACATGGTAGAAGAGGTAAGTATTGTGTTCTCACAGAGCAGAAGGACAAAAAAGAGCAAAAGGGACAAACATTTTCAGAAGCAATGGAAGGGACAGAGGGGCAGAGGGAAAGAAGATCCTCTCTAAAGGCTTTTTTATGAGGTCATTAATAATTTCCTAATAATTTCTCCCAAAAGGTCCACTTCTAATATCATTGCTGTGATGATTAAGTTTTAATATGAATTTTGAAGCAGCACAAACATTCAAATCATAACTTGCCTCATTACAGAACAAAACAAAAAAAGATCTCAAATCAATAACCTAGGCTTCCAAATTAGGAGAAAACAAAACCTAAAGCAAGAAGGAAGGAAGTAATATCAGACTGCAAATCAAATATATATATAACAGAAAACAATAGAGAAAAATCAATAAAATTAGAAGTAAGGGATTTTTAAATAAAAAAAAATGGTTAAATCTTTAGCTAAAAAGATGAAGGAAAAAAAAGAGAGAAGATACGAATTAACCAAACTGCAAAAGAGAAGATCTCATTACAGATCTTACAGAAATTAAAATAATAAAAGGGACCATTATAAACAAATGACACAACTTAAAATAATTGGAAAAATTCTTCAGAAAGGCAAAATTACCAAAATCAACTCAAGAAGAAACACCTAAATTTTGCCAATATAAAAGTAAATTTAATAATTAATAATCCATCCCAGACCTACATAAATTCACTAGTAAATTTTATCAAACATTTAAAGAAGAAGTAATACCAAACCCCATAAAGCCTTCCAGAAAATAGAGTAATGAAGCTTTCCCAATTCATTCAATGAAGTTGTATTGTAGTGACACCATTCACAGAGAGACACATCACAGGCAAAGAAAACTATATACTTATATTTTCCATAAACATAAATTCAAAAATCCTGAAGCAAATATCAACAAAGAGAATATAGCAACATAAAAATATGTTAATACATTATGGTCAAATGGAGTTTATTCCAGAAATTCCAGGCTGTTTTAACATTAAAAAATCAATCTATGTAATTTACTATATATTGACAAACTAAAGAAAAACAATATAGGCATCTCAATAGAAGCAGAAAAAGTAATTAAAGATTCAATGTTAATCTCTGATAAAAAAAATTTCTTGCCCATTAGAAACAGAAGTGGCATTCTTTAATAAAGGTTATGTTTGAGAACCATTAGCTGTCACCATACTTACTGACGAGAGACTAAAAGCTTTACCGATAAGATCAGGGACAAAGCAAGGATATGTTTTCTCATCATGCCTATGCACTTTTGTCCTGAAGTCCTAGCTAGTGTAATAAGTTAAGAAAAATAAATTAGAGCCATCAAATCATAAAGGAGGAAATAAAACCATCTCTTATTAGGAAAAACAAGATTTTCTATAACAAATTTTCAAGTAATTCACTAAGTATTACTAGAACAAGTTTAGCTATATTATAAGATACAAAATTATCACAAAAAATCACTATATTTTATATACCATCATAGCAAAGAACAATCCACTCAAAGATTTATACACAAATATTTATAGCAGCATTATTCATAATAGTCAAAAAGTGGAAATTATCTCAATGTCAATGCATTGGTTAGTAGATACCCAAGAAATGTTATATCCACACAATCATATATATTCAGCAACAGGATACTTTTGATACATGTTGCAACATGGATGAACCTCATATGCTAAGGAAGACAAATGCAAAAGACCACATATTGAATGATTCCATTTATATGAAATGTCTACAAAAGTCAAATCTTTATCGAGAGAATAGACTAATGGTCATCTGAGTGTGGAGATGAAACTGAGAGGTGAATTCAAGTAATACAAAGGTTGTGAAGTGATGGTTGCTCAATGCAGTAAATTTACTAAAAGTACCTTCAAACTGTTAAGTTGTATGTTTAAAATTTAAAATGGGTGAATTTTATGGTGTATAGATTACTTAACCAAAATGCTCTTATAAATTAAATTAACTTTTAAAAAACAAGCAAAATAAAAACAAGCCAACAAACTCCTGGTTTGTTTTGGAGACAGGGTCTCACTCTCACCCAGGCTGGAATACAGTGACGTGATCTCAGCTCACTGCAGCCTCGACTTCTCCAGGCTTAGGTGATCCTCCCACTTCAGCCTCCTGAGTAGCTGAAACTACAGGCACATGTCACAACGTCTGGTTAAATTTTTTTTGTATTTCTTGTAGAGATGTGGTTTCACCATGTTGCCCTGGCTGATTTCTAACACCTGTACTCAAGCGATCCACCCACTTTGGCCTTCAAAAGTGCTGGGATTACTGGTGTGAGCCACCGTGCCCAGCCAAAAACTTTTAAACAACAACAAAAAAGCTTTTTGGGTGAGTGATAAATGACAAATCTTTCATTTGGAATATACATTGCATATATTTAGTGATTTTAACATTCTCTCTGTGTTTTGTTATTGCTGATGCATCTGATATTTGATGTCTGATATTTAGTAAACATGGAAGAACCCCCACAATCCCCTGCCCCTCCTGTTTTCCCCATCCCTTTCTATTGTGACACGAATTACACACCAGTCTTTGGAATTATTTGGATCATTGTTCCCATTTCTTCAGATTTATGCCTTCTCCAACTACAAATATTTCCATGCTAAATCACTTTGGATGTTTTCTTATGGTTTTTACTAACCAAACTACAGGTCACTATTTTTTTTTAAGAATACTCAAAACAGGTCAAATATTCTAATGAAATTAGCACTAATTTATTAGAAGTAAATAAATGAAAGACTGAGTGACATTTTAGATGTTCTCGGAGCATTAATGAGTCAGAGCTGTGAGGTTAGGAGGCCTTATCAGAAAAGTCAGTATGAGGGTATTATTGTCCATTTGATGCTACTGCATTGTATGGTGTCATTGGTTATCAGTGTAATAGTTTTTATTATTTTAATAAGGTAACAGCACAGCTTCATTCTTTGTTGGAAACAAACAAAATAATGAATATCGATAAAGTAGTAGCATGTGTACAGAGAAATAATTATTTTAATGCTCAATTGATGCCATGCACAGTTTATTGCTGATTACTGGGGAAAGTACAAGTAAAATTTTGTTGCTATGAAAATTAGTTCCACGTGGGACTCATTGAGGAGATGACAGAAGAAAAATTTTGAATTAATTTGAATTATATTTTAATATTTAAAAAATTGTTTCGGTCTTCTATGTGTCATTGAAGTCAGGTGCAATCCAGACAATTTGGAAATGGTTAATCCTCTCAAGAAGCCAAAAAAATATGTGCTCAGTATTTTTAATTATTTTCCCCCAGATAGAAATAACTATTTGATTATATAAGCACTGAAGATACAGGATTAAGGACCTGTTAACAAGAGAGTGTGTGTGTTGAGCTGAAGTAGCAAGATCTTTTATTATAAGCTTAGTAAAGTGTTTTATTGTGCATTAGTCATATTATATATCTATATATATTAGTTTGAAGCATATGAAATCTGTTTTTATATATCAAAATAAGAGAACATTGTCCACTCCCAAAGGTTTAATTGTATACTCACTGTATAAAATATGAAAGAAAATAACCAAACTGCATTTATTTTAAAGTGAGAATTTATATTAATGTGTTTTTGTTTTTTCTTTAATCCAAAAATACAGAAGTCTCAGTAAAACCAAATATTTAGTAAAATATATGTCTCTACAAAGAAGCATATAAGACATTTTTATTTTTAGCTCTTTGTGAATAATTTTTAGTGCCAGTGCAGAGAATATCACATTTAATTAAAAATAGGTAAACAGGCTGGGAGCAGTGGCTCATGCCTGTAATCCCAGCACTTTGGGAGGCCGAGGCGGGCAGATCACTTGAGGTCAGGAGTTTGAGATCAGCCTGGCCAGCATGGTGAAACCCTGTCTCTACAAAAAATACAAAAATTAGCCAGTCATGCTGGCGGGCACTTGTAATCCCAGCTACTTGGGAAGCTGAAGCAAGAGAATCACTTGAACCCGGGAGGTGGACGGTTTCAGTGTGCCAGGATCGCGCGCCACTGCACTTCAGCCTGGGCTACAGAGTGAGACTCCATCTCAAAAGAAAAAAAAAAAGAAAGAAAAGAAAAAAGAAAAAATAGGCAAACAATAATTATTCCTTAAGGAAACTCATTTAAAAGTCATTTGCTTGGAAATATTTATTTTATTAATATTCTAGTATTAGTATTCTTTAAGAAAATGAAAAAGTAAGAAGAGGAGAAGAAAAAGAAATAAACAGCAAAAATAAAATAGTAACCATTCCAGATAACAGGATAGGAGGATAGGAATATTTTATGTTATCATCTAGGCATGTCAAGAGTAAATATTAAAATTATGTGAAGATGGAAGCTAACATTAATTTAAAACATAGACTTTCATAAAATTCCTCCTATGCATATATACAAATTTTTTATGACCTTCTGAGAAGTCTTTTCCTTTAGTAGTCTTATTCTCTCAAGAATAAAATTTTTGTTTATTGATAATGTTGAGAGAAGATGACACTATGGATGTTTAAATGTCAAAATGGTGCAAGGTTCAAGGTAATCTTTTAAGATGATTTCTTGAGAATAAAATTGAACATAAAATTGCAATAATTATTACAGAGATATAGAAACAACTAAAAACATTTAAAAAATATTCATTAATATCCACACAAGAAGCAATTTAATCAAGAGACCATTAAAACATAAGAAAACACATATTTCCCTTAAGAGAAAGAAAATTCATGAGACAGAGGCAACATTAATTCTTGGAACATAAACGATTTCTTCATTGGCTCTTTTTTGACATCTTGCCTTCTATGGATTCTGTACACAGATGTGATGTATGGCACAAGAGAGCAGGAAGTGAGCCTTAGTGAATGTGAATAAAGATGTTTCTTTTGGTTACAAGTACAGGAAAGAGTAAGATGTCAGTTACCTCTGAGATGAGAAAGAATGCCAGTTGAATAATTTCATGGACTCCTTTTGTGTCCAAAAGGCTTCATATCATGCTTTTATATATCACTTGAGGGAAGCCAAGAGACAGATTAAACTTTGTCAAATTCTCTTTTTGAACAGCTATGTTACTGTTCATTGGAAACTCCAGATTGGACCACAATCTACATAGATGACTCTAGACTTTTTAAGGCAAGAAAAATTCCTTCACTTATTTCAAAAGATCCCATTATAACCCCTATAAAAACAGTTCAAGCCCTGAAGCATGAAATTTGATTGCCAACTCATCTACTTTCATTGCTCCCTACACAGTATCATGATAATGTATCCTTGAATTTTATTGAGAGATTTATTTCCACTACAGGTTAAAAACCAGCCATTCCCTTCAGAAATACATTTGCCACTATCTTTTTATATTAGAGAGAACTTTGTTAATAGCATTTAATGTGACTGCATCTGGGTACAAGTTTGTTTATGCATTTGGAAACCAGGAATACCACAATGATACTTTCTGGCATTTGTAAAACTCCACAGAACAGAGAGCTATTTGCAGAACTATTCAGCATCCAAAAGACACACATGAATATCATATTCGTGCAACAAAAATGGATCCATTGCATTATGTCCACATCAATAGGTTTACTAGTCCTGTTCCAGAAATCTACGTTTGGAGATGCAAATTTGAATGTATGTGGGACTAGGATTCCTCCCTTCCAAACTAGAAGAAAACAACATTTTTTCAAGTATTAGAATTGAAGCCATTATTAATGGTGTCCACCCTCAGCATATTTAAGTAACCTTAATTTGCAACAGAAGAGACTGGTATTTATCCTCAGGAAGAAATGGAAAACCTCTAATGCTGGAGTTCCTAGCTACTGGAATTAAACAAACAAACAAACTAAATAAAGCCATGCATATTGAAAAGGAGGATTTATGGGCAATGTGATCTTGTATGTAGAAAATTTTGTGAATTTATGAAAAGATACTAGTCTTAAAACAATTTTAGCAAGGTTGCAGTATTCAAAGTAAATATATAAAAAACAATTGTAGCTATAATCTCTAGAAATGAACAAGTAGAAAATAAAATTAAGAAGAAACAATTCCTTTCCAATAGCCTCAAAAATTATAAAATATGAATAAATCTGTCAAAAACTGTGAAAGGCCTGTACGTTACAAATTGCAAAACATTACTGAGGCAAATTAATAAAAAAAACAAATAAAGACAAAGTAATAACATGTACCTAGATTAGAAAACTCAATATTATTAAAATAACAGTTCTCAAATTTAACTGTAGATTTAGTGCTATGTAGTTGCAAAATCACAGAGGATTTTTTTTTGTAAAAACTGACAAGTTAATTTTAGATATATTTGGAAATACAAATGACCTACACATTAAAGTAAATATGGAAAACCTAATTTGAAGTTCTTACACTTTATAATTTCAGATTTCCTAGTGAGCAATTGTAATAAATACGGTATGGTATTTTCATAAAGATGGATGACCAATCTTTCATAAAGATTAGTAGACCAGAATTCGGCTGACTCATATATGGCTAATTGATTTTTGTCAAAGATGTCAAGGTAGTTCACTGGGAGAAGGATAACCTTTCAACAAGTAATGTTGGAATGATATTTGGTCATTGTGTGTCATAGTGACACACAATTGCAATTGAACACATCTGAGAATGTCGTTAGGACCTCCTGAGGCTGTGTCACGCATGCATCATTAACCTTGGCAAAATAAATCTTCTAAATTGATTTAGATCTGTCTCAGATATTTTTGGGTTCATAGATGCATAAGGCAAAAATGATAATTGAGGAAGCCCACTACCATGTTTCTCCTTGGGTCTTGAAGTCCTAGTTGGTCTGTTTTCTTCTTGCTACCTTTTGGAGTTTTCTTATGTTTGTTTTACATAGACATTTACGTGTATGTTTTAGCTGTACATAGTGAAAGGAATAGGAAAACATATGTACTCTATCTTTCAATAAGTGGATATCTCTTCGCTTTTAAGGATTTATGCATTTTAGGGAGACCTAAAACAGCAATCAATATGTGTAAGATATACACTGCTTTGGTTTAGAATGTGGGGACAACTCAAAGCCAGGGCTTTAACCAGATAGTTAAGAGACAAAATGTTGCATTTTTTGGGTCCTTGATTGGCCTTTCACTGAACACAAAATTTACATGTGAGAGGGAGCAGAGGAATAGTCACTTATGACTCAGTCTGGCTTACTGAATTTGCATTTTTACATAAGCAGTAAGGCAGAGGAAGCAATCAGATATGCATTTGTCTCAGGTGAGCAGAGGGATGACTTTGAATTCTGTCTTTCGTCCCACACTGGTGAAGATAAGCTATCAATCTTCATTGCCAAGGTTAAATTCAACATAACCATTTCAGAGTAAAGATCTTGAGAACCACAAGGAATTTCCTTGTAGGCAAATTGTAAGGGAGGTATATAGCTTTTTTATCTTTGCAGCCATATTATTTAGGAACAAAATGGGAGGCAGGTTTGCCTGATGCAGTTCTCAGCTTGACTTTTCCCTTTTGACTTAGTGATTTTAGGGTCCCGAGATTTACTTTGTTTTCACGTACTCCACAGAAGTTATTGGAGAAACCAATGACCTGGAAAAGCCAATAGTTGCAGACAAAAAAAAAGCTCCCCCCAAAGCCTGCTCTCTTTAGTTGAAGAAACAAACAAACAAACAAAAGGCAGCCTGACAAGTGCAGATCTTTTCAACAATAACAGCTGTGCTCCAGATAAACACTGTAAAATAACTGTGGCACCACCCTCACCTAAAAAGGTCAAGCAGGGAGCCTAGATTTCCACTGTCACCAGGTTGTAATGAGGTGACCCACACTGATTACAGGGTGGTGTCAGAGGAGGAAGAATGGAGCTCAAGAACACTCATCACCACTGGGTGGTAACAAGGACTCTCCCTTCACAGTGTCTGAGTAGACAAGGTGGGCACCCTGGACTTCTGCCCCACCTCTGGAGGTAGTAAGCCAGCCCTCACCCTTCTCACAGTAGGCCCTGTGAGATTGAGTATTTTCAACCTCATTTAGCAGCAATGAGACCAACCTTCACTCCTGTAGTATCAGTGGAGGCTACATGAAGAGTAATAGAAAGGCACCCCTTATTCATCAACCAAAGTGGCATTAGTGAAGGCCAAGTGAAAAGCATGAGCTCTGATCCCAAATCCAACAATAATAGCAAGGTGCCATTTTTCCTGGAGGCAACTGTCAACAGAAGCCAAATGGAAAACCTAGACTTATTTCCTCACCTGGCTGTAAGGAGGTGGCATTAGTCTTCCTTAGCTGGACCAGACAAAGAACGACTGCTAAAGCTCAAGGTTTAAGTAGGATCCAGGGTCTCACATCATATTACTCAAAATGTTCAGGTTTTAATAAAAAATCTTTCATTATTCTAAGAATAAGAAGACTTCTAATTACTAAAAAAATGATAATCAATAGAAGCTGAAGCTTAGGTAAAATAGACAGTAGAATTATCTCAAAAGGATTCAATAGCAGTCATCATAAAAATGCTTCTGTGAACAATTATGAACATTCTTCAAATAAATGAAAAAACAAAAATTCATCCAAGAAATGAAAAACAGAAGAATCAAATGAGAAGCATAACACTGAAAAAATACAATAACTTAAATTTTTAAAAACTCACTGAGTGGGCTCAACAGCAGAATGCAGAAAACAAAAGTGAGTCTGTGAACTTGATGGTAAAACAATACAAATCATACAATGAGAATGACATTGGAAGCAAAAATATGAGTAAATACAGTAAGTTTTTCTTCTCTTCTTGAGTTTCCTCAATTATATCTGGCAGATGAAGCAAAAATCATAAAAAGTGTCAAATGAATCCTAAGTAAAAATATGAGTAAATACAGTAAGTTTTCTTTCTCTTGAGTTTTCTAAATTGTATTTAGCAAATGAAGCAAAAACCATAAAATATGTCTAATATGGTTCTAAATGTACATAGGGGACATTTTTACACAATTCTACTATAAGTGGCAGAGGTTAAGGACATGTAATGGGAGATAAGGTTTCTGTATATCATGTGAAACGGTAATATGGTGAAAACAGAAGACCGTGATAAGTCATGCATAGATATTATAATACCTACAGCAATCACCATAAAAGCTATATAAAAAGATACATTAAAATGCTTTGGTAATTTAAAACAAAATTCTGAGGCATATTTGATTAACTCATAGAAATGTTTAAAAAAGCAGTGAAATGAAAATAAAGGGAACAAATAGAAAGTATATACCAATGTAGGTCATATTCTGACCTTTAAGCCATCTCCAACAAATTTAAAAGAATTGAAACCCTGCTAAATTGTTATCTGTTCACAATTCAACCAAATTATACATCAATAACAGAAGATTACCAAAAAGCCTCCAAGTACCTGGAAAGGCACTCTTAAATAATCCATAGGCAAAGTGGAAGTCTCAAGGCAAATAAAAAATACTTTGAATTGAATACAAATGAAAATATAACGTATCAAGATTTCTGGGGCACAGCTAAAGAAGTGCTGCAATAGAATTTATACCACTAAATGCTTACTTTAGAAAAGAGGAGAAGCCTTAAAAAAATATTCTCAGTTTCTACCTCAAGAAACTAGAGAAAACAGAGCAAAAATAAACCCAAAGAAGGGAGCAGGAATGAAACAATAAACACTGATATTCACGAAGTTTAAACAAAGAAAAATAGAGAAAATTAATAAGCAATCAAACGAACAAAGCCTTGGTTATTTGAAATGATCAATGTAATTGTCAAATCTATAGTAATAAAGAGAAAGAAAAAGAGAAGGCAAAAATCACTAATATTAAAAATGAAACAGTGGATATCACTGTACAACATGAAGGCATCAAATGAAATAGTAAGGGATTATGAAGAAAAACTCTAAAACCACAAATTTTACAATTGAGAGGAAATGGACAAAATTGAAAAAGTAGAAAAAGACAACTCACCCAATATAAAACAGGTAATTTAAATAGTTCTATAACTATTAAAATAACTTGAATTCATAATTTCAAACTTCACGTATATGAAATTATCAGGCCCAAGTGATTTTACTGAAGAATTATACCGATCATTAAAAGAAGAATTAATACCAATACTCTATCATCTCTTCCAAAACATGGAAGAAGAAAGAGCTTGTCAAACTCATTTTATGAAACTGGTATCATCCCAGTAACAAAACCAGGTAAAAGTAGTATTAAAAAATCCAATACCAACATCTGTTATGAACATCAGTACAAAAAATTTTGACAAAATACAATCGAATACAATTGAGTTATATGTTTTTGTTCCAGACATGCAAGACTAGCTCAATATTTAAAAATGAAAAAATCTACAATGTCAATAAGCCAAGCAAGAACAATCATGTGATATATTGTTTAATTCAGAAAACACATAAGGCAAAATTCAATACCCATTTGTGTTAAAAATTTCACAAATCTAGGAATGGAAGATAATTTTCTAAACTTGATAAGGAGCACCTATACAAAACCTCAAATAATTTAATACTTAATAACAAAAGAACAAATGCTTTCTCCCTAAGACTGTCCAAAAGGCAAGGCTTTCTACTCTAACTTCTCTTATTCAAAAATAGTACTGGGAGTTCTAGGTAGTTCAATAAAGAAGGGAAATTAAAGATACACACATTGAGAAGGAAGAAATAAAAGTGTCCTTATTTCCAGATGATTTATAGTTCTATGTTAAAAACTCCAAGGAATCTAAAAAAGGCCTAGAATTAATAAGTGATTTTAGGAAGATCTCATTATACAAAATCAAAATTAAGAATCAATTGTACTTCTCTACACTATCAACAAACATGTAGAAATTGAAATTTAAAATATTAATACAATACTATCTGCAGTGTTAAAAAAAGAAAAAAGGTATAAATTTAACAAAATACATACAGGACTTGTACTCTGAAAGCTACAAAATATTGATGAAATAAGTCAAAGAATACCTAAATAAAGAGACACACCATGCTCATAGGTTACAAGACTTCACCAGTAAAGATGTCAATTGTCTTCAACTCGATATACAAGTCCAAGCAATTCCTGTAAAAATACTGGCATGAATTTTTTATAGTTATAGATGAGTTACTCTGAAGTTTATATGGAAAAGTAAAGGAACTAGAATAGCCAAAGCAATTATAAGAAAAAAAGAAGAAATTAGGAGAACTCTGTCTACCTGATTTCAAGGTTTACGATATAGAGGAAGTAATCATGACTGGAAGTATTGGTGGTAAAATAGTCACATAGGTAAATAAAGCAATAGAATGCCTACAAATAGCCCCACACAAGTGTGGCCAACTGGCATTTGCAAAAGTGTGAAAAAGTTCAATGTTGGAAGGATAGTTTTGTTAACAAATGGTGCTGGAGCAATTGTATATCTGTAAGCTCAAAAATGAAACTTGCCCTAAACCTCACACTTTATATAAAATTTAACTCAAATGGATCATATATTTTAATGTAAAATGTAAACTATGAGGCTTTTTAAAGATAACAGAGAAAAAAATATCATTGGGACCTAGGGTTTGTTGAAGAGTTGTTAGGCTTAAAACCAAATCCACCATCCATCAGAGGAAAAACTGAAAAATTCGATTTCATGAAAATTAAAGACGCCCTGTGAATGACCCTGTGAAGAGGATGAAAGGATAAGTTACAGACTAGGAGAAAATATTTGCGAACAACTTATCCAACAAAGGACCAGTATCTAGAAAACATAAAGAACTCTCAACATTCAACAGTGAAACAAATGAAACAATCAGGCTGGAAATGGGCCAAAGACATGAAGAGATGCTTCAATGAAAAGGGTATGTGGTTGGCAAATAAGCACATGAAAATAAGTTTGACACCTGTTATTAGAGAAGTGCAAAGTAAGACAAGTTATCACTGCATACCTATTAGAGCAGCTAAAATAAAGCATAGTGAAAATCCCCCATGCTGGAGAACATGGGGAGAGACTAGGTTTCTCATACGTATTTAGTGGGAAGGTAGTGTTACAGTCAATCTGGGAAAAAAATTGGCAATCTCTAAAAGCACTAAATTTGCTATTACAGTGTCATCTAACAATTGCAATTCCAGATGTTTATCTCAAATATGTGAAAATATATATTCACATAGAATCCCATTGATAAATGCTTATAGCATTTTCATTTGTTTTTTGTTTGTTTGCTTGTTGAGATAGGGTCTCTGCTCACTCTGTTGCCCAGGCTGGAGTGCAGTGGTACAATCATGGCTCACTGTAGCCTTAACCTCCTGGGCACAAGCAATACTCCCACCTTAGCTTTTTGAGTACCTAGGACTTCAGGTGTGTGCCACCATGCCTGGCTAATATTTTATATTTTGTAGAGATGATTTCTCACTACGTTGCCTAGGCAGGTCTTGAACTTAAGCAATCCTCCCGCCTCAGCCTCCCAAAGTGCTGGGATTACAGACATGAGCCACCACAACTGGTAAACAGTTTTATTTGTAATAGCTCAAAACTAGGAACAATCTAAATGTCCTTCAGTGGGGGAAAGATTAAACTATGGTACATCCATACCATTAAATACTATTCTGCAATAAAAAAGAATGAATCTATGCAAGAACTGGGATGGATCTTAAGGACATCACACTGTGTGAAGAAAGGCTCAAAAGATTACATATTTTATTATTCCATATATATAAAAAACTCCAAAAATTTTCAAATTATAGAGATAGAGAACAAATCAGTGATTGCCAGGGATTTAGTATAATGGGGAAAGTGTGCCTTTAAATGAATAGCATAAAGGAGGCCTTTCTGTGATATAATTTTTTAGTATCTTGATTGTGGTGGTGATTACACAAATCTACACACATAGTGAATTGACGTGGAACTATATACACACGTTATACCAATGTCAATTATCTGGCTTTGATACTGTGCTATAATAATATGCAATATAACCACAGAGGAAACCGAGTGAAGAATACATAGGACCTCTGCACTGTCTTTGGTACTTTCTATGAATCTATAATTATTTCAAAATAAAACATTTAAAAAAGAGTGAAGATTTGGAGTAATATATCACTTTTAGACTCGAGGAATAATTTTTAACTCTGTACGTGGAGAAGAAATAGAAAGAAACAATTATCCAGAGTTTTATTCATATTCTACTTCTTTCAATAACATTGGAATTACTTAGCAATGGTGGGGATGACACTTTGAACTTTTCTTTCACTGTGACTCTGTATTCAAAGAACCTTGGTGTGCACAAGCGAGAAAATCTAACAACTGTCCTATCACTGTCTAGGGGCTGCTAAGCATCCCCTCTCCTAGGCTATTAACTTACAGGTTTCTGACATACACATATGGGAAGGAAAGAAAGGCAATACCAGGGCAGAGCAGGAGTAGATGATGGCAGTGATCCACTAATATCAAATAAGTGTTTTTATTATGCATTAAAAAGCACTGTAAGCAACTATGGAAAACCAGTCATAGTAAGTTGTTTCAAATTTGTGTATTAGTTAGAGAATCACAAAGCAAGACTGCTGATGTGAAATGAAGCTATGTCTCTTCTGAGTGAAAATGAATCAATGCAATACATGAGAAAAAGTGTGTCATTGTTTTCTGGGTTTTTTTTGTTTGTTTGTTTGTTTGTTTTTTGTTTTTTGTTTTTCCTTAAGGCACTGACTTTGGAACGTGGGCTCAGGTTTTGAATTTCTGCTCCACCATATTTTTTCTCTGAAGTATCTGAAATTAGAAATTCAAATGCTTACTGTGAAATTTAATTGTAATTTTTAACAATCCTATATTGACACTGCTGCAAAAATAGGTTATAATCCAGTTTAGTGGGTTTTCTATTCTTAACTTGTAAAATAACAAAAATTGTATGTGTATATTACCTTTGAAAAATACTAAAACACACACAAAGTAATTATAAAATTCACAATGCTTTATTTTTAATGGTTGCTAGTAGTAGAATGTCTTCTCGGAGCCATTCAGTATAACTCCTACAAGTAACCACAGTTGGACATTTTGTGTTACATATGTTGTTTCACGTTTTACAGGAATATGTAATTTCAAATAAAAGTTACTAGAATTCTGTTTAAAAATACACACTAAATGGTAGTCCTCAATACAGATCATTCAACGGTTATGCTACTATTCCCATGAAGACTCTCTCTAAAATTTATAGTAAATATTTGAGTAAGATTAATCATACATATGTATAATCTTGTATTTAAAAGAAATAAACATCCTTATCAATTTTTATCTTATATAGATATGAATTGATATATGACATTTTAATTCAGTTAATAACTTACCCCTTTCCTAGTGTGCATATATCTACCTATTTGATTTCAATGACTATATAATTTTTAATAATAGATATAACAAATTTTATTTAACAATTCTTTTGATGTGCATTCAGCGTCTTTGTAAGTTATGCTAATAGGGTTATAATAAACATTCTAATACATTACTGTCACAGAATCCTTAGGGTGTCACGTTTCTAGTTGGAAACCTCTGTGGCCAGTGGTGCCTTTGCCCAAGTTTTGCTTGGGTCCGCTGGGCTCATTCCACCCACTCAGCCCAGCAGGACCACTTGGCTCATGCTACTGGCCTGTATCCCATGCCTGCCAAGGGCAAGCCAAGTGCATGCAGAGTGGCAAGGGGTTTGTGAGTGAGCACAGGGCCCAGACACTGCACACAGCCAGATGTGCTGGCTGCAGTGAGGCAGACACCTCCAGGCATCTGTTCCTGTGAGGCTGCTGCTAGACCAGGCATATGGCAAGTTGCTTCCACTTGGGTACTGGAGAACATGGTGGCACCAGGAAGCTTGAAGATGCGAGGAACTGTAGAGCCCCAAAGAGAGTATCACAGCCCTGGCTTGGGGAGCTTTTAGGTTTAAGCTCCCTGAAGGGCCACAGGTCTTCTTTCCTTCTCACTTCTCTCCTTCTTGTCATCTACAACATGGCAAGTGAAGGTGGCGAGGGGAGGGGATTCAGCTCTGTTTGTGTCACAGCGCTTTCCTTCCTGCCATTCAGTGGGTCCCAAGTTCTTGTTCCATGTCCAGGAAGAATGAGGTATGCGAAGAACTGGGGGGTGAAAAAGGCAGAAAGGAGCTTCATTGAGCAACAAAACAGCTCTTAGGAGACCTGAAGTGGGTAGATACTATCTGCAGACCACAGGTTTTCCCAGCTAGTGTCCAGCTCTCAGCAGAGAGGAGAACCATGGGTAGCTCCTTTCCACAGGCAAGTTGTCCCGAAAAGTTGAGGAGACCTGAAGTGAGTAACACCTTCCTGCAGCTGGTAGTACCAAAGTCTGGGTGATTCTGGCTGAGTCCAGGGTTTTTATGGGCTCTGAAGGGAAGAAATGCGTACTGATTGGTTCATGCGAAGCCATGAGCCAACCTGGAAAAAGCACTATGAGTTCTTACTTCAGGCTGTGGATTCCACCCAGAACTGGCAGCCTGGCCCCCAGGCTTCAGGCTGTCCCTGGCTTGAAGGTGGGGTTTCACTGGGGACCTGCCCCTTTCTGCCCAGGAACCTGTCTGCCTCACACTATCAACATGCCTTCCATGGCACCCAGGCTGTTCCTGCCCAGAGGTTCCTATAGGTCCAGGCTGAGCTGCCCTCAGCATGCCTCCCTTTTGTGCTCACTGACACCCAAAGTCTGCAGAGGCCTGAGGCAGCAGAGGGCTTGTGTGTCAGCACTGCCCTGGGTACAAATGCACAACTGGCCAGGTTGCAACAGTGCCCAGGCTTGGCTACAACTTTGCTCCACAGTTGGAGCTGGCGCCAGAGTTGGGAGAAGCTAGGGAGTGGGAGCAGGCACTTCCCAGCCTGCAGGGACAGGGAGGGCTTCCTGGGCTGCAAAAAGCACAGGGATGCCCAAGTCTGGAGCCACAGCTAGGTGGCTATAGCTGTGCCCAGAAGCACAGGGCTCCTGTCCCACTGACTCAGAAGTGGGTGAGGCTCCTGCCTGTTCCCAGCCCCCGCCAGCTCTCTGAGTGCATATCCCTGGCCACGTCTCCCCAGCTGCAGCTGGCATCTTCACAGCAGCCACTCCAGAAGGGTCGCCACTGCCATCATTACCACCACAAATATAGTGTGGCTGAGTCTTCAAATATTATTTTGAATTTTCTATCTAGTCAAGTAGATCTTTTAGCATGAAAATTATTTCCACATATTCTAGGTCTCACAAAACATGCTATCCATGTGCCATACTTTAGAAATGATTTTTAAAATAGTTAAAGTTACAAAAGAGAAAAAATACATCTTATTATTAGATTGAAGACTACCTGTAATAATAATTCTTTTTAAGGAATTAAGGAATTAACTTGTTTCGCATTAAATGAACAACAGACCAGAAACTAAATTAATTTAACAACGTTTTGGTGAACAATGAATGGAGGAATACATTTGGAATACTTATAAATAAATTTGTCTTTCAACAAAAATTCATATCATGTTGAGTATCAAATCCAGGAGTCATTTTCATTCAGTAGAAGAATGCCATTTTTATCTTTTATTATTGGATGTTGATGCAAATGTGATAAAATAAATAATCCAGATATAAATATTGGAAATAAATTAACCAATATAGTCTCAATTTTAGATGATATTTTTGTAGCAAAACAAATGGTATCAGCTAAGAAACAGTAAAAATTCTATCATTTTTGGTTATAGAAGATAATAACTTAATGGTTTACAGTGCAATGACCATAACAACTTAGAAAATATAATAAAGGTAATCATTTATAAGAATTATTGGGGTTTAAGTGGGTATGATATGTAACACCACTCTTTTCTCCACCTGAGTTTCTAATCAAATATAAAACAAATGCATGAAAAGGAGAATGTAACAACCATCTTTATCACTGATAAGCAGATGTTAAACAATGTACTGAATCTGCAGGAAATTAGCTTTCTTAATACTGAACCTGAGAATTAAGTAGACTTAAAACCTGTAATAGTGCTGAATCTATGCCGGCCTCCCAGTGTAAAACTTACAGTGCCCCTGTAAAACATATAGTGTGGAGGACCGTGGCAAAACATGCCATCTTTATGGAAGATTTATTCCTAAGAAGCAGTGAGGTCTAGGATAATTGCACCAGATTTCTTCTTGCAAAATTATTAGTCTGATTAAATTACTCTTCCTCAAGAAAGCTTAAGGAATAGAGAGAGTAAATAAGTAAAATACTAGCAGATCTTCTTCCACTTGGAAGTAAACATTAGAAAGTGGGGTAGAAGCAATCCAAATCAATAGTAAACAAGTGTAAGAACACAACCAATGCAGTTGTATAGGTTACATATGAAGACATCTAAGAAGGCTGAGAGAAAAAATAAACGATTGAATAAAATATTGAGAATTACCTAGTGTTTCTATAGGGAAAAACAATTATTTTAAAGATACTGCATCTCCACCAATATATAATAGGACATTGCATTCAGTTAGGTCTGTTGCATGTCTGATTTATTCTGCCATCACAGAAGAATTACTTTTCTGCCCCTTCTGGAACTGGCAACTTTTCTGCCTCTTCTGGTACTGGCTGCAAAGAACTTCAAATCTGGCTCCAGTTCAGCACCCAAGATATGAAATATAATCATAAGGCATTTTTGTAATATGTTCTTCAATTTTGAATTATTTTACTATTCAAATTTGGAAGTTGCATAAAATAATATATGTTAATAGATGTATCATCATTTAGAAATATGTGCATATATATTTATCTCCCTCTACCTTACTGTAATATACATATATTATACATATACATATATTATACATATAATATACATATTTATATTATATATACATATATAATGCTCAATACATATATATACATATATGTGTGTCCATATATCAATACCTACATATATATATCAATACATACATATATATATATATACAAAATGCTCAATTCCACATTTCACTTGAATGATTAGAGTCTTATGTTTGAGTATAAGAAACCAATTAGGGTTATACTAATCAATGAAGACAATGTCTTTCAAAAGTTAAAATTCTTGATGGAAAGTTCAAGATAACTATAACTTCAGCTCATCAAAACCTTTAAAAATATTGAGGAATAAATGCATCTGATTGCACTAGAGCCTTACTTCCTTGACTGAGTGTGGAAGAGAAAGTAATCAATGCTAAGATCCTTACCACAGTCGTGGGAGTTGTTGAGTATTCTGCATCCAACTTGGGAAATATATCTAATTAAAGGAAGTTGCTTTAACGATTTGCCTTAGGATCACAATTAGTAGAGACCTCTAGGGAGTGTGGTTTCTACTTAGGATCCTTCAATTTGACTATACTATTATCTCATATTGGAAATTAATGAAAGCTTAATGAAAAAGATATATTGCCTACCTTACTGAATCAGTTCCTTTCAAAACTACATTTTCCTTCTTAAATGTTTAAGTGTATGTCTCCATTTTAAAAAGGAAAAGTTTACAAATACTTCTATTTGTGGATGTACTATGCCTTTTTCATTTTGATTTATGACAGATGGCAGCTGTTTTAATGGCTGATATAAAGATAAAGCCTAGAGGTTCATTTTTATTCAAAAATTTTTGACAGCCAACTATGCAGGCTGATTTTTCATATGAGAAGGACATCAGAACACTGATTCTAACTCATGTTTCTAAAAGTAATGTATATTATATAGTAGGAATTTATAGGCTAATAGTGGAATAAAAACACTGTGATGATAAACTTATAAAATAGCTCCTAATGGGCCCTACCTGTTGATATTCAAACCCTTTGCAATCTACTCTCTATGAGTGTGGACTGGATCTACTGACTTGCTTCTAACAAATAGAATATGGCAAAAGAGATGGGATGTCACTTCCGAGATTAGGTTATTAAAGACTGACTTCTGTCTTGTCTGCACTCACACACTGGATTTTGTCAGATTGTACACATGGAAGTAGCCCACATGGCAAAGGACTGAGGTGTCCTCCAGGTAACGACCACTGAGGAACTTAGGTCCTCTAACAGCCCACAGAGAACTAATTCTTACCTACAACCACATGAGTGAGTGAGCTTTGAAATCAGATCCTTCTCCTGTTGAGCCTTGAGATGACTACAGCCCTACTGGACAAACTGATTGCAGCTTTGGGGGATACCAGAGAAAGAGGAACAAGAAAAGCTGAGCCTGGATTTAGGAGCCACATAATCTGTGAAAAATAAATCCTGCTTAAACCATTATGTTTTTGAGTAATCTGTTAGGCAGCAATAGAAAACTAATACAAATATACATGTCTATAGTGTTTAAAATAGATGACATTGTTCCATAGAATAACCAGCAACAAAGTAAAATGATATTATTGTTATTACCAAAAATTCCTCAAAATTATTTGAGTTCAAGCATCTTATCAGTTCATGTTGGTGCTACTATAACAAAATACCACAAATGGAGTGGCTTAAACGATTTATGTTTCTCATTCTAGAGGTTGGCAGTCCAAGTTAAAGGTGCTAGCAGGGCAGGATTCTTGATGGGAACACTTTTCCTAGTTTACTGACAAACTGTTTTTCTGCATCCTCTCTTGGAGTAAAGAGAGCAAGCTAGATTCCTGGCCTCTTTTTATAGGGTCTTTTCCATACTCATGACTTAATTGCTTCCAAAAGCTCGATCTCTAAATACCATCACATTTAAATTAGGGTTTCAACATGTGAAAGTTGTCATAATCAAAATGAAGTCACTCATGTTAAAAACAAAACAAAAGAAAAGAAAACTCTGAAAAATGGAGCCAGGGAAAGCTATGAGGCGAGGGTTCTCATGCTTGTATGCCTGATAACAAAATTAGCACAAAGGACTCTGCAAATACCACAAGCCAGCACAAAGGTCATTGCGACTTTACATAAAAAATTACTTTTGTGAAGACATCGGCTCAGCAACTGTCTGTCTAACCTTGAAATGGCCATCACTCACGTTATCGATCCCTGCAGCCAAAGATAATCATTTCAAAACATGCAATCCTCTTATTTTTCCTTTAAAACCCCTTGTCTTCCTTTACCTCCCTAAATCTGCACATACTTTACTATGGCACATATATTCCCATTGTGACGTCCTATTCCAAAATAAATATCTTTTTCTTATAGAGATCCTCTCTCTGTTTGATATTTAGATTGACAAACATGAACTTTTGCAAAGCAGAAACATTTAGTCCATTGCAAGCAGCCAAAGTAAATATTAAATAAATTTAAATTTATTAGGCTTATATATAGTATAACTTACATAGTTTATGTAGTATTGATGTACGTATGGTATGTGTATATATATATATACACGTACACACACACACACACACAGACACTGTCTTCAAAACTGTTGCCTTACAATATTCTTAACATAGGGTAGTGTTATGTCTTCTAATATTGTTGTTCTGTTTTGTCTTGGTTTCTGTTGTGTGTTTTAAATCTTTTTCCTTTATATATATACTTTAGAATTAGTCTGTCAATATCTATAAAATATATCCCTGAGATTTTTATTATGCAGATTTTCTAGATCAAGTTAGCAAAACGTAGTATTTTAACAATATTGAGTCTTACAATCCATGAACACTGAATATCTCTTCATTATTTAGACCTACATTGAGTTCCTTCTTCAGAGTCTTATAATTTTCTGCCTGTAGATCTTACACATATTTTGTTAGACTTACATCAAAGTATTTTTGGTGGTATTTTAAATGCTATTATTTTCAATTTAATTTCAAATTCCAAATCTTAATTGCTGGTATTAAAAAATTGGCTTTGTTATGTTAACCTTGTATTCTGCAATCTTACTATATTCACTTAAAGTCCAGAACTAGTTGTTTTTTCTCTTCTTTCATTAATATTCAGGTCATTTACCAATAAAAACAGTTTTGTTTTTTCTACTCCATCTGTATAGCTTTCATTTACTTTAGCTTTATTTCCCTACCATTGACCTCCAGAATGATATTGAATACAAGTGGTAAGAGAGACCTTGTTTTAAATCTTAGAGGAAAAACATAGTTTCTCACCATTAAGTAGAATGACAGCTGTAAGTTTTTATGGTTGCCCTTTATCAAGTTGAGGAAGTTTCCCTCTATTACTAGTTTGATGAGAGTTTTAATAAAGAATAGGTGTTGCATTTTGTCACATACTTTTCATCATCTATTTACGTAATCATCTGATTTTTCTTTTTTAGCCTGTTGATGTGATGGATTACATTAATTGATTTTTTTGAATATTGAAACAGCCTGCATAGATGGAATAAATCCCACTTGGTCATAGTATATAATTCTTTTTATATATGAATGGATTCAATTTGCAAATATTCTGTTGAGAATTTTTGTATCTATGTTCACATGAGACATACTGGTTTGCAGATTAAAACATTATAATGTTTTTATCTGGTTTTATTATAAATGCAATGCTGTCCTCATAGAATAAGTTTTAAGTGTTCCCTCTTCTACACGTTTTGGAATACATGAGGGAGAGCTGGTATTATTTCTTCCCTTAATGTTGGTTATAAAGTACTAATGAAACCATCTGGACTGATACTATTTACTTATTCATTCATTCATTCATTTATCTATTCATATTTATTACTGTTGCCAATACTTTCTTTTGAAGGTTATTAATTATTAATTCAATTTCTTTTCTTATATATAGACCTAGTCTGATTGTCTACTTCTCCTTGTGAATTTTGACTTGGTACCTCTCAAAGAATGACCCCACTTCATGTACCTTATTAATTTTGTAGCCAATAAGTTGTTCAGTGCTTTCCTTTAGCATTCTTTTAGTATCTGTGGGATTACTAGTGATGACCTCTCTTTCATTTCTGATATCTATACATTTGTGTGTTTCCTCTTATATTAGTCTGCTTAGGCTGCTATAACAAAATATCATGGACTGAGTGGTTTAACTGAAACTTATTTTCTCACAGTTCTGGAGTCTGAAAGTACATAATAAAGTGCCAATAGAATTTGCTTCTTGTGAGGCCTCCCTTCCTGGATTACACATAACTGCCTTATTGCTGTATTTTTCTTCTGTGCACATGCAGAGAGAGAGACAGAGAGAGCGAGAGCGAGCAAGCGAGCGAGAGAGAGATCTGGTATTTCTGCCTCTTCTTACAAGGACACAAGTCCTATATGATTAGGGCCCCACCTTTACGATCTTATTTAACTTTAATTACCTCTCTAAAGGCTCTGTTTCCAAATAGAGTCACATTGGCGGTTTCGAATTCAACATATGAATTTGGAGAGGGCATACCATTTTTTAAATCAACCTTATTAAAAATTTAATTCATCTATTGTTTTGATCTTTCTAAAAAACCAACTTTTTTGGTTTTATTGGTTTTGTCTATTGATTTCCTTTTTTTCAAATTCATTAATTTCTTTTCTAATTTTTATTGGTTTCTTCTTGTTTTAGAATAGATTTCCTCTTCCTTCTCTAATTTACTAAAGGAGATGGTAAGATTATGGATTTCAGATCCTTCTTCTTTTCTAATACCTACATTCAATGCTAAAAATTTCCCTTTTAGTACTGCCTTCCATGCATTCCACATATTCTAATAGGTTGTAATTTCATTTTCATGTAGTTGAAAATGTTTAAATTTTTTTCTTAAGATTTGTTTTTTGACCCATTTTTAGGATTGTTTTGTCTAATATCAGGACTTTTCAAAAATTTCTAGCCCTCTTTTCATTATTGATTTCTAGGTTAATTCTATTGTGATCTGAGACAACATTTTGCATGACCTGCCTTAGTCCATTCAGGCTACTGTAACAAAATATTATAGACTGGATGATTTATAATCAACAAATATTTATTTCTTATAATTCTGGAGGCTGTGAAGTCCAAGACCAAGGTACTGGCAGATTCTTTGTCTGATGAGGGCCTGTTCCTCATAAAGGGAGTCTTCTTTCTGCATCTTCACATGTTGGAAAGGCAAGGAGTCTTTCTTGGGCCTCTTTATGAAATCCCTAATCCCACTGATGAAGGCTCAGCTCTTATGATCTAATAATTTCCCAAAGGCCCCACTTCTAATAACATCATCTTTGGTTTTAGGATTTCAATATATGAATTGTGGTTGAACACAAACATTCACACCATAGCAACTTCCTTTCTTTTAAATTTAAGGTGTGTTTTATAGCACAAGAGATAATCTATCTTGGTGAAAGCTTCATGGGATCTTCAAAAAAATACATATTCGGTTGCTATTGGATGAATTATTCTATGAATGCGAATTAGATCATGTGGATTGATAGTCTTATCCAGGTCAACTATATCCTTACTGATTTTTGCCTGCTCGAACTATCAATTACTAAAATTGAAGTGTTGAAGTATCAAATAAGAGTGAATTTTTCTACTTTTTTCTTGTAATACTGTTTTTGTCTCATGTCTTTTGACATTCTCTTATTAGATCATACACATTTAGTGTTGTTATGTCTTTTTGAAAAATTGACTTTTAAAAATTCTGTAATGACCCTATTTATCACTGATAATCTTCCTTGTCCGCAGTTAATATACTACTTCCCATTTATTCGGATGCTGTTAGCATGGGTCTATTCTCCTTCTTCCAGAGGGAAGACCATGCAAGGACACAGTGAAGAGAAGGCCATCTGCTAGCCAGTGAGAAAGGCCTCAGAAGAAACCAACCCTGCCCACAACTTGATCTTGGGCTTTTAGACACCACAACTGTGAAAAAGTAAATATCTATTGTTTAAGCCACCCAGCCTTTGATATTTGTTACATCAGCCTTAGCAAAGTAATATATCCATATTATTATTTTAAATATTGTAGACCTTTTAGAATGTACATTAAAATTAATAACCAATTTAAAATTATTAATAATATTCATCTATAGTTTTAATAATATTTTTGTTTGCAACCTGTTATAGCATTATTTTATCCAACTTTTGAAACTTTATATTGTTTTATTTTTAATTTATCACAGTACAAATCATTTATCACAGCCCAAATATTTTTTAAATAAAATACAGGATGTATAATTTTTCTGTATTTCTTTTCAAAAAATAACTTTCTGTGAAATTCTTAAATAAAATATATCTTGTGTCTAAAATCATTCAGGATTTATAATGAAGCTACTCTCATTTTATGATGTTTATTGTTCACTCTGGTTTAGCTAAGAATAATTATAAGCTTTTCTGCTCATGTCTTATAATTTGAAGACTATGTTAGAATGTATTCACTAATAGGAATTTTTATTAGTCTACATATTAAGATCTATCTTTAGTGCAGGAAAAACATTATTTTACAGGGTTGCTCTACATCATGGCATTTGTTCCGAATGCCATGATCTATTTTCAAGAATAGTGATTGTCTCTGTGTTAATATATCACTATTCTATGTCCTCCCTGTACTTCCCCCTTTTTTTCACATTTTCTTTCTTTTACTATTGCATTTGATATTTTCGCATAACTGACTTAGGCTGTTAGTGCTCTATGATTCCAATATTTGCTTAATCTTGTTTTGGTGATAATTATTCAAACTTTACTCTTTTTTGTAATCTGTTTTTGTTTCCTCTTTATTCTGCCAATAACCTCATTTGCCTTTTTTACCTACTTTCGTTAAAGTATCATTTGAATGCCAAGTATTTCTAATTTTTCAAATCTTATCATTATATTATTTTTAATATAAAAGATGAATTTTGATCCTCTAAGCCCTGTTCTCACTTTTATTCTATTTTACAAGGGTTTCTACAAGTATTTTACTCTGTCTTTATAGATATTCAATTACATGTGGTGAGTTTTTTTCATTGGGTCCACTAGACAGGCAATATATATTTTTTAATTTTTTTTTTTTAAGTTTTAGATTTAGGGGATACTTGTGCAACTTTGTTACATAGATATATTGTGTGATTGTGAAGTTTGAGCTTCTAGTATACCCATCACCCAAATAGTGAACATTGTACCCATGGGTGATTTCTTAACCCACACCCCCCCACCCCCTCCCTTCTTTTGGAGTCCCCAGTGTCCGTAATTTCCATCTTTATGTCCACAAATACCAATTGTTTAGTTTTCCACTTACAGGTGGAACACATGGCATTTGATTTTCTATTTTTGAGTTTATTTCACTTAGCATAATGGCCCCCAGCTTTATCCATGTTGCTGCAAAAGTCATGATTTCATTCTTTTTTGTGGCTGCATAGTATCCCATGATGTCTATATATCACATTTGCTTTAACCAATCAACCACTGATGGACACTTAGGTTGATTCCATGAGATTGATTCCATGAAGTTGTCATGATTCCATGACATTTAGGTTGGATTCCACTTGGTATTATGAATAGTGCTGTAATAAACATATGAGTGTAGGAGTCTTTTTTATATAATGATTAATTTTCCTTTGGATACATGCCCAGTAGTAGGACTGCTCAGTCAAATGGTAGTTCTGTTTTTCATTCTTTAAGAAATCGCCATACTGTTTTCCATAGAGGTTGTACTAATTTGCATTTCTACCAAGAGTGCGTAAGGGTCCCCTTTTCACTGCATCCATGACAACATTTGTTGTTTGGGGACTTTTTAATAATAGCCATTCTGATGGGTGTAAGATGATATCTCAATGTGGTTTTAACTTGCATTTCTCTGATGATTAGTGATGTTGAATATTTTTT
This sequence comes from Pongo pygmaeus, assembly GCF_028885625.2. NCBI lineage: Eukaryota > Metazoa > Chordata > Mammalia > Primates > Hominidae > Pongo > Pongo pygmaeus. Next base: position 141,934,717 of record NC_072378.2, on the reverse strand, counting down.
CATATATTTCTTGGCCACTTGTATGTCTTTTTTTTTTCTTCTTCTTTTTTTAAGAGACAAGGTTAGCTGGGCATGGTGGCTCGTGCCTATATTTCCAGCACTTTGAGAGGCTTAAGTGTGTAGATAGCTTGAACCCAGGAATCTGGGACCAGCCTGGGCAACATGGCAAAACCCCATCTCTACAAAAAAATACAAAAGGTAGCCAGGCATACTGGCATGTGCCTATAGACCCAGCTACTTGGGAGGATAAGGCGGGAGGATAAGGCAGGAGGATTGCTTAAACCCAGGGAATTGAGGCTGCAGTGAAACAAGATTGCACCACTGCACTCCAGCCTGGACAGGAGACCAAGACCCAGTCTCTCTTTCTCTTTCTCTCTCTTTTTGAGATAGGGTCTCATCCTGCTGTCCAGGCTGGATTGCAGTGGTGCAATCTTGGCTCACTGCAGCCTCAACCTCCTGGGTTTAAGCGATCCTACCGCCTCATTCTCCTGAGTATATAGGACTATGGCTGCATGACACTATGCCCAGCTAAATTTAAAATTTTTCTAGAGAAGGGGTCTTGCTATTTTGGCCAGGCAGGTCTCAAACTCCTGGCCTCAAGTGATCCTATTGCCTTGGCCTCCCAAAGTGCTGGGATTACAGCCATGAATTACTGCATCCAGTCATATGCTTTCTTTCAAGAATGGGATTTCTTTTTGCTTGTTGAATTATTTGAGTTCATTTTAGGTTCTGGATATTCGTCTTTTGTTAGAGACATAATTTGCAAATATTTTCCTCATTCTGTTGGTTGTCTGTTTACTCTACTGACTATTTCTTTTGCTGTGCAGAAGCTTTTTATTTTAATTAAATCCCATTGTCTATTTTTTTGTTTTTGTTGCATTTAGTTTTGGGGTCTTAGGCAGAAATTATATGTCTAAGTCAACGTCCAGAAGAGTTTTTCCTAGTTTTTCTTCTAGGACTTTTACAGTTTCAGGTGTTGCCTTTAGAACTATCTTGAGTTAACTTTTGAGTGGTGAGAAATAGATATCAGTTTCATTCTCGACAGACAATATTTCAAATTAGAAAGCCCCTTAAAAAATGCCCAGGGAGAACTGACAAACCAGAATCTATCCAAAACAAGGTCACTGTATTGTGAAGTGACTATTACTTATGTCACATGAAGAGTCATAAATCTGACAGTTGTTTACTTGGGAGAATAAAGGAGATGTTGAAAAGATGTAGATGTCTAAGTATTGTCAGGGCTGTAATTCGGAAAAATGATATTTTCAACATGGAAGTAGCAAATTGTAGATTGCAGATTTCATTTCGATCTACATAAAAACTGTGTTACAAAAAGATCCAATATTTGTTTATTTAAATTGTTCTCTATTATAGATATTCAAATATAGCCAAAATGACCTATTTCCAAAGGGCCTTTTGAAAGAGATTTCTAATTTTTGTGGATATTTGGTTAGATGTTTTTTCCTAGTACAAGATCGCATGTAAAGGCAAAAAGAAACAGTAAGCAAAATTTGATTTTGTAATTTATACCAGCTTGCCATTTGAAAAGAGAGGCTTTCAAAATTTTATTCTCCTTTATTAAAAAACCCACATTTCCAAAATGCTAGAGTTTGATCCTAATGATACAGTTGATGAATGCAAATTGGATTCTAAAGTAATTATTATTTCCAGTCCAATAATCATAAACAGCTTTAACAACTTCCCTTTTGCTCTAGAATAAAGTTAAATATATTTTAGTCAGTTATTTACAAAAGGCATGCATAAAGAATAGATGTAAAGTAATGCTGAAAAACATTGAAATTTTACTTATTAAACTGAGGCAGATCTTTTCACCTGGGCAAAATTTCAGAATGTGTACAAAAAGCTAATACTTTTTGTACTGAAAAGTAGCTTTCAGAATATTTATAAAAAGTATTAACTATGCTTTTCCTTGTTTTTAAATAATCTCTTTCTTAGATATAATTTTAAAATTGCTACCTGAATTTCTAAGTAAACCTAATAAGTATGTTATCCCTTTCTTTAAAGTATAATATTGCCACTAATTTTTCAGTATAAGAAGTCGAATGTTTATTGTAATAACTGATTTAAAGGAAATAATATTTATACATGTTGTTTAATCAATTATTAACAAAATATAGTTAAACTCTGTGCACCGTTCTTCCTTCCAATTTAGAAAGTATTCAGATAGGGTATCTCATTTGGGATTACCCCGTGAGATATTATTGTAAATGCTTCAGAATGATTTTCCTTTTAAGCCAACATCACAAGTCATTTAGCTATTCTAATGAATAAAGAGAAGCTTCCCTCCTTGCTCTAATTTCTACATGTATATGATTTCAAAATGTCATGGTCGATGCTCTCATTACCCTAGCCATGCCTGATTATAATGAAAGCTGCCCACACAATTTTCCACTAAAGATTACAAAACTTTGATTAGATTGACTTTGAATCTACATCATTCACTTTTGTGGGTAATTAAGGCTACAATTGAACATATGTATGGTATTTTCACTTAGCTTTGAAATATGTACATTTGTGTCCTTTTTAATTTCTTTTCAGTCATTCATTAAAGAGTGAATTAAATTTACAGCGATAGTACAAATGCAAATATAAAATATGATTCAATTTGACTAGATGTAGTTTCATGTTTTCAAGTAAAATTATTATGCATGTTTTATTAGTTATTATAGTTATTTTGACACAAAGCATACAGATGGAGAACATTTTAGATTCACTTGTGCATTTATCCCAGGGCCACTTATCCATGCGACTCAATCCTGTACCAGAGAAAATGCTTGTGTCTGAAGCATAGTAGACACTTAACAAATACTATTATTTATGAATATTTATGTCTATTATTCTTTATCAATAAAGCAAAATGACAAAAATAAGTCCCCAATCAGCACATTAAATGTCATAAATTCCATATACTAATAATCTTCATTTTTTCATAGAAGAGTCTTACAAGTAATCAATTACAAGTTATGTGCTATTAATGGAGAAGTTATTTAATAAATTTCAATGATAAGTGTTAGGGTACTCAGGAGTTCAGGAGTATAAATTGTGACAAGGATATGTAGTAAAGGTCTTAAAAGAGGTGTCTGTTATTTGCAGACTCATAACATCCATGAGGAGTAGAATCTGATATGGTTGATCATAAGAATTTGGCATCATTGGTTGGGAGGTGGAGGTTGTTGGAAAGAGTCCCATATATTTCTAGAGCTCCAGATAGTTTCACTAGTGAACTGTTTCATTTAACAGATAATGTGCATCAAGCCATATTAAAGCTCAACATACTATTCTACATTCTGTATTTCTGAATACAGAAACATGTCTAAGAAGTTGTAAAATACATCTGTGAAAAATACTTTAAAATACTTGCATAAGATGAAGTATGCTTCCTTTACCTATTAAATTTTCATGTGAGAAATACCTCATTTTTCAACAATGTTAGGAGTGGCAGATGTATTTATTTTATCACCTGCATTTGTAAAATATTCTTTCACCTTTCTTCTTTATTTGGTATTCCAGAAAAGAGGTAACTCTCATAAATGCATGTCAGTAACGCGAGTAGCTAGAAGGTAAGTAGGTGATTTGTATTTACTATTATCCCCTAGTTCTTAGGTTACAAACTTATGTTGGCTTTGAGAAGTTCCACTAATAATCGGGGTGTCATACTAATTAAATAAGCCAGAAGATGTCATTTTAAAAATATTTATTATTTTTTGATGTGTGGGCACTTATGTCCCCTAAACAAATTTAATTTTTGCTTCAGGAACCCTGTATGTAATATCTTTTTAATATATACTTTCAATATCTATCAAATTTCACATTATTTTACATTATTCCTTTGATAAATGTGTTCTTTCTTTTTAACACCTTTGTTGAGTATAATTTATGTGCCATAAAATTTAACCATGTTAAGTGTAAACATTAGTGGTTTTAATAAATGTATACAGTCAGGCATTCATCACCAAAAAACATTTTTAGAATAATATCACCCCCAAATTTCTCCATGCCTATTGGCAGTCAATTGCTGCTCTCAGACCTATCCCCCATGGACTTGTAGTCTTGTGTGTGTGTGTTTGTGAGTGTATATGTGTGTGCATGCTACATTTTTCCTTTTCTAGAAAAGTTACATAAATGGATTTGGATTCGTACAGCATGTAATCTTTTGTGTCTGGCTTATTTTTCTGAACATTATGTTTTTAGAGAGTCATCCCTGTTTTTGTGTGTATTGATACTTAGTTTAAAATTACATGTGAGGGCTAGGTGCAATAGCTCACACCTGTAATCCCAGCATTTTGGGAGGCTAAGGCAGGCAGATTGCTTGAGTCCGGGAGTTTGAGACCACCCTGCGTAATATGACGAAACTGGTCTGGTGAATGCCTGTAGTTCCAGCTACTCCGGAGGCTGAGGCAGGAGGATTGCTTGAGCCGGGAGGAGGAAGTTGCAGTGAGCAGATATATTGCCACTGCACTACAGCCTGGGCAAACGAGTGAGACCCTGTTTCAAATAAATAAATAAATAAATAAATAAATAACTTGTGAGTACACGCATACATCCTACGTTACTTATTCACTAGTTAAAACACATTGTTTATTACTAGTTAAGGCTATTATGAATACTGTTGCTATGATCATTCACATATAGGCCTTTCTGTAGACATATGTTTTAATTTTTTTGGATATATTCTTTGGAAAGGAATTATCCAGTCCTATGGTAAATGTATGTTTTGCTTTAAACAAACAAACAAAAACACACATATGCACACTGCCAAACCACTTTATAAATGCCAGTATATTTTCTAAAGTTTCAGGACCAATTTAGGTTTCCAATAGGAATGCTTCGAAGTCCAATTTTTCTGCATCTTCTTTGATACCTGGTAAAATTAATGCTGTTTATTCTCGTTATTTTAGTGGTCATTCAATGGTTTTAATTTCCATTTCCTCAATGACTAATGTTTTTGAGCATCTTTTAATGTGCTTATGTGCCCTTTAAGCACCTCCTTTGGTTATGTGTTTATTTATTTATCTGCTATTTAGTTGTTTGTGTTATCATTAATTCGTAAGAATTATGTTTTTTTTTAATACATGTACTATATGAGATTTATATTTTGAAAACATTTTTCATCTAGGATGTGAATTTTCATTTTCTTAATGGTCTTTTATGAAGTTCACACATTTTTAATTTTGACAAAGTACAACTTATCAACATCTCCCTTTTCTGTTTCCAACTTTTGTGCTTAAGAAAGCTTTGCTTTAAACACAAAATTTTTCTCTTATGTTTTGTTCTAGGAGTTTTATATCTTTAAATATTATATTCAGGGCTATTGTTTTTAATTATTATATTTAGGGCTATTACTTATTATAAGTGAATTATTAAATATGTGAACAAAATTCTCTGAAAAAAATATGAAGGAAAGAGACTTTATTCCTGTAAACAGTTTTCAAATCAGGAAGATGCAGTCTTCAGTGTAAAACAAAGGTTCATTACAGAGAACAAAGAGAGGGTTTGGGGTTTACAGCAAAAGTTCCTGTTCAAGATCTCAATCAGGTCTGTTTATGCAAATGAAGACTTGAAACATTTACTTTTGATTGGTTGGCACAGCTGAGTTCTGATTGGTTCATATAGCTGAGCCTTCATGACTGAGCCAGGTGACCTCTTATTGGTTGTTTTCGAAGCTGGAAATCAGAAGTCTCCGTCACGTGTTTCAAACTGGGAAATGGAAGGGGGTATTTCTGGAAGTTTATTTTGACACCTAAAACTGCAATCAATTTGGCTTGATTGTGTAAAGGGAGGTCTTGTGATAGTTTTACACCTTTCTGAGAACACAGAGTCCAGTGACTGCGCCTTCACCCAGCCATGACCATCTGCTTCTGGTTTAACTTCCAGCAGCTCAGTTTGCCTTGGGGAATCCATTTTGTCTGTCAGCCAGGAGCATACTTTACCATGTATAGTGGTGTGAGAGTCTATTTGTTTGTTTTTTGCATTTGTATAAACAATTGTTCTACTACAGTTATTAAAAATGTCATACTTTTCCTATTACATTTTCATGGCATCTTTTTTGGAAACTCAATTGTCCATATGTGTTTTGGTAAATATCTGAAACTTTACTATGTTGTGTTTATCTATATGGTTCTCCTTACACTAATACTGCAGTCTTGTTTGCTACAGAGTCCCAAAGTATTATATTATGTTTTAAAATCATGTAGTATAAGTCTGCATTCCACTGTTTCTAAATTGTTTAGCTGCTGTATATAGATAGATATAAATAATATACATACAAAATAAATAATAAAATTTTTCAATTTCTAGATAAAATCCAGGATTTTAATATGAAATATTTAAAATTTATATATCCATTTAGGGAGAATTGCCTTCTTAACAACATTAAGTATTCCAGTACATGAAAAGGACATGTCTATTTGTTTAGATGTTCCTTACTTTCTCTTAGCAATGTTTTATAGCTTTTAATATACAGTATATGCACAGCACATCTTTCACTAACTTTTTTATAAATAGTATTTTTCTTACTTTTGTAAATAGAATATTTATAAAATTTCCTTTTTGAATTGTTTGAGAATAGTATACAGAGACATAATTGTTTGCATATTAATTTGTATTCGGTGCCTTCACTAAATTTACTAATTTTAGTGGCTCTCTTATAGACTAATTAGAGTTTTCCACATACACCATGATATTCTCTGTGAATAAAGACAGTTTTGCTTTCTTTTTTCCAACTGCATGATTTTTATTTCTTTATTATTATTATTATTATTATTATTATTATTATTATACTTTAGGCTCTATGGTACATGTGCGCAACGTGCAGGTAAGTTACATATGGATTTTTATTTCTTTTCTTGGATTATTACTTTTTTTAGAGGGGAGCAGAGCCTCCATTCCAATGGTGAATAGCAGTGTGAGGGTAAATTTCCTTGCCTTGTTCCAAAACTGAGCTTTTTAGTAGTTGCCCCAAAGTTTACAATATATATATTTAATTTATCATAATCTATGTCAGTTAATATTGATTTACATTGGCTAAAACATAGCAATTCTTATCAGCACAGTTCCGTTTCCTTGCCCTTTTTTCCTGCTAGTCTTTGTGTGTGTGTGTGTGTGTGTGTGTGTGTGTGTGTGTATGTGTAGTTTTTACTTTAAATAGTCATATGGTTTTTAGTTAATCAACAGAAAAAGAAAACGTGAATATTTTATAATTACCTTGATATTTACTATTTCTAATTTTCTTCATTTCCTCCTGTCCAGGTGAGTTTTACAATCCAGCGCCATTTCTTTTCAGCCTGGAGAGCTTTCTTTAGTATTTCTTGTAGGGCAGCTCTCCTAGACATAACATTCTCTGTTTATTTTTTATCATTATTTTAAAATCTAGAACTGTCTTTATTTTATCTTTCTTTATTAAAGTCAATTTTGCTGAATACATATTCTTACTTGACAATTTGTGGTGTATGTGCTTCACTTCCACTTTGTCATTCTTCTGAAAAGTATCTTCTGTTTCTATTGTTTCTGATGAGAAATCAGCCATTAAGAAATTATTGTTTTTAAATCTTCTTTGTTTTAACCCTTTATGAGTTTTATTGAGTTTATTGAATTTTTAAAGTTTTAACCCAGATTTTGAAACTTTTTAGCCATTATGTTTTTCCAATAGTTTTTTTTTCTACTTCTTTTTTTCTTTCTTTTTACTTTCTGGAAAAAATTACTCATTTGTGGGGATTCCTGATATTGTTCCATTGTTCTCTGTAGCTCCATTTATGTTTCTTCCAATTTTTATTTCCCTCTGATTTTAGAGTAATTACTGTTGAAGTATTCCCAAATTCAATAATTCTTTCTTCTGCCATCCCAAATTTCTGTTTAACATATTTAGTGAAATTTTTGTTATTATATTTTTACCTCTAGAATAGGGTTTCATAATTCTTAGTATATTTTCATTTGTTTTAAAAACATTTTGTCTTTATTTTAAAATAGTTGCTTTGAAGTATTTCCTTAGTCCAACCCATGTGCCCATACTGAATCTGTTTCTAGAAACTGCTTTTTAAAAAACAAGTTGAATATGGGCAATACATTCACATTTTCTTCTTTTTCTTTTCTAATAATTCTTAGTTAAAAACTATGTCTTATAGATTATACTTTGTAGCAACTCTTTCTTCCTTTTCATTTTTTTAAAGTTTTTGATTTTTGGTTTTCCTGGACTAAGTAGCAAAAGAAGGCCGCAAGCTTAGTACCATTCTTACCTAAAGAAGTAACAGCTCTTCCACAGTAAACACTTCTAATTTTTTTTTCAGTTAAATAAGAAGTCTCTTTTGGAAAGTTTAGTCCAATTTATATCTGTTTTCTGCAGAGTAGAGTTCTTCAGGCATCTTTCTTTATACAACAATTACAAGAAGTAACTCCAAAACAAGATATTTTAATCAACACACAGGAAATATTTTGAAGAGCGTGACAATATAGTTTTACTTATAGATGTCCTGGGTAAAAGAATATATGGTGTTTACAGATACTAAATAATATTGAATTCGCAAATAACTAATGGTTTACAAGTCTTAGTCTTTTTGTATGCACAATTGCATCCAAAAAAAAAAAAAAGAAGATGTATGACACTAATAATAGAGTTTCGGGTTACCCTCTAAGTAGAATTTCAAAATTGCTTCATTCAGACTATAAAATATTTGCTTCAATAGTTGTCACCTCAAATTATCTGAATGTTTATTTTTCCTTTGAACTTATATTTATAATATAGTGGTATGACTAAATATCTTTACTTTTGTATGGTATTGTACAAAAACTGTACTATTTTGTCATGAGACTGTCTTTAAGCATATAATTTATCTAGAGTGATTCCTTGATTTGTTGGTCCTGTTCTGCATGGTATTTTTCCAACTGTGTGTTTATAGCTAGGAACATGTAAGTAATATACAAATTAATCAATTTCTTTATTATTCTGAAGTTTCCACATTTTTTCTCAAGATTTCATGCTTAGCAACTTCATAGTGTCTGGAAATTTTCCCTTAGATCTTTAATAAATCTCTCAAATGTCAATTTTATTTCATAATATCAGTATACATGGTTAAATTATTTCCACTGTTGAATTAGGGTTGATGTAAAAAATAATTTTGCTTTATTCTGATAAGGAGTTATTTCCCTAAAATATTTCTCTGTATCAATATAAGCAAAACTTCAAGTTAAATACCTTTTCTATCAGTGCTTTAAGTTAGTAATTCAAGTAATATTTGAAAGTATGTTTCAAGAAGGTTACAGTACTTGTGCTAAAATTAAAACTACCCTTGATTCTCCCATGAAAGAATCTTTCCAGTGAAATAATAACTTGTGTGCATTGAGCTAATACTGGTCTATGAGAAATGGTTTCTCAAATGCTATGTTTCAGCTGTGATTAGATCGCATCCCGAAGGCATTTGACTATATTTTTCTTTCACTAGCCTGGAGAGTAGAATAGTTATAATCTCAGTAGAAATCTGTGAGACATTAAGAACTTAATCTAGAAAACTAAAAGCAATCTGGGACCTAAGGGTTATCTAAAGATAGAATCTCAGGGAAAACATTATGCTTTCACTGTTAAAGAAGGTAGTTCAGATAACTTTTTATTTTTATATATTAACTTTATGTGAAGATATATTTATATTCTTATAATTCACTTCAAACTTTGAAATAAATACGACTTCTCCCTTAAATCTATTCAAACAAGCCATTCATATTTCTTAACCTAACTTGTTATTCTCAATTTGCTACTGATGGACCAGTTTTAATTAATGGTACTTGCCTCTTATTGATCTTCAAACCCAGATGTACATCACTTTACAGGATATATTGGTCTCAATAAACTATGGGAATCTTTAGCTCATAATACAAAACACCTCTTTTCTGTAGTATTAAAGACTAAGCTTTCAAATCAGTGACCCATTCTCAAATTCTTACTTCCAATTTTTATCTCCATTGGATTCAGAATTACCTATTAAAGCACAAATATGAGTATCCTTAGTAATATCACACTGGTCAATTTTGTGAACATTGTGTACTATTTTGTGTCTCCAATCTTTTGTATTGCTACTTCTATCTATATGTGCTTTGTGCCCTAAAAAGTATCTCCTGTTATTCAAGACCTAGTTCAAATGTCAGCTTTTCTGAAATATATGTTATTGATGCTCTTTTAGATTTCAGGGAGGTGACATTCATATCACCATCAGCAATGTTAGTTCATGGTAAGTTTATGTGGAGATTTCATGGCATCATTTATTTAGCTGTACAGTTACCCTAAATCTTACTGCTTATACATAGAAGGTATATGGTCAACGAATAGAATTGCTAGTTTTTTTATAATGATAACACAGTTTTATAATTTTCTGTAATGTAACAATTTCTGTAAGCCTCACTCTAGATAAACCCAGGTAATTCATATGACCCAATAAAACTGGAGAATAGTACTTGATTTTTTGGTAATACATACTTCAAGATGCTTGAGAGATGAGATATTCACATTTCATTCACTCTCCCACATATTTATGTACTCATCCAGCAACTATTTCTTAAATATCTGCTGGATGTATTTAAGATTGAAGAAAGATATGCTGGGAGAGAAACATGGAAAATGCCCTATGCAAGGACTGTCAAAACACAATAACCAGGCCCTGAACATGTGTGAAATAAGTGTCCTAAAACCTAACTTAACTAGCTTGACTGGTGTATTGATTAGGGTTTGACCAAAGAAGTATATTAGTAGAGTAATATGAAAGAGAGTGTTTAGTATAGGAATAAAATTACAAAAATGTGGGAGCTGTTGAAGAATGCAAGGGAAGACTTACACTACTGTATCTCATGGTGAATCTAAAATTGCTATAGGTCAGGACAACTGGCAGGCAGAAAATATTTGATCCGATGATGGAGGAAAGCAAAGGAAAAGTCAAATAGAGAGGAACAAACTGAAGCCCTGAACTTATGTAAAATAAATGGCTCAGTGATGTGTGTTGGAAGCAGTTAAGATGTAGGAGTAAGATTTTAACTGACTTTACCCTCAGAAATGCTAGTCTCTGGCAAACGTTGCTAGCACCTATTCCCATGGAGCTGCACATGTGCCTAACCGCATGTGTACAGGACCTGGAGAAGCTGAAGCAGGAGGGTTGAGGGGAGCTAAAGTAGCTGCATACTCAAAGGATGATCGAATATTTTGGCCACCTGTGTAAGCTCTAGTGGAGCTCAGAGCATTATGAAGACCTTCAAAATGAAGTGGTCATGCACTTTTTGCATCCTTGAATAGGCAAACATTTCTGTTGTGGCCATGCCTATCCTGAATCGCAGAGGGAAGGGAATACTGGGGAATGTAGTTCAGGCATAGATAAGTTGACAGTATAGAGCCACCTCTGCTAGATCCCTGTCTCTAGAACTTATTTAAAACACAATCAACTTATTATATGTTTCATAAGGTTGCTGTTTGAGTTGTTTCAGCAAATATATATGTATTTTTGAGACAGGGTCTTGCGCTGTTGCCCAGGCTGGAGTGCAGTAGCATGATCATGGCCGACTACAGCCTTGACTTCTTGGGCTCAAGAGATCCTCTTGCCTCAGCCTCCCGAGTAGCTGTGTGTGTGACACCACAGATAGCTGTTTTTTTCTTTTTCATTTTTCTTTTTGAGACAAAGTTTCACTCTGTCACCCAGGCTGCAGTGAAGTGGCATGATTCTCAGATCACTGCAAACTCCGCCTCTTGGGTTCAAGTGATTCTCCTAACTCAGCCTCCTGAGTAACTGGGACTACAAACATGCACCACTATGCCCAGCTAATTTTTTTGTATTTTTAGTACAGACGGGGTTTCACCATGTTGGCCAGGCTGGTCTCGAACTCCTGACAATAAGTGATCCCCCACCTCAGCCTCCCAAAGTACTGGCATTACAGGCATAAGCCACCGTAGCCAGCTCATCATAATTTTTTCTTTCTCTTTTCTTTCTTTTTTTTTTTTTTTTGCTTGTAGAGACAGGGTCTCACTGTGTTGCCTAGGCTGGTCTTGAATTCCTGGGTTCAAGCGATCGTCTCACATCAGCCTTCCAAAGTGCAGGCATTACAGGTGTGAGCTACCATGCATAACCCTTCAGCAAATATTTCAAAGCAAATAGAGCTGTGAAACGTGGTAGATATTTAATTTGTCTTTGAGTTATAGTTTGTCTGTTAGTCATCTTTCATCAGCAAGCTAAATATAAAGAGCCTTTTCCCATATGAGGATTTCAATATTTTATATATATATATGTATGTGTGTGTGTGTGTATATATATATATATGAATTTATCTGCCAACATGTTAGGAGTCTTATATAATGTAGACATATTGAGCAATTTAACTTCATGAAAATAAATACCTGTTCAAAATTACATGATGGGTTGGAATATATCCAGAGTTTACTTAATGTTTAGTGCCACTTTATGTGTGGCATTAAACTCCATACTTATGTTTTCTAATACCAAACATGCAAAAGCAGCATTTATATTTATGTGGCCAAATCAGGAAAATTACATGTGTTTTTAATATAGATACTATATTATTTAACAGTAGAACATACAGAATATAATCTGATAATTATGTTCTTCTACAGACTGCTGGCATGAAATGTAATTTTGGGTGAAAAAAAATCCAGCTGTGCCATCTTTCGTTTCCATTCTGGAATTTTTTTATTTTGTTATCATTTTGAGTGAATTACTAAGCTTAACTTTTTATGATTGACTTTGTTTTAAAATCAAGACATGAAATGAAATTGACTATCTCTCAATATTATACATTACTAACAGCCTTTTATAATCAGAGAGATCAGTTAATTGGCATGTTTATTTCCACTTAGGTCTAATAATTAAGATAATTTTCACTTATTAATACAAGAAATTTTGTGGGAGTGTGAAATCTACTGATCATCTCAAAAAATAAAATTGAAAGTTTAATTGCTACCATAGCCTGAAGAAACAACAGCAAGAATAAAACAAACTCCAAGCCTTCATGCTTAATAAGGTCTTTCCCTAAGTTTACCTGTTTGATACAATAAGCTCAGACTGGCCACAAAACACATATTCAGGCTCTCTGGTAATTAAGAAAATACTAAAAATTCAGATAACAATTATTGAAGGTAAAAAAGATCTCGATTTCATAACCGATTGTTTATATATGTATCTACATATGTATATGTTTGCCTATGTTATGTTTAATATACATGGCTTGTTTTTCTTTCTCCAAGGGTAGAATAGTAGAGTGGTCTGGCAGATTACCTTTTTAAAGTTGGCTAAAACAGTATCTTTCATTAAAGATCACCTTGAGTGCAATTTAGATACTCTTCTCATTATGAGGTGAAGTATATGTCCTCCTCTTGAATGTAGGTCTGTTTATGAATACGGCAAAAGTGATGCTATGTAACTTCCAAAGCTGGACCATCAAAGATATAATAGTTTCCGTTTGATTCTATTGAGATACCTTTTCTTGGAAGTGAATCACTATGCCCTGTGGAATTCCAACTAGACTATGGAAAGGTTCACGTGGAGATAAAATGAAACCTCCCTATCTCCCCACCTGCCCCCCTTAACATACACCCCCTGACACACACACACACAGGCCCTGGCTGAACTTCCAGGCTGTAGCCAGTAGCATTTTTTGTGCTGTGTGAGTGAAGCATCTTGAAAGTGGATGATCTTATCCCCTGTGAAGCTGCCTCACATGAACCCATATGGAGAGAGACAAAACAGCCTAACAAAGTCCAAATTCACATTTCTCAGCAAAATGAATGATTGTTTTGTTTTATGTAATACCATTAGGACACAAAAGGTACCGAGTTTCCACCTGATTCACTTGGAACACTTGCCTTTGGAGCCCTGAGTGCCATGTGAGAAATCCAATGCTGTCATCCTGTTAGGGTGCTCAGGCCACATAGAAAGCCCATAGTAGGTGATAGATTACCAGCTGGTTGACCATTCCAGCTGGGTGAGATCTCCAGTGACAGCCACCATCAACTTTCAGGCATGCAAATAAGGGAGTCTCTACATGAGTTTTGCTCTAGCAAGCCAGTCACTGCCAATCTGTTATTACAGAATACGGAGCAGAAAGAACTGTGCCCATTCTGAATTGGTGATTTATGGGGTCTGTGAGCATTCTATTGAATGGTTATTTCAGGACTGTAGCTTTTGGGTTAATGTGTTACAGATAAATAGCCAAAATAGATAAATCATGGTATCAGGAATGAAGTGCTGCCTTTACACAATCAAAAATACATTACGATGGTGTGATACTGATTGGTGGCAGAAGCTGTAAGGATATTGAAGAGACCATTAGTTAAAGCCTAAAGGGTGTCAAAGAGGGTGTTAGCAAAAGCCTGAGGGACCAGGGAAGTTTGTAGGTGGGGCTTAAAGGAAAGTGAGGAAAATGTTACTGATAGAGAAAAGGACATCTTTTATATGCAGACAGTATCAAATTGACAATATAGTAATATAGAAAATAGACAATATGTTCATTAACTTGATGATCTAGCTAAGGAAATTTCCACATAAAATTTTGAGTGTGCAGTTTGTCATTTTCTAGCTGTCAGGTATAAAATGAGAGAGAAAAATTTTAGTATAAATATAAATGAGCCTAGATTTGCTGAGTTTGCAAATAAAACTGTCTCTCATTCCTTACTGCTTCAAGAGAAGATTCATAGAGTAAGAAATAGCCATGTGTCATAGTTTAACTCCAGGTCACTGTCAAGAAAATGTCTCATGGTAAAAATGTAACTAAGGATGCAAATTTAAAACCATTTGTTAATACTTCAGGCTTCAGTGTTTATAGATTCAGAATCTAATTGCATGGTCTGTGGACATCTCTGTTAAAAAATAAGGTTTGTGATATGGTTTGGCTGTGTCCCCACCAAAATCTCATCTTCAATTCCCACATGTCATGGGATGAACCCAGTGCAAAGTAATTGAATCATGGGATGGGTCTTTCTCATACTGTTCTCATTGATACTGAATAAGTCTCATGAGATCTGATGGTTTTATAAAGAGGAGTCCCCCTGTACAAGCTCTCTGTTTGCCTGCTGCCATCCATGTAAGATGTGACTTGCTCCTCCTTGCCTTCCACTATGATTGTGAGGCCTCCCCTGCCACATGGAACTGTGAGTCCATTACAACCTCTTTTTCTTCCCAGTCTTGGGTATACCTATATCAGCAGTGTGAAAACAGACTAATACAGTAAATTGGTAGCAGGAGTGGGGTGTTGCTGAAAAGATACCTGAAAATGTGGAAGCAATTTTGGAACTGGGTAAAAGGCAAAGGTTGGAACAGTATGGAGGACCCAGAAGACAGATAGGAAAATGTGCGAAGGCTTGGAACTTCCTAGAGACTTGCTGAATGGCTTTGACAAAAATGCTGATAGTGATATGAACATTAATGTCCAGGCTTAGGTAGTCTCAGATGGATATGAGGAACTTGCTGGGAACTTGAGCAAAGGTGACCCTTGCTATGTTTTAGCAAAGAGACTGGTGGCATTTTGCCCCTGCCCTAGAGATTTCAGGAACTTTTAAATTTGAGAGAGATGGTTTAGGGTATCTTTTGTAAGAAATTTCTAAGCAGCAAAGCATTCAAGAGGTGACTTGGGTGCTGTTAAAGGCATTCAGTTTTAAAAGGGAAACAGAACATAAAAGTTTGGAAAGTTTGCCCTGAAAATGTGATAGAAAAGAAAATACCATTTTCTGAGGATAAATTCAAGTTAGTTGCAGAAATTTCTGTAAGTAATGAGGAGCCAAAATTCAATCTGAAAGACAAGGGGGAAAACATCTTCAGGGCATGTCAGTTGTCTTCACTGCAGCCCCTCCCTTCACGGGCTTGGAGGCCTAGGAGGAAAAAATTGTTTTGTGATCTGGGCCCAGGGTCCCCATGCTGTGTGCAGTCTAGGCACTTGGTGCCCTGCATCCCTGCCACTCCAGCCATGACTTAAAAGGGCCAAGGTATAGCTTGGGCTGTGGCTTTAGAGGGTGTAATCCCCAACCCTTGGCAGCTTCCACATGGGTTGAGCCTGCAGGTGCACAGAAGTCAAGAACTGAGGTTTGAGAACCTCTGCCTAGATTTCAGAGGATGTATGGAAATGCCCAGATGTCCAGGCAGTAGTTTGCTGCAGGGGCGGGGCCCTCATGGAGAACTTCTGTCAGGGCCATGCAGAAGAAAAATGTGGAGTTGGAGCTCCCACACAGAGTTCCTACTGAGGAACTGCCTAGTGAAGCTGTGAGAAGAGGGCCACCATCCTCCAGACCCCAGAATAGTAGATCCACTGACAGCTTGCACTGTGTGCCTGGAAAAGCTGCAGACACTCAATACCAGCCCATGGAAGCAGCCAGGAGAGGAGCTATACCACTATACCCTGCAAAGCTACAAGGGTGGAGCTGCCCAAGGCTGTGGGAGCCCGCCTCTTGCACCAGCATGACCTGGACGTGAGACATGGAGTCAAAGGAGATCATTTTGGTGCTTTCAGATTTGACTACCCTGCTGGATTTTGGACTTGCATGGGGCCTGTAGCCTGCTTGCTTTGGCCAGTTTCTCACATCTAGAATGGCTGTATTTACCCAATGCCTGTACCCCCATTGTTCTAGGAAGTAACTAACTTGCTTTTGATTTTACAGGCTCGTGGGCAGAAGGGACTTGCTTTGTCTCAGATGAGACTTTGGACAGTGAACTTTTGATTTAATGCTGAAATGAGTTAAAACTTTTGGGGACTGTTGGTAAGGCAGGATTGGTTTTTGAAATGTGAGGACATGAGATTTGGGAGGGGCCAGGGGCGGATTGATATGGTTTGGCTGTGTTCCCACCCAAACCTCATCTTCAATTTCCATGTGTCATGGGAGGAACCCAGTGGGAGGTAATTGAATCATGGGGTGGGTCTTTCTCATGCTGTTCCTGTGGCAGTGAATAAGTTTCAAGAGATCTGATGGTTTTATAAAGAGGAGTTCCCCTGCACAAGCTCTTTCTTTGCCCACTGCCATCCCTGTAAGATGTGACTTGCTCCTCCTTGCCTTCTGCCATGATTGTGAGGCCTCCCCAGCCACATGGAACTGTGAGTCCCTTAAAACCTCTTTTTCTTCGTAGTCACAGTATGTCTATATCAGCAGTGTGAAAATGAAGTAATACAGTTTTTAAGGTCTTGAAATGCTTTATGCCTTAGTAGACTCAAAGGGATCTCTCAGTGAAACGTTTTCGTGGATGTGGATGTGGATTTTGTTTAATAGATTGATTATAAATTGATACCCAGAAAGCCTGTAAGCTTGTAAAAATATATTATTAGTATTTTTATTCAATTAAAAGCAGAAGAGATAGAAAAGTAAAGAAATCATTTCACACTCCTTTAGGGGATACAGGCAGAAGGCAGATGGAGAGAAATACTCAGTTACAAACACATGCCATTTCCTATGGAAAAAGAAGGAGTCTTCAGAGGGCAAAACCAAGAGCTTGAAACATAATGCCTAGATCCACCCTGTACTCCCAGGCAGAACTTTTCCCTTAACACTGGCAACATGTGCGTGGCTGGATTCTGAAAATTCTATAGACCAATAACCATTGAGAACCTTATCTTTTTGAATGAGTGTCTATATCAGCTATTCTGTGCCCATCTCATCATAGCATTCTGTCCAGGGGAGGAAGCTGGAGGGCAGATAACTTGTTTCTTTAGTTCACAAGTAATTCAGATTGAGAGAAATTGTATTCTAGGAGTGCTACACACAGTAGAAAACCTAAAGTTCCTCATCTATAGTTGGACCTGATTTACCTGAGAAAATCCTCGACTTTGATGAACTAGTGTCATAGTAGGATAACACTTAGGGATTTTGTGGGCAGGCAGTGCTATATTTAGTATATGAGAGCAAGTGGATTATTTAGGTAGAAGTCAGACTAGCAGATTGCATGTTCTCAAAGATGGCCACAATAATATCCCCAACACCATAAATTCTTTTTATGAAGTGTTCTGACATCCCTCCCATTGAAAGTTAGAATCTACGCTTCCTCTCTCAGGTTTACGTAGTTTTGTTAGTGTGGTGATAAGACTGGTACATCCATGGGAAGGTCATAAAAGGCAATATGGCTCCCATCTGATTATCAGCATGCTTGTTTTCACAGCCCTGAACAACTACATCTATTGGAGTTAGCCATGCTGTGAGGAAGCCAAGGCCACATGGTGAGGCTCTGTGTCAGTGTTCTGGCCAATAAGTGGCAGGTAAAGCTGTCACCTTTTGCATTATTGATTTAATTTCCAGTAATTCTGATGACATTAATATTTATGTCTCATTTTATATTCACTGTAGTTATTTTTTCCTCATTCTATGAAGAGGTACTTTTTTGGCTGATTTGAAAATATTACATATCTATTTTTAATTCTGAGGTTATTTATAACCTACTAAAACTTTAAGTTTGGATTCCCTTGCAATTTTTCAGTCATTGAGTTCTACATTTTTCTCTTAAATCAGACTAGACAGTACTTTAAGATTTTATTTATTTCCTTTTACCCATCTATCTCCCAATGTTAATGTTTATTTTGGTATTAGTCCACAATTATATGAATATAATTGTTATATTTTTCCTACTTTATTCTTTCTGTATTTAGATGACAATAATCTTTAATAAATTGTTCACTAAGCCCTATTTTACCTGCTTCCTTTAGCATTTCTCTTGGTTGATTTTTATCCATTCAATAGGATCTCCTCCAATAAATTTTGTTCTATGATAAAGTTTTTAAAGTACCTTTAATTGTGTCTTTGTTTTAAATCTCAGTTTAGTTTGCCATAAAATTAGAAGTATCATATAATTCTTTATATTTTATGTTTTGAAAATATTGCTCCACTGTCTTTTTGCCCTTGGTGTTGTTAATAATTCTAACGTTGATTTCATTAGAATTGTTTTCATTATTTGGAACAAGTTTAGTTTCACTATTATGTGTCTGGTTGTGGCTTTTTGAAAGTTTCTGTCTTTATTTTATGAGATTTTTCTAATATAATATATTTTGTCTTTTAAATATTTGGACCTGTTCTATCCTCACTGTTTCAAATATTTCCTCTGTTCAATATATATTTAAATTCCTTCAAAGACTCCTATTTCAGGCAGTTACATGTCTAGTTCTACCTTACAGACACCACAAATTCTTATTCTTTCCATAATTTTTAATATTTTCTAATGATTTCTGGAAGAGTTTTTAAACTTAATAATCCAGTTCAAAAAAATACCACTTTTGGCTATATTATTCTGTTATAAAATCCTTCTATTGTGGTTTTTATTTCCAATACAAGAATTTTATTTTTATAAGAAACTATTTCCCTTTGGTTCCTCTTTATAAATTTGTTGTCTTATTTTATGTTACCAATAATTTTTATAGTATTTTGGCTTCTTATTTTCAAATATTTACTTTTCTCTTTGTTGTGATCATTTATAATCCCTAGGTGATTATCAATCACTAGAGTAGAAAATAGAATCCAGAAATAGGATTTGAAGTCACAAACTTTGCTTGTGTCGTGAACTTAATGCAGGGTTGAAAATAGTGAAATTGTCTACCTCCACATTTTCTATTGCTCCCCAAAAAGTAAACTTCTCATCAAGGAGACTATATGTATCTGCTGTTATGAAGTGAATTTCTCCTTTGCTGTTCTTCTAGAGCTTAAGAAATGCAGGGAAGAGGGAGACAACAGGGGGTCAGTGGTCAGGAAGCCTATTTTGAATTTGTTTTATGCTCCCCCTCTGAGACAGGCTCTAGCAGCATCCTGTTGCTTCTCTAAGTTAAGACCAATTTATACTAAGCAATACTAAGCATCAGTAAAATATATTTCCTTGTCACTTATCCTGTGTGTTATTTAAGTAGAAAATTACATATTTCAGCCATTGCTTTTAGATTGTCTTTTTTTCAGGGGTAGGGGGAGGATAGAGTCTTGCTCTGTCTCCCAGGCTGGAGTGCCATCTCAGCTCACTGCAGCCTCGCATCCTGGGTTCAAGTGAATCTTCTGCCTCAGCCTCCCAAGTAACTGGGGTTACAGGCATATGTTAACATGCCTGGCTACTTTTGTATTTTTAGTAGAGTTGGGGTTTTGCCATGTTGGCCAGGGTGGTCTCGAGCTTGTGACCTCATATGATCCACCCTCCCAGCCTCCCAAACTGCTAGGATTACAGGCATGAGCCACCATGCCCATCCTTGCTTTCATACTTCCTATTGGATTATTTTTCTCTTTGAACTTAGAGAACATGCAGAAGAAGGAAAAAAAATCTGAGAAAACTAAGTTCCAAGATCTCATATGTATAAAATTATGTCTTACTGTGGATAAATTCATTCCTTTATCCCTGAAAACTACTTCTTTTAATTTCAGGATCCTTTTTCTTTTTAAAATACTTTCATTTGGATTGAGTTTATTTACTCAATGCCCGTATGCCCATTGTATCTAGGAAGTAACTAACTTGCTTTTGATTTTACAGGCTCATAGGTGGAAGGGACCTACCTGTCTTGTCTCAGTTGAGACTTGGGACTGTGGACTTTTGAGTTAATGCTGAATGAGTTAAGACTTTGGGAGACTTTTGGGAAGGCGTGGTTGGTTTTGAAATGTGAGGACGTGAGATTTGGGAGGGGGTGGGTGGAATGATATAGTTTGTCTGTGTCCCCACCAAAATCTCATCCTGAATTGCAGCTCCCATAATTCCTACATGTCGTGGGAGGGAGCTGGTGAGAGATAATTGAATCACAGGTGTGGGTCTTTCCTTTGCTGTACTTGTGATAGTGAATAAGTCTCATGAGATCTCATAGTTTTAGAAAGGGGAGTTCCCCTCCACAAATTCTCTTGCCTGCCACCATGTAAGATGTGACTTAGCTCCTCATTTGTTTTCAGCCATGATTGTGAGGACTTCCCAGCCATGTGGAACTGTGAGTCAATTAAACCTCTTTCCTTTGTACATTACCCAGTCTCAGATATGACTTTATTAGCAGTGTGAGAACAGAAACTTTGGGATATAAACAGAAACTTTGGGAAAATGAATGTGTGTTGTTTTAAGCCACTAATTTTTGGGACAGCAAATTGGGACACTAAATCTGCTAGGCAGCAATTGATACCTAATACAGCATCTTGAAACTTAATGGGCTAATGAAAGTAGCTCTAATTCATATTTAGATTATCTGTTATTTCATGTTAGCTTTTGAATTAAGGATAATGGTCAGATTATGTTTAGTTTGTAAGAATGCCAAACTCTCTTTCACAATGGCTTTCATTCCCACCAGCAATGAATGATGGTTCCTGTTCCATATCCACCCTAGCATTTGTTGCCATACTTTTGTTTGCATTTTGGCCATTCTAATATATGAGTAGTGGTATCTCATTGTTGTTTTAATCTGTAATTAATTTTCTAATGAGAGGATATTGAGCATGTTTTAATAGGCTTATTTGCCATCTATGTATCTTTTTTGGTGAGGTGTCTGTTAAGGTTTTTTGCCCAAATTTAAAATCTGCTTTTTCTTTCTTGTTGAGTTTTAAGAGTTTTTTGTATATTTTGGATAACATATGTTTTTTAGTGTGCCTTTTGCAAATGTTTTCTCCCAGTCTATGGCTTGTTTTCTCATTCTTTCAACAGTATATTTCATAGGAGAAGATTTTAATTTTTAATGAAATCTAATTTCTCAATTATTTCTTTTATAGAGCATGTCTTTGGTGTTGTGTTGAAAAAGTCATCATCATACCTAAGATTATTTAGATTTTCTTTTATGTTATCTTTTAAGAATTTTATAGTTTTGCATTGTAGATTTAAGTCTATGACCCATTTTGATTTAATTGTTGTGTAAAGTGCAAATTCTGTGTCTAGATTCTTTTTTTTTTGCATATGGATATCTTTTGCTAAAAGACTATTGCTTCTCCATATATTGCCTTTGTTAACTGTAATATATAATGAGTTTCATCAATCTTAAGTGTTTGGACAAAAGATTACAATGTGTGTGTAGCATTATAATCATAATTGAGAGTATCATCACCATCTGAAATAGTTCATTGGAGCCTCTTTGTAGTCAGCTCCATCCTGCAACCCCAGTGTATGGCAAACAATTATCTGGTTTCTGTCACTATATGTTTGTCTTTTTGCAAATATGTTATAAAACAATTATACACTATATTATCTTTTTTGTGTGGCTTTGCACTTAGAATCATTCTTTATAAATTCATTTAAATTGAGTGAATTGATCACAGTTTGAGGCTTTTATGTATATGTCCGCTAACAACATTTGAGGACAAATCTTTCTGTAAACCTCCACTATTTTTGGTTTCTTTTGTGAGGATCTAAGGAGACATTTATCTGAGTCACATCATGAGGAAATATGCAACTGTATGAAAAAATGTAAAAGAAACTTCCCACATTACCATTTTGCATTCTCACCAACAATGTATAAGAGTTCCAGTGATGTCTCATTCTCATGCATGCTTTATATCTTTAGAGTCTTTAATTTTAGCCATTCTGCTGGGTGCTTAGCTATCTTACTGTAATTTTAATTTCTGTATCCCTAATGACTAATGAGTGGTGTTGGACCTCTTTTTAATTTGCTTATTTTCCATTTGAATATTTTCCTCAGTAAAGTGTTCATTGAATATTTTATACATCTTATTTTTTAAGAGTTATTACTACTGAAGAGTTCTGTATATACTTTGAATAGAAATCTTTTATCAGATATATGATTTGCAACTATTTTCTCTCATGTGTGACCTAATTTAGCACTTTCTTAACAGTGTATTTTGAAGAGCAGAAGATTTAATTTTGCTGATGTCTACATTTAGTATCCTACATAAATAATCTTTGAATAAACCAAGGACAATTTTCTTCTCTCTTTTCTCCTAAATTTTAATATTCTGAGTTCCTACATTCATTTCCATAATCCACTTTGAGTTAATTTTTGTGTAAGTTATGAAATGAGGTTCATTATTTTGGATACATATGTCCAATATTTTCAGCACTTTATTTTTTTACAAAGACTACACATTCCTCATTTTCTTGGTACCTTTATGGAAAATAAGTGGTCAGTGTATGTCTCATTTTGGAAAATATAGTCTACTCCCATTTATTCATGTGAGTATCCTTACTCCAAACCACACTGCAGATTACTTAAACAATATACATTCCTTCTTAACCATTAATATTTAGGGCAAGAGTGAATAAGCATTGTTTGTAAGCAAACCAACAATCGACTTTTTAAAAAGAAATTGGACTCATATAGACAATAAAGATCTGTAATTCTTGTAAAAAAACTATGTAGAAAACTTTGGGAGACTTTTTGTACTCTAAACATAGAGGGAGATTTAATCATTAGTAGTTTTTAATCACTGAAAGTATAATCATGGCAAAACAAATGTTTTACTCTTTTGTATTTCCATCAATAGAGGTATATAATATAAAAATCTAAATGTAATGACTGTAATAGCTCATTGTGAATGATGTATCTTAGATATAAAGATAATTATTTGGTTTTATAGTCCCTTAAAAATTTTCATCATACTTCTCAGAAATAATTTGTAATAAGAGTCACTAAAATATATACTGCTATGCATTCTTTTACATCAAGGAATAAAATGGCACATACTACTCACTTTAAACTTTGGTACTCTCTGTCAGGTATCCCACTAAAATCCCAAGTGTTTCTCAAAAGTCACATCTAAGTGTAATATAAATACAAAACGAAAGGTTTGTCTCAATTATTTCCACATTTATTTATCTTACAAACCTCAGTTATTAACAGAAGTTAACAGAAATATTAACAGAAATATTATTTGCTATGATTTATATTAGATTGAGATTCAGAAATTTTTAATTCTGGCATTGTTTTCCAAATAAGCAGCTGTATTTTTCTATATGAACACTAACGTCTCAGTTTTCTCACCGGTAAATAATAAAATTGGACCCAATGTAATCTTAGTTATTTTTAGTTTTAGATAGTGCTCAGTATTCCATTTTCAGCTCAGTCATGTAGAAAGGTGAAAAGAGGTTAACTCCCGCAACTACAACAAGAAATTGGAAACCGGGCATGGTGGCTCACGCCTGTAATCCCAGCACTTTGGGAGGCCAAGGCGGGCAGATCATGAGGTCAGGAGATCGAGACCATCCTGGATAACATGGTGAAATCCCGTCTCTACCAAAAATACAAAAAATTAGCCGGGCATGGTGGCGGGCGCCTATGGTCCCAGCTACTCGGGAGGCTGAGACAGGAGAATGGCGTGAACCCGGGAGGCGGAGCTTGCAGTGAGCCAAGATCGAGCCACTGCACTCCAGCCTGGGCAACAGAGCGGGACTCTGTCTCAAAAAAAAAAAAAAAAAAGAAGTTGGAAGGGCACATGGCAAATTAATTACTCTTCTTGAAAATAGAAGAGACTGAGATCACAGGAAAAGCAACTCAACTGAAACTTACACACATGCAGAAATCATCAGAAAGAAACAGACCTTTATTTAACATTTGTCTAGT
Source organism: Pongo pygmaeus (assembly GCF_028885625.2). Lineage (NCBI taxonomy): Eukaryota > Metazoa > Chordata > Mammalia > Primates > Hominidae > Pongo > Pongo pygmaeus. Next base: position 141,910,246 of record NC_072378.2, on the reverse strand, counting down.
TGAACCCAATACCACCTAATACCATGTAACCCAGTAAGAAGGACCAGCTAGAAATTTCTAAAACATTGATAAAGAACAATTGGGAGCCACAGACATAGAGGAATTTACACCTTGTTGCAAGATTTTTTCTTCAGGGATACCATAGTTGCTCAAAGGAACATTTGGGAAAAACCATGAGAAACCTTGACTGGTGGTGTTGATTGGAGAATCAGACGAGCAATCACTGTCAAAATTGGGCCAGAATCCATCTCTCTGTTTTCCCTATGAAACATAGTATTTAATCTTTAGAGTGAAGGACAACACAACTATAGCCCGGGGACACTTGTAAGAACCTACTACAGCTGGGGGTTGGGGAACAGAAAATAACAAACCTGTCGCCTTGGGGGAGGGAATGGTATAACTACTAGAGTCAACATGGTATGTGGAGGGAGAGGCAGGAATGTTTCTGAAATCTGTATTTCTGAGACCACGTTGAGAACATCAGAGAGCTTTCATCTCTTCTCCCTTTCTTTTGAAAGGAGACAATCACCACCACAATAAATGTTGAGTAAACATATCATGGGAATACAGTTGGGACACCGGTAGTAAGAGATTCTCCTGAGGAGCAGCACAAAGAGAGGACCCACAGTCAAGCAAAAATACAAAACCTAGCAATCTAAGCAAGGATCAAACTTCAGACTATGCCTAACTTCTTTCCAGGACTCAGGGATGTTCAATCTTTTGGCTTCCTTGGGCCACAATGGAAGAATAATTGTCTTGGGCCACACAAAATATACACTAACACTAACAATAGCTGATGAGCTAAAAAAAAAAAATCACATAATGTTTTTTAAAAAGTTTACAAATATGAGTTAGATATAACATGGATTTTAGAACTATCAGGCAGGCATTTCAAAATAACTATAATTAGCATATTAACGGCTTTAGCTGAAAATATAGGAAACATGAAAAATCAGATAGGTACTTTTAGCAGAGAGATGAAAACTATAGGGAATGATTAGATTAAAATGACAGAAATTTTTTATGAATTGAGAAAGACTGGATGTATTATATGTACTCACCAGTAGACTATAAAAAAACTTAGGAAGAATCAGCTAATTTGAAGATATTAATAGAAATTCCCAAAGGGGGGGAAAAAATGTAATGCAAGAAAAAACTAAGTTAAAAAAAAGAACATCCAGCTGGGTGCGGTGGCTCACGCCTGTAATCCCAGCACTTTGGGAGGCGGAGGCAGGCGGATCACCTGAGGTTAGGAGTTTGAGATGAGACTGACCAACACGGAGAAACCCCATCTCTACTAAAAATACAAAATTAGCAGGGCGTGGTGGCGCATGCCTGTAATCCCAGCTACCAGGGAGGCTGAGGCAGGGGAATCACCTGAACCCAGGAGGCAGAGGTTGCAGTGAGCCGAGATTGCCCCATTGCACTTCAGCCTGGGCAACAAGAGTAAAACTCCGTCTCAGAAAAAAAAAAAGAACTTCTAAGGTTTGTGAAACAATATTAATATCATATAATCTAACATAAACCTAGTGGAGCCCTTGAAGCAGAAGAAAGATGGAAGAGGGATGAAAATATACTCGAAGAAATAATGGTTAACAGTGTTCTAAATTAGTGACAGACACCAAACAAAAGATCCAATATTCTCGTAGAGCAAGAAAGAAGATGCATATGAAAACCAAAACGACAGAACATGAACAAACAAGCAAACAAAATTAAACCCAAAGACAGAGAAAATTCTAAAGGCAAACAGAGAAAAGAAAGACACATTGCTTAGAAAGACACATTGCTTAGAAAGACACATAAATAAGAAAATAGCCGACGTCTTACGTGAAGCCATGTAAACAAACATACAATGGAATGATATTTCTAATGTGCTAAAAAAAACAACTCTTTCAGCTTTGGTAGGAAGGCAAAATGTCACAGTCACTTTTTAAGTCAACCTGGAAGTTTCTTTTTTTTTTTTTTTACTTTCTTTCTTATAACTGATAATTTTGAAATAATTACAAGAAGTTGCTAAGGTAAAGAATAATACAGAAAGGTTAAATCTATGATCCAGTATAACGTTTAGACATACAATATTAATACAATCAATAATCACACTCCCACATACTTCTCAGTGAATTGAAAAGTTATGTTCACACACGAAAGGCATCTGTGTGCAAATATTTATAGCTGATTTATTCTTTATTAATCATCAGCCCGATAAGAAACAAACAAGATGTCCTTTAACAGGTGAATGGATAAAGAAACTCTACTGTACATACAACAAATGCTACTTGGCAGTAAAAAGAAATACGCAACTGATACAAGCAATAATATGGACGAATCTTAAATGTATTTTTCCATGTGAAAGAATTCAATTTGTACAAAATTCTAAAAAACATAAAACTTAAGTTTGGGAAACATATTAGTGGTTGATAAGAAGGCATGGAGGCTAAGAATTTGACTCACAAGGGACTGCCCAAGAGAATTGTAGGGTAATGAAACTGTTCTGTATGTCAATTTCATGGCAGATATATGAGTATAATTTTTTTTAAACTTACAGAATTGTACACCACAAAGAGTGTACTTAATGAAAAATATTAAAAATAAATTATGATATTGTGGAATACCAAGATGGCAAGCAGAATGTTGTAAATGAATCTAAGTGTATCTCATATATATGGCAGACTTCATTGAATGGGGCAAGATAAAAAGGACGTGACAAGTAACTGAAAATCAGTGTTTCATTCAATATTATAGAAATAAATATATAATGAATTATATACAAACACTATTCTTTATTTGGTATTTTTTTACTCAACTCTGAAACTATTTTATATATACTAGAGTTGATTAAATATATACATATGTATAATTAGAGCCAAATTTTTCATTGTCAGAAAAAATACAAGTAAGGTATGAGACAAGGCTAGAATAAATCCTATCGTGCTGGGTAAAAATCAAAGGTAGGAATTCAAGTATGTATGTCTGTGTGTGTGTGTGTGTGGTGTGTACACATATATGCATGCATATGTATATGCATACATATGTGTATATGTATGAATGCCTATGTGTATACATATATGTATATACATATACGTATATATACACAAAATATATATACATAGTATGTATATTTTATATTGTAAACATAGTAACACATATGTTAACTAAAAGATATCTGAAACAGATCTCAAACAATTTAGAGGTTTATTTTGCCAAGGTTAAGGACCATGGCCCATGACACAGCCTCCAGAGTTCCTAAGAACATGTGCCCCAGGTGGTTGGATTACAGTCTGGTTTTATACATTTTAAGGAGATAGAAGTCACAGGCAAAGACAAAATCAATGCATGTAAGGTATACATTGGTTTGGCCTGGAAAGGGGGGATATCGCAAAGTTGTGGGGCTTCCAGATCATACGTGAATTAAAAGATTTCCTGATTGGTATTTGTTTAAAAGAGTTAAGCCCTGCCTAAAACATTGAATTTAGCATAAAGAAGTGTTTGAGTTTATATAAGAAGGTTGTGGAAGCCAAGATTCTTGTTATGTAGATGAAGCTTCCAAGTAGCAGTCTTCAGAGAAAATAGTTGGTGAATGTCTCTTATCAGTCCTCAAACAGTGTCAGATTCTCAATAAGAGACATAGTAAGAGAAGGAGATTCTCTACAGGGTGCAAATTTCACCCACAAGAGACAATTCTGCAGGGCCATTTCAGAATATGTCAAATAAATATATTTTTTGGTAAAATAATTAGATTTCCTTCAAGGTCTGTTATTTGTCATGTGATGCTATACGAGAGTTGGGTTGGAATTTGGTATCTTATTGCTATAAAAAGTCTGTTTTGACAGTCTTAGGATCTTATGTTTAATGATAACACTAGTAAGTTGTGTCTAAACTCCTGAGGAGGAGAGTATAATGAGACATGTCTGACATGCTCTTTCTGTCATGGCCTGAACTAGATTTTCAGGTTTCTTTGAGGTCCACTGGGCCAAGAGAGGGATGCTTGATTCAGCTGGGGGTGCTTAGAATTTTATTTTTGGTACACATACACACACACACACACACACACACACTAGATTAATGTAGATAAGCACAGACAGATAGAAAAGTAGATATAGATGTGTATGTATCTATGTGTTCATATACACACATATATTTTCTAAATCTGTCTGCTCAGAGTGCCTGGCACACAACAACATTCTTGTGCTCAGATCTTAGATCTTAGTTTCTAAGTAACATTCTCCAATAAAAATAAATAAATAAGTAAAGCTTCTTGGCATAATTGCTGATGCTAGGCCTGGGGCAGGAATCTTTTGGCTGGCAAAATAAAAAGTAACAATATTGAATTGCCTCACAAAAAACATAAGTATCCATGAGTGCAAACTGACATTACGTAAGTAAATAAATGAGGTAGAATGGCTAAATTTCCTTATAGAATTCCAAATAATAAATGTGGAAGTAATTAAGGGAAAAGAAAATAGTCAGTAGGAAATCATAGTCATTGCTTCAAGCAAGATCTGCTGATGAATGCTAAATTAGTTGACAAACTATTAAGAAGAAACAAGATGGTTAAATAGCTTCAAGATATCTTCCTCATAATATTTAATAAGTGTTGTGATATTTTAAATACATGTCTATATATTCTTTGATACTCCTCCTTCCAGTAGATGGAGCTTAATTTCCCTACCCTTGGGATTAGGTTGGATTTAAAGACTAGCATTTATCAAATAGCATATGAAAAGGGAAATCCAGTAGTTTATAGTGAAAATTTTAACAAATAGCATTTTAATCAAATATTCAAAATTAACATTATGAGTGACAAGATATCCCTGTTATGAGGCGATGAGGGAAGAAAAAAATAAACCAAACTTCAATTCTGTGAAACTTTTCCCCTAAATCCATAGTAACTTTAGACTAGTCATGGAAAATAGACAAAACTTTTAAGATCGTTATAAACAAGGAAGTCTGAGAAACTGAGATAGATTGCAGGAGACCAAGGAGACATGATGACTAAATGTAATGTGGTATCCTGAAAAGAATCTTGGAAAAGATAAGGGCATTAGAAAACTTGTAAGTTCTGAACCAACTTTAGTTAATGCTATTGCACCAGTGTTAATTTCTTTCTTTTGATAAATGTAGTATGGCTATGAAATATGTTGTGCTATTGTGAAATATATACTTGGTCTTTGTACTGTTTCCTGGTATATAACTCCTAAAATTGTTGGAAACTTTAAGGTGACCAGTATCTTTTTGTATGCTAATATGTTGATTTAGGCTGGCATCTCTCTTAAGTAGCTTCAGGATGGGGGCTGCTCACTGGAAAGAACAAAGCAGTGTTACAGAAAAGAGGTCCCGATCCAGACCCCAAGAGAGGCTTCTTGGATCTCATGCAAGAAAGTATTCAGGGCGAGTCCGCAGTGCAAAGTGAAAGCAAGTTTACCAAGAGAGTAAAGGAATAAAAGAATGGCTACTCCATTGACAGAGCAGCCCTGAGGGCTGTTGGTTGCCCATTTTTACGGTTATTTATTGATAATATCCTAAACAAGGAGTGGATGATTCATGCCTCCCCTTTGTAGACCATATAGGGTAACTTCCTGACATTGCCATGGCATTTGTAAACCATCATGGCGCTGGTGAAAGTGTAGCAGTGAGAACAACCAATGGTCACTCTTGTTGCCATTTTGGTTTTGGTGGGTTTTGGCTGGCTCCTTCACTGCGAACTGTTTTATTAGCAAGGTCTTTGTGACTTGTATTTTTTGTTGACCTCCTATCTCATCCTGTGACTTACAATGACTTAACCATCTGGGAACACAGTCCACTAGGTTTCACTCTCATTTTACCCAGATCCTATTTAAGATGGAGTTGCTCTGGTTCACACGCCTGTGATCACAGGATTAGAGGATTGGGACTTTCAGCCTCACACCCTACCCACAAGGGAACGGATGAAATTAAGTTGATCATCAATGGCCAATGATTTAATCAATCTTGCCTATGTAATGAAGTCTCCATAAATACCCAAAATGACAGGGTTTCGAGAGCTTTCGGATAGCTGACCAGTGGGGGTTCCTGGATAGCTGAACATGGTGAAGTTCCTGGAGGGTAGCACACCACACCTCCATGGGACAGAAGTTCCTGCAGTAGGGATACTTCTAGACCTTGCTCTATGTATCTTTTCATCTGATTTTTTTTCATCCTTTAAAACATGTTTTGTAACAAACTGGTAAATGTAAGAGAATGTTTCCTTGAGTTCTGTGAGTGCGCTAGTAAATTAACTGAACCCAAGTTGGGGGATATGGTAAACCTGATTTATAATCAGTCAGAAGGAGAGGCAAAATAACCCGGGGCTTATGATTGCTGTCAGAAATTAGGGGCTGTCTTGTGGAACTGAGTCCTCAACCCATGGGATCTGGCACTTCCTCCAAGTAGAGAGTGTGGGAACTGAGCTGGGTTGGAGGACACCCAGCGAGGGCCTGCTGTAGAATTGATTGCTTGCTTTGCCCTTTGCATATGGTGTCAGAAGCATGTTGTGAGAGTATAGTAAGAGAAACTGAGTTTGTTTTTTCTGCTCAGATATTCACATTATGGAAAGATTTTAAGTTTACATTGGAATTCTTTGTGCTACTTTTCTGTAGATCTAAAATTCTTTAAAAATAAAAAGGCTAGGTAGGGCATGGTGGCTCATGCCTGTAATCCTAGCACTTTGCGAGGCCAAGGCGGGCAGATCACAAGGTCACGAGTTCGATACCAGTCTGGCCAACATAGTGAAACCTCATCTCTACTAAAAATACAAAAAATCAGTTGGGTGTGGTGGTGTGCGCCTGTAATCCCAGCTATTTGGGAGGCTGAGGCAGGAGAACTGCATGAACCCAGGAGACAGAGGTTGCAGTGAGCCAAGATCATGCCATTGCACTCCAACCCCAGGCAACAGTGCGAGACTCTGTCTCAAATAAATAAATAAATGAATAAATAAATAGGCTAAAAATTATCACGTTTAGGTGGATTATAGCATTTGTCTTTTCTAGATCTGTAAGGCTATTTAAAAATGTAGAAATGAAGTGGTTTTGTCCATTGTTACTTAAAATCCTAAGAACCCTATATGGTTAGAGTTCTATAATGTACACTGTAAGTTAACACATATGTTACCTTGTGCTGTGGTTTTAGTACATCCCCCAAAGTTCATATGTTGAAAACTTAATTCTCAATGCAGCAACATTGAAAAGGTGGGAACTTTCAATAAGGTCATAAGGTAATAAGGTCATAAGGGCTCTTCCCTCATGAATAAATTAGGTCTGTATCATGAGAGTGGGTTAGTTATTTTGGCCCCTTCTCTGTCTTGTCTGCTTTCTTGCATTTCTTCCTATCTGCCATGGGATGATGCAGCAGGAGGGCCCTAGCCAGATGCCAGCACCATGCTCTTGCACTTTTCAGTCTCCAGAAACTTGAAAAAATAAACTTCTTTTCTTTATAAATATTACCCAGGTATGGTATTCTGTTATAGCACTAGAAAGCGGACCAAGTCACATTGGGTTAGCAAATAAAAAGTCAAAATATTTCAATGCACAGATTTATAATCATGATAAGCAAAATTACTTATCTAATTCTGAGGGATAAATTATCTATCTTTTACTTGGAGTTTTCTAAAAGACCTAAAATGTTTAACTGTGGGTCAACCTTTACCTCATACATTTACTTATAAAAGTCTAAGAATACTGATTTTTTTCTCAATTTGCTTATGTGTTTAGAATTATTATTTTTGAAAACACCCAACTAGTCTTCCCCACATCTAATTAATCAATATGCACAGAAAACAAATAAATAAAAATATAGAAAAGACACTGAAAATTTAAAGTTTAAGAACTAATGGATTGATAAGAAAAACAGTGCCTCAAAAATGGTTTTTATATAGCTATATAAATTATGTATATAATACATTATAATGCATGTTTAGAATAATATATAATTTTACCGTAATTTGTAATTTATGTCATAAATTGTATATACATATTTGATAAAATATTATTTTAACCATATATATATACACAAACACACACACATATATATATAACCATTATATATATACTGATAAAATTTTTACACCACTGGAACATTTCATTATTTTGGCAGGATTGTCTTTGGGCAGCACAACTTTGAGGAACAATTTAGCGATATCTTGTAAGGTTGAAGAAACGGCCATAGACAGCTCAGTAATGAAATCATTACTGAATGTGTACACTAGAGAAACTCTTACATATGTGCAAATTTAGTAAATGCTCCCTGTCCCTTTGGCCTGATGAGTTCACCTACTGCTCCTTTAAACAGCTACTGACCTGCTGCTAGACTGTAACTTCCTGTTTCTGCATTACCCATCTCCACTTAAGCCCTTTCTCTGAAAACAAATGAGATAGAAATGATGGACACAGGAACACTCAGTGTATGCCTGTGTTAACACTACTTAAGGGAAATCCTCAACAATTGAGGCTAAAAGGCAATGGCTAAATTGCCTTCTAGTAGCTTCCTTGTACTGTGGTAGAACTAACCCAAGGTACAATCCCCAAGGTACAATCCCTAGTGGGATTGTGACTCAGTTGTTAACTGTGGTACTCAAGCTTGTTAAGACTTAACTTTATTGCCCCTTTTCTCTTGCCTATTTCTCTTTCTTTCTTTTCTCATTTGTGGTGCCTGGGATCAACTTCAAAATAAAGTGTCTGTGTCCAAATCCTTGACTTCATTGGATTTGGTGGGGGAAGGATTAAGACTAAACAGAATATGAGAATGTCCATTCCAGCATGATTTGTAATAGTAAACCATCAGCAAAATTGAGGCTTTTAAATTTTATTGTGTTTTATAGTAGCTTAGCAAAATAAATCAATATTTTTATATCTAGAACAACCAAGAATTTACATTCAGAGATATCAAATTTATAATATCTTTATAAATTGGAATTGGAATTAATTTATAATATTTTCTTATGTGATAATATTTTCTTATGTGAAGTCAATATTAAGATTATCACTTTTTGGTGTAAGTGTGGAACATACATTCAAATGACTACCAAGTAATGGGATTAAATGCATGCTTAGAAATAAATACAGATATCAAGTTCTGAATAAGTGGTCATGGTAATATTTATTCCCAGATAATTGCAACAAACCATGTAGAAATTATATATTTCTTAGATGAATCAACAATTCAATTGTATTATACTGTGTATTAGTCTGTTCAAGCTGTCAGAACAAAATACAATAGACTTGATGGCCTAAACACAGAAATGTATTTTCTCATAATTCTGAAACTGGAAGTCCAAAAGCAAGGAGCCAGGAGGGTTGATGTGTGGTGAGGGTTTGCCCTTTGGCTTGCAGATGATTGGATGCCTCCTTGCTACATTTGCTACATGCTGTCTTGATCTTTTCTTTGTGTCCTCCTGGAGAGACAGCGAGAGAGAAAGAGAGAGAGTGAGAGAGATGAGAAAGTTATTTTTTCTCTCTGGTGTTACTTCTTATAAAGACGTTATTTCTGTTGGATTAGGGTCCCAATTTAATGATCTTATTTAACCTTAATGATATCTGTAGAGGCTTCTTCCCCAAATACACAAATACAGTCATATTGGCAGTTAGGCCTTCAATATATGAACCTGGGGGAAGGAAAATAAATATTTAGTCTATAATATACTCACATTCTGTACTCAAGACTTTTTATTAAAATAAGTTATAAGGAACTTATCATCCACTGATTACTAAGAGGCTTTGGGAACCATATGCAAATAATTTTTTAATCTTGATCCTTCTAAGACTGTATTACAAACTATTCATATCTAGAATTTAAGATTTAGATGAAACTTTTCAGATTATCTACTACAAGCACAACGTACAAGGATATTTTTATGTGTTTCTTGGCAAGGTGCCAAGATCATACTCTATTTCTGAGCAGAGAGAACAGTGCATTGTATTTACCTAAATATTTAGAAAGTCTTCTTAATATTGACTTATAATATTTATTCTTATAGTGTCTATACATTTGACATAAATATGCCGTCTGGAAAATGCTGACCATATGTGTTCTCTGATTCCAAGTATCACTGTATTTATTTTCATGGTAACCTAGCTTCAGAACAACTCAAGTGCTCAAACTGAACACTGTAATATAGATACTGCCTGTCAACTAACAGATACTTTTTCTATGATTTCCTCATAAAAAGTATTCGCACAGGCTGGGCACGGTGGCTCACGCTGTAATCCCAGCACTTTGGGAGGCTAATGTGGGCGGATCACAAGGTCAGGAGTTCGAGAACAGCCTGGCCAACATGGTGAAACCCCGTCTCTACTAAAAATACAAAAATTAGCTGAGCGTGGTAGTGAGCTTCTGTAATCCCAGCTACTCGGGAAGCTGAGGCAGGAGAATCATTTGAACCCAGGAGGCAGAGGTTGCAGTGAGCCAAGATCACGCCACTGCACTCCAGCCTGGGTGACAGAGCCAGACTCTGTCTCAAAAAAAAAAAAAAAAAAAAAAAAGGATTAGCACAATACAGAGCCCCTTTCTCATAATGCCATTTCAAAATTAAAGTTGTTTGTTTTGTTGTTGTTGTAGTTGTTTTGGTAAAAGGAAGAAGAAGAAGAGAAAAATTATGGATATGAGGGCAATCTAAGAGCAACATCTGTCAACCGTTTGATTGCCAGGGTTGGTGCAGCAGATCTGGTTGACTAGACAGGTGTTCCCTTCCTTCCTCACCACTCCATATGCGTTCCTCCCAAAGCTGCGTGCTCAGTAAAAGAGGATGACCATCCCCGATGGAGAAGGACCCATCTTCAGTCAAGGGCATGTGAGTAGATGGGCTCCCCTGCTAGAACTTCCAAGCAAGCTCTCAAGAAGAGAAAAATCAATCACATGATATTATTCTTCACCTCTCTTGTTTATTATTTATTGATTTATTTTGTTGCCATCGTTGAATAGTTCATATAGAGTAAGTCTGTAGAAAAATAAATTAAACGGTAAGGACAATTCAGTGATTATCCAATTGAACAGCTGTACATGAAATAATATCATTATTGGTATTACTTTATTACTTTCAGGGTTTGAATTCTTGTGTTCAAGTGTAGTTCTTTCAGATATTGTTGCTGTAGTATCATCTCTAAATTTGTAAGTTGTTTCTTATTTCACAGGGACATAAAGACTAGAAACAAGCTTCCTTGCCATAGGGGTTCAGTTGTATCTAAGTAATAAGATAAAATTTCTTGGTGTTGTAGAAGAGCAGAAGTCATTGTTCTCATGCCATGGTTGAGGATAAATGTGTGGACTTTGACAAATAGTAGACATGGGTTTTTGCCCATTGATTTTGGAGATCTTCCTGAGAATCATCTTCTTAGGTGTGGTAGGCAACTAAAATAATTGTTAATGGCTTCCTGAGATTCCTTCACTTAAAAATATCTTGAGAGCAGCTTTTCTGACTGTCATTTTGCCACCTCTCAGCAGTTTTGTTGGCCACTAGTTCTGTGTCTTAAACCTCTTTACATGTAAAATACTTAAGAGTGCTTTCAGTTTTAATGTCTAAACTCTTATCTATTCAGTAGTGGATATTTGCCACTCTCTTCTAGTAAATATCTGGTTTCCTAATGGATTATATGGTTATGTGAGAAAAATCCCAGAATTAAAAAAAAATCAGTCCTATTAAATTAACCACATACCTCCATCACACCCAAAGCTCTTGCTGCTTTTCCTCATTCTTTCAAAGGTTTTTTTTATAGTTTCGAAACTCCATGCTGATAGTTTTTATCTTTTGTAATGATATAAATCAAGAAAATATGTCAGGAAATAAAATTAATATAATTTCAATACATTTACTTTTATATTGTTTTATTTTGTATTAGACTTGATTTTTATGATAGAAGTCAATGAAAGTTATCAAAATCTGGAAAAATAAAAATGAGATGAAGTGTATTAAAAGGAAATCTTTAGACAAATTTAAAGGAGTTTAATGAAGCAGATAATTATTTGGGAATCCAGTAGATCTCAAGAGCCAGCAGAGAGGTTCAAAGATCTCAGTTCTGCAAAATAGGTAGGCAGTACATATGGACAGAAAATGAAAGTAAGATACAGAAACTGGTTGGTTACAGCTTAGCATTTTACTTGTTTGGACATGGTCTGATCAATTGGCAGCCTGTGATTGGCTGAAGTTAGTCTGCTGTGACTGGCTGAGACCTAGCAATTTGTTACAATATATACTCCTAAATTGAGGCTTTCAGTTTGTTTAGTTAAATTGTGGTTTGTTATGTAGGGACCTACAGTACCGAGACAGCCTCAAGCCAAATTAAATTTAATTAAACAGTCATCACCTCAATCTTAATCTTGGCAAAGGAAATACTGAAATAGGATGGGCCACTGAGGAATCTTTGAGCTTTCCAAGTAAAATGGCAAATTTCAAGTTACACTGCATTACTAGAGGAACTACAGAGGTTAGAGTTTTGATCAAAAACTTAAAAAATTGCCATCCAGTGAACAGATACCTGGTTAAAATTACCTCTTAGGAGGGCAAATATTTAATAAATGGCAATAAAGAGCTGACCGGGTGTGGTGGCTCACATATGTAATCCTAGGATTGTGGGAGGCCGAGGAAGGATGATGGCTTGAAACCAGGAGTGGTAGACCAGCCTGGGCAACATGGTGAGACTCTGTCTCTACAAAAAATAAAAATAAATTAAAAAAATTAAAATAAATAAGTAAATAAATAAGAGCTCCCAGTTTTTGCTTTAACAACCCAGGCTTGAAATGTTGTTTTTTTTTATTGGAAAAAAAATCATTTTAAGATTTCACTTTATTTCTGCTGAATTGTTAACATTGCTGAGCTGATTTCACCTAAATTATGGTGAAGATTAATCAGAGACCCTAAACTCTGAAGGAACTAGCTTAACTATTTTTCCAGAACTCACTAACCGCAAGTCCTAGAAAACTCCCAAGGGCAAGTTTCATATTTCTGGCCTCATTTTAAAACTCAAATCATCTTGGGGAAAATTTTAAAGCGTTTGAAGAGAAGGATCCAAAAATTTCAATTGCTTCTCTGAAACCTTGGAATCCTGCCTGTTAATAATCTCCATGCTCTTTGCTTAGAATTTACCCACAGAATTAACTGACAGGAAACTGCCCATCACCCTCCACCCTCCCAGTAAGACTGTGCCAAAACACTCATCAGAAACCACAATGACAAAAATAGATCCAATTGACGACTAGGCAGTGACTAAGAAACGGATGTACCGATTTAAGCTATCTTCATTATCTTTTTCCTTGTTTTGATGGCAAAAAGAAAGAGAAAGCTACGTAATAGCATCTGGGCAAAACAGCTTGTACACCAAGTTCTGCCCTATGTAATTTAAAATATTTGAGTTCTTATAACATCCCTGAAAAGCATGGCTTTTAATACAAACACCACATACATACAGTACAGATCATCTAACTATAGTCATGCTTCTGGGCAGAGCTTGCAGCAATAGCAAAAATAATAAAAGAAAATTCTCTTTGTACAGCTGAATGGCTGCACTAGAATTTTCAGTGTTCAGATGTAATTAGAAAACAGCTGTGAAGGAAAATCAATTGTTCCTGGTAGTCAATGGCTAATTTTCCACAATCAAAATAAAGAATGCAATATGACATGTTTGTAATGAGCAAGTAATTGTTTCTCTTTTGTTTATTGTTTTAACATTTTTCCCTTTATTTGTGGGAGCTGTCATTTGCTTGCTTTAGGACAACTCTCCCAGTCTTTGCCTCTCCCATCCATATTTAAATACTAGCAACTGCCAAAGAGGCTATGCAGTCCAGCTCAGTTTATTCACGATTGCCTTGCTTATGATGGTGATTTGTGGACTTGCAAGGAAATGTTGTCCTTGCTTTTATGAATTCACAATAAATCTTCCATAAATGGAATGATTATTAAACACTAGCATTTATTCATGGGATTTAACTTTGATTCATTCTGCAAAGGTCTCATGTGTCAAAAAGATGCAGTTCCCAGAATTCATTGACCTGCTGCTCCAAGTGGGTCTGCATTGCAAAACAAAACAAAACTGAAACGACCACACGGCCCTTTTTTTATACCCTTCAATCATTAGCATAGACTGGAAGGTATTGGTGTAGCAGATGGATAGAAAAGCGAAACCTCTATGGTGCACACTTGGAATTTAGATGGTTGGAAAATTAACTTAAATGCTAGAATAGACCAATGAGAGTAAAATTGTTTTATCATGCAAAAGAGTCTGGTTGAGAAACACCAGAGGATTAACACTCCTAGGCTGCTTTCAGCTGATATAAAAAGAAAAAAAAAATGCTTATATTATTTAGTGAAATTAATGTCTATATTATTCTTTTTCTACACTTATATTTCTCTGGAACATTCTTTGAAAGCAAATATAATTGCAGTTTCAGAGAATGAAATGAATAGTAAATACGGACTGAATCTTAATTGCTGTGTGATCTTGGGACCATGTCTTAGTCTTGGTTTATCTCTATTTCTCTGTGAGAAAAATCATGATTAATATGTGAATATATGTTCTTCCTTTTCTAATATTATTACATAAAATATATTAGTATATGAATATTTCCAAATTTTAAAGTTCTGGAGGAAAGACATTTTCCATTAAAAAAACGCATGATAAGCCATCAGTAGCCACTAAGTCATAACTAGTTTCATCACATCCATTTATACCTGTGACTGACAATTGTCTGATAGTACTTCTGAATTTTTCTCAGTCTTTCGTCTTCAGAGAGCCTGTTCCAGAATCTGTGCAGTGTTTATTATATAGCTCCATTTCCTGGCCCTAAAAAGGCATTGTGGGTTGAAGTCGTCGATGATGAGAAGGGAATTCTATATTTTGTGAAGCAGAGTAAACTATTAACTGAACCAAACTTTGAACTGAACTTTGAAAACTATTGGTCTACTTCAATTATTATGGATAACAAACCTGAATATATTTTTTGAAGGGCTAAGGTGCCATGCAGCTTTTGTTACAAAATTTCAGGAGGCACTCTCCTCTGGGATTCTTTATCTGTCTATCCACTTTTGTTCTTCACAGTCTTAAGTAGAATACCAATAATTTGATATTCATATTTTCTCCTAATAAACCTCATACTTTCATACTTCATTACCTCTGCTTTTTCTTACCCTCAGCACAGAACGTCCCCTTTTTCCACTTCCCAGTCTTTTGAAAAGCACCACAGGCAAGGTCAAGAGACGTTTGCTTGTTTGATTTTTAATTTGTGTTGTTTGTTTTTGAGATCACGATGTTATATATACTTTTGTAGATGTTGTGCCAATGAAGCCAATGGAAATTTGACTGGAAGATGAAATGATAAAAATGGATGACACTTCTCATCCCATGACTATAAGAAGAGATAATGTAATTAAAAGGGTAGTTCGATGGTATAATTAAAATATACAGTATAAGACCTGACAACCAATTGAAATGAAGGAGTAAGACAGAAGGACGGTGGAGTTCTGTAAATTCTCCAAGTTGGTAGTAATATTTTATGTCTACAACATGCTTCCTACAAGTACAAACATATGGCTGATGCTGTGTCAAATATATATTGTCCTTCAGAAATTTGAAAATTGTGGTACTGCACACAAGGAGTGTATAGAAGGCTATTAGAGTTGAATCAGTTCATGACAATCTAAAAAGGAGAAGAACGTTAAACTCTTGCTGCTGAGATTCTGAGATCTCTCCTTTTCCTTGCTCAGGGGTTGATTCTTTAGCTCGTTCTTTGATTTTCTGATCAACCCAAAAACTTTTCCAAGAAGTCCTCTTCACGCAAATTTTCCCCATATTTTATTCACAATTGTTTTCTGGTGCATGGTATTCAAATAAGTTAAAGTAATAAATAAAGTAATACAGAAGTTAGTACCTGAGTGTGGCTTGCAGGAAGCAGACCCTGAGTAAAAGTGTGGTTGTGGAATCATTCAGCAGATCACGATGAGACTACCATTTGAATGGTAATGTGAAAACCATGTTTGGCAGTGGTAAAATATCCAGCAAAATCTTTATTTCAAATCCCCTAAGACTATATTCCCACTGGCAAAGTCTCTATGGAAAAGGTAGCTACTCCCATACACTGATTTTTATAAGTATAAGCAATGACAGAACCATGGAGAGAAATGTTTGTGTTGGATACATTGAAATATATAACATAAAGAAAAACAAACTCAAATTTTGAAGTTATTGCATCAAATAATAAAATAAAACTTCAGTTGGGCTCCAAACAGGGTTAAAAAATACTAATTTCTTCTTGTAATAGTAGTAATAGGAATAAAATATCAGATATTGATTCTAAATGTTCCTGAAATATTGCAGAGGTTGACATAGTACATGACTCAACAAGATTTGTTATGCAAAGGTTAGGGTGTTGATTAAAATACACTGTCAGCCAACCACATTGGGGATATGCAAACAATTTGCTAGGTCCCTCACCTCCAATGATCTCTATTCTCCATCTGATAAAGTTTCTTTTTTATTTTCTTGGCTCACAGAAGATGTAATTCTATGGTGGAAGGAGATAAAAAATTTTCTCTGAAGTCCCACATCCAAGGCCACATCTCTTACTGATACTGTCTTTGCTGGGTTAACAAAATCCAATTTCACCAAGGCCATAAAAATAAGATACATAACTGACTTGGGAAGGAGAATTACATATATAAGCAATTGTATAAATTTGGTAATGAATGCCATCTAAAACCTTATGAGATTTTGCCTAATAAGGGTAAATATAATTTTCAAATAAGTTGAAGTATTTTTCTACATATCTACTTACTGGATAATTATCTATGTAGCTAAAATAAACTGTAATAAAGATTGATCTAAACTATGTTACATATTTAACAATTTGAAATTCTCCATGTGATATAGGTAAGGAAGGGTAATGACAGTATCAAATAAGAATGTTGAATTAATTTTGTCTTCTACATAGTCTGTCTGGTCTATATCCAATTCCTGAATCCATATCCCTATATGGATGGATTTAGCTTCCTTCCTGTTGTATAAGTTAAAATGTCTCTGATGCTACCTGAGATAAAACCTTCCTTATGTATTCTCAGTTTCCTCTCATCTAATTAAGGATGTTGCTCCTGTAATTCTCCTCTGCACTCCTTCATCACTGAGGGCTCCTGTGTACTGGACCATTTCTACCACCCGTAAACATTTCCAATCTTAAAAAATAAAAATAAACTATGCCATATATGCGCAAATCAACCCTGATTCTTAGCTTCTGTTTTTGTTTTGTTTTGTTTCATTTTTTAGATGGAGTCTTGCTCTGTCACCCAGGCTGGAGTGCAATGGCACGATCTCGGCTCACCATAACCTCTGCCTCCCGGGCTCGAGTGATTCTCCTGCCTCAGCCTCCCGAGTAACTGGAATTACAGGCACCCGCCACCATGCACAGCTAATTTTTGTATTTTTAGCAGAGACGGAGTTTCACCAGGTTTGCCAGGCTGGTCTCGAACTCCTGACCTCAGGTGATCCACCTGCCTCAGCCTCCCAAAGTGCTGGGATTACAGGAATGAGCCACCACGCCCCGGCCCCTTAGCTTCTGTTTATAGCTAATGATCAAAATGGTTGTCTTACTCAGTTTCTTTACTTCCTTTTCTCTCATTCTCTCTCGCACTCTCTCCAACTCAGGTTTTATTCCCACTATTCAACGGAGATGATTTTTGTTAAAATCACCAAGAGACCTATCTGCATTGCAAGATTTGAAACTTAATTCTCAGTCTTCATCCTAAAAACTTAAATGATATATTTAAAACATTTGAGTGCTCACCCCTTCTTGAAATACTTCCTTCATGGGGCTTTAGGACATCGCTCTTTCTTGATTCACCATATTTTCTAACGCTTCTTTGCCTTTATCTCGTCTAATCTTATTGAATGTGATTTTAGGAATGCCCCAAGCTGGATCCTAAGCCATGTCTCTTTCTATACTTATTCTCTAGCTAATTTTGTGTAGTCTTATCACTAACACCATGCAAAAAGTGTTGACTTCCAAATTTAAATCTTAATTATCAATATTTCTCCTGAAGTACAGCCTGAAACACTTAATCTCGGTAAAGACACTTAATGTTTACTTAGATATCTAGTGAATTTATTAATGTTACCATGTCCAAAATCAAACTCTATTTTCTTCCCCTAAATTTCCTCCAAAAGTTTTTTTTAAAAATTTAACGTTCTCATTGCAATACAGTATTCCAATATATCAATATACCACATTTGTATAACACTTTCTTTATTGGTATACATTTGACTTTTCCCAGGTTGGAACTCTTAGGAATAGTGCTAGGATGAACATTTTTACACGTCTTTGGTAAACATATATGTTTTTATCCTAAGTGTATCTCTTGAAGTAGAATTGCTGAGTATGCTTAAAATCAGTTTCAGTGAATAAGGCCCAAAATATTTCTCGAGTGGTGTGCATATCCACATGTCTATTAGCAGTGTATGAGCTTCTCACTTGAGGCATGTCCTGGGTAAACTTGGTACTTTGTCTTTTAAAATTTTGCTATTAACAGTGATTAGTAGTACCGAGTTGTCATTTAATGTACATTTCCCTCATCACTATTGAAATTAGACATCTTTACACATCATTGGTCATATGGTACCTCTCTTTATTTTAAGAGCTTGTTCCAGACTTTGGCCCAATTTCTATAGGATTGCCCATTATTCTGCAGGGTTTTAAAAAGATAATCTGGATGTGAGTCCTTTATCAGAGTTATATACGGGAAACATTTTCTCTTTGTATACGGCTGCTCTTGTCACATTCTAAAGGAGTAGATACAGCCAAAATTATATTTTTTCTCATTGTTATCAATATTTGTGTCTTGATTAACAAATTTACCTACTCCAAAGTCAAAATAAGATTCACTTATGTTTGTTTAGTATCTTTACTGTTTTAACTTTTTACATACGGATCTACCATTTATTTAGAATTGTTTTTTTCTGTACGGGTTGAGAGTAGGGATTAATATCAATTTCTTTGCATGTTATTGAATTTTGGTTGGGCTTACAATGATTTAAGAAGAATGGAAATACCATTAAATCTTCAATCCCATGGACATTTTACTCCTTCTTTGTTTTAGGTTGTGTAATTTAGCTCAATAATATTTTGTAGTTTTAGTGTAGCTATCCAGATATTGATTCATCTTCATTAAATTTATTGCTAGGTATTAAATACTTGATAAGACCTTTATAAATTGATTCATTTTTAAATTTTATTTGCCTTGTATTCATTTATGCTATATCAATAACATGTAAATTATCCTAACAACCTGCTAAATTCACTTATTTATTCTAATATTAGTTAACTCCTAGGAATTTCTATATTTACAACCATATCTGTGTGAAAATTGGTATTATTTCTTCCTTTATAGCTCATATATCTCATTTATTTTAATTGTCCTATTGTACTGAAAAGAACTTTCAGTACGTTGTTACTGGGCAATGGTCGTAGAAAGTATCCTCTTGCATTTTTCACCTCAAGGAAAATGCTTAAAGTGTTTATTAATAAGTATAATGTTTGAAATATGTTTTCTGTAGTTATGTCTGATTGCAATATTTTTAAAGTAGCTTCTATTATCTGATTACTAAGAGTTTTAAATGAATTTGTGTTGAATTTTACAAAATCCCAAGTGCACTTAAATGGGACTTTTAAAGTTTACTTTTGAATGGGAAGTTATATTGATTAAATTAGAATATTTTAAATAAAATTTATATTCCTGGAATATGTGCAACTTGGTATATTCATTTTTATAAGTGGCTGGGTTTGATTTGCTATTTGTTTAGGATTTTTGCGTTTATAAGAAGACTGGCCTGTGCCTTCCTCTTTTTTAATAATATATTTTATGACATTTGACCAACAAATGTATTCGGTTTCAACTACTGACTTGAGAAATCCTTTCTTCTGTTCTAATTAATCTCAGAAGTTTATTTAAGATTACTGTCACTTCATCTTTAAATTTGGAAGCATTCTCCAGGCAAAAATAAGTGTTTTTTTAGATTACGTTCTGAGAAGGCTGAAAGATGCAATTTCTTTAACACATAATGTCACTTTAAATTTTATGTATCTCTTTTGTTAATTATATAAAATTGTGTTTTTCTAGATGTCTGCTCAATTAAATTTTATAATTTACATAAACATGTTCAGAACTTCTATAATCTTTTTGTGTCTGTTGGATCTTTAATGGTATTTTCTTTTTCCTGTCAGTTATTTGTAACTTGAGTCTTTATTATTTTTTTGATCAATATTGCTATAGGTCTATGCTTTTTAAAAAATTATTTAAGGCCAGGCATGGTGGCTTATGCCTGCAATCCTAGGACTTTAGGAAGCCAAGGCAGGTGGATCACGAGGTCAAGAGTTGAAGACCAGCATGGCCAAGATGGTGAAACCCCGTCTCTACTAAAAATACAAAAATTAGCCAGGCATGGTGGCAGGCACCTGTAATCCAGCTACTCAGAAGGATGAGGTAGAGAATTGCTTGAACCTGGGAGGTGGAGGTTGCAGTGAGCCTAGATTGTGCCACTGCACTCCAGCCTGCATGACAGAGTGAGAGTCTGTCTCAAAAAAAATTATTTAATATAAATATGATGATTTTTAATCTTATGTGTGTGTTTCTTCACTCATTGAGAGGTGCGTAATAATGTTTTGCAATGTGATTATGAATTTGTCTAACCATTTGGAAGCTATGTTCTTATATATAAATTTAGAATTGTTTAATCTACCTGGTGGATTAACCAGTGAATTGTTCTTCTACATCACTTCTTCATTCAAGGATAATGTGTTTGATATTAATATAACTTTTGTTATATTTGTACTTGTACTATCATTTACCTTCAGCCTTTCTGAGCTCAAGTGAAAAAATCTGCAAAGTACGGGGCCCAGGCTAACTTCTCCTTGCCTCTATCTTCTTGAGATCTTAGTTTATCTCCAGGTCCTGGCTTTATTGGCAGCTCTTATCTTCAATACTGCCTATTTAGTCATGTAAGATACCCAGTAATTCTTCTGGTTCTACGGCTTTGGCATTGGGCTTAGCAACAGATTTGCTCAAGAATCAACAAATATTCTTGTAGAAGAAGCAGTTGTAAAATATCAGCTCACTGCTCTATAAATCCCTTATCGTGAATTTTGACCCATCAAATTCTGTGAGTTCCATCAGTTCTTTTATATATTTAGTTGTTGGTTTTTTTTTTTCCATTTTTATCCAGGTTTCCTTGTTGTCATTGCTAGGAACATTGGTCTGATGAAAGCTATTTCATCATGGTCAGAAGTAATATTACAGTAATCATTTAAAAATGTCTCATATCACATCATTCCACTGCTCAAAACACTCACATCACAAGAAAATGGAAGTCAAAGTCATTACAAAGGCGTAGAATCCCCATATAACCTTGACTGACTGCTCAGACCTGATGTCCGAGCACTCACCCACTACTTTACTCTTCACTGTGCTTCAACCATTCTGATAACGTTTTCCTATTCCTTGATAGTCCAATATTAGCAATACTCTTTGTTTTCACTTCTTGCAGTGCTATTCCTCCAAATATTTGCATGACTCATTCCTCTTTTGTGTTGATTTCTCTGCACTGTTTGTTTTATGTAAGGCCTGCAACATCAAACCGCATACTTCTGATGCTTTTATCTCCACCTGTCATAATAGATGTTTACTTGTATTTTTTTCTGTATTTGTCTCCCTCTCTCTAGTAGACTATGATTATATTACATGAAAACGGAGACCTTGTCTACTCTGGTCACTGCTCAATATCTAGCACTTGGAAAATTTCTTGATAGTGTATGGCATTTAATAAATATTTATGTATTTTGTCAGCCCACCATTTCATTTTACTTTGCCCCATTTAATCAGAAAATTTTCCTTTTTTATAGCCATAGATGAATTGATTTCTCAGAAAATTCTGGAATCTATTAAAACTAAAAAGAAAAAGAAACAAATCCAAAACACATAGGAACAAACACAACAACCCCAAAACAAGCAAAACAACAAATATACTTTACTACAGATTATGATAGAAATTTGGGCATAGAGACTGCAATTAAATTGTGAGTTTATGAACAAAATAGTATTAGGACTTGTGATAAATACCACCTATCAAATTATGTAATAATTTGAACCATGGGGGAAAAAGACATTGAAAAGCAAGACTTAAAAAACTTGAGACATAAAGCAGAACTCTATAGAAAATAAACACCATTGTACATAATTACAGGGAAAACAACCAGTGGATTTATAATATAGGACCTATAGTAAAATAATCTATGTAGCATTTAATACTAAGATATGTAAAAATGAAAACATCATTAGGGAATATTTGAATCAATTTTCTCAGCATAGAATGTAAAAGCCAGTGAGTTGAGAACTAAATAGAAGCTGTAGATGCAGAGATGCAGAAAGAATACTATTTACCAACTCCCTTCAGAAAAAAAGTACAGTGAATTCACTTTGCTGGAGATGAGTGGAGGGAAGTTTCATGGAGAGTTTTTATTTAGGATGATATATGGATATGTATTATAGGTTGAATTGTCTCCCTCTAAAGTTCTTATGTTGAAGTCATAACCTCCAGTTCCTTAGAATGTGACTGTATTTCCTCTTTAAGGAGGAAATAAAGATTAAAGGAGGTCATTAGGGTAGGCCCTAATTCAATGTTATTTATGCCCTTTTAAGAAGAGAGATTAGGACACAAGACATGATAAAAGGGAAGACTGTATGGAAACAAAGAAGAGAGCCATCTACAAGTCAAGGTGAGAAGGCCTCAGAAGCCCTGCTGACACCTTGGCCTTTGACTTCTGAACTGAGAGGAAATAAATTTATGGTGTTTAAGCCATCCAGCTCCTGGTACTTTTTCATGGCAGTCCCAGCATATTAATACAGCATGTTTCCAACCTAAAAGGAAAGTATGGAAGAAACAAGATGGATGAAGCAGTGAAGAATGGAAATAATTTTTAAATGGAGGACCAAAAGATGGTAGAGCAATGTATCCAGAGGTATAATAGTGAGGTAGAAATTGGAGAATGTGTTAAATTGTATCATAATAACTATTTAGCAAAGGTACTGATAACAACAAGAGGCAGCCAAATGCCTAAGCAGATAGGGGTGGGTACCCAGTGAAACTCCACCTCCAATCAAGCCAAAGACAGTTTAAAGACTGAGAGCCAAGCTACAAGTTAAATCCTCAGAATGGATTGATAAATTGTCTTCCTGTTTCAGGTGCTTTCCTCAGATTGATCCCCACTATTCACCCATTTTACATATACTTACCTTTTCCTAATTGGTTTCTATAAAGACCCCAAACTCAGCTGGTAGAGGAGGAGATGGCCAGACTTTGGGGAAGACTTCCTGCCCCCCTCCAGCTCCCATCTCAAGCTGCCCTCTCCACTGAGAGCCATTTTTATTGCTCAATAAAATTCTCTGCCTTCACCATCCTTCAATCATTCATGTGACCTCATTCTTCTTGGATGCTGGACAAGAGTTCGTGATCCACCAAGCGTAAGTACACAGAAAAGGCTGTCACGCTGGCCCTTTGCCCTCACTGGTGGAGGCCAACCACCCTTCTTAAGAAGGCAAGGGGCCAACTGAGCTGCTAACACACTGCTGTATGTTAGGCTGCAGATAGCAGAACTACATGAGCACTGTAACACCCCCTCCAGTCTCACTGGGGTCATGGGCACCTTCACATGGGTTTCACCACATTCCCCTCAAGGTGATATCCCTTGTCTGACCATGGGCCCCACATGGTGAATGTTCATGTGTTGGTGCTTGGAGTGGCTGTCCGGGTCCTGCATTTGCTTGCTCATGTGCTTCTTTCTGCAAAGTGGCTGAGTGCAATGGACCAAATAGATGGGACACTCCTGCTGCAAGTCTGGTGAAGGGGCCAAGAAAAATCCTGCATCATCTGGGGGCTCATCCAGGACTCAGAAGGGTGAGTGAATATGGATCTGACTCTTCACATTTTTCCAAGACTTCTTGTGCTCAAACTTTCCTCTGAAGGAGGAAACTTTCCACTCAGAGATGAAGCACCAAACCTCTGAGTGGCCAGTTAAGAGCAAGTGGCACAGCTAGAGAGGACAGGATGTGACCCTGCCACCTCTCTTTCAGATGAAAGAAATGTTGGCTTTGTTTCTCTTCACAGAGGTCTAGCAACTGTGTTGAACCAGAATAAAGTCCTGGGGCAACTGAAGACATCTGGCCAAGGCCACTCCTCAGGGTTGCTGGAAGGCCCCTAGACTGGCTCTGTCCCCAACTCCCATCAGAGCATCGGCCAAGACCCCCAGACTTTTCTATGGTATTTTTAATTCCTTCTTTTATGCTTTGAAATGGCTCCTATATCTTCTTTTATAATGTTAAGGGTGTTGCTGCAAACTGCAGAGATATTACTGGGTGGAATAAGCATTTGGCTTAGCCAGCAAATATGCAATTCAGAGCAATGTGGTTCCCATCTGCTGTTAGAGGCAAGGAGGATACAGTGATTAGGAATATTTCCCCTGTTGAAGGAACCCATTTGCATAGATCAAGAGGCTTTTTCCCTCAGGCACCTGCCCCTCCCCCTACACTTAAGCTTTTTTTTTTTTTTCCTTTCATCTACCTTGTCAGGGGTTCACATGACCCTGCAAATGCAGGGAGCTCTTCTAGGTGAGGAGGATTGTTTTTTTCTACCTTAGAACTATGCTTACGATAGGGAAGCAATGGAGGAGTGACCTTCCTGTCTGCTGGCTGCAAATTTGGCAAGGGCCACCTGGGACTTCATTTAAAGAAATCCATGCATTCCCCTGAGACAAATTTTTGTCCAAAACTCAATTGCAAGTTTTGGGTTGAAGCCCTAGAAAGAAAAACTAGATCTGATGGATCCAAAGGCAGGCAACCACAGAAGTGAAGGGGCACAGTGCAGGTGAGCATGACTAATTCCTGCCCATTAGCCTCCCAACACACACATTTCATTGGTAGAGGTTATACTAGTGTCCATTCCATAAATGAGGTCTGGGGAACCCAGAGTTTACTGACAGCAGTGGGGACAGGCAGTGTGTGGGTGAGTGCCAATCATTTCCACCCTTTAGGCCTCCCTGTTAATGTGGATGAAAGCTGCATTGGCACTCATGGGCAGCACCCTGCTGAGGTCACTGGGACCCAAGGATTTAAGGATGGAAGAAGGAAGGGGGATGCCGTTTCTTTCTCTCCCTCACATACCCAATGTATTCATTTGGAAGAGAAAGGAACTGAGAGACCTCTTTTCCTCTCTTTCCAAATGGATAACCAATCATCTTCAGTCAATACTTCTCCTGAATCACTGGGACTCCTTTGGGGGAAAAAAAAGACTTTTCCTCTGTCCTCTCTTTGTGGATGAGTAACTGTGTCCCTGTACCAGGACACTCTCCTCAGATGCATCCTCCAAACTGGAAAAAGTTAATTTCACAAACCTTAAATTGCTTGGCTTAAAATTGAGCTTGGGGGAAGGGAATGCAGAGCCTGATATAGCAGCAAAACAGTAAAAGTTTTTTACTGGTCAGACTTCTGACCTCTCTCTCCCTGTGCAAACTTATAAAAAGGAATGGTAAGGGTCACTGTAAAGTTCTGAAAAACCTGGGTGAGGGCTCCATCTTGTTTTATGTTCTTGAGAGCCTGATCTTGTAACCACATAACAGTACTTTCTTTTGGTCTCTGCCATATTAAAATAGCGGCCTGGGTTCAATTCCTGCTAGGGAATGAGTACTTTCTGGTTAATATCTGTGTGACTTTTACTATTTGCTGATTCTCTTCCCCTCTATGAACTTCTGGTTTCCTTTCTTAAATCTTCCTTTCTCTGAGCTACCTTTAAAGATTCTAGATTTTGTCAAAACTGTTCATCACCTCTTTGAAAATACCTCATAAACTTGTGGTTAAGTCATAAGCTTAGCTGAGGCTTGCTGGTTTCACCTGTGAGGCTGCATTTGGTAAATTTCTAAAGCCAGAAATATGGGCTCCTTGGCATGGTTAAAGTCAGGTAACAGGTAACAAGGGATTTAAAAGAATTTTCTTAAAGAGCACTGTGGTTAAAAGTCACCTTAAGTAAAAAAGTGAATATCAAAGTCATAAGTATTTATTTAAAAGACCTTTATATTTTTCTCTTCATGGACCTTGTTTTTTTGGACAAAGTTTTTTTTGCAGTCAACTGAATTATTTTTCTCCATTTTGTCTTTTCACTTCTAGTGTACACCCAATAGGCCCTAAGGTAACTTCTAAGAGAATAGGATTTCTTGGGGAAAAACAGAGAAGGTGCCATGAACCCCATTTTGGAGGGGAAAAAAATCCTTTTTTTACCTCATGGAACCCTAGGAATTAAAAGCAGATAGACCCCTCTCAAAATCTGTTTTTGTCTTCCAGCTATGCCTGTTTATTAGGCCCTAGAAATTGCATGTTTTCCTAGCCCTGCTTCTTGAAAGGCTCCACCCTGAGGTCCATAATCCAATTAGGAGATTGGCAAATGAAAAATATTTCAACTACTGGATCTCCTTATGTCTGTCTTTGTAGTCATATATGTGTTATGTGTGTGATGTGTATATAAAAAAGAGCTCTAATTAATTGGCTTAGAGAAAAATAAGCACTTAGATCAAATTTTTTTGAAAGAAAAATAAGAGCTATACTACCTTTTATTTCATGTGAATTTAATCTTTGAGAAATAAAAACGGTTCTACTTTGGGAGGCCGAGGCAGGCGGATCATGAGGTCAGGAGATCGAGACCATCCTGGCTAACATGGTGAAACCCTGTCTCTACTAAAAATACAAAAAATTAGCCAGGTGTGGTGGTGGGCACATATAGTCCCAGCTACTTGGGAGGCTGAGGCAGGAGAATTGCGTGAACCTGGGAGGTGGAGCTTGCAGGGAGCTGAGATCGAGCCACTGCACTCCAGCCTGGGTGACAGAGCGAGACTCCATGTCAAAAAAAAAAAAAAAACAGTTCTAAAGATTATTGGTAAGATACAAGTGTTTTCAAAATGTAAATATGTGATCTAAATTATGCAGGTCAGATACTAGGTTTGCTAAATGTTTTAAGGTTGTAAACTGCTTCTTTAGTTTTTCAGAACTGGTCAATTTACCTGCTTCACAATTTGGTAAAGCTTAGGGACATATAGAATTAACCACACCCCCAACTATGTTGGAAAGAGTCAGACTTTATCTGCACCTAGTATATAATTGAAATAACTTATCAGGTTTTAGATTAAAATTTAAAATTGCTTAGAATTACCATTATAACATGTAATTGAGACTACTGAAAATAGACTTACATTCAATTTGTGTAAGAAAAGTAAAATGTGTTTTTAGATAAAGATTATAAAAAGGCATGGGAATGTAAATTTTTGTCTAGTTTAGAGGGTTAGAGGATTGTTTTAAATTAGATAAGATAAAGCTAAATGTTTAAATAAGTTGAGAAAACTTTGCAAAAATTAATGTCGTAAAAGAAATTCTGTGTGTGAACATATTAACAAAAATTTGTAAATGATTATAAAAGGTTTATAAGACTCTCACCTCATGGTCAAACTGATTAAGATTGGATAAAATTATCTATAAAGTCTCATTTTAAAAATGGGGTTGACATTAATAGTAGATTCATGCAAGAGTAAAATTTGGCCTTCTCTCTCATACAGGATTTTCAAGTAATTTTAAAGACAGATTATTTGGAATCAAGTCTTTCTTCCTAATGAATAAAAGTTCTGCCTTGTTTTAAAATTTTTGAGTCAACATTTTGGCTAAAATAAATGACTTAGGGTAATGAAGAATTCCATTTCATAATATCAAGTGTTTTAAAATTTTAACCTGTTTGGTAGGCTTCCCAAAATAAAAATTCAGCTACACAAATTGTCTTCTCTGACCCCTAACTTTTGAATTCTACAGAGGTCCCTTGGAGCATCCAAAAGAGAGGTAAACAGGATTATTTGATATGTTTAGTTACATGGGATTGCCAAAATAAAAATAAAGTTTAATATTCATTAGGTTATATAATAGAGAATATTAATATATGTTCCAAAATTGTATGAAATTTCTAAAATTCTAATGTCTTAGTATATAGTATCAATCATAATTTAGGTTCTTGTGTTAAGTTATTGTAAACCACAGAAATAACCAAATTTCTTTGTCAATCATGTTTTTGATTGTGACCACCCATAGACATTATATCATTCACAGACAATTGTTGTCTTCTTTTCATCCTTTTCAAAAGATAGTTTATAATCAACTATAGGACTTTGATTGGTGCTCTCAAATGCAGGTTTCTAATAACTTTGGAGATTGTGATGATGGAACAGAGGAAAAACAATAATACTCACGAAGAGCTAAAATGTTGATGAATATCAACAGGAACAAGAGTTAATGGAATGGACTGAACTAATATAAAACTGAAATAATCTTTTTTAACTTTTTCTTAAAATCTTGCTGATTCTTGTTTTGTTTTTCAGAGTCAAGGAAAGTTTTCTTTTGAACTATCAACAGTTTTTAACAATTAAGTTATTTTCCTGTGAACAAAATTTGGAGCATATTTGTTTCTCTTGGCCTGGCTTCTCCAGAATTTTGAAACTACTTATAAATATTCTTAACTTATGGCAATATAGTTATTTGCATCAGTGCAATAAAAATCTATTTTCTTCTGCAGCAGGACACAATTGGAGAAACTGGTAGTTTTACCAAGGCTCTGACTGGAAGGGTATTCTTTCCTTTAAGGAATCAAGCTTGACTTGCAGAGTCAATAAAAACCCCTGGGGCAAATTGGCCTCACACCTTGTCTTCACAGTTCTGGCATAGGGTTGCAAGCCTGTGGTGAGTAAAGAATGTCACTTTCTAACAGGCCCAGGAGCCCCATGTTATCTTGAAACCTCAAGAAGACAGGAATTTACCCAACTCATATTTATTTGAGGGTACAAGCCCTTGTGGGCTTAGCTTTATCTGAGATTCCTTGTGGAACAGAGCTCCATCAAAGCCAATTTAAAAAGTCTGTGTGAAAGATAGTTATTCTTGCCACACTTTATGTGAATAATCAGGTCAAGCATAAGACTAAAGTTTATTTTGCAAACAACACAGTCCTATAATGATTTGTTTTTAACAAAAATGAGGATTGGAGAGAGAAAAATTATGTTTCAAAACTTATTATATGCTTGTCATTAAATGCTAGTCTCATTACTTGTTTTTAAGTTTTTGCCTACATTTTACACTAATCATGCTTATTCCTGTGAACCAACCAGTGATCTACAGCTGCAGCTCAGGAGAAACAAAAGGGATAGGTAATGTAAAAATCTGGATCAATATTCTAGTTCTGAGCCATTATCCTGCAAATCTTGCCAGGTAATAGAAGTAAATAGGATGCCCATCACCCGGAAGTTTCTTTGGGAAAATAAGACCAAGGGAGCTAACCAAAGCCAAGTCCTATGCACCCAAATCTTAGTAGGCTTAACTATAGCCACCAGTTACCTGGGTGTAAAAGCAGTCTCGGGATTTTTGAGCTGTCCCTACCCCTGCCTTGTTTTGTTTTGATACATATCTTGTAATAACCTGGTTTGTCTCTTCTGGCCTTCAGGCAGTCATACTCCAAACGATCATGAAACCAGAGGTTCAAACGATGGCTCCCTTTTACAAGGGAACCTTAGATAGGCCTCTGAGGGAAATCTGACTGCTGTATTCCCAAAACAGTGACCCCTGTCAACAGGAAGCCATTAAGACTGGTCTTTGTCCCTATTCTAATGGAAGTTAGATGTACTTCTTCAGAGGGGGAAATGATAGAGGCAGGAGGCAGACAAATGTCTAGGCAGATAGGGGCATGTATCTGGTGAAACTCCACCTCCAAGCCAAAGACAATTTAAAGCCTGAAAGCCAAGCTGCAAGCTAAATCCTCAGACAGGATTAAGAACCTGTCTTCCCTTTTGGCACACTTTCCTCTGACTGATCCTTACTCTCCACCTATTTTACATAGACTTACCCTTTCCAAATTGGTTTTCTATACTGTTGTGCCCAGCTTTCAGTGTTCCCTTCACTTTAACCTTTTTTGTTTACTCACAAACCAATCAGCATGCATTTCTCATCCTGTGCCTTTAAAGACCCAAGACTCAGTCAGTAGAGGAGGAGACAGCCTAACTTTGGGGAAGATGACCTGCCCTTCACATCTCTCTCCAGCTCCCCTCTCCACTGAGAGCCATTTTCATCACTCAATAAATTTACCTGACTTCATCCATGTGGCTTAATCATCCACATAACCTTACTCTTTGTGGACACAGGACAAGAGCTTGGGGCCCCTGAGTGTGGGTACCCAGATAGGGCTATTACACTGACCCTTTGCCTTTGTCAGTGGAGGGCAGCTGCCCCATGGGATGAGACGAGGGGCCAACAGAGCTGCTAACACACTGCCGTCTGTTGGACTGTGGACAGGGAAAGTAAATGAGCACTGTAACAACCTCTCCAGTCTCTTAGGGGTCATTGGCATCCTCACCTGAGTGCCACTGCATTCTCCTTAAGGCAACATACCTAGTCTGACTGTGGGCCCTACACAGAACTTGCTTCCATGTTTGCTGGATCCCACACTCACTTGCTCATGTACTTTCTCCCACAAGGGGCTGAGCACAGTGGACCAAGTGGACAGGGCACCCTTGACACTAGTCCAGTGAAGGAGCTGAGAAAAATCCTGCATCAGTACTTAATAGCCATATCAGCACACAGATTAAACTTCAGTTTCTTTCTAAGGATCTTATATGTCTCAGGTAAATTTAAACACTCCACAATTTACACAGTTATTAGGGACCTTGTACTTTGTATTCTCCATCACCTATAGGAGCATTTCTTTAATCCTGGACAACATACTGGCTACTTTTTCAGGTATCTAACTCAAATCCATTGTCATTGCATACTTAGCTTTCAGTAAGAAATGACCAAAAATAGTGAATTAATGTTTAAACAGTTACATGTATTTATATTTGCAGGAGAAAATAAGAATCAAAAGATAACAGAAGTGAGACATAACAAAGAAATGAGAAGGACAAAAAGTAAATAATTTAAATAAATTTAATGAGGTTTAATGATTTGGAAACAACAGCAAACAACAAACAGATACCTAAGGATTTAGCAGAATTTAGAAAAGGGCCAGAAAATAATAGTGTAATGATCAAACATGAAAATTAAAAAATAATAATGTGATAGGTTTGTGTTTATTTAATAGAGGGTCAAAGGAAAATCCAAGAGTTTAAATAATTGGGTTAGTATGGACCATGTCATTGGGCATATATGTTATGGAACAGAACCTTCATTCTAACCAAAGGGGTAAACCCCACCTAGATCAACTCTGTGGGAGATGTATTGTAAACAGTTGCTCACACATATACAGGTTAATAAGATCTCCAGCCATGAATCCTATCATTATATTCCTTTTTATTATATGGATTATTCAGGAATATTTGGTTATGATTTGAGAGTTCCTATAGTTACTATCTTATTACAGATATCAAATGCAAAATTAAGATTTTTTTTCTATTTTTATTTATGTTCCACATTGCTGATTTGTGCTTACTAATCTATTAATTAGACAGATGGGCCATTGGTTTCTGAACAATTACTATTGAAGAACAAAAACTCTCAGTGTTTACAGAAATATTAGAAAACATTTTCTGTTTTTATTAATTGATATCAACCTGTCTCAGTCAGGTATTCCAAGTTCCAAGTTCGCTAGCTTCTCTGTTTTCTTACAGATTTTTGACTTCTCTGACCTTTGTGGATGATAATATTTAGATTTCAGAATGCACAAGGGGGTATTGTAATTCTCTGCAGGCAGTGAATCTGTGGCCATTGATCTGTGTGTCATTTCACCAGACTCTCAGGCACAGTAATGTTATAGTCTGGCAGCAGATAATGAAGACCTGAAACAACTTCTCATTCTGATGAATAAAATAAAGTAAATATTTTAAATCTGTTTATTTTCTATTGGAGGTAGCCTGTAGTTGAACATATATATTACCTTTTGAAAATCAACAAAAACATTTAGTTGATTCCAGTAGCACTTGGAGTTGTGGATTCATATATAGAATATTGAATTAATGGAAAAAAAACAGAGCATCCGAGTATAAACAGTGAAAAATGGTGCAAAATGAAGAAAGCAGGGGCGTGGGTGCATAAAACAGACACTTGAGAAATTTTTCAAGCATGATTCTTTGTCTTCTTGAACTCTGATTTAAAGGTTGCTAAGCAACAGTGGCAGTAACAGCTGGGACACCCTTGATCTTGTTGTGTAAACTATTAAAAATAGGTGATGGAAAGTGACACCATGGAAACAATGACTCTACTGAAGCAGGTGTCTGTAATGCAGCTTTTCAATCTAATGTTAGAGGTGTAAATTACAAAAAGACAAAAATAAAATAACTGTATCTTTCATTTTCCTAATCTTTGACTTTGGTAAGGGATATTTCTTCTCTTTTGCATTTTCTTGCAATTCCCCAAGCATGTTGGCTCAAAAAATTGTTGATAATTTTAACTAATTACTAATATTGGATTTTGATTTCTAAATTTCAAAAGGGATTTCTTTTTCATAATTTCAAACTCAATCAAAATTCTATACATCCAGTTAAATATAAAGTGCTATATAATGATCATTGTGCATGAATCTTTTCAGGTTTTTAATTAACTAATATTAATTTTCAGAGGCTGATCATGTTATAATTATTTATTTTAGATTAACAGGAATCACCCTTGAAGCCCTCCCTGAATCTTGTTGTATAAATGTTTTCAATAATAACAACACAGATATATACACCTAGTCCATATATTTCAAGGACTCATTCTATTATATTTATAAAATCAACAGCAAATAATTCAGCTCTTATTTTCCGATAGTTTATTAGATGCCAGCACTTAATGACCTATAGAACCAGTGTAAACCTCAGTACTTACAGAGGTAGAAAGCACACATTTCCAACAATGTCACCTAAATCAAGCTTTTCCTGCCAGTCAAGTGAATTTGTTTTTTTAGATACTCAGTTGAAGGACCATTAAAATACAAATATTAAGATATTTTGTATTTAGAGCATTTAAATAAAATGTGTAATAACTAGAAGAATCTGTAAGACCATTTCTACTTTCATTTTACACATAGGAAACTGAAAAACCACAAAAACGTTAACTAAGACAGAGACTACAATTCCTAAAGTAACATATTAACCTGTCTCCTATTCCAGAGCTCTTTCCACTGTGTGATGATGCTAAATTTAGCCTATTCTAATAAAGATTTCAGAACTTTGTGAAGATTTGATTATTATCAAATGATAATTGATAACAAGTTTCATGGGAATTTCTGCTCATTTTAGTTTTCTAAACTCATGCATTAAACTTCGTTTTCATAAAACACATAAAACAATTATAAGACATATAAATTTAAGATATTAAGAATATCATGTTCTTGTTCGAACACAAGATATTCCATTGACACTAACTGGCAGTGAAACATAAATCAGTGAGTCATGCTGAGCGCCTTGTCTTCTTAATTCCAAGTTTGGGAACAGGCAGATATGGCTGAAAGCCTGGATTCTGCAGAGCAATGACAAAAATAATTGTTCTATATTAGATAGTCATTTGGAGCCAGGCTGTGAGTTTGGAATTAAGGAATATGTTGGGGCTCTTCTCACAAGAAAGAAGGCAGAAAACATTGCCTGTGACTATGGCTTTCATTATCCACATAGTAAGTCTACTTAAAAAAAAAAACTTTTAGAAGTAATAAGTTAAACAAAGTTAAAAGATGAAATATTCAAAATTGTTTCCATATAACACAATTTTAAATTTAAAAAATTGAAATAGAAGTCATATACTTCTCAATATAATGCACAATGTTTATGGAAATGAATATACCAAGATGTTTTCAACCCTATATTAAGAAAATGATTAAACATTACTGAAGATTATTAAAGAAGTCATAAATACATGGATAAAAATTATGATTTTTATATAAAGTAGACAATGTTATAAAGACAGCAATTTTCCCACCAAATTAGCTATAAGTTAAATGGAATTTAAGTCAACCTCTCAATAGGTTTTCTTATGAAACTTGACAAGCTGATGTTACTACATCATGTGGAAGAGTAAATGATCACTAACTGCCAAGATAATTTTGGGAAAGGTTGTTGATATGGTTTGGCTGTGTCCCCACCCAAATCTCATTTTGAATTGTAACTCCCACAATTCCCATGTGTCATGGAAGGAACCCGGTGGGAAGTGATTGAATTATGGGGATGGGTCTTTCCTGTGCTGTTCTCATGACGATCATGAATGAGTCTCACAAGATCTGATGGTTTTAAAAATGGGAATTTCCCTGCATAAGCTCTCTCTTGCCACTGCCATGTAAGAAGTGCTTTTTGCCTTCCACCATGATTGTGAGGCTTCCCTAGCCATGTGGAACCATAAGTCCATTAAACCTCTTTCTTATGTAAATTCCCCAGTCTTGGGTGTGTCTTTATCACCAGTGTGAAAACAGACTAATACAGGTGTGGTGTTTGTAATAGCCTTACCCTACCCAGGTTCAAGGGAATTCTGTTTGGGCTCTTTATAAGAAGTGCATTATCAGAAAAGATATTTGCTTGGATACATTTCTCAAATTAATGAATTTGAAAAATATTCACTAACCCTGTAATTATATTTTAAAACTCTCCATTGAAGTTGTCAGGGGAGGCAAATTTAACTATTAAGATGCCAGACTTGCTTGGCAGAAATTAAAATAGTTACCTATTTTACTGTTGTTTATTCCTATAACATTATAAGTGCAATTTTTCATAACCTTTTGTATCCCAGGATTAATTTTATGTTTTTCATTATTTTGAAGAAAAATAGGACTATACTAACAATACTTCCCTTCTGAATTGTTTTGGAGAATGTTTGAGTATTACCTTGCCATAATTGTTGAGGTGCTTGAGAGGAGACACTTTTGTCCTGTGTTACTATTTTCAAATTTAACAATCCTACTTGTTTAGTTAATGTTAAAGGGTATTGTCAAATGCTGCTCCTGTACTTCTGATTTAGGCAAAATCCCTATTGCTTAAGTCACCTAAGGACATCAGACTCAAATTCTTGCTGATTAATCCTCCATAAATCCATCATCTATATAATATTTTAAAGTATATTAATGGGGTTTTATTGCTGAACTAATTATTTAATTTATCCAAGCTAAAGTTCTTTCTCTTTTAAAAGAGTAACTTCAATAGAACCATGTTTCAATTTGCAAAACATAATGATACTCAAGTAGCAAGTAAAGGAAAGTAATTGTGTCCTTCCATATCACAATCCATTAAAAAATATCAGTAGCTCCTATAATTGTTCACGTGTCAAATTTGAGCTCTTTCTTAGGTTGTAAATATTGCCAACCTCCCAAACTGGGGAGTAATTTGAGAGCCAGACTGGCTTGCTTTAAATCCTAGATCCACCTCTTGTTAGCTATGCGAAGTTGGGCAAATTTTTATTATTCGATTTTCTCATCAGTAACAGAGATTATAATAATAGCAACTACTTCATATGGTTCTTATGTAGGTGAAATGAGTTAGTATATGTGAGTCTTATGGAACAGTATGTGACAGAAGCCAACACCATATGGGTCAGCTATGATCTTGCTAGCTGATGTTGTGCTAATGTTCTTCCTCAAGCACCAGGTGTTCCCTTCAAAAGCACTTGAGATTTTTTTCAGATAAACATATGAGGCCTAATAAAAAACAATCATACCTCCCTGTGATTCAGACTCTAAACATTTACTTTATTGAAAGGGGGGCTAATCAAGATAAAAATATATGAAAACATATGAATTGTTTCTAATCATGCCAAAGAAACAATTTTAAATTTAGCTTTTTACTTTTTAAATTTGCCTTAAAATCAATTGTTAATTTATATAGATTATTTTTTGCTAAAAAATTTGTAAATTCAGGTCAGCAGGAAATATATACCCATGTGTAAGTCTACAAATATGTATGCACCACTCTTCTGATATTTACACCATGATAATTGGTAAATACAAAAACTATTTTATGTATATATGTGTAAAGATGATACAGAAAGAAAAATAATCCATGTTTGTGTGTCGTTTTCAAAAAAATTTTTATCTGGAATAATTATAGATTTAGTGAAAACTTGCAAAGATAGAGTTTTCATATTCCATTCACCCAGTTTCCCTAATGTTAACTTTAAAAAATCACAATGATATAATTGTTGAAATTTAAAAGTAACATTCTGAGGTAGGAGGCGGGTGTTGTTGCTAGAGCCAGTTTCATGCGTGTCCATGTGAAGAGACCACCAAACAGGCTTTGTATGAGCAATAAAGCTTTTAATCACCTGGGTGCAGGTGGGCTGAGTCTGAAAAGAGAGTCAGCAAAGGGAGATAGGGGTGGGGCTGTTTTATAGGCTTTGGGTAGGTAAAGGAAAAAGGGGGGTTGTTCTCTGGTGGGCAGAGTGGGGGTCACAAGGTACTCAGTGGGGGAGCTTTTGAGCCAGGATGAGCCAGGAGAAGGAATTTCACAAGACAATGTCATCAATTAAGGTAGGAACAGGCCATTTTCACTTCTTTTGTGGTGGAATGTCATCAGTTAAGGCAGGAACCGGCCATCTGGATGTGTATGTGCAGGTCACAGGGGATATAATGTCTTAGCTTGGGCTCAGAGGCCTGACATTCCTGTCTTCTTATATTAATAAGAAAAATAAAATGAAATAGTGGTAAAGTGTTGGGATGGCGAAAATTTTGGGGGATGGTATGGAGAGATAATGGGCGATGTTTCTCAGGGCTGCTTCAAGCGGGATTAGGGGCAGCGTGGGAACCTAGAGTGGGAGAGATTAAGCTGAAGGGAGATCTTGTGGTAAGGGGTGATATTGTGGGGTTGTTAGAAGAAACATTTGTCATATAGAATGATTGGTGATGGCCTGGATATGGTTTTGGATGAATTGAGAAAATAAATGGAAGATACAAGGTCTGAATAAAAGAAGGAGAAAAATGGGTATTAAAGGACTAAGAATTGGGAGGACCCAGGACATCCAATTAGAGAGTGCCCAAGGGGATTCAGCATAATTACTTGCTTGGTTGGCAAGTTTTTGGGCTCTATCCTTGAGTTCTTTTATGTTGTCATACACCAGGCCAGATTGATTTAGGTAAAAACAACACTCTTCATTTAAGAATATACAGAGTCCTCTTTTTCAGCAGTGAGTAAGTCAAGGCCTCGGTGGTTTTGGAGGACAACTGCAGCTAAAGAGTCAACTTGGGCCTGGAGAACTGATAAAGTTTGTGAAATGTCTGTGATGCTAGCAGAGAAGTCATTAGACAGGCTACGGAAGGTCATGACAGAGGTTGAAATGCCTGCTATTCCAGTACTGAGAGGAATAGTGGAGGCAGAAAGTCCTAAACTGACCAGCAAGGGAATTAGTGGAATAACTCTTTTTTCTCGTGTCGGTGTCATGAGGGAAATAGGGAGCTCTTCGGTCCCATTTGCAAATTGAATTTTGGGGGTAAGGAAAACTAGTGTGCATGTGCCTGTCCAATTAGCAGGTAGACACATGTAGGTAGAGGATCCACAGAGGAAGAAGAGACCTTGTGTGAGGCAAAACTGGAGACGTAAAGTAAAAAGGTGAGAAGGAGTGCTGAAAGGGGTGTCTTGTACCCAGACTCCTAGGGATCCAGCTAGGGCGGCAGCTGTCAGAGGTTATAATGGGGACTGATGGGGTAACTGCATAGAGGAGGAGGTTCAATTTTCATGGTGTATGAGAAAACGTTGAGTATCTATGAGCAACCTTTCACTGTTATTTTCGGGGCTGGGTATAAGTAAACAAGAAGAGGGCCTGGGAGGAGAGTCTCACGAGCAAGGGGAAGGTAGCCAAGGATAGAGTGAAATACAGTGTAAGTGCCTTCCTAAGCAATAATTACTGCTAACGTTTTTGAGTTTGTCAGTATTGATAGAGGGCTTGTCTGTAATATGGAGCTGAAGTCTCCAATTGTTTCAGTGATGTGTGTAGTTGGGCTTTGGAGATGAAGAGTAAAGGAACATCGAGAAGGTGAAAGATTACCTAAGGGAATTCCAGTGGGTCTTTGCCAAGAGATACATAAAGGAGTGGCCACAGGAATAGTAGTTTGTGTTGTGAGAGGTCCAAATATGGGGGGAGTAGAGTTAATATAAGGAGAAAGGT
This sequence comes from Pongo pygmaeus, assembly GCF_028885625.2. NCBI lineage: Eukaryota > Metazoa > Chordata > Mammalia > Primates > Hominidae > Pongo > Pongo pygmaeus. Next base: position 141,872,106 of record NC_072378.2, on the reverse strand, counting down.
TTTTTAAATAAGTACAGAGGAGGGCGGCAGCTTGCTGATCTGAAACGTCTGGGGAGGTCTTGCTGGACCTGTCTAGAAAGTAAATGAGTTCTTCAGGAGGGTAAAGATAAGGGTTGTTAAAGGAAGTTCGGAGGTGTAAGGAGACAGGAGATATTGCCCAGTCTGTCTGTAAGGTGGGGACAGCTGTGTAGGCACTGGAAGAAAGGGAAATGCAAAGCCAGCAGTTGTTCGCTAAGGAGGGATTAGAAGTGGCTAGGAGAGAATGGGTGAGGTTGATAGTGTGGTGGAGATAGCTGGGGAGAGGTAGAGGGTGGCATAAGAATGGGAATGAGAAGAAGAGTGAGTATAAAAGTAAAGAATAGAACTTCATCAGGGTGGAAGTATTGGAGGGTGACCTGCCAGCAAAGATCATCTACCCACTCTAAGAGGGAGTTAAGAGTGGTGGTTTGGGGATCGCACCAAGGGATATCAGCTGTGATGGCTTGAAGAAACAGTGTAAACCAGCAGTGTAAACAAGAGTAGGGCATTTATAAGTAGTTGAGAATGGAGAATAGGAGTATGACTAGACAGAAAATAGTAGGGATGACAAGTTTTTTGGGGCTTGGCCTAAGTGGTGGGGGTGACTTTGTAAAGCCCTGTTGCAAAAAGTAGGGTAAGGACGAACAGACCTAATAGAATGAAGGGATATATTAGCCTCATAAGGGTTATTACTGTTCTTCAGAAATATGAGTGAGTTTAAGGGCAGTAGGGGAGAGTACTTGCGACTTCCAGGAGGAAGAGGAGGGATTAGGCTGGCTGTCCGATGGACATAGCTTTATTCTGGAATGGTGAACCCAGTGGGGAGGATCCTGCAGGCAGACGGCAGTCAGCGTACTACTAGATGACTAAGTAGGGTCTGGTCCATTGAGGTTGTAGAGTTTGAGGGGTCAGATTCTTAACAAGAACTGATGGTCCAGCTAGGGTGTCTTCATATGGCTGGGGATCTGGAGTAGGCAAAAGAAGATTAGCAGCCTGGTGAATTTCCTGTCTAGCCTGTTGGAGGACTGGAAGATAGTCGCCTAGAGGGCTGGTGTCTGGGATGAGGTTGGGGCCAAGCAAGAAAGTGCGTCCATATAAAAGTTCAAATGGACTGTACCCTGTAGCATCTCGAGGACAGGCTCTAATTCTGAGAAGGGCAAGAGGTAAAAGTACTATCCAATCCTTTTTAAGTTGGAGGCTGAGCTTGGTGAGGTGTGTCTTTAAAAGACCATTAGTCCATTCTATCTTTCCTGAAGATTGAGGATGGTAAGGGATATGAAGCTTCCACTGAATATCAAGAGCCTGAGAAACTGCTTGGGTGATTTGACTAGTAAAGGCTGGTCCGTTATCAGACTGTATAGAGGTGGGAAGGCCAAACCAAGGAATTATGTCTGACAGAAGGGAAGAAATGACTGCGGTGGCCTTCTCAGATCCTGTGGGAAACGCCTCTACCCATCTAGTGAAAGTGTCTACTTAGACTAAGAGGTATTTTAGTTTTTGTGACTCAGGGCATGTTGAGTAAAGCTAATTTGCCAGTCCTTGGTGGGGGCAAATCCTTGAGCTTGATGTGTAGGGAAGGGAGGGGGCCTGAATAATCCTTGAGGAGTAGTAGAGTAGCAGATGGAACACTGAGAAGTTATTTCCTTGAGGATAGATTTCTATGATGGAAAGGAAATGAGAGGTTTTAAGAGGCAGGCTAGTGGCTTTTACTATAGCATAGCCTGCCTTTGCTGGTGTGTGGCAATTAGGCCTGGTGGAACTGCATCAATAAACCAAGTGTGATCAAGGTGAGAAACAGGGAAGAAGGAAATGTGGGGAAATGGGGTGAACATAAGGTGGATCAGAGAGATGCCGTCATGAGGGTCAGGTGTGGTATCTGGAATAATGTGGGAGGCCGGATTGAAGTCCGGGCCAGGAACAATGGCAATTGTGGGAGACTCAACAAAGAGTGAGTACAGCTGAAGGAGCGAGGGAGCAGAAAGTATATGCATCAGGTGTGAGGAAGAAAATAGATTTTGGAAATTATGAGAGCTGTAGAGAGTGAGTTGAGCATAGTTTGTGACTTTAAGGGCCTCTAAAAGTATTAGGGTGGCAGCAGCCACTGCACGGAGACATAATGGCCAGCTTAAAACAGTAAGGCAAGTTGTTTGGACAAAAAGGCTACAGGACGCGATCCTGGTCCTTGTGTAAGAATTCTGACTGCACAGCCCTGCACTTCAGCTGTGTGTAATGAAGAGGGTTGGGATGAGTCAGGGAAAGCTAGAGTGCAGGCAGTCTCTAAAGCTGTCTTCAAGGAACAGAAAGAGGAGTAGGGAAAGGATTTAGGATTTATGGGGTCAGCTAGGTTTCCTTTTGTGAGTTTATATAATGGTTTTGTTAGGATGGCAAAACTAGGTATCCAAAGGTGAAAGTATCTAACCATGCCTAGGAAGGAAAGGAGTTGTTGTTTTGTAGAAGGGGTTGGGGTTTGAGAGATTAGTCAGACACGATTGGCAGGGAGAGCATGTGTGTTTTTATGAGAATTATGCTGAGATAGGTAACAGATAAGGAAGAAATTTGGGTTTGACTGAAGTAATGGGGGCTGTCTATGAAGATTTGTGGCAGTACAGCCTAGGTAATTTGCTGAGCCTGATGAGTGTCAGGGTCAGTCCAAGTGAAAGCGAAGAGAGGCTGGGATGATGGGTGCAAAGGAATAGTAAAGAAAGCATGTTTGAGATCCAGAACAGAATAATGGATTGTGGAGGGAGGTATTGAGGATAGGAGAGTATATGGGTTTGGCACCACGGGGTGGATAGGCAAAACAATTTGGTTGATAAAGCATAGATCCTGAACTAACTTGTAAGGCTTGTCTGGTTTTAGGACAGGAAAAATGAGGGAATTGTAAGGAGAGTTTATAGGCTTTAAAAGGCCATGCTGTAGCAGGCGAGTGATAACAGGCTTTAATCTTTTTAAAGCGTGCTGCGGGATGGGATATTGGCATTGAGTGGGGTAAGGGTGATTAGGTTTTAATGAGATGGTAAGGGGTGCATGATCGGTCGCCAAGGAGGGAATAGAGGTATCTTATACTTGTGGGTTAAGGTGGGGGAATACAAGAGGAGGATGCAAAGGAGGCTTTGGATTGGGAAGAAGGGCGGCAATGAGATATAGCTGTAATCCAGGAATAGTCAGGGAAGCAGATAATTTAGTTAAAGTGTCTCAGCCTAATAAGGGAACTAGGCAGGTGGGGATAACTAAAAGGAGGGCTTAAAAGAATATTGTCTAAGTTGGCACCAAAGTTGGGGAGTTTTAAGAGGTTTAGAAACCTGGCTGTCAATACCCACAACAGTTATGGAGGCAAGGGAAACAGGCCCTTGAAAAGCAGGTAATGTGGAGTGGGTAGCCTCCATATTGATTAAGAAGGGGATGGACTTACCCTCTACTGTGAGAGTTACCTAAAGCTCGGCATCCGTGATGGTCTACGGGGCTTCTGAGGCGATCGGGCAGTGTCAGTCTTCACCCGCTAAGCCGAGAAGATCTGGGAAGGAGTCAGTCAGAGATCCTTGGGCCAGAGTTCCAGGGGCTCTGGGAGTGGCTGCCAGGTGAGTTGAACAGTCTGATTTCCAGTGGGGTCCTGCACAGATGGGACATGGCTTAGGAGGAATCCCAGGCTGCGGGCATTCCTTGGACTGGTGGCCAGATTTCTGGCACTTGTAGCAAGCTCCTGGGGAAGGAGGTTCTGGAGGAACGCCTGGCCACTGCAGTTTAGGCGTTTGGAAGTTCTTGTGTGCTAGAGATGTGGCTGGAGTTTGTCTCACAGTGGAGGCAAGGAATTGCAACTCAGAAATATGTTGCTACTTGGCTGTCTCTATTATTGTACACCTTGAAGGCGAGGTTAATTAAGTCCCGTTGTGGGGTTTTAGGGTTGGAATTTAATTTTTGGATTTTTATTTAATGTTGGGAGCAGATTGGGTAATAAAATGTATTTTGAGAATAAGACGGCCTTTTGACTTTTTAGGGTCTAGGGCTCTAAAGCGTCTCAGGGTTGCTGCCAAACGAGCCATGAACTGGGCTGGATTTTTATATTTGATGAAAAAGAGCCTAAACGCTATCTGATTTGGGATAAAGAAAAAGGAGCATTAACCTTGACTATGCCTTTAGCTCCAGCCACCTTTTTAAGAGTAAATTGCTGGGCAGGTGGGGGAGGGCTAGTCACAGAACGAAACTGTAAGCTGGACCAGGTGTGAGGAGGGGAGGTGATAAAAGGATTATAGGGTGGAGGAGTGGAGGCTGAGGAAGAATTGGGACCTAGCTCGGCCTGGCGAGGAGCAGCCTGGGGAGGACGGGAGAGGTCAGATGGGTCTGTAGAAAAGGAAGATTAGAAAGACTCAGCGATGCTTGGAGTTGAGACTGAGGGGACAGGCAGGAGGGAAAGAAGGAAGATTCAGGACGAGTTGCATTGGGCACAGAGACTAGGGAGAGACTGATGTGTAAAAGAATGCGTGGACGTCAGGCACCTCAGACCATTTGCCTATTTTACGATAAGAATTATTTAGATCTTGCAGGATGGAAAAATTGAAAGTGCCATTTTCTGGCTATTTGGAACCACTGTCGAGTTTGTATTGGGGTCAAGCGGCATTGCAGAAGAAAATAAGGCATTTAGGTTTTAGGTCTGGTGTGAGTTGAAGAGGTTTTAAGTTCTTGAGAGCACAGGCTAAGGGAGACGGAGGAATGGAGGGTGGAAGGTTGCCCGTAGTGAAGGAGGCAAGCCTAGAGAGGAGAGTAGAGACATGGAGGGAAGGGGTTCTGGGGTTCTTACCTTCCAGAAAAGAGGGAAAGGGGTTGGGGCATGGAAATAAGGGGTTGGGGCACAGAGACAAGAGGTCAGGGTGCAGAAATAAGGGATTGGGGCACAGAGATAAGAGGTTGGGGTGCAGAAATAAGGGATGGGGGTTCTTTTCTCCTAGAAAAACAGGACTTGCCACTAAGGGTGAAGGAGAAGGGGTTGAGGGGTTCTTGCCCCTCACCCAGAAAAGCAAAGAAGGGGTAGAGACATGGAGAGAAGGGGTTGGGGTACTTGCACCTCCCCTAGAAAAGTGGGACTTGCTGCTAAGGGTGAAGGACCAAGGCAGGTGTCCCTGTGTGGTCTGACACCTCTGAAACCTGGGTGAATAATCAGAGAGGCATCCCTGCATGATTAAACACCAAGGGAAGGCTGCCTTCTCTAGTCTGTGACCGGCGCCGGAGTTTTGGGTCCACGGATAAAACGTGTCTCCTTTGTCTCTACCAGAAAATGAAAGGAATTGAAATTAAGAGAAGGGGGAGATTGAAGTGTGGCACCAAGATTGAAGGAGAAAGAGGTTGAGGGATAGTGAGGGAGGTTGGAGAAGAGAGTAAAAAGAGGCTGCTTACCAGATTCAAAATTGGTGAGATGTTTCTTGGGCTGGTCAGTCTGAGGACCTGAGTCGTAAGTGGACCTTTCTCATGGAGCAAAGAGCAGGAGGACAGGGGATTGATCTCCCAAGGGAGGTCCCCCGATCTGAGTCATGGCACCAAATGTCATGCGGGTCTGTGTGAAGAGACCACCAAACAGGCTTTGTGTGAGCAATAAAGCTTTTAATCACCTGGGTGCAGGCGGGCTGAGTCCAAAAAGAGAGTCAGTGAAGGGAGATGGGGTGGGGCCGTTTTACAGGATTTGGGTAGGTAAAAGAAAAAGGGGGGTTGTTCTCCAGTGGGCAGGAGTGGGGGTCACAATGTACTCAGTGGGGGAGCCTTTGAGCCAGGATGAGCCAGGAGAAGGAATTTCACAAGACAATGTCATCAGTTAAGGCAGGAACAGGCCATTTTCACTTCTTTTGTGGTGGAATGTCACCAGTTAAGGCAGGAACCAGCCATCTGGGTGTGTATGTGCAGGTCACAGGGGATATAATGGCTTAGCTTGGGCTCAGAGGCCTGACAGCCAGGGCTTGGACACCAGACCAAATTGTGAACTAGCTAAAACAGGGCTGCAGTGGAAGCAGCTTTCCATCAGACATGTCCACCAGTGTGCCATGTCAGTTACATGGCAATACCTGGGAATTGCCACCTCTTTCCTTGGCAATGACAAATGATCCAAGAGTTACTACCCCTCCCCTAGAAATTTCTGCATAAACCACCCTTTAATCTGGATGTTATTAAAAGTAGGTATAAATGTGACTGCAAAACAGCCCTGAGCTGCTACTCTCTGCCTATGGGGTAGCCCTGCTCTGCAATAGCAATCATAGAGCTGTACCACTGCCTCTTCAATAAAGTTGTTTACTTCTACCTGTGGCTTGCCCTTGAATTCTTTGCTGGGCAAGGCCAAGAACCCCCTCCTGGGCTAAGCTCCACTTTAGGGCTTGCCAGCCCTGTATCAATTGGTACATTTCTATTAACTAAACAAAAGGCTTTATTTACATTTTACCAGTTTTTAAAAATTCTTTGGACCAAGATGTAATACAGGATATTACATTATGTTTAGTCATTTCTCCTAAACCTCTTTTGGTCTTTGACAGTTGCTTACTTATTTATTGTTACTCATTGCTTTGAAATTTGAAAGAATGCTGCTGGTTTGGTATTCTGTAAAATGTCCCAGTTATAAATGATTTTTATCTGAGCAGTGGTATCATCAGTGCTTTTTTTTCTTTCCTGTCCCTTTTTATTGTTTTTCTTGAATCTTAATAATGAACCGTAATTAGATCTATTACTTTTCCTATCATGATGTTGGCCAGACATCTTATACCACACATGACAACTTCTTAGCTCATCTTTGTGTCCTGAATGTTCCTGTGGCCTCCAGCTGCACACAAGGACAGATTCACAAAGGCTAAGTTTTTCTTACTTTCTTTCTTAGGGCTCCTGTGCGTTTGTTCCCTGGATGCCTGCCAAGCTTGCTCACATGCACACTCTTACACACCTTTAAAGAACAAGGGACAGGATCTGATGGCTATAAAATTCCCACCTTCCATTTTTCAGACAGAAAATTCTCAGTTGCATTTATGTGATTCATTCTGTTCCATTGAATTCCATTGAATTCCATTGAATTCCATTGAATTCCATTGAATTCCATTCCATTCCATTCCATTCCATTCTCAAGTAGATTCTACACTGTCTTTAGAAGGATCAAGACCCAGTGGCTCAAAGCAGAAATCAGTGTTAAAAAATACTCTTAGGTAGGGCCAGTCATGGTGACTCATGCCTGTAATCCCAGTACTTTGGGAAACTGACAAAGGAGGTTTGCTTGAAGCCAGCAGTTTGAGACCAGCCTGAGCAACATAGCAAGACCTCATCTCTACAAAAAAATTGTATTTTTTAAAAATTTGCTGGGCATGGTGATGTGTGCCTGTAGTCCCAGTTAATCAAGAGGCTGAGGTGGGAGGATCACACCCAGGAATTCAAGACTGCAGTGAGTCATGATCCCACAACTATACTCTAGCCTGGATGACAGAGTAACACCCTGTCTCTAAGCAAACAAATAAGCAAACAACAACAACAACAACTCTTAGAGTGGCTTTTCTTCCTTCTATATTTTCTCTTTTCAGTTCCCTGACTCCAGTTCCCTTGGTACAAGCATTTTAAGGTGAGGGGGTGGGGTGAAGTGGCAATCAAATCTCAGACAGAGTAAAACAAAATAATTTTTAAAATGTGTGTAAGTTCATCAGATGTTATAAGTAATATCCTTGGCCAGTGCTCATGTTATTTAGATCACTTAGTCTAACATTTATCACATCTTATTTGTAGGCATAGGAGGAAAGATTGAAACAAGGAAAAAAAAATCTGATGCCTTTTTAATTTACAGTGGTCTCTTGAACAACATAGGTTTGAGTGGCATGAATGCATTCATATGCAGATTTCCTTCCCCCTCTGCCACCCCTGGGACAGCAAAACCAATCCTTCCTCTTCCTCTCCTCCTCAGCCAACTCAACATGATGACAAAGATGAAGACTTTTGTAATGAGTCACTTCCACTTAATGAATAGTAAACATATTTTCTCTCTCATATGATTTTCCTAATAATATGTTCCTTTCTCTAGTTTATTTTATTGTAAGAATACTGTATCTAACACATATCACATAGAAAATATGTGTTAATTGACTGTTTATGTTATTGGTAAGGCTTACAGTCAATAATAGGCTATTAGTAGTTAACTCTCTGGGGTAGTCAAAAGTTATACATGGAGTTTTTGACTATTTGAGCGGTTGGTACCCCTTAAAGACCTACATAGTGAAAGTGAACATAATAGATTTGATCACTGATATTAATTAAGCACAATGAGGTCTTTCAAGCCAATAAAATTAGGTAAAGTAAAATGAAAAGAAAGAAATCTCCATAGATACTTTTATCTAAGTTTTGAGTTCTAAAATTAATTCACAAGGAGATACAAACTAGAATAAGAAGATAAAAGTTGGTCATTTTTCTCTATTATATTTTATGTTTGTACCATGACACTGTTGGAGGATATGGAATCATAACAAATTACTCTGTTAAAAACAAATATTCTTGTCTTTTGCAATTAAAAGAGCTTAGCAATGGCACAAACCAGCATGCATATTAGAATTGAGATAAGAATTAAGGTAAATAATTGTGAAGTATTTCTTATGCAAGAGAAAGTAACAAATGAAGGGTAGGATTTTCCTTATTATCACAAACTGTAACATCCAACACTCATTTCTTTACAGGAAAAATATTTCATACTCTGTACAAGGCACTGTGCTAAAAACTGGGCATGTATCAGTGAACAAAACCCACGTAGTCACTGGGACCATGAGACTCCAAGTGGTAGGAAAAGTGTATGCTAAAACATTGACTTACATAAGCAATACTTTTGAAATGTGATAGATGAAGGAAAACATTAGGATACAATAAAACAGAACAATCTGAGTGGATTTCAATTTAAATTAGGTAATTAGGAAAGACCTCCTTTAAGTAAAAATTTAATCTGACCCATAAACCATGGTTGACTTTTTCAGTGAAAAGAAAAAGACTTCTGAAAATAAATAAAGGAAAATTTAAGAAGCAAAGAAAAACTGTAAAATATGTATACTTCTGGTAAAGCATACTTACTAGAAATACTGGAAAATATTGACATGTTAAAAATTACTGAGAGCCCAGGTGATACATTATTAATAAATTTGATTCGGTCAACAGAATGAGGTGATAAATTTGCAGTGAAAAAATAAAATAGAAAATACCAGAAGAATAACTGTGTCTCTTTAAAACATCCACTTATTGTAGAAAAATGAGTTTACACAAAAAATATAGGAGTTGTTTTGCTTAAGGGAAAAACAAAACTTTATAATAGGATTTACAATCTTAGCTTTCCTACTGTAGAAGCCCCACTACAGTAGAGTAGGTTATTAAATATTGGTAATATTATAAATATAATTATTCAGCAAAGTAAATGTAAAATGTAGAAATTAAAGATCCACAATTATTCTTTAGTGTATTCGATTAAGAAATTGAAGGACTGAAGCAAATATTACTTACACTATTATTCATATTTTATTAGGAATATTTACACATTATTATGGTACACTCTCATTGGTACATTGGGGCAAGAAATGTTTGATTTCCACCCAGACTGGAGTTATCCATTTGAGAATGGTTTCTGCATGTTCCATATTCAATTATAAACATAAATTGTATTTATACATGGCTTGGTCTACTTGTTAATTTTCTTTCTCCTACAGAATATAAGCTCCAAAATTATGCCTCTCTTAATTTTGTCCCGTATCTTCAATAGAATTTTATGAGTATTTGTTGAATTAATGAATGAAAACATTATTTTAAAATATTTAGCATTAACAATAGATTTCCATGAAACAGAAACACAATGTAAGTGTACATGTTATCTTCAAAGCAAAATCAATTTCAGAATAATGTGGGGAAAAGACTGTCTACCGTTAATTCCAGGAAAGGTAATTCAATTGCCATTATACAATTAATAAAACTGAAATTCAAAGACAAATGACATGCTTTCAGTAATTTAGCTTTAAATGATATGATTGGGAGTGGGTGCCAAGTATTCTGTCATAGATGAGGATTATTTTTAATAACCATTTATCTTCATTCTGTGAATTGAGCTTACGTAGTTTCCTATGCAGACTGTTAGATGAAAACTACTTATTTCCATAAACTAGATTCAAGGCTAGTTATACATTTATTTCTTTTTCTTTTTATTTTGCCTTTCCTAATGTGTGAGGTTGCTGCATATTTGAGTTATTATAATTCTAATTATTCTTCTCTCCTAAACTATCTTTACTGTTCCCTTGATGACCGTTGCTTAGTCAACCTGATGAAGCTTGCCTAATAAACTCCTCTTGACGTTACAGTTAGGAATTCAGTGGGGGACAGTGTATTAGAGGGGTTAATATTGTAGGCTCTGGCACCAGTGCATGGATCCCAGTCCTGTCTTTATCACTTAGCAGTTGTGAAAACTTTAGCAAGTTATTTAACTGTACTTCAGCTCTTCACAGGTAAAGCAAAGATAATGAAAGTATCATTTAATTCCTTGGGAAGACTTCCTTGATCTTTCTACAAGGTTAAGTTGACTAGTCTATGATCTCGTGAAACATTACCTTTCTTTTGTAGCACTAATAACACTTTAACACTTGTAATTAATTTCACGTCTATTTGTAGAATGTTTGTTAAGTTTTGGATAATCTTAATGCTATAATCTACATGACAGTATTATTTCTTTTTGGGTTGATTATTTTTTTTTTTCTTCACTCATCATTACATACTTGATAGCTGACACACAGTAGATGTTCAGCGTATAAATGCTGAATTAATGAATAAATTTTCATATTTAGTAGCATCCTATAATTGTAGCATCCCTCCTATTCCATCTTACTGGTGGTATGCAAAGTGTCAACTACTCCCTTTCCCCTTTCTGGCCTCATGCTATTTCCATTGTTTTGAAGTTACTGCATTGGAATTCAATTAAGAATAAAAGGATGAATATTTTTTAATATTTCAATATGACTCCAAATCATAATTGTGCAAAAATAATTCACGTTCCCTTTAGAATCCAGATGCAAATGACGTTTTATAAAAGCGCGTCAATTAAGGTAATAAAAACCATTCTCGCCTTCTTCATTATAACAACAATGTACCTTGGTACTATTAAATCTATTTCTCAAAATTAATTTTTAGGAAGTTAAGACAAGGTGTTCTCAGGGCTGTATTAATTTAACTGTAGACCAAAGCTTAATTTCAGACTTGAACACAAGCAAATATACATTTTCTTTCTTTTGTTTATTCATGCTGAATTAAATCCTTAAGTCAAGTAATCAGCCAATTCTTAACAAACTTTTCAAAATAATTCTATGTTCCCCAGTAGGTAGATGTCCTTATGGGCAAGCTCTATTTTGAAAATCTAAAAATAAAAAACAGTGTAGCTTATCATTAGGCAGGTGTTAATTGCTTTTTCTAATTGAACAGCAGTAAATACACATTTCCTTTTAACTGAAGAAATATATGCTCTATATTTAAACTTAACTGCCCATATAATCTTAGAGTTGAAATTTAAAAGTTTTATGATTTCCTTAAAGTTTTTAAACTAAATATTAAAGACATCAAAGGAATATATATATATTTTTCTCACATTTCATATATATATACATGTGTGTATCTATCTATACATATATATATTTGTTTTCAACAGAGAATTCCTGTATCTAAAATTTTAGTAAGTTTTAGAATAGGAAAGAGAAAATGTCTGCAGGTATTTACAGTTCTCATAAATAAAATTATCTTTTGGATATTCTTAATTTTAAAATAAATTCTCAAAGTCTTCCAATACAGTAAATCAGCAATCAAAGAGGTGATTGCCACTTTTTGTTTGGATCTAGAATGCTGAAAGGCTCAGTAACTCTATCCTGACTAAGAGACTGCAAAGAAAATTTGGTATTAGAGGGACTTCACTTTGTAAAACTTTAAAATATCTTTTTTTTTTCCTTAAAATTTTCAAAGAAATGCAGTTTTACTCAAAGTTCTTTTAAACTCTTAAGGGAAATGTAGTTCTCATTTTACATAGCTTATTACAGATTATACTAAATAATGTAATGTTGGTTATGTATTTTATGTAGCCAATATAACTGTTAATAATAAAAAAGCAAGAGTCTATGATAAAAAAATCTAAAAACTAAAAGAGAAAACAAAATTACAGTAAGCCAGTAGAAATTAAAATCACCCATGGTATTTTGAATGACCTGGGTAACAGTATTTTTCCTCTAACCTTCACACCTTCATTAGAGAGAATACAAAGAGGATCCACAGATCTCTCCCTGCTCCTAGATCCTTCCTCTGGTCTCTAAGCTGACAGTGTGGGACTGCAAGGCGGACAGTCAGTGCACTCAGGGCTCCTGTTAACATCACTCCAATACTTCACACATCCATTGGTTTTTGTCTCCCAGACTGATAAAAAAGAAAATTACCTTTCATTTAAAAAACAACCCACATATATCAAAGCCACATTCATATTCACACATAACTGTGAAAGAACCATGAGCCTTATCTGGAGCTAGGCACTGTATGGAGTCTTTCTAACTCTAAACATTTCCTCTCCTGAATCATGTGGATCAGCCTCCAGGGAAAGGCTTCTTCATATTTCTTGTCCTCTATCTTAGAAACAAATTGCTAATCCATCTAAATGCTATAGAGCTTTGTGGATGGTGCCTCTGGGAATCTTGAATGTAGATGCTGTCATGAAGTGCAGAGAGAATTTGAACAGCAGAAATGCTTAAGGAAGGAAAAAGACAGATTAATTAACTTTCAGATCTTCCATTCAGCAAGAATGCAATAAACTCTTACATATGGAAGTGTTATTTCCAAGTAGTGCTCAACATCTATTTTCCTATATTTATTTTTGTTTCAATTATGATAATAGAGGTAGTCACAAATTAGTAAAACATTCACAATATAGTAAATGATTTCTAATTACGTGGAGGTATGAATTCCTCACAATATTAAGTATTTAATACTATACATAAGATTTCTACATGTGAAATACATATAGAGAAAACATCTGTAAGGCATGATTCTGACTCTTCCCATAGGTAACTGGATGATTATTGCCTGCTAGAAATGAATTTTGCTAAATATATTCAATTCAGTTGAATTAATTTTTAAATTAAAAAAATCTGCACTTCTAAAATTTTGATTTGTTATTTTGATTTCTTATTTTTGTCCTCAATTTTAATGATTTCAAATACTTTAGAAAAAAGTTTTTGAAGGCATGAAGTTTATTTTTAAAGCTTTACATTGTCAGTTTATACTTTTATAAAAGTATATTTCAATTATTTTTGTTAATAGGTACACAACTTGTGTGAAAATATTAGAACAGTGGAAGTAATGATTTTGCTAAAATGAGAAAAATAAATTGAATTAAATATGTAATAATGCAAGAGTGACAAGTATCTTCATTTTATCACTCTTGTAAATATTTCTGTCCCATCAACAGAGCACATACATACAGAAGGATAATTAAGTTCAATCATCTTTGATCTTTTACTAATTTTTGGTCACTTTAAAATACTTTACACATTTTATCAAAATAAAAATATATTTATCAAGTAGAAGGATAGAATTCAATTTATTTAATGATTTGTGAGCTTTATTTAAACATTGAAAATATTTAGATTATGAGATGAAGACTTCCAACTGTACTCTTTTTCTATTAACATAAGATTAGTGATGGAACTAATTTTACCTTAGAGGTTAGACTGAATTCTGGCTAACCCCAGAGAACACACCTTCCTTTGTAGTACATTCAGACTATTTCTCTCCCACACTTCAAGTACTTCAAGAAGTCAGACCTTTACTCTCTTCTACATGCCTCTCCAAAAACAAACAATTAAAAAAAAAAAAAAACACCTCATGATATTCAGCTACATTATTTACTACTCTTTCTTTTGGAATTCTATATGCCACCTAGCATACTCTCACTTCTCAAGGATTTTAGAAATTGGTTCATTTTTCTCCATCACAATTTGTCACAACTCTTAGAATTTAATATTGATATAAAAGATCTTACTCATTCTTTCACTTTCCCATCTCGGATGATCTTGTTTTTCACCCCATCTCAGTCACTATATCAATAATATCCTAGATCTGAACTCCTTCCACAATCTTACATTTAGCGCCAGATACAACATTTTAAAATTTCAATCGATTTCATCTAGTTATTCAAATGTAATATATTTCCTACCCTATTACTTCTTAATAAGATTATATTTTTTATCCTCATACACTCATAGTCTTACTTCTTACTTATATTTCATTGCTTAATACTATATTTTAGCAAAAAACACTCCCAGCACAATATCTATATATAATCAATTGTTTACACCTTCTTCTCTTTGTCATATGTGCCCAGTATACTCAATCCTATTTAAATAAAATTCTGCACACATCATACCAGTAGCCAAGGAGTTGAATGTAGGAAGGAAGAAATCCGTGTTGATTTGCTTCACATTAAATCATGACCACAATTATTAGCAAATTTTCAGTTCTCACAAATAATTACATTTGAGTTCCCTTGTTAACTCACTAGCTACTCCCATTGAGTAGCTCTGTCATGCCTTCTTTTTCCCTACAGCTCCATGTCTCTTCTTATGAGCATCAACCGATGATTTTATTCTTATTACACTGTGAGGAACATTCAGGATAGAATTTGTATATTCTTCTCCCACCCACTTATGCACTTACCATAGCAGCAAATATTCATCTACACCCAAATGCACTGCTTTCCCTTCTGTTTTTTTTTTTTTTTATTTAAGTGAATTAAGGTAAACTCCTCCACTTGGACACACAATTCTATCCTTTCCTGCTTACTCACTTATGAAATTATTCCTTCTCTCTTACAAACATATTTTGCTCTGTACTGAATCATTTCTATCACCATGGAAACCAAGTATATCTCTCATCTTAAAATAAAACATTTCCTTGTGTTCACATATCCCTCCAATGACCTCTCCATTTTTCTATTTCACATTAGAGCAAAACTCTTTGAAACTATTGTCCATATTTTCTGCATCCACTTCTGATTTTTACAGTGTCTCTTGAATCTAACTTATTAAGACATTTATTCTGCCACTGGACTGACATTACTATTCTCTAATCGTAGGCCACATCTTAGTGGTCCTACCAGCAACATTGGCCAAAGTTGATTCCTCACTACTCTTTGAAGTCCATCCTTCAACTTAGCCTTCACAACAAAACTTATGGGAAATAATTTAATAGATCCATTTAAATTAGAAAAATTATCCAATTTCATTATAATTGTCTGTTAATCACTATAAGATTTGATTGATCACTCTTTTAGTTTGCTGTCTTCACATCTCTTTCTATCCTTCCCCAGTGGTTTACAATGTCCTATAGGACCTGGCCTCCTTGCTGTTCCTGGAATACATCTACAAGTTGGCTACAATTTCAGTCATTTCACTTACTGTTCACTCTACATGGAAAACATCTGTAGCAGAAATTGGTGCAGCCCACACCATCACTTCCTTCAATTCCTGTTAAACTGTTTTCTTATCAGAAAGGCCTTCCCTAATAAGCCTATCAAAAAAGAGCATTCCTGACAGATTACTCTGTCTACATACCTTGCTATATTTTTATTTTCATCCTAGAATGCAATCCCTGTCATATTTTTTAAATTATTTTGTTTTTGTGTTTACTTCTTATATCTTTCTACAAGAATTGATGTGCTAGGATATTGACATATTTTGGAAAAACTGCATCAATTAATATATGTTTAAAATTTTACACTTAGACAATGCAAAAGGAATTAAGGCAATATTTTACAAAATATATAATTGAAAAAAAGTCAGCCAGAATGTTGAGGAATACTAGGATGACACACAGAGGATAACAAATGAATCAAACTCTTCTACAGGTGTTTGATATAACCACACTGACAGAGATGGGGAAAAAAGAAACCAGCAAAGAATATAAGGAGCTTATCTAATGTAACTTTGGAAAAATGTTTAGACTGAAAACTGTAAGGCTAAAGTTCTGAAAGGATATATAAATAAACACTGTACTTGGTACCTTAGAGCTAGAGGTTAACAATTATAAAACCATTGCACTTGTATATTACGGTGGAATAAATAAGTAGTGTTGGTGGGAGCCAGGTTTCTTACTGTCAGAAGGGAAAGTGGATCCCAATGTACTGTATTAGAGTTGGAGAACTCTAATGTATTTATGTTTAGCTTAATAAGCATTCATAGATGGATAGATACTAAAACAGTTATGAATATGTGTGTATACATTGATTAATATACATATATATTCACTGAGGACTGAGAAAGCTAGAAGCAATGGCACTCCTGTGCCTAGATGATGGGATCTAGAATACATTCTCCAACAAAAGAACTAAGATATCCTTGGAAAAAAACAGCAAATTTTAGGGCTAAAACAGGAAAAACATAAGAGAATCCTTGAGCATTTCATAGTACCAGAAAGAAGGAAGAATTCAAACAACAATAATACCAATAGCAGTGTGGTGGGAGAAAAGGGACAGAGGAGGCAACATAAAAAATTTCCATCTGGTCAAACCTGAAAAACCAAATTGAGCAACAATACATAACACAGATTAGATTATAACCCAATGTATGACATTAAAATAAATAAACCTATACTGACATAAATATATGACTGAATAAATAATTATGGGAGAAGAGAAAAATCTTTCTTACAGAATAATTCCAAATAATATATCTATGTGGTCCCTCTTCAGGAGGTAGAGCTTAATCAATCCCCAAGGGGTGTGTAGGGGGTAATAGGGTTAAACTTATTTATCAGCTTCCAAAGAATATAGAAACATAAAACAGTAACTTTCCAGTAAAGAAACCTGGAAAACATTACCTGAACCCAGTGATGAAGGTTAACATCACCAGTGATACCATGTGAATGTCATTTAACCCCTGATATAATGTTTAACAAGGAAACATTGCCTCTGTGCTATTCTTTTTAAAAACCCATAATGCCAGCCAGTCATGAGAAAAACATCGGACAGACCCTAACTGAAGGACAATTTCAAAATGCCGTCCTTGGCAGAGCGCCATCGCTCACGCCTGTAATCCCAACACTTTGGGAAGCCGAGGCAAGAGGACCACCTGAGATAGCAGATGGAGATCAGCCTGGCCAACATGGTGAAACCCTGTCTCTACTAAAAATACAAAAATTAGCCAGGCGTGGTGGTGGGCGCCTGTAATCCCAGCTACTCGTGAGGCTAACGTAGGAGAATCGCTAGAGCCCAGGAGGCGGAGGTTGCAGTGAGCCAAGATGGCACCACTGCACTCCAGGCTGAGCCATAGAGTGACTCTGTCTCAAAAAAACAAATACAAAAACAAAACAACAAACAAACACCTTCCTGTAACTTCTCAAAATTGTTAAGGTTATAAAAAGTGAAGAAAGGCTGATATACCATCCCAAACCAGAGGAGACTAAGGTGACATGACATTTAAATGTAATGTGGTAACCTGGTCTGGATCATGGAACAGAAAGAGGAAATTCTTGGTAAACTGATAATATATCAATAAACTCTGGAGTATAGTTAACCATAATATACCTATATTCGTTTTATAATTTTGACAAATGTACCATGATAGGATGCCAACAGTAGGAGAAACTGGGTGAAGTACATATGGCAATTCCCTGCACTAACTGCAACTTTTATATATGGGGAGAATTATTCCAAAATACAAAGATAACTTAAAATAATGAATTAGTGAAGCAGTGAGATAAAATTATACAAATTGATGTTCAAATTAGAAATTAGAAAAAAAAGACTGGAAATTAAATAAAAATAAATAAAAGTAAATAAGTAGAGACTAAAAATCAATATTTAGAAAATAAACTATATCATAGCAATAAAATCAAAAGATTTCAATAAAATCTTTGGAAAAAAATCAGCAAAACCAATAGCTTCTGGAAGACTTATCAAGACAATGGTGCTGAGTGGAGTCAAGAAATAGACTGACACAGATGTAATCAATTGATTTTGATGAAAGTATCCAATTGAGAGGGACAAAGGATAGTCTTTTCAAAATAAAATAATGGAACAATTGTACATCCATATGAAAAATGAATAAAACTGAATTGTGACCTCATAACATATTCTTAAATTGACTTCAGATGCAACTTAGACATAAATATGAAAGCAAAACCTTAAAACTTCTAGAAGAAAAGCACTGTTGGAAACAGTTTGACAGTTTGACAATTCTTACAATGATAAACATACAGTTACCATATTACTCAGCATTTCCAATCTTAGGCATTTACTCAAGATAAATGAAATATATGTGTGCACCTAGATTTGTGCATGATAGTACAAAAAACTTCAACGTAATAGTTGAAAACAGGAAACACCTCAATTGTCCATGAACTGGAGAATAAACAAATTGTGGTATATCCATAAAATAGAATACCATTCAGCAATCAAATAAACCTGTAACATATAGATGACAAATATAGACGGATACATGCAAAATATAGCTATCCAAAAGATTATTCTGAGCAAAACCAAGCAGAAAAGGACATGATACATGATTAAACTTATATTAAATATATGACATATGCAAATCTAGAAAGACTACTATACAGTGGCAGAAAGTAGATCAGTGCTTGCTAGGGCCTAGAAAATGAATTTCTGTATTGTGGAGTTATATGAGGTTATAGAGATGTAATCTGTTAAATTTATTGTTTTATTAATGAATTTGATCAATCACATCTCATAGAAATTTTTATGTTTAATTTTAGATTTATTTGTATTAGGTTTTATTGTTTTAAAAATCACTATAATTGTGCAACACATCAAAATAATTTACATGAGTTTTCTTGGGAGGGTCACTAATTTTGAAGATGTCAAGGAAAGAAGCAGATTTATGCATTGGTGGCCACACAGTGCTAACCAGGACAGTATATGGGAGTTAGAGGCATCATTTGTAAATTGAACTAATTCAAACAGAAATGGGAGCTGAAAGACTATTAGGAAAACATTCTTCATCCTGAATGTCATGGCTTTCATTATCCATAGGATACAGTATAAATCCATTTCATTTAGTCTAAAATGGATTTGAAAAAAAAAAAATCAATGGCAATAGTAATATCCATATGCAAATTAAACGGGAAGAAGCTGAGTTTCCCCCAGCTTTACTACCAAAGTAGAAAATCATTTATTTTTTTAAAAATAAATAAAATAAAATAAGATTAAAAAATGAGGGACTACGACTTGGTACAATATTGTATTGCTGGGATTATGGATGATTTACATCAGTGGTCCCCAGTCTTTTTGGCACCAGGGACCAATTTCCTGAAAAACAGTTTTTCCATGGACTCTGGGTGGGGGGAAATGGTTTCAGGATGATTCAAGCATATTACATATATTGTGTACTTTATTTCTATTATTATTACACTTTAATATATAATGAAATAATTCTACAACTCACCATAATGCAGTTTCAGTGGCAGCTCTGAGCTTGTTTTCCTGCAACTAGATGATCCCGTCTACAGATGATGGGAGACAGTGACAGATCATCAGGCATTAGATTCTCATAAGGCACATGCAACCTAGATTCCTTGGATGTGCAGTTCACAATAGGGTTTGCGTTCCTGTGAGAATCTAATGCCACTGCTGATCGGACAGGAGGCAGAGCTCAGGTGGTAATGCCAGTGACGATGAGCCCCTGTAAATACAGATGAAGCTTTGCTCACTTGCCCACCACTTGCTTTCTGCTGTGTGGCTGGGTTCCTAATGGCTCATGGACCAGAGGATGGGGACTCTTGATTTATGCTGTTAAATTTGAAATTATCTATATTTTCTACATACTCAGCCATAGTTATGTGCTTTTATAAAGAAATTAATCTTTTGCTATTTATTATGAAAATTTTCAAGAAAATAATACTCCGCTATTTTTGCTTGAAATGCAAGGCGTGCAAGTGTTTAATCTATAAAATCAATTGAATGTAAAATGTATAAGCAGGATTTTTTTCTATGATCAATAAAAGATTAGGCATATGGTTTAGTAAGCAGAAGAGATTTTGGCCTACACTTAATATCTACCACTCTAGATGAGAACACATTGATTTAGTAAGCATTTATTGAGTTACTGCTATGTTCTAAGCTTCTTAGATGTGAAAAATCTTCCTGAATTTATTTCTTCTATAAGTGTAGGTAAAACTCTGGTTTATTCCAAGGGTTAAATAATACATTTTACAGTCTTAATCTGTTGCCACATGTCCATTTGATTAATTGTTAAGTATAATTTGTGTAAGATAGAAGACAAATTGCTTAAATAATTGGGCCATATTTATCTTTTTATTTGTTCTGTCATTCAAATTCATTAAATATTTTCACTATCTGTTTTAAAAAAACACACACATGTTAAATATGTTAAAAACATACTTATAAAATGTCAAAATTTTACTTATGTGTTTACAAAGATGGAAGAAAGACCCTCGTCTATGTTATTTACAAAAATTATCTTAAATATTTCACCCAAAAGTAAAAAAAACTTAAGGCACTCTATGTCATAGTTTTAGGTTATTTTTTCAGTAATCTACTATTTCAAGATCACTTATAACATTTGAAACTGTATCTGATCCCTAGCTACTATTTAAAATTCTTTGTACCTGTGTTTAACTACCATGCATATTCATAAGCATGTAAATCAATTTTCAGCAGATTATCTAGTTTACAGACTTCTTTTTTTAACTCCTAGAACTGAGTTTTTTGACAAGCTAAAAATATTTTCTTATCACACCTTTCAATTCTAGTTTCACATACTATATTTGTTTTCTACTGCTGCCATAACAAATTACCATAAACTAAGTGGTTTAAAAAATACAGGCTTATTATTTATTACTTAATAATTCTGGAATTAGAAATCTGAAATGGATCTCTCTATGCTAAAGTCAGGTGTCTACAGGGCTACCGTATGAGGTAACACAGTTACTGGTTACAGAGATAAGAGGATGGACATTTTTGGGGGTCCATTATTCTGCCTACCACACACACAACTAAAAATCATTCGAAAGACAAGTCAAACTGCGAGAAAATATCTGAAAATACATATTTGATAAAGAATTGATATTCAAAATACACAAAGAACTCTTAATACTCAACAGAAAGGAAACAACCCAATTTAAAAAATGGTCAAAAGACCCTAACAGGCACCTCATCCAAGAAGATATGCAGATGATAAATAAGCATATGAAAAAATACTCAACATCATATGTCATTATGGGAATTGCAAAATAAGGTAACAATGAGATACCATGATATACCTATTAGAATGGTCAAAAGAAAAAAAAAAAACACTGAATATCCCAAATGCTGGGGAGCAGCTGGAATTCTCATTCATTGCTACTGTCAATGCAAAATGGTGCAACGTTTTTGGAAGACAGTCTGGCAGTTTCTTACAAAAGTAAATGCACTCTTATCATGTGATCCATCAGTCATGCTCCTTGCTATTTCTTAAATGTGTTGAACAATTATCTCTACACAAAACCCAGCAATGACTGTTTATAGCAGCTTTATTCTTAATTGCCCAAACTTGGAAGCAATCAAGATGTCCTTAAGTAGGGGAATGGATAAACCAACTGTGATACATTAATATGTTGTAATATAATTACATGATCAAAATAAATGAGCTGTTTAACCACAAAAAGACATGGGGAACTTTAAATGAATATTGCTAAGTCAAAGAAGCCAATCTGAAAAAGCTGCATACCGCTTTGTAGATTGGCAGTATCGTAGTCAATGAGTTTTCTCCAAGGTGTGATTATTGGTAATTGAAAATGAAGGTTTGTTCATTTTGTTTATTGGCTCAGTTAATCAAGAAAAGTCACTACCACAGATCACCAAGGATTAATGGACTTTGACTTGATTTGATGACTGGACAAAACTTGAGTTTTCTTAATGTGGAAAGATACTAATGATTCTGTTTGAGGAATACAGAGTACAGTTAATACTTGGAGCCCAGACATGGAGACTCTGCTACTTATTATTGTTTACCAAATATTTCTGGTTCTTCCACTTTGAAGCATATGGTAGGATTACATTTAACTGCCTGCTTGAAGTTTTTGTCATGGCATCTCTAATTTTCCTCAATATAGTATGAGCAAAGGTGTTATATCTCAATTTTGGTTGAAAGATTTCAAAGCTGGTATACGATTCATCATTTTTTCTTTTATCTTAAACAAAATACTGTGGATGCTTATATGAAACTGGAGGCTCCATTAATATTTGTCCTTGAGTAACTTGAATAAGTTGCTTGAATAAGCATCCTTTTTAACCTGCTTTGGATGTAAAGGACAAACAAGAAATATTGTTGTGTTAAACTACTAAGATTTTGGAGAGTTTCTTACTATGGCATAATTTAGCCCATCCTGATCAAAGATTACTAGATTAATTATTCAAGACGAAAGACTCACTGATGAGCCTCTTCAATACGTATTCCCTTAGTTTATTTTTTAATATATAGATTGCTTTTTTATCACAAAGAAAGAATGAGGATTAGAGAGAGAGAATGTGTGACAAACAAATCAATAATTCAAGAAAACATATCCCTGAGAGTTAAATACCAATCAGGAGCTAAGATTCAGCTTTAATTTTAATTCAATGAAACTTTAATATAATGGTCTTAGAAAACAAACTTGAGTTTAGGCAGTTTAGTTTCAGATATATTTTTTATGAATTGCATATTTATTCCTTTTATTTGAATGTGTTACATGTATATTATTCCTCTATTAAATGATCCTGGTGATATATGAGAGAAAGCATTCCTCCAGTGAGTACTTTAATTTAGTACTCTATTTAAAGTTCTGTGAAGAATCCAACTTAATAAGAAATTGAGTGCATGTTATTTTCTTAATGTACGTATTTACTTTCTTTTCCCAACTTATGATAAAAGAGGATTTTGTTGATAAATGTGAAAAGATTTGGTCATTACAGAGCCACATCCAAAATAATAGTACTATATCAAAATATCAAATACCTATTACGTCTACCTTTTAACTGTATATTCATAGAGTATCCTGAATGACCTATGATGATGATCAATATATAGTGCAGGACATTCCTATGTAATATTGTTATATCCACAGGATTTTTACCCTATGTGTCCTTCAGGCATGTAGCTAATCTTCTATGCTTCACATGAAAAGACATTTGGAAATGTCTTCTTATATATAAATTCCCAACACTGATGGATGAAATAGCTAAGCCTAATTAATGTAGCACTTTAAGCAGATTTGTATGTAACAATTCTATCATCTTTCATTTTGTTAAAAGAAATTTTGGAAGAATTATGTCAAAACAAAGGGAAGACAGATAAATTCTGGCATAGAAAATTAAACAAGGTTTACCTTTAAGATTCTTGCAAAATTATTGGCAGAAGATTTGTTAACTCTTTTTTTTCTGTATTTCTTCTAAAAAAAAAAAAAACAAAATGGGATATATGTGCAGAATGTGCAGGTTTGTTACATAGGTATATGTGTGCCATGGTGGTTTGCTGCACCTATTGACCCATTATCTAAGTTCCCTCCCCTCATCCCCCACTCCCCATCCCCCAACAGGCCCTGGTGTGTGTTGTTTCTCTCTCTGTGTCCATGTGTGTTCTCGACGTTCAGCTCCCACTTATGACCAAGAATATGCAGTGTTTGGTTTTCTGTTCCTGTGTTAGTTTGCTGAGTGTGATGGCTTCTAGCTTCATCCATGTCCCTGCAAAAGACATGATCTCATTCCTTTTTATGGCTGCATAGTATTCCATGGTGTATATGCACCACATTTTCTTTATCCAGTCTATCATTGATGGACATTTGGATTGGTTCCACGTCTTTGCTGTTGTAAACAGTGCTGCAGTAAACATACGTGTGTATGTGTCTTTATAGTAGAATGATTTATATTCCTCTGGATATATACCCAGGGATTGCGGGGTCAAATGTTTTTCTGGTCCTAGATCCTTGAGGAATCACCATAGTGTCTTCCACTATGGTTGAACTAATTTACATTCCCACCAACGGTGTAAAAGCCTTCCTATTTCTCCAGAGCCTTGCCAGCATCCATTGTTTCCTGACTTTTTTTTTTTTTTTTTTTGAGACGGAGTCCTGCTCTGTCGCCAGGCTGGAGTACAGTGGCGTGATCTCGGCTCACTGTAACCTCCACCTCCAGGGTTCAAGCAATTCTCCTGCCTCAGCCTCCTGAGTAGCTGGGACTACAGGCGTGTGCCACCACCCCTAGCTAATTTTTTGTATTTTTAGTAGAGACGGGGTTTCACTGTGTTAGCCAGGATGGTCTCAATCTCCTGACCTCGTGATCTGCCCACCTCGGCCTCCCAAAGTGCTGACTTTTTAATAATCACCATTCTGACTGGCTTGAGATGGTCTCTCATAGATTTGATTTGCATTTCTCTGATGATCAGTGATGTTGAGCTTTTTTCTTATGTTTTTTGGCCACATAAATGTCTTCTATTGAGAAGTGTCTGTTCATATCCTTTGCCCACTTTTCGATGGGGCTGTTTTTTCTTGTAAATATGTTTAAGTTCCTTGCAAATTCTGGATATTAGACATTTGTCAGAAGGGTAGATTGCAAAAATTTTCACCCATTCTGTAGGTTGCCTGTTCACTCTGATGATAGTTTCTTTTACTGTACAGAAGCTCTTTTGTTAACTCTTAAGGGAAAATGACATTAATGATAGTCATAAGTTTGATAAGTTTTAGTTTTAATTTATGAATCCTAAAAATTAAAAGTATAAAACTGTAATTATGATTGATGAAAGTAGCCTAATTGCTGTGTATATTCACTGGTTCAAGTAACTATTGGAACATGCAGGTGATTTAAAATATGTTCTTGAAATTAACATGTGCTTCAAATCAAATTTATATATATACACATATGTATTGCATATACATATGTATATGTATTGCATGTACATATGTATATGTATTGCATGTACATGTGTATATGTATGTCTACCCCTTTTCTCATGTTTGACTTCTTGTATTATTAAACATAAGTCTCACAAAATGGAAAGGGAGATATAGTTTCATTCAAAAAGCAGCAATCTATAGGAGCAGGCAAAGAATAGGCCAATCCATTAAAATTAAAAATTTAATTGCCTGCTGTTCAGCCTGCTAGTTCTTTAGATACTAGCAGTGTCTAGTCTTTAAAAAATTATTTTCTCTAATATCTTGTCAATCTTTGGTAGATTTCATTTCAGTATCTCTGCAAATATCAATGCCATTCTTTCCTTTAAAAAATCTCACCTATTTTTCAAAAGCAATTGCATACTTAGTGCCTTACTTGAAAGAGAGCAGGTGCAGTTCAAAGACAAAATTTAGTTGATGAAAAATATTGCAATTTAGTATGTTGTAAATATGACTTTTAAAATTGATGGTGGAATTATTTTTATAATCAAGGAATCGTTTTCCAACAACTGCATAGTCAGCAACAGAAAAAACAATTTCTTTCCTATTTTACATTTAAAAGTAAGTTCCAGTGGGAACAATGAGTTCAATGTAAAAAACAACAAAATCACTAAATTACTAGAATTCCAGTATGGGATATATTTTTCTACCTATGAAACAGCTATAGTACTTTAAGTAAGGCACAAAATCCAAAATCCTCAAGGAAAAAAAACTATCAACACATATACACATACCTTCATCCAAGTACACACTGAGATAGGAATACAAATTTGAAATGCAGCAAGAGTTTAAAAGAAGAAAATTAAAAATATCTCATGGATAATGAAAGGGTAAACAAAAGATAAACACTTACAAGTTGTTACTTTACAAATACATATAGCATTATATGTGCCTGTGGTTGCACAGAAGTTAAGAATTGAGGTTTGGGAAGCTCCGCCTAGATTTTGGAAGATGTATGGAAATGCCTGGATACCCAGGCAGATATATATATGCATGGCATATATATATATAAATACTGAATTCTCCCATATTTCTGACTAAGAGAAAAGAACAATCCTGAGTAGTGTTTATTTTTTAAATAAACTTTTCAGAGTAGTTTTATGTTATGGAAAAAATTACAAAGCTATTACTAAGAACTTGCATATAACTCACACCCAGTTTCCTTACTATTAATGTCTTCCATTGCCATTTTACATTTCTCTCAATTGATGAATCAATATTGATAAAGTATTATCTAAATTTATACTTTTTTCAGGTTTCATCAGTTTCTACTTAATGTCCTTTATCTTATCCCATACAGGTCACCATACTACATTTAGTCATCATGCCTCCCTATGCTTGTCCTTGCTGTGACAATTTCTTAGACTCATTTTGTTTTTTGATAACTTTAACAGTTTTGAGGAATATTTGCAAAGTGTTTTGTAAAGAGCCCCTACATTTGGGTTATTCAGATATATTTCTCATTTCTAGACTGGCCTTGTGGATTTGGGGGATGAAGGTGCCACTATTGCTATAAATCAGTGGTACTTTTTGGCAAATATGATTTGTCAATGGTGATGTTAAGCTTACCTGGCTAAAGTAGTATTTGTCAGTTTTCTCTATTCTAAAGTTACTCTCTTTCTGCCTTTCCATTCTGTATTGTTTGAAAGAATTTCACTATGTAAAACCAACCTACAACGAAAGGTGAGTTATGTTCCATCTTCTTAAGAGAAGAGTATCTACATAAATTATTTGGAATTTCTCTACACAGATTTGTCTATTTCCCCCATTGATTTGTTTATTCAATCATCTACTGCTGTGTCCCCATTCAAATCTCAACTGAATTCTATCTCCTAGAATTCCCGTTTGTTATGGGAGGGACTTAGGGGGAGATAACTGAATCATGGGGACCAGTCTTTCCAGTGCTATTCTCGTGATAGTGAATGAGTCTCATGAGATCTAATGGGTTTATCAGGGGTTTCCGCGTTTGCTTCTTCCTTATTTTTCTCTTGCTGCCACCATGTAAGAAGTGCCTTTCACTTCCCGCCATGATTCTGAGGCCTCCCCAGCCATGTGGAACTGAAAGTCCAATTAAACCTCTTTTTGTTCCCAGTTTTGGGTATGTCTTTATCAGCAGAATGAAAATAGACTAATATAGTAAATTGGTACCAGTAGAGTGGGGTGTTGCTGAAAAGATACCCGAAAATGTGGAAGTGACTTTGGAACTGGGTAACAGGCAGAGGTGGAACACTTTGGAGGGCTCAGAAGAAGACAGGAAAATGTGGGAAAATTTGGAACCTCCTAGAGATTTGTTGAATGACTTTGAGAAAAATGCTGATAGTGATATGAAAAATAAGGTCCAGGCTGAGGTGGTCTCAGATGGAAATGAGGAACTTTTTGGGAACCGGCGCAAAGGTGACTCTTCTTATGTTTTAGCAAAGAGACTGGTGCCATTTTGCCTATATCCTAGAGATTTGTGGAACTTTGAACTTGAGAGAGACGATTTAGGGTATGTGGCAGAAAAAATTTCTAAGCAGAAAAACATTCAAGAGGTGTCTTGGGTACTGTTAAAAGCATTCCATTTTAAAAGGGAAACAGAGTGTAAAAGTTTGGAAAATTTGCAGGCTGATGATGCAGTAGAAAAGAAAAAACAATTTGTTTTGAGGAAAAGTTCAAGCTGGTTGCAGACATTTGCACAAGTAGCAAGGAGCCTAATGTTAATCCCCAAGACCATGGGGAAAATGTCTCCAGGCTATGTCAGAGACCCCTCACAGGCCTGGAGGCCCAGAAGGAAAAAGTGGTTTCATGGGCCGAGCCCAGAGGCCCTGTGCTGTGTGCAGCCTGAGGACTTGGTGCCTGGTGTCCCAGCCACTCCAACTGTGGCTGAAGAGGCCAACGTACAGCTCGGGCTGTGGCTTCAGAGGGTGGAACCCCAAACCTTGGCAGCTTCCATGTGGTGTTGAGCCTGTGGGTGCACAGGAGTCAAGAATTGAGGTTTGGGAACTTCTGCCTAGATTTCAGAAGATGTATGGGAATGCCTGGATGCCCAGGCAGAAATTTGGTTCTGGAGTGGGATGGCGTGCTTATGGGAGAGCCACTGCCAGGGCATTGCAGAAGGGAAATGTGGGGTTGGAGCCCCTCACACAGAGTCCCTACTGGGAGACCACCTAGTGGAGCTGTGAGAAGAGGGCCACCATCATCCAGATCCCTCAGAATAGTAGATCCACTGACAGCTTGCACCATACACCTGGAAAAGCCACAGACACTCAATGCTGGGAGGGGAGCTATACCCTGAAAAGTCACAGGGCAGAGCTTCCAAGACCATGGGAACCCACCTCTTGCATCAGCGTGACCTGAATGTGAGACCTGGAGTCAAAGGAGATCATTTTGGAGCTTAAAAATTTGACTGCCCCACTGGATTTTGGGCTTGCATGAGCCCTGTAACTCCATTGTTTTGGCCAATTTCTCCTGTTTGGAATGGCTGTATTTACCCAATTCCTGTACCCCCATTTTATCTAGGAAGGAATTAGCTTGTTTTAGATTTTACAGGCTCATAGGCAGAAGGGACTTACCTTGTCTCAGATGAGACTTTGGACTGTGGACTTTTGGTTTATTGCTGAAATGAGAAGACTTTGGGGGGCTGTTGGGAAGGCACAACCAGTTTTGAAATGTGATTTTGAAATCACATTTGTTTTGAAATGAGATTTGGAGGGGCCACGGGCAGAATGGCAAGGTTTGGTTGTGTCCCGATTCAAATCTCAACTGAATTGTATCTTCCGGAATTCCCACTCATTATGGAAGGGACCTAGAGGGAGGTAATTGAATCACGGAGGGCAGTCTTTTCCTTGCTATTCTTGTGATAGTAAGTCTCATGAGATCTGATGGGTTTATCAGGGGTTTCCACTTTTGCTTCTTCCTCATTTTTCTCTTGCTGCTGCCATGTAAAAGTGCCTTTTGCCTCCCACCATGATTCTGAGGCCTCTCCAGCCATGTGGAACTGTAAATCCAATTAAACTTCTTTTTGTTCCCAGTTTCAGTTACGTCTTTATCAGCAGCATGGAAACAGACTAACACATATATTATCTCAAAGTTATTTACTTTATATTCTGGGATATAATCAATACTGTATTACTGTTCAAGTTGCTACAGCTTTGGCCATTGGGAGCTGTTTAGCTAACTCCCAAATCATACACCTACTTTGAATCCCAATCATAGTTTAAGATGAAGTCTGTTAATATAAATGTATTCTGTGAACTTATTTCAAATTATGACTCTACGTTTTCTCCAGGTCTAAACTTTTCTAAACTCAAAAATATATAACCAGCTACCGATTTACATTTCCTATACATGTAAAACAGACATCTCAAACTTAACACTTCCGAAAGAAAATGTCTTGATTCTCTTAAACTCAGCAAGTCATAGTTAATATTTTTATTCTGACTTTTGAGGCCAAATATTCAGATACCTTCCCTGAATCCTTTCTCTCTTGTACACAGCACATAAAATTCATCAGCCAATCATTTCAGCATTGTATTCTGAAAATATTCCAAATCTAACTATTTCTCATTATGTCCAAGTCTACCACCACAAAGGAAAATAATTAGAAAACAATAGTAAGCTCCTAACTGGACTATTTCTGTCCTTGTTCCCAGTAGGATTAATATTCACAGAACAGACAGTGATCTTTTTTGATAAGTAAAATTATGTGATCCAGCTGTGTAAAAATCTACAACGAGTTTTATAATACCCAGGCCACACAGTAATGTGGCCTACTCACCATGACCTCAATTTACTCATTGTTTCACCTCTTTGCTCTTTCTCACTTATTCCAAGTGTGTTTCCACTTCAGGTACTATGTCTTTACTGTTTCCACGTCCTTGAAGAATCTTCCACCAGATCGTGTCATATCTTGTCCTTTTTATGATGCTTGTTTATGCTCAAAAATCATTTTATCAGTGTGGCCTTTCATAATGAACCTCCCTGAAATCTCTCTTTACTGCCACTGACTATCCACTTTCCATAGCACTTAATCCCAATCTATTATATTATTTCTTAGTATCTATATCTCTCAACTACAATGTAAACTCCAGAGGAAATAATAATTTTATTATTTCAGCTCAATGCATTTCCCAAGTGCCTAGAGCTCTGATTGGCATAAAGTAGGTGCCAAATAAGAAAAGTGTTTGTTAAATGAATGAATAAACCAGGTATTGCTTTTGTAATAAATATTAGGAAATTAGTCTTTCATTGGGTATATATTTCAATTGTCAATGAACAAATAATTTAGATAAACCATAACCAAGGTGATTCTAGGTACTTAATTCTCACCCGTGTGGTTTGTTATAGTACATTTCCTAATTTTAAACTAAAAATACTATTTATAGCTGTAAAGGGTTATTTGTCAGATTGAAAGTATCAAATCTAATAGCTATTTTATGAAAGCCAATTATGTTCAGTAAATAAAATAACCTTAATAGGTTATTTTTATTATTTCATAAGTTAAGGTCCTAATTTGTCAGGAATATAGCAACACATATATGTAATTGTTTAGAATCTATTTTTCCTTGTTTCTTCATTTATAGCTATCCTTATGAGTAAAAATTGATCCCATTACTACCTGTGGAATGTCTGGCATTTGCCTTTGCTTATCATTGAAAAAATAATTTCTTTTCTCTGAAGATAGTAAATGAATTATATATGAGAAAATACAGGGTGGCTAGGGTGTATGTCAGATCCCAGAGAAGACACTCCATAACTAAGAATCTGGGGTCGTCCCATAACTCCTACTCCCCAAGTAAATACTGCTAGTCAGAATATTTGGCACAATAATTTTGAAGTGCATTATGAGATGATCATGCAATTTAAAAAATGTGCATACACTATAACCCAGAAATTCAACAACTTGATATAACCTCTAGAGAACTGCTAGTGAATAAGTGCTCCAGAAGATAGGAATATTCATAGTAGCAATTTGTTATAGCAAAACACTGAAAACAACACAAATACCAGTTGAGAGAATGATAGAATAATAAACTGTGGAACAGTCACACAATGGAATATAATGTAACTGAACAATAAATAAAAATTACAAACAACCCAGATGCCATTGCACAAACCACAATATTGAGTAAAAAAGAATACATCTGTACCTCGGAAATATTACACAGCAAGTAGTGATACATACTTACACACACACACACACACAAATAGAAAAATGGTAAGCAAAGGAATGGGAGGACCACACTGAAAATGGTGGAGTCTGGAGTTCCAAGGATCTGCTCTTCTGTTTCAGCAACGGTTAGCCTGGCAAAAACTGTCAGAATAAACTTTTTCAGAATGTGGGAATCTAATAAAAAACTTACAACAACGAGGGGAGTGTTTAATGAAGAAAACAAATGCGAATTGTGGTAACAGAGTGGTGTGCCATTTTACTCATTTACCATCCCCTGCTTCCCAGCTCAATTGTGGCTGTGGAATTTATGATGCATATTTTTGGTGTGGCTTGATGGTGCCAGAGGGAGCAATAAAGACTTTGTTCTCAAAGAATTGTGATGTTTATTTTGACAGCAGCTCTATGAGTGATTCTCTTAGACAACTCCTAAGGCTGGAGCACCCTTCAGGACAGCATTGGTCAGAAGCATTTAAAGGTATGTACTATGCATAACCACTAGGTGCAAGGGATAGCAAACGGCGCAAGCAACTGACAGACATAAAGCTTGGAAAATAGGAGGCTGGAGAAGAAGACACACGGAGGAATCAAAATTCAAAGGACTCCCACATACACTGGAGAATCCTGGAGACCACGCGCATATCCAGGGCTGGAAGCATACATGGAAAAGACTGATCTTTGGGACCTGCATAAGCAGAAAATGAGGACCAAATGAGAGGTGCACTCAACTTTTTCTAGCTCAGAGCCAATCTGCAAAGACCAGGAGAATTTTGCTGTGTTTTGTTTTGTTGTTTTTAATTTATTTTTCTTTTTAGTTGCAGGCATTCAAGGAAATTTCTGTCAGGTTACTGGATGACCACTGAGATACTGGAATGAAAAGTCTTTGCAAAGATGGTTTATAAAAGTTACAGAATAACAGACAACTGTAAACCACAAGCAACAGCAAATTCTGGGAAGGGGAGATTTAGATTTATAGAGTTACTACACTGTAAAATTCAAAATGTCCAATTTTCAACAACAAAAAAAATATTGGTAATGGAGAGAAACAAAAAGTATGGCCCACTCATAGGACAAGAATAAACTGACCAAAATCATTCCTGAGGCACCCCAGATGTTGGGCTTACTAAATAAAGGCTTTAATCCACAGTCTTAAAAATGCTAAACATACTAAAGAAAAACATAGACAAAGAACTAAATAAAACAAGGAGAATTATGTTCCAACAAATCTAGAATATCAGTCAAGAGAAAAAAAATAAAAAGAAAACAAATAGAAATTCTGGAACTGAAAAGTACAATAGCTGAAATAAAAATTTTACTAGAATACTTCAGCAGTAGATTTGAGCAGGCATAAGAGAGAATCAACAAATTTGAAGATTAGTAGTTAAAAATATCCCATCTAAAACGTAGTAACAGAAAAGATTGACTAAAAGAAATTAACAAAGCTTAAAAGACCTGTGGGTGACACCATCAAAGATATCACTATATGTGTAAGGTAGTCTCAGAAGGAGGGGAGAGAAAGAAAATAGTAAAAAGAATGTCTGAAAAAATAATGGCTAAAAACTTTCCATTTGGTGAAAATTCTGAATGTACATATCCGAAACAAACTCAATGAACTCTGAATAGGGATATAATCAAAGAGATACACACCATGATACATATTTTTTTTAAAGCGAAGAAATGGTAGAGACAAAATTCAAAATTACCATTAACTCTAAGCAGAGTAAGGGCATTGGGAAAAAACTTACATAGTTTCAATAGCATTGCTAATATTATGCTTTATAAGATGGGCACTGAATAATATCTGTATCTCATATGTTATTTGATAATCATTGATTCAATATTACATATTTTGAATGGTACATAAATAAGTTCTATCATCTTGTAACAATGTTAAAATTATAAAAGGAAATAGTTAAAAAAAAGGAAACTCACAATAGAGAAAACACATGAACATTCATCATATGAAAAGTTGAGAAAATTCATGTCAGTGAGAAACACAAATTAAAATTGTAATAAACTCTTATTTCATTATTAAGCTGGCAAAAAATAAAAAATTGCACAATACTATATTTTGGAGGGTCTAGGAAACCTTGGGTTTTAATTCACTGGTGGTATGAAAATCGAAACAATTTTGGAGGGTATTTATATATATTCAGCAAATGAAGTTAAATAATTCTAAGTTTTAAAAATTGTACACATCATAAAAGATATACTAATTTAAAGAGAGACTAATATGAGGTAATGTTCTTTGCTAATTTTGAGTTGTTTGTTTTGTAATTTCAAGGTAACCAAAAAAATAAAGCTAGTAAAACACATAAGTAAAACATTGCATACAGAAAGTAAGATATAATAAAGGTACTTGATCATATGAAAGAAAAAAATGGAAAGAAGGAAACAAAATAGATTTGGAAAAGATAAAACAAGTACGAAGTATTGAAATTGAACCTAACTGTATGTATTCAAATTAGAAGTAAATGGACATAATACTATAATTAAAAGGGAAAAATCATTACAGATTGGATTAAAATAAACAAGACTCTATAGCCAGTCATGTATAAGTAGATTTTAAAAATTAAAAACTCAGATACATTTAAAGTAAAATGATTGGAAAAAATACAGGAGCTATTATTGGAGACAGACATTGCATAAAAATATAACAATACATTAACCGGAAGTTGTGCAATTATAAATTTATATACTGTTTATAACTTGGGTTCAATTATATATATATATATTTTTAAAAAGTTGACTGAAAGAAAAGCACAAATAGACAAATCCATGATAATTTCTGGAAATTTTAATACAACTCATTCCATAAGTGATAGACCAACTGTCAAAAAAAACATTAGCTATATATAAGAATTGAACAACAAAAATGAACTAGTTTTATCCAGTGACATATATACATTGAACACTACAATGAAGAACTAGAAAATGCATATAGTACATCTGTTAAGATTTACTATGTATTGGGTCATAAATGTCTGCAAAATAACAAAAGTTTTAAATTAATGTAGTATAGGTTCTCTGAAAACTATGGATTAAATTATGGTTCTATTGTTGGAAAGACAAATAGATAAGTGTTTGAATATTTGCATGAAACACTTAACGTAACTCATTAGTCCAAGAAGATATTACATTGAAAATTAGTAAATAATTTGAAGTGATTATTAATAACAATATGATCTATCAAAGCCTGTAAGATTTAATTAGAATACTTAAAAGATACTATAGCATAAATACCTATATTAAAAAATACTAAAAGTTGAAAATAAGTTACCTTTACTGTCACTATAAGAGCTAATAAAAAAGAATACGTAAGCGCAAAGAAACTGGGAAGAAATAATCAAAATAAATGCCAGAAATAATTGAAATGGAAAATAGACATGTAATAGACATAGTTAACAAAGCTAAAAGTTGGTTCTTTGAAAATATTAAATTGCTAAATTTCTAGCATCAGTGACCAAGAGATAGAAGAGAAGAGAAAGAGAAAAAAAAGACCAATAGACCAACATCAGAAGTAAAAAAGAAAATCTCACTATCAATATTATGTGCTGATAAATTTGACAGGTTATTCAAAATGAAAAAACCTTTCGAACACATAAATTATACAAGATAAAAAAAAACTGAATAGCCCTTAATATAGCAATGATACAATCCACAAGTAAAACTTTCACATGAAGAAAGCTCCAAGCACAGTATCATAAGCGAATTTTTATAGATATTGAATGAAAAACCATTGTTATATTTTTTCAGAAATTTAGTATAATCTTCCTAACTCATATTATCAGAAAAGTATTATTTTGTTACAATAATACTAAAATAATATTTTAAAAAGTGAAATTGTAGGCCAATATTTCTTATGAACAAAGATACAGAATTCCTAAAACATATTATTAGCATATTGAATTTGGTGATAGGTAAAAAGGATAACACGTCATGACACAGAGTGATGCATGACCAGCAGCGCCAGTTTGGTTTAACATAGATTGAAAATCATCTACTACAATTCAGTAGACTGACAAAATTAAAGACAGCAACAATATTTGAAAAAATATATAATTTTTTAATTGTACAGACTAAGACCAAAAGGAATTTTCTTAATCTAATAAAGAGTATCTGCAAAACACTGTTATCTAATGTAGTAAATGATAAAATATTCCATCTCCTCTCCATCATCCAGTTTGGAATTGCAATTGAGATGCCCATTATCTTCATTTCTATTTATTATTATATTGGAGGTTAAAAGCAGTGCAATAAAGCAACAAAATTAAATAAAATACGTAAAATTGAGAAAGAAACAAAACTTGCATTATTTATGAATGATACAATATATGTAAAATATTCAGAAATATCAGACAAATTGAATTAAAAAGTACATTTACCAAAGTTCAAGGATAGAAGGTCAATATACATAAATCAATTTTATATGTATATTCCAGAAAAGTAATAGCAAGTGGAAAATGCATTTAAACATATAAAATCAATTATAATAACATCAAAGAAACATTACATTCCTAGAAATAAATCTAGTAAAACACATGGGAGAAGACTGTTCTGAAAGCTCTAGACATTAGGAAGATATTTTAAAGAACAAAAAAATTATAATATGCCATGTTCACTGATGATAAAACACAATATTCTAAAGATGTAATTTCTCCCAAAATGAATGAATATACTCAACACAGTTCAAAATCCCTGCCTCTGTGTGTGTGTGTGTGAAAACTGACCAGGTGAAAATAAAATGTACCAGAAAATATGAAGTCATGAATACCCAAAGCAATCACGAAAAGAAAAAGTAAAAATGGACCACTTCCAGATATGAAGATCTATTATAAAGCAATACTAATTAGAAAAATTAGATGAAATGAACTATAAAGTTGAATAGAGAGTCCAGAAAGAGACCTAATCATATACAACTCCATATAGTGTAATAACAGTGACAATGCTTATGTGAAAATCAATTTTTGACAGAATGCAGATCAAGATTTAACATATGAAACAGTAACACATGGAGAAAAAACATAGAAGATTTTTCTAGATGAGCCTGAGGTAGGCAAATATTTCTTAAGCAGGACATACAATTGCTGACCAAAAGAAAAATAATTCATAAAATGAACTATATTATACTCACAGAACTTCTGTTCCTCAAGGTATACTTCATGGTGAAAGGGCAACCCATAGAGTAGGAGGTGCTGTTCACTATATATTCATATATATGATACAGAATTCTTAATTGTAATGTGTAAGGATCTCTTTCAAATTAATAAGATAAAGTAATGCAACTCATCATTAGTCATCAAAAAATGCAAATCAAAAGTAACATACTATATTTATATACAACCAAATTAAAGTATCAGAGGCTTCAAGTGAAGGGGTACATAGAAGTATTTGTACAATTCACAAAACCCTTAGGCAGTATTTACTAATGCTGAACACATGCATAACTTGTGACTCACTCCTGGGTACATCACCAAAGTAATGTCCAGCAGGTTTCTCAGCAGACTATCGCAAGGACAAAAAACCAAACACCTCATGTTCTCACTCACAGGTGGGAACTGAACAATGAGAACACATGGACACAGGAACAGGAACATCACACACCGGGGCCTGTTGTGGGGTCGGGGGAGGGGGGAGGGATAGCATTAGGAGATATACCTAATATTAAATGAAGAGTTAATGGGTACAGCACATCAGCATGGCACATGTATACATATGTAACAAACGTGCATGTTGTGCACATGTACCCTAAAACTTAAAGTATAATAAAAATAAGAAATGTCCAGCATGCGCCTGCTAAAATGTTTTTTATGGCACTACTTAGGCTAGTCCAAAACGCCTATTAACAACAGACTGAATAATAAATGCATGTTCATTCAACAGAATACAATCCAAAAATAATAATATGTATTTTACGAGTACACAAAATATAAATGAATCTCTCAAAGAAAATATTGTTCAAAGGTGCCAGACACAAAGGATTGTATTTTGTATTATTCTGTTTACATAAAATGTTCAAACTAGAATGACAAACTTATATCTTCAAAAGTCAGGATAGTGTTTATCTTTGCTGGTGTGGAAAAGTGACTGGTGAGTGGAAGAGTACAAAATAGTCTTCTGGGAATTTGCCAACATCCTGTTTCTTAAGCTAATTGATACATACCCAGGTGTGCTGAATTATTCATTTATGATGCAGACACTTTCAATTTAATAGCTTAGCAAATTAAGTTATCTCTGTCCTGGTACAGTGTGCTTTCTTTATTGGTTTTGCCCAAATATTAAATATGGACATATAAATCATTTCTATTAATACCTCTACTATGGTTGATATGTATATGCTCAAAGACTTCTAATACTGTAATATATAGATGGTGGTTGCAATCTTTGAGGTGGCAGAAATCACCCAGAAAGGAATAATACTGTAAAAAAAGAAGCTCAAGAATTAATTCCTTGGAAACAGCAGGGAGGCTAGAGTTTAGTCCATAACTATAACTAGTGCTTTTAAAAGAGACAGCAACATCAAACAGAGACAAGCCATACTCAGGTAACGATGAGAAGCTTCAGTAACCATATTCCAATAAGTTAGAGAAAGAAAAAGGAACTTCTTAATTCTACAATTATCATCTTCAGTTTCTGTTCAACCTTCTCTATCTGCCATGTCTTATTTCAGAGCTAATTGAGTGTCCTATTTGCCATGTCATTGTTCCAATCCACCTTTCTGGAGAGTATATAAAAACAAATACATAATCAATTCATTGCCAATACTCAAAACTCTTCAAATATTGCTCTGTTGCACATAGGACAGAGTACAAATTGAAATCCGTTAAATCAATTCGAGAAGTGTTTCAGTATTTGGCCTTTACTACACCAGGTAGATTAACGGCTCGTCTTATATTGCTCTCACATACAGATTCCATGATTTTGGCGTAAGAACTACTTACATTTAGGTCAATTGTGTATTCAATGAGTTTATGCATTCTGACATGAGGCCTGCCTTGAGACAAGTGTCAATTCAAGGCTCATCTTCCTGACACAGCTTTACCAGACCTCATTTTACAGCACTCCACATTGCAGGTAATACTGCAACACTGATCACTGTTCATTCCACTAGATTTAATATTTAATCCTCAGTCTCCAGATTTCAAAAGTCACCTTTGTATCCTAAGTTTCCAGCTCTGTATCTGGCACATGGGAGGTGAAATGTGCCTCATTTTAGTTAGGATAGGTTTGGCTGTGAGAAAGATATTAGGGGAATTGGTTCACAGGATTATGGAGACTGGAGTCTCACAACAAGCCGTCTGCAAGCTGGAGACCCTGGGATACAGGTTGCCAGCCTCACTCCAAATCTCAAAGCCTCAGAAGCAGAGAAGCTGAAGACCTGAGAAACTGGGGAGGGCGGGGGAGCAGGGAGATGGGGGCTCTGCTGTAAGTCTGGGAGTCCCAAGGCCAGAGAACCTGGAATTCTCATGCCCAAGAGCAAGAGGAAGAGAGAGTCCCAGCTCCATGGCAGTGAGAGCTGAAACCCTTTCTTACTATTTTGTTCTCTCCAGGCTACCATCCAACTGGATGGTGCGGCCCACATTGAGAGCAGATCTTCTTCACTCAGTCCACAGACTCCATCACTCTCACAGATACATCCAGAAGTAATTAATGCATTAACAGTTCTCTAGGTATTCCCTAAACCAGTCAAGTTGACCCCCAAAATTAACCATCACACTTCCTTTTCCTTTCCCTCGTCTCTCCTACCTTTCCCCCTCTTCAGTTTCTCTTCACCAAATCCCTCCAGTCTGCCCAGCCACTTATCCTAAATCTTCCTGGAGCAGTGAAACATAAGTGATGTCGATCAACAGGAAGACATATCTGAGTATATTGAATTGAAGAGGATGAGTATTAAAGTTAAACAATGTATATAAATACATTTTATACTGGTAGATACATTACCATATAGAGTCAATTACCACCTAGTATTTAATTCTCTAATCTTTGCTCTGTCAGAACTTTGTAAACTAATATAACTGGATAAAAATCTCCAAGCTGATTCACTTAATTGATATTTTTTACCATATAGTAATTTAATAAAATTATAAATGCTTCATATTTAATATTTACTTCAATATACATATAATCCTTGGTCACGTGATTTCTCCGTGATTCACGATAGCTGGTTATTTATCTTAAGTAAATGTATGACCAAGACAGAATGTTAGTCCTCTTGCAACATTAATATTTTCAATGGCAATTTGGAGATACTGGATTTCACAGCCTTGGGCAGATTTCCCCACGGTCAGAAAGATTCAGCCAAAGTATCTGTTGCCATGGTAGTTCACTGTAGGGTATCCTGATATACTGTCTATTTTATTATTCTTGTGGAAGCTAAGTTACTTTTCAAGAAATGAAAAACATTTTGAAGGATCCTGCCTTTGAAAGAAAATAAAAAGTAGGTACGGACAGTTAAAATGAATTTTTAAAAATATTGTGCTAAAACACCTCCTTGACAATGTGTTACACACACAAACACATACACACACACCCCTGAGAAATAAAAATGTCATGTATTTTGATGATTCTATTTCAACTTAAATAACATTCTGTCTTTTTCAAAATTGAAATTGTTTGTTATTCCAAACTGCATATATACACATGAAATCTTAATGATATTAAACATCCCATGATATCTTACAAGCTAGTGATTCAAAGACAAATTTAAGTTAAATGTACAGGGAAATATTATATAAATGCATATAATAGTTATTCAATTCAAGCAATTTTCAAAAGCAAATATGCCCGGGGAATCAACACTCAGATCAATCAATAATAGAATACATATACTCTCTCAATCACCACTCCACCACAGAGGGAACCAGCATCTTGCTTTCTATCAGGATTGATTGGTTTTGATGGGTTTTTAGTAGCATCTAAGTAGAATTATAAAATATGTACTTTGTCACTGTCTTATTTTTCTCAGCAGTGTGTTTGAAGAACTGGTGTTTCACATGTCGCATCAATTTGTCAATACTCAGGACAATATAATATTTTATTGTATAGATCATGGTTTCTTAATTTTGGTGTTATTGATATTTTTGACCAGATAATTAATCGTCTGGGGCCTATTTTGTACCTTTTAGAATGTTTAACATCCCAACATCCCTAGTCTCTACCCCTTAGATGCCTGTAACACTGTTCTCATCCCACCTCTTCAATAGTTATGATAATGAAAAATCTCTCTCCCGTCACCAAATGCCTCCTAGAGGGCCAAATCACTCTCAGTTGAGAACCAGTGATATAAATATACCAAAGTATTTATACAATCACCTGTTGATAGACCTCTAAATAGTTTCTGGTTTAGGACTTTCATAAATAGTGATGTTATGAAATTCTTGTATCTTTTCTTGTTTCATATGCATGTATTTTTGTTGAGTACACATTTAGGATCTAAATTGCTGGGTCATAAGAAATAAGTATGTTTATCTTTAGTAGATAATGCCAAGCATTTTTTAGATTGATTATATCAGTTTATACCCTTTCTGAAACATCCTAACTGCTGTACATCCTCATCAACATTTGTTATTTTTTAATAGTCCCTGAAAGAGATGTTTAACAAAATCTTGTCATAGTTTTAATTTTCATTTGCCTAATGACTAATAAACTTTAACAGCTCTTTCGATATTTATTGAGTAGCTAAAGATTTTTTTGTTGTTTTGTAATGTGGAATTATGTTTCTTGACTGTTTTATCTGTTGGGCTATCTTGTTATTGATTTACAGGAATGTGTATACATTCAGAATATAATATCTTTGTTGCATACACGTAAAGCAAATGTCTTCTCCCCTTCTGTGATGTACCTTGTCATTCTCTTAATGTGTCTTTTGACTTAGCGTGTTCTGCCTCTAGTTTACAACCATGTCTTCGGTGTATCCTTCTAAGTTCTGCACTGAGTCTGTTGTGGTGTTTAAGCAGGTGGATTGTGAACTACAGTTTTTGTCTTTCTGGTAATTCAAGTACTGCAATTGGGTTTTCAGCTGCTTTCTAAAATTCACACTGCATAGCTTTAAAAGGCAAA
Source organism: Pongo pygmaeus (assembly GCF_028885625.2). NCBI lineage: Eukaryota > Metazoa > Chordata > Mammalia > Primates > Hominidae > Pongo > Pongo pygmaeus. Next base: position 141,830,954 of record NC_072378.2, on the reverse strand, counting down.
TGCCTCATGCTGAAAACTAGGACAGTGTTAGACTCACTTCATTAGGTTTTCCTCATCTCTGGCATCTTATCCCCTCAACTTTGTCTTGCCTTGACATCTCCAAACTCCCATTGTTCTCTACCCAGATAGCTTTTCTCCATCTTAGCTGCTTTCTGCTGAATTCATCTTGTCCTGAAAAACTTTAATGTTACCAGTTGGTTCAGGGACAAAAATGTAGCACAGAGATTTAACTTACTTTAATGAGCTTCCCATTTTATGCTCTTCTGTCCCCTCAAGTCCTGGCTGTCTCAGCTCTCCAAAGCTGTTAAACACCTTTAAAAAATTAATACAGACATCTAGTTGTTCTTAGAGGAAACACTGCTCTTCTACAAGATACTCCATCATCATCTGAAGTGGGACTCTATCAATGAGTAGTTTTAAAACAGATAGTACTGATATGGGAATAATTACTGATGTTCATAAAAATCCATTCATAGTTTCTATACCGGCAACTGTTTTAATGTGAAACACAATGAGTAATTGTAACAGTCCTCTACTTAATACTCCCAAATAGAGATCTTAGATTTGGATTTTTACATTGTTTTAAAATTGTTTCTTTTTGGCTTTATTTATTTATGGTACTGGCTTATCTAATGTTTTTGACCTTGAGATTCCTTGGCAGCTATCCTAAATAAGTAAACAAGTGACACTAGAAAGGTGACAGTTTACTGTGATAGTTGTAAAGAAAATATTCCTCTTTTATTGTGGCCATTTTGGAATTCAATAAATAACTATTTTATTTCAGATATCTGATGCTTTTTGCTAGGCCATGGTGACAGTTTGCCATGCATTATGTTTAAATCAGCGTATAAAAATAAACAGCAAGATAAGAGAAGATGCATGAACCTCCAGTCTTCCAAATTAGTAGAAGAGTGTATCAAGTTGTATAAAATATATCATGTATAACTAATTACATTCATGCTTGGGAAATACAATGTTCAGTGCAGCTTTGAAATTGTATAGTTTTCTTTTTCTTCATTTTTACTTACAGGATCATTCTTTTAGTCAGGGAAACAACCTTTACCAGTCCTAAAGAGTGCATTTCCAATTGTGTAGGTGTACTTTTGAGAGTTCTCATGAGTAGTATTGTTATGTTATAATTAAAATGAAATATATTCACATGTTATATAATATTATTAATGAATATACATTTATGTTTATTACCTAACACAAACTTCCTAATAATATGTAATATAGGCAAGCATAAACCATTATTGATTCCTCTTTTAAGAATAAGTGTGGCTCAGAATTTTATGTAAGATTTGTTAATACATGAAAGGTAGCACTTGAAACAAAAGCTTCTGAGTTACTAAGAGGGAAAAAAGAACATGAGAAAATTATTACAAAACAGCATGTGGTCAAGTATACATACACATGCCTTTTTCTTATAGGGTAAAATAAATGATGAGTTTTTTTTTTCTTTTTTTTTTGACGGCGTCTCACTCTTTCACCCAGGCCGGAGTGCAGTGGCACTGTCTCGGCTCACTGCAAGCTCCACCTCCTGGGTTCACGCCATTCTCCTGCCTCAGCCTCCCTAGTAGCTGGGACTACAGGCGCCCACCACCGCGCCCGGCTAATTTTTTGCATTTTTTGTAGAGGCGGGGTTTCACCGTGTTAGCTAAGATGGTCTCGATCCCCTGACCTCGTGATCCGCCTGCCTCGACCTCCCAAAGTGCTCGGATTACAGGCGTGAGCCACCGCGCCCGGCCAATGATGAGTATTTTTAAACATTATTCTGAATGGTGTTAGCAGATCCAATGCCCTGCTTCACTCTGCATGTAGGGAGGATCATGTGCTAGGCCAAGCAAAGGCTTGCTGTCCTGTTTCTTTACTTGCTGAGAGAAAAAAGTTCTAACAGAATGGATCTAAGAGAAAAGCTGAGTTTATGAAAATATTTTATTTTTATGTATATTATTGCTGAAAATATGAATCAAAAGTGAAAGGCATATAGAATGATAAACTCTAATATAAACACTAATACTTCTGGATAAACAGTCAGTTCCCTACTACACTCTATGTCCTCATTTATTTTAATATGCTCCAACTTCCAAAAAAGCATCATATCATTTCAGATGCTTCCTTCTGCCCATAGTTAATTGGATCCAATGCTGACCCAAATTATGTCAGACTCCATTTCTAAAGTACATTTTATCTAAGCTGCAAGATCTTAAAAGGGAGGGCTGTGACCACTTGAAATGAAGATCTTCCAGTGTTGGTGTCAGGGTGGACATCTTCATCATCTGTGTACCACACACAAATAAGCATAATGTAGGCACCAAACAAATGATCACAAAAATAAACGAAAACACTGTAGACTACTAAAATCCATAGGAAGTACACATTTACTTAAAACTCTCTGTGACTTTCTTTTATTGCGAAGAATTACAGATAATTTCCTCAAATCCAGAGCTACTTGCTCAACTTATTAATAATTTGTAGAGTGTTATAGTAGTTTTGGGAAAGGAGAGTTACCTGGTGATGATTTTTAGTTGTCATAAAATCCTCATCAGTTTTCTGGTATCAAAGAGTTAAAATTTTATATAGCAATATTACAGAGTGAGTGGGACCACGTTTCTTTTAGAATTAAGAATATTTGGCCTGAAACAGTGGCTCATGCCTGTATTCTCAGCACTTTGGGAGTTCGAGGCAGCCAGCTCAGTTGAGCTCAGGAGTGGGAGATCAGCCTGGGCAACATGGTGAAACCCTGTCTATACAAAAAATACAAACATTATTCGGGTGTGCTGGCTTGCACCTGAAATCCCAGCTACTCAGGAGGCTGAGGTGGGAGGACGAAGTGGGAGGATCACTTGAGCCCTGGGGGTGGGTGTTGCAGTGAGTCAGTTGCACCACTGCACTCCAGCCAGGACAAGAGAGCCAGAACCTGTCTCAAAAGCAAAATAAACAAGCAAACAAAAAGAACAATTAGCTATAAATGTTGATTTTTTTTTCACAAAGAACTTTGAATCATGTAGGCATATAGAAGTCCAGAACTACCTTAATATTTTAAAATCATAAGTGATATAAATATCCTGATACTAAAATGAAAGATGCATGAAAGAATGAGAAAATAAAATCTAAATTCGAAATTTAATTCCAGAAAACTAAGCTAATAAGACTTTAATAGTAGCCAATCTTTTGTATTAATCACTCAGAAAAGAGGAGACATTTGATTGTTTTATGATTGAAATAACATAGCATGTCAATTACACTTCTTACCTAAAATGTTTTTTTGAACCCGGGTGCAGTGGTTCACACCTGTAATCCCGGCACTTTGGGAGGCTGAGGCAGGCGGATCACTTGAGGAGAGGATTTTGAGACCTGCCTGGCCAACATGGTGAAACCCTGTCTCTACTAAAAACACAAAATATAGTCAAGTGTGGTGGGGCGTGCCTACAATCCCTACTACTCAGGAGGCTGAGGCAGGAGGATTGCTTGAACCTGGAAGGCCGAGGTTGCAGTGGGGCGAGATCATGCCACTGTACTCCAGTCTGGGTGACAGAGAGAGACTCTCCCTCAAAATAAATAAATAAATAAAAATATAAAATAACATGAAATGTTTTTTTGAGAAACAAAGCACTAACATTATATGCCAACTTTGTTTTTAGCATTAAGTGGCCTTACTACCATTTTCTTATAAGTTCTAAGTTTCATATTCTAACTTTATTTGCTTTGTATTGTCTTTATGTATATCCTAGTATCTATAAGAGATTTTATAAAAATAATAAATAAATACAAACCATTCATTTTCTGATTAACTTGTTAGTTTTCGAAAGATAATCTCCTTCCTGTGTTTGGTTTTTTGTTCTTGCAATAGTTTACTGAGAATGATGATTTCCAATTTCATCCATGTCCCTACAAAGGTCATGAACTCATCATTTTTTATGGCTGCATAGTATTCCATGGTGTATATGTGCCACATTTTCTTAATCCAGTCTATCACTGTTGGACATTTGGGTTGGTTCCAAGTCTTTGCTATTGTGAATAGTGCTGCAATACACATACGTGTGTATGTGTCTTTATAGCAGCATGATTTATAGTCCTTTGGGTATATACCCAGTAATGGGATGGATGGGTCAAATGGTATTTCTAGTTCTAGATCCCTGAGGAATCGCCACACTGACTTCCACAATGGTTGAACTAGTTTACAGTCCCACCAACAGTGTAAAAGTGTTCCTATTTCTCCACATCCTCTCCAGCACCTGTTGTTTCCTGACTTTTTAATGATCACCATTCTAACTGGTGTGAGATGGTATCTCATTGTGGTTTTGATTTGCATTTCTCTGATGGCCAGTGATGGTGAGCATTTTTTCCTGTGTTTTTTGGCTGCATAAATGTCTTCTTTTGAGAAGTGTCTGTTCATATCCTTCGCCCACTTTTTGATGGGATTGTTTGTTTTTTTCTTGTAAATTTGTTTGAGTTCATTATAGATTCTGGATATTAGCCCTTTGTCAGATGAGTAGGTTACAAAAATTTTCTCCCATTTTGTAGGTTGTCTGTTCACTCTGATGGTAGTTTCTTTTGCTGTGCAGAAGCTCTTGAGTTTAATTAGATCCCATTTGTCAATTTTGGCTTTTGTTGCCATTGCTTTTGGTGTTTTAGACATGAAGTCCTTGCCCATGCCTATGTCCTGAATGGTAATGCCTAGGTTTTCTTCTAGGGTTTTTATGGTTTTAGGTCTAACGTTTAAGTCTTTAATCCATCTTGAATTAATTTTTGTATAAGGTGTAAGGAAGGGATCCAGTTTCAGCTTTCTACATATGGCTAGCCAGTTTTCCCAGCACCATTTATTAAATAGGGAATCCTTTCCCCATTGCTTGTTTTTCTCAGGTTTGTCAAAGATCAGATAGTTGTAGATATGCGGCGTTATTTCTGAGGGCTCTGTTCTGTTCCATTGATCTATATCTCTGTTTTGGTACCAGTACCATGCTGTTTTGGTTACTGTAGCCTTGAGTATAGTTTGAAGTCAGGTAGTGTGATGCCTCCAGCTTTGTTCTTTTGGCTTAGGATTGACTTGTGATGCGGGCTCTTTTTTGGTTCCATATGAACTTTAAAGTAGTTTTTTCCAGTTCTGTGAAGAAAGTCATTGGTAGCTTGATGGGGATGACATTGAATCTATAAATCACCTTGGGCAGTATGGCCATTTTCATGATATTGATTCTTCTTACCCATGAGCATGGAGTGTTCTTCCATTTGTTTGTATCCTCTTTTATTTCATTGAGCAGTGGTTTGTAGTTCCTTGAAGAGGTCCTTCACGTCCCTTGTAAGTTGGATTCCTAAGCATTTTATTCTCTTTGAAGTAATTGTGAATGGTAGTTCACTCATGATTTGGCTCTCTGTTTGTCTCTTATTGGTGTATAAGAATGCTTGTGATTTTTGTACATTGATTTTGTATCCTGAGACTTTGCTGAAGTTGCTTATCAGCTTAAGGAGATTTTGGGCTGAGACAATGGGGTTTTCTAGATATACAATCATGTCATCTGCAAACAGGGGAACATGACACTCTGGGGACTGTTGTGGGGTGGGGGGAAGGGAGAGGGATAGCTTTAGGAGATATACCTAATGCTAAATGACGAGTTAATGGGTGCAGCACACCAGCATGGCACATGTATACATATGTAACTAACCTGCACATTGTGCACATGTACCCTAAAACTTAAAGTATAATAATAATAAAATAAAATAAAAAAAGATAATCTCAACCATTCCCTTATACTCTTCTCCAAAATTAGAAAGTACAATTTAATTTTGTTTGGGCTTCACATAACAGAGAAAACTCAAGGCAGTGAGTAAAATTACTTGATACTTCAATGGCCCACATAGATATCTAAAAATGATCTTTCATATGGTATATTAGTTATAGGTGATGCAAGCAAAATTAAGTTTCTAGTTGTGTAAAGAACTCATTCCACAGCAAATAGATGCCATTCAATTTAAACTGTCTCAATGAAGTTATGTAATCAAACAATAACAAATAATTGGTAAACACAAACTCTCAAGTATGCTGGAATATGTATACTCGTTCCATGTTTTTGAATACTCTTGCCTCCAGTTACTATACCATCTCTAGAAAACATTCATTCCCCTTAAATTTCTTCGTCTATAGAGCACATTGGCTCAATGGATATAAGGTTATTCATATTTTCAACTTCAGTTGAGAATCTGGTTAATTAAAGACCTCAATAAAATATGTATATACGGTCTATAAATAGATTGATAGAGGATAGTTAGAGGGTAGATGGAGGAGGATAGTTGGGTAGATAAACATATGAAACTATTTGTTGTATCTGAACCACAAAAAAATTGTGGTTAAAAACTAATACATGTTTTTTGAAAAGCAAGATTTATTTTTTGGAAGAGGGCTTTGTAGGATATGAATTTCACTTCAATCTTTTCTCACTTTAGTGATGACTGGATCACAAAAATGATGTATTTATGGATAAAATATTTGATATGACCTCTAGAGTTTAAAATACCAAGACTCTGCTGAGTAAGAATAATACTGCCTATTCTATATTTATAAAGAATAAATACACAAAACCTTTTATAGTGAGAAGAAATAAGAAGAAATAATATAATAAAATGCATAATCCTGGAAGTATAAATCTTTTATATCCATTATATGATTTAACTTTAATAATATTTTATTTCTAAAACTTGAAATAACTTTTGAAAGAAGCAATGCACTATCCTTAAAATGTTTTAAATGATAACTTGGTAGACTATTATGCAGCTCTTAAACATGTTGATTATGCAGATTATGCAAAAATATGAAGAATGTTAATGAAATTATGTTAAGTGAAATAAAAATATATACATTGTGTTTGCACACAACATGCTAATTCTAGCCTCCATTTCTGTGTTTTTTATTTCATTACTTGGAATCCTGCAACTGGCACTACTTTCAGCCTAGAAAATTCCCACTTATACTTTAAAACTTATTTTAGGAATCAATCACTATTTCTGAAATACTTATTCATTTTCTGCTACTATACCTGGTAAAGAATTTATCATTATACTTGTCACATTGCATGGTGATTATCCATGTAAAGTCTTCGTTGCCTCTAGAATATTATTTTCCTGAAGGCTGTAATTGCCTTTTCCATGCTTGTAACCCTGTTGTATTACAAAATGCCTGACATGATACTCAGCATCTTGGTGATTAATCTATTCAATAAACCACAGTTTTGCCAGTGCTGGCCTCTCTAAGCAAGTGCCAAACTTCTGGTAAGCAAAGCTGCTACTGCCACTGCACTTCCGAGGGATGTTGGAACACACCAAGAAAAGACAGGAGATAACTTCTGTGTTCCCAGCCTTATCATCAGGCCATTCCTGGAAAAATTCTTTTGAAATCTTTATAGCTAGCTAACCTCACAGTGTATCACACCCCTGCAGTTTTATCAATGCCCAGAATACCAGAGAAAAACAGAAACTGATGAATGAAAGCAATTACCTGAAAAGCTTAATGAATTAATAAACATGTATCCATACAATTTATTTAAATGTTAATCCCAAACTTGTCTATAGTAGTCAAAAATTAGATAGAAAACAATCCAACATTCATTAACAGAAGAATTGATTTAAAAATTGGTTATATTCAGAAAATGACATCTAAGCCACCAATAAAGGAACAAATCATAAACACACACAGAAAAATAAATCTTCAAAACATAATGTGAGCAAGAGAAACTGACAAAAAGGGTACATCCTATGGCATAGAAATATCTAGATATATAAATATGTAGACCAAAAAAAATCTATGGTGACATAAATCAGAACATTGATAACCTCCTGGGTTAGAGATAGGAATTGTCTGGGAAAGAGACTAGCAATCTTTTTGAGGTAATTAAAATGTTTTGTATTTTGAGGGGGTTGTGGGTTACATATGCATTTGTCAAAACTCATTTTCGGTGACTTTAATGTCTATTCAACACACTATATGGAAACTGTACCTAGGTTCCAAAAATGAAAATAATATCTAAGTGTGCTTAATATGGAGTACTGGAGAAGCTTATTCCACAATGTTTATGAATAATCAAAACAGTGTTTAAAAAATTAAATTGCTGTATTTACACATGTTGTTTTAAAAATGTTCTGTGAAGATACAGTGATTAGGAATGTGTATTAGTGGAGTAAGAATAGTCAAATAGACCAAAGAACAAGAATAGACAGTTGAGGGAAAAAAACACATGTATATGATGGATAGATATTTGAACAAAGGCAAAATAGGAATTTGGAAGAGGAATGAACATAATGTATTTTGAATAAATGCCATGGAATCACTTGCATATCTGTATGAAATGACATGAACTTCAAAAACTACTTCATTTGATACACAAAGAATAATTCAAACCTGAATCCAAAAACAAGACACGGAAACATTTAAGATGAAAACTTAGACAAATATCCTTAGTAACTTGGAGTAGGCAAGAGTTTCTTACACAATATAAAGCAAAGCATTAGATACAAAAGAAAAAAGCTAAATTGAGGTTCATAAACGTTAAAAATTTCTGCTCCTCAAAGGACATCATTAGGAAAATGAAAAAAGTTTCAGAGACTAGAAGAAAATTTTCATTATATACGTGTGTGTGTGTGTGTGTGTGTGTGTATACATGTATATATATCTGTCAGATATTACATGTCAAATATTTTATATATATAAAGTATATATAAGAATATATATATCATATACATAAGAAAATGTCCATTATATATATAAAACATATCTGTCAGATATTTTATATCTATATGTAAAATGAATATTTTCTGTGAGATATATATATATATATATGTCTGTTGGGTAGAAAATGGATATATATATCTATCAGATACATATATATAAATACTGTCATATGTACATAATCTCTATATATAAATATCTAGATATTCACATATGTATTTTTATATTTCTATATATATTCTATATATATTCTGTCATATATTTTATATTTCTATATATACTCTGCCAGATATATATGTATATCTCTGTCTATATATATATACACATATATATATAACTGACAGAGCATTTGTATACCCAGAATATCTGAATGCTTCCTACAATTTAATAATAAAATAAAACAATCAAATCAAAAAGGGGAAAAAAAGACATCAAAAAACACTTCACAAAGCAACATAATTCAGTGGTTAATGAACACATGGAAAGATGCTCAACACCATTAATCATTAGGGAAACCAGTGAAAAAGCATTTCACATCTTCTAGAAAGGCCAAAGCTAAAGATTGAGAGTGTTTTAGGAAGAATGCAAACCAATTGAATATTTTTAACAAATCACTTTAAAATTTATGAGTATAGAAAACTGTTTCAAAGATTTTTTTATAACATCAAACATACACTTATCATATGACCTAGAAATTCTATAGCTACTTACTTAATGAAGAAAAATAAAAGGTGATATCTACAAAAAGACACTTACAAAAATGTTTATAGATTCCTCATCCATAATGCCAAAGCAGAGAAAAATTAAATGTCCGTATACATGAAGATGTATGATCCCAACCCAATAGTCCTATAGATAGTTATTTTTCAATAAACAGAAATTGACCATTCTGATCTTAAAGCTTGAAAATCATATTTGTTTTATCTGAGTTCCTTCCTCAGGGAAAGATTTTCAGGCCTCTCAAAAAAAGTATCAAAAAACTGAAACTCTTCAGATAACTGCATCTAGACAATGAGATATCAGACCCATTATTCATCATGATTGCTTCTTGGTTCTTCCCTAGTCTCTGTTTTCTTACACATTATTATATTTCTTCTCTGCTATATAAACCCCTAGTTTTAGTTAATCAGGGAGATGGATTTGAGACAGATCTCCCATTTACTTGGCTGCGGCACCTGATTAAAGCCTTCTTCCTTGTCTCAGTGATGGGTTTTCTGTGCAGGAGCAGCCGGACTTACACTGAACCCCTGGTGTTTCAGTAACAAGGATAGATACATTTTGATAAACAATGAATATTTATCTGGTATAAAATGGGGCATGATACTGATGCTCCCGACAGGTACATTAAAGTTTGACTGTCTATATATTATAGTCAAGAACAGGCAAAACTAATTTATGATGGAAGATACAAAAACTGTAGTCTCTCCTGATAATTTCTGGAGAAGGGGGACTAGGAAACTTCCTGGGGCTGAGGAAAAGTAATATATCTTGGTTTATAGGGTGTGTATACAGGTATATGCACTTGTGAAAACATAGTATACATTATTTAAGATGTGTACCTTTTATTAAATGTATATAATATCTCAGTAAAAATCTTCATATAGATGATTGTTTTGCTCCCTGCAGAATATGTTTAGAGCCTCTGACTACATTTTCTATCAATTAATTTAAAAAGAAAAACTAGATACAGTAATGCTGAGCATTTTTTCAATTAAATGGGTAAGTGGATTTTTCTCATTTCTCATTATCATCCACCTTGATCCTGTTGGAGATCATTTTTATTGATTGAATTAATTTTTTTATTTAATTTTTTTTAAAGAAATGGGGTCTCATTCTGGCTTCAGGCTGGAGGGCAGTGGCACAATCATTGCTTACCACAGCCTTGAAAACCCAGGCTCAGGCACTACTTCTGCCTCAGTCTCCTGAGTAGCTAGGATTATAAGCACATGCTGGGATTATAGGCATGAGCCAGGGTACTCAGCCCCTGGTGGTTACTTTTAATTTTTTAAAGCTAGTGTTTCAGTTGCTATGAAGTGATATTATTCTTTCAAAAGTCTAGCTGGAACTATGAGAGTCAAGGCAATATTAGTTTTTCTTTGTGATGTTTTGGTTTGATTTTGTACGTATACTTTTGGTTAACTATTATTTTCATTACTTGGGTGCCACACAGCCTGCAGTCTCCAAACAGAGGAAACTTTTTCTCACTCCTTTATCTGCTTATACAAAGAATTTGCTTTTGGAGAACCTAAATGTTCACTAAACTAATTAGAAATAGATTCTTGGTTGGTTAGTCATATTAGGGCTCTACAAAAGGACTGAAGGCTACCCTAAGGACATATATAAACAAGCAAACGATTCATAAACCTAGGGCCAACGTGAGTATAAGACAATTTTTGGAAACTGGAAGTTTCTGATTAAGGTGGTTTGAATAACAAGCAGTATAAAGTTATGGAATGAATATACACTGTCTGTGGAATCCAAAAGAGTTTGATTTAATGCTAGTTTTGTCATTTATTGTGTGATCTCTCCATGTTTGAGATGTGTTGACTATACATTGAAGGTAGCAATGTTACTGAAACACCAGGGGTTTGGTCTAAGTCCTGCTGCTCACCACACAGAAAGCCAATCACTGAGACAAGTATTGCCAGAGACGACAGCTTTAATCTGGTGCTGCAGCCAAGGACATGGGAGATTAGTCTGAAATCCATTTCCACAACTAACTGAAATTGGGGGTTTACATGGCAGAGAAGAAACGAATCCATGTGTTGGAGAACAGGAATTAGGGAGGAGTAAAGAAGAGACTTTGGTCAACAGGATGCACGTAGTTAGATTAGGTAGTCATGATGGATGATGAGTCTGCATCTTATTGTCCAGGTGTGGTGATCTAGTAAATTTTAGTTCTTTGATACTATCTGAGAGGCCCGATAGTTGGTTTCCTGAGAAAGGAACTCAGATAAGACAAATTTAACTTTCTTATGTGTCAAGACTGGGGATCGATTTTTATGTTTATTCAAAGGAGACCATAAACATTAGTACCATGGGACAATTGAGCTGGTTTCAGTGCCCCCCTTTCTATTTATCAATTCCTGAATCATGGAGAATCTGGTCATCAATATTTCTGTCTGCCTCATTCTGGGGAGGGGCAGTGTGGACAGCTCTACACATCATGGGCGAATATGGGCAATAAGGAAATCAGAGGTTAATCTTATACTTTAATTTTCTTCTAAAACATAATCTCCCTCTCTCTCCAGTCCCCCACTTCCACCAAAGATAAATCTATTTTGCAGTCTACCTGCAAAATAAGCTTCAGTCCCACTATGCTTGGCCTGATTACCCACAAAAAGTTCAGTAATAGGCTCTCCATTGTCCAAATAGGCTCTCCTAAATTGGCTTTGCTGGAACCAAGGATCAGACTTGACCTCCACAGGCATCTTGAGCCCAGGCAAGGATCCATCCGCACCTGCAGACACCTATATGAATTGGGTGAACTCTTTTTTTCAGGCCTCAGCAACTTGAGATTCCTTGGCCCTGTCAGAAAGTGATGCTGTCCACTAAACACAGACAAGGAACCCTGCAAAGGAACTGTGTAGAAAAAATGCCAGGCCAGTCCTAAGGGGTTCTCATTGGCTGTATAAAGTTAGTATCAATTTCTCGAAGCAGTCTGCTTATATCTGAAAACATGCCATTTCAGCCGAAGCCCAGGGAAAATAACCATTTCCTCCAACTGTGTCTTGTTATAAAAGAAAACAGATTTTTATTGAACTTATGCAAACAACTGCAGTTCCATGAATTCAGAATATTCACAAATAGTTTCTGAATTCTGGATAAATCAGGAAGAGAGAAAGAAATATGCCTAAAATTCTGCTAACAAGAGTGTACTCTCCTCAGTTGTTAAAGGCTATAAATAAAATAAAATTTCCTCCAGGCTCTGAAAAACAAAACAGACTCAGCAATGTTTCAAAAAAGCTATAAAAATTATTTCTTTCCTCCATTAGTTCAGTCCACATAATCAACTCCTGCTCTGTTCATATTGGGTTAGCAATCTTTATAAACACATTGGTCTTTTAATTCAAGTCCTGGAAGTTTTCTCTCTAGTCCAATGGCACAAACTCCAAAGTTATCAGAAACATGCATTCAAGAGTCCTTTTCATGAACTCCCCCAAAGAAGCAAGTCTTGGACTATAGCTGCTTATAAGTTGCTTTTAGAGAAGAATCAAAGCCAAAGAATTGTGGATGACAAAAGTCTTAGGACAGACACAATTGACTAGGAAATTTGGTTATTTCTGTGGCATACAAAAATTTAACATAACAATCATAATAATTACAACATATATTAATACATATGAGAATTTCAGGAATCACATGCAATACTGAGACAAACATTAAAAATACATTAATTTAAGTATAATCCAAAGAAAAGTAGACACCACCTCACATTTTAAAGTAGTTTGACCATAAAGTAAGATTTCCTTAACCTTTCATATTTTTGTAATTTTCTATTGCAGAGAAGATCAATGCTCTAAGAAAATATTCTTATTCTGACACATGGGCCTAGATGCTGGCCTTTAATCAGTGTGCTTCGGATATTATTCTGAACTAATTTTGTCTCTCAAAATTGGCCCTTACATTCTCATGCACCCACCTCTTCTACAATAGTTCCTGAGCCTAGAAGGATTGAATAGTTTCATTTCTGGCTTTGTGTCTCATGAAAGCAGTTCATTTTTATTATCATCTTCTCCCACATCTGAAGACAAGGCTTTGATTGGCATCAATGTTCAAGATTTATCGGGAGTTGATGCCTTTTTCAAACCTAGGAGTCAAAGCCTTGTGACTTAACAGCATAAGGATTAGTAAATAGGACATTTTTACTGCAGAAAGTCCTATTGTTCTCTCCAACAATGTCACAAATTAAAATACTGTCATTTGGTGTCCAGTTGCAGCACTTCAAGCTATTATATTAAAGTGGTTAGGTTACTTCTTGCATATATCTAACTGCTAGCATTCTAGTTACAGAACTATCTCAAAAGCATAAAAAATGAGATAGGTCCTGTGGCAAACTTATCAAAGTAAGATCATTAACTTCTCTCCATTAAAAAATGGTAAATGCAAATATCAGCTTTGGAAGTTCAGTATGAGGATGAATAATCTCCTTTCACTTCAATAGTACATAACAATACAAGGGCAAACTAAGAACAAACACACAATAATTTCTGTTCAGCTATTTTAAAAGAGTATTGTCACACATTTCCAAGATTCGTTTCCACATACAGTACTGATGGCTGATTAGGTAACTTTTACCACTAGAATCTTTAAACCAGCGCAACATGTGTTTTCAAGTACACACGTGAAAATCCAACAGTGATAGAAGACTTGGGTCCAAACATCAATAGAATATCTCATATTTGATAAAAGCTTGGGTTCAAAAATCACTAGAACATGTTTTTTTTAAACTGCTACTTAATCCAAGTGAATGTCACTTAATTTTAACAATAGTAGGCACAACTAAAGTAGTTTGAGAGCAATTCCAATTAATATAATTTTGATAAAGACAAGGACAATCTTTCCTGAATATTAAAACTTAATACCCACATCACAGTTTTCCTTCATGACTTGAAGGAAAAGATCTTAAGCCAACCCAAATTACTGATATAATTGAATTACCATGGAAATAAACACCACTTAAACATTTCTACTGTTACCTACTTTTCTAAATAAAGAATATATAATGAACTTTTTATGTTCAGAACTTATAAGTCTTTTATTTTTATGCCAGGAAACTTAACAGCTGTCTATATAAGAGATAAGCAAAGCCAATTCGATTTTAAATGGCTTGACCAAGGTAGCTTAGGTATTTTAGGTAAATAGAGCAAATGATGAATTGTTGCAAATGCATAGGAAATGAAATGACTAATCATAGAACAAAATATAAGCCTTCCATTAGAAACTAAAAACATAAATGGTTTTATATGTGTATATATAAGTAAAATCCAAAGGGGGACAAACATCAAATAAATGAATATTAGAAGCAAAAACAAATAAACAATAAATCAACTCCCAATTTTTCACCTACTCAGTTTACCTTGGAGGCTAGTGTTACCTAGGGCCTAAAAAAAAAACACATGATGGATTTTTTTTACTGATATGCAAGTTAATGTCTGTAAGTCCACTAACACCACTATACACTTCGTGCAATTAAGAAACATATTTCAGACATGTGAATGGTAAGTACTTTAGCACATGCAGAATAGCAGATATGGTGTGCAACAAAGCAATGCAAACATCTACGTGAAATTTGGCTCCATGCTAAATCTGGCTCTATGCTTAACTGTATTAAAACATGATTGCCAAATTTCAAATATAATTTGTATAATATTTTTTATTTTAACTTCATGAATGCTAAGAGCTTTAACTGTGAGCAATATTAATTAGCCAAATTTCTCTAATTTTTTATTGGGTTTTCAAGAATATTTTATTATATAAACTTTTTCAATTTTCTATTTTCTCTGTATGTGCATGAAGATAGACACAGAGAAACAGGGAAAAAAACTAAATAGGACATGCTTGGACTTTCTGTTTTGTCCTAATTTTTAAAATAACCAATTATTTTATTTTAGGACAAAAATTTACCATAGTCCATAATTTGAATCAACCTTTAGATAACTGCTGAATTAGACAAAATTATTATTTTTGTTAATAAGAACACATCTTTTTGGCACATTTTATATACAGAATTATGCACTAACTAGAAATCTTACTGTTAGTAGCTTTAAATTTCAGTGAAAACCTAGTAAGCAAGAAGTCTCGAGTTATCAGATATTAGTATTTTATAAATGAGAACATTCCACAATTTTTAGAAGCATATTTCCCAATATCATGACCTTTTATTAATTAGAAATGACCCAGACACCTAATGAACATCAAAAATAATTTTAAATTTAAAATTATACAAAAAGTAAACCTACAAGTTGTTTCATTTACATGTACTCAATTCTTTCATTTTTTTAAACAGGTTATCTAGATTATTTATGAGAACTAAGATATTAGACCAAACTAGTCATTTCCTTGTTAACTATTTTGTAACCTGTGAATTATAAGTGTCCATCTTAGTAAGAATTTTAAAGTTAAATACATGGGTGTTTTCACTAATAACTCAGAAGACGAAGCTGTATTCATTAAACCAACAACATTAAATTAGTCTTATTTATAAAAAAAATCACAGAAACAAAGATTATTTCTGTATTGGCTGGGTTTATAGATTTATAATCATCTGTGCCAAACTCTGACACCTCAAAATATCTAGCAGACACAAATATAAAACCAAGATAAAAATATATACTGACAATTCCAATGACATTTAAATTTTTATTTTACCAATACTTTTAAAGTCAACTTGCTTATTAAAGATTTACTTAAGTTGCATGAACTTGAAAATTGCTTGGACTTAATTTAGGAGTGCTCTTTTATTTATAAGCCAATTTGGTAGACACAACATATGAAATAATAAACATACATACATGTAAACACATCTAAACATGTATACATACATGCAAACAAAGATCCAATAACTTTTACCTTGGAACCCTAGCCATGAGATACCAGTACAAACTCACTGGCTTATGAACACGTTCACATGGCTAAACTTCTTTTGCCCTGATAGGCAATCCAATGAAGGTTGTGAACCAAAGTTTTGGGTATAGCAGTTTCTGTGGCATTTTGATTTTTAAAGGCTAAACCTCTCCACACTCCAAGGACGACTGGAGCCAAACAAAACCACAGAAGAACATCATGTACTAATCAAGCCTAACCTTGCTTTGAACAACAGCATAAAAGCCTGAATACACAAAACTCCACCCTGCTTTCCCATTTAGTAGCAAAACGAGGCACACGGAGAGGCCAAACTTATCCAGATTCAAAGATATGAGGCCAAACAGTATTACATAAGATTATCAGCTTATCAAATTCTTACTTCCTATGGCTATATTGACATACACAAATAAACAATCACCAAAATACAATCCAAGTGCTGCAGCTACCAACAAACCCCAAGAGTGTCCAAACTGAAACAGCAGAGCTTCCTCTTTCCATGGGTTGAGCTTGATGAACTTGCACACCAAAATTCTTCAGAATGTCCCTAGTTGAGAGGAGCAGATCCTGTTGTCTGGTACCCACAAAAGACACTCACTTGCTCAGAAACACATGCAATTACTAAAAACCTCCCGAGAGTGTCCAAACTGAAAACAGTCAGCGTGCTTCCCTCTCTTCGTCAGGTGGGCTTGTTCAACCTGCAAACAGAAATGTATTTAAAGGTTTCCCAAGTAGAGAGGAGCAGATCCTGCTGTCTGGGCCCAGAGAGGACACTCACCAACTACCCAGAAGCAGATGTTGAATTTCAAAGGCTGTTCTTCCCGGGCAGTCAGGCATGTGGTTGGGGCCAGCAGTGCCAGAGCCAAAAAGAGAGGCAGAAACCTACCTCCAGTGCTAAAAGGACAGGCAGCTGCTTAGAAAGGCTTTTAAGCTCCTCCAGCCTGCAGCAGACAGCAAAGCCACAAGCAATGCATTCCAGATCAGCGTACCAAAATGCCAGGGGTTTGGTCTAGGTCTTGCCAATCACTGAGACAATGAGTATTGCCAGGGAAGAAGGCTTTAACCTGGTGCTGCAGCCGAGGAGATGAGAGATTAGTCTCAAATCCATCTCCTCAACTGACTGAAATTTGGGGGTTACATGACAGGGAAGAAAGGTAACCATTTGTGGGAAATAGGAATTAGGAAGGAGTAAGGAAGAGAGGTTGTCAGCAGGAAGCTGGTGGTCAATTATGCACTCATGATGAGTGAAGTTGTGGCATCTTATTGTCCAGATGTGGTGATCTGGTAAAGTTCAGTTCCTTGATACTATCTGAGAGTCCTGATCACTGGTTTCCTGAGAAAGGAACTCAGACAAATGTAACTCTCAAATGTCAAGACTCGGAGGGTCAATTTCTATGTTTATTCAAAAGAAACCGTAAACATCAGTTCTATGGGGCAATTAGGCCAGTTTCAGAAATATTCCTATTTTATAATTGTGAATATTAAACATAATACTAAATATACACTAGGTGGCACATAATGGAGTCCAAATAAATACTCATTTCCTTTACCAGGATTATGCAGTCACAAGTCAGTGTAAGGTGACAAAGGGAGGACAGGGTGCAGATCTGCTGTTTAGGCAGTTGCTAAATATAAACAGATCCACTTAATTTAGCCAAGAGTTAAAATTGACAGTAACAGAGTCAGATGGGATGTACGGGAGATAAGTATACCAAGTATTTGGCTTAAGATTTTTCCTCCGTTTCTGGTTTCTGACTTTTCAAATAACACTGAAGTTTTTTTGTATAAATTTAGACTAGGGAAAATACAAACTATAAAATACTTGGTAGGTTATTTGAAGTGCTGGCAATCAGTGCCAAAGTTTTTGAAGTAAATTATGGCTTTCAAAATAAGCTTGGGTTTAAAAATAAAGACATTTTGCACCAAAACTTCCAAGCAAGTATTGAAGATCCACAAAGGCTTTCATTGCAGAATTACTTCTGGCCACATTTGCCAACAGCACTTTCTCTTCCTTCTATCCATGCCAATCTCTTTCTTTTGATTCTTAGATAGTTTGGTACATTAGAGAAACATTTTTATTGGTCTCATAAAAAAATGAATTCCCAGTAAAAAGGGAATTCGTAGAACAGAGAAATAAATGAGCTTACAAAAGTCCACTGCAGTAATTTGAGTTGGCTCAGACATCAGTCAGTTTGGCCTTTAAACAGTAAGAAGGAGAAACAAGCAAGGGATTGGACAAGCTCCAGTTTCCATGGCAAGGCACAAGTAGGTGAAAGCGATCTGGTTATAGAGATGCCAAGGAGGGGGGGACTACTTAAGCACAGTGCTATATACACTGTATACAATGTATACATGGGCATTTTTTTTTTACAATACAATGTATTAAATGACATTGTTTTACAATCTATTACAAACTTAAGCATTTGTAAAATTGAATAGAAATCAATTACAAAAACTGATTAAGCATATTAATGTAATGACAATTTCAAAATGCTCTAAATGTTTCCAAATGCTCACACTCAATTATTGTGCTTAATCCAAGGTAGAAAAGAAACAAATAGTTGAGTGACTGGCATTAGTCCATGGATCACAATTTGAGTAGTACCGATCTGTAGGGCATACTAGTTTTAATCAAGGGTGAGCTAACAAAGCAGCTATTTGAATTTTTTTAAAGGAAACAAAACAAGACAAAACTAAAACCTCATTTGTAATGTTTGCCAATTCTTATAATGATAAACTTCTTCCATGGCTGATTTCAAGCTCTCAATATGATGTTACTGAACGCAAGATGGAAAGAAAAGTGCAGAATCCACTCTTGAGTCTCTTGAGGACATCACTGGTTTAATACTAATTCAAGTAATGGGCAGAAGAACTTTTAGAGCCCATCCGTCATGTCAGTAAAAAATGTGGCTGGCAGTGAAGTTTTGGGGAGTAAGATCACAAGTACACAAACTTTTGCTGGGAAATGTGTTTGTTCTTAGGAGCTTTCATCACAAGGCAAGTTACTTTGTGCTGTCCTGGGAAAGAGATGAAGCAGTAAGACCACCAGGTTCATTTGGAGGGTGGTAAAATCAGGAAGTTCAGAAAAATATTTTAATATTAGATGGGGTTTAGGATTACTCACTAGGTAAATTGGTCAGAACCACACAGTGGGGTTTTTTTTTTTAACCAGATATACTCTATTCTCTTAACATACAGAATCTTATTTACTCCTGCCTTAAAACATCGGATAGATTTTGTTGTCCTCATTTTGCAGAAGGGCAATCCAAAACTAAGAGTGTTTGACAAACTTGCTCATGATTTCAAATCCAGAAAATGATAAAGCTAAGATTTGAAGTTTTCCATCTGACTCCGAAGTCCATCATCTTGACCTGAACATCATACTCAATTCTTAGAATGTAGCCCATAAAGGAAGAGAAGTTGAAAGGAGACATTTTTTATGTGTTTTTAGTTATCCAGGTTCAGTGAAGTTTCTTCAAGGGCCAAATAGGAACTCAGCAGAAATGGCTGATTGCAATTCAGCAAAACCTAGGATAAGTCACTTGCTGAGTGAAATGATTATTAAGTAACCTCTGTATGTCTTATTATTGCATCAGTAAAATAAAGATAATAAGTATAAAGTGTTGCTTTATATTTATTAAAACATTAATAACTCATATTAAAGGGTTGTTTTAAGGCTCAGATAATCATTGTGCATACCACATAAGTGGTAATAAATTAATAAATAGTATTTTAATTATTTGATTATTATGATTATCAGCTGAGAAATTAGGCTCTCTTGAGCCTGCAGGTGAGGTGCAGTGGATTTAAGTACAAAACGCAGAGCAACCAGAGGTAGGGAAATGAGCACTGATATAGCTTTGCCTTTGATGTCATAAAACATTGAGTGCTTGTTATATTCTTCCAGGGTTCTTTGTTCACATGCATCTAATCCATCTAATTGTGTTCAGAGGAGTACTTACAATAGTGGTAGAGAGAAAATAGTTGTAATTTTTTCAGTAACTCAGTCTTGTTTTTTCTTACGTATCATTGCTCATAAGCACGATTTTTTAATACCTGAATATTAGGACAAATGGAATTATATAAGTACCAACTTTGAATTATATCAATACACGCAAGTGTTATAGTTAACATATTCATGTGTAAAAGTAGTGAACCAATTCAAAATAGTTAAAAGGATATATGAAATGCCAAGGTCCTAGAGTCACAAAAATATAACTAGTTTTATATTAATTTAACCTGCTGAATTGTAGTAATGTTAAGGAGAACAGGAAACTAACACACTGTAGAAATTCTCTAATCTGTCTACAAGCCTCTTTGCTAATATACTTACTAAAATCAGCACTAAGCCGTATATTAAAGCAAAATAACATTAGTTAATTTCAAACTTCCTCTTATCTCACTCTTTTTTCAACTCCTGTCTTTCAGGTGCCAGGTGCTGACAAAAGTATGCCATTGAGGGAAATTTTCTATTGGAAATTGATTCTCTAAGAGCTTTTAGTTTCTTGTAATTAGCAAATATTGGGTTATGTGTTTCTTGGTATAATTAGATACATTATTATGTTTGACGCCCCTGTCAGTTCGTAAGAGAGTCAAAATCATCAAGGCTCTCCGTAATCATCACTTGCTTTTTTGTACCTTATTTCAAATTATCATTATCATAACACAACAAACAAAAGACTCATTTTAGATGTGTATATCAGAGTAAGAAAAATGTAATGGTTACTGTATGCACATATCTTTTCCTAGAAATATTCTTTTGGTTCAGAAAGAAAATCTTGACAGGCTATTTTTAGTATAAAATTTAGGGTTTTGAAGCCAATCCTGGGAGAATAGATATAGCTACCTACAGGAGCAGTTTTCTTATATAAAGGGACATAGTAGGCTCATGGTAACCCAATAGGGTAACAGTGGAATAGAGTCCCTCCTCTTTTTCTCTTCCACCTTTGACTTCCTGCTGGTGTCTCCCATAGGTTAAAGCCAGCTGGATGTCAAATAACAAAGGAGCCCTTGCAGGCAGTTCATACACATGAGACGTTCAGTATATTGAGCAAGGTGACAAAGTATGAAGAGGAATCAACAGGGACAAGCAGAAACTTCTGTACAAATTAAGAGCTAAAAGCTCTGAATAAGAAATGAGTAAGAATGTGCTGATGGGGGCAAATCATCTGGAAAAGATTACAAAGAAAATACAAACTGGAAGGTGGTTCTGAGCAACATACCTACAGGCTTTTGGGGATTACTGAGAAAGCAGGCTTGTAAGAAATATATGACAGTAACGTGGCCAAAGGACTTATAATAATAGAGATGTATAATATTCATTTTGGCATTGTCATCATAGCTATTATGTAACCTGGCTTCACTGCCACCACCATATCACTGTATATATCATAAGTAAAATTCTGCTACAAAGACTTTTTAAAAAAATTTTCTTATATGGAGCAACTAAAAAAAAAAAGAAAGGAAGGAAGACTTTGGATGGTAAGTGAATGAAAAGAGACAGCAACAATCTGTAAATATGAGATCCTAGAGACACCACACACTGTGCCTCTTGAACCAACAAATTTCTTCAAGAATTCCCTAAGACATTAAAGGGATGCTGCCAGGTTGTCTGTCCATGTGGAATTGGGATTGAGCTAAAATTTCATTTGTTATCAAAAGTTGAAGTAAACCCAATTGGCATTCAAGGTGCTACATCAGTATTTTCAGATCTATTACAATATCCTGATGGTTAAGAGTCTATCATTTTTAAGACTAAAGAGAAAAGATAAGTTTCCGAAGAATAATGGAATCATATTGTTATTTCTAATAATTTGATGAACTCTAAGAATAAATAAAACGTAATAAATATTTGGAGTGAAAAAGGGAAACTGATCATTGGCAGTCCCTCCCTCTTAATTTCCCCCAAATGCAGGGAGATGTAGTTCTATGTAAAGAAAATTTCACCAACAGAAGCAATTTGTCCAGGGCTTGTAATATTCTTGTGACAGCTTTACTTGTAAAAAATACATTCATAGAGCAGGTAAATTATTTGTGATTTTTTCCAGGATCATACAAATATGCAATAAGTTTTGTTGTGCATTTGATGATCGTTGAAATAATCATAAGGTTATTACATTTTTATTTGCTTTTATTAGGTGATGCAAAACTAATTGCGGTTTTCCAGTTTTGTTTTAATTGCAAAAACTTTAATTACTTTTGTACCAACCTAATAAATAGAGAATAAGATGATTTCTAACATAAAGTGTATTAAACACCCACACTCTACTTCTTCACACTTGGCTTATGTACCACTTGCTAGATGCAGTAGGAATTTTGTGTCTAACGCTTTTTATGAGGCCAAAGTTTTAGGTAGGTGTAGTACATAAATAAATGAAGGTAATATCAATATAAGGCCAGCAGCCTCTGTAATTCACTCAGAATACAAACTGTTTAAACAATCATTTCACACAGGTGCAGGGTAATTAAATATATAGATACACTCAATAGATTGGCAAGATGTGGCTGTTTCTAAAATTGCAAAATTTATTTGATGAAATGATATCTTTTCTCTGGTGAATTTATTAGCATAGAGCAATATTCAGAAAGTTTTATATCAAAATCATAACACCAGTGAAACATAAGCCAAGTCAATTTCCAACAAAAAATGATGTTTTAAAAACCAATGATTACCAAGAGTTTATAAGAGTTTAAGTAATAGCATGTTAATGATTTATTTATTTCATTGAGCAGCAAAAAACATTTCAAATGCCAATACTTTTCTTCTTTCTTTTTGGTTATTCTTATTATACAGATTTATTTTTCACTGGATTAAAAAAAAACAACAGCCATCTTGACATCACTTACTGAATGTAAATTTTATAATGATGAATGATGATAGCTTTATTTGGAAAGTATAATTTATATTCAAGGACAGAAGATACGAAGTTTTAAGATGGTGATAATCATAATTTTTCTTTAGTTACCAGAGAATTCCATAATCACATAAATCTGTGGGGAAGACAGTGGGAGGAAAATCATTAATAAATTACTACTCCTATAAATTTCTTCAAGAATTGCATTACAAGATTGTCCTTTTGTGATTGCCAATAGTGGTGACAAATAATCAGAGGAACTTGTGCAATGGTTGTGAATTTTCAGTAATTTTGCAGAAAAAAACAATTTCTACTCTGAACAATATCTAAAATTTTATTATGAAAAATATTTTGTTTCTATGTCGGGTTATTAATCATTTTTTGGATTGCAAAATTCTCTTTAAGTAAAGGTTAAACATTTGGTCTTAATAAAATGTTACCATTTAGACAATTCAGGTTTCTAGAGAGAAATACTGAAAGTTAGACTGTATCCATTTACTTCAGTTCTCTAAAGAAATGGTTTTTTTAAATAATGTGGATTATCTGCATACACTGAATCATGGTTTTAAAATTCATTAATCTGGCTTCTACTCCACTTCAAATAAAAGGCATCAGTGACCTCCTGTTTACAAAATCATTTACCTTAATAGTAATAATAGTTTTTATGTTTGGAGCTCTAACAGTGCAAAATTCCTAAAACATTATATAATTGGGAATGATATGCATTTCTGTAAATATTTGATAGAAAACACCAGTAAAGCTATCTCTATTTAAGATTTTCTTGGTGGAAAGTTTTTAAATCACTCATGAATTTTATATTTTCTCATACATCGATTTATGTTTCCTATTTCTTCTTCAGTCAGTTTTGGTAATGTGTCTTTCTAGAAATTTATCCATTTGACTTAAGTTGCCTAATTTGTTGGCATAAAGTTGTTTATATTAATTCGTTAAAATTCTTTCAATTTTTTAAAATGTCGACAGTGGTGTCCCCCTTTCGTGACTGATTTTGTAATTCTCTCTGCTTTATATTTCTTTAATTTCTGCTCTAATTATCTTATCTTCTGCCTTTTGCTGGTCTTTTAAAATTAGCCTGCTCCTTTTTTTTCTTTCTAGTTTCTTGAGGTGGAAGCTTATGCTATGTATTAATTGAGACCTTTTCTCTTTTTTTAATGGAGGCATTTAAAGCTATCAATTTTTCTTCTATGCATGATTTAGCTGCATCCCATGAATCTTGCTGTGTTGTGCTTTGATCATCTCAAAGCATTTTATAATATTTATAATTTCATTTGGAACTTTTTCTTTAGACCCTGGTGTATTAGTTCATTCTCACACTGTTACAGGATCTTTGGGGTGTCGCATTTCTGGCCAGAAACCTGTGGCTGGTGGCGCTTTGCCCAAGTTTTGCTCAGATCCACTGGGCTCATTCTGCACACTCAGCCTGGCAGGCTGTGCTCAGCTCACACTGCAGGCCTGGATCCCGCACCTCCAAGGGAGACTGCGAGTCAGGCATGGAGTGGTGAGGGGTGTGTGATGGAGCCTGTGGTCCAGCCACTGCACAGTCAGACGGGCCAGCTGCTACTGTGGGGTGGGCAGCTCCAGGTGCTGGTATGGGTGCCCGGCTCTCTGCAAGACTGCAGCTGGACCAGGCATACCACAAACAGCTTCCGCAGCTGGCACAGGAATCCAGTGGTCCCCAGAAGCTTCGAGATGTTAGGAATCACAGGGCCCCATAGAGAGAGTTACAGCCTTGGCTAGGGAAGCTCCCAGGTCTGGGATCCCTGAAGGGCCGCAGCTTTTCTCTACTTCTCTTCACTTGCAATGAGGTGAACAAGGGGCATGTTTCGGCCTTGTTTGTGCTACAGCTTTATTAGCCTTGTCATTAGGTGGGTCTTGAGTTCTTGTCCTGCAACCAGGAAGAATGAGGTATGCAGACAAGTGGAGGATGAGCAAGAGGAAGAAGAGCTTTATTGAGAGACAGAACAGCTCAGAGGGGACCCTCTTTCTGCAGCCAGGGTGTCTTGATGAGTGTTTAGCTCCTAGCAGAGAGGAGACCTTGGAGTGGAAAGCTCCTCTTTGCAGGTAGGTCATCCCATCATCTCTGCAGTTCTCAGCAGAGAGGGTAGCTCCTCTGCAGCTAGTAGTCCGGTTGTCTCTCCGCCCCTGCTTTGGCTGAGCCCGGGGTTTTTGTATGGGCCTCAGAGGGGAGGAAGTACGTGCTGTTTGGTCCATGGTCAGCATGGGTGGGCCCAGAAAAGGCACCACAAGTTCCCACTCCGGTCGCCATGACTGTCAGCCTGGACCCCAGCCTTGAGGCCCTCCCTGGCCTGAAGGTGGGGCCTCACCAGGGACCCGCCCCCTTCTGTCCAGGAGCCTGTTGGCCTCCTGCTGCTGTCCACGGCACCAAGCCTGCTCAAACCAAGGCTGCTCACACCAAGGGGCACTTACAGGCCAGCACCGAGCTGCCCTCATCCTTCCCACTCAGCCTCCACCCCCACGCTTGACGGTGGCCAAAGTCCAGAGTGGGCCAAGGCGGCAGGGGGCTAGCGTGTCAGCGTTCTCCAGAGCGTTTGCACTCCTGGCTGAGCTGTGACAGTGCCCGAGCTCAGCCCAATCCTGTTCCAAGATCAGAGCAGGCGCAGGAGCAGGGAGAGTCCAGACAGCGGGAGCAGACACTCTGAAGCCTGCGGGTACAGGAGGACCTTCCTGGGTCCCCTGGAGTGCAGAAATGCCTGGGTTAGTGGTGGTGGCAGGGCAGCTGCACCTAAAGAGCTCCCACACTGCCAACTCAGAAAGGGGAGGGCTCCCGCTTATCCCCGGCTCCCGCTGGCTCTGTGGGGTGTGCAGCCCTGGCCTTGCCCACTTGCAGCCTGGGGTAGGGGCTCCAGGTCTTTCCTGGGCCCTGGCCGATGTTTTGGGCAGGAGCGATGTCACCCCAAGCTTGCCCCATTGGCCCTGGGGCTCAGAGGCAGCCCGGGGCTCCCACTTGCCTGGCTTGTGGCCCTTCCTGTGGGGGTGCATCCAGGTGCGCATCATGGGTCCCAAGCCCAGCCATCGGGAGTGTCGGCCTCAGTGGTCACCCAATGCAGGGCAGACTCCAGGGACGTGGCCCTGGGAGGTCCTGCACAGAGCCTCCTCCAAAAGCACAGCAAGCAGGGTGGGCACAGTGGCTGTGCCACTGGCTGGATCCCCAAAGCAGGCACTGCTCCCACTTCCTGCCTCTGGTCCCCAAAGCACGGCCCCTTCCACTTGCCCCAGGACCGGACCCCCTGCCCCCGACACCTCCCCCGCGCCCCACCCACCCCACCCCCCACCCCTCCCTCCGCCCCCCCACCCCTCCCTCCGCCCCCAACTCCATGTGCAAAGCAAGGCACCGCCCTGGGCCCAGGTCCACCTCAGGGCCCCTCTTTGCCTGATCTTGCTGCTCCCCTGCCAGCAGACGACTCAACCTGGCCCCACTGTGGCATCCCCCAGGGCGGCGGGCTCTGCAGGTGTGGCTTCCCTGACGATTTGTTTTCCATTATGTCAGGATGGATTTTTCAGTCTTCCTTTCCTCAGTGAGTCAACACTGCATTGTCTGCTCAGCTTTTTTCTTGTTTTGGGGTTAAAGTTTGGCTTCCGAATGTTGTTCTTGGGTCAGTGTAAACTAGTGGTCAGGCAATAACTGGCCAGAAATTGTCTTCAAACACCTTGATCCAAGAAGTCTTCAATATTTTTCAGATAATCGGTGGGTAACATGGAAATTTTTTCAGGCATTTATTTCTTTATATAATTGTTAACTTTACCAAAATTGTCGGAAGAATTAAGCTTAGTTCATTATCTTTAATACCTTTATTTGAAATCATTTGTTTTTTGGCTAAAGTCCATACTCCAGTAATTCTTATTTCTTTTTATTTTTATAAATTTATAAAGTCTGCCATATTTTTATTTATATCATCCAGTTTAAAAAAAATAATTTTCCCTTCTTTCCTCTGCATGTTATCCTCTGCACATGTTACTTTTGGTGTTGCCATATGCTCTTGAGTCGTTTTTGAGCACATCAAGTAGATGTTTCCTAAAATTTCATGTTTCTTTCATCTGTATTCTTGGCCAATATTCCCTCTCCCTTGTACTGAACTTTTTCTTGAATTACTGTCATGTAGATATCACCATTACCCTTTCTACAGGTATACTAGGTAATTTTTTCTTCCTCATTTTCCTGTTTGATTATCCAGATCCATCTGCACTTAAATACATTTATTCTTTGCTTTATTTGAAGTGCCTAGGTTTTAATTATGTAATGTAGGTATATACTAAGTAATGAGAAAATCTGCTCTGCTTCAGCCATACATTACCTAGTTAAAAAGTAAAATGCAAGTTAATATTCTTCCTTGCCATAGTTCTTCTAATTGTTTGTTTTGTCTGAATATTTATTATTTTTGTACTGATATTTCAAGTATATATTTTCATTTATGTATCAATATTTTTAAAAGAACCTAGAATTTATATTAGGTATGGCTACTTAGTACCATTTTACCCAGATGTTTATTCCAAATTTGAATCTTTGAAATGAGACTGGGCACGGTGGCTTATGTCTGTAATCCTAGCACTTTGGGAGGCCAAGGTGGGCTGGAGTTGAGGTCTGGAGTTTGAGACCAGCATGGCCAAAATAGTAAAACTCCATCTCTACTAAAAATACAAAATTAGCTGGGTTTGGTGGCTCACGCCTATAATCCCACCTATAATCCCAGCTTTAAGGGAGGCTGAGGCAGGAGGATCACTTGAAACCAGGAGGCAGAGGTTTCAGTGAACCAAGATCGCATCACTGCACTCCAGCCTGGGCAACAGATGGAGACTCCATCTCAAATAAATAAATAAATATTTGAAGTGAAACTATAGAGAAGGCTTTCCATGATTTGCTGAGTGAAGGGTAATCTGATGTCAGCTGTCAGTGCTTGCTACTTAGACCCAAGTTAGCCAACGTGCTCTTGCTGACCTGGACTAAACTGCATTTCAATGGTCTGCATTTGTCTCTTATCCTAATTTCCCCTTATTTTAAAAATAGTCTGAAGTTCTAGTTTCATTTTTTGAATGTCCACAGAATACATACAGTTTGTGACTTATGAAGTTTCCACTTACAATTTTTTGACTTTGCAAAGGGGTTATAAGGATGTAAGTCCATCATAAATTGAGGATCATCTATCATGTGTGAGACACCTTTTGTCAAAAGTCTTGTTTTAAAGTTGTTTTATTGAAACATCTGCACATTTATTTGCTGAATTAGCTAACAAAAACCTAATTTCTATCAAATTATATTCACTTATTTGTGAACTGTAGGTAATGTCAGACAGTTGTGTGGATTATATGCCTATGATGTGCTTAGTGCAATGCTTGGCACAGAGTAGATGTTTGAGAGATATGAAAGCCCAATGGAATTACTCTCAGAAAGCATCTTTTATGATATCATTTGGATTTATAATTTGAAAATAATGCATTCACACCCTAAATTTCCAGATTTTAGTTTTCCTTTATAATTTATCATAATTATCTATAAGTTTACACGTGTTATTTATAATTTTAATTGTTATTCTCTACTGTCTTCCATTCTAATAAAGGACAAACTTCTTAGGATTAAAAGATAGTTTTTCAAATTTCCCCCTACATCTAACATAGTGCCTTTCTCACTGCTGGTGATTAAGATATTTGTTCAATAAAACATTTAATTGAACCAAGTTTATCACTTCCTTAATCCCTCTTCCTTTTCTTCCTCCTATCTTTCCTTTGACATGCATTATTAGTCAAATAACAACAGTTTAGATATGCAGAATATTTTTAGTTTAAGAAAAATAGGTATGACATTACATTATTTTTCAGTTTAGTTTAGTGGAGTAACTCACACTTAACTGTTTATGTAAGTATGAATGAGAACAAACACAGTTTTTTTTTTTTTGTTTATTTTGGTAACCGGATAAGATGAAAGAGGTAAACAGGAGGAGAAGGAGAAGGGAAAGAAAGAGAAGAAAGAGAGAGGGAGGAAGGGAGGAAGACAAGGGAAGAAGAAAATAAGAGAGAAGAGGAGGAAAAGTAGACGTGGGAAAATGAAAAGAAGGCAATCTCAATGGAATAACAGAAGAAGAGCTATGTAAAATATGAAATATCTATGTCAAGACAAACTGTTTCTCTTATAAAGAAAGTTACGAATACTGAAAAATAAGTCAGACTTAATTTTCTGAAAAACCAACTGAGTTAAAATGCATTAAATGTGTATGAATATTATGTAAACATGGTGTTTTGGAAATGTTCAGAGGCCATGCTAAATAAGGATGTAGTCTTTAACCCAACTGGAATGAATTAATCAATGTCAGGACTTATTTTAATTAATGTAATTTGAGAATAATTGTACTTAATTATTAAGGGATAAAGATGTGACCTCACTAATTAGAAAATGAATAACAGTTTAATAATATTCCAAAGAACATTTTATGGAGTGATTATTATTAGGAAAGGATAACAGTGGATTCACATGTCTGCATTCACTTTCCAATAGGATGGATTTGTTTTTACTGTCTGTAATATACAAAGCAACACAATATCCCAAGGACTATTAATGTTATCTTTTGTAAGAAAATAATTTCCTCTCCAATTATAATGATTTAAATAGGACTACTATTTTAAAAAGTGAGAATGAAGATGTAACTTGTAGTTGCCTAAAATAAAACTAGAGAAATTTATATGTGACCTCCCTTAAAATTAAATACATGAAAGTTTGCAATTTTCTAATTTTTCAATCAATGTTATTAAAAGTAAACATTCCCTAACTACAGAAAATTAGAGTTAGGCAAACTGCATCTCTAATCTAACCTTCACCATGACCACTTTTCCTTTTGTACCCATTTCCTTTATTCTGTTTCTTTTGAAGCTCATCTAGCAAATCAGATACTAAGCAATTGTAATGGAAGATTAAAAGCAATTTCATCATGTTAGAGCAAAAGAACTATTCAAAATTTACTTACAATTGTTCCACTAATGTACCTGACACTAAGAAACCTCCTGTGTAGGTGAGAAAATATTTTTATCTTCTATGGCCTTTGTCAAAATAGCACTAATTAATACCACTTCTGAAGGCTTCCTCTGCTTGAAAGACTTGCTTACTTTGCTGCTAGAATATAGGCCACTATATTTATTGTGATAATTGTTTTCATTCAGCCAATTTTAAAAGGGGAAATATTTTATGCATGTATAGAAACATTTCACTGATCAACATAGTGAGGAGAGTAGTGAATTACACTGAATTGGAGCAAGAGCTTATAGCTGATAAATGATTTAGAATCAGATAAAGACTTATTCCTAAATAAAAGAATAACTACTGTTCTCGTGCTGCTAGTAAAGACATACCCAAAACTGGGTAATTTATAAAGAAAAGAGGTTTAATTGACTCACAGCTCTGCAGGACTGGAGAAGAAGCCTCAGGAAACTTACAATCATGGCAGAAGGGGAAGCAGGCACATTTTTCTTCACATGGCAGCACCAAGAAGTGCAAAATGAAGGGTGGGGAAAGCACCTTATAAAACCATCAGATCTCATGAGAAGGAACTCATGAACACAAGAACAGCATGGAAGTAACCACCCCCATGATTCAATTATCTCCCACTGGGTCCCTTGCACGACACATGGGGATTATGGGAACTACAGTTCAAAATGAGATTTGGGTGGGGACATAGACAAACCATATCAGCTGCAAAACATGTTATAAGAAAATTACAATTTGTCTTAATTGATACTTGAGAAACCTCCATTCTCCTTCTTAATTTGTGAAATGTTTTTAAATTTGTGATCTCCAAGCAACCTGAGTCTTAGAGATCAATGTTGTTCTAATACATAGCATATTTCCATTCAACTTCTCCAATAAAAAAAAACACAGCCTAATATCAGGGTCAGACACATGATAAGCCTTGACCAACAGCAACTGCCCTAAACATCCCTGTGACAAAATAAGGTTATGGTTACTCATGCTAACAAGAATTCCCACCTGTATTCATTAACAATTTATACTTTTCTAATAGTTTCATTTAAAAATGTGACATCCATTTTGAAATAATTTCTAACTGTGCGGGAAGTAATTGAATGCATACTCCCTGAAGCATTTACAATGTCTGTTGGAAATTTTCGGCTATGTTAATATAAACATAATACAGAAAGAAAACCATCAATACATGCTATTACCTCACATTTTCTATTTGAGAAATGTGGCTGATGATCACTTACTGCTCTACACTTCAGGAAATCGACTTGAAAAGTGTTTTTTAAATGCTTACAGAAGAAAAGTACTGAATAATTACAAGTTTAATTAGTTAAAATATGTAAAGACAAATCTTTTGCATTCTGAAACTGTCAGCTCTCTACTAGCTTAAGTTTCTTGATTGGGCTTGGAAAGTAATTAGGCTGAGCTATTCCTTACTAAGCTACATTTACATGTTAAATTGCATTATGATCTGTCTTATGTTAAGAATACTTGTGAGAGAAACAATATTACCACAAGGATAGTATAGCATTATGAAAGAGCTAATGTAGCAAATAAGTATGATTCTGGAACAGTAACTTTAAGCTTTGAAAGGCCATTTTCTGAGACAACTCAAACCTTAAGCGTAGAAACATGTTTGAAGTCTAAGAGTTAGCAAAAATGTCAGTACTTCTTTTTTGAGGTAATATTGCTCTCTTCTTTCAAATTCCCTTAGAATGTATTTTTTTCTTGGATTATGCAATAACCAGATTGAATGACGAAGGACCAAGATGTTTAACATTCTTCTGCTTTTCAACAATTTAGTATGTATATCCTACTAATTTAAAAATCAATTTTCAAGTTGAATACTCACCAGTAGGACCAAAAAGATAGATAGATATTTGGATGGATAGATAGGTGGATAGACAGAGAAAGAGAGAGAGAGAGAGAGGTAGATAGAAACAGGTAGACATAATTTATATAAATATACATATATGCACTATATAGGTATTTATATACACAGGTGTACCTTGTTTTAGTGCTCTTTGCTTTCTTGTGCTTCACAGATATTATGTTTGCAGACATCATGATTTTTAAAAATTGAAGGTTTGTGGCAACCCTCCATTAAGCAAGTCTACCAGCACCATTTTTCCAACAGCATGTGCTCACTTCATGTCTCTGTGTCACATTTTGATAGCATTATTTTAAAGTTTTTCATTATTATTGCATCCATTATGGTGATCTGAGATCACTGATCTTTGATATTACCATTGTAATTGTTTTGGGGTGCCTTGAACTGTGCTCATATAAGATGGCAAACTTCACTGATAAGTTTTGTGTGTGTGTTGGCTGCTCCACCGATCAGCCTTCCCCTGATGTCGCTCCATCTCCTTGGATCTCCCTATTCATTGAGACATAATAATATTAAAATTAGGCCAATTAATAACTTTACAATAGCCTGTATGTGTTCAAGAAATAGAAAGAGTCACGCACCTCTCACTTTAAATCAAAAGCTAGAAATAATTAAGCTTATCCAGGAAGACATAAAGAAAGTGAAGATAAACCAAAACCTAGGCCTTTTGTGCCAAACAATTAGACAAGTTGTGAATGCAAAGCAAAAGTTCTTGAAGAAAATTAAAAGTGCTACTCCAGTGAACATATGATTGTTAAGAAGGGGAAATAGCCTTATTGCTGATATGGAGAAACTCTGAATAGTCTGAATAGAAGACCAAACCAGCCACAACATTCCCTTAAAACAAAGCCTAATGCAGAGCAAGGTTCTAAATATCTTCAGTTCTATGAAGGCTGAGATTGGTGATGTAAACCAAAAATAAAATTCTAAGCACCTACAACCAACTGAATGGACCCCTCCTGTTAGCCAATGGCTTTCCAAAATTAACCTGAAAGCTGAGTTCATGCAATGATGAGAATGGGTTGGTGGAACATGCCTCCTTACGCCCTTCTCCCTTTGGAATTCAGGCACACTGACCAGCATTAACATTAAAACAGAGACCTTAATACAATCTACTCTCTCTGGAGCCTGCTACCTGGCGACTTCATCTGCCTAATAAAAACCTTTGTCTCCACAAACACTTAATTTAACCCAGACGCTCCCTTGTATTGATTCCAGGTCTTTAGATAAACTCTTTCAACCAACTGCCAATTAAAAAAAAAATCTGAATCCATATATAACCTGGAAGCCCCCACTTCAAGTTGTCCTGCCTTTCTGGAAAAAACAGTGTACAACTTTTTTTTTTTTTTTTTTTGAGACAGTCTCTCTCTGTCACCCCGGCTGGAGTGCAGTGGCACAATCTTGGTTCACTGCAACCTCTGCCTCCCGGGTTCAAGCAATTCTCTGCCTCAGCCTCCCGAGTAGCTGGGATTACAGGCACCCATCACCATGCCTGGCTAATGTTTTTGTTTTTTTAGTAGAGATGGGGTTTCTCCATCTTGGTCATGTTGGTCTTGAACTCTTGACCTCATAAGCCACTTGCCTTGGCCTCCCAAATTGCTGGGATAGCACATGTGAGTCATCACGCCCAGCCAACATCTTACATGTATTGATTAATGTCGTATGTCTCCCTAAACCATATAAAACCAAGCTGTAGCCTGACCACCTTTGGCTCATATTCTCAGGACCTCCTAAGGCTGTGTCATGGGCATGTCCTTAATCCTGGCAAAATAAACCACTAAATTGATTGAGACCTGTCTCAGATACTTTTGGTTTACAGGGAGAAAGCTGCAGAAGAAAAAAAGTTTGAAGCTAGAAGCAGTTGGTTCATGAGGTTTAAGGAAATAAGCCATCTCCATAACATAAAAGTGCAAAACAAGAAGCAAGTGCTGATGTAGAAGCTGCAGCAAGTTATTCAGAAGATCTAACTAAGATGATTGATGATGGTGGCTACATTAGACAATGATTTTCCATGTAGACAAAACTGCCTTGTATTGGAAGAAGATGTCTTCCAGGACTTTGATAGCTAGAGAGAAATCAATACTTGACTTCAGAGCTTCAAAGAACAGGCTGATTCATTTATTATGGGCTAATGCAGCTGGCAACTTTAAGTTGAAGACAATACTAATTTTCTATTCTGAAAATTCTAGGGCCCATAAGAATTATGCTAATTCTACTCTCCCTGTGCTCTATAAATGGTATAACAAAGTCTTGATGACAGCACATCTGTTTGCAGCATGGTTTACCTAATATTTTATGCCCTCTGTGTAGACCTACTGCTCAGAAAAGAAGATTCCTTTCAAAGTATTACTGCTCATTGACAATACACCTGGTCACCCAAGAGCTCTAATGGAGATGTACAAGGAGATAGGTATTGTTTTCATGCCTGCTACCACAACATCAATTCTGCCACTCATGGATTACGGTGTTATTTTTACTTTCAGGCCTTTTTATTTAAGAAATTCATTTTGTAAGGCTACAGCTGCTAAAGATAGGGATTATCTGATGGATCCAGGTAAAGTAAATTGAAAGCCTGGAAGGGATTCACCATTCTGGATGCGATTAAGAATATTTTGTGATTCATGGGAGGTCAAAATATCACCATTAACAGGAGTTTGGAAGAAGTTGATTTCAATACTCATGGATGAATTTTGGGGTTTAAAGATTTCAGTGGAGGAGTGACGCAGATATGGTGAAACAGCAAGAGAACTAGAATTAGAAGTGGAGACTGAAGATGTGAGTAAATTGGTATAATCTCATGATAAAACTTGAACGAATAAGGAGTTGCTTTTTATGGATGAACAAAGAAAGTGATATCTTGAGATGGAATCTGCTCATGATATAGATGCTATGAACATTGTTGAAATGAAAACAAAAGATTTAGAATATTCCATAACTTTAGTTAATAAAGCAGCAGCAGGGTTTGAGAGGATCGACTCCAATTTTGAAAGAAGTTAGACTGTGAGTAAAGTGCTATCAGAAACAAATATTACAAATAAATATTGTGTGGGCTGGGTGTGGTGGCTCACACCCGTAATCCCAGTACTTTGGGAGGCCGAGGTGGGTGGATTACTTGAGGCCAGGAGTTAGAGACCAGCCTGGCCAACATGTCGAAAATCTGTCTCTACTAAGATACAAAAAATTAGCTGGGTGTGGTGGCGAGCACCTGTAATCCCAGCTATTTGGGGAGGCTGAGGAACGAGAATCGCTTGAACCTGGGAGGTGGTGGTTGCAGTGAGCCGAGATCAAGCCACTGCACTCTAGCCTGGGCAACACAGTGAGATTCCATCTCAAAAAAAAAAAAAAAAAAGAAAAGAAAAAAAAAAAGAAATATTGTGAAAGAGTTAATTGAGTGACCCACTTCATTATTAATCATATTTTAACAAATTTCCCCAGTCACCCCAAGCTTTGGAAACCATCATCCTGGTCAGTCAGCAGCCATCAGCATCCAGGCAAGACATTTCACCAGCATATTAACTATGATTCACTTAAGGCTAACATGATCATTTGTATTTTTTAGCAAGAAAATATTTTTAACTAAGCTATGTGCATTTTTTAGACATAATTTTATTGAGCACTCAATAGACTACAGCATAGTAAAAATGTAACTTTTATATTCACTGGGAAACTGAAAATTTATGTGACTTGTTTTATTGCAATATCCACTTTATTTTGGCCATCTGGAACTGAACCCACGATATCTTTAAAGTATGCCAGTATGCCTCTGTATCATTTATAGGTATTGGTAGTTATAAATAAAGTTAACGCACTATTAAATAAAATAATTGTCTTAAATTTGAGTGAAATGTCCCATAAAGACCTAAAGGATGAAGTTTAAATCTAGGTTTCCCATGCAACTTTCAATTCCATGTCAAATAGTATTAGTATTTGCAAATCTGACCACCAGTCATTGTTCTTCTCCCTTTCTCTATTTATTTTGAACTCTATGGCACACTACGCATCCTATTGTATACATATTTAGAACCACAGCCCCTATGAAAAGTTCAATTTACATACCGCAGAAACAGATGCCTCCCGAAAACTCTTTGACTCTAAGAGTGTTCATAGGGCATTTATATCTGTCCTACGGATGCTAAGTACAAATAAAATCCCTGAATATTAAATGTAAAACAAATACTAGATGAGCCTGAAAAATGGGGAGAGGAATGCATACACTCAAGAAATATTAGGACACAAAGAACAACAAGGCAGTGAATTTCCTTGGCTTTCTGTCTTATGTATGCCAAACTTGGGGCAAAAGAAGCATGCAACCTAGAAATATCAGCTGGTAGTGAAAAAAAAAATCACAACAAAAGTCCGCGCTTTCTAGCCAAGGAACATGGAACAGAGCAACGTAGCAAGCCAATAAACTTTTAGACAATAACAATTCTACCCTAGCTAAATACCCCAGAAAGAACAAAGAAATGAACAAAAAAACTGTGGGATTTTTATGGGGTTAGGGGGCTGTCCTGAGAAAGGTCAGAGTGAAGTCCACCTAAACCGTAGGATTCAGACAAGAAGTCTCTCTTATCTTGGTTTAATGGCAGAATCAATAAGCAGTTTCCAGTACTTATTTGGCAGATTAGCAATGCCAGTTATTTATTACAGCATCATGGTCAACATCAGTGTGTTCCTTTTGGTCTTCCACTCGTGGATGAAAGATGGCTACAGCAGCTCTAATTATTATATTTCTACAGCAGAAAACTGTGTGATATGTGAAAGAGAATTTCTCCTGTATCTTATTTATATTAGGCTGGAAATGTTTGTTCAGAAGAATTCAAGAAAACATTCCCTAACATTTTATTGGCAAGAACTGGACAGCCGTAGGCCTGGTGCTGGAATTATTTCCCCAGAAATTAAGCAGTTTCTGATAAATAGAGATAAATTGCTTTAGCTAGGTGGAAGAACTTGAGAGGACTGGGAAAGTTTGCAAGATGGCTTTTGGTTTAACTAAAAAACAAAGTCTACAACTAGCTTTATTAATATAGTTTCGTATGTTAGCCATTACATATGTTTTCAATCCACTGTGTCCCAC
This sequence comes from Pongo pygmaeus, assembly GCF_028885625.2. Classification (NCBI taxonomy): domain Eukaryota; kingdom Metazoa; phylum Chordata; class Mammalia; order Primates; family Hominidae; genus Pongo; species Pongo pygmaeus. The sequence goes on along the minus strand of NC_072378.2, from coordinate 141,793,838 downwards.
TATTAATTGTGTAAATTGATGAACTTATTCTGAAATAGTAAATTTCACCCCCAGCCAAGAGGACAGGCATCCCTGAAGAAGCAGATTAGTCATTCACCAGTGTTTTCCTGTAGCTCCGCTAGCCTCATAGGGACTTTGATGGTACAGGCGGATTTAATCCATATTCATCACAATCTACAGGATATATGCTTTTATCTCCAATCTTCCAAAATCAAAGCCCACTGGAAAAAAAAATATATATATATAGACACACACACGGATGTTAGTGATGTCATAGTACTTTCCTACTCTGCCAGGAATTTCTCACTTCCTCCACTCTCAACTTTTCCCACAATGCTTTCTGGAGTCCTGTAATTAATGTAAATACATTTTCATATATCTTTAATGTATTCATAAAATGTGATATTTCTTAAGTTGAAAGTCTTCTGTCTTCCCCCAAGAATACCACGGTTATTGTTCAGAATTGTTCAATACCCAAAGTATTAATTGGCCTGGACGCAATGGTTATTTTCCTTGATCTACATTGTGAAATTCATATAATTACATTTTAATTCTTCTAAAACATTCTTTTTTCAGCTTATGTTAATTGGCTATGCTACCTAGCCTAGTTCATTATTTGCATAGTTTACAAATAATCAGTTGAGGCTTTGGTATCTGGATAATAATCATTTACATTTCTAAAATTCACATCAACACTGGCTATTCTTTTTAATGTATTTTTTAAAATCTCTGTATATTAGATTATGAAAGAGGTAACGCATGCATGCAGATATAAACCTGTAGTAGTTAAGAACTTCCAACCAGTTCAGTCTAACTCCTTATGGGAAAAATAGATTAATTATTCACTTTATATTTCCTACACAGATTGTTTGTCTTAATGACAGAACATAGCCTTACACATCTTTTTTTAATTATCAAGTTTAAATAAAAATAGTATGTTAAAATCTAACGTAAACTACTACTTTTATTTATTCATGGGCAACTCAGGAATTTATAACATTTTACTTCACTGATATCACTATATATTTTGATTATTTATTACAAGCCCATCAAGACATTATAGGTATTACTTTATAGAAACACTTTCATATTTATTCTTTCAATTTTTCTTCATTTTCTTCTGCATCTCAGAATTTCCACCTCATAAAATTTTCCTTCTGCCCATAAAATACTCTTTAATATTTATTTTATAGAATTCTCTGGGTAATAGACTTTTAATACTTTTGTCTAAAAATTTTTTATTTCATTTATATTTTGAAAGTTATCTCTCCTACATATATAATTGTAAATTGGCAGTTATATTTTGACAGTGTTATAAAGATATTCCATTGTCTCCTGGCCTATATTATTCCTTTTGAGAACTCAATTTTCAGGGTGGAGATCTTGGAATATTTATAGAAAATTGATTATATCTTTATTTCTAGCTGTATCATTATCATAAGGGTAGGTAAGCTTTGTAGTCATTTATCTTGCTTGAGCTTTATAAAGCTTCTTGAATCTGGTTTGACTTCTTTCATCATTTTTGAGAAAGAAATCCCATTCATTATCTCTTCAAATATTGTCTAGGTCCCGTTTTATTTCTCTCCTTTTCTGAATGCCACTTAGACATCAATTAGACTCTTCAAACTCTATATCTCATATAGAGCAAATTATGATTTTGTGTTTCTCTTTGTAAAATCTGAACATGAACATATTTAGTGCACATGACAAATAGCTCTGATTATAGGGACATATTTGATTATGGTGTTTAAAATAACTATTATTGCATAAGATATTTGTTAATTAATTTATACTAAAACATCTAGATAAAACATATATTTAGAAATATTTAAAGTTCATATTCCAGATTTTTAAGGGAATGCTGAATAAAAAATACATATTTTTATGACAAATACAAGTTATTCAAAACATGTATTGGAAAATTTCCTTATGGTATACTGGTCAAGCGATAAAGACAAGCCATAAAATTTGTTTTTATCATTTTGCCAAAAACCTGTACTCCTTAATTTTAGTTCTTTTTCAATTGGGGATATCTCAGAGGATGTTTCTACACTATTTTAGAGGATTCAATTAATAAAAATTTTTGTAATTTTAAAAAATATTTGTATATTTATTTATTTTATTAATGTAATATTAATTTCATTTCCATGATCTTGGAGATGTTACTTTATGTTTCTGGACTTCAGTGTTCTTATTCGAAAAATCATAGGTTTTAATCATTTGAATTCCTCAGCTCTAACATTAACTGGGATCTACAATACATTTATTTGCCTACTCTTGTACCACCCCATCAAATTCTATTTACCTGCATATCTACCACTGTTTATCTATCTAATTAGCTATCCATATGTACTGCGCACACACTTTACATACATATGTAATATATAAATTCAGTCTTAATATCATCACTCTAATTTTAGTTCAAATTATCTAAACTAAATATTGTAAACATAACAGTAATTATTCAGTGTAAACATTATTATACAGTAATTATTATACTATGAGTAGCAATATAAAAGAAAGAATTATTAATAAAAATTTGACTTTATTTAAATTAATATATACTGAGGATTGGTAATATTTTACTACTATTAAAATATTTTTACATGGTCTTCAGTTTCCTATATAAATTAAAAATATTAAGTCTATAACATTTCTCAGTATATTTAGCTGCTTTGACACATGACAGCACAGACTGCAAATGCAAACTATCAAACAGCTAAAGAAAATCACTTTGAAAATTTGTTTCTTATTCAATTTTTTGTTTTCATTATAAAATCATTTCTGTGTACTTCAATACAACTTCTATAAATTGCATTAAGAAATTTAAGATGCATATCACATGCTTCCATGTTTTGCTAGTTTCTACATAGTTTCTTTCAAAATTGCAAATTTAATCAGAGTTAGTCATTAAATACTGTTAAATAGATACAGCATCTATCATACAGATGGAAAATAAATCTAATTTTGAAACTTTTTTATTACCTTAGGTCACATAATTAGTTTTTCTTAAAATATGGAAATATTAAACTAATATTATTGAAATTAACTTTAATGGAAGTCTTCTAAATTCCCGACACATATAAAAAATCATTATTCAATGCTTTTAAGAAGTAAAAAAATTAAACATGGCCCATGTTTTCATACGTTTAGTATATTTATAATCAATAATAGCATCTATGGAAAATACTTGAAAATTATACACTCCTGTCTCCTTTTTTGAGATATAGGAAATTTCAAGTAGTTTATATTATTTGTAATGGTTGTTCCTTGATTATTCTAGTAAATATACTCTACTTAATCCTTTTTACAGGTATTATGTAAAATGTATACATAGTATCTGTAAAATGGCGTGCATAATACCTGTAAAACATCTAAAAATTTAAACATGGGTATGTTTTACAGGATTTATTTTGCTTTGTGTGGCTTTGCTTTGCATTCGCTAAGAGTTAATAAGTCACTCTGATACTCTAGATCTCATTCCAAAAAGACTTTGCTCCTTGTTCAATATGACTCATTTTCACTTCTGTTCTGTTTTTTGTGTTTTGTTTTGTTTTGTTTTTTGAGATGGAGTCTCCCTCTGTCGCCCAGGCTGGAGTGCAGTGGCCGGATCTCGGCTCACTGCAAGCTCCGCCTCCCGGGTTCACGCCATTCTCCTGCCTCAGCCTCCGGAGTAGCTGGGACTACAGGAACCTGCCACCACGCCCGGCTAGTTTTTTGTATTTTTAGTAGAGACGGGGTTTCACCGTGTTAGCCAGGATGTTCTCGATCTCATGACCTCTTGATCCGCCCACCTCAGCCTCCCAAAGTGCTGAGATTACAAGCGTGAGCCACCACGCTCGGCCCACTTTCTGTTTTTTTGACTTATTGAATGGAGCAATATTGCAATCTTGGCAGTTAAATAATTCACCAAACATATTAAGCACAAGTTCTTTTTTATGTATATATTCGAATTTTTTCTGCCTCTGTGTTAAACTATAGAACTTCTTATTTCTAAGGCAAAGAGGCCTAAACTATATAATCTAGAGCAATGTGTTTTTCCAAATCCCAAGTGTTACAGCATCTAACAGTAATGTTATCCAGACTTTCAAACTCTTCATTTGTATAAAGGAAAATGAAATAAACAAAATTAACATTTATTTTGTTTTCACCCTACAACAGGGATTCTGATTTCTTAGCATATTATTTAACTTAATGTCACGATAATTCTGCAAGATAAAAACCATTATAACATTTATTTATTTATTTATTTATTTATTTTGAGATGGAGTTTCACCCTTGTTGCCCAGGCTGAAGTGCGATGGTGTGATCTTGGCTCATTGTAACCTCTGCCTCCTTGGTTCAAGCGATCCTCCTGCCTCAGCCTCCCAAGTAGCTGGGATTACAGGTGTCTGCCACCCTGCTCAGCTAATTTTTGCATTTTTGGTAGAGACGGATTTTACCATGTTGGTCAGGCTGGTCTCAAATACCTGACCTCAGGTGATCCACCAGCCTTGGCCTCCCAAAGTGCTGGGATTACAAGCGTGAGCCTCCACACCTGGCCTATTACAATCATTTTTAAAGATGAAAAAGGAAAAGGAAGAGAAGAAAAATGTATGTGTATTCTATTGTTTCATTCAGCATTTAACAATGGATAATAACTGAAAATGAGAAAGTTTGCCTTGTTAGAAACAGTATGTTGGTGTTTCATTTTGTTTTGTTTTTTGCCTTTATTACACTCTGGGTTTGTCCTGGTGTTGGGATTTCTAGTTCCCTTTTTTACCTCCATCTCTTTCTTTGTCGAACTCTTAAAATTCATATGTAAAAAATTAGTGAAGTATTCTGCTCATATAATTTGGGTTGAATCATTTTTCATTTTTTTTCCTAATGAAGAATAAATATTAGTTTTTATTATTTAATTGAATAAAAAACATTGGTTCAGATTTACATAACATGTTACTGATTATTCAGTAGAAATAAAACATATAATACAAACTTCACTATTTTATATAGAAATACAGAGTAGAGTCATCCAGAACCCCCCTACAGATGCCAAATTTAATGCATGCTCAAGTCTCATATAAAATGACACAGTATTAGTACATAAACTATATATATATTCCCACCACATTCCTTGCTAGGAATACAGCTAGCAAGGAACATGAAGGACCTCCTTAAAAAGAACTACAAACCACTGCTCAGTGCAATAAGAGAAGACACAAATGGAAAAACATTCCATCCTCATAAGGAAGAATAAATATTGTGAAAATGACCATACTGCCCAAAGTAATTTATATATGCAATACTATTCCCATCAAACTATCATTGACATTCTTTACAGAATTAGAAATAACGATTTTAAAATTCATGTAGAACTAAAAAAGAGCCCACATAGCCAAGACAATCCTAAGCAAAAAGTACAAAGCTGGAGACATCACACTACCTGACTTCAAACTATACTACAAGGCTACAGTAACCAAAACAGCATAGTACTGTTACCAAAACAGACATATAGACCAATGCAACAGAATAGAGACCTCAGAAATAATACCACACATCTACAACCATCTGATCTTCGACAAACCTGACCAAAACAAGCAATGGGGAAAGGATTCCCTATTTAATAAATGGTTCTGGGAAAGCTGGCTAGCCATATGTAGAAAACTGAAACTGGATCCCTTCCTTACAACTTGTACAAAAATTAACCCAAGGTGGATTAAAGACTTAAATGTGAAACCCAAAACCATAAAATCCCTAGGAGAAAACCTAGGCAATACCATTCAGGACATAGGTATGGGCAAAGATTTTATGATGAAATCACCAAAAGCAATTGCAACACAAGCTAAAATTGACAAATGGGATCTAATTAAACTAAAGAGCTTCTGCACAGCAATAGTATAATCTTTTACATATACTTAGGAATGAATTATTTGGGCATTTTTAAGATAATGAGGAGTAAATATATAGTAAATTGATTGTAGCTTATTCAACTTATATTAATATAGATTAATTTATATTTTATTACAAACCAGGCAGAAATTTAAATATACGGAGGATGTCACTTGGAAAAATGCACACATGCACACACACATATATATCCAATATTTTTATATATATATATATGCACACAGAAAAAGCATGCATGCATACACATACATACATTCATACATGCACATATACAGTATGTTTATGAAATAAACATATTGAATAACTACTAAGTTACTCAATATACATATTAGTGTGTATATACATGTGTATATATATATTGAGTAACTTATTTGTAGCAGTTAACAAGAAGTTGTTAGGAGTATGAAACCTGAAGCCAATCCCTTCAGATTAACTTCTGACTCTACCACTTACTTCTTCACCTCTAAAATTGGACCTCAATAATTTTTACTTCATTGTATTTATATAAGTATTAAACGAGTTACTTATGAAATTTTTAGAACAATGCTTGGCAAGTCAGTGTTAGCTAAATTTCAGTAATTGTTACTCAGTAAGTGTTAGAAAATAGATATATTTAGATTTTTGTTGTAGGTTTTGGTTTTATTTTGAGACAGGGTCTTTCTCTATCATCCAGGCTGGTGTGCAGTGGTGCAATCTTAGATCACTGCAGCCTCAAACTCCTGGGCTCAAGGGATGTTATCACCTCGGATGCAGAAGGTAGTGCTGAAATTATGATTTTCACAGATAGATGAGTACAGGTAGGTAGAAAACATATTAAAAAATGACACTGAAATATATACTTTTAAATGTTTAGTAATTTTATCAAGCCATATAACCTCTTATATTGAAAATTAGTCAATATAATTTTTCTCTTATTACCATATATGATTTAAAGTATTTTATTATTTAGAAGTAAACATGACAAACATCCATTACAGCACATAGATAATCTTAATACAAGAAATATATTTTTTATGGTAAAAGTGTGGATAAAGTAAAATGATAAAGAATCCTTACCTCAAATGATATATAAAATATATACAGCTTTTCCCTGATATAGCAACTTAAATAATTTTACTTAACCCTCAGTTGTCTTATCTTATTAATAAATTTGCCTGAGTGCTGACTTTATTAGAATGTCCCATTGGGTAGAAATTAGGATTTAATCAGCATTCAAATTTGTAAAAGATACATTAAAATTTATGACATCTTTCCTCTGGAAAATATCACTAAATTTAAATCGTTTCATTTTACGGTTTTAGTATACATTTGCTTATAGGACAATATCTTCAAGTGATTCCCTCCCACTGTCTGGACTAATATGTCATCAACTTTGATTGAAAGATCAAAGGAGTAATAATTCAATATATTTCAGTGATAGTAGATAATTATATTCAATTATATATATATATATACTGATTGTATACATATACCTTAGTACGCTGGGGCTGCTATAAAAAACCACCATATCATCCAGCGATCCCAATACTAGATCTATTCCCAAAAGAAAAGAAATCACTATACTGAAGAGATGCCTGCATGACCATGTGTATTGCAACACTATTCAGGACAGCCAGCATTTGGAAGTAACCTAAGTGTCCATCAGCAGATAAATGGATAAAGAGAATATGGTACATATACACAATGCAGTACTATTCAGTCATAGAAAAGAATAAAATCCTGTCTTCTGCAACCACATGAATGGAATTGGAGGTCATCGTGTTAAGTGAAATAAACCAGGCACAGAAAGACAAACTTTGCATGTTCTCATTTGTTTGTGGGAGCTTAAAAATTTAAACAACTGAACTCATGGAGATAAGAGTAGAATGACGGTTACCAGAGAAAGAGAAGGGTAGTGGTGATGGGGGTGGGAATGGCTAACGAGCACAAAAATATAGTTACATAGAATGAATAAGATCTAGTATGTGATAGCACAACAGGGTAACTACAGTCAACACTATTTTGTTGTGCATTTAAAAGTAATTAAAAGGGCCTGGTGCTGTGGTTCACTCCTGTAATTCTAGCATTTTGGGAAGCCGAGGCTGATGGATCACTTGAGGTCAGGAGTTCGAGACCAGACTGGTCAAAATGGTGAAACCCCGTCTCAACTAAAAATACAAAAATTAGCCGGGCATGGTGGCAGGTGCCTCTAATCCCAGCTTCTCGGAAGGCTGAGGCGGGAGAATCTCTTGAACCTGGGAGGTGGAGGTAGCAACGAGCCAGGATTGCACCACTGCACTTCAGCCTGGGTGACGAGTGAGATTTCATCTCAAAATAAATAAATACATAAATACAATAAATAACCAAAAAAGTATAATTGGATTGTTTCTAACACAAAGAAATGATAAATGTTTGAGGTGATGGATACCCCACTTACCCTGATATGATTATAGCACATTGTGTCCCTAAATCAAAATATCCCAGGTACCCCTTAAACCTATATACCTACTATGTACCCACAAAAATTAAAAATTAAAAAATATCTTCTAGGCAGACACAGCAGCATTTTCTAAGCCAAGAAAGTATGGTAGAAAAATATATCATAAACTGAATAGCTTAGAAACAACAAAAATTTATTTCTAACCATTTTGGAACTTCAAAGTTCAAGATAAAGGCACTGACAGATTTAGTGTTTGGTGAAGGCTCACTTTCTGGCTTACAAACTGGGCCTTTTTGCTGTGTCCTTATATGGTAGAAGGAGTGAAGGAGGTCTCTGGGGTCTCCTTTATAAGGGCACTAATCACATTCATAAATTCTCTATTATCAGGACTTAACCATCTCCCAAAGGCTCCCCTTCCTCTTTTTAATACCGTCGTATTAGGTGTCAGGTTTCAACATTTAAAATTTGGGATTTCATATTCAGTTCATGATACTACATTCATACACACACACACACACACACACACAGAGCCATTAATACCATCTAATGCTTATTTACATGGGCCATAGTATATATATTTAAAATCGGAAAAGGAAATGAAGAATTACAAAACCTAGTCTTTACGTCTTCACTTTTCTGAAAAATAAAGATATTACACATCTTCATATTCAAGAGCTATATAATAAAATTTCAATCAGCATAGATTTTAAAATATTACTTAATATGAACTTCTTGTAACATATTCAATTAAAATCTGCATACCTGAACAGCAAGTCACACAAGAATTTCTTGGTGAAAATCAGAATGATCATTTCTCCATTTAAATAAAGGCAAGAAATAATGCTCACCAACAGTTTATTGTTTTTGGTTTTGTTTTAATGTTTTTAAAAACTATGTATACTTTTTGGAACATATATATGATAGGAAAGGAAGGTATGTTTACTGTGCTTTCTCATACATTAATCATTGGCTAAGGATTTACTCAAAAATGACCTGTTTTTGTCATCACAGTGTGAATGAGAGGTAAGTCTTAACCTTCTCGATTTGTAAATCAGGAAACTGGTAACTCAAATAGTTAAACACATGCAGAAAATTATACTTGTGTGGCTATCTTAATCAATTTTCTGTTGCTTATAACAAAACACATGAAACTGGGTAATTCATATAGAAAAGGAGTGCATTTCTTACTGTTACAGTGCCTGAAAAGTACAAGGTTGAGGCGTAGCATCTAGTGAGAGCCCTCTTGCTGATGGGGACTCCAAGCAAAATCCTGAGGTGGCACAGAGTGTCACATGGAGAAGGGGCTGAGCATGCTAAAGTACTAGCTCAGTTCTCTCTCCCTCTTCTTATAAAGACATCAATGTCCCACTTCCATGATAACCCATTCATCCATTAACCTGTTAAATAATTGATGCATGAATAGATTAATCCATGATTCAGTCACCTCTTAAAGGTCCTCCTTTCAATAATGTTACATTGTGGGTTAAATTTCCACATAAGTTTTGGAGGAGACATTCAAACTATAGCAGTGGTTTCATATTAGATTGAAAGTCTATTATGTAAATTGGTAGCAAATAAATAAAGAAGGCACCATAATTTCTGATAATGGTGATATATATACCCACATTTTTTTATTATACATATATATATATATATATATATATATATATATATATTTGCATTTTTAGTAGAAACGGGGTTTCACCATTTTGGCCAGTCTGGTGTTGAACTCCTGACTTCAAGTGATCCGCCAGCCTCAGTTTCCCAAAATGCTGGAATTACAGGAGTGAACCACAGCACCAGGCCTTTTTGATTACTTTTAAATGCACAATAAAATAGTGTTGACTGTAGTTACCCTGTTGTGCTATCGCATACTAGATCTTATTCATTCTATGTAACTATATATATATCATATATATATAAAATATATATAATATGGCTTTGGCCCAATGTTGGTAGGAGTTTGGTTATAATCTATGATAGATAGATAGATCGATCTCTGTCTATAGATAGAGAGATAGATAGGTTACATTTATATAATATAAATATAGAGAAATATTTATATTTATAGATATAGATTATATAATGTATCCATCTATCTATCTATCTAATCTACCTATCTATAGATAGACACAGAGAGAGACAGAGAGAGAGAGAGATCTAGAATAGTTAGGGATAGGCTCTCTAAAAGAGGCCTTTTAACTATGTGCCTGATGAGATGAGAATGACTCAACTATGTGAAGAGACATAGGGATAATGCTCTAGGTGAAGAGCCATAGGGATAATGCTCTAGGTAGAGAAAAGAGCAAGAGAAAGAATAAGCCTGTATTCATCTAAGAGAGTTGTTGCAACTACAGCAGAGACATTGAGGAGAGAGATGGCATGAAATTAGCTTAGGAAGCTATGTCAATGCTAAATAATGCCTGGTTTTATAAGCTATGGCCAGACATTTAGGTTCTGTCCTAAATGAAGTGAAAAGTGGTTAATTACATTAAGCAAACTAGTTGTTGATAATATTCATGTTTTATAACACGTATTCTTGTATTCTGCTCCTATGTGACGAATACATCATCAGTTTGCTGAGGTTAAATTTAGTGAGGCAATTAGGGGGTCTTTAAAGTAAGCCCAAACAGAAATGATACAGGCTTGGATACAGGTGGTAGAAGAGGACACAGAAAGAAGGAGAGAGGCAGAACATATATTGGGGAGGTTGATCCAACAGAATCTACTGATACATTGAATTTGAGATTTGAGAAATGAGATGCCTAACTGAAGGAAGTATAGATTTCTGGCCCAGCTAATTGTTGAATATTGGTGTTATATGTCAATATTAAGAAAGATTGAAGAACTATTACATAAGAAAGTGAAAAATGCAGGAAAAAATAAAAGAATAAACCTACATAAGTCCAGAAATTGACCTTGCAACGAATATGAACTAGAAAATAATTTCATGGCTTGTTTTTAAAATAGTAAAACTAATGAATAATAAAATATTATTTACATAGGTTATTCATATTGTATTGGGATTTGGGCTGTAGTTCTAAAACTAAAGATAATTAATGCTAAGGCTCAGGTTCTATGGACAATACAAAAGAGTTGCCAAATACTCCATCCAGACATTAGCAATTGGTGACCATGGTAGTCCTTTGACTTAGCCCTCCACTTCATCAGATTAGGCATTATGAGAGATAACTAATTTCTACTATAGATTCTCAACTTATTTTAGTGAATTGTGATGTTCCTTCTTCCACAGTACTAACTCACCAGTAAAGAGAAAGAGGGGACAAAATAAATGCCATCTGTAGAGCATGGTGTTATATAGGCATATGGTAGACTAGCATTTCACTCTCCAGATGGCTGCTTAGTGAACTGTAGAATCACAAACCTCCACACTGTTACTATTGTAGGAAATCTGTTCACAAGGTTTGGCATGTGTCACCTGAAATTTGAGAAATCATAATGAGTGGTGTCATCTTCTCACCTGGGGAGGATTTTTAAAATGGAAAGATAAGCAGTGAAGTGCAAACAGTATTATCAATAGAAAGAATAATATCTAATCATATAGTATTGACAAGAGAAAAAAACTCTAAGACACAGTAATATTAAAGGTGAAAGGATGCAACTGTTGTATCTATATAAACATCAGATATAATACATGTTGTCAAGCAGAGATGGAGAGATATTTCATAATTTTAAATCTTTCAATTCATCATTAAAATATGATGATTCTGAATTTACAATTCTCATATATTTAAAATTGTGGTTAGAGAAGCTATAGTTTTAAAATATATGATAGTAAAGGAAATAGCTGAATATCAATGATATAAACACGCATCTCAAAAAATTATCTTTCTTAAAGATTGAACAATTTCTTTAAAAAAAGTCTTTAAGAAAGAAACAATTTCTTTAAGAATCCTTCGTTAAAGAGTGAACAATTAAAGTCAAAGACTATAGTCAGTTGTAATGTACACTTAATATTTTAAGAAGTATAGATTTCATATTGTGTTCCTACCATAACAAAATATAATTTTAAAATAAATTCATAATTGAAAACCTGCTCTTAAAAATAAATCTCCAACTCAAAAATTGTATCAGCGTATTCTACCTACATGTATTAAACAATATTAAGATGACACCATTAAGAAGATGACACCATTCACTATGGATTTCTCAGATTCCAGGTGACATATGCCAATCTTATTCAAACGCTCCCATACAATAGAAAAAGAGGAAACACAGAACAATTCATATAAAAAGGCCATCATAACCTTGACACTACAAAAGAAAGAAAAAGTACCAGCCAATCTCACTTATTGAAATAACATTGTACTCTAAAAACATTTTAATCCACTTTGTTACAACTGTATACATGTTTTATTAACAAATATATAAATATAGCAAAATAATGTTGGGCTTATTCTGGGAGAGCAAGATTTATTTAATATTTTAAAAAATATGATTTGTCACAGTGACACAAAAAAGGAATCAACCTCCTCAATTGCAGAAAAATTATTTGATGGTATTTAAAATTTATTAAGAAAATGTCTTAACAAGTTAGGTATATTAACTCCCATTCACAATTGCCACAAAGAGAATAAAATACCTAGGAATACACTAACAAGGTAAGTGAAGAACCTCTTCAAGGAGAACTACAAATGACTGCTCAAGGAAATCAGAGAGGACACAAATAAATAGAAAAATATTCTATGCTCTTGGATAGGGAGAATCAGTGTTGTGAAAATGGCCATACTGCCCAAAGTAATATATAGATTAAGTGCTATTCCTGTTAAATGTAACATTTATATTTTTCACAGAATTAGAAAAAATGATTTTAAAATTCATCTGGAACCAAATGAAAAGGCCACATAGCCAAGACAATCCTAAGCACAAAGAACAAAGCTGGAGGCATCACACCAACTTCACACTATACTACAAGGCTACTGTAACCAAAACAGCATGGTACAAAAATAGACACATAGACCAATGGAACTGAAAAGAGAACTCAGAAATAAGACTGCACACCTAAACTATCTGATCTTCAACAAACCTGACAAAAACAAGCAACAGGGAAAGAATTCGCTATTTAATAAATGGTGCTGGGAGAACTGGCTAGCCATATGCAGAAAATTAAAACTGGACTCCTTTCTTACACCTGATTGATTGAGGACTTAAATGTAAAACCCCAAATTATAAAAACCTTAGAAGAAAATCTAGGCGATACTATTCAGGACGTAGGCATGGGTAAAGATTTCATGATGAAAATACCAAAGGCGATTGCAACAAAATAAAAAATTGACAAATGGGATATAATTAAACTAAAAAGCTTTTGCACAGCAAAAGAAACTATCATCAGAATGAACAGACAGGCTACAGAATAGGAGAAAATTTTTGCAATTCGTGTCCCTGACAAAGGTCTAATATTCAGAGTCTGCAAGGAACTTACACAAATTTACAAGAGAAGACCAGGTGCTGTGGCTCCTACATGTAATCCCAGCACTTTGGGAGGCCAAGGCAGGCAGATGACTCTGAGGTCAGGAGTTCGAGAGCAACCTGGCCAAAATGGTGAAACCCCACCTCTACTAAAAATACAAAATTAGCTGGGCGTGGTGGTGGGTGCCTGTAATCTCAGCTACTTGGGAGGCTGAGGCAGGAGAATCATTTGAACCCAGGAGGTGGAGGTTGCAGTGAGCCAAGATCATGCCACTGCACTCTAGTCTGGGTGACAGAGACTCTGTCTCAAAAAAAAAAAGAAAAAAAATTACAAGAAAAGAACAACCCCATTAAAAAGTGAGCAAGGGACATGAAGAGATACCTCTCCAATGAAGACAGTCACATGGCCAAGAAACATGAAAAAAAGCTCAACATCATTGATCATTAGATAAATTCAAATCAAAACCACAATGAGACACCATCTCATGCCAGTCAGAGTGGTGAGTATTAAAAAGTCAAGCAACAACAGATGCTGGTAAGGTTGTGGAGAAAAAATTAACCCTTTTACACTGTTGGTGGGAGTGTAAATTAGTTCAACAAGTGTGGAAGACAGTGTCGCGATTCCTCGAAGATCTAGAAGCAAAAATACCATTTGATCCAGCAATCTTATTACTTGATATATACCCTAAAGAATATAAATTATTCTATTATAAAGATACACACATGTACATGTTCATTGGAACACTCTTCATAATAGCAAAGACATGGAATCAACCCAAATGCCCATCAGTGATAGACTGAAAAACAAAAATGTGGTACATATATACCATGGAAGACTATGCAGCCGTAAAACAGAATGAGATCCTGTTCTTTGCAGGGACATGGATGGATCTGGAAGTCGTAATCTTCAGCAAACTAATGCAGGAACATAAAATTAAACACAGCATGTGGGCACTGAATGATGAGAACACATGGACACATGGTGGGGAACAACATACACTGGGGCCTGTCATGGGGATGGGATAGGGGAGGGAGAGCTTCGAGAAAAATAGCTAATGGATGCTGGACTTAATACCTAGGTGATGGGTTGATCTGTGCAGCAAACCAACATGGCACATGTTTACCTATGTAACAAACCTGCACATCCTGCACGTGTACCCAGAACTTAAAATATAAGTTGAAGAAAAAATAAAAATAAATAAGTGAATAAATTTGGTCATTTTTTTGGAAGTACCAACTGAAGCTGAAAGAGTATTTTATGTCCCAGGAATCTCCATCCGCAGGCCTTTACCTAAGTAAAATGCAAATTTGCATGTACCAAAAAATATGTCCAATAATATCTGAAGCAGTGCAATTTATAAGAACCCAAACTGGATATAACCCAATTGTCGAGTGATAGCGATACTCAAATCTCTTCTTGCAGTGTGAAAGCAACCATATACAATATAAATAAATGTGTGTGATATTATTTACAAAACAGGAATGAGCCAGAAGTGGCCCAAAGTAAGTAGCTTGCTGATCCCTACTACAGAGCCAAAAATACACAAACTGCAGCTAAGCACAACAACGTCGATGAGTCTCACAAATATAAAGTTGAACAGAGAAGAAGCCAGACATAAAATAAATTCATAATGCTAATAAACCAGGATCCTTGGAGAAACGGTCTGTAGAAGGGAATATACAAAATGAGCCTCAAACATTTTACAGTGCCAGAAAGCATCAAAGTCACAACAATGATGGAAGAGTTTATCAAAACGGCACAGAAGTCAACTGAACGAGCACCCAATGACCAAAGCTGGAAAAGTTTAAGTGAAAAAACAAACAGCATGTATTGCATTATAACCCAAAGTGTAAGATAAATATCCATGAGCTCATAGTGGTACAAAGAAATGTTTGAATAAATGGATAAATAAGGTATAAGAGTCAAATCTCTCATGCAGAATTACAAATGATAATATAGATACTCAGCCATCAAGGAGATGTGGCCTAATTCCTGCTCCTTAAAAGTAGGCTTCACATTAATGACTTCCTTCCAAAAAATACACTTTTGGAATGAGTGAAAAAATAAATAAAGAAAGAAAAACCTGGTGAAACCCCGTCTCTACTAAAAATACAAAAATTAGCCAGGCATGGTGGCGTGCGCCTGTAGTCCCAGCTACTGGGGAGTCTGAGACACCAGAATCGCTTGAACCCGGGAGGCAGAGGTTGCAGTGAGCTGAGATTGTGCCACTGCACTCCAGCCTGGGCGACAGAGTGAGACTGTCTCAAAGAAAAACAAACAAACACAAAAACCAGAAACAAAAAAAACCTAAGTAACTCTACAGACAGGAAATCTAAGAAACTACTTCAGCTAGGTGACCAAGCCTATCTTCAATGAAAATTTCAACTGATAGTATGTACCCTTGATATGATGTTATAGGAATAGCACTTCTCCTCTGTGGGCTTCCTTTCCCAAACCCTGGTTAATCATGAGAAAAATATGTGACAAACCAAAACTGAGGAATGGTGTATAAAATTCCTGACTAGTACTCCTGAAATCTGTCAAGGTCATCAAAAATAAGGAAAGTCTGAGAAAGGGTGACAGTCTATTGAAGCCTAAGGAGACAGGATTATTAAACAGAATGTACTATCCTGAGAGGGATCCTGTTATAGAAAAGTAAAAGGAATGCATTAGGTAAAAACCAAAGATATACAACTGAAGTATGAAATTTAGTTAATAATAATGTATTAAAATTGGTTCATTAGTTGTGACAAATATATCACACAATGTACGATCTAAACAACATGGGAAATGGTGCAGGTTATACAGAAACTATCGATACTATATTTGCAACTCTTCTGTGAATCTAAAATTATTTTATAATACAAGCTTATTAAGATGTAAAATTTATGATTCAAAAAAGCAGTCAAAACCAAACTATAGTGTTTAGATATACATGCTTGAACGGTAAAATATAAAGCAAAGCAGAAAGTGATTTTTCTTAAAGTCAGGTTAATAATTATCTTGTGAAAAAGGAACAGATAGCAATTGGAGGATGAAATGAAGTGGGCTTTTTGGATGCGGGCAATTTTCTTTTTTTTTACCTGGGTGGTGGTAACAAAGTACTTCCTTTGTAGTAAATCATTGAGCTGCATATTTTTGCATACATTTCTATATTTGTATCCCTACTCCTTAAATGTAGGCTGCACATAATGACTTCCTTCCAAAAAAATACATTATGGAAATAGAGTGGAAAATAAAAGAGTAACTTTACAAAGGAGAAACTTAACAAATACTGCCTCAGCATCATCAATGATCAGTCATGTTGTATCGTGTATCCTTGTTATGATGTGATATAAATTGCATTTCACCTCTGCGGTCTCCTTTCCAAAACCCATATTTCCAGTTGAATCATAAGAAAAACATCTGACAAACTAAAACTGAGGAACATTTTATAAAATACCTGACCAGAATTTTTGTGCTAAATTGATCTATCTATCTATCTATCTATCTATCTATCTATCTATCTATCTATCTATCTAATCTATCTTCTGTCTATCTATCATCTATCATCTACCTATCCATCATCTATCTATCTATCTATCTATCTATCTATCTATCTATCTGCAAAGAGAAGTGCCATCTTGTTGAAATAAGGGGATTCCAGCAAGAAGTTGTAATGGATATATCATGAGATAAATTAGTTTAGTCAGGTGTTGCATCACCAACAGCAGATAACGCTGGAGGGAAGCATCCTTGCACAGATCTTCCATAGTAATTCTGCCTTATGATTTCTGAGAACTAAAAGGTGAGGGCTTACCACACAGAGGGCATTAAACAAGATTACAAAAATATAATCTAAGAAAACTCCTTTTACTCCTATCTGTTCCTCCCCTCAATTGTGATCATTGAGGAGCCAGTTGTAGGAGGAAAAAAAAAAAAAGGCTAAGCAGATTGAAAGAATAGACCATACCCCTTTTTCCCAATGAGGTTTCCAACTAAAGTTCAGGATTTTTCTGGAAAAAAAAAAAAAAAAAGGAGACTATTTAAATTGGATATAATGTTGGTGTTTTAAAATTAGACCACACTAGACTTATTAGAACACAAATTCCATGAGATCTGCACATGATATTGGCAAGATTTTGAGAAAAGAAATTCCCAAAGCACATTTAATTAGATAAAAATAAAATTTCTTCTGTCTGTACTTATTAAATTCATTCCATTAAAAATGTCATTGCAATATGCACCTAAACATATATTTTGACTTAAACATAGAAATATGCAAAAAATATGTCCATTGTTAAAAGTAGAGCCTGATAAAATTTCTATTTTCTTTCTTTCATAAACTACACCCATAACAAATTTTCTATTATATATAATAAATAATATATATAATTGAATAAAAAAATGTAGTATACACACACACACAGAGAGAGAGAGAGAGGAGAGAGAGAAAGAGAGAGAGAGAGAATGAGAGTATTTTAGAGACAGGGTCTTGCTGTTGCCCAGGCTACAGTGCAGTATACATCTGAATAAAAATAAAAATCCTAGAAAATACAACTTAATTATAAATCCTTCTAGGTATTTGTAGTTTTTGTTTCTCTTAATCATTTTCTTCTTCATAATTCATATCATTAGATAAGTTGATTTTAGCAACTCACATTTATCAAATTTTCCAAATGTTTAAATTTCCAAAAATTTAATTTTCATTAAATGATAGCTTTTAGGTATTACTATTTCTTATGTTTTTATAGTGTGTACTTAAATCTCAAACTTATTTGAGAACAGATATCACTGATACTAACCATTAACAGGTTTTCAATTAACTAGGGTGGAAGAAGTGTTTCGAGTATCTGTTAGTGTGTTTTATGATGTTCATAATTACTAAAGAAATTTAGTATGTCACTTAAGTGAAAATCATTTAAAAGGTTTCTACTACCTAAAGTTTAAGTTCCTTAGAAGCTTCCCAGTGGTGACGTCCTGGGTGCAGTTTGATACATCTGGAACTCTAGAGGAAGGTCTCCCACTGTATATATAAACGTGGGTGATGCCAGCACAAAGATATATTAAGCTATGAGAAGTGATGAGATTACCTAGGAACAGAAAATAAAGAAAGAGGTGAAGAGAGCTCAAGGATAAAGCTCAGAGAAACTGCAAGCATTAGAATCAGCAAAGAGGATGCAGAGTTGGCAAAGTGGAAAAAGAGCGGCGAGTGAGGGGGAAAAAGTCCAGGATGATTTGACGTGAGCTAAAGTCAGAGAGATTATTTTGAGAAGGAGATGAAGACAGATGTCAACTGTGAAGCATGGTGCTGAGAGTTCAAATACTATCAAACCTAAAAAGTGACCACTCGACTCAGTGCCCTTGTGAAGATGTGAACCAGATGACAAAAGTTTGGGAAGATAATAAGAGAGAAATAAGTTGAAATAGCAGTAGAATCATATTCAGACCATTTTGATGTGAAGGGAAGTAGGAAGTGACTAGAAGAGAAGGAGACAATTAGAAATCTTTGAAAACATATGATTTTAAGGTAATGACGTTGTAGAAATGGACCCAAGTTGAAAATGACTAAAGGAATGAGGATAATCAAAGAGTAAATGCCCAGTCTCTGAAGCATAAGTGAGAATACAGCTTTTAGGAAGAAATTTACTTCCTAATAACAAAAGGTAAAAGGCAAGATGAGCACACTTCCATCTAAGATAGTTGTAGAGAGAAGTTCTAGAAAACCTAATGCTTTCTGTTTTCCTTTCAATATGATACAATGTCATCCGCCAATGGCTCTTGTGCTGGTAGTGGGGACAAAGGATGTATAAAAAGTTGATCACAGATGAGAGAAGAAATAAATAAAATTGCTTTTTGAGAGGCTGGAAGTGAGTTTCCAGGGAGATATTTTAGGGCTGTAGTTTAACATCTGTTTGAGGTTGACACCATTTATTTAGAATGAAGCTAGCCACTTTTATAAGTTTCTCCTGTAACATAGATAAAAATGTGGGGATGTTGTAAGGGAGAGATTATAATGTTGGACCATAGACTACAACATGTACAAGAAAGTCAGTGGAGTGTACTGATGTTTTAGGAGAATATGGCAGATTTATTGAATTTGAGTTTTTAAATGTTTAAAAATAAAGTGCTTTTAGACAATCTTATCCCTTACATGAGGACATAGGCTTACCAAATTGACTTTTTAGGATGTGAGGGACAAAATTACTTATTATTCAAATATTTCCCATCCGTTCTATTTAGAAGAGTGACTAAATACAATTTGATCTATTATTTGGGCAGGTGTATTCATATAACCCCATTGTAGACTTTCATCCATTGAAATGAGAATGTAGATTCATGAAACATGTGCAAAACTGTCTAATGGATGTGGGGGTGCTTAAAATCGTAATCAGAGATCATTTGGGGCATGTTTGTAGAGAAGGTCAGTCAAGAGAAAGATGTCACCAAATACTTTGAAATGTAAGTGTTGCTATAATCGTTCTAATTTTAAAGATTAGCTTTTTAGTTATAGTTAGATTGATATTAAAACGTCAAAATATTGCTAAAATAATGTTTGATTTGGAGCAGCCCCTTTTAATTTGTTCGTATTTTGTCAGCCTAGAGCATTGATCATGGTCTAATTGCAGCTTCTTTTGCTTCCAATTGTGTATTCCCATTCATTTCTTTATACAGGCAGCTTTCAGGCACATGCATAATTGTGTCTAATTTTATGAGTCTCAAATTCAGATTGTGATGACTAAATGAGATCCTTTGTTTTTTGCTTGCTTAGTCTCTCTTCCACGTCAAAATTTCTACAAATAATTAGTTCCTTTTTAAAAAAAAATATATTATTTTACATATTAAAGCTCAATGAGTTCTGAGATCCAAGTAAAGTATCATTTTGGAACTGGAACAGCATTTACCATAGAATCTGCTTTCATACAGGAAGGGAGATCATCTTAGTATTTCTAACACCATTAATTAAAATGATACCAGAAATGCAGCATTAGAAAGAGAAAAATTTGCAGGACATTTTTGAATAGTCTCCTAGATTAAGCTGGTCATTGTCTCAGTCTTCATAAAACCAATCACACATCACAGAGTTAGATAACGAATATCTAGGCATATGGATTTGGTACATATATCATCCTACAAAATTACTGTCAAAATGCAAGATGAGAATTACAAGAAATATGAACGAAAATAATTTCAAAAAACAGTTATCTCTCCCAAGATCCTAGGCAGTCACTGTAGAGCTTCCTGGCAGCATAAAGCAGTGGGAGCCCGCTAATGAGGCAAGTCATCCGTTATCATTGCTGTGCTTAGCCTGATTTAGTTATCTGAATCAAAATGACAGATTCAGGAGGAAGGCTCCTGGGAACTCGACTGAAAATGTTATGTTGATGTAACCATGCATTTATCAGTCTAGTGGAGTGCTTCTTAGTCTCCATGCCAACAATAAAAAGAAGCAAAAATATTGGGTTAAAGGGCACGATGATAACTGCTAAAAGGAGCTCTGAATCTTGAAACAAGTCCTGGAAACACATCAAAACAGAACCTCTTTAAAGCATAAATCACACAGGACCTATAAAACAAAAATACAAGGCAAAAAGAAAAAAAAAAAGAAACAACAACAACAACAACAAAAAACCCCACAAAAGTGCACAAGCAACAAAGAGCACGATGAAAGTAATGGTACCTCACATTTCAATGCTAACATTGAATGTAAATGGCCTGAATGCTCCACTTAAAATATACAGAACTGCAGAATGGGTAACAACTCACCAACCAACTATCTGCTGCCTTCAGGAGACCCACCTAACACACAAGAACTCACATAAACTTAAAGTAAATGAGTGGAAAAAGGCATTTCATGCAAATGGACACCAGAAGCGAGCAGGGGTAGCTATTCTTATATCAGACAAAACAAACTTTAAAACAATAGCGGTTAAAAGAGACAAAGAGGGACAGTATATAATGCTAAAAGGTCTTGTCCAACAGGAAAATATCACAATTCTAAACATATATCCACCTAACACTAGAGCTCCCAAATTTTTAAACAATTACTAATAGACCTAAGAAATGAGATAGACAGCAACACAATAATAGTGGGGGACTTCAATACTCCACTGACAGCACTGGACAGCTCATCAAGACAGAAAGTCAACAAAGAAACAATGGATTGAAACTATACCTTGGAACAAATGGACTTAACAGATATATACAGAACATTTCATTGAACAACAACAAAATACACATTCTATTCAACAGCACGTGGAACTTTCTCCAAGATAGACAATATGATAGGCCATAAAACGAGCCTCAATAAATTTAAGAAAATTGAAATTATATCAAGCACTCTCTCAGACCACAGTGGAATAAAACTGGAAATAACTCCAAAAGGAATCTTTGAAACCATGCAAATACATGGAAGTTAAAACACCTGCTCCTGAATGAGCATTGAGTCAAAAATGAAATCAAGATGGAAATTTAAAAATTCTCCAAACTAAATGACAACCTATCAAAACCTCTGGGATACAGCAAAGGCAGTGCTAACAGGAAAGTTCATAGCCCTAAGCACCTACAACAAAAAGTCTGAAAGAGCACAGACAGACAATCTAAGGTCACACCTGAAGGAATTAGAGAAACAAGAACAAATCAAACCCAAACCCAGCAGAAAAAAGGAAATAACCAAGCTCAGAGCAGAACTAAATGAAATTGAAACAAAAGAATACAAAAGATAAATGAAAAAAAGCTGGTTCTTTGAAAAGATAAATAAAATTGATAGACCATTAGCAAGATTAACCAAGAAAAATAGGAGAGAAAAATCCAAATAGCCTCACTAAGAAATGAAACAGGAGATATTACAGCAGACACCACTGAAATATGAAAGATCATTCAAGGCTACTGTGAACACCTTTATGCACATAAACTAGAAAACCTAGAAGACAGGGACAAATTCCTGGAAAGATACAACCCTCCTAGCTTAAATCAGGAAATATTAGATACCCTGAACAAACCAATAACAAGCAGCAAGATTGAAATGGTACTTAAAAATTACCAACGAAAAAAAGTCCAGGACCAAGCAGATTCACAGCAGAAATCCACCAGACGTTCAGGGAAGAATTGGTACTCATCCTTTTGACACTGTTCCACAGATAGAGAAAGAAGGAACCCTTCCTAATTCATTCTATGAAGCCAGCATCACCCTAATACCAAAACCAGGAAAGGACCCAACCAAAAAATAAAACTACAGACTTATATCTCTGATTAACATAGATGCTAAAATCCTTAACAAAATACTAGCTAACCAATTCCAACAACATATCAAAAAGATAATCCACCATGATCAACTGGGTTTCATACAAGGCATGTAGGGATGGTTGAACATACGCAAGCCAATAAATGAGATACACCACATAAACAAAAGCAAAAATCACATGATCACCTCTATAGAAGCAGAAAAAGCATTTGACAAATTCCAGCATCCCTTTATGATTAAAACTCTCAGCAAAATAGGCATAAAAGAGACATACCTTAATGTAATAAAATCCATTTGTGACAAACCAACAGCCAACATAATACTGAACAGGGAAAAGTTGAAAGTATTCTGAGAACTGGAACAAGGCAAAGATGCCCACTCTCACCACTCCTCTTCAGCATAGTACTGGAAGTCCTAGCCAGAGCAATCAGACAAGAGAAATAAATAAAGGGCATCCAAATCAACAAAGAGGAAGTAAAACTGTCACTGTTTGCTGATGATATGCTCGTTTACCTTGAAAACCCTAAGGACTCCCCTAGAAAGCTCCTAGAACTGATAAAAGAATTCAGCGAAGTCTCCAGATATAAGATTAATGTACATAAATCAGTAGTTCTTCTATACACCAACAGCGACCAAGCAGAGAATCAAAACAAGAATTCAATCCCTTTTACAATAGCTACAAAAAAAAAAAAAACTTACGAATATACCTAACAAAGGAGTCAAAAGACCACTACAAGTAAAACTAAAAAACTAAAAAACTAAAAAAACACTGCTGAAAGAAATCATAGATGACACAAATGGAAACACATCCCATGCTCATGGATGGGTAGAATCAATATTGCGGAAATGACCATACTGCCAAAAGCATTCTATAAATTCAAAGCAATTCTCATCAGAGTACCATGATCATTCTTCACAGAATTAGAAAAAACAATTCTAAAATTCATATGGAACCAAAAAAGAGCCCGCATAGCCAAAGAAAGATTAATCAAAAAGAGCA
This sequence comes from Pongo pygmaeus, assembly GCF_028885625.2. NCBI lineage: Eukaryota > Metazoa > Chordata > Mammalia > Primates > Hominidae > Pongo > Pongo pygmaeus. Next base: position 141,769,879 of record NC_072378.2, on the reverse strand, counting down.
AATATGGAGGCATCACACTACCTGATTTCAAACTATACTATAAGGCCATAGTCACCAAAACAGCATGGTACCGATATAAAAATAGGCACATAGACCAACGGAACATAATAGAGAACCCAGAAATAAACCCAAATACTTACAACCAACTGATCTTCGACAAAGCAAACAAAAACATAAAGTGGGGAAAGGACACCCTTATCAACAAATGGTGCTGGGATAATTGGCTAGCCGTATGTAGGAGAATGAAACTGGATCCTCATCTCTCACCTTATACAAAAATCAACTCAAAATGGATTAACGACTTAAACCTAAGATCTGAAACTATAAAAATTCTAGAAGATAACATTGGAAAAATCCTAGACATTGGCTTAGGCAAGGATTTCATGACCAAGAACCCCAAAGCAAATGCAATAAAAACAAAGATAAATAGCTGGGACATAATTAAACTAAAGCGCTGTTGCACAGCAAAAAGAACAGTCAGCAGAGTAAACAGACAACCTACAGAGTGGGAGAAAATCTTCACGATCTATACACCTGACAAAGGTACTTGCACACGGATGTTAGTGGCAGCACAATTCACAATTGCAAAATTGTGGAACCAACCCAAATGCCCATCAATCAAAGAGTAGATAAAGAAACTGTGGGGTGTGTGTGTATATGTGTGTGTATATATATGTTTATATATGTATATATATAATGGAATATATATATATTTCACATATATATGTGGAATATATATATATTTCACATATATATGATGGAATATATATAGATATTTCACATATATATGATGGAATATATATATGTATTCCACATATATATATGATGGAATATATATATATGTATTCCACATATATATGATGGAATATATATATGTATTCCACATATGTATATGATGGAATATATATATATGTATTTCACATATGTATATGATGGAATATATATATGTATTTCACATATGTATATGTGGAATATATATAGGTATTCCACATATATATATGTGGAATATATATAGGTATTCCACATATATATATGATGGAATATATATAGGTATTCCACATATATATGATGGAATATATATATATGTATTCCACATATATATGATGGAATATATATATATGTATTCCACACACACACACGTGTGTGTATATATACACACACACACACACACATATATATATATATTTATATATATGATGGAATACTACGCAGCCACAAAAAGGAATGCATTAACAGCATTTGCAGTGACCTGGATGAGATTGGAGACTGCTATTCTAGGTAAAGTAACTCAGGAATGGAAAAACCAAACATCATATGTTCTCACTGATATGTGAGAGCTAAGCTATGAGGATGCAAAGGCATAAGAATGATACAGTGGACTTTGGAGACTTGGGGGAAAGAGTGGGAGGTGGGTGAGAGATAAAAGACTACAAATATGATGCAATGTATACTGCTCAAGTGATGGGTGCATGAAAATCTCACAAATCACCACTAAAGAACTTATTCATGTAACCACCTGTACCCCAGTAACTTATGAGAAAAAAATGGCATGCTTTAGGAAAACGAATATTGGGCAAGATATTTGCTTTATAAACAGGGTTAGTTAAACATTGAAACGAGCTCCATGCCCTGACCAACTCAGGGCTTCTCAACACATAAGAGGTTTTATAAAGTAATTTCAGATTGTCAGGAACAATTTTGCTCTTTCCCTTTAGGATTACTTATAACTTTAGCTTTTGCAACTATAACCGATGTTATTGGCAGCCTATTAACTTTATTCTACTGTGAAAACTGAAAGAATTAACTCCTTCTGTCCTCTCCTAATCCTCTACTGTTCTCCAAAGCCAGTAGTAGACAGCTGTTTTTAAAGTGCATTTGACATGCTAGGCATGAATTTAAGAGGCTTGATAAAAGAGGTACTGAAAATAAGAAAAAGAAAGAATCCAAATTACCTAAGGGGAACACAAGCTGTTGACAAATAGCTCTATCTGCCAGTTCTCCGTTTGAGAAAGATTTTTGATATTTCTGATCAGTGGGCTAGACAGATTTTTCTTGTTATGAGAAAACTATCAACATTCAGAAAATAGCATTAAGGACACATTAAAAACCACATATGATGAAGAAAAGATTGCTCTTCTAAATATAGAATAGCTCATTGCACAAATCTCATTCAATCAAAGATAATAGAACTGAAGATGGTTTATAAAAGAGAATATTTTTTGGACATATGCACAAGTTTTCATTATAGGATATGAACAGAACCAAGAATAGAGAAACACACATATTCTTCCATTTGATGTGTCTGGTTTATTTTATGCTAAGGAGTGGAAATGTATAAAACATCTTTAACTACTCCCCTGGAGTCATTTAAGTTGATTTGGGCATTACATTAGGATTTAACAATTTTCTAAACTGATCCAATTTAATGCTTTTTAAAGAACTCACTTTCTTGGTCTTTCAAGCAGCCTCTCTACATCTCCAAAACAAAATGCCCAGCTGTATAAATGAATGAAATAAGGCCTGCAGGAAGCCAAAAGCCTAATTTTAACCACATGCTGGAAAGTAGAATTTATCTCTTTCATCCAAGTTTTTTCTTCTCCTTTCATTGGGAACTACGCCTTTGTTGGTGATTTTTTTTCTAGACCATTGATTCATTATTTAATCTAGGTTGAAGATAGTTTTAATGATAAATAGGCAGCTCTTCATCTCTTATCACCTCTTTATAGGTTACTCTTCACAGTGGATATCTATTCACCATTACATTCCCACATTTTGTCATAATGTCTAGGATCTTCACCTGAAAAAATCCTTAAAATATTCAAGTGTTTGGGCAAATACCTGCTAGATGGACTGGGTTCCATCTAGCTCCACCTAAATCCTGCTCTGAGCGCAGGTTTTCTTGCGGTGGTCTGTGCTGACTTCTGAAGCCTAGCTCCTTAGCTGCCAATCACACCTACATGATATAAGAATGACCTGTGCATCCTTCGTTAAGTGGATCTTAAGCAAGAACTAAGAAATCCTATCAGGCTACTCTCTGTGGTTACTCTCTTAAAGGCCTGGTCATCTCCAATCATGCCCATTTTGTTTTCATTGTTCTGTATATTTTTCAGTATTTTTAACTTATTACTTCGTTGACTGACACTCTATTTACTCAGCGTTCTTTATAAAATTCCACTGTAATTCACCATGACTTGAGGGCTTCCTCAGAAGTACTTTAGGACATCTATTCAATAGAAAAAAAGAGTTGATGAAGCACATATTATATGTCCTTTTCTACATTGCACTCAGGGAGGAAACTGAAGTTGGTTTGCTTTTTAACTTTTTTTATTGAATAGATGTCCTAAAGCAGCAGTTCCCAACATTATTGGCACCAGGGACAGGTTTCATGGAAGACAGTTTTTCCATGGACTGGAGGAGGGGGTGGTTTCAGGATGACCCAAGCACATTACATATATTGTGTACTTTATTTCTATTATTATTACATTGTGATATATAATGAAATAATGATACAACTGAACGTATTTTAGAATCAGTGGGAGCCCTGAGCTTTATTTTTCCTGCAACTAGGTGGTCCCAAATGTGGGTGATGGGAGACAGTGACAGATCATCAGGCATTAGATTCTCATGAGGAGTACACAAGCTAGATCCTTTACATGCACAGCTCACAATAGAGTTTGCATTCCTGAGAACCTCGTGCCCCAGATGATCTGACAGGAGGCAGAGCTCAGGCACTCATGCTTGTTCACCTGCTCCTCACCTTCTGTTGTGTGGCCCTGTTCCTAACAGGCCATGGAGGGGAACCATGGGTACCAAGGGTTTGGGTCCCTCATCCTAAAGTACTTTCGAGAAAGCCCTCAAGTCACAGTGAATTCTAGTGGAATTTTATAAAGAAAGTTGATTAAAGACGGTGTTAGTCAAGGAAGTAATAAGTTAAGAATACTAAAAAAAATAGTGAAGCACAGTCCACCAAGTGAGGTAAGTATCACGCACAGTAAGTTATGACACAAGAAAATATACAACAATGTGAAGAATAAGATAAAATATATCATTTCTGAGTTCCCCTCAGGTGCCTACTAAAGCAATAAAAGTTCATAGCAAGGGGCTCAAACTCAAGCAACCAAGCTATGTGTGTGTGTGTGTGTTTGTGCATGTGTGCATGTGTGATATACTGATTCTTCTGGGAGTGTATCTTACAATACAATGAGCTTGAACTTCTACAAGAAAGCATTCAGTTGCAGATCCAGGAGGTTCTGCCCAAGTGAAGTTAGCTAGCTAGCAAAGAGGGAAGAAAATACATGCTGCATGCCCCAAAGCCCCATGCTGGCCATTTTCTTTTATTTTTTTTTTTTGTAAGAGAAAATGGTTTTGAACCTTAACAATTCTCTGAATCCTTCTTTCAGTTCATTTTTAAGGAAACACCTTTTTTTTTTCCTACTCCATAACGCGATCTTCATTTCTCTCTTCTGTTCTCTAAGTTCTTTATTACACTATATGCAAGAACAATAACCAAAACAAGCTTGGTCTTCTGTCTCTATGAAAGATTAATAGGTTTATTCCACTTAGAGATTTTATTTAAATGATGAATGAGAGATCATGTTGAAAAACTGTTGGAATGTACACATTTTGTTAGAATCCTAGCTCAAATTTCTACAAATATCAGCAATTTCAAAACAACCCAAACCTTCAATAGTTATTATTTCATGCAGGGATAGTTTATAGAGGCACCTGGTCTCTGCTGGACAAAGATAGCTATGCAAGCTTCATTGTTTTTGTTCCCTGTAGCTTTATGTTCTTTGTGAAAGCGAATTCAAAACCATCATATTTTTATCACTGCATTTCATCTGCTATGTATTTAAAAACATCCTTACCTCGACCCTGATTATCCAAACACTATACAGAGAGTATCATCACCCAAACATACAAAACAAACTAATATATACCTGTAAAGTGAAAATGAAATTTATGTTACTTTTTAAGATTTATTCTTTAAAGAAACAACAACAACAAAAGCCCAGTGGAAAACATGGGAGTTTCAGACATGAATAATTTAATTAAAGCACTTTCTAATATAAGATCAAATAAAATCCAAAATTAACTAAAAACAAATAAAATGGAAGTCACCTTGATTTATTAAAGGAAAAGTACATTCCCTACTGCACAAGATACTTCCAATAGGATATGTGCAAACTCTTAAGGAAAATATTCTAAATCTGCAGAGTAGCTGTCCAGATATAATGTTTCTCTCACCTTCTTTCCCTTTTCATTCTCTCTCTCTTTCCTTTCTTTCTGTCTTATTTACTTTTCCTGTCTGTCTCTCACTCTTTTGCTTTCACTCTTTCTCTTTTCTTTCACTCTTTCTTAGAAAGTATCAACAAAATACATTTATGTTATTTCATTAGAACACTGGTAAACCAGCCTAGATGAAGAGAAAGCATTCCCATGAAGAATGGATATATTCTCTCCCAGTATTGGAAATTCAGGATTTTCAAATATGATAGTAACTGAAAGAAGTATTCATTCCATTCAAATTTGTCGAGGTAGAGGCTTTGAGATAAATCAGAGTGTTAAAATTTACAACAATCCAAAACACTTCCCCAGTATCTCCACTTGCTAGACTCAAGTGTAGATGGATTTAGCCATAGCTTCAGTAGATAAGGCATTGGCCAAAGATAAAAGGGACAGTTATATGTGGTAGCAGGTAGGAGAATTCTGAGAAGGTGAACATTGTAGGTGCATGAGTTACTCTAATTGAAAAAGCCTCAATATTAACTTCTCAAGTGGCAATTGATTACATATTTTAATATGAAACAAATGTCAAAAAGTTATTAAGACCTTTCCAGAGACTCAGAGTGGCTACAAATGTCTCAGGATTGGGAAGCATTTCTGAGGAGGATGATCATTTCCTTTTCCCCTGGAAGAAAAATCCAATGTCTTTAATGAAGCAAATGATGTTTACAATCTAGGTTTATAGATGTGCAGATGAAATTTAAAGTGGTGCAGCTGGGCGCGGTGGTTCATGCCTGTAATCCCAGCACTTTGGGAGGCAGAGGCGGGTGGATCATGAGGTCAGGAGATCGAGACCATCCTGGCTAACATGGTGAAACCCTGTCTCTACTAAAAATACAAAAAATTAGCCGGACCTGGTGGCGGGCACCTATAGTACCAGCTATTCGGGAGGCTGAGACAGGAGAATAGTGTGAACCCGGAAGGTGGAGCTTGCAGTGAGCCGAGATTGCGCCACTGCACTCCAGCCTGGGCGACAGAGCGAGACTCCGTCTCAAAAAAAAAAAAAAAAAAAAAAGGTTCATCATTTTATGTTATCTCACTCTCAAATGATATAAAATTGTCCTATATTAAACATGAGATTTTTGCATTTAGCAATCGTTAATTTTTTTTTTAAATTTAGATCATTGTGGAATGTAGGACCCCTACCTCAGAACAACACAAAAATCGAATGTAATAGAAATACTTATTGAATTAAAGTTAAGAAAGTTGCTATTTAGACTCTCTTTTCTATCAGATTGCACGGGAATACTTGAAGTTAAGTCAGAATCTATTTCCTGTCACCTTCTAGATATGCTAAAAGCAGTCTATATTCTTTCCAATAGAATGTATTCAGTTGCAACTTGGATCAACATCTAACTTTATACAAAATACAGTGTTGATTTGGCATTTCTTTCTATATTCCAGCCACTCTTTGTAAGAAAAAAAAAAAAGCATTTATTTTTCTTAAATTGGTCCCATGCTTGTTAACTCCTCAGATTCAATCTAAGAAGTCATGTTTTGTAGTCAGTATTCTAAGAGGGAAAATGAAAAACATCTTGACAGATTATTTTTTCAAGGAGGATTTTGGTTTAAGCCTTTATGAAAGAAGAATACTAGATTAATGATAACTGAGAAGCAAGGAATATTCTTTCTGGTCTCTGAGCAGAGAAAATGACACATGAGAGTCAATGGTATTGTATAGAATCCTTAAATCTCAACACAATTTCAGAGACCTGAAGCCAGCAGTGTATTGCTTTTTCTACTGCATGAATGTCATTTTAGGTAGTCTAACTTGATGGTTCTCTACTGAGAAATACCATTTTAAGCTCTTTTATCATTATGGATAAAAAAAAACAGCAAAGATTTTAAAAAGTCACATTGGGAGATATGAAGAACCGACATTGAACTGCAGTCTTTATTCACGTGCACGTGTGCATGTTTGTGCACGCACACAGACACACACACACACACACACACTTGAATATATTTAGCCTCAGCCCCAAGTATGAAAGCCATTCATTGTCTAGCCTTGAAATATTATCTAGCCTTTTAGGATAGGTCAACCCCAGACAGCAAGCTTGGCTGATAGTGTTCATGTTGTACAATGCCTGTGACCAATTGATAGTGGCTGGTGGAGTATGAACTGGGAACAGTTTGAGTGCATATCTGTGCTTCAAAGAAAATGGTGCTAACACCAGTTAGCTTTCACTCTCTGTGATTCTGGACATAAAATGAGCAAATCTTTTTCACTGTAATTATAAAGCTTTTTATTAATGTATTAAATACTGTGCAAAGCTATAGATTTTGTGGCAGCATGGGTAAAAAGAGAGCAGGCCTTGTGTCTACACTGTTTGTTCTTGACTCTTGACTCCAAAAATGAACCCCTACCACTTTGAACAATCTACAAAACCTCTTTGTGCCTTTTGATTCATATTTAATATGGAGATGATAAAAATAAGTCTAATATCACATGATTTTTATTAGGATTAACTGAATTAATACAGGTAAGGTGCTTGGAACAGACCCAGGCACATAATAGCTAACAAATACTCAGCAACTGATCATTATTTTCACTATTTTTTAAGTGGCTGAAAATAGGAATGAATTTAAAAATATATGAATATAAATGTTGTTCCTTCACTTTTTCTATCAATGTTAGAATTGTAAGAACTAATGCTTATATACTTTTAGAAATAGCTTAATTAAACTATTAGCTTAATTTTATTAATTCACAAACATAAGAAGACAGAACATGATATGGTTTTCTGATCATTAATATTGTTGGCATAATCAATTTTTTACTTTATATGATACCAGATACTACTTACCAATAATACTATCTTAACCTCTTTAGATTTAAAATTTCAAACAGACATTATTTAGGTGGAGGAACCTATGGCTTAAGTATGAATATAATAAGAATTGCTTTTAGAATAATATAATGTACTGAACTGGCATATACCTGTGAAGGTCAAATTTCACTTTTTTGTAAATTAATACTTGGGGACTATGTCACTAAGTAAATTGGGTAAAAGAGGAGAAATGCTAGGTGGACTGTGGAAAATTGTGCCTGTTTTACACCATGCTGGAGCTGGACCTTCTAAAAGAAACTCTTCTTTCTATAAATATATGCTCTCCCTCCACTACATCACAGTTTCTGCTATCAATATTTCTCAGACTTTATCCAGTCCATTCCCCAAAGGCATATTTATTATTCCTACAAATCAGGCAATTCAGATGCTGTAGCAGTGGAAGTTCCCAGAGATTACATGAGAGACATTCATTCTTACATGAGAGACATTCATTTAGTTTCTAGTAGGCTATTAGAAAAACGCTGAAAGCAGATTCGAATTTATCTGATTGTTCTCCTGTCAATAACATGCTACCAGTATTTGTGAAACAAATGAAATCTGACGTATAATTATAGTTTCAAATGTTTAGACAATGTTCAATATCTACAGGGTACATATCAAACAAGTAGACATTTACCAGTCTGTTAAGCAGCACTTCAAGGTCAGAATTACTTCTCTTTTGAATAAGAGGCAAGTCGCTCTTTGAAGAAAAGTAAAAATTAAAGCAGATTCCTCATAGGCTGACCAAATAATTTATGGTTATAACTGAATCAATTTGAAACTTAACAAAGAGTTTGTGCTTAATAAGTAATCATTTTGCCTCTTAATTAGTATAAGCCAGTGTAGAACTGGGAGTTTATAAAGAAAACACTAATGAAAACCCATCCTTAATGCTGGTGAGTTCTCTCATTTTATTCCATTCTCTTCTTAAGGAGTCGAGTTACCTCATTTGGTCTCAGACACTAGTTCACAGAGTAAAGCATACATATAGTGCAGGAAATCTACAGTTTGACACATTTGGTAACACTTTCCACCCACATTTGTTTCAATGATATCTCTCAGCCTTCATTGACTTACTCTTCCTCCTGAGTATTCATATTTACATTACTTTACTTATTAGCCATTCATTCCCAGGGTGATTTTTTTTTACCTAAAATTATAAAATGCCACATAAAACAACTATATTTTTGATAATCAGAATTTGTTCATTAAGTTGTTATGAAAGCCATTTATATGCCAAATATTAGGGTTAAACTTTGGAACTACAAATCTAAGAAGGCATCGTTTACACCTTCCAGAGTTAACAGTTGGTGATCCTGAAGATTTTAGTGAGTTGAGAAAGCCATTTAGAGAACTAGCTAATAAATATGGATGCCATCCATAATACTAACTTATAATCAATTTTGCTTGTGGCTGTTAACTGGTTGTGTTCCATTGAACACTAGATCTCATAGTTTATTCCTAGAAGAAGACATTCATGGTCAGATAAGCTGAGGAAATTGACTATGACTTTTCTTGATTTAGACTTCCAGTTACAATTTAAACACATAAAGAGCTTAAAAGTCATCACTCCCATTCCTACAGGAAGAAAACAGCAAATAAACTAAAAATTAATGACTTTTTTGGACCCATCACTAAATTGCAGTCTCAAGGCAAACCAGAACCCTAAAGTCTGAAAAGACAGGCAAAACAGAGAATCACAGAGGATATAACTGACCTGGAATAAATGTTTCTGGAACTGCTCTAATACTAATAGAAAGATTTAAGCAGTTAGTATGATGAAATGCTGGAAACTAGTGAGAACTCCTCCTTAGTGCCATATTCTTAAGAGCATTTTGTGGGTTTTACTCACAAGATATCTCACCAGATTCTCAAGTTGAAGAGCCAAGGAAAAACCCTCATGCCTTTGGCAATGAAAGTGAAAAAGTAATTATTTTGAAACATACCTAGAACGTTCTCCATAACAAATTATTACTCTTCAGGGCAGAAGTCTTTACTTGAGCCTTATCTCAGCTAGAGGGAAGGTCAGTTACCCACCAACAGCCCCTTCTAGCTTTCCTGTCTCATAACAGAGAGAGAGAAAAAAAAAAAACTAAAAAAAACAACTTGTAAAAATTACAGTCCAGGTACACATATAATCTTATGATTATATAACACTTCCCCGCTCACACATTTTTTTCCACCAAATAAGCAGTATACTAATGGCGAATGAAACTGAAAGAGCTGCAAGATACAGGCTCTGTTTAGGAAGAAGTACTTGGGAAACCCCATAGACAAAAGGGAGGACAAAAACAGGTCACTTAGTGGATATTGATTCCAGAGGAACCAATAACTAAAGCAAACATTAAACACAGCCCAGTTCCAAGCCAGACTGAAATAAAAATGCACATATTGACTTTTTACATCATACATCATATCATGTCCAGCTTTCAACAGAAATTTCAAAGCCTGCTAAAAGACAAGAAAAATACTGTCTGAAGAGACAGGGCAAGCATTAATGTGCACATGTACCCTAGAACTTAAAGTATATTTTAAAAAAAGAACTAGACTTAGATATGACATATAATTTGGAATTATCAAATAGAAATTTATATAGAAAAGTAACTACGATTAATATGTTGGGGCTGTAGTGAAAATAGTGGCTACGTGCAAGAACAGATGGGTAGTGTAAGCAAAAAGATGGAAACTCTCAAAAAGAATAAAAAGAAAATAGCCAAATGCAAAGAATACTGAATCAGAATTGAAGAATGCCTTTGATAAGCTCGTCAGTAGACTGGACATGGCCAAGGAAAGAATCAGTGAATTTAAAATGTCGATAGAAACTTCCCAAACTGATATACAAAGAGGAAAAAAAGGAAAAAAAAAAAAAGGAACAGAATATCCAAGAACTCTAAGACATATGGTATATCATATGCTTAATTAGAACTGAAATTGTATAAGGTATACCATATGCTTAATTGGAACACCCAAAGGAGAAGAAGGAGAGAACAGAGCAGAAGAAATATTTAAAGAAATAATAACCAAAATTTTTCCAAAATTAATGGTATACACCAAACCACAAATTCAGAAAGTATACAGAACACCATGCATAATAAAAACCAAATAATTTTTACCTAAGCATATTAAATTCAAATTTCAGAAAACCAGAGATCAAGAGAAAGCTTGAAAAAAGCAAGAAAAGCAAAGCAGCATATCTAGAGAGGGAAAGGAATAAAACATTGCCTAGGACTTCTCATCATAAGCCATGAAAACAAGAACAGAGTGAAATGAAGTATTTCAAGGATTGAAACAAGAAGAAGAAGAAGAAAAAAAAACATCATCTAAACATCCATATCCAGCAAAATTATCCTTCAAAAATTATGGAGAAATATTTTCTCAGATAAATAAACTGAAGGAATTCATTGCCAGCAGAAGTAAGAGGCAAGACATGTTAAAAGTTCTTCAAAGATAAGGAAGATGATACAGATCAAAAACTGGGATTCACATAAATAATGGAAGAGCATCAGAGATGGAGTATGTTCAGGTAAAATAAATTTTAAAAGAAAATTTAAATGATCTATTTGATAACTGCTTGATTAAAGTAATAATAGTGATGGTGTATTTGACAACTCTAGCATATGGATAACTGAAATGAATGACAATATTATAAAAGATAGAAGGAAAAATTTAGCCTTCTTTGTTCATACATGCACTAGGCATGAAGCAGTATAGTGATACTTGAAAGTAGGCTCAGATTCATTGTAAATGTATGGTATAAGATACAAGGAACCAATAAAAATTAAAATAAAGAATTATAATGATAATGGTAAGTAAAGACAAGAAGGAAATTATACAAAAAGTTCCATTAAAATTAAGGAAGCCAGATAGTGGTGGGGAGGAATTAAGAACATGTACAACAAATAGCAAGGAATAAATATTAACCCAACTATAGAATAATCCTTTAAAATGTGAATGGGTTGAATGCATCGATTAAAAGACAGAGATTGTCAGAGAAGATTAAAGAAAACAGACTCAAATATATACTGACTCAAAAAACCTATTTTAAATATAAAGAAACAATGAATTAAATGGATTGAGAAAGATATACCATGATAACACTAATCAAAAGACAAATGGAATGGCTATGTTAATTTCAGACAAAGCAGACTTTGTTACAAAGCAAATTTCCAGGGATGAAGAAGGGTATCACACAATTCTAAGGAAACATGATACCCTGCAACAGATACTCTCCAAACAAGAGTGCCTCAAAATACATGAAGTAAAAACTAAACTATCTGCAAGAAAAGATAGAGAAACCCACTATTAACTTCCACACCCCTATTTCAGTAATGGATACATCAAGCAGAAGAAAATCAGTTAAAGATATAGTTGGTCCCAATAACACTGTCAATTAACTTTATCTAACTGACATTTAGAAAATACTCTATTCGACTACATCAGAATACACATTTTTCTTAAACTCAGATGGAACATTCCCCCAGATAGATTACGTTCTGGGTCACACAAATCACCTTAAAAACTAAAAAGAATAGAAATAATTTAAAATGTGCACTCATACCATATTTAAATTAAAACAGAAATCATTAATAGAAAGATACATGTAATGTCCTCAAATATTTGGAGATTTGACAACACACTTTAAATAATACACAGATAAAAGAAGTCTCCAAAGACATTCAAAAATAAAGTAAAAAGAAAAACATCTTGTCAGAATTTGTGGATGCAGTGAAAGCTGTGCTAAGTGGGAAATGTATGCCATTAAATGCGTATTTTAGAAAAAAAGAAATATTTAAGATTAGTAATATGAACTTTGTTCTTTAAAATTAATGAGAGAGGTGATACTAATGACTAAAGCAAGCAGAACAAAGTTAATGAAATTTGGAGCACAAATGAAGTTGAGAACAGAAAACACTGGAGAAAGAGACCAAAAGCAAAAGCAACTTTTTTGAAAAGATCAATAATATTGATAAAGCTCTAGCCAAGCTATCCAAGAATAAAATAGAAAACACACAAACTGTAGCATCAGAAATGAAAGGGCAGAGTTTAGAACTAATGATCCCCAGAATATTAAGTAAATAATAAAGGATAACTATGCATGATCATATGCCCACAAATTTGGAGATGTAGATGAAAGGAACACAATCATTGGAAGACAAAAGTTACTAAGACTCATACTAGAAGAAATAAATCATTTGAACAGATGTTTTGTTAATTTAAAAATTTGAATCAATTATTAAAACTACCAAAAAAAACCAGGCCAAGATGATTTCATTACAAATTATATCAAACATTTAAGGAGGAAATTACACTTACGAAATTTTCCAAAACATAGATGCAGAGGAAACACTTCTTAACTCACTCTGTGAGACCAGAATTACCCTAATATTAAACCAGATAAAGATAGTATGTGAAATAAAAACTACATAAACAGTGATGCAAAAATCCTCCTCAAAAATAAGCAAATTGAATTCAACAACGTATAAATTATTCACCATGAGCAAGTGAGATTCCAAGCTGGTTCACCATTTGAAATTTAGTTAGTGTAATTAAACAGGAAGAAATATTATATGATCATATGATTGCATATAGGAAAACTATTTGATAAAACCCAACATACACTCAAAATAAAAACTCTTGACATGTTAGGAATAGAGAGGAAGTTTCTCATTTTGATAAAGAGCATCTATAAAGTACCTAGATCTAATATACTTAATAGTAACAAACTATACATTTTTCCCTTAAGACCAGGTATAAGGCAAATATGTTCCCACTTATCAAACTTGTATTCGACATTATATTGGAGTTATAGCCAGTGAGGTAAGATAAGGAAATAACAAGTATACATACTGGGAACGAAGAAACAAAATTGTGTCTTTTATACATGAAATAATTGTCTTTGTGGAAAATTTCAAAGAACCACCAACAACAAACTCTTAGAACTGATAGAGAATTATAGCAAAGTTGTAGGATACAAACTTAATATGCTTAAAATGCTTTGCAATGTACCAGCAACAAACAAATGGCATTTAAAATTAAGACAAAATACTGTTTACAATAGCACCAAAAATTGAAGTATTTATTTATAAATCTAATAAAACATGTACAATTTTTATGTGGAAAATTACAAACCTTGGATTTTAAGAAATCATCAAATCTAAATTAATGAAGAGATGCTCCATGCTCATGGATTGGAAGACTCAGTATTTTTAGAATGTCAATTCTTCTGTACTTGATCTATGTATTCAATATAATCCCATTCAAAATACCAGCTCATATTTTGTAGATATAAACAACCTGATTCTAAATCTATATTAAAAGGCGAAACACTCAGAATAACAAATACAATAACAAAGAGGAAGACGTTGGAGGATGCACACTGGCCAGCCTTAAGATGACTTATAAGGCTAGCAATGAAGAAAGCATAGTATAAGTTAAAGAATAGAAAAATAGACAAATGAAACAGAAATAGAAAAAAAAGCTCAGTCAGAAACAGACCCACTAAATTATAGTCAAATGATCTTTGATAAAGAAGCAAAGGCAACTCAATGGAGAAAGGATAGGTTTTTCAGCAAATAGTAGCCTAACATTCAGACACTCATATGCAAAAATAAAAGTAAACACATTCCACATTTTTCACTATACACATTTTGCTAGACACATTTTATGAAAATTCACAAAATGAATGTGGCCTAAATCTAAAATTCTAAACTATAATTTTATTGTAATATATCATAAGATAAATTCTACATGACCTTAGTTTGGTGATGAATTTTTAGACACAGTGTGAGCACTATCCATGATAAAAATAGATAAGTTAGACTTTATAACATTTAAAATCTTCTATTCTTTACATTCTTTTTAGAATGATTAAAATAAGATTTTAAACATTGTCAATACCAAATGCTGGTGACAGAGAGCAACAGGATCTTTCAGTCATTGCTGGTAGGAATGCAAAATAGTACATCCCATTAGAAAGGCATCTTTCTACAGACTAAACATAGCCTTACCATATGATCCATTAATTGCACACTTAGATATGTGATAATTTAATACACTCATATAATTTGTACAAATCAACGCAGTTCAATTAGGAGATCTATCACTTTAAATATGCTAAAACACTTGAACTATTCTCTTCTAGCTATTTAAAAATATACAATAGATTATTATAAACAATTGTCACCTTGATCTATTAAACATCATGTCGTATTTCTTGTATCAAACTGTACCCATAAATAAACTTCTCTTAATCTCTCCCTCGTCCCCCTACCACCACTTCTCGGCCTCCGATAACAACAAATTTTCTATCTTCATGAAATGCACTTTTATAGCTCCAGCATATGAGTGAGAACATACAGTATTTGTCTTTCTGTGCTTGGCTGATTTCATTTACATAATAGCCTCTAGTTCCAACCATATTACTACAAATGACAGGATTTTATTTTTTTCTTATGGCTGAATAATATTTCATTTTTTATATATAACACATTTTCGTTATCCATTCCTCCATTGATGGACACTTAGGTTGATTCCATATTTTGGCTATTATAAATAGTGCTGCAAAAACATAAGCATACAGATATACCTTTAACATATTGATTTATTTTCTCTTGAAGATACACCAGCAGTTGAATTGCTGGATCATATGGTAGTTCCATTTTTAGTTTTTTAAGAAACCTCTATAGATATTTTTGTATGACTGTGCTAATTAATATTCCCACTCACAATGTATGGAGGTTCTCCTTTCTCCACATCCTCGTCATGACCCATTATTCCTTGTCTTTTTTGATAAAAGCCATTTGACTGCAGTGAGATGATATCGTAGTTTTGATTTGCATTTCTTTGATGATTAGTGATGCTGAGCATTTTTTCATTTACCAGGTGGTCATTTGTATGACTTCTTCTGAGAAATGTCTACTCAGATCTTTCGCCTATTTTTCAATGGAATCATTTGTATGTTAACTATTGAGTTCTTTGAGCTCTTTATATATTCTAGTTATTAATCCCTTGTCAGATGGATAGTTTGCAAACATTCCAAACATTCTTTCCCATTCTATGGGTTGTCTCAGCGTATTGTTGATTTTTTCCTTTGCTGTGCAGAGGCATTTTGGCTTGATATAATCTCATTGGTCTGTTTTTGCTTTGGTTGCCTGTACTTCTTAGGTCTTACACAAAAAAATCTTTGCTCAGACCAATGTCTTGAAGAATTACTCCTATGTTTTATGCTAGTAGTTTTATCATTTTAGGTCTTACATTTAGGTCTGATCCCTTTGATTTGATGTTTATATTAGGTGAAAGATGGGAGTCTAGTTTTATTCTTCTGCATATGAACATCAGTAGAATAAAACTAGTCATTTATCAAAAAGACTGTCCTTTCGTTAATGAGTGTTCTTGTTACATTTGTCAAAAATCATTCAGCTGCATTATGTGGATTAATCTAGGTCCTTTCTTCTGCTCCATTGGACTGTGTGTCAGTTTTTATGGCCATACTATGCTGTTTTGGTAACTACAATTTTGCACTTGTGTGGTGGTATGATTCCTCCAGTTTTGTTCTTTTTGCTCAAGATTGCTTTGTCTATTTGGGATCTTTTGTGGTTTCAAGCAAATTTTAGGATTTTTATTTTACGTATATGAAGGATGTCACTGGAATTTTGATAGAAATTTTAATGAACCTGTAGATTGCACTGGGTAGTACTGTCATTTTAACAATATTAATTATTTCAATTCATGAGCATGGGATGTCTTTCCATTTGTTTACATCATCTTCCTTTTCTTTCATCAATGTTTTATAGTTTTCCTTGTAGAGGTCTTTTACCTCCTTGGTTAAATTTATTTATTGGGCTTTTTTAGGTAGCTATTTTCACTACCAAAAGGGAATTGCCTTCTTGATTTTTTTCAGCAATTTCATTGTTTCTGTATAAAAATGTTACTAATTATTGTATATTAATTTTATATACTCCAACTTTATTGATTTTTTTGATCAATTCTAAGAGTTTTTTGGTGAAGTATTCTGGTTTTTCTATACATAAGATTATGCCATCTGCAAACAGGGACAACTTCACTCTCTCCTTACCCAATTTGGATGCCTTTTAATTTTTTCTCTTGACTAACTGCTCTGGCTAGACCATCCAGTACTATGTCAAATAAAAGTGGTGAAAGAGCATCCTTGTCTTGGTCTAGATCTTAGAGGAAAGACTTTCAATTTTTCCACTTTCATTATGATGTTAGCAGTGGGTTTGTCATATATGACCTTTATTACTTTTTAGTCTGTTTCTTCTATATCCACATTAGTGAGGGTTTCTTAATGCAAAGTGATTTTAAGTTTTATCAAATGCATTTTAGCATTTATTGAAATGATTATTTGGTTTCTGTCTTTGGTTCTGTTAATGTGATATATCATATTTAGTAATTTGCATTTGTTGAGTCATCCTTGAAACCTAGGAATTAATCCCAATTTGCCATGATGAATAATCTTTTTAATGTGTTATGAATTCTGTCTGCTAGTATTTTGTGGAAGATATCTGTGTCTATGTTCATCAAAATTATTGGCCTTTGGCTTTTATTGTTGCTGTTATGTTCTTGTTTTGTTTTGGTATAAGGATAATGCTGGCCTTACAGAATGAGTTGAGTATTCTCCCTCCTTTTCAATTTATCTAAAGAGTTTGAATAGAATTGGTATTAGTTCTTTAAGTGTTTGTTAGAATTCAGCCAGGAAGCCAGCAGGTTCTGGGCTTCCTTTGATGAGATAATTTTTATTAAGGCTCTAATCTCTTTATTTATTATTGTTTTGTTCAGATTTTATGTTTCTTCATGTTTCAATCTTGGTAGGGGGCATGTGTCCAGGAATTTATACATTTCTTCTAGGTTTTCCAATTTGTTGCTATATAGTAGTTCATCATAGCCTCCGAAGATTCTTTGTATTTCTGTGGTCCCAGTTATTATGTCTCCTTTTTTCATTTCTGATTTTATTTATTTGGGTCATCTCCTTTTTTTCTTAATCTAACTAGAGACTTGTCTTTTCTTTACATTTTCAAAAGAACCAACTTCTCATTTCATTGATCTTCTCTATTTTTGTCTCAATTTCCTTTATTTCTGTTCTAATCTTTATCTTTCCTTTCCTTCTACCAACTTTAGGCTTGGTTGGTTCTTGCTTTTCTAATTCCTTGAGGTGCATTGCTAGGTTTATCTGAAGTCTTCCTACTTTCTTGTCATAAAGTGCTTTAAACTTCCCTCATGGTACCACTTTGGCTACATCTCATAGATTTCAGTATGTTGCATTTCAGTTTTTTTTTTTTTTAATGTTTGCAAATTGTCTTTTAAATAAATTTTTATTTGACAAATAATAATTATATATATTTATAGGGTATAATGTGATATTTTGATACATTAGGGAAGGATCAAATCAGGGTAGTTCACATATCCATTACCTCAAATGTTTATCATATTATTATTAACTATAGTCCTCCTGCCATGCAATAGAATACCAGAACTTCTTTCTCCTATCTAACTATAACTTTGTATCCACTGACCAATGTCTTTCCTTTCCTTGTGTTGCATTTCAGTTTTAATTTTCCTTCTTAATTTCTTTATTCTGTGTGCATTCAGGAGCATCTTCTTTCATTTGCATGCATTTTTATATTTTCCAAAGTTCATCATGTTATTGATTTCCTGTCTTATTTCATTGTTGTCAAAAAAAGATACTCAGTATAACTTTTACTCTTCAACTTATGAAAGCTTGTTTTATGGCCTAAGATATGATCTATTCTGTAGAATGTTCCATGTACTAACAAAATGAATCTATTCTACAGTGGCTGAGTGAGACATTCTGTAAATGGCATTTAGACCTGTTTAGTCTCATTTGTTGTTTCTTTGTTGGTTTTTTGCCTGTATAATCTGTTCAAACAAAAAATGGGGAGACAATGGGATATTTAAATCATCCCCTATTATTGTATTGCAGTATATCTGTTCTTTAAATCTATTAATGTTTGCTTTCTATACTTGAGAGCACTAGTGTTGGATGCATAGATATTTAAAATTGTTATATGCTCTTGCTGAATTGACCCATTTATCATTATATAGTGACCTTCTTTTTCTCTTTTTACATTATTTGATTTGCAATCTGTTTTATCTGATATAAGTATAGCTATTCCTGATCTTTCTTGGTTTCCACTGGCATAAAATATCTTTTTTCACCCTTTCATTTTCAGTATATGTGTGTTTTTATAGTTGAAGTGGGTTCCTTGTATGCAGCATATAGTTGGGTCTTACGGTTTATCCATTCAGCCACTCTATAACTTTTAATTGGGGAATTGAGTCCATTTACATTCAGAGTTATTATTGATAAGTAAGGACCGATTAATGCCATTTGTTGCTTGTTTTCTGGTTGTTTTGTAATTCAGCTCTTCCTTTCTTACTGTCTGCATTTTTTAAGTGATTTTCTCTGGTAGTATGTTTTAATTTGTTGCTTGTTACTTTTAGTGAATTTATTAGAGGCTTTTGCATTGTGGTTACCATAAGGCTTACACAAACATCTTATAGATATAACAAGTTATTTTTAAGCAATTACAGTTTATCTGATTAGAAAGAGAATAATAGAAACAAATACATAATGAAAAAAACCCTCTCTATATCTTAACTTTATCCCCTCCAACATTTTTTTATGTTGTTTCAATTTACATATTTTTAATATTTAATGCTTCTTAACAGATTGCTAATACAATTATTACTTTTTATAGATTTATCTTTTGGGCTTTATACTAATGGTATGAGTGGATTGCATGCCACAATTATAGTATTACAGTATTCTGGCTTTCTTCATGTATTTATTTTGCCAGTGGGTATTAGACTAAATATGTTCTTTTTTCATGTTAGTGCTTTTATTTCTTTCAGACTGAAGAACTCCCTTTAGCATATCTTATAAGAGGGATCTGGTTATGAATTCTCTTAGCTTTTGCTTATCTGAGGAAGAGTTTGTCTCTCGTTTATATTTGAAGGATAACTTTGCTGGCATTGTGATTTCAACATACAAATTTGGGGGGAACAAAATATTCTGTCCATAACAGTCCTTATTTAAGGAATGTTCCTATTGGGCTATATTTGGTCTGTTTAGAATGGCTTATTGTAAGCAAACTTGAAAGTAGTAGATTTATAGAAAATGAAAAATATCACATAAGCTGTGTAACTAAGTATAAAATGTTTATGTCTGGCTTGAACTATTAAAATTAACTTGTGATTTTGTTTGTTTTGATTTGTCTCACTTTGCATCCAGGCTTAGCTGTGCTGACGATTAATTTTACACATAAAATTGGCTAAGTTATATTGGACAGGTGTTTGTGCAAGCATCAGTCTAGATATTGCTGTAAAGACTTTTTTCAGTGTGATTTACATTTTTAATCAGTAAATTTTGAGTAAAGTAGATTTAGTGACCTAATAGGGGTGAGCTTTATCCAAATCAGTTGAAGGCCTTAAGAGCAAAGATAAGGTTCCCATGAGAAGAAGCAAATCTGCCTCATGACAGAAACGTAGAAACCCTGACTAAATTGCCTTACAGATTTCAGACACAAGTCTGCAACATCACCTCTTACCTTGAATTTCAAATCTGCGAGCCCACCTTACAAATTTCAAACTTGCTAGCCCCCACAATTGCATGAGGCAATTTCTTAATAATCTCTCTCTTTATTTATCTGGTTATGTCTGTCTGAAGAACTCTAATCCTTCTCCCATGGGCTCCCTGCCATAATATAAGCTAATCATAAAGACTTCAGTGATGTTCCTCCTGAATTTAAATCAAGTTGCTTAAATTACATAAAAGACTTATTTTCATCACATTGCTACCTATTTCTTGATATTTACCTCTGATGATCCCAGCCTTCATGTTATTCTCTACCATTACTGGCCTATAAGTGGTTCCCTAAATAAATCAGGTCATTTTATCTTTTCTCTCAATAAGGACTTGATATATATTTATTGGCTATTATTTACTTGACACTTTGTTTACTCCAGAATAGCAAGAAAAGTGAGAAATCATTTGATTTCTAAAGACTCTTAAGACTGTTAAGAGTATTATATTTCTAGAAGTATTTATGGACCACAGAGGCAGAAAAGCCTCTATTACAAAAAACTAAAATGCTTCAAAAAAACGCAGCTTTTTAAAATCACCTCATAACTGAGTTTAGAAGGAAGTACTGAACATTTCCAAGGCTGGAGAAAGAGAAAAACAAACAATCAGACTTATTAGTAAATGCTAAGGTTTGCCTTCCTTGGGGGTATTTGCCAATTACTGTACCTAGGGAATGTGGAAACGGGGGATTATACAATGCAGAAGAAAGCCTTGGGCAATTTCGAGAAGGAAGTTGTAATTGAGATCTTTATATAAATCCAGGTCATGTGAATAAAGTCATATTTAGAGAAGGGCTGGACTGAAAAAAAAGGTATCATTAGAAATGGGAGATGGAAAAAAAAGCCTTTCTTGGCTTTGGTCTGAGTGCTAATTTTGTTTTTTTTTTAAAGTTATTTCTCAAGCGTATGCAAATACTCTTATTTGTGTTAGCTTCCCCTTCATATTAGAGCCCTTAAAATGAGAAAATACCCTAAGAAAATTGTTTCTCTTACTAATGTTCCAGGACACCTAATGGAAACAAATGTAAAAACATCTCTAGAGGGATGGAAGCCAGGGCTCACTATATTTGCAAGTTGAAGCTTTGAGGAATTTATAGTCTCAACATGAATTAAACATTAACCAGAGTGTGCAAGTGCTTGTAGCAGAATTATTCATGACAAAAAGTCAGATGACCATCTCAGATAAATATTATGTAAAAGCACATTTACTATGACAAAATAAATATAAGATGGAATTAAAATTTTTGAATGAAAAAACAACAAATAGCCAGGAAGATGTGAAAATAATCTTAAAAAATTAAAAATGGCAAAAACGGAGAAGCCATTGAAATTGAAACTTCAATGGATACTTTAAACAGAAAAATAAACAAGCAAAATATACATAGGTGTAAAACAAGAGAAGGGGTAAGAGACATTGGGAAAAGAATAAGATATGCTTTATATAATGGGAGTTACAAACTGAAAGAATGTAGATACTTAAGATGGATGCTATTTTTATAGAAATCTTAGGGTCTTTGCTAGAACTATTGGAAGATATTCACCCTCAGGTTTAAGATTCTTACAAAATCATTAGATATGTTGTAGTAAAACGACAAAATATGGTAAGTTGTCCGTTGGTCGTCACATGTCGGGGACTGTTCTAGGACCCTTGTATATACCAAAATCCACCACAAGCAAGTCCAGTACTCAACACTGCTGAACGTGTGCATACAAAAAGTTGACCTTCTATATCTGTGAGCTTCACATCCTGGGAATATAAAAGATCAGATATAAGTGCATAAGTGGACTCACAGAGTTCAAACCCATTTTGTTCCAGGGTCAAATGTATTTATAAAAATAGAAAAAAAAAAGATTGCCAACAAAGAAACAATTAGATTGATTGACAGCAGATTTCTCCACAGCAAAAAGAAGGCACAGAAATAATACATTCAAAGAACTCAAAGTTAAATTAGTATTTAATGATAAAGGCAAAATAAATGTACCTATAGACAAATAAAATTTTTCAAAATCACTTTAGAAAACTGGTAATGTATATAATAAATCAAAACATAAGCAAATCCAAAGGTGCAGCAATTCCATTCCTATTTACATACTCAAAAAAATGTGTTTACACACATAATCCCAAAAGATATGTGTAAGAAAGTTCATAACAGGTTTAGTTTTGTAGTGAACATTAATTGTAAACTGTTTCAAAATTGATAAATTATGGAATATTATTGTTATAATATTTTATAGAGACAGCTAACTCTTTCTGTAATCCACAATGTGAATTAATCTCAAATAAACTAACAAATGAAAGAGGCCAGACACAAAAAGTACATAGTATGTGAATTTGAAAACATAAACAATTATTAATGTTTATCTTTGAAGAAAAGGGAAATAATTACTGGAAGTTGAGACAACATATCCCGAGTTCTGGCAGTATTCGATTTCTTAATTTAGGTGGTGATTATACAATTTACACTCTGTGAAATTTAGGATTTCACTCATTTAGGTGCTGTTTCACTCATTAGATGCTCATTTAGGATCTGTGCATATTTCTGTAAAATATAAATAATTTCAAAAGTTTTATTTAAAAGACTGTAGAAGGATAAAAAGATGTATTCCAACAACAAGAAAGCATTGAAAAAGTACTCAGCCTCACTGGTAGGAGGAGAAATATATTTTATTCAATGCCAAACAATGTTATGTGTCATTGAAGAATAATGGAAAAGACATGAGTGGTGAAATGTATTTTTCAGCAACAGTTATTAAGTACTCAGGCACTCTACTAGGAGCAGGGGATGCAATAGTGAATGCTCTGAGATCAGTCAGTCCCACTTCTTTGTACCTATCTGTCAATCAAGATTTGTTACTGAGACCATATACCATTCACAGTAATGCTCTTAGAAAATTATCCAAGTGTTATATGCTTGTTAACTCAGTTATCCATGCAGAACTCTTAGCCAGGTAATATTATACTCATTTTACTGATGAGGACATTGAGGCTCAAAAGATCGTAGGATATTCCTAAGATTAACTAGTTACCAAGTAGCAAAGACAAATTTTGAACCTAAATCTCACTGGTTGACCTAATTGCTCTGCAGATTATAAATTATAGAATGTTTCCTCCACATCAGCTACACAATGAATGTTCTGCATACCAGTATATTTTATTTTTCTATTTATGTTTCTATTTGTATGCCTACATGTAACAGAGCTATACATATAGAAGTACAATAAAAAATGAATAAGGTAAAGGTAAGTAAAATATTTAAAATAATTATTATTTCTAGCTACAGGAGAATATGTTTAGCAATGAGCACATGAATGATTTCAAAGGAACTGATGCTGTGCTGTCTCTTAAGATGCATAACAAATACTCATCTTAAATTTTTCTGTGATATATATACAACCTTCATTTAAGAAATTACTTATAAAACATTAATGTCAATGCAAGAATTTTTAAAACAATAATTTAGATGTAACACACAAATTTATAATCATTGTAGGCAGCCAAAGATGCTACATTCCTATTAAATTTCTATTTAATTTAATGAGGCAATTAAATAGAAAATGGAAAGTGAAAGATTAGTTCAAAATATATTAAAATGTAGACTTGAAAAGTTTCAATGGCTTACTAAACATGGAACATGAGAAAAATGTAATGTTTATCATTCTACAGCAAGACGCTTGTTTGAGAAAATAGGCAAACGCTATTGCTTTTTATTAAAGCAGGGGCTCACTACCTTCACTGGGCATCAGAATCACCTAAAGAACTTGTTAAAATACAAATGGATGGACCCTACCCTAGATTTTCTCATGCATTTTTTTGTTCTAGAATAGAGTCAAAAAGTTTCTAAGTTGCTGGCCCACAGGTCACACTTTGGAAGATACATCTTTGTAAAGTAATGAACAGATTTGAAGATTTGTACATGATGTACAACCTTTCTGTTTATCTAGAAAACCCACATTTTTGTTTTTATTATCCACCCAGAATTTTCTACTCAAATCAAAAGAATTTTTCCTGAGAAGCAGGTCAAAAAGAGCCTCCCAGTCTTTATTTGCTTTCTATCCTCCCTTTGAATATTCCCTGCCTTGACAAAAAATCTCTCTTCTCTTTTCTTTGATGGATATAATGTTCTCTTAATTTATTTCTGGCCAGCCTTTTAACTCCCTTTTCACTCTGTAGTCCTATGAATCCTCGCTTCTTTCCTAGAGGCCCTATCTTTTTACTCTGCAGAAGTTTTTAGGAACTCTAACCTATTCCCATGGCTGCAATTAGATTTATACACAAATGTATTAATCTTGTCAACGGTATTGAGGCATCTCATGTCCAGTTTCTAATTTCCAGGGGAGAGATGCTGAAAATCCTGTCTAATGAATCTATCTATATGAGGTTCCTTCTATTACCCTGTTCTACAGAGCAAAGTTGCTATATTCGCCTTCACAACATTCAAAATAATATTTAAATATTATTCTAAAATTTAAAAATAAAATTTTAAAATTGAATCTATTTAAATATTAAAAATACTGCTAAATAACATTAAACAAATTATATAATACAGAAATATAAATATTGTATTAATATCTTCTTCATTTCCAGACTTTGAATTTCCTTCAACTGGGAATTATTATCTTTTGATTAAACAAATATTACCCAAGAAGGGTGAGTGAGAAATACATATTTAGACTTATGAGACTTAAACTGGAAAACACTACAGATAAAGAAGATATTTTATTATTTTTAATAAAAATTTATTTTCTCAATATCTGTGGAAAATAAAATGTTTAGAAATTAAAAAGAGTAAGAAAAAATGTTTTCTACAAAGAAATAAAAACTGACAGTAGAATGTCTACAGCAAGTGTAAAGGATAATGGAACAAGATACAGAAAATACTGAGAAAAAAAATACTGTCAGCTAAGAGATGTAATCTCAGCTGAATATCATTTACCACGTGGAACAAATTACAGACATTTTTCCAACAAAAATATTATCATCATTAAAGATAGTTCTAAAATGTACATCAGAAAGAAGAAAAACGATCATAGTAAAAGAACCTGAGATATTAAATGAATAGTTATTTTTTAAATCATAAATTTGTGGAGAGAGATGTATATATGCATATATATGTGTATATATATGCATATATGTGCGTATATATGCATATATATGTGTATATATATGCATATATGTGCGTATATATGCATATATATGTGTATATATATGCATATATATGTGTATATATATGCATATATATGTGTATATATATGCATATATGTGTGTGTATAGATGCATATATATGTATAACCAAAACTGATTTTATAATAATAAAGAAATAGTTTTTGTACTGTGGAGTTATTTTAATGAACAACACACTAAATGTGGCATTCTGATTCAAATAATTCTAAAGTATTTGGCTGGGGAAAGGGGAAGAATGTCTATAGGAATCTTAAATATAAATAAGGTAATTTTAAACGTAATCACTAAGTTCACAGAAATCGATCTCATAATGAGGAGAAAGATAAAAGAGGAAACCATTTAAAAAATCGGAATGAATCCAATAGAAAGAAAGAAACATGAAGCATGAAGAGGGCAAGTGAGAGAAATGTGGGAGAAACAAAATGTGAAAATAGAATAAAAGAAATCCACATATATTCACCAACATTCCTTCAATAAAATAGCTTCAATAGAGCCCAAAGTAGAAAGATAAGTTGAGAAATTCATAATAATAGTGAGTGTTTATGTTATTTCTCTTGGTTAGTCAAATATCAAGCAGACCAATAGCAACATATA
The DNA here is from genome assembly GCF_028885625.2 of Pongo pygmaeus. NCBI lineage: Eukaryota > Metazoa > Chordata > Mammalia > Primates > Hominidae > Pongo > Pongo pygmaeus. The sequence continues at coordinate 141,743,368 of NC_072378.2, read as the reverse complement.
CAACAGACAGACATAGTTTTTCTCTATCCCTCTCTCTCTCTTTCAAACACAAAAACACATGTCATTACATATTTCGTTTGGTATCATGGTGCACTCTAGAATATTGGTCACATTCTAAATCATAAAGCAGGCATATTTTGAGGACTTGGTAGAATACATATCACATTTACTGGCCATGACAGCTTTAAATATAATGAATAGAAAAAAATTAAGAGAGCTTATGCATTTTACATTTTAATAAAACACACATCCAAATAATTTATAAGTCAAGTCATAATGGGTTTGAATATAAGAATACACTTAGAATGGAGTGATAAAAATACTATACGCCAAAATGCATGTTAATGCAGCTACAGAAATATTTACAGATAAATAGATACATACTGTTGAATACCTTCATTAAAAAGAAAGGTTAAACATGAATAAGCTGGTATCTAACTTAAAGAGTTGGCATACTAAAATGAAACAAAGAAGAGATAATTCACATAATATAGAAGGATAGAAATTAGAGCACAAATAAGTGAAACACAATTATCATTAAAAACATCAACGATATTAAAATGTTATTGTCTGGAAAGAATAATAACACTGAGCAATGTATCATTTATATGACTTTTTCATTTATATGAAAAAGTACAAGGCAGAAGATAAATACTGGAAATACTTTTTAAAGTTTAAAATATAATATCATAAAAAATGACAGCAATATAATATTATAAATAACTACATTTCAATATATTATAAAATGGGTAAAATATAAAAGATTTGAGAAAATGTAAATAACCAAAATATGCTCACGAAAAAAGGTAGGATATCTGAACAGTAGTATTGGGTTTAAAATGTTCCCACACACACAAAAAAAGCCTAGATTATTTTAAATTCAAATTCTATTAAATTTTCAAGAAGCAAGTACTTTTAATCTTACATATAGCAAAGTAAACACTCTCCAACCTACATGCCTACATGTTGCTAACATCCTTGGCACCTACATCAGACAAGGACACTCATAAATATAGATGAAAATACTTAACAAATATTAACAAACTGAATATCTCCATAAATATACAACATGGTACATCATGATCAGTTAGTTTATTTCAGATAAGCAAGGTTTATTCAGCATTAGAAAATGTGTTCATGATAATAATATGGAGAGACAAATATTTAAAACTTTTTAAACGCAGAATTAAAAAAAACAGATGATAAACCAGGAAAAGGTGTTGCAAAAAGTTAACTGAAAAAGATTTATATTCTTTATATAATTTCATAAATGGAGAATAAAAAGACAAACCAATAGAACTAAGTCTCAAGTCATAAAATGCGTAAATATTAAATACTACTATACTAAGATATCTTTTTCTTTGTGTGTATATATATGTGTATATATATATACTGAATACTAAATGCTACTATGCTAAGGTATCTTTTGTGTAAGATATCTTACAAAAGATATCTTAGCATAGTAGTATTTAGGGAAAATCAAAATAAAATACAATACCATTTTACGTTTACCACATTGGCAGATCTTAAAATACGTGTCTCTGAGGAGAACAAGGGAGAGGGAAAAACTAGAGTTGTCTGTATTATTTTTGTCACTTTTCTGTAAATTTAGGACTATCCTAAAATAAAAAGCTTAAAGAAAAGTAGTAATTAAAACAATGCCTGGTATATAAAAGGCATTCAATAAATATTGTTGCATGAAGAAATGTGATATTGAGGATGTGGCACAACATTCACTAACACAAATGTATTAGTAGTGTGAATTGATGCAAAAAGTTTTGAAAAATAAAGTTAATTATTTGCAATAAACTAAATACTTGTATGTTTAAATTCTACCCCGAGGGTGATGATATTTGGAAACTGGGGGAACTTTGGGAAGCAATTAGGTCATGAGTGTAGAACATTCATTAATGACATTAGTGCCTTTATAATTTCACCTTCTAGATGTGTCTGTGTCCTCTTGTAGTGGAAGGAGTTAGAATTTACTCTGGGGCTACAGGCTCAATTTTTATGTCTTTTCAAAAGAAAATTGGGATTTTGGTCAGTGATTGGTCCATGGAGGTAGAACCCTCATGAATGATATTAATGCCTTATATTTATTTTTATTATTGTAAATTGACAACTTATAATTGTATAAATTTATGGGATACAATGTGATGTTGTAATTTATGGATACAATGTGGGATAATGAAATCAAGCTAGTTAACATAGCTATCACCTCAAATACTTAAGTATTTTATGAGTAGAACATTGAAAATTTAGTCTCTTAAAAATTTTGAAACGTGCAATGTTATTGACTATGTTTATTGTGCTGTGCACTAGAACTCTAAAAATGGAAAACATATTCCTCCTGCTTCACCAAAATTTCATATCCTTTGACAGTCATAAACCCATTACCTCCACACCCCAACCTCTATAACCACCATTCCATTATCTGCCTCTATGAGTTTGATTGTTTTGGATTCCACATATAAGTGAGAACATGCAATAGTGGTCTTTATGTGCCTGACTGATTTTGCTCAGAACAGTGTTCTCCAATTTTATCCACGTTATTGTAAATGATAGAACTTCCTTCTTTTTTAAGGCTGAATAATATTCCATAGTGAATCTATACCAAATGCTCTTTATTCATTTATCTATTATTTTTTTGAGATGGAGTCTCACTGTCACCAGGCTAGAGTGCAGTGGTGCAATCTCAGCTCACTGCAACCTCTGCCTCCTGAGTTCAAGCGATTCTCCTGCCTCAGCCTCCCGAGTAGCTGGAACTACAGGCACACCACCACCATGCCCAGCTAATTTTTGTATTTTTAGTAGAGACAGGGTTTCACCATGTTGGCCAGTTTGGTCTCAATCTCATGAACTCATGATCCACCCGCCTTGGCCTCCCAAAGTGTTGGGATTACAGGTGTGAGCCACCGCTACTGGCCTTTATCCATTTATCTATTAATGGACTCTTAAGTTGATTACTTTCCTTTGCTGTTGCAAGCAGTGCTGCAGTAAACCTGAGAGTGTAGGCATCTCTTTGACAAATTGATTTCAAATATTTTAGGTAAACCAGAAGTGGGTTTGCTGGATCATGTAATAATTCTATTTTTATTCTTTTGTGAAAACTCCATAGTGCTTTCCATAATAGCTGTACTAATTTACATTCCCACCAACAGTGTAGACGGGTTCCCTTTTCTTAACATCCTCACCAACACTTCTTATCTTTTGTCATTATGATAAGTCATTCCGATAGAAGTGTCATTATATCTCACTGTAATTTTAATTTGCATTTTCCTAATGTTTAGATTAACAATTACCTCAACATAGTTGTTTCCTTTGCTGTGCAGAAGCTTCTTAGTTTGATGTAATCCCATTTGTCTATTTTTGCTTTTGTTACCAACATTTTTGGAGTCAAATACAAAATATTGCTCAGACCAATGTCATGTAGTTTTTCCCCTTTGTTTTTTTTCTAGTACTTTTAGAGTTTTTGGTTTTATGTTTAAGTCTTTAATTCATCTTGAGTTGATTTTTTCTATAGTGTGAGGTAAGGGTCTAATTTCTTTCTTCTGCATATGGAAATCATATTTTTTCAAGACAATTTATCAAAGAGACTGCCCTTTTTCAACAGCGTATTTTTGGCACCTTTGTTGAAAGTCAGCTGATCCTACATGCGTGGGTTCATTTCTGGGCTCTTTATTCTGTTCCACTGGTCAGTGCATATTTTTTTTTTCCAATACCATGTTGGTTGTTTTAATTACTATGGCTTTATAGTATAGTCTGAAATCTAGTAATGTAATAACTCTTTGTTCTTTTTCTCACAAGTGCCTTGGCTATTTCAGGGTTTGTGTGTGTGTGTGTGTGTGTGTATGTGGGTGTGTGTGTGGTTCCATAGTGCCTTTTGAAAAGGCCCCAAAGAGACCACTAACCCCTTTCATCATGTGAGGACACAGCTAGAAGGCACCATCTGTAAACCTGAAAGTGGACTCTAACCAGACTTTAAATTTACCTTTTCCATGATCTTAGGCTTCCCAGCATCCAGAACTGTAAAAAATAAATGTATGTTATTTGTAAGCTACCCAGCTTTTGTTTTTCTTTTAACAGCAGCCTGAACATACTAAGATAATATCCAATAAAGTTAAACATGTGCATACCTTAATAAGCTAATTTTAATGTGTATTTCTTGAAATTGTCAGGATACACAGATGCAAAACGTGTTCTTACCCACAGTTTCACTTTCTCCAGTTTAAGTTTACCACAGTCAACTGCAGTTTGAAATTTTTAAATAGAAAATTCAATAAATAAACAATTTGTAAGTTTTAAATTGTATGCCATTCTGAATACCCTGAAGAAACACTGTACCATGTGATGATTCATGTTGTGGGTGCTTTGTCCCACCCGAGACATGAGTCATTCTTTCATTTAGTGTATCCATGCTGCGTACATTACTTGCCTATTAGTCATCAGCATCATCAACATCATCATAGCTCGATGATGCAGGATCACTCAAAGCAAATGATCTCTTTGTGACTATTGTAAGAAGGTGACTGGTAGCCTAATGCTACAATGCCTACCTCATTCACCTCACTTCATCACATCACATAGGCATTGTGTCATCTGACATCATAACAAGGAAATATCTTATTATACTACACATCTAAGTGTGCAGTACAACAAGATATTTTGAAAAAGAGAAAGAGACCCCGTTCCCATAACATTTATTCATGTATATAATTATTCTATTTTTATTATTGTTCATCTTTTATTGTGCCTAATGTATAAATTAAACTTTATCATAGATATGTATCTACAGGAAAAAGAGTATATATAGGATTTAATACTATCTACAGTTCAGGCATCCACTGGCAGTCTTGGAAGGTATTCCCCATGGATAAGGGGGGAAGATACTGTATATAAAATTATAGATATAGATACAAATTTATATGTATATGTATACCTTGGATTTTATATATTGTATATTATGAATATATAGTATATACAGTCTTGTATAAAACATAGTAAAATAATATATTCCAAATAAATCATAAATTGTATATTCTTATAAGCAGCATAGTACATTAATAACATTTGGTATGTTCAAAATATATGTTGGATTGCATGGAATAATGAAATACAGGAGCATGCTTCAGTATGTATGAATGATTTCACCAAAAATTAATCAATAATATAACCAGTACAAAACATTATTATAATATCTTTATAAACAAGTAAATGTGAATAATACATTATGTAGAAATACATTTGAGTCTGGTAAGCTGCTATTAAAAAGCATGAAAATAATTATTTCGGTATATTGGTCATCTAGAGGTGGAGAGATGAGGTTATAATATTTATAAAAGCAAAGAATGAAAATTTAAAATGTTTGTCAGGTTCTATTTTTTAAGCTGTGTGTGGGGCACAGGACACAAGTATTTATTTTTATACAAACCTGTATATTTCAAAATATGTTCACATATTCATAAGTATGTATGATATTTTCCACAATTAAGATTGCCATATTTAGCAACAAAGGATAATTTTTTAGTAAAAATATGTCCCATGCAGTATGTAGGTTACATTTATAGTAGCAATTTATTCATTGGTTATCTTAAATTCAAATGTAATTGAGCATTTTGCATTTTATGGTAACTCTACTCCCAGTAAATATTATACAAAAATCAACTAAGTTTAGTTTATTCATCTTGTATGTGGTAACCTGAACACTTGCCTTATTTGTATTTCCCATTCACTTGATTCACTTTTCTTTTTCAAGATTTCTACCATGAATGTTCATCTCTTCTTTTCCAAATTTTATTCTTCTTATGTTATCTTTAAAGCATTGATTATTTCTGAAAGTACAAACTAAATAGTAATGCCAGTTTTGATGACATTGCCTTGTTCTTCACGTGAATGGTAATAAGTACTGTTTCAGCAAGAGTAAGATGTGCTTAATGAATAGAGGTTAAAAGAAAAGAAGCTTGTAGTAAATAGCCTGAGTTGAAATGCCAAAGGAAACTGTATTGTAATGACATGAGCATGATGGTGGATAGCATTTGGGAAACATGCTGGGTGTTATACTGGTTTACCTGTAGTAGATACTGGTTTACCTGTAGTAGGTACTGGTTTGAAATTGAGTTTACTTCAAAAGAGGGAAAAAATAATATGGAAGTTGTGGTTTTGCATAACTGTCAATTCAAACAAGCATATGTGGTTCTTTTGACCTGTCATTTTTCTTAGTAAATGACTCTGTAAAGAAACTTTAAATACACAAAACACTTTCACTAGATCCCCATTTGTTTTGTTCTCTACCTGTGTATTTTATTGCCAAGACTAGCACATATATTGGGAGATAGGGGATTTCATTCCCTGGATGGCTTGTCATGTGAATTGAGAATGTTGTGATTCCACCAGGCAAGGACTACAAGTGAACCACTCTCTCTGTTACTTTTGGCCACTAAAAAGTAATGTGCAATAGCACTAGCAATGAATAGGAAAGCACTGCATATGTATATCACACATTATTCTTTGATATGCGGCTGACTTATGCTTCCTTCATCTAGGATTTATTTACACTGAGTTTATAAATGAGATTTCTTTTCATTTTCTGTTCTTGTTTGGTTTTGGTATGAGAGTTTTAAAAATATTTTAAAATTTATATTGTTCTCCCATAAGATACCATGCTTTGCCACAGTGCAATAGTTGGAAATTTTCTCCTATTTTGAGGGTTGAGTTGCCAGGTGGGTGTGGGGTGGTCCATGGCCACCCAGGATTACAGAGATCTAAACTGCGTTTATCCAGTATTACCGAGCTGTAAACGATTTAATGTTATTGGTTATTTCTGATTTCAGTTCATTAAAATTTAATAAATACATCCAAAATAGAAATACACATCAATTTTCTTTTTAATTATTATCTGCAAATGTCATTTTAAATTTGGCATTTTACAGTAGTATAACCCTTATATACTAGAGTTATATTTCAGAAGCTCCATGAAAATAAATTTTGTAACTACCCTGACAACAAATATATTTGAATGCAGCTGATACTTCTTCATGTTATTCTCTCTCTGTTTTATCCAAACCTCAGTAGACCACTAAGCAGTTAAGAAGCTGGGTTTGTCAGTTTATTTTCTTACCAAAATGGAAAAAAAAAAGAAAAAAGGTGAATTTGTGGAATATACTGAGAACTGAATGTTTAGAATCACATTTTTGAAATATTTTATTTAAATAAATGAGTTTTTTCTCTTCTCCTTCCTTCTGTCTCCTCGCCAGGCCCATTCCTGAAAGTTCTAAAAGACTCATATAGAAATATGAAAGAGAATCTCCCTAGAGGAGTAAAAACCTTTGAAAGCTTCTAAACAAAGAACAAACCCTTCGGGCTGAAAACAAGAACATGTAAAAAAAAAATTTTCTCATATACATGACCCCATGAAAGCTTCCATTTGGGAAAACAATAGCAGAGTCTGCAAACTGCAAAAAACAATGTTGTGCCCTAAGGATCAGGAACATTATTTCGTAGATATAACACTGCAATCTAATGATGTTTCATTGGCTAAGGGCCTTGTCAATTGATAGTCAGCAGGACAATTTGGTGTTCACTGGCAGACCCTCGGATGGGAATATTAAAAAGAAACCACTAAGAAATCATAAACATATGGAATCATTAAATCAGAATACACTTAAATTTATTTTCTGATTGGTGAATAGTCTTAGGTTAACATAGTTAAAATGCCAACATTACATTCTTTTGTTTTATTTTAGTTGTTATTATTACATATTTTATTTGTGTCCTGTCTTTATTTATATCCATTTATCTTTTATATTCCACCTACATCACGAATAATTTATACTTTTTAAGCCACTTTTTGACTTTGCTCCTTTATTTTGGCTAAAATATTATTCCTTTAGTATTGCCGTAATTTCCCTTAACCCTTCTAGTATCTTGCCATGTAAGTTTCATATGGTCATTTTCTACAACTCATACACATGTTTAGAAGACTTTACTTGGCTGATTTAAATTGCAGGACCAAGCTAGATCTCCTAAATGATCAAGTTTTGCTTTCTACTTTATATTATACATGATTGTAAATATAGGGCATAATTGTTTTATGATTGGCCTAAAATAATACTAACTTTTAATTAAAACGTTTTAAAAGCTGTTGGAAGCATTTTAACAGAAAAATTGTTTCTTAAGCTATGCATTTTCACAGCACTAAAAATTGTATTACTCCAGTTTTTGTATTATTTAGGACTCTAGCTACAAAAACAATTAGAGAATTTATTGCCTTATTTCTTTCCCTGAATTTATTTTCAGAAAAAATAATATTTCTCTTAATATTTAATTTCCTTTCATATGAATTACCAATAAAGAGCCAAATAAAGACCTATATAAAAATTATCATGTAATATAACCAGCATGTTTTAGGTAGACTACTCATTTTAGCATTTTTCAACCTTAAGAGAATTATCTAGAAGTGTGTTTTACAGTGCATATGTAATTATTTGAAGTATTGATAGACTTTAGAGGATGCCATTAACTATAGGGCAAAATGCAATGATTTCCAGTCATGACTCATTTCTAAAAACTTTACTAATTTGATTTAATAAACAGTGGGTGGAATACTCTCTAAATGTTAGTTTGAAAAATCAATGATAAAATTAGCCACTTAAAATGAATTTAAAAGGTGGTAGAATAAAAAAACCACGAACCCTCCTTCTTCCCAAGTAAACACCAACTCAACAGTAGCACGTGAACTAATGCTTTCTTTGAGAATTTCAAAGCCAGTTGAGAGTGCCCACCAAATGAAGGTGAAACCAGCCCCATTGACACTGCTAGAGAAATTCCTGGCACTAATCATAATTCTTCCTCAAGGCACAGCATGATGTGATTGAGAGAGAGAGATCTCTGAGCTCTTGTCTTTTCCCTGGGGGAGGAAAAGAGAATACTAGACCATACATTCAACGTTCTGACTTTTGTCTGAGTAGGGTGCTGGCTGAGGAGCTGGCTTCTATGTTGCCTGATTCTAAGTGCTGAAAGGAAAGTGTGTCAAGTAGGAAGCTGCAGAGAATAAAGATGACAACTTGATCTAACACGTAATCATTCACCATAGTCCCTTCCCCTATCTGAGTGCAGCACAATTTAGAGAAGACTCCAGATTCCAGCTTCTCTCTGGGGAAGGAAAGAAAAGACTGAAAGATATGGCTAACACTTAGATTTTAGGGACCTACTCAAGGGACTCGTTGATGTTTTGCCTGAATCTAAGTGTTGATAAGAAAAAGTGCCAGAGTTGAGGATGATGAAAGAAAAAGCAATGTTTTGGATTAGCGTGCACTCACTATAGTCCATTCACCAGTTCAGTACAAAAGTAGGAGAAAACTTCCAACTGTTAATTTTCTTTTGGGGAGGCATAGACTTAAAGCATGTGTCCAATGTTCCAGCTTGTTGTGTGGGCTGCAGTTCAGCTTTTCAAGGGGCTCCCCAAGGTATTTGCTTCTGCTTTGTCTGACTCAGAGCACTTATCGCAGGCATACTCTAGAATCCTGGAGACTGCTGTGAACAAAAGAGATGTAGGCAGATTGTGACAATTTGAGAAAGCTTGAAATACTATAGACAGCACCAAACAGAATACTATTGGAGTAATAAGCCAGTAAATTCCTCCAACTGAATATGTGCATGCATAGTTCAAGAGAAGATGCATCCACAGAAAAGGGTTGAGAAGCACCCAGAATCTCTAGATGGGCTAGCCAATAAAGATCTTTCCTTGTATAAAGCCAGTTCATAACTATTAAGGGAGGTTTATTTGTTTGTTTGTTTTCAAAGGCACAGCTTCCAACACAAAGTCACAAGTCATATGAAGAAAGAGGAAAACATCGCCCTATCAAAGAAATTTCCAGAAATCAACCCTAAGGAAAAGCTGTATATAAATCACTTGAAAAAACACTCAAAATAACTGTCATCAAGATGCTCAATGACCTCATGAAAAAAAATGCATGGAAAAAATTAGAATATCAACGGAGAGGTAGAAAAAATATTTTTTAAAAACAGAAATTTTAGTGCTGAAAAATGTAATAACTGGATTGAAAAAAATACTAGAGTTGTTAAACAGCAAACTTGAACAAGCAGAAGAAGAATAAATGAATTTTTTAAACTGGTCAAAAAAGAGAAAAGAATGAAAAAGAGTGAAGAATGTCTAAGTGATTTATGAGACATTATCAAGCAGACCAATTTATATACTATAAAATTTTCAGAAAGAGAAGAGAGATAAAGAGAATGAGACATAAAGCTTATTTGCAGAAATAATGACTAGAAACTTCAAATCTAAGAAAGAAATAGGAGATATATATATGATATATATATATATAAGAGAGATATATATAGGAGATATCTATCTATCTATCTATCTATCATCTATCTATATGTGATATATATCTAGCAGTGGGATTGCTGTATCATATGGTAGGTCTCTTTTCAGTTTTTTTGAGGAACTCAAAACTGGTCTCCACAGTGATTTTACTAGTTTACATTCCTACCAGCAATTTACGAAGTTTACCTTTTTTCCACATCATTTCTAGCATTTGTTATGCTGTCTTTTGAGAAAAAATAAATCATTTTAACTGGATTTAGATTATATCTTATTGAAGCTTTAATTTGTATTTCTCTGATGATTGATGATGTTGAGCACCTTATCATATACCTGTTTGTCATTGTGTATTTTCTTTTGAGGAATGTCTATTCAGATCTTTTGCGTATTTTTTAAAAAAAAGATTATTATTTTTCCCATTGAGTTGTTTGAACTTCTTAAATATTATAGCTATTATTCCTGGGTCAGATGGATAGTTTGCAAATATTTTCTCCCATTCTGTGGGTTGTCTCTTTACTTTGATGGTTGTAATTATTTGCTGTGCAGAAGCTTTTTAACTTGATGTGATCCCATTTGTTCATTTTTTCTTTGGTTGTCTGTGCTTTTGGAACATTGCTCAAGAAATCTTTGCCCAGACCAATGCACTGGGAAGTTTCCCCAAAGTTTTCTTTTAGTAGATTTATATTGTCATATGTTGAATTAAGCCTTTATTCCAGGGTCTGGTTTCATTCTTCTGCACATATATCCAGTTTTTGCAGGACTATTTATTGAAGAGACTGTCAATACCGCTATGTATGTTCTTGGCAGGTTTGTCAAAAATGAGTTCATTGTAGATGTATTTTTGGTCTATGTGTGTATTTGTAGGTGAAGTGTTTTTCTTGTTGGCAGTAGATCATTGGGTCTTACTTTTTCATTAATTCAGCCACTCTATGTCTTTTGATTGAAGAGTTTAGTCTGTTTATATTCAGTGTTATTATTGATTAGTAAGATTTACTACTGGTATTTTGTTACTTGTTTTCCAGTTGATTTGTGGTTTTCTCGTCCTTCCTTCTCACCTTCCTTCTTGATGTCCATTTAGTGATGATTATTTTCTCTGATGGTATGTTTTAATTTCTTTCTGTTTATTTTTTGTGTAGTTTTTGTAGTTTTTTTTTTAATTTGAGGTTACTATGAGGCCTGTAAATAACATCTTATAACCCATTACTTTAAACTAGTGACAACTGAACACCGATTTCAAAAACAAGCTAACTGAGAAAAAAGCAAAGAGAAAACTAATAAAAAGTCTACATTTTAACTTAATCCCCCACTCTTTTTAACCTTTTCCTTTGGTATTTATATTTTATCAAATTGTCTATGTCTTGAAAAGTTGTTGTAGTTATTATTTTTGATAGGTTCATCTTTTAGTCTTTTTTACTCAAAACTTGAGTAGTTTATACACCGTAATTACAGCATTATAATATTCTATGTTTGTCTCTGTGCTTATTATTACCAGTGAGTTTTTTTTGTTTTTGTTTTTTGTTTTTGTTTTTACCTTCAGATGATTTCTAAATGCTTGTCAATGTTCATTTATTTCAGATTGAAGAACTCTGCTTAGCATTTATTGTAGGACAAATCTGGTGTTAGCTCTCAGTTTATTTGTCTAGGAAAGCCTTTACTTCTTCATATTGAAGTATATTTTCATGAAATATGCTATTCTAGGATAACAGTTTTACTCCATCAGCAATTTAAATATGTCATGACATGCTCTCTTGGCCTGTAAGGTTTTCACTGACAAGTCTGCTGCCAGATATAGTGGAGCTTCTTTGTATGTTATTTGTTTCTTTTCTGTTGCTGCTTTTAGTATTCCTTCTTTATCCATCTTTGGAAGTTTGCTTGTTAAGTGTTTTGAGCTAGTCTTCTTTGGATTAAATCCATTTGGTAATGTATAACCTTCTTATACTTGAGTATTGATAACTTTCCTTAGGTTTGGAAAATTCTGTTATTATCCTTTTGAATCAACTTTCTACCTCAATCTCTCTCTACAGCTCCTCTATAAGGCCAATAACTCTTAGATTTGCCTTTCTGGGGCTATCTTTTAGTTCTCATATATGTGCTTATTTTTTTATTCATTTTTCTTTTTTCCCCTCTGACTGTATATTTTCAAGTAGCCTGTCTTCAAGCTCACTCATTTTTTCTTCTACTTGATCAATTCTGCTATTAGGAGACTCTAATGCATTCTTCCACATGCCAGTTGAATTCTTCAGCTCCAGTTTCTGCATCTTTAAAAATTATTTTGATCTTTCTGTTAAATTTATCTGATAGGATTCCAAATTCTTTCTCTGTGTCATCTTGAATTTCTTTGAGCTTCCTCAAAACAGCTATTTTGATTACTGTCTGAAAGATCACACATCTCTGTTTCTTTAGGATTGATCGCTAGTGCCTTTTTAAGTTCATTTGGTGAGGTCTTGTTTTCCTGGATGGTCTGATGTTTGTGAATGTTTAACCACTAATGTTTATTTAGGGCCCAAGGGCACTCAGTCAGTTGGTGATGAATCCTACCAGAACTGGATCTGTCCCTTCAAGACAGCAGGTTCCTTTCTAGCCCAGCGTGTGTCTAGAAACATTATCCAGGAGCCAGGGCCTGGAATGGAAGCCTTAGGACTCTGCCTGGTGCCCTTATTCTACTGTGGCTGAGTTGGTATCCAAGTTGCAGGACAAAGTCCTATGTATTTTCACCCCTTCTCTCTCCCAGAGCTGCCAGTTTCACTGCCTGGGGTTAGGGGAGGGGTAATGCAGACAGTCCATCAGCTGCCTCACTATGCCTAGTGAGACATAGGTCATATGCACCCCAAGTTTGCTGGCTCTGAGCACAGCACCAGGACTTGCCTAAGAATTGCAGCCCTTGTGGCTTAGACTGCCTTTCAAGTTTATTTAGAACCCCATAGCACTTATAGTCAGGTTATGACTGCTGGGATAGACAATTTCCCTCTGGCCAGGACTGGTCTAAATGCTCTCTCCGTGGGCACTGGCTGAGTTCTGACTCATGTTGCTTTTCACTGTGGTAGGCAGCACTGAGTTCCAATGCAAAGTCACACAATCACTGTGCTGTCTCTCCCCCAAGGGCACAGATTCTCTCTCTGCACTGTGTGGCTGTTGCCAGGGGATGATAGTTTTAGCATTTCTAAACTTTCTTTCTTACCCTCTTCAGTGCTTCTTTCCATGGTATGATATTAAAACCAGGGTACTGTGATTGCTCACCTGATTTTTTGTTTTTATGGCAGTGATCTCTTGTGTGAACAGTTGTTCAATTTGGTGTTCCTCTGGGGAGGATCATTGCTGGTGTATTCTATTTGGCCCTTTTGCTCTACCTATCCCACAAAATTTTAGAACAAATAAACACATTCAGTAAAATGACAGGATATAAAATCAACACAGAAAAATCAGTAGCATTTCTATACACTAGCAATGAACTATTCAAAAAGAGATCAAGAAAACAGTCGCATTTATAAAAATAAAAAATTAAATGTAGGCATACCTGATATTATTGTCCTTTGCTTCATTGCACTTTGCAGACACTAAATTTTTTGTGACTCAGTCTTTGTTTAATTAAACTCTGTAAAATTTAATTGTCTAAAGCATTTTTCTTTTAAAAATAGTGATTTCACTGATGGATCTCAACAAATTGAGTTGAACACCTTCTGGAAAAGATTGATTCATCATTCTAGATGTTCTTGAGAACATTTACGTTTCATGAAAGGAGGTCAAAGTATCAAAATTAACAGGAGTTTGGAAGAAGGTGATTCCAGTTCTCATGGGTGACTGAGGGTTTCAAGACTTCAGTGGAGGAAGTAACTGCATTTTTATGGTGGAAACAGCAAGAGAAGTAGGATTAAAAGTGGAGGCTGAAGACATGAGCAAATTGCTGCAAACTCATAATCAAACGAGCAAATGAAGAGTTGCTTCTTATGGATAAACAAAGAAATTGGTTTCTTGAGATAGAATCCACTTCTAGTGTAGATGCTGTGAACATTTTTGAAATGACAATAATGAATTTAGAACATTCCATAACCTTAGTTAATGTAACAGCAGCAGGTTTTGAGAGGATTGACTTCAATTTTGAAAGACGTCCTCCTGTGGGTAAAATGCTATCAAGCGGTATTGCCTGTTACAGAGAAATGATTCATGAAGGGAAGAGTCAATGGATTAGACAAACTTTATTGTTTTTTTACTTTAAGAAATTACCACAGCCATTCCAACCTTTCGTAACTACCACCCTGATTAGTCACCAGCCATTAACATCGAGGCAAGACCCCACCAGCACAAAAATTGTCATCCACTGAAGCTCAGAGGATTATTAGTGTTTTTCAGCAATAAAGCATTTTTCATGAAGCGATGTATATACTTCTGTACATAATGCTATTGCACACTTAATAGACTACAGTACAATGTAAACCTAGCTTTTATATGTTTCAAAAAACCAAAGCATTTGTGTGACTCACTTTACTGCTATATTTTCTTTATTGTGGTGGTCTGGGACCAACCCATGATATCTCAAAAGTGTGCCTGTATCTTATTTTGAGCTGATGTTAAATTACCATACAAAGAATATCCATTTGAAGAAATGTAGAGGAGTCATTTTACCTGTTTCTTTTCTTGGAAGTTCATATTGTTTCCATTCTTTATGTCAGAGGTAATATTATTCACATATAGATATTAGTAAAAGAAACCCTTCAATTTCTAAGATTAACTTACATATTATATTTATATTTCTAATAAAATTACATTTGTGGAACTCACAACACTGAATTCAAAGTTAATAAACCTATAATGCTTCCTTTCATTACAAACAACGGTAGACTGTAAGTGGCAGTTAGGATAAAAAAGCACTGTGTTTAAGTGTTAAGAATAAGGAAATTATTGCTGATCAAAGATTTAGTTTTCTTTTGCATCAAACTACACCATTAACAGTTCACTTTTGGGAGCATGTTTTTTAAAAAAGAATTTGTCCCCACTATTGAAAAGCCTTAATGATATTGATAAAGAATTCCCTGTTTCCCTTGCCAATCAGTTGAAAACTAACCATTAATACCTGAGCTTCTCACAAGTCTCTTTACTTTTATTTTCTTATCAATATTTAAGAAAGATATTCACTAAAAGATTACATATAAGGCTTAACAAGTACAAATTATATTTTGGTAATTTCATTTTTCCTAACATTACCTAGCCTAGTATAATTAAACCTTAAGGTTATGAGTCCAAACTTATTAAACAGGCTGATCTATATTCAAGTATCCATAACTTCCTTGAGTTCAAATGTCTGTCGTATTCTTCCTCAGTCTTCATTTTTCTACACTGATATATTTCATACTTTCCCAACATTGAAAAGTATAATATTTA
The DNA here is from genome assembly GCF_028885625.2 of Pongo pygmaeus. Taxonomy (NCBI): domain Eukaryota; kingdom Metazoa; phylum Chordata; class Mammalia; order Primates; family Hominidae; genus Pongo; species Pongo pygmaeus. Next base: position 141,727,650 of record NC_072378.2, on the reverse strand, counting down.
AAATATTGAAGTTAGAGAATATACTGCATATTAAAACCAAGTATAAGGCTGGACATGATGGCTTATGCATGTAATCCTAACACTTTGGGAGGCTGAGGCAAGAGGATCACTTGATCTCAGGAGTTCTAGAGCAGCCTGGGCAACATAGTGACACCTTGTCTCTTTAAAAAACTAATAATAATAACTAAAACAATTAAAATTTTAAAATAAATATAAATATAAGATACTCTTCTATTGTTTTCCATTCTTCCCTTAATCATGGTTTTATATCTCAGCGTCTTCGCAAAGACCAGACGTTACTTTAGAAATATGCTCTCACAGAATGATAAAGATACAAAATCAGACACATTATCTTTATCTAAATACTAATTTTTATCCTGCTATTTACTTGATAGACTTTTTTGTTCACTTTATTATTATACAGTGTAATAACATACTCCATCATTTTTAATGTAATGTGCTACTAATCTTAGTAACTACTGAATATCTAAAATACACAATTTTAAACATTAAATCCTGTTGTATATTTATCTTCTTTTCAGTTCAAAATGTCTATGGTTTAGAAATGGAAAGATGATTAACTAATTTTTCCTTTGTTTGGGGACAGGCCACCATTGATAAAGCAAACAGACCAATCACTTCAAACAGAGAGGGCACTCAAAGCAAAGTGGTGTACTTCTTCAACTGATACTTCATGACCTTTCAAGATGAAAGGATAATAGTCATCCACCCAGAGAAGAAGGAGAAAAGTTCTATGTACTATTTACAGGGTTTAGAGGTCACTTGGTTATGCAGAAAACAGGATACAATAGAAACTGAAGAAAACACTGGAGAGAGGAATCATGGCTGCATATTTTTCTAAGCTTCCTATTCACCACTAGTTTTCATCTTTTAATAAGCCCCTCTGTTCCCCAAACTAAGGACACATTTTGTTTATTGTGTGGCTAGGACCCCCCTCTCCTTATGTTCAGCTGTCTATCTGTGCCCTCTTTAGAGTGTAAGTAATTGGCCTAAATCAAGAGCCAAATGGCATGTCTAAGTCATTCAGGGTTCTGATGATCATATGACAGAGCTTAAAGAATTTGAGGGAGGTCCCACACTACAAAGCAGCATATTATTTTCAGTGAAGTCTTGTGGCTGTGTGTACCTCTGTTGCAAGGACAATTAGACTCTTTGTTTCTCCTATGATCCTAAGAGTCAGCTTGACTGTCTTATTGAAAAACTCTCAAAGAAGTTCCCATAACTTTTCCAAAGCATCTTAGACTATATAGAGACCACAATGTGTTTAACTCACTAGAATATATGTGGAGGAAAAATGAGAGATTTTTCTACTCCACTAGTCAAAATGTATTATATTTTCAAATGGAATGTAATTATGATGGAAAAGTTCTTATTTAAAGGATGCAAATTAGCTTAAATATAATGTTTTGTTTTAGACATATTCAAAATGCAAATTTTAGAATCACAAGTCCAAAGTCTAGGCTCAGCATTGTATCTATCTCCTCTTTACTATGCCCATCATACTTTTTTCTACATGTTTATCTACCTTATTTTGAAAACAATTTATGAATTTTATTCAAAGACTTTTTGAAACTCCTCAAAACATACTTTTATTTTCAAAGTTGGTAAAACCATATGTAAGATATAATACTATGAAAATGCAATGATACATGGGTTGTGACATATACAAAGTTATTGGCTTTATTTTAAAAAGGTAAAATATAGTGTATCTTATTTAGTGAATATCAGTTATTACCAATGACTACTAACTTATTTTATAAATGAGGTTTGACAACTTGTTCAGTCATGATTAAGAGGTCTAGAATACAATAACTGTGATTCTGAGTTCACTATTCTCTCCCACACTTCTCTTTCTGTTGATCTTAAGAGTACTGCTACTAATAGAGAGTAGAAATTCCTATATTTTTTTATAAGTTTTATGAAGTGGCTACAAATTTCTACCACAAAGTTACATAAGCATGGGAAAAAAATACTTTCAGTTTGTACAAAATCATGAAGGAGCAGACAGCAAAAGAAAGCTTCAGAGTCTCCAAGGCGTTTGCTACACAATCTCCTCAAACCAAACTGCTCAGCACATGCTTGACAGTAGCATTGTAAATTGACTATGCTATTTTTTAAATGATGTCTTTAATTTTGAAACATAACACTTCCTAAGGAAAATCTATTCAAAATTGACTACCTTAATAAAATATTGTATATTTATATTTTGAAAATTCATTAATGCATATGTTCAATAAACTTGGAAGCAAATACTGTATTTTATGCTAACATTTATGACACTATGTCCCCTGGACAAAGAATACAAGAAGGGAGTGTAGGCTTTTATACTATAGGTCCACCAGCCCAGTGCTCACATACATGTTAATAAAACTTAAGAGGAATATATTATAACTGGCCAAACTTGTGAAGAACTGCACGAGTGTACATGAAACGCAATTTTTTTCATTTCCTAAAGGAGCAAAATAGTCACTAGATTCTAATCTCTTGAGGAATGACCACACCCAAGGAATATATTCCTAAATGTAAAAACTAGAAAATTATAGAATTTTTTTCAAATCCCTTGAATAAGTGTATTAACAATACCCTTCCAGGCTGAGTTCACATTTTTATAAAATGAAAATATTGAATGAAGTCACTTGTAAATATTAATCTACCACAACAGATATTATTTTATTAAAAATTAAAATAGTATAAAATTATCACAAGTTATGAAAACTGCTTTGATTTGTTCTCAGTATATTTCCTACAAATGTCAGACAGTGTTACTGGTTTTTTAGTAGGATCTCATGAAATAGTTTTGCAATCTCTGGGCCCTGGACTTAGACTTTTCTCTGTAATCACACTGTAAAATGCACATTTAAAAATTAAAGACTACATTTCAATAATATTTTTTAGCCAATATACTTATCAATGGGAGATTTTTTTTAAAAGACATAGACACTTTATTTTCAAGGAACTAAAAAGATCTAATAATTAAGAGATACAAACATTTATTCTGTGTATTAGGGATCTGCAAACCATGACATGCAGGCCAAATCCAGCCTGCCATATGTTTTTGCAAATAGGCTTTATTGGAACACAGTCACACTAATTTGTTCATATGTTGCCTGTGGCTGCTTTTAAGCTCTAATGGCAGTGTTGAATATTTGTAACAGACACTGTGCCCTGCAAAGCTTAAAATATTTACTGTCTGGTCCTTTATGGAAAAAGATTGCTGGCATTTACCATATAAACACAGAATAAAAAGGCCATGAAATTTAGGTTAACATTAGAAAATAATGTAAGAAACGATCTGAGTTTTAACATTCATTGGAAAGTCTAAAACTTGTACATAAGGAAATTAATAGTAGTAGCAGAGTGAAAAATGAGTTTTTAGGGACTTGTTTTGAAGTTCTCCTTATATAGCAATAACATCCCTTTGGAATGAGTACTATTTACTATTATTTGAATGTATAATGTTTTCCTTAAACCCATTTATATTGCATATCATTAATAACTTTTTTCAATAAACATTTTATTTTCAAATACTATTAGGTTTACAGAATTATTGTGAAGGTAGTGCAGAGAGTTCCTGAATATCCCACACCCACTTTCCCCTGTTATTACCCAGCTTACATTAATATGATACATTTGATGTGAAATGTAATACATTTAATTAATTGGCATTGATACAAAATTATTAACCAAGATTCTTACTTTATTCATATTTCCTTAGTTTTTACCTAATATCCCTTTTCTGTTCCAGGATCCCATTCAGGGTGCAACATTATATTTAAAAGTCAGGTCTCTCGTTGGTATTGACTGTTTCTCAGTTTCCTTGTTTTTAATGACCTTGACATAGTAAATAGTACTAGGCAGTTATCTTGTAGAGTGTTCCATATCGGGGATTGTGTAATGCTTTCATTATGAATAGTCTGTAAGAAAGTGTTTTGAGGAGGAAGACCAGAGAGGTAAAAGTGCCACCCGCATCATGTAGATGATATATGATTTAATAGTATGTCATTTGATAGCATGCATACTATCTAGCATCAAATGACATTGCTGTTGATATTAACTTAGATTCTCTAGTTTGAGATTGTGTCTGTCCGGTTTCTTTGCTGTAAAAGTACTCTTATTTTTTCTCCCATGCTCAATTCATTGGAAGAAGTCACTCTGCAATGCCCACATTTAAGGAGTAGGAAATTATTCTCCACCTCTTTGATAGTGGAGTATCTCTGTAAATTATTTGGCATTCTTCTTCATGGAACACTTGACTATTATTCCCCAATTGTCTCTTCATTCAATAATTTACTTACATGAGTATAGGCTAATGGACATTTATATTACACTTTGGGTTATAATTTAATGCTACTCTACTGACAGACTCTGGCTTATTTGACATATTTTTATCTTTGTGTGTGTATATTTGTGTGTGTGTGTTGAGCACTTTCCAACTTTCTGATACTATAGTATGCTCCAGGTTTATCTTGTATATTTTCTGAGTCCTAGCATCAGGCATTTCTCCAAGTAGCTGTGGTTCCTTTTATTGGACAATGGTATTAGAAACGAACATGTGAGTGCTAGGTATCCTTGTTACAACTGGAATGTCATTGCTTCTAGGCCCTCTAAATCGACAAAGCAAGAAAGATTAAGGTCTCTATAGTTGCACAGTAACCTGTACAGTTATAAGTACTTCTATACATAACTATCTGTAATCTTTATTAAGCTAAACATGAGTTCAAAGTGATGCCTCCTACTGTATGATGCTGGTTGTATGCCTCTTTCTAATGATCCATTAACATACGAATCATTCTTACCTGCACCCTTTGTTTCTCTGTATATTGTCTTTTGAAAAGTGAGAAACCTGTCTCCCACTATCAGCCATTTTTTAATTTATTTGTTCAATTCCAGTATACATGTCTGCTGGTTTCAAAGATGTAAACTGACACACTTGTGGAAAGCAACATTACCAACTAGAGTATAGTGTTTAAGTACAGTGATTTTTGCCTTTAGTCTTATGGACTCCACTTATTTCCAAAGTTACTTCAGAAAGCACCTAAATCTCCCATTCCATTTAGTGAGGCTGTTTCATACATTTGTAATGTATGTAGATTATTTTGTCACATTCTGCATTCTAGTCTGGAATTCTTTGATTCTCTTAATAATTTTTTTCAAATTGCATATGTTTTTACTCTGTTTGCTATAAAGTCCTGTGGGCTTAAAAAATGCTTAATTACTTGTTTTCACCATTATATTATTATACAAAATAGTTTCACTAATCTTAAAATACCTGTGCTTGACCCATTCAACACTTCCCCCATACACTGTTGATATGTTTTAAGGAATAATGCAATATCATCAAGCAGGTTTTTTGTTGTCATTTTTCCTTTTAAAATGCAAGATCTTCCATCAGTAAAAAATCTATCACCTTAATAGAGTTTAATATATAAAGGGAAGAAAGAAAACCATGCTCATATTATCATTACTGCCCTAAAAACATTTGGGAAATATACTAACAATTCCTGTTACAGCATTAAGAAGGATGGACACAGAGGGAAAATTCTCATATAGCATAGAGATTAATGATCAGTAATGAACTATAGTGAGAACGAAAATATAGAAGGATATCAAAAAAATTACGAGAACTTTATTGAAGGTCTTGGCTATTTTACTCATCTGTAGGAACAGAGGTTAGCTTGTGGATTTTTACCCAGTAGAGAAGCAAGTAATTTCTGTCCTGTGAAAGAGATAACCACAGTGGTTACGTTAGAGCGGGTAGTTAAGCAGATGGTTGTTAAACTCTCTCTCTAAAATGATAATTGGTCACAGCTAGCACCAATGGAACCTAGTTTCCCAAGAGATTGAAAACACCTGGAGCTGGTGATCAGCAGCTTCTTGATAAGATCTCTGGAGCTGGGCTAGCAGACTCAAGCATGTGCACTAAGAGGCAAAATGAAAGATGTATGACCTTCCTCTGGGGGTGTTCAGCTGATACACGAAAACCAATCCTAGAAAGCATGCACGCAACCTCAGTAAACACACTACACATGTGTTCTATGGAAGGCAAGCAACAGCCCACACCTGGGGAAGAATCAACAGAAGAGAAAAGAAAACCCTGCACCATACCAGTGTATAAAACCCCAAGTCAAGGACTGAACAGGACACCTGGATCTCTTAAGTTGCCTGCTTGGCCCTCTTCAAAGTGTATTTTGCTTCCTTTGCTCTTGCTCTAAAACTATATAATAAACTCTCACTCCTGGTCTAAAAATTGCCTTGGCCTCTCCCTCTGCCTTAAACCTACTTCTGCCCCTTGGCTGAATTCTTTCCTCCTACGACACAAGGATCCAGTTTGCTGCAGACCCATATGGATTCACCTCTGGTAACAGTTACTATTTATAGCCTTATGACCATTAACCAGTTTTGTATCTAATCCAGCAAACTAATCCTAACATTAATTTTTTGTTATATATGCAATTTACTTATATGACTTCTCAAACATTCTTTGAACTGGTCATAACATGTTACTGGTTCCCTCATCAATTAATGAGATTAAGACAATACTTTTCATGAGTTTATCTTATGTTCATATGAGAGTTTTGATTTTACTTTTGGAAATTATCCTTTAACAAATGTTCAATGATATAAATAAGTTAACATTATATTTCGTGAATAAGTAAACTTAACAATATGAGAAAAATAGGCTTACAAAACAAATAAACAAATAAAAAGAAACATAACAATGAAAACCAAATTTAAAATAAAACTAAAAGTGGTTTTTTAATACCTGCCAGTTTTCGTTAATAAAATAGAAAGTAAAATTTTGCACATTTTAATATGCAATATGGGTCAAAGAATAATAATAAAACATAGCAACAAAATAGTCACAAAATCTATAATTCTCTGAAATTAATTTTAACCAAAATGGGTAACTAAACTGTCTAAAAACTATGTTTAGAAGCTATAGTTCTTTATAGAAATAAAAAAATTAATAACAATATCTTGATCTTAAATGAAATATTTAGGTTGACCATTTAAAAAAATAAAGATTTGAATTAATACCTTTATAATCAGAATGCCATTTTTTAAAACTAGAAACTTGAATTACTTTAAAAAATGGTACAGAAGGGAACAGAACAGAGCCCTCAGAAATAATGCCGCATATCTACAACAATCTGATCTTTGACAAACCTGACAAAAACAAGCAATGGGGAAAGGATTCCCTATTTAATAAATGGTGCTGGGAAATCTGGCTAGCCATATGTAGAAAGCTGAAACTGGATCCCTTCCTTACACCTTATACAAAAATTAATTCAAGATGGATTAAAGACTTACATGTTAGACCTAAAACCATAAAAACCCTAGAAGAAAACCTAGGCGATACCATTCAGGACATAGGCATGGGCAAGGACTTCATATCTAAAACACCAAAAGCAATGGCAACAAAAGCCAAAATTGACAAATGGGATCTAATTAAACTAAAGAGCTTCTGCACAGCAAAAGAAACTACCATCAGAGTCAACAGGCAACCTACAAAATGGGAGAAAATTTTCACAACCTACTCGTCTGACAAAGGGCTAACATGTAGAATCTACAATGAACTCCAACAAATTTACAAGAAAAAAACAAAAAACCCCATCAAAAAGTGGGCGAAGGATATGAACAGACACTTCTCAAAAGAAGACATTTATGCAGCCAAAGAACACATGAAAAAAATGCTCATCATCACTGGCCATCAGAGAAATGCAAATCAAAACCACAGTGAGATACCATCTCACACCAGTTAGAATGGCGATCATTAAAAAGTCAGGAAACAACAGGTGCTGGAGAGGATATGGAGAAATAGGAACACTTTTACACTGTTGGTGGGACTGTAAACTAGTTCAACCATAGTGGAAGTCAGTGTGGTGATTCCTCAGGGATCTAGAACTAGAAATAACATTTGACCCAGCCATCCCATTACTGGGTATATACCCAAAGGATTATAAATCATGCTGCTATGAAGACACATGCACACGTATGTTTATTGCGGCACTATTCACAATAGCAAAGACTTGGAACCAAGCCAAATGTCCAACAATGATAGACTGGATTAAGAAAATGTGACACATATACACCATGGAATACTATGCAGCCATAAAAAACGAAGAGTTCATGTCATTTGTAGGGACATGGATGAAACTGGAAACCATCCTTCTCAGCAAACTATCGCAAGGACAAAAAAACCAAACACCGCATGTTCTCACTCATAGGTGGGAATTGAACAATGAGAACACATGAACACAGGAAGGGGAACATCCCACTCTGGGGACTGTTGTGGGGTGGGAGGAGAGGGGAGGGATAGCATTAGGAGATATACCTAATGCTACATGAGGAGTTAATGGGTTCAGCGCACCCACATGGCACATGTGTACATATGTAACAAACCTGCACATTGTGCACATGTACCCTAAAACTTAAAGTATAATAATAATAATAATAAAATGGTACAGAGAAGACATATGTTGAAAATCTCCTTCGATTCAACTGTGTGAAAGCTTATCAAACATAGTGAAAAAAACAAAAATTAAATCTAAACAAATGTAAACCAACTAACAAACAGATATAGCAAAACACCCACGGATAGCAAAATGTATCTGTAGGTAAGTGATGGAACAGAAACATAAAACACTGACGAGGACTGATACAGTTTTCCTGTGTCCCCATTCAAATCTCATCTTGAACTGTAGCTCCCATAAGTCCCACATGGTTGAGGAGGCCTCACAATCATGGTGGAAGGCAAAAGGCAAGTGTTACACGGTGGGAGACAAGAGTGAATGAGAGCCAAGGGAAAGGGGTTTCCCCTTATGAAACCATCAGATCTTGTGAGACTTATTCACTATCACAAGAACAGTATGGGGGAAACCGCTCTTATGATTCAATTACCTCCCAGTTGTTCCCTCCCACAACACATGGGTATTATGGGAGCTACAATTCAGGATGTTATTTGGGTGGGGACATAGCCAAACCACATCACTAATTTGCAGTTTAGTAGAAAAATCTCAAGAGGCTAAAAAATATTTGACACATGTGAAGGAAATATAATACAGTGAGATATGCTGTCATTTTCAGACAATTTGGTATGATTTAAAGCTGAGAATCTTGACACTCTATAGACTAACGTGTCATGGGGAACTATAATTCATTCCTATAATTTGAAATTATATATGAATTATCTGTTAGACAGAAAGTCTTAAAGTTCATATCTGTCTTATTTCTTTATACTTCATAGTCTGGGATTATTTTGTGGATTCTTTCAAAAAAATGAAAATGGTACTTTACTCAGAAATAACAATGAGATAACTCTGGTAACCAAAGAACACTGTAAGTAAAATTCAAAGAAAAATTACAACTGGTGGAAAGTAGTATAATCAAAGTATAATTATGAAACATTTATAAAAATTTCCTACAGAGCTGAAAGAATACAAGCTGTCACAACTCAATAATATCACCAAAAAATCAAAAGGAGAAATGACTCAATTGAAGTAAAAAGAAAATATATGGAAATGAGTTTTTACATAAACAGTCAGAAAATGAAAAAGAGAATGTGTTTACTGTCACTAATACTCTAGAAGATTCAAATTAGTAAATGGAGATAGTTTTATAAACATCAAATTGATGACATTTTAAATCTTGATAATATCAAGTGTTTATATAGATAAAGAGAACTTATGTCATTAGGGATATAAATGTATAAGACCACTTTGAAGAAATAATTAAAAAAATAAAATAGTTGCAATTCTGTTAGGTAGTCATGGCTCAAAATAGAAAAATCAAGCAAACAATAAAATCAGACTAAATTCTATTCAACAGGAAATAGATGAGGATATTTTAGTACAGAAATTACTATACATAAGATAAAAATGAATGAACTAGAGCTACACATATAAAAATGGATACGTCAGAAATATTGTAGTTGCTGAGTGATAGTTTTAAAACTTACAAAATTACTATATTTTTATAAATACATATATTTATATTAATCTATAAAGTTATCCAAATATGTATCCAAATGATAAACTTTACACCAAAACAACAACTGCTCACAAATAGAGATGCATAAAATAATTTAACTAATATTAAACTTCTTAATGTTTAAACAAAATTCAAGAGAAAATATGAAAAGACTATTATTTTGATGAAGTTGAATGATGTGAATGTGGATGTTTATTTTTTAATTACTTTCTGATTATTAAAAATATTATATATTAAAAGAAATCTCACTGAAAAGTAACCTTAAATCTTTATTTTAAAATTTATGGTAAATATTTAATAAATAAGAGTGAACAAAATAAATTTGAAAATTATGGTGATTTGGCAATTGTCTAGAAAATGTTAATATTTAACATAAATCTACAATAGTAGAAATAATATATGTATATGATTTTCAAACGTAAATGATTTGCCATTAAATCAAAGGAAGAAGAAAGATAAAAAAAAAATGTTTTAGTTAACAAATGATCAAGAGGGCATTTTATAACAATAGTGAAAAAGTAAATTCTTTGTTTTTTAAATTTTTGGGGGCATTTAGCTATTGGAAAGAAAATTGTCATAGAACTATTTCTTGTCATATGTTAAACCATTACATATATGAATACTGTATACTGTTAAGAATATCTTCAATAAAATCATGATATCGCATTTTAAATCAATAATTAAATTATATCTTAAACTCTTAAAAATATTGTAAGAAATATCTCAAGTTGGGTTGTGGAAACACTATTCATGTGTAAATCTATATTGGACCATATCTTTGAGATCTGTGCACATTAAAAGACATATAGTGTATTTTACACTTTTAGGTAAATGGTAGCAATCAGACAGGGAAATCAAGAGAAAGGCTGGATTTTACATACAACTTGTTGATATTTAATCTTAAGAACATATAAGTACTGAATATACTTAACTTAAATATTAAAATTTTAGAAAGTAAACTTTGACACAGAAGTAAAATAAATGAACTTAAAAGGGCTGGCTTTTTTTTTAACTACCGGAAGGAAATAAAAGAGAATTAATTTGAAATCTCTTTCATCATTCCAAGAATAAGAGAAAACCAGAAACCATAAGTGAATATCAAAACACTCATATGAATGTTTAAAATTTATCTAGGGTAGGGATTAAAACAAAGATAAAGAATTAAATGCAAAGAGAAAATCTTAAATATTTCTGGCATATATAAAATTATAAAAACTTTATTTTAAATCAATAAAGATCATTCCCATGAAAAGAAGCATAAATTGTCAATACACCTTTCAGATCTCCTCAAATTTAAAGGAGACACAATTGTTTACATATTAGATTGTCATAAAAAATATACATAATATCTAGTCTTGTTAAAGGTTTCCAGAAACTGGCCATTTCATAAATTGTTCATCATTTTTTAGTCAGGAAGAAAATCTTTGAAGCAATCTGGCAATATTTGTAAATATCTTTTTAAATGGCCTTTGACTTCAAAATATTGGTACTGGAAATTTATCTTCTACAGACAAATATATGTATTTATAGTCAAGTATATTCAACCCAACCTGTCTCTGATATCAAATATTTGGAAGCATCTAAATACTAATCATAATAAACTATGCTAATATGAAAAATTGAGGCAAATTTTTACAAAAAAATGAATTAAAGTTGTGATGTCAGTTACTAGAATATAGTTTAATGTTACTTGCCATTATACATCTCAGTGCAAAAATAATAGTTACAGACATAATATGAAGGGCATTGCTTAGGAAGAGCAGCACTAGGATTCTAAGATTGCAAATGACAAAAAAGTAACTTTGATGGCTGTATACTCCAAAGACACATTCAAAGTATTCTTTTGGTTACAGAAATGAAAAAACAAAAAAAAACCATTGCAAATCCAAGCCTCACAAAATGCAATGACCACCAGTAACAGTTACAATAGAGCCAGCATGATTCTCTTTATTTACTCTCTGCTTCTCTCCAAGTACCGACTCCATTATCTCAAAAATTTCTCAGTGCTCAAGAAGAATTACAGGCTTGCCTGCAATATATCTTTGAAATTAAAGAGGATATGTTACTCGTCTACTAAATGCACTTCAATTTTTTTCTGGGAAGCAACTCTTTCGGCCAAGTCCTGTCTGATAGAAAATTGGAGTGCAAAGATTTATCCCTCTTGCTTTCACTAATCTCAGTAGCCAAAGAGAGAGAAAATGTAGAGGATTCTGACTCCATGACTAGAATGCAGGATTACCTGTTGAATAATATAAAGTAAGATACTAAAAATCTAACTTCAAATGAGTTACGGTTTATTCAATAAGATGTATTAGCTTACACTACCGAGATGTCTTGATCTAGGATGGGATTCACAGTTTATTTGATTCACCAGCTCAACAGTGTTAATAAAGACCCATTTCCAAACCATTTCTTGGGTCTTACTTCTGCTGCATCAGCTTTGCTTTCAGGCTGCTTGCAAGATGACTGTCAATAATTATTGAAGCTACATGCATTCTCATGCTTGCACGGAGACAGAAACTTCTTCTGCTAGTTCTCTCCAGAGGATGAGAATGCTTCTTTCCTCGAAACCCCTATTGCATTCTCTTTGTATCTCCTGGGTTCAGTCTATGACTGAACCAATCACTGTGGCTGAGAAATGGGATTATGCCCAATTTCTACAGTGAGGGATGATGCTAAAGTCCCACAAAAACTTTTGCGTTGCCTGGATAGAAACCCAGCTAAAAATGAGTTAGGAGACACAAGAGAGAACCGGTTGTCAGATGACATAATCATTAACAAATCATGGTGACTCCCGAGAATATAGAAGGTTTTTTTAATGAAGAGCTCTCAGCAGGACAATAATGAGATTTTTTTTCCTCTTATGCCCTCAAACACATTCTGTTGGATCTCCCTTCCCCAAATGCATGAGATATGTGGGGCAGTTTCCAAAGTTTTTTCAGTCACGTTTGTCTTTTGGAATAATATCCCATGTATTTAAAAACAAAATTCAGGCTTAGTTCATTGGTTTGCACCTATAATCCCAGCACTTTGAGAGGCTGAGGTGGGAGGGATCACTTGAGCCCAGGAGGTTGAGGCTGCAGTGAGTTATGATTGCACCACTGCACTCCAGTCTGGGCAACAGAGCAAGACCCTGCCTCTGAAAGAAAGAAATAAAATAAGAAATAAAAGCCAAATACAAGCTTTTAAAAATTCAGTTTCTAGTTGTACACAAATTTATTCCTTTTTTACTCCTTAATACCCTATTCTCAGTTCTGTTTATGTTCCCCTTTCCCTCCTGCCGCAGTTCTAGCTTATGGCAATGTGTGTTCCTTACTCTCATTGATACATCTGCACTCCTCATTTCTTCTGGTCTTTTCAAGTTTGGGCAGGAGGGAGGAATTGAAAGGCAAAGAGAAAGACCTTTTTTTTTTAATATATTTTTCTTGGTTCCCAGATTTATTCTGGTGGATATATTGGATTCCTGGCTCTTTATTTTCTGAGGTATTTTGTTGATTCTTTGAAGATAACTTTCCCAACATCAAGAAGGCCCATACCCTACTCTCCTAAGACTTCTCTATGATCATGAGCAACCCTGGACTAAGAAGGACAGCAGTAACAATTTCATGTGTCAATAAATATACATCTGTAACCAGATATTCACTCTCAGTGAAGCGTCTCAACTATATACTGTATTTTTGTTTTTGATGTGAGCTCTTCTTTCTTAGCTTTTGGGAGAAAAACACACAATTACTGTCCCTTTAGCCTTTTCTACCTCTATTATTTGCTTTGAATCATGTTATTTTTAGTGTTTCACTATCATAAAGATTGTTGGATAAAGGTTATCGATAATGTTTTATTGTCAATACACAAGTTTGTTCTGTGTGTACCTTTCTAGAACCACTCTTTACTGTAGGGGCTTTTTCATCACCTAACTTCCTTAGAGTTGAGTTCTCATCTCAAACTCCCATGCGAAGTGAAGATTTTATTTTTGTTTAAAAATCTGTGTAGCAACTTGAATTAGAAGGCTTAAAGAGAAGAGTTCCATATTTTTAAAATAAAAACTTTTAAAAATATTTTAAGTACATCAATTTTTTTCATAATGAAAATAGGCAATTTAGCAACCAGAATAAATGTTAAGATTGTGTGTTTTGAAATTATTATATTTTAAATAACCATTCTTCAGGGGAAAACCTAAGTTTCAATTCTTTTCACAAAGAGAACTTTTAAAAGTTGACTTTGTGTTTTGAATGATAGCTATAGACCATCAGCAAATTTTTGTGGGGCAAATAGAAAGGAAATTGATAACACATTTCAATAAGTTTAATTTTAAATGTAGAGTTGCAGAGAAAGGGCATATTTAGGCTATTTAATTCCATTCATTTCTAAGAAAACGCTAATTATATCCTTCCTGTGAAAAATAATTAATAACAAAATGAAAAGATAAAATGAAGTAATTAAAGTTTGAACAAGCCCTTAAATACCAGATGCAGACTTTCTAAACATAGCTTATGTGTAAAGAAATATAGATATTATAATTGCTGACTTATTCTTATGCCAAAATAAAAATATTTGACACTGATATTGACAGAGTTAAGCATGAACAAGTTGTACTTATTAAGTAATGGGATTTCTACAGCTCAGCTGACTTGCTTTCTGGACTCATTTGACTAATGCAGTTAATTATCCCATAATATTATCAGAAAAATCATTTTTTCTAATACAATATTTGAGGATTCATAGTTACCTCTATAGAAAGCATGCCTTGCACAATTTATAGGACCTAAAATATCTGAGGAAATAACTTAAAAAATGTCATTCTTGCTCTGGAACTGTTGCAAATTTTGTCTGCTTTACACAGGCTCTAACCTCAGGAGCTCACCTAGTCCCTCCAAATTCCTTTTCCCCTCTTTGTGCTACTGCAAATCTGTGGTTAGATAATGAAGACAAAATAGCTCTCTTTACCTTTAGGCTTTATTATATCTTCAGAAAACATTAGGTTCTCTCTTAAACTCACACTTGTGTGATTCCCAGAAGTCAAAACATGTATGCATATGGACATACCAGTTTATATACAAACACGTATACGTATATCTGTAGAGAATCTCCTTTTATTTCAAGAAATAAAAGTTCATTCTAAGGATAGGGAAATCTGTATCTGATAATCTTTATGTATTTATTATTATCTTGATACTAATGACACATAGATGAGAGATTGTTAGTGTTAATTTTTAACATCTGTGACTTTAGTAGTTCATCTGAATATAGGCATTTTCTGTGAACTAGCTGCTCTAGTTGTTGTAAAGAAATGTCTACCTCTATTTGCTGTAATGAAAGGCAGAAATACATATAATATTTTACAGCTTCTAGTTGATTTATGGGATGATAACCTATATAGTTAATTGCTGTATGTTGATAGATGATACTTTAAAGAAAAAAAAAGAAGAAAGAAAGAGAGAGAAGGGAGGGTAAGGGAGAAGAAAGAAAGAGAAAACAAGAAAGGAAATCTTCAGGTTTCCCAAAGCCTTACCATATTGTGTTGAATTTATGTCATATCCTCATTACTGAATTATGTGTCCTGGTCTTTAATAGCATGCAATTTTCATCTGAAATAATTTCTAAGAGAGATTTTATATAAAACCTTTCTTTTCATACATTGTTATTATGGAAAATTTAAAAATGGTAATTTCCCTATGCCTGTATATATCAGTATAGGTATATGTGTACATCTAGTCACAGTGCAATATAGTAAGTGTTTCAAAATGTTATATCTAAAACTAAGAATCATGACAATAGTACTTATTAGGGACAAGTAAAGGGCTTTTGTGGTCATCATGACTTGTTTGCTTTACTGCTGGCAATCACATAAGAGCTGTCATATGGCAGGAAACATTAAACAAATGGTCTTGGGTCAGGTTAGATACATTTGTGCAATAACCTCCTGTCTAAGTGAATAGTTAATTGGACACCTGTGTGAAATCTATTGAAAAATGGCAGTTCCATTCAGCCCTAAGTCAATAAAAACAACATGATCCTAATTTGTTTTTATTACTACAAAAAAAGGAAATTTTAAAAACATTTAAAACCTACAGGAATTCATTGCAGGATATAAACATGCTTACTTATTTTTTGTTTGTTTCACTCTTTTTGTTTTTCAAATTCTAACCTATGTGCTTCACAGAGGCTTATTAATATTCAGATTTGGTATTTTTGCAAGGTGAGAGTTAAAGCAAAATATTTGGATAACAAAATTCCCAATCTAGAGACTGCTGGGATCAGAGAGACTGTTCATTTCAGAATTTCAGTCATTAATTTTTCATTTGCTGAATATTGCTGAAGATATAGGAGCCAACTGAAGACACCCAGGGTAAAGAGGGGTTCAAAAGCCTCTAGTCGTCTGACTCCCTTTCCTTCCTAAAGCTCTGCCTGCTCCATCTCCATGTCTGCAACTTTAAAAATGGTGCTAAATGGAAGGCTACTTAAAATGCTAAGATATAAATAAGATGCTGCTGTTTGTTTCAATCTGGACATTCTTTAGCAATAAGCAAAATAATTTTATTATGTCAAGAGAAGACCTGTTGTTCAGTTGTTAAAGGTTGGACTCTTAAACCACAATGTTAATGCCTACCTCACAGGATTGTTCTCAGGATAAAATGAATTATTTTATGTAAAGGGCTTAAAACAATCTCTGGCCATTATAAGTACTATTTAATAGCATGCTATTATTACCTTAATTGCTGAGATAAACTCTCTAATTATGAATGTATACAGTTGTGTTAGTACACACAAATGTTTTTCCTAATATGAACACTTCAGTCAGGCTAAAATATTGAACTATAAAATTAACCATGTAGATAAAAAATGTTCCTTCTGATAGAAGGTTTTTAAATTATGTTAACTTAGCAAGCTAGTCTAAATAAGAAAGTAATTGTGTGGTTATAGTTACCACCTAATGAATAAACACTCTATAAATCGTGTACGAAAATGGAGAAATGTCTAAGCATGTTAAATAGTCATATCATGTTTTCATGTTCTATTGCAAGTAAAGTAAAAAACTACTAAATATGTGCATGAAATTTCATTAAAAATGGTGGGAGATTAAATATATAAAATATAGTCCCTGTCTTCAAATAGTTTACAAAAGAATGGAGGGAAAGATTAGTAAACAAAAGAAGGCAATCTAAGTTTGAAAAGTGGTAGTGGTTTACTAGTGACTAAATGTATTATGGATGAATAGAGAAAGGAGAAATGAAATCTAGCTTAATATTTAGAGCAAAGATCATACATTTGTTGACTAGTTAGCCCCCTGCCTGTTTAGACCATGATCCATGATCAATAGCTGCTGCAATTCATGGCACTTTAAAATAGTGGAAACAGCCCAACACTGTATGTTTGGAAGGCATAAGTTAATGCCTCCAGGAAGCATTTGTAGATGAATAATACCTTGTAGCTTATCTACATAGCACAGAAAAACAAAATGAACATGAAGAGAATATGACAGTTTCACTGTATAATATGTATTATTTAGTGCAATTCATACAAATAACACATACATACACACACTGAGAAATCATTTTGTTTAAAAATCTTTCCAAGCTTCTGTTGGAAATAAGAGAAAGTTAGAACACAAAAGCTAGATAAGCAAAACAGAAAAATTTTAGAGTTATTGCTTATAAAGCTATTACAAAACACACATAAATTGAAAATTTTATTGCTGTGTTTTTAGTTTTAATTCAATAATTAAGGGCTCATACACTCAGTATCTGATAGGGTGTATGTGACTTCCTCTCCATGAAAACTGGAAGAGATTTATTTTTGAGTGGGGAAATAATTATTAATTGTTTTATGTACATCAGCAGCATTAAGGTGATTTAAATGTCATTGTATTTCTGCTTTTCCACAAAGTAAGAGATATATTAACAAGTAGAAGTGAATGAGAAAGAAATTCTTATATGAAAATAGCTACTTGAAAGTGCTAAGAAAGCAATTAAACACCTGTCTGATTGAGTGGGGAGCAAATAGGTTCCTCCCATAGGGTTACACAGGAATGAGTAGAATCAAGAGAAAACTGGAATAAAATAATTACACAGAATGTTGAAAGGCACAAAAAGGGAAATTCTGAAGCTCCAAGGTAGATGCCTGGAAGAGAAAAATTCTCTGAGTGCTACAAATTTAAAAGGCACTATTCAAGCATGGTGAAGAGAGCTGAATACAAATGTCAAGGTGTGAGCAGGTGAATCTAGAATTTCGAAGGTCAAGTGAATGCGAAGGACACTAATAAGGAGAAAACACCAATCTCCATTTTTCTCCCTGGGCAGAGTCTATGTTTCCCTGATTTTATACTTTCTGATATTTGCAGATAGGTAAAAGCTTGAAAGTATGTGTTTGCGTGCCAAAAGGAAAAAGAACACCCAGAAAACACAGTATAAGCTTTCAAATTCAATAGCATGGAGCCATATTTCTCTTCTGTTTTAAGCTAAAAAGAAGATAAACAACCAAACAACAAATGTTGTTTAAAAGTCTTAGATATAATTTAACTAGCGGCTCTAGAGTAGATTAATGAAAATCCTGAAATAATACTGTGACTCAGAAAAATCTATTTCACTGAAGTCTGATCAGAAAAAAAAGCTATGCATTTAAGTTATTTTTAACAGTGAATAATGATAGTAATAATTGTATAAAGCTATTAAGCCATTGTCTTCAGTTCCAAATCTATCACAGGGACCCTGCTTTGATGTTGGTCCTGGGACTCAGCAAACTACATTTCTCCTTTGCCTCGTGTAATCTTAATTGCCATCCCAACAACAGACTGAAAGGCATAATGGAAAGAAATCTTTACTCCTTCCGGCTCTTGTAGCATTGCCCTAACATGAATACTTCGAAGCGCGGAAGTCAGCTCCAGCTCTTAGTATACCACCTAACTCACAGAACCACTCTCAATATACACATCTGAAGATCTAGCACCAGATAGGAAGCACCGTATTCTCATCGAGATCTGGACCTTAACTCTGCAGGAACCTATTTTATGTTCTAGATTCTTTAAACAGCAACATTTTCCCTCATATGTATCTACCATTAGAGGTTCAACTGCCTCCTGGAGCTATTATCATGGTGTTTCCTCAGTACTCAGCTTTTTTTTTTTCTTTTCTTTTCTTTTTTTTTTTTTTGGTTTTCCCATATTTGTTTAACCAGTTCTTTAAAGTTTTTCTGTTAAATCATCTAATGGAAATATTTCTGCTTACATGAGAGATATAATAGGTTTAGCCAAACAATACCCCCACAGGAAACTAGATGAAGCTGAAAATAGTTACACAAATATTTTAATATATCATCAGAGAGCTACAGATGTAATGAAAACTAGATGGACAAAAGAATAGAGAAGACAGAACCATTCAGAACCAAACTCTTGCATGAACAGCCACATGCTTTCTGCTTTGGAAATTGCTAATCTTGGATGCAATCTTAAAATAGGGACTTAATGGAGGCAGAGTAACACTGTGAGGCCCAAGAAAAAAAGCAGGAAATCTTTGAACAGTGATACAGGGTTGGATAACATATTCAATTCAAATACAGGCAGTTGTCACAAAATAAAGCTGCTGCATTTGGGGAACTTAGTGACTCTGAGTGTGCCCTGAAGTTAATATTTCAGGAGAGACTTTCAGCAGAAGGTCACTTGGGAAGAGAGAAACTATCATAGACATCAGAATGTGTGTGGATTTTGAGTAATAGCACTGGGGATTTGAGGACTCATCCATGACATACAGGTGATCTTCACATTAACACATTCTCCAAAATTTAAATCTATGAGATGAGAAACTAAAAAACTAAATTAAAATCCTCTAAAGGGTAAACAAAACAGAAAAACAAAATATCCCTTAGTTTTTAAAGTTTAAGGAGTCAAATCCTATCAAAGCCTCATAAAAATGCCTTGGAGAGAAAAAGCTTGAGGGTACACCAAAGCTGCCGCTCAGATCTGTCTACCTCATTTCTACTCAGAAATAACTATTCCCTATTCCTATTGCCTAAAAAAGGAAGAGGAGGAGAGTTTCCAGTTAAAGATATCATCATCTGGAGCCTCTATGTTTCTTTTAGAATGAATAGGTCACAGGAAAATGATTGTGAGCCCTACAAAACAGATAAATGTGAGCTGGCTTCTGAAAGCAGAAAAATAAAAGGAAAAAAACTAGTCAAGCTAAAAGCTTGTTTTTGAATTGATCAATATAAATGATAGGCCCTAGCCAGACCATGAGAAAGACAGAAAGAGAGAGAAAATTGTATATACATGAGTACTATGGCTTGAATGTTTTTCTTCTCCAAAACTCATATTGAAATTTAATTGCAGTTTTAACAGTATTAAGAGGTGAGATTTTTAAGAGGTAATAGTTCATGAGGGCTCTGCCTTATTGAGTGATTTTGATGCCTTTATAAAAGGACAAATTCAGACCCCTATTGCCCTCTTTTTTACACTCTTGCCCTCCATCATATGATGACACAGCAAGAAGGGCCTCACAAGATGCCAGCACCTTGATATTGGAATCTCCAGTGTCCAGAACTGTGAGCCAATAAATGTCTGCTGATTATAACTATCCAGTTTCAAACATTATGTTATAGCAGCAAAAAATGAAGCAAGACAATGAATAATAAATAGCTGAAATTTGAAATTAAATATGATCAGCACCCAAAATAAAATATTTATAAATTTAACAAAATACATGGAGAATGTGTTTGTTGACTGCTGCACATTACTGAAATCAATATGAAAAGTTGTATAAATGGAGAGGCATGCCATGTTCATAGACTGGAAGATTCCATATTGATCATACATCAATTTACCCTAAATTAACCTATAGATTCAGCACAATCAAATCAAAATCCCAGCAAAGCATTTATAAATATTGCCAAGTGGATTCTAACATTTATTTTTTTGGAATAAATAAATAAAGTACCCCTAATTTGAGAAAGAAGAAAAATGTTACAGGATTTATATTACTTAAACTCAAGGTTTACTATAAAGCTACTTTAATAAAGAAAGAAAGATAATAGGCAGTTAGATATTAGATACATATATCAGAATAGAATCTAGAAATGGGCCTGTACAAGTATAGACAGCATATTTTTGACATAGATGCAAAGATAATTCAGTGGAGGAAGATAGTCCTTTTGACTAATTAGATATAAGCATGCAGGAACAATTGGATATAAGTATAGGAAACAGAAAAAAATAAAATTCATACATACCTCATATATTAAAGCAAAATTATGTCAAAATGGATTATAAGCCTAAATATAAAACCTAAAACTATAAAATTTCTGAAAGACAACAGGCAAAAATGATTGTGTTTTTGGTTAGACAAAGATTTCAATGATGAAACATTTGAAGCACAATTCATTAAAAAATAAAATATTAAACTTTGTTAAAATTAAACCTCTATTCTTTGAAAGATACTGTTGAGTATGAAAACTCAAGCCACAGAACAAGAGATAATATTTGTCCATAATAAATCTGATAAAGGACTTAATTACAATACAAAATAATTTCTTAAATCTTAATTTTTAAAAGGCCTAGTAAAAAACAACAAAAATAAAAATAGATGTATTGGATAACATTAAAATTTAAAACTTCTGTGGATCAAAGGAAACAATCAACAGACTGAAAAGATAACTTACGGAAAAGTAGAAAATATTTGCAAATCACTATATAAGGGTATAGCTTTTTTTTTTAATCCCTCCAAATCTCACGTTGAAATCTGATCCCCAACGGTGGAGGTGGGGGCCTAGCGAGAGGTGTTTTGGGTCATGGGGGCAGATCCCTCATGAATGGGTTTGTGCTATCCTTGAAGTCATGAGTGAGTTCTCACTGTATTCATTTCTGCAAGAGCTGGTTGTTTAAGAGAGTCTCACATCTCTTTTCTCTTTGTTTGGCTTCCTCTGTCACCATGGGATCTCTGTATCAGCCAGCTCTTTTGCCTTCCACCGTGAGTGGGAGCAGTCTGCGGCCCTCATCAGAAGCCAAATAGTTGCTGGCACCATGATTCTTGGATAGCCTGAAGAACCATGAAACAAATAAACGTCTTTTCTTTATAAATTACCCAGCCACAGGTAAGCAACACTAAACAGACTATGACACCCGATAAGGAGCTCATATTTAGAATATATTTTGAAAACTCATTTAACTCAACAGCAACAACAACAACAACAAAAACAAATAACTTGCTTTAAAAAATGAATAAAGGACTGGAATAGACATCCCTACAAAGAAGATATATGAATGGCCACAAAGCATATAAATAGATGTGCCATATCACTAATTATGAGGGAAATGCAAATCAAAACTACAATATCACCTCACACCCATTAGGATGGCTGCTATAAAAAATAAAACAAAACAAAAAAAGAGAAAATAGCAAGTGTTGATGGGGATGTGGAGAAATTGGAACCTTTGTGGATTATTGGTGGGCATGTCAAATAGCCACTATGGAAAACAGTATGACAGTTTCTTCAAAAATTAAAAACAGAAATACCATATAATCCAGCAATTTCACTCCTAGATATATTTCCAAAAGAACTTAAAATATATTAATAGTACTCCTTTGTTCATAACAGGATTATTCACAGTATCCAAAAGGTTGAGGAAACCCAAATATCCATCAATGGTTGAATGTATAAACAAAACAGTGTGTGCGTGCATGTGTGTGTGTGCAAAATATTATTCAGCCTTAAAAATAAAGGAAATTTTGACATGTATTACAATATGGATGAACCTTGAGGACATTATACTAAGTGAAACAAGCCAATAACAGAAAGACAAATACAACATGATTCCCTTGTATGAAGTATCCAGAGTAGTAAAATTCAAAGAGACAGAAAGTAGCATGGTGATTATGAGGGCTGACAAGAGGAAAAAATAAGGGTTATTTAATGGGTATAGAGTTTCAGTTTTGCAAAAAGAAAAAGTTATAAAGATTGCCCAACCATGTGGCTATACTTAACACTGTATACTGTACACTTAAAAATAGTTAAAGTGATATATTTTATGTGTATTTTACCACGATTTAAAAATGTTGAAATCCTAGTATAAATTTGTAATGAATGTAAGAGACATTTTATCAATAAGACATATGGATGGCAAATAAGACCATGAAAGGATAATCAACATTATAATTTATTAAGGAAAAAATTAAAAGCATAATGGCCTTTTTCAATTAATACTACATACTTAATAAATTTTAAAAAGCTAAGAAGCCTGACAATACCAAGTGTTGGCCAGGATTTGACCTGTAACTCTTAAATACCGATGATGGGAATATAAAATGACACAAGTATTTTGTAAAACACTGTTGCGAGAAGTCAGGGACCCCAAACAGAGGGACCGGCTAAAGCCATGGCAGAAGAACGTGGATTGTGAAGATTTCATGGACATTTGTTAGTTCCCCAAATTAATACTTTTTAAATTTCTTATGCCTGTCTTTGCTGCAATCTCTAAACATAAATCGTGAAGATTTCATGGACACTTATCACTTCCCCAATCAATACCCTTGTGATTTCCTAGGCCTGTCTTTACTTTAATCTCTTAATCCTGTCAGCTGAGGAGGATGTATGTCGCCTCAGGACCCTGTGATGATTGCGTTAACTGCCCAAATTGTAAAGCATGTGTGTTTGAACAATATGAAATCTGGGCACCTTGAAAAAAGAACAGGATAACAGCAATTGTTCAGGGAATAAGAGAGATAACCTTAAACTCTGACCGCCAGTGAGCTGGGTGGAACAGAGCCATATTTCTCTTCTTTCAAAAGCAAATGGGAGAAACATCGCTGAATTCTTTTTCTCAGCAAGGAACATCCCTGAGAAAGAGAATACGCCCCTGAAGATGGGTCTATAAATGGCCCCCTTGGGTGTGGCCATCTTCTATGGTCAAGACAGTAGGGAAGAAATAAACCCTAGTCTCCCATAGTGCTCCCAGGCTTATTAGGAAGAGGAAATTCCCGCCTAAAAAATTTTGGTCAGACGGGTTGCTCTCAAAACCCTGTCTCCTGATAAGATGTTATCAATGACAATGGTGCCCAAAACTTCGTTAGCAATTTTAATTTCGCCCAGGTCCTGTGGTCCTGTGATCTCACCCTGCCTCCATTTGCCTTGTGATATCCTATTACCTTGTGAAGTACATGATCTTTGTGACCCACACCCTATTCCTACACTCCCTCCCCTTTTGAAAGTCTCTAATAAAAACTTGCTGGTTTTGCGGCTTGTGGGGCATCACAGAACCTACCGACATGTGATGTCTCCCCCAGACGCCCAGCTTTAAAATTTCTCTTTTGTACTCTGTCCCCTTATTTCTCAAACTGGCCGACACTTACGGAAAATAGAAAAGAACCTACGTAGCTATCGGGGCAGGTTCCCCGATAAAACACTTTGTTAGTTTATTTAAAAGTTAAACATATACCCATCATATATTCTAACCTTGTTACTGCTAAGAGAAATGAAAGCATATGTCCACACAAAAAAATTGTACACAAATATTTATGGAAGCTTTATGTAAAACACCTCCAAACCACTAAAATATCATCAGCATATGAATGGTAATCTATATACTGAAATACTACACTGCAATGATGAGAGAAATATTGATATGTGTAACAGCATAGATGAATCTTCATTATTCTGGGGAAAGAAACCAGGCAAAAATAAGAATACATAGTTGACAATTCCAGTTATATAAAATTCTAAATAGTACAACTGATATGTAATGACAGAAATCAGATTAATAGTTATTAGAGAACTGGAGGCAGAAAGAATGTTGGACAGGGAGGTGAAGAAGGAAAGAATTAAAAAAAAAACACAAGAAAAATTTGAGGAAAGAAAAATACATTGCACATATATTTAATAGTGTGATAGATTAATGGGTGCATAAATATCAATATTTATTAAATATCACATGTTAATATATGCAATTTAATATAAGCCAATTATACTTTAATAAAAATAAAGAAAAATTGACTAAGCGGTGCACATTTGTAGTCCCAGGTACTTGGGAGGCCGAGACAGGAGGATCACTTGAGCCCAGGAGTTGAAGTCCAGCCTGGGAAACATAGCAAGATCTTGCCTCTAAAATTTGGTAGAAATAAAAAGAAATTTAAAATATCCATTAAATTATTAGAATTTATTCTGCAATATTGTTAAAGCAATATTTTTCAATTTAAAAAGAGATAAACCCTTCTGCAAAATAAAAATAAAAATATTAAATTTAGTCCAAATTTTGGCAAAAATAAACTAGGTAGTTAGAAACTAATAAAAGCTCTTAAGGGTAGAAAGTCAGCAAAAACTGAATGCAGGGCATAGAAACGGGAACAATGTTTATTTCAGTTTATATAATTTTAACCTTCAATTTATAAAAAAGTACACATTAAACAAATATAAAACATAAAGGTTGGAAAAACCAAAATTGAATAGAGCAGAAACAAAATAAATTTTGCTATGTTGATAACAACCACACAAAGGCAAATATACATTCAAGCAAGTTCTGAATACAATGTTTTGACTGTATACTGAATATTAGATATCCTAAGGATAGAATACCACGAAATCTCAAAATTTTTAGCAGGCATGTTTGTATTTCAAGCATAAGATTATTATTATAACATCTATTTATATAACAATACCCTAAAATTATAATTCTACATAGCTTCAATTTGAGCAAATATATAATTAATGCAAGCATCGGTTAAACATTTATAAAGAAAATCAAGATGAGTTTGGAGTACAGAAACATATCTTGTTCTTCTAGATCTTCAGAAGGAAGGTGGACTCAAGCCTGCACAGATCTACTCCTTTTTTCAGAAAAATGTAAAAGGGATAAAATCAAGCAAGATCTTCTAAGATTGATTACATCTTGGGAGTTTGGCATTGGCTGGAAAAAAACATACTAATTTGCCTAGGAAATCTTTCCATAGCATAAAAATGTATTACTCTAAAGTATAGTGTGCTACAGGAGTACTGCAAGATGATATGTTTCCTATATGCTATTTCAAATATATAAAGGCAGAGAGATTGCTAATGGTGTGAATTAGATATGAAAGATTGTGAGATGCAAACAGATTGTATGTGGGTGGGGAGAGTTTTTATGCTATCATCAAGGGCCAAACAAGGAAGCATATATATTGAAATGTGTGGATGTGTGGATGTTGAAGGCTATCAGGATGAGGAGATTCATCCTTTGTATATCTTTATAAAGAAGTGGTGTTTTATGTTGGATTTTCTGGAGTCACAAGACTAATAGCTGTAGAACAAAAATGAAACCTCTGTGTTTAAGCTTTGCTCTACAAGTCAGGCATGCCACATGCTATTCTAGTACTTTGAATTAAACCTGTTTTAAACAAGTTGCCTTTAGTATAAAACCCACTGCCATGTTAAATGTCTGACATTATTTGTCATCTGTCACTTACAAATAACTATATTAATACATTGTATTCTTAAAGACACTGTAGTTTTTTAAATACTGACTAGTGTATTTGGTGTTGTTACTATACTTTTCATGATGAGACTCTGAAAGGAAAAGAAATACATTGGAGTGGCTTCTGGGGAAAAGAAATAGAAAGCAGCTTACAGGGTGTCTGCTGCGGGTGCTTCCCAACCCCTGACAAAGGGTGAATGATAAGTGGGCAGTCCTCGAGCCAGCCGTTACTGGACATTTCAGGGCCTTTTCAGAGAGGTCGTGCTGGGTGGTCATGCAGGTTTGAATCCTGGCTCCGCCACTATGAGCTATGTGATCTGGGACAGTTACTAATACCTCTGAAATGCAGCTTCTTCCTGTGTAAAAGGAGTCAATATTTACTGTCATTAATGGGTATTAAATGAGATCATGAATAACACTGTATTGAAAAAAACACTTAGATATACTTTTGCCTTAACAAGAACAATGAGATACAAACAGGGATATGAAGGGTAATTTATTCAAAAGTAATATATAGAAGGAAAACGTTTATATTAAGAATGAAGACTCCAAAAACTGCAATTCTCTATTAAAATACAGATTCACTTTCTTAAAACATTTCCTTTAATAAAAAATAAATAAAATTTTAAAAATAAAAAACACAGTCAAGAATCCAATGTAAGAAAAAGGTACAGTCAGTAATGTACCATATTTCCAAATAAATATTTCGTATTCAAGTAATAAAAAGACTCAATGTTTTTTTTTTCATATTTCTTATTTGTGCTTAATCAGTGGAATGGCAGTTCTACACTGAGGAGAGACAAATTTCCAAAAATCTGTTATAGGTTTTCAAGACTCATTTATTTTAGTTGTTATTACACTTCCAAGCTGCCAGCTCATTCCTCAAATAAGAAGACTCAATAGATGTCAGTGTTGAGGAGATTTAAAATTCATTCCAAAATTTATGATTCTCACTTCAAGGAAGAAAGATGATCCTTAAAGCCAAAATGACAGGAAAAAAATCTTGTTTCTGAAAGAATAAAAATCTGATTAAAAGAAAGCTTAGATTCTTCGTAACACTGATCCCTGCAGAAAAAATATATTTATGTATAACTAGGAGTATTATAATTTCCATTAATTGTTCTATTTGCACAGTAAGTACAATTTTATTGGTTCTTATTGTTCATGTATTTTTATACTATCCTTCATTAAGTCTAATAAATATGATTTTTGGCTTTTTAAAGTCAGTTTCCATCATATCATAACTAAAATGTTCAACTGTGTTAATTTTATCTAAAAATAGAAAGTAAATTGTCACCTTACATACTGTTTAAAATACTTCTCTGAGTCACTTAAAGAGCATAATGATTAGGGAACATAATCAAGATCATTTAGTCTTAAGACAATCACAATATTGGAGTTAGAATGACTGCTGTGGTTTGAGGAAGTCAATGTCGACATTCTCCATGGCATAATTAACTGCAGCCTTCTTAAAATGTACCTAAATCCCTAACTGTTTCTTAGGCATACTCTTAGACCCCTCTTTTGGCTATTGACAGTTCAAAAATTTTAAATACACATCATTATTTTACAAACAAAACTTGTAACTGTTCTATGCTATTTGGCTCTATGAACTTTTACTTACTCACCTTGGCAGCTAAGAGTGGAAACAAATGTAATATGTTTTACAAAGTTAATCCTCATACCACAACAGAAAAGAAAGACAGAAAAACTTTCTACTGATGCTTTTTCATTTATCTTCCAATTTTCTACATGCTACATTCCTACCATGACTATGACTGTGATTACCAAGCCTTTTCCAAAGATATAATGCATTAAGAGTAATATGAACAAAAGGACAGAAGTTTCCAATGTTCATACTTTCACAGAAACATCTATTTGAACAACCACCTACACATTAAAATAAGTTCACAAGAGCTATGGAATCCAGGTGAGAGATTATAGCATCTGGGTGAAGAAGAGAAATAAGAAAAAAAATGTGTTGAAGAGAGTAGAAAGGACAATGTCACATTACTGATATCGTGTCTCCTCCAAATCTATGCAGTGCAGTACAAAAAGAGATTTCCTTCACATGAGGAAGGTGAAGGAAGTGAGCAAGCAACTTCACCATAGACCCCAGCAACAGGCCTGCCCCAGTGAACATCGGCGCAAGGTTGGTCCCTGTAGACCTAGGCTCCAGGCCTACCCCAGTGACCATTGGCCCCAGGCTGGCCCCTGTGGACCTAGGCTCTGGGCCTTCCCCATTATGAGGCCAGGTCCTATAGTCCCAGTATCCAGGCCTGCCTCTGCAGACCTCAGCTCCAAGCCCACCCCAGAGCCAGGCTAGCCCCATAATCCTAGGCTCCAGGCCAACACTTATGAACCCAGTCTCTAGGCCAGATCCTGCATTGCCAGGCTCCACACCTGCCTGAGAACAAGGCCATTACCTAAGGTTTCAGGCTCCCGAAGACCCAGACTCTAGGTTAGCCTCCCCAGATCCAGGCCCCAGGCCCAATGTAGTGAACACTGGTGCCAAGCTGTCTCACAAGGACTTAGGACAAAGTTCATCCTTGCAGACTTATGCTCCACACTTCCCCTAGGGACAAACCAGCCCCCATGGACTCAGGCAGAAGGCCTGTCTAAGTGCAAGACTGGCCCTCATGCACCGAAGCCCCAGGCTCCATGGGGCCAGTCACCAAGCCTGCACCAATGGACCTAGACATCAGGGCCAACCTGATGGAATCTGATGCTGGGTCAGCCCCATGAATTCAGGACCAGGCCCATCTCTGCAGTTTCTCAATACCTGCCTCAGTACCAGGCTGGCCACTGTGTTCTCAGGCTTAAGGCCTGCCCCAGTATCAGATTGAACCCCATGGATTCAGGCTCTAGGCCTGCACCTATAGTCCCAGACACCAGGCCCCTATGTGGAACCAAACTCCAGGATTGCCTCAGTGGACAAAGGCTCCACGGTTACCCACACAAATATCACCAGTCAGCCTATCTAGGAAATTCTGGATGGGATAACTGCTGAAGTGCTTTCCCCACCAAAAACAGTTACAAAAGACTAAAAGAAGTTTCCATTTCTTTAAGTGTGCAAACACCAGTGCTAGGTCACAAGAATCATGAATCATCAAGGAAATTGTTATCACTAAAGGAACAAAATAAAGCAAAAGTAACTGACCCTAAAGAAACAGAGATCTACACATTGCCTGATAAATAATTCAAAATAATCATGTTACAGAACCTCAGTGAGTTACAAGAGAACAGGGATAGATAGACAATTAAGCAAAATCAGGAAAACAATATGTGAACAAAACGAGAAGTTCAACAGAGATAGCAAAATAAAAAAATGAAACAGAAATTCTGGAGTTGAAAAATGCAATGACTAAAATGAAATATCCCATAGGAAGTTTTAACAACAGACTTTATTAAGCAAAAGAATCAATGACTTTGAAGACATGTCACTGAAACTACCCAGTCAGAGAAATAAGAAAAAAAAAATGAAAAATAGTGAAGAAAGCCTGTGGGATTGAGGAGACATCATTATGTAAACCAATATATATACATTACGAGAGCCTCAGAAGAGCATAAACAGAGAAAAAAGCAGAAAGGCTTTTTTTAAAAAAATGATGAAAAACTTACCAAATCTTGGGAGAGAGATGAACATCTATATTTATTATGTCCATAGAAACCCAAATAGATTAAACGCAAAGAGATCATCCCTAAGACACATTTTAATTAAAGTCTCAAAAGTTAAAGACACAATTTTTAAAGCAGCAAGAGAAAAGCATTTCATCACATACAAGGTAACCCCCCATGAGACCATAAATAAATTTGCCAGCAGAAACCTTGCAGGCCAGGAGACATAGGGATGATATATTCAAAGTGCTAAAAGAATAAAAAGCTGCCAACCCAGGATACCATACCTAACAAATCTGTTCATTCAGAATAAAGGAGAGGCTGGGTGTGGTGGCTCACACCTTCAATCCTAGCAGTTTGGGAGGCTGAGGCTTGTGGATGGACTTAGCTTAAGAGTTTGAGACCAGCCTCGCCAACATGGTGAAACTCTGTCTCTACTAAAATACAAAAATTACCCGGACATAGTGTGCACACCTATAATCCCAGCTACTTGGGAGGCTGAGGCATGAGAATCGCTTGAACCCAGGAGGTGGAGGCTGCAGTGAGCGGAGATCATGCCACTGATATGGGTGACAGAGCAAGACACTTTCAAAAAAAACAAACAAACAAACAAAAACAAACCTATGAAGGAGAGATAAAGTGTTTTCAAGACAACAACAAAAGCTGAAGGAATGTATTATCACTAGGCCTGCCTTACAAAGGCTGAAAGGGGTTCTCAAAGTTGAAACAAAAGAACACTGACAACATGAAATCTATGAAAGTATAAAACTTACTCATACTATAAAGGTAATAACATAGTCAAATTCAGAATACTCTAGTATTTTAAAGGCAGTCCATAAATAACTTTTAATTCCAGTATAAAAGTTAAGACAACACTGTTAAATATAGACACAATAAGTTATTAATGGGTATACATTATTAAAAGATGTAAATTGTGACATCAGTAACATAAAATCTGGGGAGGAAAAAGTTAAAGTGTAGAGTTTTTGTTGTAATTGAAGTTTAGTTTTAGCAGCTTGAAATAGACTGTTATAACTATACCTTTTATATAAGACTCATGGAAACCACAAAGCAAAAACTTGTAGTATATACAAAAGATAAAGAAAAAGGATTAATATGATATGTTTGATAGTATGATAATATGATATGTATGCTAGTATGATGATATAATATGTATGATTAATATGATATGTATGATTTTTGATATTAGTATGATAGCATACTACTATCAAAAATAATCAAATCACAAAAGAAGACAGCAAGAGAGGAAAAAAGGAAATGCAAAACCCTCAGGAAAAATATAACCAAATGGCAATAGTTAAGTCCCTATCTATCAATAATTACCTTATGTAAACAGATAAAATTTTCCAGTGAAAAGACATGGTAATTGGAAAAAACTACTTTAAAGTTCATATGGAACTAAAAAACAGCCCGCATCACCAAGTCAATCCTAAGCCAAAAGAACAAAGCTGGAGGCATCACACTACCTGATTTCAAACTATACTACAAGGCCACAGTAACCAAAACAGCATGGTACTGGTACCAAAACAGAGATGTAGATCAATAGAACAGAACAGAGCCCTCAGAAATAATGCCGCATATCTACAACAATCTGATCTTTGACAAACCTGACAAAAACAAGCAATGGGGAAAGGATTCCCTATTTAATAAATGGTGCTGGGAAAACTGGCTAGCCATATGTAGAAAGCTGAAACTGGATCCCTTCCTTACACCTTATACAAAAATTAATTCAAGATGGATTAAAGACTTAAACGTTAGACCTAAAACCATAAAAACCCCAGAAGAAAACCTAGGCATTACCGTTCCGGACATAGGCATGGGCAAGGACTTCATGTCTAAAACACCAAAAGCAATGGCAACAAAAGCCAAAATAGACAAATGGGATCTAATTAAACTCAAGAGCGCAAAAGAAACTACCATCAGAGTGAACAGGCAACCTACAAAATGGGAGAAAATTTTCACAACCTACTCATCTGACAAAGGGCTAATATCCAGAATCTACAATGAACTCCAACAAATTTACAAGAAAAAAACAAACAACCCCATCAAAAAGTGGGCGAAGGATATGAACAGACACTTCTCAAAAAGAAGACATTTATGCAGCCAAAAGACACAGGAAAAAATACTCACCATCACTGGCCATCAGAGAAATGCAAATCAAAACCACAATGAGATACCATCTCACACCAGTTAGAATGGCAATCATTAAAAAGTCAGGAAACAACAGGTGCTGGAGAGGATGTGGAGAAATAGGAACACTTTTACACTGTTGGTGGGACTGTAACTAGTTCAACCACTGTGGAAGTCAGTGTGGTGATTCCTCGGGGATCTAAAACTAGAAATAACATTTGACCCAGCCATCCCATTACTGGGTATATACCCAAAGGACTATAAATCATGCTGCTATAAAGACACATGCACACATATGTTTATTGTGGCACTATTCACAATAGCAAAGACTTGGAACCAACCCAAATGTCCAACAATGATAGACTGGATTAAGAAAATGTGGCATATATACACCATGGAATACTATGCAGCCATAAAAAATGATAAGTTCATGTCCTTTGTAGGGACATGGATGAAATTGGAAATCATCATTCTCAGTAAACTATCGCAAGGACAAAAAACCAAACACCGCCTGTTCTCACTCATAGGTGGGAATTGAACAATGAGAACACATGGACACAGGAAGGGGAACATCACACTCTGGGGACTGTTGTGGGATGGGGGGAGGGGGGAGGGATAGCATTAGGAGATATACCTAATGCTAAATGACGAGTTATTGGGTGCAGCTCACCAGCACGGCACATGTATACATATGTAACTAACCTGCACATTGTGCACATGTACCCTAAAACTTAAAGTATAATAATAATAAAATTTTAAAAAAGGAAAAAAAGAAAAAAAAGAAAAACAAGATCTAAATAGATGCTGCTCATAAGAGAGTACTGTAGCTTTAAGGACACACATAGGCTGAAAGTGAAGGGATGGAAAAAGATAATCTATAAAGTGGCACCCAAAAGTGAGCAGGGGTGGCTATATTTAAATCAGCCAAATAAATTTTAAGTGAAAAGTTGTCACTAGAGACAAAACAAGTCATTGTGTGATGTTGAAGGGGTCAAACTAACAAGAGGATATAGCAATTGTAAAGATATATGCACCCAACATTGGAGAACCTAAATAGATAAAGCAAATATTAACAGAACAGAAGGAAGAAATAGCAATAAAATGAGAGTAGGAGACTTCATTATCTCACTTACAAAGTTGGATAGCTCATCCAGGCAGAAAATCAATATCCTTATTGACTTGAACAACAGCAGACTGGAACAACACTACAGATCAAATGGGCCTACTATTCATCTACACAATATTTCATCCAACAGCAACAAAATACACATTTTTTTCAAATGCACACAGAACATTCCCCAAGAAAGATAATATATTGGCTACAAAATTAGTCTTAATAATGTTTAGAAGAAACTTTAAAGTTTAGAAACTTCCCAACAAAGAAAAGCCCAAGGCCTGATTGCTTCGCTGGTGGCTCCTACCAAACATTTAAAGAATTAATGCCAATCTTCTCAAGGTCTTCCAAAAAACGAAAAAAAGGAAGAAATACTTTCAAATCCATTGTATTAGGCCATCATTAATCTAATACCAAAGACAGACAAGGACACTATAAGAAAGAAAATTACAGGCCAATATCTCTGATGAATACAGATGCAAAATTCTGCAACAGAATACTAGCAAACTGTATTTAAGTGTACATTAAAATAATCATACACTATGATCAAGTGGAATTTATTCCTGAAATACAAGATTGATTCAACATATGTAAATTAATAAATGTAATACTCCACAATAACAGAATGAAAGATAAATCTTATAAAATTATCTCAATTTCTGCAAACAAAGCATTTAACAAAATTCAACATCCTTCACAATAAAAATTCTCAACAAATTAAGCACTAAAGGAATATACCACGACATAATAAAGGCTATATATGAGAAACCACAGTGAACATTATATTTAATATTTAAAGCTGATAGCTTTTTCTGTAAGATATTGGGAACAAGTCTTAATACCCACTCTCTCTTGGTGTATCAATACAAGGGATTTCCAGCCAGGGCAATTAAGCAAGAAAAAGAAATAAAAAGCATTGAAATTGGAAAGGAATAAGTGAAATTGTCTCTGTTTGCAGATGACATGATTTTCTATATAGAATGATCTAAAGACTACACTAAAAAAGCTTATAGATTTAACAAACAAGTAAAGTTTGCAGTCAAGTGCAGGGTACAGTAAAGTTGAAAGGATACAAAATCAACATAAAAAGTTGAAGGATACAAAGTTGCAGGATTCAAAATCAACATAAAAAATCAGTTACATTTCTGAACACTAACAGCAAACTATTTGAAAAAGAAATCAAGAACACAATTCCATTTAAAATAGCATTCACAAAAATGAAATACTTAGGATTAAGTTTAACCAAAGAGGTGAAAGATCTGTATACTGAAAACTATTAAACATTGATAAAAATATATTGAATATGACACAAATAAATGGGAACACAACTCATGTTCACAGACTAGGAGAATTTATTTTGTTAAAATGTCCTTACCACCCAAAGCAATCTACACATTCAGTGTATTTCCTATTAAAATCCTATCTATCTACTTGTCCACTTATCTATTTAGAAAGAGAGAGAGAGATTCCTTAAAAAGTTAAAAATAGAACTACCATATGATCCTGTAAACCCACTCCTGGGTATATATTCAAAAGTAATGAAATCAATATCTAAAATACATATATATACTCTCAGCATTATTCACAAAAGCCAACATATAGAATCAGCATAATTCCACTAATTGATATATGGATAAAGAAAATGTGAGTTAAAATATATATACAAATATTATTCAACCTTAAGAAAGAAGGAAATCTGATCATTTGTAACAACGTGGATGAACCTGGAGGACATCATGCTGAAAGAAATTAGCCAAGCACATCAAGAGATATACTGTACGATCTCACTTTCATGTGTAATCTAAAAAAAAAAAAAAAAAATCAAACAGAGAGCAAAACAGTTGTTTCCAGGGGATGAAGGTTTGGAAAAATGGGAAGATGTTCACAGGGTAGAAAGTTTCAGTTATGCAAGATGAGTAAGTTCTAGAGATCTAACGTATGGCATGGTGACTGTAGTTAATAGAACTTTGTTGTATACAGTAAGTCCTCTCTTAATATCTTGATAGTTTCTTGGAAACTGTGATTTTAAGCAAAATGACATATAACAAGACCAATATTACTATAGGTTAATTGATATAAGCAAGGGTTAAATTCCTATGACATATTTCTGGCCATAAAAACCTCACTGACTTCTAAATAAAGACACAAAACACTTCTAGTGTTAAACATTGGAATAAAAGTGAGTTATACGTACATTTAGGAAAGATTAATAAAAGCAAGTAAGATAATTATTTACCCAATTTTTAGTGAATTGGTAGTGGTTTCATAATGGTAGTGGGTTAAATCAAGGAACAAATGTTTGCCAAGCAAAAACTGTAAGGATGTCTTCTATCACAATGCAGCTCAAACACAAACAATAACAAATATGTTGAACTTGCTGAGTGCCTTGGTACTACATTGTTTATTTCCATTCATTTGTATGATTATCATATAGTCACAGGTGGCCAGAGCCTATCCTGGCACTCCAAGGTGCAATGCGGGAGCCAACCCTGGACAAGACACCATTCTATCAGAATATACTCACACACACTCACACTCACTCAGACTGGGACAATATAGACGCATCAGTTGACCTATCATGTGTGTCTTTGTGACGTGAGAGGAAACCAGAGTACCAGGAGAAAATCTATGTAGACATAGGGCATACAGGCAGACTCCACCCACACAGTGGCCCTGCTGAGAACTGATTTTTCCTTTCACATAGACATTATAACTAGACAAGTTGGAGAAAACAGTGTTATATGAGGACCTATTGTACTTGAGATTTGTTAAGAAAACAGATCTCAGGTATTCCCATCAGTCACATACACACAAAATGGTAACATGTGAGACAATGGACACTAATTAGTATGACTATTGTAATCTTTTCACAATGTGTACTTATATCAAAAACATCATGTGATACACTTTAAACATACACAATTAGTATTTGTCAGTTATACCTCAATAAAGCTGGGGAAAAAACCATCAAGAATAAAATGATTATTAAACCTTCTAAAAGATATTTTTAAAATTAACAATAATTATAAAAACTCGCCTCTTGGTCATTATTTTTTTTAAATTCTTACATACTTTCCCTATTGCTTAGTCCTTAAATATATTTTCAGGAAAATGTATTTTTTATTATAAACTTAAATTTAAGAAGAAATACACATTTAAAAAGATTAATTAAATACACCAACAAATTAATGAATCTCTTGTGGGGTTTTTTTTGTGTTGTTGTTGATGTTTTTGCCTCATTTTCTTTGTTTCCTGAGTTCTCAAAAATAAATATGCATTACTGTTATTATCATGAAAATTCAATTAGTTAAAATGAATTTATCTCATCAGTGTAATGCTCAACTTGAATAATTGATTAAGCTTGAATAATTTTCTCTACTATTTTAAACATATTTTTTCTTATTTAAAAGGCTGTATTTTACTTATCTCTTTTACTTCTGGTCCTCTGAGAAACAGACATCAAGAGCAGATTAAACATGCCAGGATTTTATTAGGAGAGATGCCTGTGTAAAAGGAGATGGGATGGAGCTAGTGTAGGCTGGTATTGCACTCAGGCCACTAAGCAAGCTCAATCCCTAGTGAAAGAAAGAGAAGAGCTGGTTGGGTGGGAACATCCTAGACTGCTGAGCACTCTAAATAACTTTTAGAAAATGCATTGGGGATTCCCTAACTAAGCAAGGAACATGAGGCAAACAAAGGCTTTCTGTTTTCTAATAATAGGTGTGCTTCACTCTCCTGTCCCTTTTATATTCAGTCATTGATGAAGACAGTCTATGGAAGGTTTGTACTCTGCAATAACACAAGAATGAATGTAAAAGTACAGTAGTTTAGCTCATTTTGTATCATTAATTAGACTTATCTAAACTGTAGTACTTTAAAGGAATCTAATTATAGAATTCTCTTCTAAAGCTTAGAATATTTTATTTTATGTCCTCCCATGTCCACCATCCATGGTTTTATTTTTCTTCCAGTAAAAGCATGATATGTTCTTTAAGTATTAGTTCTCCCTCCTTGCTATCTCTTATTTGTGCTTTCATAGTCTTCATCCTAACATCCTTTCCTTCTTTATTTAGAGACATTAGGTTTGATCATCTAATAATTTAATATACCACTCTGCCAATTTTCACTTTCATTGCCTATAAGGCTGATTTTAATTACGGCACATATTTTACTTGGATACTTACTTGTCTTATCTATGTCACTTTTCATGGTCTGTGGTTTTTGTTGTTGTTGTTCCAGTTTTTTTAATTTATAGTAAGACAATATTAATTCTCTAAGATGAACGTTAGTGTGCTCTGTTTGAGGTGGGGTTTTTTTTGTATTTACTCATCTTTGATAAAGAAAAAATGCTATGAGCTTCAAATTTCTAAATATTGACTGACTACTTATTGTCCTTATTTTGGCTGATATATGTCCTTCCTTAATCGGCAAAGAAAAAAAAGAAGAAAACCTCAGCATGTGAATGTGAATAGGCCTCAGCCCCTTTTAGATCTAGTAACAGCATTCAATCCACACATCTGTATTGTCCTTTGTTCAGTTTTCTTTTTAGCATTCTAAGTAACTTAACTTTCTAAATTAAGGGCATGTGGAACCCTGAATCACTATTAGACATCTTAACATTCTTTCCGTTTTTTCCTTCACATCCAGTTATTTCTGAAAGTTTCTTTCTCTGAATGGAGGAGTGGGTGAGAGTAGATGAACACTCACCTTTCACTATGTCTGTGTAGGAGAAAAGCAGGGATGAAAGGCCGGGGTATGGCTGCTAAAGACTGAAGGTCTGTTAGCCAAAGCCTTCTTGCTGGATGACAGATCTGCTTTGGGTCATATGAAAAATGTGAATAGGTCACAGCCTGTACCACAAAATGTAGCCTCATGGGATTTAAAGCTGCTAGGAAGATCCTACTCCATACTGTCAATGGGCGGCTCTGGCAGTCTTTTGTTTTGGGTAGAGATGTGAGAGCCCTCTGTACGTTTACATAGGCAATTTGGTTAGAATTTGGGAAAACTGGCATCAGGCTTCCTGCCCAATACCAATTCAAATTGAGCTCTGAATATTGCTTTTAAAATCTGAAACCTAATTGAAATAAAAATTTTATTTTACATATTAATCATAATATTTTTAAATGTTAATACAAAAACATTTAGTAATTTTTCTCACAAATCCCGGCAGAATAAAATGGTGAATCCATTGTGTTATTTGATCTAGATATCTGTTTTACTTAGATCAACTTTTCAGAGGTAATGAATAAACTTATCACTGTTGTCTCATCTTCTCTATAATCTTTTATGAGACTGAATAAGGCTTAACAGAAATATGCTACGGTTGAAGAAGTAAATTGACTTTTTGTTACAATAGTGTTATTAATTATATATACATGAAATCCTCTATTGCTTTGCCTTCTTAGGATATTTAAATAACAGTATATAGCACACACTACTATTTGCATTTATTCAATACAATTTATAAATAATATTACAATGTATTTAAGACCCAGTTTTCAATATTATGCCTAGAACTGCCAAAAGCACATGAAGGTGACTGCATGCCTACCAAAAGCCTCTGCTTTTTAAAATTCATTCCCAGTTATAGGTTACTACCCTAGGATCCCACAACAACATGCTTAAATAAACATTTTTATATATGCCAAATATTAAATTATTGATCAATTCTCAGGCTTTTGAAAAATAAAAACCAAACCAGAGAAACAAAAACCAAAAGCATAACAAAGTACATTTCCTAGGAAAGAAGGAGCCACAAAATAATTGATGTATATCTAATAAACACATTTTTAGTGCGTTTCTAGTATTTGACAAATGATTAGGATTTTAAATACAGGATGTTGTAACTTGGCCACATGAAAAGAAGGTAAGTGCATTAAACATCACCTGAACTTAATTATTAAGTAGAATATTTAATAGAGTTCTGAACCCAGAGAATGTAACATTATTAAAATATTAAATCTGCGTCTTTAGAAGAAATGATAATGGAAGCACATTATGCACGCTCAAAATGCAAAATAGTTACTTTTATTCAAACACCTGTTTAACAGAAGTGACAGTTTTATAAAATGAATAGGACTGAAACAGGCAGTCTTAATTTCTGTCCTTTCATTTAAATTTTTGTCTTTTCACTTAAAAATAGTTTGAGACCCAAATGGGGAGGGGCTATTTCTCAAGAAAATAAGTCAAGAATGAAGGTGGAGATTTATCTATAATTTTGCTATTTTATTTGTTTTTTCAACTACCTAATCTTTTTTCCCCTCAGATCTTGCTCTCAGATTGTCCAATTCATTGTCATTGACTAACCCACTTCCACAGTTACTACTTTTTTTGTTTATGAAGCCTTTGAATTCCTTTATTACTAAAAATTTGTTCTTATAAAAAAAACCATATATGCTCTTTATGCATTTCATAAAATAATTTTATTATATAGTATAATTGATTTAATTGTTCAGGTCTACCTAATTAAAATTTAAATATTTTAAAATATTCATAGAATATAAGAGATGTAACAAGAAAAATGTATTTATTACTGATAATATTATAAACATACCTAATGCTGTAAATATACTTTAAAACTTTAAAGTGAACATACTTTATATTTAAAGTATATTTAAAACCATATCATGTATCTTTCTATCTTCCATAGCCACATTTTATTGAATATCTTTTAAAGTAATTAAAATATTTTAAATTATTATGAGTTTGCATACATATCAGCAGAACTAAAAGATTCAGAAAACAGATGCTTAGGTCTTCTGTTATAATTTAAGTGTGTCTTATCCAGAACAAATGTGGCAGTTTTCATTCCCCACCTACATTTGACATAGATATAATTACCGTTTTTAACAGAAAGACTTCTCAAGTCTACCTGTGGTATGCTTAATAAAGACTCAAAAAAGATATCCACGTGCTGACCCCTGGAACCTGTGAATGTTACTTTAGAAAAAGGGTATTGTAGATATGATTAAGCTAAGGAGCCTGAGATGAGGAGATTATCCTGAATGTCTGGATAGGCTCTTAATGCAATCACATTTATCCTTGTAAGAGAGAGTCAGATGGAGACAGAAGAGAAGATGCGTTAGTGCTTTCAGAGAATCTATCTATCCATGTTATCTCTCTATCTATATTTCTATCTATTATCTATCTATCTATCATCTATCTTTCTCTGAGGAGAGAGAGTGATGGATTGATCTTAAGGAGTTGTTTCATGCTGTTCTGGAAGCTAACATGTCCAAAATCTGCAGGGTAAATTGGCAGACTGGAGACCCGGGAGGGGAAAGTTGATGTTGCAGTTTGAGTTCAAAGGCACATTGCTGGCAGAATTCCCTCTTCCCTGGGGGAGGCTAGACTTTTTCTGAAGCCTCCAAATGACTGGATGAGGCCTTCCCACATTGTGAAGGATAATCTGCTTTCCTCAGAGTCTACCGATTTAAATGTTATTATCATCCAAAAAGTACTTTTATGGCAAATTCTAGAAGTGTTTGATAAAACATACGGGTACCACAGTTTAAACAAGTTGATATATAAAATATGTAATCATAGCAGGCAATGTAATCAATGAGGAGATTGCAATGACCACAAAGAGAAGAATGAGGACAGCCACGAAAGGTTTTAAAAGGCAAATAATTAATTCTCTCCTAACACCTCTGGCAGGAGAACATTCCTACTATTCCTTTGATTTCAGCCCAGTGATACTGATTTCAAAGTTTTGACCTGCATAATTGTGAGAGAATAAATTTATGTTGCTGTAAGTCATTAAGTTTGTCATATATGTGATAGGAAACTAACTTTATTGAAATTAAAAAAAAATTCTACTCTGCGAAAGACATTGTCAAGAGATTGAGAAAGACAAGCCACAGACTAAGAGAAAATATTTGCAAAACACATATCTATAAAGGACTCGTATCCAGATATAAAAGAATTCTTAAAATTCAACAATAG
Organism: Pongo pygmaeus; assembly: GCF_028885625.2. Classification (NCBI taxonomy): domain Eukaryota; kingdom Metazoa; phylum Chordata; class Mammalia; order Primates; family Hominidae; genus Pongo; species Pongo pygmaeus. The sequence goes on along the minus strand of NC_072378.2, from coordinate 141,686,386 downwards.
GAAAGCAAACCACCCAATTAAAATGGGCAAGAAATCTGAACAGATACCTGATCAAAGAAGATATATGATGGAAAATAAGCATATGAAAAGATGTTCAACCTCATTTGGAAGTTGCACATTATAATAAGAAAATATCATTGCACTCCTATCAGGATGAGTAAAATACAAAAACCTAACAATATCAAATTCTATACAGGATATAAAGCAACAAGTACTCTCATTAATTGCTAGTGGAAATGCAAAATGTTACAGGTACTTTGAAAGGCATTTGACACTTTCTTTCAAAGATAAAATAGCCTTACCATTTTATCCAGCAGTCCTGCTCCTAAGTACTTACCCAAATGATGTGAAAACATGTTCACACAAAAATCTGCACATGAATATTGATAGCTACTTTATTCATAATCAGAAAAAAGTTTGTAAACAATTAAGATGTTCTTTTATAGGAGAATGAACAAAGAAGCTGTGGTATGTCCCTACAATAAAATATTACTCAGTAGTGAAATGAATGAATAATCTGTTTTTTTGTTGTTGTTGTTTTGTTTTTTGAGACGGAGTCTTGCTCAGTCGCCCAGGCTGGAGTGCAGTGGCGCGATCTCGGCTCACTGCAAGCTCTGCCTCCTGGGTTCAAGCAATTCTCCTGCCTCAGCCTCCCAAGTAGCTGGGATTACAGGTGCCCGCCACCACGCTTGGCTAATTTTTTGTATTTTAGTAGAGATGGGGTTTCACCGTGTTGCCCCAGCTGGTCGCGAAGAGTTTGATCTTATTAAGTATTAATATATTACTAATCCTGTATGTTAAGTTTTTACACTGTAATTTGTTGAACATACTGGAGGTAGAATTTTTTTTCTTGAGATGAAGTTTTGCTTTTGTTGCCCAGGCTGGAGTGCAATGGTGCGATCTTGGCTCACTGCAACCTCTGCCTCCCGGATTCAAGTGATTTTTCTCCCTCAGTCTCCCTAGTAGCTGAGATTACAGGTGGATGCCACAACACCCAGCTAATTTTTATATTTTTAGTAGAGACAGGGTTTCATCATGTTGGTCAGGCTGGTTTCGAACTCCTGAACTCAGGCAATCCATCCGCCTTGGCCTCCCAAAGTGCTTGGATTACAAGTGTGAGCCACCACGCCAGACCTGAATGAATCTTAAGTACATATTGGTAAGTGAAAGAAGCCACTCTTAAAATGGTACATTCTATATGACTCTGACTATACGAAAAGAAAAATATGACTGGTTGCCAGTGGCTCACAGTGGGGAGGGAAGATGGAGGAATAGGTAGCATAAGGGATTTTTAGGGCAATGAAACTATTTTGCAGGAATACTGTAATGGTAGATACATGAAATTAGGTATCTGTTAAAACCCATAGAATTGTGAAACACAAAGATTTAACCCTAGTGTAAAATTATAGACTTTAATAAATAATAATGTATAAAATGTGTCAATACCTGTTCATTAATTTTAAAACCCTAGCACAATCTGTTATTTAAGGAGAAACTGTGGTTTTTGGAAGGTCGGAGGGGGTAGAAATTTTCTTTACCATTTGTTTAATTTTTCTGTAATTCTAAAACTTTTAAAAAATAAATACTATTAATTGTTTAATGTGGAATTGGCTCAAATTTTGATAATGGGAAGAAGCTGGAAGAATTTTGAGGCACATGAAAGCAAATGCCTAGATTGGTTTAAAATACTTTTATTAGAAATATGGAAGCTGAAATTGCTATATTGAGGGTCAAAAAGAAGTGAGAAACACATAGCGAAAGCTTCTATTGCCTTAGAAATGTATATACAGTCATGCATCCCTTAATGAAAGGGCTACCTTCTGAGAAATGTGTCCTTAGCCAATTTTGTTGTTTGTGAACATCATAGAAGCTACTTAAACTTAGCTGGTAGAGCCTATTATGCACCTATGCTATATGGGATAGCCTATTGCTCCTAGGATGCAGACCTGTACAGCATTTTACTGTACTGAATACCACAGGCAATTGGAACATGATAGTATTTGTGTATCTAAATGTATACAAAACATAGAAAAAGTTAATACAGGATATATGATAAGAAATGGTACATCCAAATAAGGAACTTACTGTGGCTGGAGGCTACAGGGCTGGAAGTTGCTCTGAGAGAGTCGGTGAGTGAGTGGTGAGTGAATGTGATGGCCTAGTACATTATTTTACACTGTTGTGTCCTTTTAAACACCGTATACTTAGGTTACATTAAATTTATTAAAAACATGAAATATTCTTTTTCAATAATAAAGTAACCTTAGTTTACTATAGTTTTTTTACTTTATAAACTTTTTATTTTTAAACTTTTGACTCTTTTGTAATAACACAGCTTAAAACCTAAACACACTGAACAGCTGTAAAAAATATTTTATTTATATCCTTATTTTATAAACTTTTTTATTTTTATTTCTTTTAAAGCACTTTTGTTAAACTAAAACATACACGCATTATCTTCTGAGATTTTGTAATGCCCCCTTTATACTGCATAAATGACAGTAGACCATTCACTGGTCACATGTGTCTCTTTTGTAACACTAAGACCTATGCTAAACTAAGTGGTGATAATTACTTTCAGAGACATGACTGGCACTAGAGTAAAAAGTTGTATGCTGAAATAATATTAATTTTTAAAAGCTAAATCTGAGCCCTGTTAATTAAAGAAGACTGAAATGTAAATATGTCAGATTATTTTGACCAAAGAATATGTCATGTTTTAACTTCAAATTAATCAAAAATGGTACAGGAAAATTGAGAACATTTTATTGAAGGATAAAATTATAAATAACATATTTTCTTTTTTCCATGTACTCTGTGTAAATGTTGTAAATGTTCTAAAGTGTAATGAAAATTAAGGGAAATGAATAATCTTTTAGTTAACAGCATTTTAATTAGACATGTTATAAATATGGCAAAAATTTATTTAGTATATGCATAAATTATATAAGGCATATATATTAGATTGCTAGGGGTACCAAAATAAACTACGTGGCTTAAACAACAGAATTTTATTTTTTTCAGTTTTGAAAGCTACAAGTCCAAGAATAAGGGGTCAGTAAAGTTCATCTCTTCTAAGCACTCTCACTTTGCCCTGTAGATGGCCATTTTCTCCCTCTGTCTTAAAACGTCTTTCTTCTGTGTGTGCCTGTATTAATCTCTTCTTCTTATAAGGACACCAGTTAGATTAGATTTGGCCCCCCCTCCAGCCAATGAGGTAATTTAATTTTAATTACATTTTTAAAGACCCTATCTTTGAATATATCTGTATTCTGAGATAAGGGGATCCAGGACTTCAACGTATGAATTCTGGGATGGGAAACACAATTTATCCCATAACACTATATATGTACAGACACAGAATATGTACATCTTGCATATTGCAGGAACATATAAATTTACAAAATTAAATAAGAATGATAGTGACACAGTAATGATTGCTTCTAGAAAAATGGGAAAATGGGCCAGAACCCATTGTTTAAAAAAAATTGACTGTGTATTTTAACCCTTTAATAGAGCATAACATAGATACAGAATAGTGCATAAACAGTAAGTATACATTTTTGTAGGCTAGATACACCCATAAAACTAGAGCCTAGATTACAAAATATAATATTACTGGTTTTCCAGTAGACTCCATGCATTCTCTTTTAGGTACTACCAACCAGAGATAATTACTAGCATGACTTCTACATGATAGATTAGTCTTGCCCTTTTTTGTACTTTATAAAGTATAAATCCATGAAATTTCCACTACGATCAAGACAGAAAACACTATCTGCCTCCTCTAAAAGTTCCTCCTGTCACTTGGTAAAGTCTCCCTTCTGCTCGTTACCCTTACTTATAGGTGACCCTTGATCTGCTCCCCACTATTATAAATTAGCTCATATTTTGTATAAATTTATATAAATGAAAGCATGTAGTTAACTTCTTTTATACCTGGCTTATTTCACTCAGCATAATTATTTTGAGATTTTTATCTTCAATAAGGGGCATTATAAAAGAGACAAAGTGAAAAATCACAATACAAACAGTACAAAAATAAAGGAAACATAAAAGCTTATGAGAGAATATTATCAAATTACATCTCATAAAAATTGCAAATATAGATTAAATTTTAATTTTACAGAAGTATGTCAAAGTAATGAGAAATCTGAAACAATTTAAGAGTGGATCGTTAGATAAGTGGTTAATTTTATTTCTCTATGTCAGCAAAGAATAATTCAAAATTGAAATAGAAAACAACTATTCACAATAGTTTCAATAATATAAAGAATTTAGGGATAAATCAAACTATGAATAAGGTCTGTACACTGAAGCTAGAAAGCACTGCTGAGAGAAAGTAAAGATGACATAAATAATGAATAATAAATACTGTGCTCATGGGTTGAAAGATTTAATATTGCTAAGATGTTAATTTCCCTAAATCATCTATAGATTCAATATAATCCAAATCAAAATCCCAATAAGCTTTGTTGTGTACATTGTTGAACTATTTGTAAGATTTATATAGAAATTAAATGGAGTTAGAAAAGACAAAGCAATTTTGGAAAATGAGAATAAAATTGAGAACTTAGACTATCTGATTTCAAGATTTACTAGAAAACTTCGTTAATCAAAACAGCATGACACTGGCATAAAGAAAGAAACATATATCAATTGAAGAGAGGAGTCTAGAAATAGACCAAAATAGATGTGGTCAATTGATTTTCAAGCATGCCAAGTTAGTTCAGTCACAAATAGTGCTGGAGCAGTTGGCTTGTCATATGCAAAAGTGTGAACCACAAACTTGACTTGACACTGTACTCAAAAGTCAATTCAAAGTATTTTGTGTACTTTGAACACAAAAATATAAATGAAAACATGTTCACCAAAGCCTTCTAGTTTAAAGTTCCCAGTATTTTGTTCAAGATAGTCGAAAACTGGAAACCACCCAAATGCCTATCAACAGGTGAATTCATAAACAAACTGTGGTAGATACATATAATGAAATATTACTCAGCAATTTTTAAAAACCAGTTGAATACATCCAACAACATGGGTGAGTCTCAAAAATATTATGTCAAGTGAAAGGAGCCATACACGAAAGAGTAAATAATTTATTATGTTTGTGTCGAGTTCTAGAAATAGCAGACTTACAATGGTAGAAGAGAGCAGTGGTACCAGAGTCCAGGTAGAGGGAGGAAATGACTGCAAAGGAGCATTTTTCTATAATACAACTGTGGTGGTGGTAATGCTACTTGATAAGTTTATTGCAATTGTAACGTCAAAATTGGTGAATTGTATTGTACATAAATTATAGATCATAAAATCGTTAAAAAAGTATCTTGTCATGCAGACTCAGTCAGATACTTTGAAATATGCTTTCTACCACAGTTAACAGATCATTTCTATCTATACTCAGCACACACAGTAGTACAAAAAGTGGTAGAGTAGAAAAAGTGGGGACTTCTCAAATAATTTAATGAATTTAGTAATATGGTAAGAACAAATTAAATGAGGATGTTATATTAATATAAGCATAACAATCATAATCTTTTTTCACTCCTAATCATAATTATAAAAGTTCTAAACAAAGTATAGACAGATCAAGTCCATTGCGTATAAAATATAATAATAAAGAAGGTAGTTATCCAAAAGTTCTAATAGCATTAAAAAATAACATTATATTATCAGATTAATGGAGATAAACACAAATCACAAAAATGGCAATATATTTCAATAGTCTTTCATGATAAAATTCACTGGAAGATTTTAATAACTAGAAGTTTCTTAAACTGATATTCAGAAATGAGAAAATTCTAGTTAACATAATACCAGTAACATACTACATAATAAAACGTAGGCAAATTTGTTTTTAGTTAAGAATAAACATACATTCCCTTTATCCCTACATTGCTATTTTTATTCAACATATTCAACATTGTAATGAAAATTACAGTCAGAAAAAAATGCAATAAGCAAATATTATAAAAACTGCAAAGAAAGCAACACAGCTGTCTTTGTTTAAATATAACCACAATATAATCTACAGATACCATATTACAAATAATAAAACAGAAAAAATAAAGCCAGAAGAGTAAGCCTAGCATCTTGAAGGTTAAATTCTAAGATTATTCTAAAACTGAATACACCAGCCAGAGATTCAGGAAGTGGTGTCAATCTAAAGAAAAATAAATGTAAAGAAAGCCAGATTAAGTGGTATCTAGCAGACAATAAAACCATATCTTCAAATTGATGAAATAAAATATCTACTATGCTAGACATTCTGTTAAAATAGCCTTCAAAAATGAGGTGAAATAAATACATTTCAATTGGGAAAAATTGTCAGCAGCCGCAAACATATGAAATAAAACAGGAAAATATATTTTTCAGGTTAAATGAAAATGGCAATGCATGAGAGCATTAATGTGTACAAGGAAATAAAGACAATAGAATACAGCAAATATGTGAATAAAACTAAATGAATATTGATGTATAAAACAGATGTAATAATATCCTAAATGATTTTAAGACACATGTTTAAAATTTCTACAAAAATATTACAAAAAGGGGAAAGGGTAAACAAAGCTGAAGTATGTTATCAGACATTAATAAGTCAAAGCTGTGTCTCAAAGGCCACAAAAATAGGAAATCAATGCAAAACTAATAGCTCATTGACTGAGAAACAGAATATGCTACAGTTATACCAATATATAGGGATTACGGGTCAGAGAACCAAAGGGTGGAAGTAGGAGTGACCCTGCCTACTTCCAAAGCACTTTAGAGATATCCTGAATGCTGATAAGGGAGGGGCACAAAACTGTGTACTCCTGCATCAACCGGTCATTAGATTTTGGCTAACCCTAAGAAGAGGGCAAACACGTGGGCAAAGCAGCTGCTTCCTGCTGAAGGCAGAGCCTAATGAATGACTCAGAGGTGAGCCTTTAGCCGTCAAGAGTCCCGGTAGATGAAGAAATGAATACCTTGACCCAGAAAATGTGATCTTGAACAGTACTCCATAGTATTCACTACAGTGATTTAGAATAAAATATTACAATCATTTATTTATATGCTAAAAGGTAAGAATGAAGGGAATATAAAAACAGCAGGCTGGACAAACAGGAACAAATAGCCAGTGGGTGGAATTGAACTGAAATATGTGATGGTTATATTAAGTGGAAATTGGCCAAAGTCCAAGATAGATACTATCAAACTGGAAAGAAATAAAAAACAAATTATATAATGTTATTAAGAGGCACAGATTAAATACTATAAAAGAAAAAGAGAGACAGGTTGAAAATTTAGGAATAAATAATATATAATATCAAACCACTAAGAACAAGAAAGCTGGAATGGCTATGTTAATAACAGAAAAAAAAAGACCTGAAAAATAATAATTATTCACTATATAAAGAGAGTCATTTCACAGTTACATAAGGGTCAATTCATCAAGGATACACCAGAAACCTAAGTGGCAAAAATCTAATAACAACTCAAAATTTAGGAAGCAAAGCTTGTCAAACTGAAGGGAGAATTAAAGAAATTTATAAATATGTGTGATTTTAATACTCTTCTCTCAATAATTAATAAAATAAATAGATAAAAAATAAGAATAAAGAATGTTTGGACAACATTATAAAACCACTTTACCTAACTGATAATCCATTATTGTTATAACTAATGACTATAAAATATACATTCTTTAAAAATAAACAAAATGTTTATCAATATTTTTCATATGCTAGAATATAAACCAAGTTTGAATAAACTTAAAATGATTTGAATAAAACAAGTAAAGTATCTGACCAAAAAATTTGTTAAATTAGAATAGAATATGATATTTTAAAAATCCCAAATATGAAAAATAAGTAGCAAAATAACCCAGGGATCAAAGAAGATATCATAAGAGAACTTTTAGAATAATTAATAATCCCAAAGTATCAAAATTTGTGGAATGAAGCTGAAACAATTCATAGAAGATATGAAATAATAAAGAGAATAGCAGACATCACTGAATTAAAAGCCATACAAACAATAGAGAAAATAAAGAAAAAATAATGCAATTGATAAACCCCTAGAAATATAGAAGAAAAAAAGATGACAAGGAAAATTTCTATATAAAGGCAACAAAAAGGGTATCATTATCCCAAAGACATTGAAAAATAATAATGAATATGTTATGAGCAATATTTTGTCAATAAATTTGACAACTTGGATGAAATGTAAATTAAAGAAAACAAAACGTACCAAAACTGACTGAAAAATAAACAGAAAACCCTTATGGCTCTACATCAATTTAAAATATAGTACTTTTAACTGAAAAACTTCTCAGAAAAAAAGTTCTAGGCCCAGATGTCTTTACTAGTGAATGTTGTCAAACATTTAAGACAGATATAAAAATCTTACAAAAATATTTTCAGAAGATAGAGACAAAAAGATTGTATCACAAATCATTTTATAAGAATACTATTTTAAAGTAAAACTTGAGAATAACATTACAAGAGAGAATATTATAGACCAATATCGCTCATAAGTTAGGTGCCGAAATTAATGTCATTAAGAAATCAAACATTCTAATACATAAGTTTATAAAAAATCATCAGTAGATTCCAGGAATACAAGATTGGCTTGACTTAAAAACAGTCAACATAATTCCTCATGTTAAGCAAATAAAGGAGAAAAACCATATGATCAACTAACCATATCCAGAAAAATTATTTGATAAAATTCAACATTCATAGTAGAAATCATTAATGCAGTAGAAGGGTATTTCTGAATCTAATAAATGCCATCCAGAAAAAAAATGCAACCAGCAACTAACTATATATATATATATATTAGACTATATATATCTTATATATTTTTTCTCTCATATATATACATGAGAAACATATATATGTTGCCATTATAGTATGGAAAATGTTTCTAGATACAGAAAGTTTGGTTGCCTCAAATTAAGAACCTAACAAGAGTTCCCACTCTTACCATCTCAATTAAGTATTGCACTGGAGGTCCTAGCCATCAAAATAAAGCATGACAAATAAGTATGAATCACCATATTAAAAAGAAAGGAATAAAATTATTTTTTGTTTCTAGACAACATAATTGTGTACATACATGATCTTTAACAATCTACAAAAACTACTAGAAAAAGTAATTTAGCAACCTTACAAAATAAAAAGTGTACAAAAATTAAATATATTTGCATATACCACAATAATTTAAAAAGAAATTAGCAAATACCATTCACAGAATAATAAAAAATATGCTTTAAAATAATCATAAAATAGGTGTAAAAGCATTACACAGAAAAATAGAAATCATTATTGTGAGAAATGAAATAGACTGAAGTAAGTGGCATACTACATCATGTTCTTAACACTTTTTAATATGTTAATTTTTGTCAACACAATCCAATTCAATGTCAAAAAATTTGTGTTCTTGTTTTGGTAAGAATTGTCAAGATCATTTTAAAATCTAAAGTGTATCTAAAAATGCAAAGCAGCTATAAAATTAAAAACATCTTGAAAAAATAAAAGAAAATTGGAAGAATGATACTATGTAGATTTTGAGCATTGTTTAAAATATTACAAATAAAACTTTCAAGCATGCAGAAAAGTTAAAACAACATTACAGTGAATACACATATACCCATCAGCCTGGAGCCCATAATTCTAACATTTGCTGTATTGTTTTATCATATTTATCTATCCATCACCAATATGCAAGATTATATTTTTAATGACAATATGCATGTGTAATTGTATGTAAAACAATGTACCAGAATACTAACAGGAATTACCTCGGAGAAGTGGGGATACAGGTGATTCTAATATCTTCCTTTTGATTCTTTGAAATCCTATTAATTTTTTTTTTAAAAAAACTTTGTTCCCATCATTATAAAATATTAAGGTTATTTTTATTATGGATAAAAAATATATAAGAAGGAGAGATGGTGCTACAAAAGCACCGGCTCACTCTTGGCAGCACTTGCATAAACTGAGCCAGACCAGCATTTTTGCTTCTTGAGGGTAAATGTCCTTCGCTATCTTGTTTTCTTGTTTACCACTGGAATGCCAGTGCATGAAACAGGGGCTGGCACTTTGAAAGTGCTCAATAGCTCTTTGTGGAATGAATGAGTTACAATTATAGTCCTATCAAGGTAAATGATGTGTCTTTTGGTAGAGTTTACACGCTTCTTGAACCCTGGGAGGAAAGTCTTCTTTAATGAATAGTGTGACTGATCTTGCTACCCTATGGAGTGGTTGTCCCTCTTTGAAAAGGCCTGCCACGTGAGTGGATCATCACATGGGTTTAAATGGGCACAGGATCACACAGGAGGGCCAGGTGCAAAATGCAGCATGTGGGCATGAAAACAGGAGCGCCTGGTTTCACTTAAGTCCGTGGACATTGCCCCTAGGGTGGAGCCCTGGCCTGGGACCCTGTCCTTCTCTAACCGACACTTTCCTGCCCCACTCCCATATCACATTCACATAGAAGTCTTCTTATGTTCACATGTTTCCTTTATCCTTGGATAAATATATGGGAATGAAATTGCTTCCACAAATACTAAGTATGTGTTTATGCACAAAGCATCAGATTGCTTTCCAAAATCAGGATAACAGTTACTTCTGGGGAAAAATGAGGCTATGATCTCCAAGTACAGATAGAATTGAGCTAATGGAAATACTTGCTAGTGAAAATATTGCACGGGAATGTTTTTTATATTGTTGTTAAGCCATAAATTTATGTTTTGTTTACTTTTTTTCAGATGTGTTATATTTTTCAATTCAGAAAGATGAAAAAAACAGGAGAGGGAGAACCTAAACCAAGAACATTATCCCCGCAACTAAGGTATGTGTTTAAATATTTGAAAAGAGCCCAAGTTCATTTATGTTTCCTATCTTACAAGACTGACATTTACAGCTAATGTTTAGTTAATTAGTTAGATTTAATATCCTATTCATATGGTAAACAAAATTTATTGGATGTTTACAACCTTCCCATCCAGTTTGAATAACAAAAGAATGATGAATAGTAGATTAAATAATGTGGCTTGTTTGGTGTGAATTTGAGTGATTACAGTGTATATCAAATATTTAATACTCTCTTGTGATAAATTTTTGATTATTGCAGAAGACTTGAATGACTGTTAACCAGTTAGGCTTTATGTTCTTTGTATCATTAACTTGTCCACTGTGTGACTTTGTATCTTTTCAATGTACCATATTTATATGTTACTGGACCAGACCGGATGTTTGGACATTTTCAAAAGTGCCAAAGTTGCAGTATTTTCTAGTTACAAATCCTCAAAAATTATCTCAAAGATTTTTAGTTCCGACTTCCTTTTTTCTTTCAGTGACATACTTAAGGCTGCTTAGACTTTATAAATCTCTTTTGTACATTGTTTTAATCATCCCTTTAACATTTCAACAAGTTATAAACTTTCATTCAATCCTGTGACGCTCCTGAGCATGGACTAGATGCACAGCTCTGTGTTAGCCACCGAGGGATAATAAAGATTAGTAGACATCTCATGCAAAAATGTGGAGTCGTCAGAAAAATCTGTTTTATTTTAGCAATGTTTATGGCTACTTGAATTTAAACAACTATTTTTTAATTTTCCTTTGATTAAGCCTCATCAAATATGAATGCTGCTGAAACCTTGTCCGTAGATGGATCTACATATTGAATTGATAGATAAAAGATTCATTCACAAGATGAAAATGAAAGCAAACAAAATAAAATCATTACCTCGGGGGAAATGCCAAAAGACACTATTGTCTTTCGTGAATTCACATCAGAGATGAGATTTTTTTTTTCTTTTTTGGTTTTACAGAGTTCTAATTTCATTAAAAGTCAAATTTAGTTAAGATTTATAATAAAGTATATTAAAATAAACCAAGTAACAAGACAGTGAATGCCTGATAAAAATAAGTTGAATGCAAATGCTATTGATTACTCTGTAAATCTCTTTGTTTTCTGACCCCAACATCCTTTCTGGCTATGTCATTATTTGCTCATTCCTTTTACACATTGCTTTGACTGAATTGATTTTAATATTAACTATTTAATGACTTAATGAATGGACCATTTGCCAAACATCAAATTCAGGTAAAATAGCAAGAATACTTAAATTTTTTTGTGTTTAAAATATTAATGTTTTTACTATATGTAATACAGTCAATATTTTAAGATCATAAAAATATTATTATTCTGATTGAAAACTGCAGTCTCCTTTCCAAAAGCATTCCTAGGTTCCCTACAGAACATAACAATATTGCTTAGCTTAATGTTTTAAGTCCCTCCACCATCTGATTACTGATGTGTCTTATGTTTCTTTTGACACAGGCAGAAGACACAGGCAAAAGTGACCATTCCCTATTTTTATCAACCGCTATTTTAAATCAATATTAAAGAAACTAATCAAATGTTGAGATTGCCAGAACTCTTCTTTTAGGTTTCCCTTATTCTCTGTTCTTTAATTATTTAAAAAAAAAATTAGTTGCCACATGCTCTCCCATTGTTGTTTTGTTTGTTTTTTAAGTTGCACATCACTTTTGGACTACTTAAGAGAAATAATAGGTCAATTAGTGTGGGTTCCAAACACGCCATCATTTTACAAAATATACTGATGCTAAAGAAAGAAATATTGATGACAAACACAATCAAGTAGCACACAATTCAAATATCTTACAGTGAAATTCTGGTTTCATAATAGCAATAATGTGACACATAAAGAATGTTTAATCTGATTTTTTAAATACAAGTATTTTCACTTTGGGAACTTCCCCCTTCCTACTCTGAAAGAAAAAATGTTTTTTAGTCTTTTTGCCCTTCCAGGTACTTCTCAGTATCTGTCAGGAAAATAATTAAATAGGAAGCTATTTTTCAGTATTGAAAGGAGATGAAATCTGCTTTATTTCTTTAAAAAATTGAGTTGTGTTATCTAAGACATAGCTTTCTACACATTATAATTATGTAATGTTATATTCTTCTTTTGTCCCCTCTTTATTCTTTAAAGGGAATGTCCAATTAAAAGAGATTGCATTGATCTGATAGAAGACAAAAAGATTAAAGTCAATTATATGCATACCAGAGAAAAGAACTTTTACTAAAAATCTGGGATGATTTGTATTAGAAGTCTACAAGTATTCTGAGTCTATACCATCACCCTGAAATAGAAAATAGAATAGCTATGTATTCACGGCAAATAATTTTAGAATAAACTGCAAACCAAAACAATGTGATAAATAGTTTCCTTGGGAGAATAAATACGCTCTGGAACTGAAGTCATTGTGCAGGGTCTAAAATGAAAAATGAAAACTACCCAGGAATGACCATCTTCCTAGTGTGGAATCTAGAATATACATCATGTATATTTTCAACACTCTATTAACAGATTCAGCATATTCTTTCCTTTCAAGGCTTCACTCACTGTTTGCATTTAGCACCCTGCCTTTCACACTTCAGCTGTAGTACGCAAAATTTTACTCACTCTAACAGAAACAATCAGATCATTTCTCTGTGGGAGTAAAACCCACATAGATCATGTTACTTAAGTTAACACAGTATAAATGTTATAAATGTTCATCTTTCAGTTTGAATCACTGTTGGAAAATCCTGGATTCTCCTGAAGCCTTTTGAATCCCAGTGTGAAATAAAGCATGAGTCTATGAGTAATATCAGATAAAGGAACAGAGGATGGTGCCTCACTCGGGTTGGATCTGGGAGGGACTGATGTGACTTCTACAGTCAGATCCTCCTGGCTCTCCCAGTAGCTCCGCTCTGGTGGTCTAAGATGTTGGATGGGGTAGCAGGCTCCCTTTTGCATCTGTACTCTTAGGATTCTTTACTCTGCTAAGTATCATTGCATTCTATAAAATTAACAGGTTCAAAATCTGTAGGTTACTTTACCATTTTATGCAGTCACTGGCATTCTACTGAATTTCTAAGTAAGAAAAAAAATGGACTTGTTTGCCCTAGTCATGGGAATGTTGCTTAAGTAGAAAGAAAAGTACATCCATTAATCTAGTAAAGACCACAACAATTTATTGATGGTCTTCATTGAAGAGCCCTTTCTGGCCAAAAATCTTGCCAATACTAATGAGAATTTTTGTACTAAATATCTGTCTTTACAGAAAGAAGGGAGGCCTGAAACAAGAAAGCATAGTAGTAGAGAAAAACATAAACTGTTTGCCCTCTCTTTGGGCATATTGTTTCTTTTCTGCTTGAAGACTAATTTTCAGTTACAGTTTTATTGAGATATAATTCATATAGCACAAAGTTTATCATTTAAAGTGTACAATTTAATGTTTTTTTGAAAATATCCACAGATATTAGCAACCACCACCAAAGTCCATTGTGGAATATTTTCATTACCTCGAAAAGAAACCTTATACCTTTTCTTGGTCACCCTTTTACTTTTTATACCTTTATGCCTATATCAGCAAAACACCACCAAAGTCCATTGTAGAATATTTTCATTACCTCAAAAATAAACCTTATAACTTTTATCTGTCACCCCTCCATTCCCCCAGCCCTAGGCAACCATCAAATTATTTTTGTCTCTGTAGATTTTCCTCTTATGAACATCTCATATAAATGGAATTATGCAACATGTGGTCTTTTGTAACTGCCCTCTTTTGCCTAGCATAATGTTTTCAAGGTCCATCCATGTTGTAGCATGTATCAGGAGTCCATTCCCACTCTTCTTCATGGATGAATAATACTGTATTGTATGAATGTACCACATTTGATTATCCCTTCATGAATTGATGGAAATTTATTTCTTTCCACAATTTAACTATTATGAATAATGTTGTTATTAACATTCATGTACAAGTTTTGAGGGGAAATTTCTTTTCATTCTCTTAGGTATATGTCTAAGAGTGGAATCAGTGAGTCAAATGGTAAATCTGTTTAACCATTTCAGAAGTGGCCAAACTGATTTTCAGAGTGACTATACGATCTTACATTCCAACCAGCTATGTATGAGCCTTCTGAATTCTCCATATCCTCACCAACACCTGTTATTATCTAACTTTATGATTACCAGTCATTCTGTATGTGCATAGGAAGAGGGATTTCATGGTGGTTTTCATTTGCATTTCTGTGGGGGCTAAGGACATTAAATTGTATACTTTAATAAGCATCGTTTCAAGTGCTTATTGAATATATGTATAGCTTCTTTGAAGAAATACCTGTTCAGATCCTTTGCCCATTTTTCATTAGATTATTTGTTTAACTATTATTGAGTTGAAAGTATTCTTTATATGTTTTAGACAAAAACCCCTTATTGGAAAGATAATTTACAAATATTTTCTCCCGTTTATGGATCTTTTCATTTTCTTGAGGTACACCAGAAAAAAAAATGTATAGAATTTTGAAATTTTGAACAAATCTAACATCTATTTTCTTCTTTTGTCGTTCATGCTTTTGATGTTAATTCTAAGATTCTATTGCCAAATCTTAGGTCATAAAGTTTAAGCCTCACGTTTTCTTCTGAAAGTTGTATAGCTTTAGTTCTTAATTTAGTAATGTGGTCCATTTTTAGTTATTTTTTGTATATGATGTGAAGTAAGAGTTCAATTTCTTTGCTTTGCAAAGGAGAAATCCAGTTGTTCTATCACCATCTGCTAAAAATATAGTTCTTTCCTCATTGAATGCTCTCGTCACACTTGTCAAAAATCAGCTAAACCATAGGCACATGGGTTTATTTCTGGACTCTCAATTGTAGCTTTTTTATTTATACATGTCTACTTTCACCGGTAGTATGCTGTCTTAATTAATATTGCTTTGTCATAAGTTTTCAAATTGAGAATTGTGATTTTTTATTTTCAGATTGGTTGGCTATTTGGGATTGCTTGCAATTCCATATAAATTTTAGGATTAGCTTGCAATTTCTATTTTAAAAAAGCAAGCAAGGTAGTATTTTTGTTATGGGATCTCTGGGGTGTCACTTCTCTGGCTGGAAACCTCTGTGGCTGGTGGTGCTTTTTCCTGAGTTCTTGTCCTGCATCCAGGAAGAATGAAATATGCAGACTAGTGGAGGGTGAGCAAGATAAAGAGCTTTATTGACTGTTAGAACAGCTCAGAGGAGACAGGCAATGAGTAGCTCCTCTCTGTAGCCAGGACATCCTGTTGTCTCTGCAGCTCTCAGCAGGGAGGAGACCTGAAGAGGGTATCTTCTCTCTGCAGATGGTCCGTCCGATGTCTGCCCAGCTCCTAGCAGAGAGGGTTGCTCCTCTCTGCAGTTGATCCCCCCACCTCTCCGTCCTCTGCCCTGCTCTGGCTGAGTCCAGGGCTTTCATAGACCTCTAAGGGGAGGGAGGAAGTGCCTGCTGACTGGCCCAGAAAAGGTACCACAAGTTTCCACTCTGGTCTGTGGGACTGAGCCTGGACCCCATCCTTCAGGCCCTCCCTGGCCTGTAGGTGAGGCCTTACTGGGGGCTCTCCCCTTTCCGCGGAGGAGCCTATCTGCCTCCAGCCAGGGCTGCTTGTAACAAGGGACACCTGCAGGCCAGTGAGGAGCCACCCTCAGCCCCACCTCACATTTCCCTCTCAGACTGGTGGGCCCCAAATTCCTAAGGGGGCCAAGGCCTGGCATATCAGCACTGCCCTGAGCCTGCACATACCCAGCAGGGCTGTGGCAGTGCCCAGGCTGGGCCCCAGCCCAGTTCCTAGATTGGAGGGGGCTGTGGGCGCAGAGAGAGGTCAGGCAGTGGGAGCAGACACTCCCAAGCCTGAAGCAGTGAGAACAGACACTCCGGAGCCTGCGGGACTGGGAAGTAGAGGGTGGAGGTGGGGTGCAGGGTGCACACTGCAGAGACACAGCTTTCTGCGCCTGGGAGGGGAGCTCCTGCCCAGCCTACTCATAAGAGGCAGGGCTCCTGCTTGTCCCCAGCTCTTGCTGGCTTCCTGGAGCATGCAGCCCCGGCCAGGTGCCAACAGCAGGGAGAAGCCAGGCACTTCCGAGCCTGTGAGAGCACGGGTCTCTTCCAGAGACCCCAAGAGTGCAGGAACGCCTGAGTCTGCAGTCATGGTTTGTGGGGTTGCAGGTGGGCCCAAAGGGGCAGAGCTCCTGCCTCCTCCGTGGAGTGGGAGGCCGGAGTCTGCAGTGCTGATTGGGAGGCTGCAGCTGCACCTGGATGGCAGGGATCCTGCCTGCTCCCAGCCCCCCAAGACCACAAGGAGGCTCAGATCTGTAGCCACAACTTGGACGGCTGCAGCTCTGCCGAGGACAGTGGGGCTCCTGCCTACTCCATGGAACAGGAGGCCAGGGTTTACAGCCATGGTTTGGGCAGTGGTATCACCCCAACTCAGAAGGAGCAGGGCTCCCACTTGTCTGCAACTCCCTTTGGCTTCACTGATAATGCAGCCCCAGCCATGCCTCCCTGCCGCAACCGGCCTGGTGGCCCCATCAATTTGATAGGGACTACATTTAATATGTAGATCACTGAGGGAAGTATTAACATTCTAAAAATGTCTTTCAGTAGATGAACGTAGGAGATCCTTGCATTTATTAGTCTTCTTTGATTTCTTTCAACAATGTTTCACAGTTTACAGAGTACAATTCTTGCTTTTTTTTTCTTTTTTTGGTTAAAGGCATTTCCAAGAAATTGTATTTTTCTATCATTGTAAATGGTATTATTCTCTTTCTTTCTTAAAATTTCAGTAGCGTTAGGAGTACAAGTGGTTTCTAATTATGTGGATGAGTTGTATTCTGGTAAGGTCTCGAGTTTTAGTGTACCCATCACCCAAGTAGTGTTCATTGTACCCAACAGGTGATTTTTAATCCCTCGCCTTCCTCCCAATCTCCCCCCTTTTGAGTCTCCTATCCATTATACCACTCTGTGTGTCTTTACATACCCATAGATTAGCTCCCACTTATAAGTGAGACTATGTGGTGTTTGGTTTTATTTCTGAGTTACGTCATTTAGAATAACGGCCTCCAGTTCCATCCAAGTTGCTGCAAAAGACATTACTTCATTCTTTTCTGGCTCAGTAGTATTCTGGAATTATTTTCATACTTTCATTTTTGGATTGTTTATTTCAAGTATATGGAAATGCAACTTATTATTGTCTGTTAACATATCTTGCAAATTTGCTGAACTCATCAACTAGCATTAACTCTAACAGTTTTTAAAAAATTAATTCTTTACAATTTTCTGTGTGTAAGACTATGTGTCTTTATAAATAGGAATAGTTTTACTTCTTCTTTTCCACTATTTACGCTTTTTATTTAATCTCTGTCCTAATTATCCTGGCTAGAACAGTACAGTGTTGAATAGCAGTGGTAAAAACAACATTGTTGTCTTGTTCCTAATCTTAGGGATCTGAAGGATCTCAGGAAAGCATACAGTCTTTCACCATTAAGGATAATGTTATCTATGGGTTATCATAGGTCTACTTAATCCAAATAACATTCCTTCTGATTTTAGTTTGTTGAGTGTTTCTATTAAGAAATGGTTTTGGATTTTTTTCAAATGCTTATCATCTATCCATTTAGAATATCATGTGGTTTTTCTTTTTAATACCATTGATACTATATATTACATTAATTTGCTTTGGAATAAGTAAAACAACTTTAAATTTCTGGAATAAATTCATTTATTTATAATGTTGTATAACACTTTTTATATGTGGTTGGATTCGGTTTGCTTGTATGCTATTCAGGATTTTTGCATCTGTTTTCATACTTACCAGTCTGCAATTTTCTTGCGATGCCTTTGTTTGGTTTTAGTATTGGGGTCACGGTATTACTGGCCTTACAAAATAAGGTGGTACTCCCCTCTTGTAATTTTGGAAGAGTTTGAAAAGAATTTTTAATTATTTAAACTTTTGGTAGAATTCACCAGTGAACTCATCTGGGGCTGGCATATTCTTGTGTGGATAGATTCAGATTACTAATTCAACTTATTTATTTGTCATAGGCCTACACAAATTATTTTTGTTTTGTTTTATTTTGTTTTGTTTTTGAGACAGAATCTCGCTCTGTCAACCAGGCTGGAGTGCAGTGGTGCTATCTCAGCTCACTGCAACCTCCACTTCCTGGGTTCAAGCGATTCTCCTGCTTCAGTCTCCAGAGTAGCTGGGACAACAGACGTGTCCCACCACGCCTGGCTAATTTTTGAATTTTTAGTAGAGATGGGGTTTTACCATGTTGGCCAGGATGGTCTTGAACTCCTGGCCTCAGGTCATTTGCCCGCCTTGGCCTTCCAAAGTGCTGGTATTACAGATGTGAGCTACTGCATCCGGCCCAACTTATATGTTTAATCTAAAATCATTTTTGGTAGTTTGCATCTTTCTGGGAATTTTTCCATTTTAACAAAGTTGTGTAATTATTTGGCATTCAAATATTCATAGTATTCTTTTACAACATTTTTAAATTTCTTTGAAGTTGGTTATAATATTACCTTCCTCATTTCTAAATCTAGTAACTTGAGAACTTTCTTTTTTTAATTGATCTACCTAGATAAAGTTTGTCAATTTGTTAATCTTTTTCTAAAACTCAGTTTTCAATGCAATTGATTTTCTCTATTGTTTTTCTATTATTTATTTCATTAATTCCCCCTCTAACTTTTATACTATTACGCTTTCTGCTTGCTTTACATAGTCTTCTCTTTTTTTCCCAGTGTCCTCATCATGCAAGTGGAAAATTGATTTCAGATCTTTATTCTTTCTAAATAAAGGTATATACAGTTATTAATCTCCCTGTAATCACTGCTTTAGTTACATACTATATGTTTGAACATGTTGTTTCTTTATTTTCATTAATCTGATAGTAATTTCGAAATTTCCTTTTGGTTTCATCTTTGACTCATTGATTATTTAGGAATATGTGGTTTTATTTTCACATGTTTGTGAGTTTTCCAAATTTCTTTCTCTAATTGAGATATAATTTTATTCAGTTGTGGTTAGAGAAGACACTTTGCATCATTTGTAGTTTTTAAAATCTATTGAAGTTTATTTTGGGCCGAGCACATGGTCTACCTGGTGAGTTTTCAACTTCACTGGAGAAGAACTTATGTTCTGTTGCTGTTAGGTGGCAGGTTTCACAGATATCTATGGTGTTCTAAAGATGTCCTGCTGGTTTATAATGTTGTTGAAGTCATTTATTTTCTTGTTAATCTTTACTAGATTTTTTATCCATTATTGAAATTGAGGTATTGAACTTTCCAATTATTGCTGTCAAATTGTGTCTTTACTGCTTATTTTCTGTCAATTTTTGTTTCATGTATTTTGGCACTCTGTTGTTAATTGCATATATGTTTACAATTGTTATATCCTTGTGGTAGATGTATGTTTTTATTATTATAAAATATTTCTCTTTATCTCTCTAGAAACTTTTTAAAATTTGTTTTTAAGGCTATTTTATCTGATGTCAGTAGAGCCACTATATCTTTCTTGTGATGGCAGTTTGCATGAAACATCTTTTCCAGCTTTTCACTTTCAGACTATTGCATCTTTGAATCAGAAATATGTCTCTTGTAGACAGAATATGATTGATGCTTATTTTGTGTTATTTTGCTTTAATCCTGTCTGGCAATTTGCCTTTTCATTGGATTGTTTAATGTATTCCAATTTAATATTACTGTGGATATAACTGGATTTATGTCTGCCATTTTACCTTTTGTTCTCTATATGTGGCATGTCTTTTTTGCTCCTCTATCCTCCTTTAATATCTTTTTTTGCTTTAAGTGAATATTTTATAATGTAACACTTTAATAATTTTAATTATTTACTCTTTGAGTGTTTTCCTTAATGGTTGACCTAGGACTTGCCACCTGTATCTTAACTTTTCAGATACATCTTTATATTCACATTCACTTAATTTCAGTGAAATAGGTAAATTTTTTTCCCATATAGCTGTATTCACTTTAAGGTATTATTGTTCTACAAATTATGTCTATGAATATTATGCATTCAATAATACAGTTATAATTATTATTTTACATGATTTTGTCATTCAAAGAAGAAATAAGTAAGTATAATATATATTTCTAGATTTCATTATTTTAATTTTCTTATATATCATTTCTGACTCTTTTCATGTGTTCCTTTACTATAAGTTACTGTCTTCAGTCTACTTGGAGTTCTTTGAGATTTTTAGATGCATAGATTAATATTTTTCAAAAAATTTGAGACATTCCAGCAATTATTTAATTTCTTTTTCTGATTCTTTATTTCTCTCTACCCACACTGATTCTCCTATTATATGTATATTAATGCACTTAAAGGTGACCAACATGTCTCTGAAGCTCTGTTAAATTTTTTTCACTAATTTTTCTGGTTTTCTGATTGCATAATTTTTATTGGTCAATATTCAAGTTCACTAAGTCTTCTGCCAGTTTATGTCTACTATTAAGGCCTTCTAGTAAATTTTTCATTTCAGTTATTTTATACTTTAACTCCAGAATATCCATTTGGTTCTTTTTATACTGTCTATCTCTCTATTGATATTCTTTATTTAATGAGATACCATTACCATAACTTCCTTTATGTACTTTATCATTGTTTTCTTTACTTCTTCAAACAAGTTTATAATGGAAATTTTTGTTAATCCCCAAATCTGGATCACTTTCATGGGCAGCTTATGTTGCCTGTTGTTTCTCCCCAGATTATGGGTCATTTTTTTCTGTTTCTGTTGTCTCATACTTTTGCATTGGAAACTGGACATTTGTGATGTTATATTCTAGCAACTCAGGGTGGTGGTCACCTCCTTCCCTTTCCCCAAGGCTTATTCTTGTTATTTGCTTTTTTACTTGTTTAGTATGTGTTTGGGGTATTGTAGTGAATACTCTACTCAGTGCTAAGTCTCTGATGTTGCTCCTCGGGGAATGTGGCTTTGGATATTCCCACTGACACCTTGGGATATCTGTGGTTTTGACAAAGCTGTCTTCTTTTTTCTGACTGCACCCAGTTATTAGCCTCCACTGATTACAGACTGATTGCTCTATTTTTTTTTTCCCAACAATGCCCTGGGATATATATTGATTCACATACCAATCCCATAAATTCTGATTTCTTTAAGGGAAAATTCCTGAGGTCAATGTCTCATATTTATTCTAACTCCAGAAAGTTTCTTCCTAGATATTTATTCCTTGTTTACCTCCAGCAAACTAGTAGGTCTATGTAGGCTTAGCCTCTGTCTACAATGAAGCTATCTAACTGGTTCCAGTTGCCTTTCTCTACATTATCCAGCTTTTTTTTTTTTTAAGTGTACCCTTAGGCTTGAAAGTCTCCACACTCTATTGCAAAAGAACAAAGTTTTTTGGAGAAGGCTTTTGAACCTTCTGTTCTACAGTATGTTTCCCTTACCCCCATGACCCTGGGCATGGCCGTGGAGTTGGTATTGAGGGCAACGGCTGTGCTTCTCTCTGAGTGACACCCTCCTTTTAGGAGTTGAGTGATTGATGGTGGAAATAACAATAGTGCCAGGTTTCTTGGCTTGTTTCTTGGTGTGAAACCTGCACCCCATAAGCCAGGGCAAGTGGGAATGATGTCCTCACATTCTCAGCAGTGCCACTCCCAAGATAGAGCCTCCAAACAACATATGGGGGCTAGGTGGAAAAAAAGCGGTGCTTACCTCTCACCACACTCACCTGAAACTTAGCCTCAGTAACGGATAACTGGGAACAAGATGAGAAATCCTGGTGTTCTCCCCTTCCAGGAAGATATCACTCTGACCGGGAGTTGGGTGGGGAGAGATCTCTATGCTCTTAGTTGTAACACTGTGAAGTAGAGTTTCCATTGTGGGAGGAGGGAAAGCAAGGATCCTGGTTCAGATACCATAGAGTCTGTTAATTCTTATCAAGTTTTCATTGATTTTCTTGCATAAATACATATTTATTTACTATATATCTTTAGGGCCATTTCCAGAAAATTAGATGGCTGTGATTTTTACAGTTTTCAACAACTTCATTGAAGAATGGGTTCATGGAGCTCCTCACGTTGTCATACTGGAAGTAGCTCCCCTGCGTCTATTTTTAAGTCTCTTTCTACGTCATCATTCTTCTCAAACTGTGATTAACATCTGAGTATTCAAGATA
The DNA here is from genome assembly GCF_028885625.2 of Pongo pygmaeus. NCBI lineage: Eukaryota > Metazoa > Chordata > Mammalia > Primates > Hominidae > Pongo > Pongo pygmaeus. The sequence goes on along the minus strand of NC_072378.2, from coordinate 141,663,350 downwards.
TTCCAGAAAGTTTGGCAAGGCCATATGATAAATTTGGAGTGTCTTTATACCCCTTGATTTAATGTGCATATATAGGGTAAAATATTTATATTAAAGTACATATATTATCGTAGTAACACATATGATTCAGATAGGTTTTAAACATAAAATCTGAAACAAAAAAAAAAAAGAATCTCTTGTATTAGGGTTTTCCAGAGGAACAGAACCAACAGGATATATATTCACTTTAAAGGAAGTTTATTAGGTTATTAGGTAGAACTGGCTCACATGATTACACAGTGAAATCTCATGATAGGCAAGCTAGGGAAAGAGAGAAGCCAGTCAGTCCAAGTCAGAAAGCTTCAAAACCAGGGAAGCTAACAGTGCAGCCTTCAATCTGTGGCTGAAGGTCAGAGAGACCCCATGAAATCACTGTTGCAAGTCCCAGAATTCAAAGGCCAAATAACCTGGAGTCTGATGTCCAGTGGAAGGGGGAGTGGAAGCAAGCATCTGGCATGGGAAGAAGAAAGAAAGAAAACCAGAAGACTCATAGGCAAGATAAGCAAACTTATCCCACCTTTTTCCACCTGCTTTGTTCTAGTTGCACTGGCAGCCGATTGGATGGTCCCCACCCACACTGAAGGTGAGTCTTCCTCTCCCAGTCCACCAACGCAAATGTCAGTCTCCTCTGAAACACCCTCAGAAACACACCTAGAAACAATAAGTTACCAGCCATGTAAGCATCCCTCAGTCCAATCAAGTTGGCACCTAATATTAACCACCACAACACTCTGGTAGTGGGCTACCTGAGGCAACATTTCCAGACCCTTAGCATTACTTGCAGCTTCCTACAGGATGTGTATTGGGCAGATGGCAAGTGACCCACCTGTCAGTAGGCAAAGAGTAAAATTTGAAACAGAACTTGGCAAACAATACATAAACATAAAATTACCTGTGATCTATAATAATATCTTCCTAAAAACTTACAAGACTTTCTTATTCTGTGTTGTATATTAAATGGTGTAATGAGCATTATGTTATGCAAAATTCAACTAAAAGATGAAGTTTTCTTTTCAAGGGCTCTGTAATTTAACAAAAGTGTGAGCAAAGTACTGAATTCTTTCACAATTTAAAATGAAATGTAGAAGAGATTAATGTAATATAAGCACACATAGTCTAACAAACAACAACAAAAACAATTGTTTAAAGATTCAGTTCTAGTTACAAAAATATTCTATTACTTCTAAGGCCTACCCTTTGCCCTCAACTTCTATAGAGATGTCCTTCTCAATAGCTCTTCATCTTTCTATATTCTTTCTTCTTTTCCCTCAAGATTTGACTATGCAACTTTTTATGCTCACATAGTTTTAACTGCATTCTTGAAGCTAATTATTCCCCAAAGAACATCTCTGTTTTGTGCTTTCTATCTCCCTTTATTCCACCAATCTAATTACATAGAGCATTGTGTTCCAGAAAAATACTGACAGATCATTTTCCCAGTCGACTTCTCCAACTATTAAAATTAATCTTACCCCTCACTTTCATTTTCTCCTTCTATTGACTCTAGTGCTGAATTTAGCACGGCCTCTAAAATGAAAGTGTGCTAATGATTTCAGGGAACTATAAAACATGAAAATTACAAATATTTCAATACACTGCCAAGAGAATATAATACAGTACTCAGTGTATCACCACCTGACAAATAGTTTCAGACTTTTAGGGTTTCTTATGAAGCTAAAATTAGAAGTTTGAAGTGCTGTAATAGAATATTGTGTACATTCCTAATTTATTTTCAAGATACACAAATCATCAAGAAGAAATCTGCTTCTAAGATGCTGATTCTGAAATATGTTCCCAGTGTATTTTGAGAGAGTAGAATACTTTCCTGTTTGCCAGTTATCTTGTTATCTTTGGCGTTACATCATTCTTTGCACAAAATACATTTCCCAACCTGAATATTGACTGCCAAATTATTTCTTGCTACAAATATACAAACAAATACAGATTCCACCAGATGCTTTCTGTTGTCTTTCCTTTAATTAACTTTTTGGTAGGATTCTTATTTGGGGTTGATTTTCAAATATGGAATTCCTACTCAAGGATTCCAGCTTATCCATGGAATCATGCTGCATTCATACCCCCACCAAACCCAAAATAAAATTTTTTAAATTCATACATTAGCATCTTGTAAATTAGTTTAAATTAGAAGTGTTCCACAGTAGTGTGATCACCCATATCTAGTAAATAAGTCCTTAATTGAAAAATAGCTTATAATTTTGGAATTTAGCTGAATAATTTAAAATGTCATCTACAAAGGATAAGGTAATAGGTGCTTGAGTCATACTGAAAGCTTTAAATCTGAATTCTGCCATTTGCTGGCTATATGAATTTGAAAAAAAATTGCATACTGTATGCATCACATTCCTTATTAAAATAGGTCTAATAAAGCATGATGTTCACAGGGTTAAATGTGATAGTGCCTATAAAGATTAAATATGGGCCGGGTGTGGTGGTTCACACCTGTAATCCCAGCACTTTGGGAGGCCGAGGCAGATGGATCCCGAGGTCAGGAGATTGAGACCATCCTGGCTATGATGGTGAAACCCAGTCTCTACTAAGAATACAAAAAATTAGCCGGGTGTAGTGGCGGATGCCTGTAGTCCCAGCTACTCAGGAGGCTGAGGCAGGAGAATCGCTTAAACCCAGGAGGCGGAGGTTGCAGTGAGCCACGATCGTGCCACTGCACTCGGGCCTGGGCAATAGAGTGAGGCTCTGTCTCAAAAAAATAAAAATAAAAAATAAAGATTACATGTGATAATAGTAAAAAAATGAACTTCTGCCATATACTGAGTTTTAGCTTTTAATAATAAAAATTTAAACTACTTTGCCATATGCTGTATATTGTTTTTAAGATTATAAGTTGACTATATCATGTTACTTTCGCAATTAAAAAAACTGTTAAGTAATATACAGTTGTGTGAAGGTTGCTTAGCTAGTAAATATATGAGCTGAGAGAGGGAACATAGAACTCAATATTACACAGCACTGAGTGTAATCAAAAGCTCATAACATTTTAAAATAGCATTTATTGAGTGCTTAATAAGTGCGAGAGAGGGGTGTGTTTTAAGTATTTGCATTTTTAACAACTCTTTAAAAAAATCAGCTGCTCATATTCTCCATTTCCAGAAAAAAATAACTTGTTTCTTCCATCTTTCTAATGGGTTAACTTATCCCCTAAATTATTACTTTTTTTTTAGTGGGCACTATAAAAAGAGTTCCTTTGCCCAATATCCTTTACAAGAGCCTGGAAGAACAGTTGATATCTGTGAGAAAGAATGAAATTTATTGACCTTAAATACTAGGGAAAACTCTGCTATCAGCCAAATGAATATTAATAGGTGTTGAATATCTACAGATACAAAATAAGTACATAAATTTCCCTCTGTCTTTATAAAACATATGGATATCGTTAAATTGAATTTTAAGTAGACTGAGATAATGTGTTGTGGACTCTTCCAAAGGAAGATTTCCAGGGACCTGAAAAGTTATTAAAATCACTTATTCTATCTACTCAGGAGGCTGAGGCAGGAGAATTGCTTGATCCCGGGAGGCAGAGGTTGCTGTGAGCCACGATCATGCCACTGCAATGCAGCCTGGATGACAGAGTGACACTCTGTCCCCCCACCAAAAAAAGAGAGAATTGATGTCCTTAAATACAGTCCATTTGTATGCTGGTTCTTTGCCTGACAATTTTCTTCTCAGTCAGATCTCTAAATGCCTAGCCTTTAAATATCAAAATAATTATTTTGAAATTCATTATGTTGTCGATTGTAGCAAAGCGCATTCCTTTTATTTAATATGCAGTATTCCAGTTTGGATATACCATAGTTTACCCACTCACCTTCTGTTTGACATTTGGATTGCTTCCAGTTTGGGGCTTTTACAAATTAAGGTGCTCTGAATATTCATGTAAAGTTTTTGTATGACAATATGCTTTTATTTCTATTGGGTTAGCACCTAGTAATGGAATGGCTAGATCCTATGTTAGGTATATGTTTAACTTTAAGGAAACATCAAAGTATTTTCCAGAGTGTATTATCTTATATTCCCACCAGCGTTATGAGAGTTTTAGATACTCCGTATCTTTGCTAGGACATATTTTTAGTTAGACATTTAAAATTTTATTTTAGTCATTCTAAGAGATTTGAAGTTCTATTTACTTATGATTTTAATTTGCCTTTCTCCAAGGAATAATTATGCTAAGCATTTTTGTGCATTTATTTTCAATCCTTGTGCATGTGTGTGTGTGTGCAGTGTTCAAATATTTTATTCACTTTTTAATTGGGTTTATTGTTACCTTATCATTGAGATTTGATAAGCCTCATACTTTCTGGATATAATTTATTTACTAGATATATGATTTGCAATTATTTTCTCCCTATAAGTGGCATGCTTATTTTTTTAGCAGTTTCTTTCAAAGAACAGCTCTTAACTTTTATGACGTTCAGTTAACCAGTTATTTTTCTTTTATAGATCATGCTTTCAGTATTGCATCTAAAACATTTTATGCCCAGCCTGAAGTCACAAAGATATGTTCCTATTTTTTTCTTGGATAAATCTTAAATTTTATCCTTCATATTTGGGTCTAAGATTCATTTTGAGTTTTTAAAATATATGATATGATACAGGATTGAAATTCGTTTTTATATGGATAGCTAAGAAAAAATTTAATGGAAAAAAATTATTTTTTTTGGTGAATTAACATTGAAATTTTTGAAAATCAGTTGACCATATGTGTTAGTCTATATCTGACCTCTATTCTCTTTCACATTGCTTTGCCTATTTGTGTTATAATAAATCAGAATCTTGATTATTTAACTTCGTAGTAACTCTTAAACTCAGTTAGTATAATTATAGTTGTCCAGTGTCATCCTCTTCTTCAGGTTGTTTGGGCTATTTTAGATCTTTTGCATTTCCCTGTGGTTATTTGAATGAGTATGTTGATTTCTACAAAATGATTCTGCTTGAAATTTTATTAGAATTATGATGTAACCATAGATCAATTTGAAAAAATTAACCTCTTTAATAATGTGATACATGAACACATTATGTATCTCAATTAATTTAGATATTCTTCAATTTCAGCAATATTTTCTAGTTTTCAGTGTAAACATCTTACATGTTTTAGTATTTTTGTTCTCCAGCAGATTATAGTTCTTGATATTACTATAAATCCTACCGCTGTCTTATTACTTAAGTTTTGAATTGTTCATTGCCAGTGTATACAAATACAACTGATATTTGCATATGGGCATTTTATCATACAACACTGCAAAAAAAAAACTAATTCACTTATTAGTTCTTACTTGTTTTGTTGATACTACCTTTATGATTATGTTACTTTTGAATAAAAAGTTACTCTTCTTTTTTAATGAGAATGATTTAAATTTCTTTTGTTGTCACACTATTTAAACCTACAAAACAATATTTACTGGAAGTGTGATGGAGGACATCTTTGAATTATTCCTGATCTTATGGGGGAAAAACATTATGTATTTTACTTTCCATTGATGTCCACTGTAGGTTTTTCAACGATGTATCTCATCCGTTTAAGTCCCCTCTAGTCCAATGTTAGTGACTTTTTTTTTCAGTTTTAGATGTTGGATTTTATAAAATGCTGATCGTTTTAAGAAAACACCTATTAAGTTGACATATGGGGTTTTTTTTAGTCTTTAATATGGCAAATGACATTAATTACTATCTAATGTGAATGCAAACTTTCATTCCCAAGATTAAAACAAACTATATCATTTTCATATATTGCTGGATTCACTTTGCTAAAATTGTTAAAAGAATCATACACCTACGATCATGAGGTGTACTGATCTGTGTTTTTCTTTACTTGTATTCTGTGTGACAGACTTTGGTATCACAGCAATGTTGGTCTCTTTCAAGGATATTGGCATCATTCCCTCTCATATTTGGGGGGAGAAGATTTTGTGTAGAATTTGTTTTGTTACTCGTTCTTTAAATGTGTTGGAAGAATTCATCAGAGAAATCATCTAGGCGTGGCATGAACCAAGATTTTCCAACGAAACACTTACATGTTTGAAGCCAATATATGTATTTAGATCAAGAGATCAAGAGATAAGAAAAGATCAATGGGCCAGTAGTCTAAGAAGATTTAACTTTTAGATGTTGAAACATTATTCCCCAGAATGAATAAAACCATCTACACATTAAATATGATTTTCTTAACATGTTGGTGTCTTATTCTGACTATATGCTTTCCTTTTTTTTTTTTTTTTTTTTGAGAGAGAGTCCCACTCTGTTGCCCAAGCTGGAGTGCAGTGGCGCAATCTCGGCTCACTGCAAGCTCCACCTCCCAGGTTCGTGCCATTCTCCTGCCTCAGCCTCCCGAGTAGCTGGGACTACAGGCGCCCGCCACCACACCAGGCTAGTTTTTTGTATTTTTAGTAGAGACAGGTTTCACTGTGTTAGCCAGGATGGTCTCGATCTCCTGACCTCATGATCCACCTGCCTCGGCCTCCCAAAGTGCTGGGATTACAGGCGTGAGCCACCACGCCCGGCTGACTATGTGCTTTCTTGATTGATGAAATGAAAGTTGCTAAATATGAGGTATAATATCTAAATGTATGCTTCATTATAAGATAAAACTTTAAAATAATAATTTCTAATTCAGAAAAATTGGTGGTAATAGCAAATTTTGATTCTATGTTTTATCTTGGTAAAAAAATTAAAACATTTGACTATAGACACATATTTATAGTAATTAAAGAAACCAATGATTATCAATATATAAGTTGCATTTTTAATATTTGTTAACATACATAGGAGCAAAATGAGTTTTGCTTATTTATAATGGTACCTATTTTATAGTTTTGCTGGTGATCAGTAAGATTACGTTAAAAAGATCTTAGGTCCTTCCTATGTTTTTCTTATGAGTGACATATAAAATATAATTCTGCTTTGATCTCAGATTTCCACATTCCTATTATTCTCCCTGCATGTATACTATTTCCTTTTTTAGTACATAATGTAGTTGTAGAGTTAGCAATAAATATTAACAAACACATGTTTAAGGAAACCATGACCTCTAAGTTTAGAACACATCTCTGGCATTAATGACTTCCAAATATATTTCACCTAAGGCCTTTTAAGTCATTGATGTCAGGAATGCCTAACCTTGGTTTCTTAATTATTACCTTAAATTGTGAAAACTCTTACAAGGAACATAAAAATTAAACATATTTCCATTTGAGAAGGTTGAATGCTCTATTTTTGTGGGTACAGTGTTATACTCTTAGTACTAGTCAAAAGTCTAGTCACTAAACAGTAGAAAAACACTATTAATCTTAAAGAATTCACTCTCCATAGTTCAACTTTATAGTCTCAGTTACTGTTTAATTGATAATAGTATGAATTATAATAACTAACAGGTTTGCAAAACTTTATATTGTGCCCATCCCTTGGATAAAGTCTATATATCAAGGCTGTCACAACTCTTTGAATAATAATATTAATATAAATAGCTCAATTTATTCCCACTAACATTTTGTATATAATGTCATATGACAATATGAAGATAGCGGTGGCTAGAAGGACTCTGGAAGGAAACATCCAAAGCATCGTAATCTCCTACTGATTGTATGGATGCTCCTTGTGTTAATTTGTTGAGCTGTATATTTGTGGTTTTTGTGTGTATTAAAATTTTATAAACAGTTTTGAAAGTCTGAGTTTCTCAAAAAGCATTTTATATACACAGCTCATGGGAAACAAACAAAGAATAGCTGAATATATCTGTCATCCTTAGGCACTGATTGAAGAACTGGTAAATTTATAAACCCTATGTATTTACTGACATGAATACAAGTAAAACCGTTTATTTATTCTTGCATTTACAATTAGAGTTTTGTTCAATGCACAATCATTTACTTGAAAATAGACAAGGAGAACTGTGAGATAATAAACCACAAAGTTTTTGTATATCAGGCAAATCTGTCACTTTACAGGTAGGAATATAGTAAATATTATTTATCAGATTACATCATTAAAGCATCTGCAGAAACCAAAAGCATGAATGATGGAACACTTTCCTTCACTAGATGACTCCTTTTTAATCTGTTTGCTTTCATTCTGATGTTTCTCTTTAGACTTCTGCTTCCCAGTGCCTTTAGAGTCTTGTATTAGTCTGTTCTCTCACTGTGAGAAGAGATACCCAAGACTGGGTAATTTGTAAAGAGAAAAGATTTAACTGACTAACAGTTTAGCATGGCTGGGGAGGCCTCAGGAAACTTACAATCATGGCAGAAAGCACTTCTTCACAGGGCAGCAGGAGAGAGAATGAGTGCCAGCAGGAGAAATGCCAGATGCTTATAAAACCATCAGATTATTATTATGGGGTTTATTGTGGAGATTACAATTCAAGATTACATTTGAGTGGGGACACAGCCAAACTGTTTCATTCTGCCCCAACCCCTTTCAAATTTCATGTCCTCACATTTCAAATCATAATCATGCCTTCCCCCAAAGGAAGACTAAGTCCCCCAAAGTCTTAACTCATTCCAGCATTAACCCAAAAGTCTAAGCCCAAAGTTTCATCTGAGACAAGGTAAGTCCCTTCCACTTATGAGCCTGTAAAATCAAAAGCAAGTTAGTTACTTCTCAGATACAATGAGGATATAGGACTGAGAGAAATTCACCAAAACAAACGGCTATAGGCCCCATGCAAGTCTAAAACCCAATAGGGCAGTCATTAAGCCTGAAAGTTCCAAAATGATCTCCTTTGACTCCATGGCTCATATCTAGGTCATGCTGATGCAAGAGGTGGGCTCCCACGGCCTTGTGCAGCTCCACCCCTGCAGCTTTGCAGGGTACAGCCCCTCTCCTCATTGTTTTCATGGCAGGTATTGAGTGTCTATGGCTTTTCCAGGTGCATGGTGCAAGCTGTTGGTGGATCTACCATTCCAGGATCTGGAGGATGGTGGCCCTCTTCTCACAGCTCCACTAGGCAGTGCCACAGTGGAGACTCTGTTTGGGGACTTCAACCCCACATTTCCCTTCCCCACTGCCCTAGCAGAGCACACAACAGGAGGACCCTGGGCTGGGCCCACAAAACCATTTCTTCCTCCTTGGCCTCTGGGCCTGTGATGGGAGGGGTGGCCGTGAAGCCCTCTGATATGCCCTGAAGACATTTTCCCCATTGTCATGGCAATTAGCATTTGGCTCCTCCTTACTTGTGCAAATTTCTGCAGCTGGCTTGAATTTCTCCCCAGAAAATGGGTTTTTCTTTTTACTTCATCATCAGGCTGCAAAGTTTCCAAACTTTTATGCTCTGTCACTTCTTGAATGTTTTGCTGCTTAGAAATTTCTTCTTCCAGATACCCTAAATAATCTCTCTCAAGTTCAAAGTTCCACAGATCTCCAGGTCGGGGCAAAATGCCACCAGTCTCTTTGCTAAAGCATTTTAACAGTCACCTTTGCTCCAGTTCCCAACAAGTTCCTCATCTCCATCTGAGGCCACCTCAGCCTGGACTTCATTGTCCATATCACAACCAGCATTTTGGTAAAAGCCATTTAACAAGTTTCTAGGAAGTCCCAAACCTTCCCACATTTTCCTGTCTTCTGAGCCCTCCAAGTCTCTAGGAAGTTCCAAACTTCACACATTTTCCTGTCTTCTTCTGAGCCTTCCAATCTGTCCCAATCTCTGCTTGTTACCTAGTTCCAACGTTGATTTTACATTTTTGGGTATCCTTACAGCAGCACCGTACTCCCTCAGTACCAATTTGCTGTATTAGTCTGTTATCATGCTGCTATGAAAAAATATCCAAGACTAGGTAATTTATAAAGGAAATAGGTTTAATTGACTCACAGTTCTGCATTGCTGGGGAGGCCTCAGGGAACTTACAATCATGACAGAATGCAAAGGAGAAGCAGGCACCTTCTTCACAGGGCAGCAGGGCGGAGTAAGTGCAGCAGGGGAAATGCCAGACACTTATAAAACCATCAGATCTTGTGAGAACTCACTCATTATCAGGAGAACAGCATGGGAGGGAACCACCCCCATGATTCAATTACCTCCCACCAGGTCCTTCCCAAAACACATGGGGACTGTAGGGATTACAATTCAAGATGAGATTTGGGTGCGGTCATAGCCAAACCATATCAAGTCATAGCCAACATTCTGTTATGATGTATACCACACTATCTGTGGTTTTTAAATGAGGCCTCCATGATATCACCTCATCCCAATTGATCCAGTAATCATCAAAAACTAAAGCAATCATTTTTAAATAATTATAGTAGCTTTATCTTTTTTAATGAGGTAATTATTTGTTAAAAATGTAAAGCAAATATATTTTGTGGATGTGCCTTTTGTGTACTCTCTCAGATAAACCATCTTCTATTCCACATTGCTTCTTCTGGAAAGTAGAAACACAGGAATCTGAGTCCACCGTGGACATGACTGAGAAGTGATTCCAGCTGTGGACACAGAGTTGAAAAATTCTGCTATGTAATGAAGGAAGGAATAATAAGAAACTGAAATGAGAAGATCCTCTGCCAGGCTTGAGGACACATGTTTGGTTCCAGTAAGAAGGGCTAGTACACCAAAAGGTAAAATTCTCATTATGGTTAATTTAGGAGGATTAGAGATTTAGTAATTTACTCTAGACTAATAATCCTTCTTCAGATTCAATACCAAACTCAACAGAAAACATATGAACAAACTTGGAATACCATATGTCTGGAGAGCTATTTTGCATATTCTATGAGATGTCTACCCTACTGAGGTTTTTTTTCTTTTTCTTTTGTAAAAAATTATAAGCCACTATTGAAGAAAATTTCCAGGGATTTTTGTGATAACCCTTCTTTCAGGAACTACTCCCAAGGTTTTCTTATTCTGATATTAATCCTGTAAGAATTGAATTTGAATATTCAGTTATAAACCTATTAACTATACTGAATAATAGTTTTTCCCAACTGAGATTGTGCTTGCAGCAGTCAACATGAGCCCAACATTGTCACAGGCCTGTAAGGATATTCCAGGAACATCACACATCGAATAAAGTTCTTTTTCAGGATTAGATGTGTGCATTCTACCATACATGGTAAGCCCATTCAGCCATTACACCAATCCAGCAAAACAGCTCAATTCAAGAAGATTAAATGTTTTGTATGTGTTTGTTATGATCCATATTTCTCTCACAATCCTTCAGTAAAGCAGGGTTCCCAGGGTGCAGGCCTTGCTATGGGGGCATGTTCATCAATAAACCCTGAATGTTGCTTATTGGTGACTATAGTGCATGGAAATGAGGAGGGAGAGTCGAAAAGATATTGCTGGAATAGAAGAAACAAAACCATGGCCTTTTTTACTGCTCTAGTAACAAATTAGCACATGTTTAGTAGCTTAAGACTGTATAAATTTACTCTTAAAGTTCTAGATGTGAGAAGTCTGAAATGGTGAACAGCTCTCTGTTCTTTTTAGGAGCTCTGAGGAGAACCTGTTTCCATAACTTTTCTGGCTGCTAGAGGTCACCTTCATTGGCTCATGGTCCCATCTTCTATCCACCAAATCAGCAGTGTAGCATCTTCCAATTTCTATCTCTTGGTGGTGGTTTTCACATTGCCTTTGTCTTTTCTGACTGTGGTCCTTCTGCATCCTTATAAAGACCCTTTTAATCACATTGGAACCACCTAAATAAATCCAAGATAACCTTGCCTTCAGAAGATTATTGGCTTAATCACATCTGAAAAGTTCTTTTTGCAATATAAGGTAAGATATTCACAGTCTGCATGGATCAGGACATGGCCGTCTTTCATGAGCCACTATCCTGTCTATCACACCTGGGTAATATGTACCAAGTGATAACAATCTAAATCCTAGACATGAGCATTTCTGTATACAAGCCAAAGGGAAATAAATCAGAGTATCTATATGAAAATGAGAAAGTTGCAGGAAAGTGGTATAAGACAGAGTCTAGAGCACAACTCAAATAATGTTTTATTGGAAAACAACCATTCTCACTCATTTGCAGATTGCATGTGACTGCTTTTATGCAACAATGGCAGAGTTGAGTAATTGTGACAGATAACATATGGCTCACAAAACCAAAACTATTTACTATCTGGCCCTTTATGCAAAAAGTCTGCCAATCCCTTGTACAGATAATTATCTGAAAGGAAAGCTATAGCATTTCTTTTTGTAATGTTTTTAATCTCTGAAATGAGTATGATACTAGATTCATAGGGCTTCCATAGAGAAGTGCCACAAACAACATAAATTTATTCATTCACAGTTCTCGGGATGAGAAATATAAAATTGACAGGGTCATACTTTTTCTGAAGACTCTGACCTTCCTTGTCTCTTGTAGATTCTGGTGGTTTCCAGCAGTTCTCGGCATTCCTTGGTAGTAGATGGATCGCTCCAATCTCTGCTGCTGTTTTCACATGGCCTTCCCTGTACAGTAGTCTCTCCTTATCTGTGGGAAATACATTCCCAGACACCCCAGAGATGCTGGAAACTGCAAATAGTACCGAACTCTACATATACTCTATTTTTTCCTGTACATACAAACCTAAGATAAAATTTAATTTATAAATTAGGCACAGTAAAATATTAACAATAACATGATGAAAACGTTATATTACATTATGCTATAATAAAAGTTATGTAAATATAGTTTCTCTCAAAAAATGTTACTGTACTATACTCACTCTTCTTCTTGTGATTTATCTGATAACTGAGACAGCTACTAAGTTCCTAATGGGCCAGGAGTGACACAGCATGAATTAAACCAGATGATGCAAGATATCATCACACTACTCACAATGGCATGCAATTTAAGACTTAGGAATTGTTTATTTCTGGAATTTTCCATTTAATGTTTTTAGACCACAATTGACTGCCAGCAACTGAACATACAGAAAGTAAAACTGCAAATAGGGGATACTACTGTATGTCTCTGTCAAAACTTCCCTCTTGCTATAAAGACATCACTCATTGGAATAGAGCCCTCCCTAATCCAGTATAGCCCCTCTTACCTTGATTGTAACTTCAAAGACCTTATTTTCAAATAAGGCCACATTCAAAGTTACCTGGGATTAGGACTGTAACATACCTTTTATGGGAGACACAATTCAACCCATAACAGACAGAGACATAAGAAACGTTTTCCTAACATGGACATGAACAGTGTCCCTCACTCCCATTCTGCGTGACCTCAGTCAAGATACAGACTAGAGGCCGGGTGTGGTGGCTCACGCCTGTAATCCCAGCACTTTGAGAGGCCAAAGCGGGCAGATCATGAGGTCAGGAGATCGAGAACATCCTGGCTAACACGGTGAAACCCTGTCTCTACTAAAAATACAAAAAATTAGCCAGGCATGGTGGCGGGTGCCTGTAGTCCCAGCTACTCGGGAGGCTGAGGCAGGAGAATGGCGTGAACCCAGGAGGAGGAGCTTGTAATGAGCCGAGATAGCACCACTGCACTCCAGCCTTGGCAACAGAGTGAGACTCCATCTCAGAAAAAAAAAAAAAGAAAAAAAGATGTAGACTAGATTCCTCCATCCAAGAAAAAGGTATCAACTCATTTAAGTAGTAGTATAGTATTTCCACTTGAAATAGGAATGCTGAAGATTAGTAGAGTAGCTTCAAACACATGCTGACCTCAATGAACCAACACTCTTGGTTCCCATGTGATTATGTAGCCTCATTTGAAAAACTGAACCAGTGCCTATTGGTTTTGCTTTTGGTTTTATTCTCGACTCTCTGTGGTAGGCTTATGTATGCTTTTAACCTTCCACGTATCCAAAGAAGGGGCAGAGAGAGAGAGAGAGAGACAGAAAAAATATGACTATATTCTCCACAGCCAAGATACATTTTGAAATACCAGAATCTCTTCTTAAATTCCTGAGATTTAGAACAGATTTTATCTGGAACAGTTTTTTATTTGTGTTTCATGTTCCTAAGCATGTTTTGTTTTATACTGTCTATTAAATGGAAGCTGCCATAGTAGAGATTGTCATAATACTTTTGTAAATGTACCCAAAGGTTATTAAGCAATAAAACTTTCTAATAAATATAATTCATGAATATGAAAATGCTCATAAACAATATTTAATTCTTACGGGGAGCCACAGAAGCTCTGAAACCATGAGATGATAGATCGTTTTTGGACTTTGTATAAGCTTCTCTGGTACAGCATCAAAGTTGAAAAGAATGAATACTGACTTAGAACTATAGTGCAAGTCATAAATTAGGAAAAATCATCATATCATAGGCTGTTCTGGGAAAAAATAGCATCCTCACTTGTGATCATTATTCACTGTTGATGAGTTTGTATTGTTGGATATATTTTATCTCCTAATTTATAGGATATTTCAAATATTTGTAGGAAAAAAGAATTGTATTATAATTTTAATTAATATTTTTACCATTCAAAATGTTACATTTAAATAGGATAAACACACTGAGGGAAATTTATTATTCATTTATGTAAATTTTCATACTACTTTATACAAAATTTCATAATTATCATTTATCATATTTTTATTATAGTCATTTATTTATGACTGTCACCCCTTCTAAACTGTAAGGACCTTGAAAGTAACACAGTGTTTCATTTAGCTCTGTAATCAGTGCCTGCATGTGAACATATGGTAAACATTTAATAAATATGCTTGTATTTTTTAAAAACTTAAATTGAGAATAAACTGGCAAAATTCCTAATAATTAAGCAGTATGCACATATCCAATAAAAACAAAATTTGTAAATCAATGGTAATGAATGCTATTGAAGAAAATCATTAATTACAGTTACTCACTGAAAAAGATAGGGTTTTTTGTTTTTTTGGTCAGTGACAGGCAATATACAATGGTAATCTCATAAGGTTATAATATGGCATTTTTACTGTACCTTTTCTATAATAAGACATGTTTGGGTATACAAATACCATTGTGTTACAATTGCCTACAGCATTCAGGACAGTATCATGTTGCACAAGTTTGAAGCCCAGGAGCAATAGGTTATAAGTGCATACTAGACTATACACCATCTGGGTTTGAATAAGTACACTCTATGAAGTCCACACAAGGATGAAATCACCTAAGATCATGTTGCCCAGAACATATCGCCATCATTAAGTGACACATGAATATATATATATGTGTGTGTGTGTGTGTATATATATAAGTTGAGATTTGAGATTTTGTATTTATTGAAAGCAAGTCATCCGTTGTGGTTTTCTGTTTTGTTCACTTTAATGTTAAAGATGTCAAGAAAACTTCATATGCTCTAAGAAATTGGGAATCTATGAATTTCCTGGTAGAACATATATTAGGGTTCTCCATAGAAACAGAACTAATAGGATATCTATCCATAGATAGTTAGATAGAAAGAGATTAATTATAAGAATTGGCTTACACTATTATAGATGCTGAGAAGTCCCACAATCTGCTGTCTGCAAGCAGGAGACCTGGGAAAGCTCATGGTCTCATCAAGTCTAAATGCCTGAGAATCAGAGGTGGCAGCCAATGGTGTAAATCCCAGTCCAAGGGCAGGGGAAGACTAATGTCCTAGCTCAGCAGGCAGGAAGCAAAGCGGCAAATTCCTCCTTCCTCCATCTTTTTGTTCTGTTCAGTCCTTCAATGAACTGGATGATGCCCTCTCACTTTGGGGAGGGCACTCTACTTGGCTGAATCCAACAATTCAAATACTAATTTCATTCAGAAATGTTGTCTCAGGCACACCCAGAAATAATGTTTAATCTGGGCAGCCTATGACCCATTCAAGTTGACACATAAAATTAACCATGACAAATATTTACAAAAACGTGATTACATAGACCTCTTTTAACTCTCTATAGAAATGTACTTATATATATGATATATATTTATACATGTATAGTACACATAAAAGTTATAAACATACCTTATACGTATTATATACATATGTAACTTTTCAGTTTATACTTAATATTTATGTTTCAAAAGAGAGTCAATAAACACATATTGAACTCTGATCTGATTTCAAGCACTGTGCTAGGCCTTTGGGGCACAGGTTGAATAAGGCATAGCCCTCCTCATCTCGCATTCTCAGTACTAACAACACCTACCAAGGGTCTTTCATATTTTGTGTAAATCATATTTTTTAATGCTATTACATACCTTCGAAACACTTTTTAGGAAGTGGCATGTTATGATTACCAATAAACATTATGAGGTACTAAACTCTTCTCAGTTTTTGTTTAAACTGTATTAAAATGCCTATTTAAAAGAGATTATTATAGTTCAATGAAGCTCTTTAAGTACTTCATAGAATAATCATGTATCAAAAAAGATTAGTTAGTTATGTGTTTGTCACTTGCCTAGCTAGTTTTCCTACATAATCTACAGCTGTTTTCCTGAATTAGCAGTTGCTATCACTAAGTTATAATCTTCCTTCTTCTCCTTTACCGGTCTCCTGCCCCATACAGTCAAACCACAAGTTCACAGCACGTTCATCTTTTAAGAGCAACCTAAAAAGTCACTTCTACCTTGCCCAACCATCACCAGTGTTGTATCTGCACTAAGCTGGAAATAGCTCTATTTTCCAAGTTCTATGGTATTCTATCAGAACGTTTCACTAAGGCGTTATCTGTTTCAGTGGAACCATGTCACACGTTATCTACTAGGTGTGAGCTGCTAAGAGGAGAGAACATTCCTCACTCATCTTTGAATTCACATAATACCTAACACAGTGCCTTACACAAGGCTGCATCTGAAAAGAAAATATTTTCTGGATTAGTACATATATTAATACAATTTAACACACTCTTGGAAGTACCCTCATTCAATCACATACAAACCATAGGATAATATCCTGTATGACTCTGAGAACACTCTCAATTGAATCAGAATTCAAGATTATTGGGATTTTGTTCATTATATCTGGCTTTGGGAATACATGATAAGTTAATTGGGTTGAGAGGGATATGAGGACTTTTACTGTCATCTACAATTGTTTTCTCAGAATAATTAATTGAGAGCTGTCTCTAAAACATATTCTAAGTAAAATATAATGAAATAAGAATAGGAAACTATAATTTTTGACCACATACAGAAAAGTTAAGTTTATAATCTTAGACTTATTTTAGCAATTAAAAAATTAAAGTCATGTGGGATATTTTTCTGACAAATAAGTGTAAATAGAAATTTAATTTCTTTGGAATAACCAAGTTTCCACAATTAATGCCAATGTTTCTTCCATTTTTGGAAGACTAATACTTGACGGGCACACAAACCGGACTTTTACTTTTATATTTCCCAAAAGAAAACATATGTATTTTTGGATACAGAAAATAAGTACCAGATCTTGTGTATTGTAAAGTGAAAAAAAAAAGTTTCAATTTATTTTCTGAACCTCACTGATTACATAGAGGAAGGAAGTTAACACTTAGAGGGATACATTTTGTTCCACCTGATTGGCTAGTGGCATTACATATGCTCTCACATTTAATCATTAACACCTTTAAAACAAAATACATTTTTCCTGTTTTATAAATAAATAGTTGAGTTTTTGATACTTTTCTAAGGTTGAATAGCTAGTAACTGTTGGAATTAGAACCTAAATATGTCTAACTCTATATTCCATGTTCTTTCCACTTCCAGAAACTGTGATGTGTTGGTAAATGTTTAACAGATGGCTGGTGTGGGAGGGGCCTGATTTATAGCCTTGGCTGATTTTCAGGGCACAAATGCTCTTGCCTTGACGAATTTCAAGCTACCAATACCATCTTAATAAAGATGGATTGACCAAAAAATTAACTCTTGGGTGCTGGGAACAACCACCTCCAGCACACTGCTACAACAAATGATTTTGTTATGGGCAGTTATAGTATCAGGGCAAGGCCATAGAAAAGACATCAATTGTTCAAGCTGTTAATGCTGAGTCAAAATAGAAAGAAATGACATCCTAGGAGTTTGGAAAAATAAGAAATAGTGAGCAAACACCAAGGTGAAATCAAAAATTTCTAGTGGTTTTATACCAGGAAGAAAATAAGAGATTATGTATGAGAAAACCTATAAAATTATTTTTGTTATCTTCAACCCACATTTCTCCACTTCCCATTGGGAGATTTTTAAATAGTGTATGAATGCATATCCCTCAGATAACATAGTTTGTAATTGCAAAACCTGGAAACAATTTAAATGCCTATCAAGAGTGGAATGCACAGATGGTAATACATGGTAAAATATTCATATAATACCATACAGCAGTGGAAAAAAATGAACTGCCACACAAGTCAGTATGGATAAACCTCAAAAATATTAAAAGGGAACGGCACAATGGACACAAAAATACAAGCAGAGGAATTCTATTTAAATAAGTTTTTAAAATAGGTAAAACTAATCAGTATATTCGTTTGCAATGTATATCCAGATAGTAAATTCAATTAAAATAAGTCAAAGTAATGATTAACAATCAGTTCTGGGTAGTGGTTTTCTGTAAGAACAGAGATGGAAGATAGAACATGGCTGGGTAGACAAGAAACTTTTGCATGTTGCAAATATTTTATTTCTTGATCTAACGTCCGGATATATAGTTGTTGAATTTTATTTGTTCTTCAGATTTGCTTATCTGTTCACACACATGTAAATACAATAATTTGCAATAATATTTTGAAGACTCAATAACAATTCTAGCCACAATCCATAGAAAATGCATAAAATAATTTAAATTTATTACTTTTACTTGTGGTATATACATAGTGTCTTGCCATGTAAGTTGAGTGAAATGCAGTGCTCTTTATGTAATAAGTACTTTACGTACTTATGCAGTACATAAAAGGCAGTTAACAATTCTCAAATCTGATCACCTTAACACTTGAACAACATATTTATAGTTGGTATAAAAATATTGATGATATACCATTTTAGGAGCAGTCAAGTATAAAAATAAACCCAAATTCAAAACAGAAAAACAGATCAAGAAACAGGTATTTAAAAATCCTAAAACCTTAAGAATGTAAACATTCTAATAAAAATTAAAATATTTGGGAAATTTGGAAATTTATTTATATTAAAATCGTGTAGTATAGTAAAACTAGAAGAATTGTTGAATATATGCTGAGGTGTGTTAAATTTAATAACAGGTGTCAGTGTACTAAAAATAAAATTTTGTGCTTGTAAGACAGTAGTTTTATAATAATCATATATAGTAATGTATAAAACTAAAATAGTGATAAGATAAATCAAGCAGAGAAAAACCAATGTAAACATCAATGGGCATAGTAATAATTGAATATGATATTTTTATTAATGGCAAATCAACTATATGTATAAGACTCAGATCATTTGAATTAGCAGAACTGGATAAAAGGTATGCATATTTTGAACTCAATTATCAATATTATTTGTTAATACAGTTTAAAATTATTTAGTCATTTATTATTATTACTGTACATTGGATTCTGGACCCTACACAACATAGAGAGCTCACATTTAAGTAGTGACAATGTATACATTAGACAGAATTATAATATCAAAATTGAACGAATAGTATAATTGAAAAGTATTAAGTAGGGCTGTGGGTACATACAGAAGAACTTGCAAGAAAGATAATATTGCCTTGTTTTATAAAAAAATTTATATAATATTTTTCTCATGGAACATTAAAATAACATTTTTCAAATTATTAAGAAAATATACATTATTCCACCAAGTATCTTCACTAAAATCTACATTCTTCAATCTTTTGTATACATATTTTAACATTTTAATAATGAGGTAACCTATATTTCAGACCTACTTTATTCATCTAATATTATAAATGAAGCATTTTATGAATATCTTTGGGAAATAACTTAAAATACTCTTTCTTTGAATCCATTTTAACATGTACAATTACTATTTCCAAGGACCTAGCTGTTTTTAGACCGTGTTACAGATTATTGATTTAAAAGATTTTTACCAATTCATGACATTAGAAAATGAGTGCGTCTATTAAACAGAATAAGTTTTACCTTCTGAAGAACAATTATTTCTTTGACACAGCACTGCTTTTCAGATTGATTTTTACCCTATTATCAGAGACATTGAAAATACTTTCAAAAGTATGTTGACTGATTAGATTTCTTCTTTTATACAGTATTCGATTATGTTCTTTTCTACTTTATTGGTGATTTACTTATACATCTTGTAAGATCTGCACAACAAAGAAGTTAACTAGCTTTAAAACATCTTTGCAGATAAATAGGGAAGGAAAAAATTAACCATTTTAATAAATGGACTAAACATATTGGTTTTCAAATTACTAATCAATCCCATATAATATATAATCCATCCCACATTTGTTTATTTGTGATAAGAAAATATTATTAAAACTTATGCTATAAGCATATATGAAAGGAGTTTCTTAACTCCTAACTCTTACTGTAGTTGAGACTCTTAATACAGTTTTCAGGTAACAAGGATGATAAACAGTAGAGGGTAGTGAAAAGGGAATGAAGACGAGAGAGGTGACATTACCAAAAGGCTCTATCACAATCTTAACACCAAGGACAGAATATTGCAAAAAAAAGTCACTTATGATGGTAAAATAAAATCATTCTAATATATTTGTCCCAATGCAATATTACTGTCTTTGTTTTGTAGGCATGTATCCTGAAAAGGGAAAGAAAGTGACTTGTGAAAGAAGGAGTATTGTTCAGTAAAGCCAAACTGTGGTTGATTGCCAAGTCAGAATTTTGTACTAACATTATCTATAAAAATTGTGTTTGATTTTATTTCATGGTGAAACACATCTTTTAAAATATACATATTGTTATATTTTTGTATTACATTAATAACAGATTAATTATTGTGAGCCTTTTGTACCCATTTTGTAAAATTTTCCATTTCACTGATTTCTGGCATTAATTTGTATTATTTCTTACTTCCTAGTTTCTTGGAGCTTACATTGTTCCTTTTTCTTTAGCTTTCATGGCGACGGTACAGGTAATTGATTTTCAATTTTTAGTATTTTTAATATATGCATTTAAACTATAATATTCTTTTAAGTATTTTGTAGTAGAATTTTACAGCCTTTGATAGATCATATTGTTATTAATAATAACTTCAAATTATTTATTAATTTCCATTGTAATATCTTCTTGGACCAATGAGTTACTTTGTTTCATGTAAATATTCAAACATTTACTTATTTTTGTCTTTCAGTAATAGAATGATAATTTAATTCATAGTTATCAGAAAACATTTACTACATTAATTTCAAACTTTTGTTATTTTGCAGATATATTGATGACACAGCAGTGCATTTTTAAAAATTTACTATATGCATTTTCTGGTTATTGATTGCAGTGTTCAATATGTCACTAGATCAAACTGGTTAATTTTCTTGTTCAAATCTTATATATAGCTAATAATTTTTTTGACAACTTGTCTATCACTTATAGAATGAGGTGTAATAAAATTTTCAAACATTATCATGGATTTGTCTATCGGTACTTTTGGTCAGCTTTTTTAATATAACTGATGCCAAGTTATAAACAGTGTATAAATTTATAATAGCATAAACTTCCTTTTAAATTGATCTTTATACTTTTATGAAATATCTGTCTCCCATGATAGCTCCTGTATATGTTTTCCAATCATTTTATTTTGAATTTATCTGAGTTGATTTTCTTCAACTTTTGTTTTAAGTTCTGGGGTACATGTGCAGGATGTGCAGGTTTGTTACACAGGTAAATACTTGCCATAGTGGTTTGTTGCACAGATCAACCCCATCACCTAGGTTTTAAGCCCAGCATAGCTGTTCTTCCTGATGCTCTTCCTCCCTCTGCCCCCATGGCCCCACAGGGCTGGACAGGACCCAGTGTGTGTTGTTTCCTTTTCCATGTGTCCATGTGTTCGCATCGTTCAGCTTCCACTTATAAGTGAGAACATGCAGTGTTTGGTTTTCGGTTCCTGTGTCAGTTTGTTGAGGATAATGGCTTTCATCCATGTCCCTTCAAAGGATTTGATCTTGTTCCTTTTTATGGCTGCATAGTATTTCATGGTGTGTATGTACCATATTTTCTTTATCCACTCTATCATTAATGGGCATTTGGGTTGATTCCATGTCTTTGCTATTGTGAATATGCACCCAATTTTTAATACAACATCTATTAGAAATTATAGACTGAAAAATCTCAAAAATGTCTTCTTAATACATCAAGGAAGATACTAATGTAAACTGTTGATAATTCTTTACATAGTTATCTACTCTTAAATTACTAGCAAAGGAGATTCTACATATAGAAGAGATCACTTATTTTCATGTGTGAGAGAAAAAGAAATGATAGCAAAACTTACAGTTGTGTAAATATTATTGGCAACAAAGTGAACAAATTATCCATCTATAGATATGCTGATTATGTTGTTGTTGTATCATAATCAGCATATTGCCATTTTTTCTCATGGATCACAGAGCAAGATATAGGCAAACATTTTGGCAGGAAATAAGCAAGTACATCTGGATGACAACTGTATTGTCCTGGTATTAAAATTAGTTTTCGCTATGTATTTTCTGCAATTGTATGAAAATCCTTGTCTTCCCATAAAAAAGGTAAATTTCAATGAATGGCTTTCCCTAATTTTATAGCTATCCAATGTCAAAGCAACAAACTGAAAATTGCAAAACCTAGCCAAAAACCCACGTTTGGTTGGGTTTGGTTTATGCAGTGCTAATTTATTTTTATTAATCAATTATATTGCTTATCCCAATGTGGAATGTTTTCAAAATATATAAAAAATATAAATACAAAAATAAACATAATCTATTATTCCACTACCTACAGTCATTTACTACTAATATGTTGGCGTATTTCCTTTGAACCTTTACATATATGATTTTATACATAGTTGATAAGAATGTTTGTATATTTTATCCATTTATTTTTAAATCTCTCTTAAAAGCCTGATATCATAATTCACTTTCTACAAAACAAAAACAAAGTTAGATTAGTTTTATGTGATATTTTTAGTGGTCTATAGTTAAGCTGAAGGAAACATTTCTAAGTAGTTCATACACTTCAATGAGTAATTGAAAATTCCTTATTCCAATTTACTTTATTAAAGTCAAGTGGTTGACACATATTTGGATCACATTCATGCATTCATAGTTATTAAATAATAGGATTGGTATTTGCTGCTGGTCACTGGATAAAATAATTCTAATGCCTTTATTATTATAACAGCATTTAATCTGGTAGGATTTTTAGGAGTTTTCTGTCTGAAGTTAGGACATAAAAACTTGTGTTCCAGTGAGTAAAGTACCTAAATTATGCATAATTACCTTAATTATTCATTGGAAGTTAAACATTTTAAACTTTTCTCTAGATCTACAAATTGGCATCTATGCATTTTGCTCCCATGTCTTGATGGATTACTATTCAAATAATTGATCAATAACTCATATTTTTTTCTGGGTAGTAGAAATATGAGTGATTTATAAACTGAAATTACAACTTGCTGCAATGTGAATCATCTCAATTCTAAATTGTGTGTGTGTGTGTGTTTCCAAATTCTTGTCTTTGAAATTTTGTGAATTATTGGATGAACCAGTGAAATTATTTTGTGATGACCCATTACATAGTACCAACCTTCACCGCACAATTTCTGGGTGAAAAAAAAAGAGAAATAAAACAAAGTATCATAATGTTACCAACCAAAAACTAGACTATTTGGTATGAGAGCCAAATTTATTTGCTAACTAAACCCTAAAATTAGACAAAATTACTCACCTGTTCATTGGCAACTTTGGAGCAGTGCTTCCCCACCTGAAGGATGTGCCCCAGTAATATTGAAGGTCTGATCTAAGAAATAACTCCTGCTTTGGGCAAATAGCTTGGTCCCAAAGTAAAACTGCAAAACTGAGCAGAATATAAGCAATCATTTTATTTCAAATAAATCAATAATATTTAATTTTTACATGTAACTTGCAAAAAGAATGATTAAAATGGAAAATGGTGGTCAGGAGTGTTCACCAATAAAAAATTGTCCTCTTGGAAAGAAACAAAATGTGAAAGTAAGCATTCCGTTAGCAAAACATATAAACATACACACACATAAACATTATGTAACATGAACATGTTCCAATTGTATTAAAACTTTTAAAAAATACCATTGTAAAAACAACGTTCCATTAAAAGGATGTAATTTATAATTCACTTAACCAATCCTCCCATAACATCGATGATTTTGGATGATAACCAGTTTAAACTGCATCTATTTCTCTCCCTAATCATACATTTTCCAATTATATAGTAATTCTTGGCACAGTCATTCACCTGTGCCTTACAGTCACTTTCTCCTGTGTCTAGGTAGGCACTCTAGTGAAATGAAATTAAACTTTTTTTCCTGAAATAATAAAGCAGCTTGAAATTATGCACTCCTCAATTTCATAATCTTTTAAATCTAAGCCCATTACATTTTTATCTGTTTTTAACATACTACTTATGTATTCTTTTGAGAAAGCATCCTGATTCTCACTTCAGTTACTTATGATTTAAATTTGCATACTGTCTTTCTTCTGAAAAGCTTATGGTGTTGAATAAAAACACTCTCAACTTTCATTAAACATCTGTCACAATCCGGTGCGAAAACACAGCAGGAAGCTTTACAACAATAACTAAAGAAATACGTTGAAAAAACTACATAAATGGTAATAAGAAGAAATTTATTATACCATCATTCAGATCCCTCTGATCTAGCTGCAAAATATTTTGAACTTTATGTTAAATGTATTCCTTACATATAATTCATTTTCTAGAGAAATTTAAATAGGTGATTCTGAATATCACGTGTAATTTCTTACATCAGCAAATTCAACCCTTTGTGTAAAATTCTTACATGTTTATATTCTTACGTCCATCATTGGAGACTATGCCATTCATTTCCCAGTGCTGAAAGTAAAAAGTGAGTTGGCTAGGCAGTGGCAGTGGGGGGGGCATAGTGTTTAAGTCTCTATTTCCATAAGCAGATATTGAGGAATTTGGGTAAAAATGAGATAGCCATGAACAGTTACAAAATTGAGTGAAAAGTATCCATCAAAAGAAAGAAACCTGTATGGTAATAACTATTTGGGAGGACCTAAAAGAAAATCCAAGTGATTTACAGTTCTGACAGTAAGAGAACTCTGAAACATTAGCTGCTACCGAACTGAGAGGTCACGGAGCTAATTTCAACAGAATAATCTGGCAACACAGCCAAATCCAGGTCAGGGTTTATCAAGCTCCCATTTATGGAAAAAAACAAGAAGACTACGGAAAGGTTGAAAATGTTAGAATGTTCTGTAACCAAAGGACTTTCATATTAGTCAAATGAGGCACCTTTTTAGAATAAAAATTAGCACTGAGAAGAAATTGTTCAGAGTAGAAGTTCCATCTAAAATATGGACTCATTGGTCAGAGGAAGAGATGTGTCATAAGATAAAAAAGAATACTGTGCTGGATAAGAAGAATAAAGCCCAGAAAGCACAAAAAATTTTAAGATAATAATTAAAAACAAGATAATGTAGTTTAGAAGTGTAATCAAAGTATGAATAAAATCACATCTACTACAATTCAAAAAACTTAGAAGTTAGATAGTTTGTTTTAAAAAGGGGGGAAGCTTTAGAGCTGATAGTACTCAGGGAAGTCAGAAATGACAAAAGGATTGATTTTGACATTGAATGTTAAACTAGAAAACACAAGAGAGTAAATAAATGCTACAGATATTATTATGAAATAAATAAGAGATGCAAAGCAGAAAAAATAAAATGAAGATATTTTTAAAAGGATACTGTAAAAGATGATGGTCAAAGAAAATTGGCAATAAAAGACCGATCTCTATCTCCAGTTATAGAGATAATTGGAATCTCCCATAATGGAAAAGAAAAGCACTGGAGCAGGAAAAAATGTTAAAATGTATAATTAATGTATATACTCTGAAATAAAATATGACTCCAACCTATGTATTAGGATGGCAAGCACACAAAAGGAAAAATATCCCAGAACTGGGAAAACCAAAATGTGTTCTAGGAATTCTGTTAAACTCTAAAGTAATACTTAGACCGAAAAAAAAGGATATATCCATTTATAAAGATTAGCATCAGACGTGTGCATGACAAAGATAAAGAGACCGAATCATATGATAAGTGTTTCTCTCTCTGATACAATTTGGACTCTGGTAATCACCTGTTAGAAGCGAAAAAAAAAAAAAAAAAACACACACACACACACAGTTTGTCTAACAAAAAAATCCAATACTATGCTGTGAGGAAGAGAACCCTTTAAAGATGTTCAGAAACATTAAAGGGCAGAAAGAACCAATATATAATAGGCAAATTGAAATAAGAGAAATGCATTCAAGCTGCTAAACCCAGAAATATGACATTCAGGTATATGCTCAACCGATATGTGCACCAAAAAACATACGCAAGATTGACCATAGAATATTGAGCATTGTAATGCTCAATTGAAAACTATTTGTTATAGGAAAAATTTCGAAACAACCAATATTTCTGACAACACTGTAATGATTAAAAATGCGATGTATTTTCAGAATAGAATACTATAAGGGAATGATAATAAACAAATTATTGCTACACACATAAATAGGATTAGACTCTTGCAGAACGGCCAGAGACAGGACTGTACACTGTATAATTCAATTTATATAAAATTCAAAAAATGCAAACCAAGATTATGATGATAAAATTCCAGAAAGCGTTTAGATTTTAAGAGGGATGATGACTGGATGTATACACAAATGGTGGTGGCGGAGGGTGAGGGGGCGCTTTTTGTTGCTGGCATTGTTCTTTTTTGAATTGAATTTGTTTACATGGTAAAATTTACTTTCTGGAAATTCTTTGAGTTAGAACAATCTGAGCATTTTTTCAGTTTATGTGGTTTATTTAGTCAAAAGTTTTATTTATGGACACTCAGCTATTATGAGCATAAGATATAATTTTAGACATTAGAAGTCTCCATTCGCATACACCAATGGCATCAGAGTATATGGTTGAATGTGTGTGTGTGTGTGTGTGTGTGTGTGCCTGTGTGTGTGCCTGTGTGTGTGTATTGTGTTGGGCTTATACATGTAAGATTAAGAAATGTAAGGAATGAAAAGGGTTTCTATCCACTGCTCCCTTGAACTATATATAGTTTAGTGATACAAGTTCTGTACGAATTAAATAAATACCCCAAGTCAGGTAAAAGGGTCTAATATGTGTTTGATATTAGGAAATAATGATTTTAAAGGTTCTTTTACTTTTTATTAAGTACAATGTTAGCATACACTAAGATAGAAAAATGCTAATAAATTTTATGTGCTCATCATCCTTCAACAAGAATTAACAGTTTACCAGTCTTATTTCATCTGGGACCCTTACATTTGTATGTATTTAGGATAAATTACTCTAAATTATTTGAATAAATATTTCAGAATTCATTTGTGCTATATTTTATTTTCGATAAATATCATGATAGGTGTTGTTTAACACATTAACAGTAAACTCTTAATATTATTTAATACTGAACAGGCTTAGTGGCTCAGGCAAGTAATCCCAACACTTTGGGAGGCCAAGGTGGGAGAAAAGCTTGAGTCCAGGAGGTCAAGTTCAGCCTGGGCAAAATAGCGAGACCTCATTGCTACAAAAAAAAATTTAATTAGCTAAGTGTGGTAGTACACACTTGCAGCCCTAGCTACTTGGGAGAGCTTGCTTGAGCCTGAGTTTGAGGCTGCAGTGAGCTATGGTCACATCACTGTGTTCAGCCCAGGTGACAGAGCAAGACCTTGCCTCAAAAATAAAATGTATAAATTTTTTAAAAAATTAAATACTTAGAATATATTCAAGTTTTAACAATAGTCTCAAAACAGTATATTTATAATTGATTTGTTTCAGTTAGGATGCAAAAAAATGGTTGTTTGGGCTCTGTTGTTGTTTTTTTTTTTCTGTAACAATCCCATTCATCTCTTTAGCATATTTTCGCCATTGATATTCACAGAGAAACTAGGACATTTGTTCTGTAAAATGTACCAAATCCTGGATTCGGCCAAATACTCCATTGTGACTTAATTTTTATTTATTCTATATATTTCCTGTATATTGACATGTATATAAATATTCAATTAAATTCAGGTTTAAATTTTTAGGCAAAAATGCTTCATAGATTTTTCTGTAACATTTTTATTACAACACATTGTAGAACACATAACGTGTATTTCTCCACTATTATTGATGCCAAGATTAATCAATAAGTCCAGGTATTATCAATATGATCATTATTAAATACACCTTCAACTTTTCATGTCACTATTTTAATACTCAGTACTAATGGCTCATTTATCTATTAGAATAGCTAAGCTAAAATTCTTCTATAATGAAAAAAGATCATTTACTGAGTTTTCTTGCTTACATTGAAAAAATATTACTCAGGAAAGCCATTTTACTTGCTTCTTTTTTAAAAAATGTCAATACTCAGATTATTGAGTTGATCTACTAACAGATTTTGAGATTGATAATGATCATGGGGTGGGTGTAAATACGAATTCATTGATTTTTAAAGTTATTCTTTATTTTAAAATTATTTTAGACTCACATACACTTGTAAGAAACAACACAGAAAGATCACATATACTCAGATTCCCTCATTGGTAGCAATTTGAAAAACTGGAATAGAGTATTACATTCAGAAGAATGACATTGCTACAATCTACTCATTTTATTCACATTCTCTGGTTTTACTTAAAGTTCCCTTTGTGTGTTAGTTCCATACATTTTGGTCACATATGTACATTTGTGTATCCACCATCACATTAAATGTAAGGAACAGTTGTATCACCACATGGATTCTCAGACTGCCCTCCTGTCAGCATAGTTACATCCCCTGTTCCTCCCTCTCCCTAAACCCTGGCAACCACTAAGTGGCTTTCTGTGTCTAAAATTTTATCTTTAAAAAAATATTATTTAAATAGAATCATATAGTATGTAATCTTTGGGATTGCTTTTCTTCCCCACACAGCATATTCCCTAAAAATACATTCAAATTGTTGTATGTATCAATAATTCCTTCTTTTTATTGCTGAGTCATATTCCATGGTATGCATGTACCACGGCATGTTTAATTAGCATATTGAAGGATATCCGTGGTACTTCCAAGTTTGGGCTATTAGTTGACTATTAATAAAAATGCAATAAATACTCATATAGAGATTTGTAATGTAAACTTAAGTTTTCAGTTCTCTGGGATGAACGCTTGAGTGTCATCCTATGGTAATTCCATATTTAGTTTTATAAGAAACTGCCAAACTGTTTTCCAGAATGGCTATATCATTTTATATTTCCACCAGGAATTTATGAATGATCTGGTTTCTCTGCAATCTCACTAGCATTTGGTGCAGTCATTATTTTTTATTTTATCCATTCTGTTAAATATATAAATTCATCTCGTTTTGATTTTAATACTTAATGAATTAAGTATATTTTCATGTGCTTAGTCACAACTTGTGGATTTTCTTTGATGAAATGTCTGTTTATTTTCCCATTTTAAGTTGAATTTTTAATGAAGAATTTTAATAGTTCTTATACTGTAGATACTATTTCTTTGTCAGATATGTGATTTGCAACCATTTTCTCCCAGTTTGTAGTTTGTCTTTTTTCCTTCTTCACAGATTCTTTCACAGAGCAATAGGTTTTCTTCTTTTTAATTTTTTCATTTGTTAGTTTGGTTATACACCCAGGTATATGAAGGCGTAATTGACAAATAAAAATTACATGTATTTATGGTATCTAGCCTGATGTTTTGATATATGTTAACATTGTGAAGTGATTAAATCAAGCTAACTAACATATCTAGGCTGGGCGCAGTGGCTCACGCCTCCAATCCCAGCACTTTGGGAGGCCAAGGCAGACAGATCACAAGGTCAGGAGATCGAGACCATCCTGGCTAACACGATGAAGCCCTGTCTCTACTAAAAATACAAAAATTAGCCGGGCGTGGTGGCAGGTGCCTGTAGTCTCAGCTACTTGGGAGGCTGAGGCAGGAGAATGGCCTGAACCCGGGAGGCGGAGCTTGCAGTGAGCTGAGATTGCGCCACTGCACTCCAGCCTGGGCGACAGAGTGAGACTCCGTCTCAAAAAAAAAAAAAAAAAAAAAAAAATCTATCACATCACGTATGCTTTATGTGATGAGAACATTTAAGGCCTACTCTCTTAGCAATTTTCAAGCATACAAAACATTATTATCAACTATGTCATCATGCTGTGCAATACTCTCCAGAACTTATTAATCCTAATAGTTTTTAATTTTGAAGGTGTCCACTTAATTAATTTTTCTTGTAATGGATCGTGTTTTTGGTGTCAAGTCTAAAACCTCTGCCTAGTCCTTGTTGTAGAAGGTTTTCTCCTATTTTTTGTAAGATTTTTGTAGTTTTCTGTTTGACAGTTTAATTCCCTAATCTATCTTGAGTTGATTTTTGAATGAAATGTGAGACTTAAATTGAGGTTTGTTTTATTTTATTTTGCCTATGGCTGTGCAATTATTTTAGCATCATTTATTGAAAAGGATATCCATACTCATATAATTGTTTTGCTCCTTTGTAAAAAAACAATCAGACATATTTATATGGGTCTATTTTCGAGTTATCTATTCTGCTCTATTGATCTATATGTCTATCTATCAATATGGAACTATAATTATAATGATAGGTATAAAATAAGTACTAAAGTTGGATGGAGTCATTCTTTTACTTTATTCTATTTATCAAGATTGTTTTAGCTATTCTGAGGTTTATTTCTTTCTATACAAAATTTAAAACAGGTTGTTTTTATGTCTACAAAAGTAACATAGTGGGATTTTGATAGGAATTTTGTTAAGCTTATAGATTAATTTGAGAAGAATTAAAATATTTATTAAGCTGACTCTTCCAATTCATGCAAACGGTATATCTCTTTATTTGCTTGTCTTATTTAATTTCAGTCATCTATTTTGTAATTTTCAGCATATACAACTTGTACATATTTTGCTAAGTATATATCTGACAAGAATTTTAAAGTAACTGTCATAAAAAGTATTCAAAAACAAATCATACTAAATTCAATAAAATATTAAATATTATATTCAGTGAAAAATAGAAGTGGTAAAAAGGAACCAAATGCAAATCATAGAACCTAAAAATACAACAAACACAAAAAAACTTTTAAAAGCTTACTGGATGCATTCAACAGTAGAGTAGAAGTAACTGAGAATATAATTAGTTTGCAGGAGACTGGATCAATAGAGTTTACTCAATCTGAGCACAGAGAGAAAAACAGATTGCAAGAAAAATAAACACAGCCTCAGTCTCAGAGATTTGTTAGGCAGCAACCAAAAATTCCAACATTCCTATAACTGGAATCCCAAAATAGCAAAGAAAGAGACTGAAGTAAAAAAGTACTCAATGAAACAATGGCAGAAATATTCCCCAATTTAGTAAAAAGGCATAACTCTATAGGTTCAAGAAAATGAACAAACCCCAAAGAGAATAAACTAAAAAAACTCCATGCCAAGGCAGATTATAGTTAATCTTCTGATAACTAAAAACAAGGACCAAAATTTGAAAGCATTCAGAGAGAGATGATGCATTACTTACAGAGGCACATCAATTTGAGTAGCAACCAATTTCTCAACAACAATCAGGTGGCCAAATGGGAATGGCACATTATTCAAGTGCTGAAAAAATGAACTATTAACAGCAAATTCTGCATGCATTGAAATTATCCTTCAGGAATGAAGGGAAATGACATTTTCACTCTAAGGAAACATATATCACTAGCAGACATACTACCACAAAATATTAAATTATGGTTTTTAACCAGAAAGGAAATAATACAAGAAAGAAGCATGGAGCATCAGGAAGAAAGAGAAAAAAAAACCAGAAAAGAATAAATATTGGTAAATACAATAAATAGACTTGTCATGAGTTTTTTAAATTAAATGTAGGATTAAAACGAAATGTATAGCACCAACTGATATTCAAGATCATAATATTTTAAAGTGTAGAGGGCAAAGGGAAATAATGTGTCCAGATTTCATTTGAAGTATGAAAATATTAATACCAGTGGATTCTAATAAGTCAGCAACATATGCATATTGTGATAATCAGAACAATCCCTCTTAAAACTGTACAAGGTAATGCATTTAAACATAAAAATAAGTCAAGATGAAACCGTGAAACACGGTCAAGTGACTCATGAGATGCAAGAAAAGAGAAACAGACGAATGAGATAATTGAACCCTACTGTAAACCCTAACAGTAATTATCAAAAATTACCTTAAAAGTAAATGGTTCAATTATTTGTTGTAATACAATACAAAGTGTAGCATAGGGAAAGGCAAAGTAGATAAAATAATACTAAAAATAAATCCCACACCTCAACTACATAAGCAACTCACTTCAATTTCAACACAATAGGTAGTTTGAAAATAGAGATAGAAAAATAAACCTCATGCAAACATTTATCAAAAAAACACAAGTGACTGAGTACACTAACATCAGATAAAATATACTTTAGAGCAAAGAACATTACCAGGAGCAGAGAGGAACATACATACTAATAACAAGATCAATCCACAAAGATATAATTGTTCTAAATGTGTACACACAAAAGAACCCCAAAATACAAGAATCAAAAACTTTGTGCTATTACATGACTACAAAATTTAAAAGTAAAAATATTACTACTAAAAATTAAAACCACTGTATATATCTTTATATTTTATTACAACGCTGTTTTTCCATATAAAAATATAAGACAGAATATAGTACAAACTGTAGTACTATTTTTCACTTCACATACGTTTTTCCCTGGGTATGTTTGTAACACATTGATATATAATTAGATTTACTTGTGTTAAAACATATTCAGACTTCAGAGATTGCTAGCTTTTGTCTTGATTTATTTATGTTTAATTAAGTTTGAGATTACAATCAACCTGTAGATTGACAATTTCTCATTATCAATTTTTTCAGTACATGAACATGGCATATCTCTTATTTAATTTGTCATGTCATTAATATTTTGGTTTTTTTAAAATAAACTTTATGCATACTATATTTTTCAGTTTATTTCTATTTCAAGAGTTCAGATTCCATTTCCAGTGGTATTAGTTTTTAAATCCTTATATGTTCATTGCAGATATATAGAAATGGAATTGATCATTGTATAGTAATCTTTATTCATTGACTGATAGATTCACTTACTTTTTTCAATATTTTTTCTGTATTTTATTTTAGATTGTTTCAGTTATAATTTTGTCGTCAATGAATAATGGAAATTTTACTTCTTTTTTACAACATTTTTATTAATTTGTATGGTTTTATTTTTAATCTGTCATTGCACTAATATAGAAATGTCATAAAATATGAAGTAGAAGTGGTGACCATGGGCATTGTTCATCATTCCAGACAGGAAGAAACTTTCAATAATTCCCCATTATATATGTTTTTTGCTGTGGTTTCTGGTAGTCTTTATAAAATAAATTCCTTTCTATTTCTGTTTTACAATTAGGTTTTATCTTAAATGAATGTTGAGATTTATCAAATATTTTTTCATATCTATTCATATGAATACATGCTTAATTCCTTTTTATTGTAATAATGAGTTATATTAAAATTTTTAAAGCTAAACAAACATACTCTACTGGAATAAATCCATATTGGACACTACGTGGTAACTTAATATGGCAGAATTTGATTCCATAATATTCTGTTCAGGAGTTCGACATCTCAATTACTGATGAAAATTGCCATGTAAATATGGTTGTCTGTTAAATCTTTGTGAGGTGTAGTTACACAGGTATTATGGGTTGAATTGTGTCTCCCTAAATTTCATAGGTTGAATTCCACACCCCTAGTATCTAAGATTGTGGCTGTATTTAAAGATAGAGTCTCTAAATCAGTAATTAATTTAAAATATGGTCATTGGGTTGGCCCCAATCAAGTATGCCTAATGTCCTTATAAGAAGAGGAAATTAACACAGACACACACAGAGGAAAGACCAAAGACCATCTAAAGTGAAAGGGAGAAAACCACCATTCTACAAGCCAAGGAAAGAGTGCTCAGAAGAAACCAACCCTGATGGTACCTTAATCTTGTTCTTCTGTTTCCAGAATTGTAAAAAAATAAATTTATGTTGTTTAAGCCACATAGTCTGTGACATTTTGTTATGGCAGCCCTAACAAACTAATACAACAAGTTTGTGCAAACTCCCAAAACAAGTTATAAAATGTCTTTAATATGGTTTTTCTGTTCCCCGCCAACACACACACAAATCTCATCTTTAATTGTAGCTCCCATAATTCCCACGTGTCTTGGGTGAGACCCAGTGGGAGATTATTGAATCAGGGGGGTGGGTTTTCCCGTGCTGTTCTTGTGAGAGTAAATAATTCCTGCAAGATCTGATGGTTTTATAAATGGCAGTTTCCCTGCACACCCTCTCTTGCCTGCCACCATGTAAGATGTGCCTCTGCTCCTCCTTCACTTTCTGCCATGATTGTGAGGCCTCCCCAGCCATGTAGAAGTGTGACTCCATTAAATCTCTTTTTCTTTATAAATTATCCAGTCTTGGGTATTTCTTCATAGCAGTATGAAAATGGACTAATACAGTCTTTTTTGTTTTTATTTGTTTCTTTCTTTTTAAATTTTCTCTAAGAGTGGGTACTATAATCTCTTGATTCTGTCTTTTGAGGTGTTTCATTTCTTCTTGTGTTTAGTTTAATAAATTGTGTTTTTCATGGAATTTGTTCATTTTATCCAAGTACTAGAATTTACTTGCATAAAATTGTTTCAAATTGCCATTTGCTTGTCCTTTTATGGTGTGAAGATCTGTAGCGATGCTCATCATTTATTATTAATTTTGGTAAATTTGTGTTTTCTGTCTTGTTTATCTGATTGGTTAGTTATATTGGACTTTTCTTAAATGAACCAGCCTTTAATTAAAAAAAATTTATATTATTAATCTGTCTTCTATTTTATTGTTTTCTATTGTTATCTTACTATATCCTCTATTTGTTTATGTTAGGTATAGTTGGATTTTTTTTGGTTTCTCAATGTCAGAGCTTATATCTTTGATTTTAAATGTTTCAATTTAAATCAGCACAGAAAAATATAACATTTCCTAAAACCACCACTTATGTTGCACCTCTTATATTTTGAAAATTTGCTTTTTCATTATTGTACAGTTTAAACATGTTCTTATGTCACTGTTGAAACAAACATGTATTTGTTGATATTAATTTTCTAATATTTAGATATTTGAAATTCCACTAGCATTTTAGGTAAAATATTTCAGTGTGAACTAAGCCAACTATAAATTGAGATTCAGGAAGAGATATTAAAAGATTGATTTGGAATGAAGAATAAATGAACAAGTATGGCGGGATCTAGGGTGATCTTAAACTTGTTTAAGGAAGTATAATAGTGAATGAAAGGTTTGTAACAGCACAGAGATGGGTTAAAAGAAAGGATTCTTATTGTACTGAGTGCTGCCAATAATTCAGAAATAAAAAGCTCGGTTAAATGAAACTACAGGCAATTAAGTAATGGATTGCTAAACAAGTAGGCACTAATTGTATACTCCAGAATACTGGTCAAACATAAATATATGGTATCAGCTACAATCTGGGGGAAATGACATCCATCAGTAGAGATTCTGTTTTGTCTAAGTTAGCAAGTCATATACAGACCATTTTATAATAGTGTAAAGAATAGCAAAATGTGTGTATATAGCAAATCCTCTTCTATGTCTTGTATACTCCTATGCATTACAATTACACTCCTTACTATACAAATTTGTTTATATATGATGAAAACAGAAATTAATGACATTGAATTCTGTTTTGAAGCAAACTATTATATATCTATAATGCAGGCTTTTTTCTCTGCAAGTGTCCTATCTTTAAGGAAATGTGTTGCTTATGTTTATATTAGCTCAATATTATGCCTTGTGGCAAAAAAGTGCTAATGAAACACAGCCACATATAATATTTTTACTTATTTGAAAACAATTTTCTTGAGGCTGTGCGGAGACATTGAAATTAGTCTTATTTAAAATCCAGTATTATGTTTTGAAAATAAATTTAAAGCCTCAGTTATTATACCAAATTATCTTTTGTATATATAGGTTACATAACTTTAATTACATTTATTATTTTGTCTTCTGCTGCTGACCAAAGCAGAAATGTAATTCTTATGTTTTCAAAGACACATAAAATGGAATATATGTTTGATCACTTATTCAAATACTGTTATATGGGAAATGATTACTTATTAAATCTAGGGAGAAAATTCATTTTAATTTCTCTTCAACATAGGTCACTCATAACTAGTTATTACCTTTTTTCTTCACATTCATTTTTATGCAGTTTTTCTTACCATTTGCTTTCTCAACTCGAAGCCTTCTGCTTGTAGACACAAACACATGTCCTCACATAAACACAGACATGAACGCACAGAAAACAGACTGATTGTGGAAACTTAAATAAATAGAGATACATTCAACAGGAGCCATGTGAGGTCCATTTTTATTGGCATTTCTCTCGAGAAAAAATAAAGTGGTATACTTCTCATATAGTCAAATACTTTTAATTCTAAAAAAAGGAAGCAAATTTTCTTTTGGCCATTAAAAATACATTATTTTCCTAGATTTTATTATAGTAAAATATACATATCATAAACTGCATCATGTTAACTGTTTTCAAATGTACAATTCAGTGGTGTTAAATAAATTCTTAATGTGCGACCATCACTACCATTCATCTCTACAAATCTTTTCATCTTATAAAACTAAAACTCTATACTCCCTAATTTTCCTTCTCCCTAGCCCCTGAAAACTATAATTCTACTTTCTGTCTCTATGATGTACCTCATATATGTGGACTCATACAGTATTTATAACAGGCTTATTTCACTTAGGTGACCTTAAGGTTCATCCTTGTTGTAACATATGTCAGAATTTGCTTCTTTTTTAAGGCTGAATAATGTTCCATTGTATATGCATACCACATTTTGCTTTTCCATTAATTCATCAATAGACACTTGGTTTGGTTCCATCTTTTGGCTGCTGTGAATAATGCTGCTATAGATAATTAGGTGTAAAATATCTCTTCAAGATCTTTCTTTCAACTCTTTCGGGCATATGCTCAGAAGTGAAATTGCTGAATTCTATGGTAATGATATTTATTATTAATTTTTTGAGAAAACACCATACTGGTTTTCATACTGAGCGCACCATTTTGAATTTCCCCAAGTATTGCAGTTTCTCAATGTTTTCATCTGCAGTTTTTGTTTTCTGGTTTGTTTGATAGTACCCATCCTGATGCTTACAAACTGGTATTTCATTGTAGTTTTGATCTGCATTTTCCTAATAGTTAGTGATGTTGAATATCTTTTCATGTACTTATTGGACATTTGCATTATCTTGCTTTGAGAAATGCCTATTCAAGTTTTTTGCCAGTTTTGGAATTGGGTTGTTTGCTTTTGTTGTTGTAGAGTTTTATAAGTTCTCTATATATTCTGGATATTAATTCCATATCAGAAAATATTTTTCCCATTCATCTAATGGACAGAGATAATTTTACTTTTTCCTTTCCAATTTGAATGCATTTTGGTTATTTTTGTTGCCTGATGTCTCTGACTAGAACTTCTAGTACTTTGAAGTGATTAAAGAGAGAAGCCTTGTCTTGTTCCCTCTTAGAGAAAAAGTTGTTAGACATTCCTCATTGAGTATGATGCTCCCTGCATGTTTTTCTATATGGCTTTATTACTTGAGGTAGTTTCCTTCTAAAAATAGTTTGTTGGGTACTTTTCCCCATGTAAGGATGTTGAATTTTGTCAAATGACTTTTTCTGCATCAATCAAGATAATTATGTGTTTTTTTCTTTCATTTATTTTGTTTATGTGTTGTTACATTTATAGATTTTAGTAAGTTGAACCATTCTTGCATTCCAAGAATAAATCCTCCTTGGTCATTGTGTATAATCCTTTTAATATTCTGCTGAACTCCAGTTTGATATTACTCTTTTGAGGAATTTTGCGTTTATATTTTTAAAGAGCTATTGGTATAGTTTTCTTACAGTGACATTGATTTTGGTAGCAGGGTGCTATGGTTTGGCTCTGTGTCCCCAACCAAATCTCATCTCAAATTTTAATCTCCACATGTGGAGGGAAGAACATGTTGGGAGGTGATTAGGTCATGGGGGCAGATTCCTCCACGCTGTTCTCCTTATAGTGAGGGAGTTCTCATGAGATCTGATGGTTTTAAAAGTGGCAGTTTTCCCTGTGCTCTCTCTCTGTCTGCTGCCTTGTGAAGAAGGTATTTGCTTCTCCTTTGCCTTCTGCCACGATTGAAGTTTCCTGAGGCCTTTCCAGCCATGTGGAATTGTAAGTCAATTAAACTTCTTTCCTTTATAAATTACGGAATCTCAGGAAATATTTCTACAGCATTGTGAAAATGGACTAAAATAGAAATTGGTACCAGGAGTGGGGTACCTATACAAAGATAAACTGAAAATGTAGAAACAACTTTGGAACTGGGTAACAGGCAGAAGTTGCAACAGTTTGGAGGGCTTAGAAGAAGACGGGAAGATGTGAAAAAGTTTAGAACTTCCTAGAGATTTGTTGAATAACTTTGACCAAAATGCTGACAGTGATACAGATAATGAAGCACAGCCTGAGGTGATCTCAGATGGAGATGAACTTATCGGGAAGTGGAGTAATGGAGATTCTTGATATGCTTTAACAAAAAGACTGGTGGCATTTTGTCCCTACCCTATAGATCTGTAAAATTTTGAACTTGAGAGAGTATTTAGGATATCTGGCAGAAGAAATTTCAAAGCAGCAAAACATTAAAGATGTGATCTGGCTTTTCCTGAAAGCATACAGTTATATGTTCTCACAAAGGGATGGGGTGAAATTGGAACTTATGCTTAAAATGGAAGCAGAGCATAAAATTTTTGAAAACTTGCAGCCTGGCCATGTGATAGAAAAGAAAAAACCATTTTCTGGGGAGAAATTCAAGCTGGTTGCAGAAATTTTTATAAGTAACAAGGAGCCAAACATTAATAGCCAAGAAAATGGGAAGAAAATATCTCCAGGACATGTCAGAGATCTTCACAGCAACCCCTCCCACAACAAGGTTGGAGGCCTAGGAGGGAAAGATGGGTTATTGGGCTGGTCCCAGGCCTCCCCTGCTGTGTGCTGCCCCTGGACATGGCATCTTGCATCCCAACTGCTGCAACTCTAGCCATGGGTAAAGAGGTCATGGTACAGCCTGGGTCATTGCTTCAGAGGGTACAAGCCCAAGCCTTGAAGAATTCCATATGATGTTGAGCCTACACATGCACAGATGACAAGAGTTGAGGTTTGGGAACCTCCACCTAGGTTTCATAGGATGTATGGAAACACCTGAATATCCAGGCAGAAGTCTGCTGCAAGGGCAGAGCCCTATGGAGAACCTCTGATAGGATAGTGCAGAAGGGAAATGTGGGGTTGGAGCCTCACACTGAGGCACTGCCTAGTGGAGCTGTGAGAAGAAGTCTACCATCCTCCAGACCACAGAATGGTAGATCCACTGACATCTTGCATTGTGTACATGAAAAAACCACAGGCATTAAATGCCATCTTGTGAAAGCAGCTGCAGAGGCTGTACCCTGCACCACCACAGTGGCAGAGCTGCCCAAGGCTGTGGGGGCCTACCCTTTGCATCAGCGTTCCCTGGGTGTGAGACATGGAGTCAAAGGAGATTTTGAAGCTGTAAGATTTAATAACTTCCCAGTGGGGTTTTGGACATAAATGGGGCCTTTGTCCCCTTTGTTTTGGTCAATTTCTGCCTTTTGGAAGGAAAACATTTACCCAATGTCTGTAGCCCCATTGTATCTTGGAAGTAAGTAACTTTTTTTTAATTTCACAGGCTCATAGGCAGAAGGGACTTGCCTTGTTTCAGATGAGACTGTGAACTTGGACTTTTGAGTTAATACTGGAATGAGTTAAGACTTTGGAGGACTGTTGAGAAAGCATAATTGTGTTTAAAAATGTGAGAAGGACATGAGATTTGGATAGGGCCAGGGGAAGAATTGTATGGTTTGGCTCTGTCTTCCCAACCAAATCTCATCTCTAATTGTAATCCCCACATGTCAATGGAGAGACCTTGTGGCTGGTGATTGGATAATGGGGGAAATTTCCTCCTTGCTGTTCTCATTATAGTGAGTGAGTTCTCAGGAGATCTGATGGTTTTAAGTGGTGAATGTCCTCAGCCTTTTTCTCTTTCTGTCTGCAGCCACCTTGTGAAGAAGGTACTTGCTTTCCCTTTACCTTTCACCATGATTGAATGTTTCGTGAGACATTCCCAGCCATAGAGAATTGTGAGTCAGTTAAACCTCTTTTTTAAATAAATTACTTGTTG
Organism: Pongo pygmaeus; assembly: GCF_028885625.2. Taxonomy (NCBI): domain Eukaryota; kingdom Metazoa; phylum Chordata; class Mammalia; order Primates; family Hominidae; genus Pongo; species Pongo pygmaeus. Next base: position 141,622,910 of record NC_072378.2, on the reverse strand, counting down.
TCAGATAGTATCATCGTAGCAGTGTGAAAATGGACTAATACAGAGGAAAATGCTGGCCCCATAGTATGAGTTAGATAGTATTCCCACATCTCAATTTTTAGAAAAAGTTTGAGATGGATTGCTGGTGATTCTTCTTTCAGTGTTTGGTAGAACATTTTTATATGCTTATAGCTTATGTGTCCTTCATTTCCTGCACTGCTGTCTTCTTTTGTTATTTTTCTGCAGTGAAACATTTAAATTGCTTTCATATTTCCTTTTGTATATATTCTACCGTTTATTTCTATGTGGTTAATATGGAAATTACATTTAATTTAACATCCTAAAGTTATATCCTAATTTTATGCCAGCTTAACTTCAATACTATATAAGAATTTTTTATTGTATATTATTATACAATAATAATTGTAGCAGCTTCATTCCCATTCATTTTGGTTCTTGATGTCCCCAGACATTTTTATACACTGTGTCCCCTAAAATATAAACATAATTATTTTTAAATTTATAGTTTTTTAAAATTATTTAGAAGACAAAATGGTGAATTACCAATAAAAGTCATAATAATACTGGCTTTTACACTAATAATTGCTTTTTGAAATTTTATTAGTCTCTTTTAAATCATGTAGAAAACAAAAGTGAACTTATCAACCATTGTTAGAATAATACTAACTTTTATAACTGCCAGTGTGCTTAAGTTTACTAATATCTTTATTTCTTCATATGACTTCAAGTTATTGTCTGGTGCCGTTTTAAGTCATCTTGCAGCACTCCCTTGAACATTTCTTGCAGGGAAAGACTAGTGGTAACAAACTCCCTCAGCTTTTGTTTATCTGAGAATGTCAGCTTCTCCTCACTTTTGGAGGAGAATTTTACTGGATATGGGATTATTGGTTGACAAGTTTTTTGTTTTTGTTTTTGTTTCTGTTTTTGTTTTTAGCACTTTTAACCCCAAACTCCAAAGTTTTGAGGAGAAAGTTGCTGATAATCTCATTATGGATACCTTGTATGTGAAGTCATTTCTCTCTTGCTGCTTTCAAAATTTTGTCTTTCAAAAGTTTCATTGCAATATGTCTTGTGTGAGTCTCTTTGAGTTCATCTTACTTGGAATCTGTTAATCTTTTTGGATGTCTATGTTCAGGTCTTTCATCAAATTTGGAAAGTATTCATCCATTATTTCTTCACATATTCTCTTTAACCTTTTTCTCTTCTCTTTTTGGAACTCCCACAAAGCATATGTTGGTTCATTTGATGATGTCTCACAAATTCCATAGATCCTTTCTGCAGTATTTTTTTCTCTGCCTCAAACTTAATATTTTCCATTATCCAGTTTTCAAATTTACCGATTCTATCTTCTGCTGGTTAAAATTTGCCTTTGAATACCTCTAGTATTTTTTTCATTTATGATGTCATTCTTTCACTTCCTGAATCTTAGTTTTCTTTTAGATTTTCTATCTTCTTTATATTTCCATTTTGTTCAAACATTGGTTTTAGTGAGGTTTTGTTTGCTTTTACTTCCTCTACATCATCCTTTAGTTCTTTGAGCAATGTTAAGATAGTTGTTTTAAAGTCTTTGTCTAGTAGATCTTCCAACAGGTTGTTCTAGGGACCATTTCTGTTGATTAATTTTTCCCTATGAATTGGCTGTACTTTCCTGTTTCTCTTTAAATTTTATGATTTTTGTGTTGAAAATTGGATATTTGAACCTGATAATGTGGTAACTCTGAAGCTCAGGCTGTCTCCCTTCCCCATGGTTTATTGTTTTTAGGTTTTTGAAATTTTTTTTTAGGCCTTCATTATGCCAATGCTCATCCTGAGGTTTAAATTTACAGTCGTCTCAGGTCTTTTCTGAGCCCATACCTTTCCCTAGGCATGTGCAGTCACTTTCTATTTTTTTTTCTATTTTTTCCTAATTGTTTTTGAATGTCCTAGATTTTAATGTCTGGCATCCAAGACAGGAAAATAAGAAAAAAAAATAGAAAGAAAAAAGAATACTGACACCCCAAATCCCCTGGAAATCACTTCAGCCAAAGTGGGAGGGACTGACAACTAATGGAGTTTATATGCCACTCCAAAATATCCTACTGTCACATGTTGACTATTTTTAGTTAAAGGCGTTTAAAAAACAGGAAGCACAAAAAGATTACTCTGACTTTCATGCTGTTTTTTAAGGTCAGGAGATGAAATTACCATGTGAAAGATGCCCTCCCTATACTAGAAGGAAATAACATTCTTATTAAGGTGCACACATATATATATATATACACACACACATACATACACACACACACACATACACACACACACCTTATATATACTATATATATAATATATATACACCATATATATAGTATGATATATATGGTGTATATATATACACCATATATAAATATGATATATATATGGTGTGTATATATATATATATATATATCTTTAGGTCTTCATTTCCTTATATGGGCTCCTTTGTCACATAAAACTTATACTAAGTACGTTTGAATATTTTTTCTACACATCTGTCATTTTATTTCCTGCCCCAACAGATTAAACCTAATACAGTAGAGGTAAAATTTTGCCTCTGCTACAAAACATGGCAGGGATGTACACTATTAATGATTACTTGCCTCTTTGCTTATAACCCTGTGATCAGAAACAGTAATCAGAGATCAGAGCAAAAATTCCCAATACTTGAAGGACAGGATATTTTTTGCCTATCCTGGCTCTTTCAAGCTGAATGCAGGTTCCTCCAGGAATACATGAACAGCTGCCTGTCATGGGGCTTCGGGTGCTAGATTGGAAGCTACTTCTATGCTGAGAGCTGAAGTTTTTTGAAATTCACTGAAATTTATCATAGAGGCATTCCCCTGGAAGTTTTTAGCCTTAAAAAGACTTCAGAGTTTCAAAACAGTTACATCATACAGATTCTGCAAGTGTTTTGTTGTTTACATTGAGAGATAGATTCCTTGCACTGTCTACTCTGACACCTTGCCAAAATCCATTCAACAACACAGGTTTCCAAAAAATCAAAACGCTAAACATATAATGACCTAATTATCTGCTTTTAGAAATGAAAGTTGTCAATAATATATAGAAAATTTTAGCAAAAAAAATTGCACTAACTGTATTTTAAAGTGTCAGTAATAACTACCAATTGATAGGCTAATAAGAGCCCTGAACTGAGCACATATTTCAATAATAGAAGCATATTTATCCTATTTTATGACTGTGAGTACTCTGTAACACTTAATACTAATGAAAACTTTGAAAGAGATCTAGCATTTCAATTAAATTATTTCATTTTATCAGTATTTATGTTGATTTTAAATAGTTATTTCCCAGAATTATTTTAAGAATACATGCATTATTGAGTACTTCTGAGCCTGTGAGACTCTTGTCTCATGCATTTAACTACCATGGAAAATCACTTCAGTGGTCACTTTTCCCTGTGCAGGTAATCACGGAACCCTGTGTCCTAAATAAACATGAAGACAGAAATCCTTATTGGTCTTCATGTAGACAGAAATGTTGAATGAAATAAAGCACTAATGTTAAATCATTGAGATTGGATGTTATCAGCTCATGCAGCATAATTGAACTATGCTGAAAGATACAAGATGCAAGAGGCTAAAATGGAAATACATTTGACCCTTCCATATGCAGATATTGGGTGCACTGAACCTCCTTGCAGTCAAAAATCTGCATGTAACTTTTGACTGTCTACAAACTTAACTAATAGCCTGTTGATTGGAAGTATACCAACAATGTATATAGCAGATTAACACGTATTTTGTATATTGTATATGTTATATATACTGTATCCCCATAATCTATAAAAGCTAGAACAAAGAAAATGCTATTAATGAAATCATAAGAAACAGAAAATACATTTACTACTTATTAAGTGGAAGTGTGTCATCATAAATATCTTCATCCTCTTCATCTTCACACTGAGTAGGCTGAGGAGGCAGACATAGAGGAGGATTTGGTCTTGTTGCTTCAGGAGTGGCAGAGATGGAAGACATAAAGGAGGTATAAGGGGACTCAGCAGAGGCAGGCACACATGGTGAAATTTTATTGAAAAAAATCCTCATATAAATGAACCTATGCAGTTCAATTCCATGTTGTTCAAGGGTGAATTGTTCTAATGTACTAACTGTGTTATTTGGTGAAACAATTTCTGAACCTTGGAACTAATTTTAAGTGTCACTAATATTGTTGTAATATTTAATCAAGTAATATAATATTATTTGAGTTATTTCAACTTAGATATTTTTATCTGTATATGACAGATTAGAGCGCCACATATTTAGTTGAATATGAGAAAGACATCATAATAATAAACAGCCTGATCTATGAGAAATCTCACATACTGCATATATATATGATCTAGAACAATCCACAAACATTAGTCATATTTCTAACACTCTTTAGCTAATGTATTATACACATGTTTTACGAAAGTCTTTCCTATGTCTAGAGATGATTTTTCTCTGTGGATTGACTTACATTTTGCTTGGATATAAAGGGTAACAATAAACTTTCAGAATGCTTTAGTGTTAATAGATCAAAGGGAAATGAGTTCTAGAATTTTTCTTAAATGCAGGATAATCACTTACTATAAATGGTATATTGCCATTTTATTAATATTACACAATTACAGTTATAATTATAATTCATATTACAATTTATTCTTATTACGTAGATGTAATTAATAGTGCCTTTTTACCCTTAAAATCACCCATTTGAAAAATAAATTGTATGGTCACTCACTCACAAGTGTATTATAGCATATGAAACAAATGCTGTGACTTGTGAAGATTAACTAAAATTAGATATGCAGACCACATTCATAACCCACCCCCACTGTAATATAATCTCTGTGAGGGTGAGGCATTCACATTCTATCACCAGCACCTACTAAGGAATCTGATATTGAAAAACTATGTATTTAGTGAATTCATAGATTATAAAGCTAGATGAGAGGACTAATGTACTAATGGTAGATTTAGGGTACAAAAAGATTGTAATAGACTGAAGTCAGTTGACTGAGACTAAAATCATATATAAGTAGAAATCCTTAATTGGTTTTCAAAATTTTTCTTTTAAAAACATGAGAGATCTTTTTATATGTAAAAACATATGGAAAATTTCAAGACTTTAAAAATATATGGATTTATTTATTCATGCCTACTTCCAAAAAGAAATAATTTTGAGACAGTGAAAGAAAATAGCATACTATGATTTATTTTATAATTTGCATGCTATTAAGTTGTATTAATCAGAAAGAAAAAATCCCACTCTATTTGGCACTGAGTGTGCCATGTCTGTTTTATTGTTTAGCTTAGGTGTTTAATGACTTAGAAAAAGAGAGACTCTGAGAATGTAGAGGATATTTTAAACCAGTTCTACATTTGCTAAGGGATTTGAGACTATTTAGTGTGGAGAGGAGAATACTTAACAGGTTATAATAATTGTTTGCAAATATTTGAGTACTGTAATATATAAAAGAGTGTTCAGATTTTGTTTATCTCTAGAGGGCAGAAATAAGACCAAACCAATAAGTGAAAATTTTGAGGAGACAATTTTCAGCTCTATGTGAGAATATGCCAGAAATTAATACTGTTTAGCAGTATAATGAGCTGCTTCAGAAAATATGGAATGCCATATGTTAGAGATGTCCATCTTTCAGGAATAGAAGTTATTTCTTCCTTGGCAGAAAATGTTAAGCATTTAAGATCTTCAACAACCTTCAGATTCCACATATTTATTGTCATTATATCATACTGAGAGATACGATAGAATGGATGTTATGAATGTACTGATATGATTACAACAAAAATTAGAATCATAGGCCATTCAAATATACCCCCTTTATACTAGGGGTATGGTTAATGTTATTAGGAAAATAACTATAATTATGACAGAATTGCCTGTTCTCTAATCTCTAGCAGAATAGCTGGAATGCCAAAACCTCAATGTTTATCTCTTTCTCTGGCAGTTTCTTTGGGAATGGTTCACAAGTTTTCTTTGAGTACCATTAAACTCTATGTCTCTTCTCATCTGTTACGGACCCCCCAAAAAAAAGTCACTCTTCCATACCAGTAGGGAGCTGGGAGCTCCTTTCCATTATTTTTCTTGCTTTTTTGGAGGCAGAGAATTTTCCCACTACTTTGTGAAAATTTTACTTTTACCATTATCAAGTTACTCTTATAGAAATCAAGTTTTAAGGGAGACATCATGGTATTTTCGTGTTACTCTGAGCGGGAAGAGCATTCTTCCATATATATATATTTTTTAAATTAATAGACAATAGTATTCTTGCCTTTGTAAGTTATTTTTTTAAATAAGATTCATAGTGTTTTGTGTTCCAGTTTTTAATTTAACTTGCTCTTTTAAGACATTCTTCTGTATTAATGAATGAAGAATAATGAAGAATTTCATTCTTCAGAAATTAATATGTTTTCCTTAAAGATGGATTGCAAGAAAATCAGGGTAACACTACATTAGGGAAAAGTATAGAACTTCCATTCCCAGTGATATTTTTTTCATCTTCACATTACTCAAGAAGGGAGAAAATATTTGTCCTCTCATTTCCTTTTTTTAATTCTAACTATTAAAACTTCCCCAATCTTCTATAGAAAGTATTTTTAACTTATTCAGGGAAGATTGCAGAGGTACCTATTGTCTTCTCAGCCTAACATTCCTCTCTTTTCTCTTCCTGGGAGCTACTCACATCTATTGCAATATCCACCAAATTATAGTAAAGAATGGGAAGGATTATGGCAGGATTGTAGCCACCATTGGAACAAGATTAATCTATCTTTCATTGGAGATCAATTTGTAATGAGAAAAGAGAAAAGGGAAGAAAAAAATGCAACAAGAAAGGCAAGTGTGCGGAGGCGGTTTAAGTTCCTACTTCTAGTCGGTCTGAAGTTCCGTTGACATTCTTGCTACACATAATATTAAATTATTAAATGGAGGGGTTCTAACCTGACTTGGATTCCATGAGGCAGTAAATTTCTTATCAAAGCTATTGTAAATAAAATTTCTAGTCATTAAAAGCCAAAAGATTAATAACTAATATGAAAAATCTATGTACTTGGTTAGGCTAGTTTCTGTGATCTTGTCAGGTATTAATTAACCTTTAACTATAGGTTTGACTCAATTTCTTACTCATATTTTTTATACTATATTTTCCTGAAACACATATTTTGAGCCCAAATTAATGATCTCCACTTTCCTTCTTGTAAGCAGATTTAACACCAACACTACACAGGTTAAGAGGAACCTTAGAGCTAAGGCTGAGTGTCATTGCCTCCATGGTTACCTTTTAATGCTCCTCCCTTTCTTGACCATTTTAAAACTTTGGAACTGGTGGGATGCTGGGAAGTCAAAGGATCAACAGGGTCCTTAATGGCTTTTGGTATTTTAATATTAACAAAGAAAAGATATTCCTGTTAATGACAAAATTTATGAAGATTGCCATATCATAAGCTTCTGCTCATATAATTTTAAGGAGGAAGCAGACAAAAATATGAATTCATCTTGAGGGCATCTTGTGACAGCCAGATTCAAAGGTTTCTTTGGCAGAACCTCCAACAGCCTGTGCACTGAGAGGAATGTGCACTGGGGTAGAGCTGTGGGAAGTTCCTGCCCTTTGCAGTGGGGAGGAGCCTGGCCTCTCTCTCGTGTTCCAGGGTGTGCTACCTGGAATTCAGTCTGCAAGGCAGGAAGTGCACTAGCAGGACTCTGCCTTTGTGGAGAGTCCCTGTTTCCCGTTTTTTCCTTTTTGCCCAATAAATCCCATTTTCTCACCTTTCAAGTAGTCTATGAGCCTAATGTTTCATGGTCATGTGACAAGGACCCCATCTTTAGCTGAACTAAGGGAAAGCCCTGCAACAATCGTATTCTTTGTTTTTAACCTGTGTGCACAGTAATCTGGAAGTATCTGGGAAGGTCTATCACCCACAGGAGCAGTCTCTAACCAACAAATGTCAAATGCAGAAAGTAAATACCCAAGCCTCCTTGCCCCTAATCAGTACCACCTTGAGATGTGTTCTCAGTGGCCTCTAGCGCTCCTTGACAGGCTTGAGCCAGCGTTTCCTGAGACTGCTTGATGTTAGGCTCTTGCTTGACTTCCTTCCCTGTCCTACTTCATTCCCTAGTGGATTTCCATGAAATCACATTTTAATAAATCACTTTAACACAAGTCCTTATGTCAAGCACTTCTAGAAATCTTAAACAAACATATATACTAATGACATGAGAAGTAATATCCCAAGCCTAGGATTTTTGTCCACAAAGAAGAGAACCTATGAAAAAGGGACCGCTAATTATTCAAATTTTAATATGAGAAAATCTTACCCACTTTCTCTATAATCCTACCATTATGTTTTATTCTAATTTAGTATTACAAATAATTTTTTAATGAATTCATGATGAATAGCCAAATACAGCTCATTATTATTTAACACTACACACCCTGTGAATATTTGTATACATTCACATACAGCTATTTTATAGTGCACACTATTCATAAAAATAAACAATAATTATCAAGTGTTTCTCAACCATAAATGGGGTAATTATCCATTATTTTTATAGTACTAAAGACAGTAATCATTTTATGAGCAAGTATATTCCCTCCAACCTAATCATCCACATAAAACACTCACATACATTTATGATATAAAAGTATAAGACTCTGAAGTCAGAGTTCCAGTTCTTCTAAGACTTTGAAAGTACCTCAACAGTGGAAAGGCAAGAGAGTTTATTCTTTTATGTATTTATTTAGTCCAATTATTTTGTACAATTTTAAAAATTTCTCTGGAGCTTATGTTTTTTAGAAAAATCTTTTAAAAAGATTCTTCTAATAAAAGAGAATCAGTGGATCATGACATTAAAATAACTGCTTGTATTTTACAAGCTTAATAATCCTCATCACCAAAACCTAAATAGGATATTGTATGGAAGCCATTGGTACCCTGCTTGATTCCCTTCCCTGCAGGGTCTTTCACCAGCTGTGAGTGTTATAGCAGCTCATGCCTTACAGCTGGTCCCTTCTCAAATTGCCCTTCACCATACAGAAGCCACCTGGCCTGGGCAGGATTACTAGATGTAGCAAATAAAAATGCATGACACACAATTAGATGTGAATTTCAGATAAACAACATATACTTCTTTTAAATATAAATACACTTCATGCAATATTTGAGACATATTTATAATATAAAATTATTCGTTGTTTATCTTAAATTCAAATTTAACTGAGGCTCCTGTATTTAATCTGGAAATCCTATGTCTAAAATGTTACCTCCCTTTTCTATTCTCTTCCCCCTTCTCCAACCCTCCCCTCCCTCTGGACTGACAAACACGGGGGAAAAAAAGCGAATCCACTTGTCTTAGGTGGGATCATGCTTGAGAAATCCATGTGACCATTCTGAATAGTCTCTAGGTGAGATCTCCTCTTTTCTTAGCTTTATTTCCCTGCCTGTATTAGTCACCATTCTCAAGAGAAACACAATCAATAAAGTATAAGTAGATAAATGGAAAGAGATTTATTATGAGGGATTGGCTCACACAATTATGGAGGCTGAGAAGTCCTATGATCTGTTTTCCTTAATTTATTTTCCCTGCAAGTATGCCTCAGTAATTCATCACTTTCACACGAATCCCAAACTCAGGCTCTGTTTTTAGGGTACCAAACCTAAGATAGCTGATGCCAGAAGTGGTCCTAGGAAGTAAACTCAATGACAAATATTCTAGAGGTGGAATATAAACTGACCAAAATACAGTAAGGATGGCATCTCTACTGGTAGGTGGAGTATTGATTGCCTCTGGCATGCTATAGGATTTCAGTTGCTGACTTTCACCACTAGTAAAGGAGAGCTGGTGAAGGCAACAGGGGGAAAGACAGGCACTAGCTGGTGCAATGTCTGGCTTTTAAGATGTATAAGAAAATAGTAACTAAGAAAACTGTGGAATTATGTTATTGCTAAGTGCCATTGATGCATTAAAAAAAGAAAACAGGCTCAACTGTATTTTTAATCAGTAATTTAGATTTTATTAATCATTATTTTATTTTATGTTTATTATTTATTATTTATTTATTTTTTGAGAAGGGGTTTCACTCTTGTTGCCCAGGCTGGAGTGCAAAGGCTTGATCTCGGCTTATCTCAACCTCAACCTCCTGGGTACAAGTGATTCTCCTGCCTCAGCCTCCCGAGTAGCTGGGATTACAGGCATGGGCCACCATGCCCGGCTAATTTTGTATTTTTAGTAGAGATGAGGTTTCTCCATGTTGGTTAGCCTGGTCTTGAACTCCAGACCTCAGGTGATCCGCCTGCCTTGGCCTCCCAAATTGCTGGGATTACAAGTGTGAGCCACCGCGCCTGGCCATTAATCATTATTTTAAAGAAAAATGTAAGAATCTGAGGACTTTATTGCTAGTCTTTAAAGGGGAATTCATCTTGTGTAGCCAGAGGAAATACTTAGCTGAAAACAAGGTATATGAGCTCATTATGAGAGTGGCAGACTTTCAAAGAAGGCTGAGGCTCAGTATGCCAAATCTGTGCCAAAATCAGGGCCCTGTTAGGAAAGACATGGAACCCTGAAATTTGAGATGAGAATATCTTGATAGCCCTGATTTTACAGATTTCTTGGGACACTCCAGGCAAGCAAAACTGTCTCACTCTCCCTTGTTAGAAGATAGACTCAGCCCCTACCTTGCTTGAAGACAATGCTCAGACTTCAAATGGGCTCCTTAAAGAAAACTTCTGCCCTTCTCAAGTTCAGGGCAAGGCCATACCATCTTCAACAGATAACTAGAGAGTTTTTGAAAAGTAGATCTTGACCTCCTACTGGGCCCTGCTAGAAATTGAGCATGATGGATGATCAGAAGGCTGAAGTCAGCTTCTCCAATGGGAAATACTGATCCCTCACCAGTTTCCAGAATTGAGCCAATTCTCCAAAGCAAAATTCACTGACTGAAGGAAGAATCTGCAACACTATAGCAAGTATCTATGTTGGTGATTTCTCCAGTCCTTCCCCAGACAAACTTATAGCCACGTATATGGTAACTTCATATTGGGGAAAGGTGAATATCCAAATTTCTTCCAGGGATGTTGGATATGCGATCTGCATTAATGCTAATGCAGAGATTCATACTATGTTCATAATGAGCCTGTTAGGATTCTTAGTTAGCTACAGGCAGTTAATAAATGGATAATGGCCCACGTCCACCTCATAGTGAGTCCACTGAAGCAGAGAAAGCTAAATATAGAACCAACTAGTTGTCACTTCTCCGGTCCAAAATACGTAAGTGGAACGGGCATGCTTAGTAGTTGGCACAGAATTGTTCCTTGACCTGTAGAGTAATAACTATTGTAGTGACAAAGGGCAAGGAGAAATCCTCAAAGCCAATTCATATATAATATAATATCCATAAGCAATACCTGCTATGAATGATAGAGTTCCCTGCCACCCTGAAATATGTAAGGATGCAAATATTGTGATACTCATCATATCTCTATTTAATTCATCGTAATTCATTAGCTTAGCTTGACAAAAATTGATTGTCAGAAAGTTAAGTAATTAATACTCCTAAATGGACCCGTGGTTCTAGATATGGTGTCAATTCTAGAGTAGGTTAAAACAGCCTATTGTGTGCAGTATAGAGTTCCATGATAAGGACAATGTATTACTTTCAGTTGCCATCAGGAAGGAGAAGAGAGAAGTTGTCATTCACCTGAACAGACAAGTGTATACACTGCCTCAAGTCCTGTCATAGTTGAGTCTGATAAAAACTGGACAGTCTAGACATTCTGGAAACATTACATTTGCTTACTATGTTGATGATATTATGATACTCATACCTAGTGATCAAAAAATGCTAAGTATTCTGGATGCCTTGGTAAGATACATGCGCTACAGTGGGAGAGGTAAAAACTTTCAGAAGTCAGGGACCTCTTACATTGGGAAATATTTGAAAGTCACATAGTCTGATGTGTACTGGGGCATCCACTCCAGGATACCTTGCAATTCCCACTTTTTCTACCAGAAAAAAAAAACAAAAACATAATGACTGGTAAGCCCTTTTAGGGTTTGAACAGCTTATTCTACACGTGGGGTTCCTCCTTTGACCCATTTAACAGTTAACCTGAAAGACTGACTGTGCCTCTAAGCAGGAAATGGCTCTACTGTAGGTTCAGCTGTATAAGTAGCCCTGTATTTTGGGATATGCAATCCAGAAGACTCTATGTTATTAGAGTTATCCATGTTTAAAAAGATGGGTGGGGCCTCTGACAAACAACAGTAGAAGTGTCACAACACAGACCCATAAGACTCTGGCAGAAGAGATATCTTTAGCAGAGAACTCTCCACATGGGGAAAATAGATCCTGTGCTGCTACAGGTCCCTACTAGAAAGTCTCTGATCATGTACTTTGAGTGCCCATGTAGCCATAATTACCCATAGTTAGCTGTCATGGCCACCAAATCATATGTTTAGGCAGGCCCAGTTAAAAACAATTATAAAATGGAAGCATTACTGCTTGAAGAATGCTTAAGGGCAAAACTAAGATATAAAGGGCAAAGCAAGCTACAAACAATTGGTCTGGAGCCCCATGTTATTTACCACCTAATGCCTCTTACTCAACCCATGCCAGTGTCACATAGGTACCACTCATGATGAGCTGATGAAGGAGAAAATAACATCATGCTTGATCAGCCTGTGGGTAGTATCAGCTTGTTACATGGGCTGAAGTAAAATATAGATTCCATATCCTACTTTTAATATGATTCTGAAAGAAAATGGTGAGGGAAAAATTCTTTCAATAGGTCAAGCTTTAGGCAGTACATTTGATTATTCTCTTAACTTAAAAGTAGCCCATTGTAAGGATATGCATAGGCTTATTGGTAGTGAAAAACAGATTTGCTACATAGTAAAGGGCCACATATCAGTCAAAGGTAGAAGACAGAATACAGAACATGTACTAGTAATTTGCACAGGGAATTTTTAATAAAAATATTCACTAATAACAGGGATTAATTACCAAGTAGTACAGTTGAACTCTATAGAATATGGAAATAGAAAATACAAAGAATAGCCACTACCTCTAGGACTGAGGTAGAGCATGGAAGGAAAGAACCAACTTGGAAGAGTGTTCTAGAGAGAGGCCGAGATTTAAACTTCATTGGAAAGGATGTGGCTGGGAAGTATTGCATGGTGCAGAAATTCTCTGAAATGCCATAGGAGAAACTGCCCACTGGAGGGCCAATCCGACCCTAGAGGAAACTGACTAAGATGGCAGGTTATTGCTGAAACTCGCTGGCAAACCACTCTCGGGAATGCTGTCGAAACTTTCTAAGACTCCACCCTCTGGACTGCTGATAAAACAGGTTGGAAAGCTGTCCTCAAGGGTGCTAGGAAAATTCAGAGTGAACGTCACTGGGAAGGTATAACTGCGTGTTTCACATGTCGCTGGCCATCACATAGCATAGAATCAAAAAAGAAGAGAGCACACCAGAGCCAGAGGAAGAAAAGCTCCTTCCTCCTAGAGCGTCCCTGAAGTGCTCTCAACTGATAAAGACTAACATTGTGCCTGCTGGCAAAGGAGAAGTATTTACAAGCTTCAGCTTGAGTATCACAAAGCAGAATAAAGATAGGTAGATTTTGAGATTTGATGCAGTAAATTGATAACCGAAATAGGCCTGGAAGAAACAACATTGGAAGATTGCAAACAAGGATGTCTGAGGAAAAGACCTGTGATTCTAATTATGGGAGGGGGCAGCAAGTGTGAGGATATTTTTTAATCAAAGTCGAATGCTTGCAAGAGAACATCCATTAGAGAAGATGCCCCAAACAACCAAGTAGTCAAAATGGCATGGCTAACTGATGTCAGCCAGCCCCTCTATTTGGACACCATAGCGCTTATGCAGTGGGTTCATAAGTAAAGCAGCCACAGTGGCTGAAACGTAGACTGTCTATGAGCTCAACTGCATTGGAACTGTTTTACCAAGGCTGATCAGTCCACTGCCACTGCTAAATGTGCAGCCATCCAGTGACAAAGAACAATGCTGAGTCCTTGATATGACACCATTACTTTAAGAGATCAAGCAGTCATTTTGTGGTACATTAATTATATCAGATACTTTCAATATTAATACATTCCAGGTATGGATTTCCCTTTTTTACCTGTTATATGGAATCCTATATAAGATCACACCAGAATTAGGGGTATACTTTATAGAAAAGAATGTGGAAAGAGAAACATGAACATAGAACCAACTATTTTAACATACAGAGCACCATTCAAAAGCTGCTGGCTTCATAAAACATTGGAAGCGCCTCTTGAATGTGTCAGCTTGGAGAAGACATTCTGAGAGTGGGAATACCATCATAAACAATGTGGTATACACTGTAAACCACTGGCCGTCATATGTAGTGTTACCAGTAGTTGAATACATAGGTTCAGGAACCAAGAGCTGAAAGTTGGTATGGTTCCACTCACCGTCACTCCCTATGACTCACTTAGGGAACTGTGTGTTCTTGCTGAAAATTTAGATGCAGTTTGTCAAGAGGACTTTATCTAAGAGATGTTGATATTTTACTAAAAAGCATAGTAAGTGTTCCGTGGAAATAAAAGTCTGATTGCTGCTCCTCATGTCAATAGACCAGCAGACTGTCAGGGGCAATTGACCCAGACATTTAAGAGAGGGTAGGATCACTGCTATATAAAGGAGACGTCACAGAATATATTTCGCACTCTGATGATTCACTGAAGCATCTATTTATGCTTGCATGGCATTTTTTTTAAAACCTATATATCTTGACATAATTTTAGACTTATACTGGAGTTGCAAAAATAGTACAGAAAGTTTCTATGTATATTTCATATTAACTTACTCTAGTATTAGCATCTTACATACATAATACCATTCTCAAAACTAAGTAATTAACATAGGTACAATGCTATCAACTAAACTACAAACTTTAATTGAATTTCACTACTTTTCGTCACTAGTAGATTTTTACTAGTTTGTTCTTTTTTGAAATTCAATGTGAGACCCCACATCACATTTAATTTTCATGAATTCCTTATTCTCCTCCACTCTGTGACAGTTCATCGTTTCCATGATCTTAACACTTGAAAAGTAGGTCAGGTATTTTGCAGAGCGTTTCTCATTTGGGATCATCTGAACATCTGACTGGGTTTGTGGATTTTGGGGAAGAATGCCACAGAGATGTTATGCCCCTCTCATTGAATCACATTAAGGAGCACATGATATCAATTGTCTTATTACTTATTACTGGTGACATTGAACTTGATTACTTGTTTCAGGTGATGTCTGTTAGAGTTCTCCACTGTAAAATTATCTTTCTACATTTCCAGACTGTTCATTACACAAGCATTACTAGAACCAGCCCATCTTCAAGGGGAAGATAATTATGTTTCACCTCCTGGAGGGAGAAATATCAAAAATTGGTAAACATATGTTTCAAAAAACCACCATGGTAATTAATAAATAGAGGAAGACACTTTGTGGCAATGTAAATACCTATTTTTCTTCCATTTTCACCCACTAATTGTATTGTTCATCAATTCATTTTGCCTGCAGAAATTATTGCTGTGCTGCTCTTCTCCAGTGTTTTTCTATTTTTATTACTTCTACTTCCATTAATTGGAATGCTTCTTTAAGTAAGAATTGTCTCATTTCCCCATTTATTTATTTACCTTATTATTTATTTACATCAGTATAGACTTGTTGATATTTAATGTTTGGATTATAATCCAATTCTATCATTTCATTGTTCAAATTGTTCCAGCTGTGGCCTGTGAGCGCTCCTTCAGGCCAGCTTCTGTATCCTACTGTCTTTTATTTTTTAGCATTTTATTACTTTCTGTCATTTCTGTTTTTAATTATAAATGGCAATAACAGCAACCACAGCCTGATGAAGTCATGGCAAATAGGGGCTCAAAACCTTTAGTCACCCCACTCACCAAACCATTTGGAGAGTAGTGCCTATCTAGCAGAAGGGAAGTCTAATAGCTGTGGTAGACTGAGATGATGCTACAAGACTAACTGCTGACCCACCGGGATCAGTTGGTTGCATTTCTTGCTGTAAACCCTTTTCTTATAAATGTTTCCAAAAATTGTGAGCAAGTAAGATGCCTGGATGAAGTAAACTTAGTTAGAAAAGAGAGTGAATCTGAGTCATTCAAGGGGTGGTATTTACGGATGCTGTTGTTACACCATCCAGCCCCCTTCATTGCTACCCTCATTCCCCCCAGCTGAACTGAGTGTTGATTACTAATGGTGCAAAGGATTCTCTCAGTTTAATGCAAGCTTCCTCATCCAGATGTTAGATAACTGCTCACCAGCAAGCAAACAGTGATGGAATGACATAGAGGTACAAACTATTGACCCCTTGCTTCGAGTTGAGACCAAATCAGCGGTCTAATTTGTGTCCCAGATTTCCCTGTGCATCAAGGCTAAGGTAGAATTCAATTGAGAACACATGCATGCTTATTTTTCTTCTCCTGCCTTTATTCTGTTTCTCTCACTTATCTTCTCTTAAGCACATGACTCAATAAGGCACTTTAATGAGAATCCCTACCTTAAATATAAATAACTGACCTAAATAGATAGGAAGAGTAGCAATACCTGCTTAGTGAATATTCTGTTTTCAATGTCTTAACTATTAAACATAATTCTGATTAGGCCACCCCTATTCAAATCCACCCTTTGTCCTTTCTTCTTCTTCACCCAATATGTTCACCTATTCTCTTTATTTTACCTCCATGGGTATCTCAGTCCTTGTCAGTTCTCTTCATTCCTACCATAATTGATTCACATGTGTAACCTGGTATACCAAATGTCTCTGGTGTCTTCCTTCCTATTCCACCTAAGCTTTACTCACAGAATGATTTCCTCCATGAAAATAATCATCAAATATTCTTACTATGCTCTATTACTCCATTTTATGCATGGCCATAGTGAGACCAAATCATTAATTGAATAGCTACCAACAGCCAGTACATTTCCAGATGCTTTACCTAAATTATAACAGTTAATTGGCATAAATCATCATTTTTATCTTTAGGAATCAGTACAATTTCTGAAAAACACACAGGGATGAATGAATGAAAAGGGGAATAAAATAAGGGAAATGTTTTATTTATCTGAAGGAAAAGTCATAAACGAAATTGATGAACAGAAAAGAAATTCTGTCACCATCATGTTAAGTGCTTTCTTGTGCTGGCACAGAGAGTTTAGGCCAATGATTTCAAAGTGTGGTGCAGGGACCCCAGCATTGCCCTGACAGCTAATGAAATGTGCAAAGCAATGACGGGGGTCCCATACTCCTGTGAAGCCAGACATTAACATTATTTGAAAACAAGTAAAGCAATGTTCCTCTTCTCAATAAATATTTTTTTATTTTGAAAATAAAATCCTTTTTTTTAACAATGTTGTGTTTATGTTCGTTTGTATTTTTTCCTTCTAAAATAAATAAATAATATACATATATTTAATTGCTCAGTTTTAATTTTAATCAACAAAAGTTTTTCTGGATCATCAATAAATTGGAAGACCACAGAATAGGCTCGGAGACCAAAAAGTTAAGAACTACTGGTTTAGGTCAATTGCTCGATTTTAATTATGTATTAATGGTGAAGGGGAGAATAAGCAGTTTTATTCTTAGCACAATATTTTTCCATATTAAAACTATATCCCATGATATATGTGTGTGTATATATATGTGTATATGTATATAGATATATATGTAAATATATATATATATATATTTCTGAAGTGTTTCAGTGTCTTTAATTTTAATTTAACTTAAAATTATAGTATACCAGCTCAGAACTACTCCCGTGTCCCCAAACACTCACAGGTCCTACTTTTACAGAAGTGTTTCAAAAGTACACTTGCAGAGATTACAAAACCAGCCTATGATTTTAACGCTTGAAACTTTAAAAGTGATAGAAAATTTTGTGATTATATCTTTTTTAATATCTAAGATATTAGATATAAGATATAATCATATATCTTAGATATATTAAATATTAATCTAATATATTAAACATATAAGTAGAGATTTAAAATATTTTTGAAAAAACATAAGTCGCTTTCAATTTGAGAAACTTCCATTATAAAGTTTTTTTAATTCTGCATTTTATCTTGGAATATAGATATAGCATTTCAAGAACAACAAGACTAGGATTGCCATTTATTGTAGTTTTGTTTGTTTGTTTGTTTGTTTGTTTTGGAGATGGAGTCTCGCTCTGTCTCCCAGGCTAAAGTGCAGTGGCGTGATGTTGGCTCACTGCATCCTCTGCCTCCTGGGTTCAAGCAATTCTGCCTCAGACTCCCGAGTACCTGGGACGACAGATGCATGCTGCCACACCCGACTAATTTTTTGTATTTTAGTAGAGATGGGGTTTCACTGTGTTGCCCAGGCTGTTCTCAAACTCCTGAGCTCAGGCAATCCACCCTCCTCAGCCTCCTAAAGTGCTAGGATTACAGGCATGAGCCACTGCGCCAGGCCCATTTTTTGTAGTTTTAATAGAAAAAAATTGTATTGAGTTTGAAATTTCATTGGTGATTTATTTGTGATTCAATATATGTAAACACAAATGTATGAGTCACTGTTGATTTTTAAGGTATATCCAGCATTTATAATGTAGTTTCCTAAATAATTTTGAAATTGAAAATCAAACAGACATAATATTTCATACACTCAGGAGTATTAATATATTCAACAATATTTATGTGCGTAAAACTCTAGATCCAGGCTTACTTATAACCTCAGTGAGAATGTGTTGCTCTGTATTTGAAATCAAAATATAAGCCTATCAAGAAGTAACAAGCAATAACTAATGACTAATTTTACTTTAAATTTATAGTTATTTTTATTAGAGGATAAAATAATAACTTCAACAATCAGAATACAAGACAAACAAATGCTAAACTTTTCCTCTCTATTATTTGGGTTGGTTTTGTTTTCAGAGGAAATTCTTTCCTTGAACAATAGGAAATGAGAACATGGTAAATGAACTAATTTGGTAAAAGTTTTGCTACTGACATTTTCATCTAAAACTGAGAATAACTCACTGCCAGTTTTTATCAGATTTTTAAAATTAGTTTTTAAAGTACTTCAAGGTGAGTATTAGAAATTGTGATAAAGTTGACATGGTATTAAGAGGTGCATGTGAATAAGTTTAATGGCGATAATGGGCCTAACAAGGGAGGAATGCCTGAATCCTGCCCCAAGTAAGCAAATCTGCCACCCAAAGTCTTTCTGGGAGTTTACGGACAGGGGATCAAGAAAACTAAAATAACATATTATTATTTTATTGAGCTTAGTCCAAAATTCCACTTAGATTTTGAACAAGTTGTACTGGGCTCTGTTTAAATTACTTTAAAATCTATTCCAGGGAGATCTCAGGAGCTCCTTGAAATCATGAGAGTTGCAATTATTGCTCTATTTCTCAGGACTTCCAAAACCAGTGTGTACATTTGGCTTTCACCAGTCTGATGAGAAGCATATTGAGCACTAGCCTTGGACTGGTTAGTGGGCCATGTAAGAGGAAACAGGGTGTTGGGAAGAAAGACTGAAAGAGGTAATTTGACCCAAAGCCTAAGCCACATGTTTATCTTAGACCAGGACAGCAGCCTAAAGCCAGCTCCCAAACTGACAAGAAAAGGCCAAGGGACCAATCAACACCATACTTCTGTGAAATTTTTGGAGGGAGGAGGTTCAGAAAGGTTTCCCCAATTAATCTCATAAATGACTGCCTGACTTTAGGTTTTAGAACCTTTTATGTGGTTTTCTGCATTTTTAAATTTCTTTGAAAACCACCCTTCTTGTAAACATGCCTAATCAAGGCTCTATGATATGACTTATTCATATTAATATCTGCTATCCTTGAACAGTGGGAAGGAAAAACAATGATGGAGAAGCATTGTTTCTGTTTGTTTTTTGTTTTTTAATTTCTTAATGCTTTTCAACCACATGTAGTTACTTGGATACCTTTAGTGAATTAGAGCTCTAACTGTCCATTTTAGGGGGAAAATGAAATCAGAAAAGCAATGCTTAAACTTTTGAAGTCACTTCCTAGATCCTTCCTGCTACACCTCTATGACTCTCTCCTGCTAGTTCTGACATCCATGATCTCAAGATCTTTTGATTATCCCTCCTTGGCACCTCCAGAAGCTTCAGACCTGGTTCAAAACAAAACATTGTTTAATCACAAGGCCAACTTACACATTGCACTGCCAGTTGACCTATATTTTATTTATCCTTTTGTTTTTATTCACCTGTGTTACCCAAACAAGCACACCAATACCCAAACCCTGCCTTTAACACAGAGAAATGGAAGTTTAAAAAATTAGATCATTTCACTCTTGTAATTACATTAATTTAAGATTCAAATTCTAAACTTTCCTCTAAATCACTCCCACCATTTTCTTTTGGCCCAGGTCAGAGGGATTTTATGCAAGAACAGCTATAAAGCCCACAGCAGGAGGTGTAATTGAAAGAGTATACCAACTCAGAACTATTTACCATGTCCGCAAACACACACAAGTTCCAGTTTTGCAAAGAAATTTTCAAAAGGACACTTGCAGACATTGTAAAACCAGTCTTTGATTTAAACCTACGTAACATATAGGCAAATTCTTAAATGCTACTTCTTTAAATTGTATAATCCAAATATAATCTCTTAATACAATCCTATCTGAGCAAAAATAATAGTTCTGAGTTCTAAAATATAGTAAATAATATGTTGTGTAATGTTGTTTTTATTGGCTATAGGCTATAGATGAAGCAGCACTACCTACAAGAAAACAGTCAAGACAATGGAATTCTTGGTTTATAAGAGCCAATTTTCATTAGTCTATGAATGTCTATATTGTGTTCTATGAATGTTGTTATATAATTAATTCTGCCCCCCCATCCCATTTATATGTTGAAGTCCTAACAGCCTCCAGCACCTCAGAATGTGACCTCATTTAGATATAGAGTTACCGCACAAGTAATTAGTTAAGTCATGCTTGAGTAGTATGGGCCCCTGGTCCAACATTACCAGTTTCCTTATGAAGAGGGGAAATGTGAAGATAGACATGAACACAGGGAGAATGCAATGTGAAGATAAAGACAAGATCTGGATGATGATTCTACATGCCAAGGAATGCTAAAGATTGCCAGAAAACCACCAAGAGCAAAAGACTAGATTCTTCTGTACAGCACTCAGAAAGGACCAATTCTACGTGGAGCAAGAGGGTAGAATACAAGGCTCCACTAGGCCAAGTGCGGTGGCTCATGCCTGTAATCCCAGCACTTTGGGGGGCCAAGGTGGGTGGATCATCTGAGTTCAGGAGTTCTAGACCAGCCTGGCCAACATGGTGCAACCACATCTCTACTAAAAATACAAAAATTAGCAGGGCTTGGTGGTGCGTGCCTGTAGTCCCAGCTACTTGGGAGGCTGAGACAGGAGAATCGCTTGAACCCAGGAGGCAAGGGTTGCAGTGAGCAGAGATTGTGCCACTGCACTCCAGCCTGGGTGACAGAGTAAGACTCCATCTCAAAAAACAAAAGGAAAAAAAAGGCTCCACTAATCATTCCCCACACCAGGACACCAATTTAACAACTATCTACACAGAAAAAACCTTCATAAGGGCCAAAAACCAGGTGAGTACTCATAGTACCTGGTTGTAACTTCATATTGCTGAAAGAGGCACTGAAAATATAGAAAAACCAGGCCTGAACCACTGATGCCACCCCTCCCCTACCCCTAGCAGCAGTGGCATGGTGCAAAGAGTGTCTCCAGGCACTGGAGGAGGAAGAACACAGTGGGTATGAGGCATTGAACACAGTGCTGTACTGTTAAAGAGGAAAGGAAAATTGAATCAAACTCAGCTGACTCCTGACCAAGGAGGGATCATTTAAACCAGCCCTAGCCACAGGAGAATTACCCATTCTAGAGGCTGGAACTTGAGTTCCTGCAAACCTCGCCACTGAGGGCCCAAGTACTCTGTGTCTTCAGATAAATTTGAAAGGCAATCTAGGCCATAAAGACATAAAGACTGCAACTCATAGATGAGTCCTAGTGCTGAACTAGGCTGAGAGACAGTGGACTGAGGGGGCATGTGACATATTGAGACACTAGCTAGGGTGGCTAAAGGAATGCCACTGGTATCACTTCCCCTAACCCCAGGTTGCCCCTGTTTGGCTCCAAAAGAGATACCATCCTGGCTGGGCATGGTGGCTCACGCCTGTAATACCAACACTTTGGGAGGCCAAGGTGGGCTGATCACTTGAGGTCAGGAGTTCAAGACCAGCCTGCCCAACGTGGCGAAACTCTGTCTCTACTAAAAATACAAAAATTAGCCATGTGTAGTGGTGCATGCCTGTAATCCCAGCTACTCAGGAGGCTGAGGCAGGAGAATCGCTTGAACCCAAGAGGCAGAGGTTGCAGTGAGCTGAGATACTGCCACTGCACTCCAGCCTGGGTAACAAAGTGAGACTTTGTCTAAAAAAAAAAAAAAGAGATACCATACTTCTACTTGAGGAGAGCAGAGGGATTGGTGGGGAGGACTGTCTTGCATCTTGGATACCAGCTAAGCCACAGCAGGACAGGGCGGCAATCAGAGTTGTGAGAGCCCCGTTCTAGGCCTCCCAGATGACAGTCCTAGACACACCTTGGGATAGAAGGAAAACTATTGCCTTGAAGGAAAAAGACTCAGTCATGGCAACATTAATCATCTGCTAACTCGAGAGCCCTTGGGCCATGAATAGCCAGCAGCAATACCCAGGTACTATGTTGGGGGCTTTGTATGAGCCTCTGAGAATTGCTGGCTTCAGGTACCAGCACAGCCCACAGGCATGTAGAGCATCAAGCAAGCTCTTGGGCTCCCTGATTCCAGGACTTGACTCTTGGATGGCATTTCTGGACCACCCTGGGCCAGAGGGGAGCCCACTGCTCTGAAGGTTGAGTCCCAGGCCAGGCAGCATTCTCCATGAGCTGACTTAAGAGACCTTGGGTTGTGTACACATACCCTAGAACTTAAAGTATATTTATGTTAAAAAAAAAAAAAGAAAGAAAGAAAGAAAGAGACCTTGGATCTTAAGGGAACATTAACAGTAGTCTGGCAATACTCCTCATGGCCTGGGGTTGCAGTGCCTACAGGGTGAGGGTCCTCTGACTTTGAAAAGGGGAGGGAAGACTCAGAAAGACTGCATCCTGTGGTTTGAGTGCCAGCCCAGCCAGAGTACAATAGAACATCAGGTAGACTTATAAGGTTTTTGATGCTAGTTCCTGACATTCTGATGGCAACTCTGGACCCATGCAGGGCCTGGAGACCTCACTACCCTGAAAGGAAGAGTACAGGCCTGGCTGGCTTTGCAACCTGCTAATTGCAAGGCCTCAGGGCCTTGAGGGAACATAGGCAGTAGCCAGGAAGTGGTGACAGCAGGCTTTGTGTGAGATCCAGTTCTGTGATGGCTTCAGATCTGACCCAGCACAGTCATACTGATGTTGGCAACAAAGGTGCTTGTGTCATTCCAACCCCAGTTTTAGGTAGCTCAGAGAAGAGACAGAGAGACTCTGTTTGTTGGGAAGAAAATAAGGGACGAGAACGAGAGTCACTCCCTAGTAATCCAGAGAATTCTCCCAGATGTTGTTCAGGATCATCAAGTTGGTTCCTCTATGAGTCTGTAAGAACCACAGCATTACTGGGCTTGGAGTACCCCCTAAAGCAAATACAGTGTAGATCACAACACCCAAGTCTTTGCAAATATCTTGAAAGCCTTTCCATGAAGTAGGACTAAAAATAAGCCCAGAGAGTGAAGACTACAACAAATACCTAACTCTTCAACATCCAGACACCAAAGAATATCTGCTAGGATCAGCGCCATGCAGGAAAACATGACCTCACTAAATGAACTAAATAAGAAATCAGAGACCAAGCCTGGAAAAACAGAGCTATATGACATTTCAGACAGAGGATTTAAAATAGCTGTGTTGAGGAAACTCAAAGAAGTTCAAGACAACACAGAGAAGAAATTCAGAATTCTATCAGATAAATTTAACAAAGAGATTGAAATAATTTTTTAAAAAATAAAGCAGAAATTATGGAGCTGAAAATGCAATTGACATAGTAAAGAATGCATCAGAGTCATTTAATAGCAGAACAGATCAAGCAGAAGAAAGAATTAGTGAGCTAGAAGACAGCCTATTTGAACATGCACAGTTAGAGGAGACAAAATAAAAGAGAATTAAAAACAGTGAAGCAAACCTACGGGATCTAGAAAATAGCCTCAAAAGGGCAAACCTAAGAGTTACTGGCCTTAAAGAGGAGGTAGAGAAAGAGATAGGGGCAGAAAGTTTATTCAAAGGGATAATAACAGAGAACTTTCCAAACCTAGAGAAATATATCAATAACCAAGCACAAGAAGGTTATAGAACACTAAGTAGATTTAACCCAAAGAAGATAACACAAGACATTCAATAATAAAACTCCCAAAGGTCAAAGATAAAGAAAGGATTCTAAAAGCAGCAAGAGAACACGTAACATATAATGGAGCCCCAATACATCTGTCAGCAGACTTTTTAGTGGAAACTTTCAGGCCAGGTAAGAGTAGCATGACATATTTAAAGGGCTGAAGAAAAAAGACTTTTACCCTAGAGGAGTATACCTGGTGAAAATATCCTTCAAATGAGAAGGATAAACAAAGAATTTCCCAGACAAACAAAAGCTGAGGAATTTCATTAATGCTAGATGAGATCTACAAGAAACGTTAAAGGAAGTACTTCAATCAGAAGGAAAAGGACATTAATGGGCAACAATAAATGATCTGCATATACAAATCTCATTGGTAATAGAAAAACACAAAATACTATGACACTGTAACTGTGGTGTGTAAACTACTCTTATGCTAAGTAGAAAGAATAAATGCTGAACCAATCAAAAATTATAACTACTACGACTTTTTAAGACATAGTACAATAATATGTAAATAGAAACAACAAAAAGTTTAAAAGCAAGGAGACAAAGTTAAGGCATAGAATTTTTATTAGTTTTCTTTTAGCTTGTTACTTTGCTTATGCAAATAGTGTTAAGTTGTTATCAGGCTGAAGTAATGGATTATAAGATAGTATTTGTGAGCCTCATGGTAGCCATAAACCAAAATAACATACAATGGAGACACAAAAAATTAAAAGCAAGAAACTAAATCATATCACCAGAGAAAATCACCTTCACTAAAAGCAGATAGGAAAGACAGAAAGAAGGAAGAGACAACCACAAAACAGCCAGCAAATAAATTAACAAAACGGCAGGATTAAGTCCTTACTTACCAATAATAACATTGAATGTAAATGGACTAAATTCTCCAATCAAAAGACATACACTGGCTAAATGGATAAAAAACAAGATCCATTTATCTGTTTCCTACGAGAAACACACTGTAACTGTAAAAGCACACATACACTGAAAACACATACACTGAAAATAAAGGGATGGGAAAAAACAGCAGGAGTCACTATATTTATATTACAGGAAATAGATTTCAAGACAACTATAAGAAGAGACAGAGAAGGTCACTAAATAAAAGTAGTTTATTCAACAAAAGGATATAAAAGTTTTAAATATATATGCAACTAACACTGGAGCACCCAGGTATATAAAGCAAATATTATCAGAGATAAAGGCAGAGATAGGCCCTGATATGGTTTGGCTCTGTCCCCACCCAAACCTCATTTTGAATTATAATTCCCATAATTCCCATGTGTTGGGGGAGGGACCTAGTGGGAGATAATTGAATCATGGGAGCATTTCCCCCCGTATTGTTCTCATGGTAGTAAATAAGTCTCACAAGATCTAATGGTTTTATACGGGAAAACCCATTTTACTTGGCTCTCCTCTCTTTTCTTGCAACCATGTGAGCTCTGTCACTTGCCTTGTGCCATGATTGTGAGGCCTCCCCAGCAACATGGAACTGGGAGTCCATTAAAACTCCTTTTCTTTTTTTTTTTTTTTTTTTTTTTTTTGGTTGAGTTGGAGTCTCGCTCTGTCACCCAGGCTGGAGTGTAATGTTGTGATCTTGGGTCACTGCAGCCTCTGCCTCCTGGGTTCAAGTGATTCTCCTGCCTCAGCCTCCTGAGTAGCTGGGTTTACAGTTGTCTGGCACCATGCCTGGCTAACTTTTGTATTTTTAGTAGAGACAGGGTTTCACCATGTTGATCAGGCTGGTCTCAAACTCCTGACACCCTGATCTACCTGCCTTGGCTTCCCAAAGTGCTAGAAACCTCCCTTTCTTATAAATTATCCAGTCTCAGGTATGTATTTATCAGCAGCATGAAAGCAAACTAATACAGTAAATTGGTACCACGAGTGGAACACTGCTGTAAAGATACCTGAAAATGTGGAAGTAACTTTGAAACTGGGGAACAGACAGAGGTTGGAACAGTTTGGAGGACTCAGAAGAAGACAGAAAAACGTGGGAAAGTTTGGAACTTCCTACAGACTTGTTCAATGGCTTTGACCAAAATGCTGATAATAATATGGACCATGAAATTCCAGTTGAGGTGGTCTCAGATGGAGATGAGGAAGTCGTTGGAAACTGGAGTAAAGGTCACTCTTATTATGTTATAGTAAAGAGACTGGTGGCATTTTGCTCCACTTTAGAGATTTGCAGAACTTTGAACTTGAGAGAGATGATTTAGGGTATCTGGCAGAAGAAATTTCTAAGCAGCAAAGCACTCAAGAGGTGACTTGGATGCAGTTAAAAGCATTCAATTTTAAAAGGGAAACAGAGCATAAATGTTCAGAAAATTTGCAGCCTGACAATGAAATAGAAAAGAAAAGTCCATTTCCTGAGGAGAAATTTAAGCCAGCTGCAGAAATTTGCATAAGTAATGAGAAGCCAACGGTTAATCACCAAGACAATGGGTAAAATGTCTCCGGGGCATTTCAGAGACCTTTGAGGCAACATCTCCCATAACAGACCTGGAGACCTAGGAGGGAAAAATGGTTTCATGGTCCAGGCCCAGGGCCCCCCTGCTGTGTGCAGCCTAGACACTTGGTATCCTGGGTCCCAGATCCTCTAGCCATAGCTAAAAGGGCCAAGGTAGAGCTCAAGACATGGCTTCAAAACCAGACAAAGATACATTTCAAAAAGACCAATATCTCCAGTGAATATTGATGCAAAAATTCTCAACCCAATACTAGCAAACCAAATTCAACAATAGTTAGAAAGATCATTTATCATGACCAAATGGGATTTATCCCTATGATGCAAGGATGGTTCAATATACACAAATCAATCAATGTGATATATCATATAAATGGAAAGAAGGATAAAAATTATATGATAATTTCAGGTGATGCTGTAAAAGCATTGGATAACAGTCTACATACATTAATCATAAAAAATCTCAAAAAACTAAGGTTAGAAGGAACATACTTCAACATAATAGAAGCCATATATGACAGACATATAGCTAGTGTCATACTGAATGGGGAAATACTTAAAGCCTTTCCTCTAAAATCTAGAACACAACAAGGATGCCCACTGTCACCACTATTATTCAGCATAATACTGGAAGTCCTAACTAGGGCAATCAGATGAAAGAAAGATATAAAGAGCAGTCAAATTGGAAAAGAATAAGTCAAACCATCCTTTTTTGCAAATGATATGATCTTATACTTGGAAAAACCTAAAGACTACATTAGAAAACTGTTAGAACTGATAAATTCAATAAAGTTTCAGTATACAAAAATCAACATAAAATTCAGTTGCATTTCTATATTCCAATAGTGAACAATGTGAAAAGAAATTAAGAAAGTAATCTCATTTACAATAGCCACAAATAACTTTAAATACCCAGGAGTTCACTTGACCAAAGACATGAAATATCTCTATAATAAAAACTATAAAACAATCATGAAGGAAATTGAAGAGAACACCAAAAAATGAAAAATATTCCATGTTCATGGACTGGAAGAATCAGTATTGTCAAAAATGTTCATACTATCCAAAGCAATCTATGTATTCAATGCAATCTTTATCAAAATGCCAATGACATCCTTCATAGAAACAGAAAAAAAAATAAATTTTATATGGAACCACAAAAGACCCAGAATGGCCTTAGGTATCCTAAGCTAAAAGAACAAAACTGGAGGAATTGCATTACCTGACTTTAAATGGTACTACAGAGATGTAGTAACCAAAACAGTAAAGCACTGGCATACCAACTGACACGTAAACCAATGGAACAGACTAGAGAACCCAGAAAATAATCCACACACCTGGCTGGGTGTGGTGGCTCATGCCTGTAATCCCAGCACTTTGAGAGGCTGAGGCAGGCAGATCACGAGGTCAGGAGATTGAGACCATCCTGACCAACACGGTGAAACTCCGTCTGTACCAAAAATACAAAAAATTAGCGAGGTGTGGTATCGGATGCCTGCAGCCCCAGCTACTCGGGAGGCTGAGGCAGGAGAATGGCACGAACCTGGGAGGCGGAGCTTGCAGTGAGCCGAGATCATGCCACTGCCCTCCAGCCTGGGCAACAGAGCGAGACTCCGACTCCATCTCAAAAAAACAAAACAAAGTAAAAATCCACACACCTAGAGTGAACTCATTTTCAGGAAAGTTACCAAGAACATACACTGGGGAAAAGACAATCTGTTCAATAAATGGTGATGGAAAAACCAAATATCCATATGTGGAAGAAAGAAACTAGATCCCTAGATCCCTTCTTCTTCTTTTTTTTTTTATTATTATTATACTTTAAGTTTTAGGGTACATGTGCACAATGTGCAGGTTAGTTACATATGTATACATGTGCCATGCTGGTGTGCTGTACCCATTAACTCGTCATTAAGCATTAGGTATATCTCCTAAAGCTATCCCTCCCCCCTCCCCCTCCCCCCACCCCACAACAGTCCCCAGAGTGGGATGTTCCCCTTCCTGTGTCCATGTGTTCTCATCGTTCAATTCCCATCTATGAGTGAGAACATGAGGTGTTTGGTTTTTTGTCCTTGCAATAGTTTACTGAGAATGATGATTTCCAATTTCATTGGTGTCCCTACAAAGGACATGAACTTATCATTTTTTATGGCTGCATAGTATTCCATGGTGTATATGTGCCACATTTTCTTAATCCAGTCTATCATTGTTGGACATTTGGGTTGGTTCCAAGTCTTTGCTATTGTGAATAGTGCCGCAATAAACATACGTGTGCATGTGTCTTTACAGCAGCATGATTTATAGTCCTTTGGGTATATACCCAGTAATGGGATTGCTGGGTCAAATGGTATTTCTAGTTCTAGATCCCTGAGGAATCGCCACACTGACTTCCACAATGGTTGAGCTAATTTACAGTCCCACCAACAGTATAAAAGTGTTCCTATTTCTCCACATCCTCTCCAACACCTGTTGTTTCCTGACTTTTTAATGATTGCCATTCTAACTGGTGTGAGATGGTGTGAGATCCCTTCTTCTAACCATATACAAAAATCAAATAAAAATAGATTAAAGACTTTAAGACCTCAAACCATGAAACTACTACAAGAAAACTTTAGAGAAAATCTTCAGGACATTGGTCTGGACAAAAATTTCTTGAGCCATACCTCATAAGCACAGGCAACCAAAGGAAAAGCAAACAAATGGGATTATATTAAGTTAAAAAGCTTCTGTACAGCAAAGAGTACAATCAAAAAAGTGAAGAGACAACCTAAGGAATGGGAGAAAATATGTGTGCCAACTACCCATCTGAAAAAAAAAGATTGATAACCAGAATATATATGGAGCTGCAACAAATCTATAGGAAAGAAAATCTAATAATTCAATCAAAAAATGGGGAAAATATTTGAATAGATAGTTCCCAAAAAAAGAAATACATGGCAAATGGCCATATGAAAAGATGGTCAACATCATTGTTCATCAGAGAAATGCAAATCAAAGCTGCAATGAGGTATCATCTCACCCCAGTTAAAATGGCTTATATTCAAAAGACAGGCAATCACAAATGCTGGTGAGGGTATGAAGAAAAGGGAACCCTCATACACTGTTGGTGGGAATGTAAATTAGTACAACCACTATAGAGAATAGTTTGAAAGTTCCTCCAAATACTAAAAATAGAGCTACCATGTAATTCAGCAATCCC
The DNA here is from genome assembly GCF_028885625.2 of Pongo pygmaeus. Classification (NCBI taxonomy): domain Eukaryota; kingdom Metazoa; phylum Chordata; class Mammalia; order Primates; family Hominidae; genus Pongo; species Pongo pygmaeus. The sequence continues at coordinate 141,592,741 of NC_072378.2, read as the reverse complement.
ACAGGTGGGTATATATCAAAAAGAAAGAAAAAGTGTATTAAAGAGATAGCTGCACTCCTGTATTTGTTGCTGCACTCTTTACAATATGTAAGATTTGGAGGCAATCTAAGTGTCCATCAACTGATGAATATACAAAAAGAAAATGTGGTACATGCACAATGAAGTACTATTCAGTTATAAAAAAAGATGAAATCTTGCCATTTGCAACAACTTAGTTGGAACTGGAGATCATTATGTTAATTGAAATAAGCCAGATACAGAAAGAAAAACACCACCTGTTCTCACTTATTCATGGGATCTAAAACTCAAAACAATTGAACTCATGGACATAGAAAGTAGAAAGATGGTTACCAGAGGCTAAAAAGGGTAATGGAGGTGCAGGTGGGAGGGAGGTGGAGATGGTTAATGGGTACAAAAAATAGAAAGAATGAATAAGGCCTACTATTTGATAGCACAAGTATTTCTATAGTCAATAATAACTTAATTGTTCAATTTAAATAAAGAGTGTAATGGGTTATTTTTGGAACTCAAAGGATAAATGCTTGAGGTGATGGTACCCCATTCTCCATAATGCACTTATTTGACATTGTATGCCTGTATCAAAACACCTAATGTACCCCATAAATGTATACACTGACTACGTGCCCACAAAAAAATTTTTAAAAAGAAAGAACTGCCAGGTGTGGTGGCTCATGCCTGTAATCCCAGCACTTTGGGAGGCTGAGACTCCGTCTCACCTGAGGATCACCTGAGGTTGGGAGTTTGAGACCAGCCTGACAAACATGGAGAAACCCTGTCTCTACTAAAAATACAAAATTAGCCAGGCATGGTGGAGCATGCCTGTAATCCCAGCTACTTGGCAGGCTGAGGCAGGAGAATCTCCTGAAACCAGGAGGCGGAGATGACAGTGAGCTTAGATCACGCCATTGCACTCCAGCCTAGGCAACAAGAGCAAAACTCCATGTCAAGAAAAAAGAAAGAAAGAAAGAAAGAGAGGAAGAGAGAGAGAGGAAGGAAGGAAGGAAGGAAAGAAGGAAGGAAGGAAGGAAAGAAAGAAAGAAAGAAAGAAGAAAGAAAGAAAGAAAGAAAGAAAGAAAGAAAGAAAGAAAGAAAGAAAGAAAGAAAGAAAAAGAAAGAAAGAGAAAGAAAGAAAAGAAAAGGAAAGAAAGAAAGAAAAAGGAAAGAAAGAAAGAAAGAAAAGGAAGGAGGGAGAGAGGAAGGAAGGAAGGAAGCAGGGAAGGAAGGAAGGAAGGAAAGAAGGAAGGGAACCAAGAATCAATTCTGCTTAACCCTTGATCTCAACCTTTTGGCCTCTTGAACTGTGAGACAATACGCTACTCTCTTTTAAGCCATTCAGTTTATGGTACTTTGTTACAGAAGCCCTAGCAAATTAATACAAATATTTATAACTTATTTATTTGTTCATCTGTTTGTTTGTAATCATCCATCTAATGAATACTTGTGACAAAATCAACTATTCTGTTCAAAGAGATGAGACTATGCTTCAGTAACAACATCAAAATAGTAGATTTTTGTAACAAAGCTTATTTCTTGTTTCTCTGTCTATTGAGGATTGGCTGGAGTCAGTTTGTCCCATCCCTCCTCACTCACTGACACATCTGTAATGTAATAGTTCACTATAACAGGGAGAAATATGGTAAATTACACTGGCTCTTAAAACTTCTCTCTGGAGATGACACATAGCATGCCATTGGCCAGTGAAAGTCACATGGCATAATTTAATATCAAAAGACAGGGAAGAATCCTACAATAAGACCAAAAGGAAAAGAACCAAAATACAGAGGAACAGTCTAATAATTGCCAACTGACCCCAAGCTAACATATTATCGATAACATATATCACTATAATCTTGCTTTTGAACATTTCCATTGTCCCAAATACTTCCCTTTATTACACTAGCAGTCAATTTCTTCTTGCAACTTCCCTCCCCTAGGAAAAGTCACTAAAATTTTGCATTCTGTCTATAAGAATATCTTTTCCAGACATTTTATATAAATGAAATCACACAATATGTAGTCTAGCTTCAAATAACTTTATATCTCTTTACATAAACTGTAAAATATTTACAGCAATATGACTTAATTTTCACCTATCATCTATTGTGCTATTGTTAGCATAAATGTAATTTCCACATCTGTTATAAACCTCAGCCTACATTTATACATTTTTGTCTTTAAGAATCAATTATCTTTTAAATATTTTTAAATGGAAAAACCAAGTCATGTTAAACAAATATATAGTATTATTAAAACTCAAAATAAGAAAATATACAACTCAATTTAAAAAATGGACAAAAGACTTGAGCAAACACTTTACTAAAGGAGAGGACAGTAACTACTTTACAAAAGTAAACAACACCAGTGGCTTATAAGAACATAAGGTTATGCTAATAATCGTTAACAGGGCAATTTAAATTAAAGTGAAAATGATTACTTCTATATACCAAGCTTAAATTTTAAAAAATGACAAATGCAAGTGTTGACAAGGATGGAGAGAAGCTGAAACTCTCGTGACTGGAACTCATAGCTGAAAGGATTTTATAAAGTTATACATATGTACCATACTACTCCTATGTCTAAATAATTACTCTACATTATGAAAATCTATGTACACAAACACACTTGAACACAAATGCTCATAACCACATTTTTTGTAATGGCCAACAACTTTAAATAATTTCTATATGCATCAACAGGTAAATGAAACAAATTTTGGCCTATAAATATAACAATTACATATTACCATAAAAAGAAATAAATTATTGAGATATGTATATATACACATTTGTGTTTGTGTGTGTGTATGAATAAAGCAATATGGATAAATCTCAACAAGATTATGATAAGTTAAAGAACCCAGACACAAAAGACCACATACTGTGTGAATCTATTTATAAGAGATTCTAGTACAGACAAACAAATATAAAGTGAAATAAATCCAATCAATAGTTGCCCAGGATGACGAAAATGTTTTACATCTCGATTGTATGGTTACTATATAGATTAACATATTTGTCAGAACTCATTATTTTGTATCAGTTCATGCAAGTGCCTTTTATCATACATAAAATACACATCTATAAAATTGATTTGAAAAATGCCTTTTTATCGGTAGTCACCCTGTAAAATCTAGTAACAGCCAGTAAGTAATATTTGCAATTCCCATGTTTAATGCAAAATATGTCTGTGTATATCTCACTTTCCCTTAACGTATGTTTATTGCGACTTCTAAATTTCAATCCATCTTTGAAGTAGGACTTTTGCATTCTTTCCAGTTTAACTTAAACCTCATAGAAGGGTAATATGAGAAAACTTTATGGTGACGGATACATGTATATCTTGGTATGGTGGTAGAACCACAAGCTTACACATGTGATAAAATTGTGTAGAACTAAATACATACACACACACATGACTATAAGTAAAACTACTTTTTTGAGACATATTTAATCTTTTTAATTAAGCTTTTTAATTTGAGATTGTTGCATATTGATACACTAGTGTGAAAATCTAATAAAATTCATGGATTGTATCAATGTTAATATCGTGGTTCTGATATTATAGTACAGTTTCACAAGATGTTATAACTGGTGGGAAACGGGTAAAATTTATAAGGGATCTGTTTTATTTCTTACAACTGCATGTGAATCTACAATTATCTAGAATCTAAAAACAGCATATGACCCAAGAAAAAAATAGTTTAATTTATTAAAAATCTTCTACATTCACTGCTGTCGCTTACACTATATTTTAGCAACCTGATTCAAAAAAAACAGGAACTTCTGAAAGCAAGTTTTCTTGAACAAAAATTTGATTTTGTAGTTACGTAAATCTTATTTAGTTGTCTTCAAAGTTGCTCCAGGTGTAATTCCTATTTTTTCTGATTTCCTGTTTCATTTTATCTATTCATCATAGCACACTAAAAATTCACTGTAGTTGAACACATTCTAGGACCTGTAATCCTTAGCAATAATCTTGACTAATCTGATAAGTAAACAAGAACCATTTAGAGAGCATGTGTAATGGGGCACCAAGACAGTTTTTAGATAGGCACCTGTGTCACGTTCCTTTATTCAATCACATATGTGGTTCACAACAAGATAAAGAACTTAAACATTGGCTCCAGGGAGGAGTCCCAGGAGTCTCTCCATGCCCTGACCTCATTATGTCACTCTCATGACACAAGACCATTTTGGGGCCTAATTTTTTGGGGGTAGAATCACTGTGCAAGCACACATCAAGTATAGTGGGATAACTTTTCTCTGTCATCCACTCTGCAGGAGTAATAAAAATACATAGTATGGTTTCATAAATAGCTGTGGTCTTCGGGGGGGGGGTACTTCTTAGATGTGTTTTGCTCTTCCAAACATCAGTCTAATGCTGAGCCAGCCACGGAGAGACATAAAATAACCGTTGCTTGGCTTTTTATTCTTTATACTGAAATTTTTCATCCTAAAATAGAAGTAACATGGAGAAAAATCTGCTGGAAAACTGAACTCTTGACACTGAAGAAGAGATAATAGATTTTCCAAGCCTACAGGAAAAGATTCTGTTCTTCATTTTCTTAAGCAGAGTAACTACTTTTGAGTAAAAATGAGGGATTGGAAAAGTGGTATTTATTGTGTTTTATTTCTAACTAGAAATTGGAAATAGTCACTAGTAGAATTCTGAAGAGAGCCTAGTCCAGTCAAGGTGACCATGGCTAAAAGACCTCCAAATTAATACCATAGAGAGTTGCCTTTAGCTCTTTATTCCCCATTTCTGCCACCAGCTATTCATTATAATCTGTCCCTTTTTTTTGCTGCTGTTTACTATTTTTATAAAGCAAACAAAGACTTTGTGGTTCTAATGACTGCCACCAAGACATGAGTGGATCTGTTCTTGGCCAACCACCTATTTGATCTTGGATCACTTAGCGTCATATTGCACTAGTGAATCCACCTTTAAAGAAATGGATGCTACCTTCATTTATACTTCTTGTTCCAATCAATTAAATTGTTATAAACTACTTAAGATGACTTTTCTTATATACTTTAACTTAATCGTAAATGCATCTTTTCATGAAACAAACTCAAAGTTAAACCTGTGTCTAGAATTGGTGGGTTCTTGGTCTCGCTGACTTCAAGAATGAAGCTGTGGACCCTCACAGTGAGTGTTACAGTATTTAAAGATGGTATGTCTGGAATTTGTTCCTTCAGACGTTCAGATGTGTCAAATTTCTTCTTCTGGTGGGTTTGTGTTCTTGCTGACTTCAGGAGCGAAGCTGCAGATGTTTGCAGTGAGTGGTACATTTCATGAAGGTGGTGCATCTGGAGTTGTTCGTTCTTCCCGTCCGGAGTTGTTTGTCCCTCCTGGTGGGTTTGTGGTCTCGCTGGCTTCAGGAGTGAAGCTGCAGACCTTCATGGTGAGTGTTACAGCTCATAAAGGCAGCACGGACCAAAAGATGGTGCAGCAGCAAGATTTATTGCAAAGAACGAAATAACAAAGCTTCCACAGTGTGGAAGGGGACCCGGGCAGGTTGCTGCTGCTGGCTCAGGTGGCCTGCTTTTATTCCCTTATCTGGCCCCGCCCACATCTTACTGATTGGTGCATTTTACAGAGAGCTGATTGGTCCATTTTACAGAGAGCTGATTGGTCCGTTTTACAGAGAGCTGATTGGTCCGTTTTGACAGAGCGCTGATTGGTGCATTTACAAACCTTTAGCTGGACACAGAGTGCTGATTGGTGCATTTACAAACCTTTAGCTAGACAGAAAAGTTCTCCAGGTCCCCACCCAACCCAGAAGCCCAGCTGGCTTCACCTCTCAATGGCACTCGCCATGGGACTTTCCGGCACCTAGCCTCGGCACTCCAGTAGCCCAGAGGGAGCTCATCTCCCAATCAAACCAAGCAGGTGCCAGCCGGCCACGTGGAGTGCAGGGCCCACCACCAAGCTAGTGCCCACCCAGAACCCAAGCTGGCCCGTGAGTGCTGCGTGCAGCCCTGGCTCCTGCCTGTGCCTCTCTCTCCACACCTCCGCGCGAGCAGAGGGAGCCGGCACCAGCCTTGGCCAGCCCCAGAGAGGGGCCCCCACAGTGCAGTGGTGGGTTGAAGGGCTCCTCAAGTGCGGCCAGAGTGGATGCTGAGGCTGAGGAGGTGCCGAGAGTGAGCGAGGGCTGCTAGCACATTGTCACCTCTCAATCCCCCCTCTAAACAAGACACCCCAACTGCTGTTGGGAATTTGGCCGATGACCACACTAGCTACTTATTGCTGGATAGGGGCAAAGAAGGGGCCCTGAAGTTGTAGTGTCCTCCAGAGGGGAACTCTTTAGGCCAGTGCAAGGGCCAGCAAGTTTGTCCAGGGGTCCTCAGTAGAAGTTGTTAGTTGAGCTCATTTGGGATTCAATTTGTAAGACAATCTGTAGCTTGATAGCCTCGATTCTAGAGGAAACAAATTTGACAAGAACGTTAAAAATACAGGGCCCAAAGGTGAGTAACAGCAAGATAGCTGCCATGGGACCTAGAAATGGGAGAAGCCATGTTGCCCAACTCCAGAGTTGGCATAAGAGTTTGCAAGGCATTGTCTGATTTCAGAAGCCTTTTCCTGTAAATGCTAGGCAGCATCTTGTACTTATCCCTGACTGGTTAGTGTAAAAACAACACTCTTCCCCTAAGAAGGTGCAAAGTCCTCCTTTTTCCACAGTGAGGAGGTCTAGGCCTCAGTGGTTTTGGAGAGTCACAGCTGCCAAAGAGTCTATTTGGGATTGTAGAGTAAGGATAGATTTCGTTATTTCTTGTAAACTGTCTGGGAGGCAGATATCGGTTGAAGTTCCACATAAGAAGAATATGCCTTGGCTGGGTAGACAGAAATTTACCCTGGCTTTTAAAGGAATAGGGTACACTGTTTTTTCTTTACTACCACTCTTTCTCTTTGACTTTTTCTTTGTCTCTCTCTTTCTGACTCTCTCTTTGTCTGTCTCTTCCTCTCTCTCTTTGACTTTCTTTGTCTATCTCTGTCTTTCTCTCTGACTCCATCTTTGTCTCTTATTCTCTTTCCTTCTTTGACTGTCTCTCTGTCTCTTCCTTTCTCTATCTTTCTCTGACTTCCTGTCTCTTTCTCTCTTTCCTTTCTGCTGCCTCCACCAGCTGCTTATGCTGCTGTTCTCCCCTCTGCTTCCCCTTTTTGATGGCTTCAGCAGTGTAAGACTGCCACCTCCTTTGGTTTTTGCACTGCATGCAATAACTCTATAATTTCTTTGTGGTATTTAATGGGGGTTCCCCCAGACATTAGGAACTCCCTTTCTTTCCATATTGCAACATGGGCATATAGGATTAGATAAGCATACTTGCTATCTGTATACACATTTATTCTTTTTCCCTTTCCCAGTTCTAAGGCTTGGGTAAGTGCCACTAATTCAGCTAACTGGGCAAGTATGGTTACATTACTAACTATGGCATAAAGTTCCCTTCATATCCCATTCTCCACAAATGAACTTCCATTGGTATATAGATTAAGGTCAGGATTAGCTAAGGGGACTTCTAAGAGATCATCTCGGGTGGCGTAAGTCTGGACTATAATTTGTTGGCAGTCATGCTCAATTGGTTTCCCATCCTCTGGGAGAAAAAGTGGCAGGGTTGAGGGCCACACATGTACATATTTGAAGCACCAGTCCCTCAAGGAGTAGCACCTGGTATCCAAGTAGGTGGTTGTCTGATAGCCATAAACTTCATTTGGCACCTAGTATGCCATTTACATCATGAGTAGTCCAGACAGTGAGATCCTATCCTTGTATTATTTTGATAGCCTCTGACACTAAGATGGCCACCGCCGCAACTACCCATAAACACTGAGACCAGCCTTTTGCTACTACATCAATTTCCTTACTTAGGTATGCCATGGGTTGTGGGGTTGTCCCACCAGTCTGAATAAGGACTCCAAGAGCTATCCCTGCTCTCTCTGTGACATATAAGGAGAAGTTTTGTCCTGTGGGAAGGCTTAAAGCTGGAGCTTGTACTAGGGTGTGCTTTAAGGTTTTGAAGGCTGCTTCTGCCTCTGGCTCCCATTCTATTAGATGAGTATTGGTCTCTGGGTCTCCTTGATTAGAGTATAGAGGGGCCTGGCTATCTCACTGTATCTGGGGATTCATAGTCGGCAAAAGCCAGTGATTCCAAGGAACCCCCACAACTGTTTTAAGGTCTTAGAGTAAGGATAAGCCAGTATAGGCTGTATTCATTCCTTGCTGAGGTCCCTGGTCCCTCTGGCTAAGATTAGGCCTAGATATTTGACCTGCTGTAGGCAAAGCTGGGCCTTTGACCTAGACAGCTTTTACCTTTGATTAGCTAGAAAGTTCAAGACATCTAGAGTAGCCTGCTGCCATAAGGCTTCTGAACTGGTAGCCAAAAGTAAATCATTCACACACTGAAGGACCAGAGTGCCTAGATCTTGGGCCAGTGCCTGACCAAACAGGTGAGTGCTATCCCTAAACCCTTGGGACAAGGCCGTCCATGTAAGTTGGGACGTGTGGTCTGTGGGATCCTCAAAGGTAAAGAGAAACTGGGAGTCAGAGTGCAGGGGAATACAGAAGAAGGCATCCTTGAGGTCCAGAACCATGAATCATTCTGCTTCCTCTGGTATTTGAGAGAGCAGGGTATAGGGGTTGGGTACAATTGGATACAGAGGAATTACTGCCTCATTGATAAGTCTAAGATCTTGCACTAGTCTCCACTGACCATTCAGTTTTTGTACTCCTAGAATTGTGGTGTTGCAGGGACTGCTGCATTTCCTTACTAAGGCTTGAGCTTTTAAATGTTTAACAATATCCTGTAATCCTTTATGACCTTCAGGCCTTAAGGGATATTGCCTTTGATAAGGAAAAGTGGTGGGGTCTTTTAGCCTGATTTGTACTGGGCAGGCATTTTTTGCCCTTCCAAATTGTCCTTCCAATGCCCAGACTTCAGGGTCGATTCCCTCTTCAAGTAGGGAACAGAAAATGGATAACTTGTTCCCCATGTCATGTAGATAATAGCTCCAGCTTTGGCTAATACATCCCTCCCTAATAAGGGTGTGGGACTTTCAGGCATAACAAGAAAAGCATGTGAAAAGAGCAAAGTCTCCCAATTACAACTGAGGAGGTGGGAGAAATACCTGGTTACAGGCTGTCCCAGGATTCCTCAGATGGTAACGGACCTTGAAGACAGTCATCCAGGTCAGGAGATTAACACTGAGAAGGCCACACCAGTGTCCAGGAGGAAGTCAATTTCCTGGCCCTCAATGATTAAATGTACCCAAGGCTCAGTGAGGGTGATGACATGAGCTGACACTTGCCCTGGGCACCCTCAGTCCTGTCACTGGATAATCTGGCTGGGGTCTCCTGACCCAGAGAAGCTTTGTCCTCTGGGGAAGTGCAAATTCCAGTGATTGCCTCGGCATAGCGGACATGGATGAGGGGGTGGCTTGTTTCTCATTGGACAATCTTTTTTAAAATGTCCTTGTAAACCACACTGATAACAAGCCCTACTGAGTGATTGGCTTGCTCCATTTTCTGTCATCTCTGAGCCACCAAGGTTTGTTTGTCTGATGGCCATGACTAAAGCTACAGCCTTTCTCTGATCTCGCTTTTCCTTTGGGCCTGTTCCTCTTGGTCCCTATTATAGAACACTGAGGTTGCCATGTTTAATAATGCCTCCAGATTTTGTTCAGGGCCCAGGGCTTTCTTTTGGAGCTTTCTCCTGATATCTGTGGCTGATTGGGTAATAAACTTATCTTTCAGAATCAATTGACCCTCGAGTGATTCGGGTGACAGGAGAGTATATTTTCTTAAGGCCTCCCATAGCCGCTGGAGGAAGGCAGAAGGATTTTCTTCATTTCTCTGAATTATGGTGGACATCATTGAATAATTAATGGGCTTTTTCCTAATTCTCCTTAGTCCTTCTAGAACACAGGTCAACAGATGTTTACGACTCCAGTCCCTATGATCTGAGTCGAGGTCCCAGTGGGGATGGCTTGCTGACCAGTAGGGAATTGGTCCCTTTCTTCAGCTGTCATTCTATCATTTACTTGACTAAGATACCAGATATCTCCAAGCTCTCAGGCTGCAGCTAAAGCCACATTCTTTTCATTAAAGGCCAGGGTTTGATCTAACAGTAGCATGACATCTCTCCAAGTGAGGTCGAAGGTTTGCCCTAGACCCTGTAGGACATCTATGTACCTATCAGGATCATCTGAAAACTTCCCCAGGTCTGCCTTGATCCACTTTAAATCAGAGAGGGAGAAGGGGACATGTATCTGGGTTGGGCCAAATTCCCCTCCCCATACAGCTTGAAGGGGACATAACCGATAGCCCAGGGGAATTTGTGGTCCTTTGGAGATTTCTTTGCTTATTTCCTTCTGGGCAGGGGAAATTAGAGGAGGATTATCATTAATACGAAGGAGAGTTATAGGGAGGCTAGGATATGGGGGTAAGCTGAAAGGTCCTCCTGTGGGATGTAAATTGCAAGCTTTGCATAGTTGTGTATTCTCCTTCAGTGAAAAGAAAGCTTGGACATAAGGTATTTAACTCCATTTGCCTTCCCTCTTACAGAAAAGGTCAAGCTGCAGGATAGTATTGTAATTTATACTTCCCTCAGGTGGCCATTTTTCCCCATCAGAGAGAGAATACTGGGGCCAGTTTGTAGTGCAGAAAAAAATGAGCTGCCTCTTTTTCAGGGTTTGTGGGTCAAATTGGTCTCAAAGGCTTAGGATACCTTTCAAGGGTGAGCCTGTTGATGCATGAATGTTTCCCATCTGAAAGACAAAACCACCCATGGTTTTGATTTGTTGTGTTTCTTCTCCTGCCCAAGAACCCACAACAGTCCCTGGACCCTGCTGATCAGAATAGTTGTACTCACCAGTGCAGCAGCAGAAACAACCCCTGCCCAAGAGCCCGCAATGGTCCCTGGACCCTGCTGATTAGAATAGTTGTGCTCACCGATGCAGCAGCAGAAACACTAGTTTTCCTCCTAGACCACAAGGAGGACCGAGGAAGGTCAGATTTAGTGGCCCTTTGCAATGGAATCTCAAAAACCTGCACCCTCACCTGGCCTCCTAGACCACAAAGAGGACCGAGAAAAATCGGGTTTAGTGTCCCTTACCGACACATTCTCAAAAAACTGTTAGAGTCCTAAGCATCCTCCTGTTAGTATTGGGGCCTTACCCATGTCCTACAAAGATGTTATGCCTCAAAAATGAAGTGGAGGGCCATATCCTGAGGGAAGGGAGGGATCTCCAGAGTTGGAAGAGTGACACCTTTTATCCTCACTTATATGAATAGGAATGATACAATTTCTGAGGCTCCCCATATCCTAGCTTCAGGAATAGCTTTTGTTAGGCCTGCTAGTCTGAGGAGGGATCCTAGAATTCCAGATAGTACCCCTATGATGGGGCTTTGGGCAAAAATTATGTCTTTCTGACTGGTGAGCCCGGGTGCCTAAAGAAGGTAACAGAGTCCTGGATTTTATATTAGAAATCATTCTCATAGGAGAAACTAGAAAAGCCCCAGAGACCGGGAGTGATTTTTAGAAGCAGGACTAGCCTCGGAGAAGAGAGGTGAGAGGAAGTTTGCCTGACAGGCATTAGGACCCAGGAGGCAAGAGTCAGGATAGATAGGATAGACGGGCAAGTCTCACTTGGGCGACATGACTTTGAGAGTTCCGCTCATGGCTACAGGGTCAACAACTTGTTGTCGGGACCCCGGGGCTGAATGGCTTTCCTCTCTGTTGACCCTCAGCTTAGCCCAGAAGTACAGGAAAAGCAGAAGCTGGTTCCAGGCAAACCAACGCTCCCAAATCTGAAGAGTTGGGGGTTGTTAGAGAGCCCTTTCTCAGAAAGCCTGAAACTCATGTCTTTAGTCCAGTGGCCACACTAGTCACCTTTAACTGGCCGGCAGGTATTTAGCCCCTGAATTCTAAGGAAAAATAGGACAGAACAGCAAGTGATAAAGGTCCGATGGTACTCACTGCTTGGCAATAGGCAATAGTCTCGCCACTTGGTGATAGGCGATGGTCTCACCGCTTGGCAATAGTCTCACTTCTTGGTGATAGGTGATAGTCCCTGTGTGGTTGCCAAAATGTGTCCAGAATTGGTGGGTTCTTGGTCTCACTGACTTCAAGAATGAAGCCGCGGACCCTTGCAGTGAGTGTTACAGTTCTTGAAGATGGTGTGTCTGGAGTTTGTTCCTTCAGATGTTCAGATGTGTCCGGAGTTTATTCCTTCTGGTGGGTTTGTGGTCTCGCTGACTTCAGGAGTGAAGCTGCAGACCTTCACGGTGAGTGTTACAGCTCTTAAAGGCAGTGCGTCCAGAGTTGTTCATTCCTTCTGTGGGTTTGTGGTTTCGCTGGCCTCAGGAGTGAAGCCACAGACCTTCATGGTGAGTGTTACAGTTCATAAAAGTGGCGCGTCCGGAGTTGTTCGTTCCTCCTGTCTAGAGTTATTTGTTCCTCCTGGTGGGTTCCTGGTCTTGCTGGCTTCAGGAGTGAAGCTGCAGACCTTCACGGTGAGTGTTACAGCTTATAAAGGCAGCGCGGACGCAAAGAGTGAGCAGTAGCAAGATTTATTGTGAAGAGCGAAAGAACAAAGCTTCCACAGCATAGAAGTAGACCCAAGCGGGTTGCCGCTGCTGGCTCGGGTGGCCTGCTTTTATTCCCTTATCTAGCACCACCCACATTCTACTGATTGGTACGTTTTACAGAGGGCTGATTGGTCTGTTTTGAAAGAGCGCTGATTGGTGCGTTTACAAACCTTTAGCTAGACACAGAGCACTGATTGGTGCATTTACAATCCTTTAGCTAGACACAAAAGCTCTCCAAGTCCCCTATGTGATTAGCTAGACAAAGAGCGCTGATTGGTGCATTTACAAACCTTTAGCTAGACAGAGTGCACTCACTGACCGGTGCATTTACAAACCTTTAGCTAGACAGAAAAGTTCTCCAGGTCCCCACCCGACCCAGAAGCCCAGCCGGCTTCACCTTTCAATGGCACTAGTTGTGGGACTTTGTGGCACCTAGCCCAGGCACTCTGGCAGCCCAGAGGGAGCTCATCCCTGGATCAAGCCCAGCAGGTGCCAGCTGGCTGCACCGAGTCTGGGGCCCACTACCAAGCCGGTGCCTACCCGGAACCTGCGCCGCCCCATAAGCGCTGTGCGCAGCCCTGGCTCCCACCCATGCCTCTCTCTCCACACCTCCCCATGAGCAGAGGGAGCCCGTTCCAGCCTTGGCCAGCCCCAGAGAGTGTCCCCCACAGCACAGAGGTGGGCTGAAGGGCTCCTTGAGTGCAGCCAGAGCAGACACTGAGGCCAAGGAGGCACCGAGAGTGAGCGACGGCTGCTAGCACGTTGTCACCTCTCAAACCTACCTTCGATTCAGTAAATGCCTGAAGCCCCAAAATGCTTTATTTTGTTAAAAACATACTCAATTTTGCCTTGTTAATTTTATTTGTATGATTTTCTATGTTCTTTAAATAATAAGTTTCAAAGTTTGGACAGTGATCTATCAGAGGTAATTCTGCCTTAGGAGCTAATCAACCACCTGGGAATCAAGGACTCTGATTTTTAATTTCCTTTCTTTGACTAACTTGCCAAAATTTGGGGATAATTACTAATTTTGGGTACATCAAATCTGCCTTAAGTAGAGTAGGGTTAATAACATAGTAAGTATTTGGTGAGGTGGAACTAATGGATTTTAATACTTTGCAATGATAAAATATCTCATGGGGATATTTGGAAGTGAGTCTATCATTCCATTGAACTAAACTATTAAACCTGAACATGAATGCTTAATCTCTGTAAATGTGTTTATTCAGTTTCCGAATTCTGCAGATTTCAAAGTTTTGATTTATTCAATGATAGGATAAGGACACGTAAAATTAAAGCAACATTTCTCTTGTTCATATTGAAAACATCTCTGAAGACTAAATAGTAAATGAGGCCTAAAATGAACAGTCAGTTTAAGCCCAGCAGGAGAGTTCCTCAGAGGGGAACAGATTTGGAAACTAACACTTTTCCATTTGCTGTATCGCTACAGAGGTGTAAATTTCTAGGAAGTCATGCAGACTGCTTAAATGAGAAGATCTGCAAAGGGAAGAAAATTCTGCTTTTCTGGTCATCTGAAACTCCTATCCTTCCCGTGCACCAGAACCTTTTATTTCTTATCAATGTACTATACCTTTCAAGATTATATATCTCCTTGGGGTGCTTGCCATATATTCTAAATCGACCATTTGTCAGTCAGCTTTGCTTTTTATAAGAAAACTGAGCCAGGTTTAGAAAAGTGAAAGTTTCTGATGTTACAATCAACCATAGATGGAAAGGGCATTGTTGATTCCAGCAGAACATAAAATAATGCATGTCCTTTCTGTTCCAAAAGGCTGATCACTGAGGTTTCCCAAACTCAAGCATATGGAAGTCTCTTGAGGTGAATTGTTAGACTTTCTCCTATTAGACATTCAGCCATTATTGTTAGTAACAATAATTGCAACAATGATAGTGATACTTACAACTTATTCAACATAGACAACTTATTCAACATAGACTACTTGCTAGACACCCATCTATTTGCTTTCTATATGCGATCTTTTTTTTTTTGCCTCATCATCACTTTTGGAGGTATTTTTATCATCATCTTATAGGTGAAAATGCTGCAGCTTAGAGAATTTGAGTAATTTACTTAAGCTAATACAACTCATAAGTGGTGGATCTAGACACAAACTCAACTTTCTCTGAATCCAAAGGCCATCATGCCACACTCCCTTGGCATTACCATCTCCCTTCATTAGAAAACACTGTACTGCATTAGTCAGACTGAATGTTGGCCTAGGGATGTGATAGAATTCTGAGAACTAGGATGACTCCAATTTTCCTGACATGGATTCTAAAATTTCCTAATTGAGCATTACGTAAGTTGGATCATTCGAAATTTCTTTGAAAAGTAAATACTAGTTATTCACAAGTGACTGAGAATACATGTCAGTTCATCTTTCAACCATGGAGTACTTGTGACTATGAAATGAGCATTTTAACAGAGAGGGTTGTAATCCAAGGTAAGGGGAAGTCTGTGAAGTAGGTAAGCCTTCTACCCCAGGTCCGTTTCCAGTGCCTATGTTTTCCCCTTTCTCTGCTTTTCCTCCAGTCTTCTCATTATGGTCACCAGGTTTCCTTTCTCACTCCCACATCTCTCTCTCTCACTCACCATGATTTCCCCCTGTCTCCTCCTCATTTCTTCTTTCTTTCTCTCCCTCCTTCCCACCTCTGACCTTTAAGTCTGAAGTCTGCAGTCTACAAAGTGTGCCTACCCACATTTGCATATTCAAGTTTGTTTCATTTTGGGCTGGAGAAATTTGACAACTTAATTTATTTATTACCCCTCAGGGACAGAATTAAAGTATTACGACTGACCGATTGAGGTGTTTGTTTGGTCACAGCAGCCTAATCAAAAACCTCTAAGTCACAATTATTTCTTGAAAAAATCAGATTGTAGGACAACAGATGAAGTTATTTTGGGGACTTTAAGTGATTATGGAGACCTGTTAAATGTGGATAAAGGCCAATTGGCATTGTGCAAAGATGAGTGTGCTGATCTCAGAGATTATCATTGAGAACACTGAGTTTGTAACTGTAAAATATTTGTCAACATGATACATGGCAATTCTAGAGCAGGACTAACACACATTTTCTGCAAAGGCTAGAGAGTAAATATTTTCTGCTTTGAGAGCTATAATGTCCCCATCATGATTTCTCAATTCTGCCATTGTAGTGAGAAATTAGCTGCACACATTGTGTAAATAAATGACCATGACTGTGTTCCTACAATAAACCTTTATTCACAAAAATGGGTAGATGGCAGAGTTGGCACACAGTGTATAATTTTCGATCTCTGTTCTAGATTCTTATCTTTCACTGCCTATATCTAACCAATCACCATAACTTAAATAATCTACCTCTAAACAGGTTTTATCATCTTCTTTTCCTTCCTAGGTGCTTATTATGTGACATGTCTTGAGTTAATAAATGCTTCTGCATTATCTCTTTTAAACTTTCCCAATGCCTGCCAGTTGTCCTTACTCTCCCAATTTTAAGGATTAGAAAAATTGAGTAACCTGCCCCACACCATGCAATTGTTAAGTAGCTGGAATATGTCTCATGGGAATACCTATGGTTATAATAATCTCTAATCGCCCATCTGATTTTTTTGCCTCAATTCCCAGCCCTGAACAAAGCTATTAGAATAATTAACCAAATCCCAAATATGCTTATGTTCCTTACTTGATTAAAAGTCTTCAATGAACTGGCCTGGGCTTACCTCTCCAGGTTTGCTCCAACGAGAACCTCCTTATTTTAACCCACCCCCACCCCATCATATAAACATTCCCACAGTTGAGTTTAGAGATCAGCCATACCAAACTGCTTTAAGTTTCATAAATAAATAAAGCAGCTTCCATGCCACCATAGCTTTGTTCAGTTTGTTGTCAATTCCTGATTTCCCCTTTCCCTCCTCCCCTCCCTTTCTTTCTCTCACCTCTTTATTATTTTCTGCATTTCCCTGTGTTTCCAATGTTTTTCCAAGAAAACTTTCTTGACACAACTGTTCAATAGAACCTTTATCATGGTAACCAAATGTTTTTTCTTCATAGCACATATATTTTTGTATGTTTGTTTGCTTTACTGTGTACAATTTTTGTTGTTTTTATATTGTATCTGCCTTTTCTATTATATAGACTAGTATATCATTGGTAGGGACAGAAGGCAGGGAAATTCTGGGCAGAAGAGGAAGGGTGCCCAGCAAGAACCCCACCCTCAAGCTGAAAGGCCTGGAACCGCAGCCCAAAGTGAGAACTTACATCCCTGTTTTCCAACTTCAATGTTGCCTTTTCCAAAACCACCCATGGCCCACCCCGCCCCCCATCTTGTGCCCATCAAAACCCCAGAACTCAGCCAGCAGAGAGGAGGAGCAGCCTGACATCAGAGACTATGGTTGGATGTAAGAGAGAAGCAGCTTGACTTCAGAGGGAGAGCTTGATGGTGAAGTTTGAGAGAGGAGTCCTGCCGGGGATGGCCGGAATCCAGGGAAAGATTACCTTCCCTAGCTGTCCCCTTTTCAACTCCCCTTCCCACTGAGAGCCACATTCACTGGCAATAAAATTCTCCACATTTACTATCTTCAGTTCAGTCGTGCAACCTCATTCTCACTGGATGCTGGACAAGAACTCAGGTGCCATGAGTGTGGGTGCAAAAAGCTGTCATACTGATCCTCCACTGAGCTGTTAACATTTATGCTGTCCACAGATGGCAAAGCTAAGAGGGCACTGTTACACTTCCTCTGGTGATTCAGGGGTCACAGTCACCCTCCCCTAGACACTGCCACAGGGCTGGTATGAAATTCACTCTTGTCGGGGCTCAACAGTGCTCACCCTGGCTCCTGCACCCTCTCACCTGTGCTCCCCCTACCACAAGGGGTGGAGCAATGAATAAGTGGAGTTCACCCCTGCCGACGCCCATCCACTCCATTTCCCACCCATGACGGGATCAGGGAAATATCCTGCTTCACCATCTAGGATGGAATTTTCGCTCCTCTTTATGCAGCTAGAAACTTTTACATAATTTTTAAGAGAGTAGAGAGTCATGTGGATGTGAGGAGGGTACGTGAAAAGGGTGACAAAATAATCTGGGGTTATACAAAATATATATTAAGTCTTTGTAAATATGAACGTGTACCTTGTTGAGAAAGGTCACAGATAGGTACAGATTTATGGGAATTTTATTTGTGAGTTTTTGTTTGGGGAGAGAAAAGAGAACTATAATGTGAGAGACATGTATTATGATCTAAGCAATGTGATCGAGGTAGGGCTGCACCTATGGCACACACATTGCTTTATAGTGAAGATTTCATCAGATAAAATAAGTATAGTCATATAATTAATACTACAGAACAGTTATTTCATATCAAATGAAAATATTGTATGAAATAAAATGTTCAAAGCACTGCATTTAGGAGCATTCAAAAACTCTGGTGATGATAATGACCATCATGTGGAAAATCAACTGTTACAATCTAAGATACAGATTCAAGAGTGAAACTCTAAGCAAGAGACCTTTAAAAATAACTGAAACATCTTTTGAGGTATTTATCATGTTTGTTTTTAAACTATACTGAAAAATAATTTAATATGTAAAAGTACACAACGTTTTTATATCACTTAGGGCAAATGTTTTCATAGTTTATTAATAATGTATTTGTCTTGTTCTTTATTTTTCACAAGGCAGTAAATTTTACTTTTTTTAGAGTTGCTGTCCTTTTATCTCTGGGACTGACTCTTTAGTATTTCAGTTAAAAAAATTAAATTTAAAATTTTAAAAGCCCACTGATGCTACAAAGTAACATTGTAAGTTAGTTTGGAAGCTCTCCCACTAGATTGTTACCTTGCTGAAGGGGCCACATGGAGGTAAATAACACATTCTAGAGAAATTAGCAAAAAACAGTCACAGTGCTGGCAGTTATATAGCTAGGGATCAGCAAGTTGGGGAAAAAGAAGCTTCATTGTGAATTTACCTGAGAATAGTGTCTACTAATGAACTATTCCAAACACATTGGTGGCCGGAGAGAATCTTCTCCATGTCTCAGAAGTGTAGTGCTTGATAGCTCACACACTTCACTCATAACAACTGTAAGATGATCCCAGCCTGCACTCCTGTCTCTTAATAAGTATGCAAGGAATTCCCCAGAGACACCCCAGGAGATACATTTCTGCATTATTGTTCACAATCTCAGAAAAGCAAACAGAACATAAAGAAAACTACAGTATCTTATAAATCCCAATTCCATAAAAATAGGAATATGAAGTGCCAGCCTTGACATTGTCAAAAGATGTTGTTTTATCTTTTTTGGATAATAATGAGAAATATTGTGTAAAGCATCATACCTCATGAAGGGTAACATTGCCTCAAATCACTTAATGGAATACTGTGTCTAAGTCCATTGCTGTTCAACCATAATTAAGAGGTAACCATGGGATACAGTGATTATATATGGTTTTTAATATGACTGACAATCTACATAAAGTGTGAAGGTAGACAATGACCTATTAGATTTGGTGTCA
Organism: Pongo pygmaeus; assembly: GCF_028885625.2. Taxonomy (NCBI): domain Eukaryota; kingdom Metazoa; phylum Chordata; class Mammalia; order Primates; family Hominidae; genus Pongo; species Pongo pygmaeus. The sequence goes on along the minus strand of NC_072378.2, from coordinate 141,573,619 downwards.
AATTAAGATCCATACATATATCAACTGATGGAAGTTTACTTCTATTTTACAAAAAAAATTTAATGGTAGTGGTGTGCCCGGAATTGGTGGGTTCTTGGTCTCACTGACTTCAAGAATGAAGCCGCGGACCCTCGCGATGAGTGTTACAGTTCTTAAAGATGGTGTGTCTGGAGTTTTTTCCTTCAGTTGTCCAGATGTGTCTGGAGTTTCTTCCTTCTGGTGGGTTTGTGGTCTCACTGACTTCAGGAGTGAAGCTGCAGACCTTCGTGGTGAGTGTTACAGCCCATAAAGGCAGTGTGGACCCAAAGAATGAGCAGCAGCAAGATTTATTGCCAAGAGCAAAAGAACAAAACTTCCACAGCATGGAAGCGGACCTGAGTGGGCTGCCGCTGCTGGCTGGGGTGGCCTGCTTTTATTCCCTTATCTGGCCCCACCAACATCCTGCTGATTGGTTCATTTTACAGAGAGCTGATTGCTCTGTTTTGCAGAGAGCTGATTGGTCCGTTTTGACAGAGTGCTGATTGGTGAATTTATAATCCTTTAGCTAGAAACAAAAGTTCTCCAAGTCTCCACCAGATTAGCTAGACACAGAGCACTGATCGGTGCATTTACAAACTTTTAGCTAGACACAGAGCGCTGATTGGTGCGTTTACAATCCTTTAGCTAGACACAAAATTTCTCCAAGTCCCCACCAGATTAGCTAGACCCAGAGTGCTGATTGGTGCGTTTACAAACCTTTAGCTAGACACAGAGTGCTGATTGCTGCGTTTACACACCTCTAGCCAAACACAGAGTGCTGATTGGTGCATTTACAATCCTTTAGCTGGACAGAAAAGTTCTCCACATCCCCACTGCATCCAGAAGCCCAGTCGGCTTCACCTCTCAATGGCACTGGCCAGGGGACCTTGCAGCACCTAGCCCGGGCACTCTGGCAGCCAAGAGGGAGCTCTTCCCCTGATCAAGCCCAGCAGGCACTGGCCAGCAGCTCCGAGTGTGGGGCTTGCCCAGCCTGCGCTCACCTGGAACCCACGGTGGCCCATGAGTGCCGCTTGCAACCCCGGCTCCCACCCGTGCCTCTCCCTCCACACCTCCCCTCGAGCAGAGAGAGCCAGCTCTGGCCTCGGCCAGCCCCTGAGAGGGGCCCCCACAGCGCAGCAGCGGGCTGAAGGGCTCCTTGAGCGAAGCTGGAGTGAAACCCGAGGCCAAGGAGGCAGAAGAGCAAGGGAGGGCTGCTAGCACTTTGTCACCTCTCAGTGGGGTGATGAAATTCTTATGTTCATATTAAAAATCTCTGCAGGGATGATTGGTGTTCATCAAAGCTAATACATTAAAAAACAAACTGGCTATGTCAGTAAACTTCAAGCCTATGATTCTTAAGCTCTCCTTCCTGTCCCCAAACAAAAACTCACAAATATAATCCTTGTAATTCTGTACCTGCCTGTGACCTTTCTAACAAACAAATTCATGAAGATGTCACAGGATATTTTAAATGTTCAGGGGAAACCACAGATATATCGCACAAACCACTAGACATTAGATTTTTCTACATTCATTTTGAAAATGTCATATTTACAAAGGTGGGATTTAGATTTTTGCTGTGATCTACAGCAAGTACTATAGGAAATGAGGGTGGTACTCTCCAACGTTTGAAAAGTTGTACAGTGCCTAACTTGTGCATTCATCCCACTAGTAAGTAATTTTGGTTAATTAAAAATAAAATAAGTATGTATTTTTTTCAATTCAGGTCTATTATTTTTAAAATGGATACTGTGTTCTTAGAACAAAAATAATTGTTGTTTGGACCTTTCTACTTACTAAACATAACTGTTAGGTTTTTGGGGGTTTTTTTGTCCTGTAATCAATGTGAAAAAAATATTGAGAGACTGAGGGTTCTGTGAGTCCAGAAAGTTACGAAATCTCTTCTCTGGTCTCATACAACATGAGTGCTAAAAAATGTAACAAAACGACAAAGAAACAAAAACCTCTAATTGGATATTAGACATCAATGTCAAAAATATTTGATTCAAAACAAAAGGAGATAATTGTGCTATCAACATCTTCATCATTACTACGTACCTAATATAAAACTAATTACTACTACATGCAATTACTAATTCTTACGGCAATCCGCTTATATAGATATGAATGATGTTGTTGAAGATTTTACCTGAGATCAAGATTATAGAACAAGTAGATGATCTGTCAGAACAAGTAGATTGCCATGTCTTTTTTCTGCATCCCAACACCTATTTCCTGAAATATTTTTCTTTTATATGCTAAGCATACTTGACACTAAGAATTCTTAAAAGGATACTCAGTTTGTTCTAATTGTGTTTACTTTGGGAATTGAATTTTAAGAAGGAAGCTAATGAACTGAAATATTTGTAGAGTGATGAGAAGAGGAAATTTAATATTAAATTATGTGAAGAATTATTGAAAATGTAAGGATGTTTTCCCAGAAAGAAAATAGTTTTATGGAAACAAAATACTTTTCTAATATTTGAAGGATGATTAATTCAAAGAAACCTCACATTGATTTCATGTTGCTGGAGTAGAGAACCATCAGGGAGAAAAATAGTGGCTCGAGATAAATAAGGATTTGCTATAATGAGGGTTTTCCAAAATGATATGAGTTGCATTTGGAAAGTAATGGCATTTCTATCTTTGCAGGCATTTAACGCAGAGACTTATTGGGGTAATTAGTGGGTCGATTTTATATGTGATGCCTGTGTTGGAAAACATTTGAACTAGAATACATCTAAATTCCCAAAATTACTACTTCCCACAGTCAAGGTTATACTGGCTACTAATAACAAAATTAGAAATATGATCAAATATTGGATTCCCTATGGCTCAGACGGACTAAGAGTTCTGACTGAGAGAGGAATTAGAGTCCAGAAAATCAATTTAAGACAACAACAACTGAAATAAGAAATAAACAAACAAATGCTATTGAGAATTAGGAAGAGTGCAGTTCAGAGGAACCAAAGGTTGGGATTAAAGTAAGGGTAATAGAGCCAAGGAAGTGAACCTGAAAGAAGCGTAAGTCAAGATCAAATTGAGAGTTGGGAGAAATGAGGTGGAAGGTCTATAATTTAAATTTTAGCGACAATAGTTTGGTCCATTTGAGATCTGATGTAGAAATACTGTTGGCCTTGTCAAAATATCACATATTGTGATCATAATTTCATTAAGTTAATGATGTTAGCTGCCTTTTTTTGAATTGTCCCCCTGATATCAGTGTTTGTTATGCCTGAAAATCATGCAAGATGCTATTTCTGAGAGTGCTGCTTTCCATGTTTAATTGAAATGAATATCGCTTTGCTAATATAGTGACTCAAGCAGGCAACTATAGAAACAACATTTAGATAGAATTAGTCAAAACAAATGCAATCTGTTTCAGGCATTAATGGCTTTATTATCTGGTTTATGAATTTATTTGGAATACAGAATCACATGGAGAATGATTTTGGTTAAACAATCTAGGCAAGAATAAGAACTATGAAACAATTCAAGTGTCTTTTAAGCTTTCACTTAATCCCACTTTCAGTAAGGATTGAACATTTTTCTTCCCTGGGCTAGAAAAGCTCCAGAATGCTGCCAGTTGAGGCATTCTTGAATAAAGCAGCACGGGATTGCCAACAGTCTCAGGCCTTGTAATAGATTGTAGGGGACAGAGATGCCCCATTGAGAATCACAGGAACAACTGGCTCCAAATCATCTTGTCTTAGACTCTAAATCTTTTTAACAATGGTGGAAGAGAGTTGCCAAGAGGAAGACTAGAAAAGAGTTGTGGGAAGAACTAAAAGAAAGAACCTGATTTCTACTTATGGTAATTTGTATTTTCTGAAGTCGCACCTCCCTGTTGTGCAATGAAATGCTGAGAGCAGTAAATGAGAATAGGTTCTTTAACACAACAGCACAGTGCCAGAAGCTCTTTAACAGTACTCTCTGCTTACTGTTGGGCTCAAAGTCAAATAAATTAGTGGAGAGGCAGCAATAATCTGATGAGCCAGCACAAACTCTACCTGAGTGGAATGCTGTGGTCATCAGGTCTACCTTGCTACCAGCAATTAAAAATTAACCATGACATTTTCAAAAGAATAATGTAGCAATTCATATGCAGCTTCTTTTCCACTTGACATATGTCTAAACAGCATCTGCTTTCTCAAGTCAAGACAGATACACGCAATGAACCTCTTGTGTGTGCAATGTGCAAAGCCAGGTCATTAACACACCTGCCAGGAAAGCAAGGGGGAAGGAAAAAAATTCTTTCTCTTGGTAAACTCATTCATTTAAAACATCCAGGTTCTCCTGTGCTGTCCTTTGAACACCCCAATTATCTCCTCTTGCCCTTACAAACAAGTGGTGTGAATTTTAATCAGCTGGAATGCAATCAAGGGCTGAAATAAATAGTGTTGTTGAATCATTTTTACAGAGAAAAACAGTTGCATACATATACGATATGTGTTTCTGATTTTCACAAGGGTGGAATGCCCTTGCTATGGACTGAAACAAACAATGTTTTATTTTTGTTTCAACCTCTATTGACTTTCCTCTGCTTTCCTTTCCCCTAGAATGCCAGGGCCTCAATTCTGAGAATAATTAGCAACACCCTCTGGTGATAACAGGGCCACAGCAACCCAACAGTGATATCTTACAGGCGCCAGCTGTGCTTCAGTATTTATTTATTAAGATCACAATATTTACACAGTATGAATTCATTGAGATGGTGGGGGATTGAGCAATGCTCTAGCAGCTAAATTTTATCTGTATTTTTAAATGAAGATGAAAAAACTTCTAGGCTGTGTACTGTTTCCTTCCCTGGACAAAAAAAAAAAAAAAAAAAATCAAGCTTCTAATTCCAATCCAGCCCTATTTTGCTAGCAGTTTGGTGTATACGCCCTAGATGGGCTTTCCAGGCATGCACTGCAGTGACTACTACAGTGAAACCTGCTTGTCCAACACAGAGGGGAAGCTTAACACTGCTGTAGGTGCATGGAATGACAAAGCAAAGAAACCAGGCAGCAAGTTTTTATTGGCTGATAACTCTACTCAGCCCAGAGCTGTGAATGAGCCATCTAGACATTTACTCAAAATCTCCACTTCACTTGAATTACTATAGCTTTTCATTGGCTCTTCTGTAAGTATTTGTTATCATGGTGATAGGCAACACATGTTCTGATGTTCCTCTGCAAAGTGATTTGCTCTGTAAAACTCTATCTTAGGGAGGGTTTTTGATGTAGATAGACAATTTTAGGAATTTAGTTTGGAAAAAAAATGTTCAATGTGTATTTTAGGTGAGAAAGTAATGAATGGCTGGAACGAGGAATGCATGCATTTTTTTTTAATCATATGGAACTCCCTGATATTTCTGTCTTGAAGTCCCTCAAGCAAGAGTTGGTTCTATTTTTAAAATATAAATATGACTGATTAATGGATAGGAATCACAGTGGTATAGGAACAACAGGTTCGTATGCCTGCTGTGCAATAACATATCCATTAAGCTGAGACAGCAAAGTTTACAGCAGAGAAAGAGTTTAATGATTGCAGGACACTGAATGAGGAGAGAGGAGGAGCTCCTCAAATTCATCTCCCCAAAAAGTTCTAGGTTGGGTTTTTTAAGGAGATCATGGAATGTCAGGGGCTGGAAAATTGAAGTCATTGATTAGTCAGTGTAAGGAGGGTGAAATCATCAGGCTATAGAAACTGCATTCTTTGGTGAGCTGGCTTCTTGCAGGATCCTTTTGACCAGCTGATGTCAGTGCTTTCATCAGTATGCAGGACCTGAAGGAATAACTCAGAGAGAAAATTTAACATTTCAAAGTGTTCAAGTTATTATCTATAGAACAGTTAAGGAGAATTATAATCTTGCAACACAGTCTACATGATTCTAGGACAATAGGCACCAAACCAAGCAGGTCAGAGGGTAAACTGACTTAATGATTTATACTGAATGTGCTGCAAAAATGATTTATTTCTCCCTTTCCCTTTCCCTGATTAATTTTATAAAGTTTATAGGTGCAGTTTCAATAAGATATTATGGTAAATGAAATAAGCCGGGCACAAAAAGACAAATGCTACATGATCTCACTTGTATGTGGAACCTAAAGAAATCAAACTCACAGACTCAGAGAGAAAAATGGTGGGGTCGGGTTGGGGAGGGAAGAGGCTAGGGGAAGGGATATGGAGCTGGAGGAGAGGGAAATGGGAAGATGTTAGTCAAAGGGTATAAACTTTTGGTTATGCAGGATCAATAATTCTGAAGCTTTAATACAGCATGGTGGCTATGGTTAATAACACTCTATTGTATACTTCAAATTTGCCAAGAGAATAGATCTTACATGTTCTTACCACACACACACACACAAATGGTAATGAAGGAAATTATAACATTTTACCCCAAAATATGGCTCTCTGGAATAATGACTATTTTAAATTAAAAATTCTTACAGATCAACAGGCTCTGAAAGAGACCTTCCCATCTACATGAAGATAGGATGACCCACCAAGGGGAACAAGACCATTGTTCTTGTTATTATTCCTGTTCTTCCTGTTATTTCATTATCCAGGACAGGAAAGAAGACCAAAAATGTAACCATACCTGAACAGACCCTTTTTCAAGATAATTACTGTCTGCAAGGATGATTTAAATTCCAGAGAGAACTATTCACATGTTAATTTCTATTCCAGATCCACTCTTTTTAGTAATCATTTATGCCCCTCAATAGAATTTCTCCTCTCCCATCTCTCATAACCTGTTTTACCAGGATCCAAGCCCTCATTCTTTCTGTAACCTTGAGATGACATATAATTTTCTGTACCTCATTAGGAATTTGGGTCTTTATTCTGAATGCTTTAATATACATGTTAAATAAATTTGGATGCCTTTTCTCCTGTTAATCAATCTGCCACATCAGACATTTTCAGTGAGCCCCCAAGAGCCAAGGGCCTTGGCCCCTACTGTGACTATGTTAGATGATGAATATGTTAATTTACTTGATAATGGCAGTAAGTTCACAGTGTATACATATATCAAAACGTCATGTTGTATGTCTTAAATATATATATATATATATTTCTTTTTTGAGATGGAGTCTTGCTCTGTCACCAGGCTGGAGTGCAATGGCACAATCTCAGCTCACTGCAACCTCTGCCTTCCAGGTTCAAGCAATTCTCCTGCCTCAGCCTCCTGAGTAGCTGGGACTACAGGTGCATGCCACCATGCCCACCTGATTTTTGTATTTTTAGTAGAGATGGGGTTTCACCATGTTGGCCAGGATGGTTTCGATCTCCTGACCTTATGACCTGCCTGCCTTGGCCTCCCAAAGTGCTAGGATTACAGGTGTGAGCCACCATGCCCGGCCATAAATATATAAAATTTTTATAATTCAATTATGCCTCAGCAAAGCTGAGATTAAAAAAAGAAATCATAACAGAATGTGAGGCATTTGAATGTTCCTTTATCATGATTACCTCAAACAAGTCACATTTTCTTCATTAAATTTTTTCACATTATAAATGTATAAAGATATTTGCCATCAAGTTATTAATAGTTCAATATTTTATCATCAGCTTTGACCAGGTGTAGCGACTCATGCTTTTAATTCCAGCATTTTGGAAGGCCAAAGTAGGAGGATTTCTTGATGCCAGGAGTTCAAGCCCAGCCAGGGCAATATAGTGAGACTCCATCTCTACAAAACATTTTTCAAAATTAGTCCGGTGTGGTGGTGCATGCCTGTAATTCTACCTACTTAGGAGGCTGAGGCACTGGGAAGGCTTAAGCACAGGTGCTTGAGGCTTCAGTGAGCTATGATTGTACTATTGGGCAACAGAATGAGACTCTGTCTCAAAAAAAATAGCTTAACATTTTAAAAATATTTTGATTAAGAGGGCTTAATGTAGTTGCCTAGTCTTCAAAATTAATTAATAAATCATTTTCAAAAGTTAATATGAGACATTCTGTCAATATTGAAGAAAGTAGAAAGATTCTAAAATTGAGTTTTGTCAACAAGTAATAATAATAGGTTATCCTAATTATTTACAATATTACATCTAAGTATATTATATTTCTAATTATATATAAAACATTGTAAATTATGAAATAATATAATTATTTAGAATAATATGATTATATAATTACACTTAACAAAGAACATTACTGACTAAAAAAATCTTTCTTAAAATTGTTTCATATATTTGCATCTATTTTAAGAAAGACTTACCAGACAATAATCTTGCACAAGGTCATAAATTATAAAGTTATTCTCAAGCACTGGTTATTTTCATGCCAGCCTTATCCTTTTTAAAAATTAAAAAGAGAATAATGCAGCAGTTCAGTTGACATTTAATATTGTATTGTCCATATTACTTTCTCTTTCATAGAGCTTATTGCCTTTATTTTATTAAAATATCCCAGAATAATCTAACTTGAATAAGAAATCTAATTTTCTCTATCATTTTAACTTCTGTTTGGAAAAGTGGCTGCAAAGGAACATTTTTTTTATATATAAACTTACTAGTAAGGTAATATGTACACACAGAAAAGTGAACAGCAGATGATCACACAGACTAATGATTTACATCTGTGTATCCAGACCCAGATCAAAGAATGAATTAATATCAGAAAACAGAATCCTCTTTGGCACCTCCCATATTCTGGCTGTGCCTTCCAGATAACTACTATTCTGATTTCCAAAAGTATAGATTAGTTTAAAGAATATTAACAGTCACAAAATTTGATACTAATTTCTACTTTAACCTTGTTAATATTCTGAATGTTAATGCACTAAAATGATTAAGGATAGTGTAAAGATGGAAAGGGGTTGGGTGATCTTTCCTCCTCATTATAAGGGTCACAGCCAACATGACTATAACAAAACATGGATTAATAAAAGGAAAGCATAACAGATTTACATACTATGAAAGCTTTCAGAATGAAGATCAAAGACCCTAGGAAAACTATCTTTATCCCTAGAGTTGATGAAGAATGGACAACTGTGTAAAACTGTGATTGGACAAAAAGGGTATGATCTAATGAGAACAGACTGAGGAGAGAACCCAGCAAGGCCTATCTGTTCAGATTGTTGATGGAAAAAACAAACTCCATAAAATATTTAAAGAGGCTTATTCTGAGACAATATGAGTGACCGCAGCCCAGGGAGCGGTCTCAAGAGGTCCTGAGAAAATGTGTCTGAGACAGTTGGGTTAGAGTTTGGTTTCATATATTTTAGGAAGACAGAAATTGTACATATAATTATAAATCAATGCATGGAAGGTGTACATTGGTTCAGCCTAATGGGATGGAATATCTTGAAGCAGGTGCTGGGGGTTAGGGGCTGCGGGGGCAATTAGGTAGATTCATAGATTTTTCTAACTGGCAATTGGTTGAAAAAGTCAAGCTTTATTTAAAGACTTGGAGTCATTAGAAAGAATTGCTTAAGATAAGGGGATTGCTGAAGCCATGGTTCTTACTATGTAGATGAAGCCCCATAGATAGCAGCCTTCAGTGAGGATAGATGGTTAATGTCTCTTTTCAAACCTTAAATGTGTCAGACTCTCATTTAATCTTTCCTAGATTCTGGAAAGACCTAGAAAGACAAGGCCTGGCTGCATTAATGGAGATTCTCGACAGATGCAAATTTCCCCCACAAAAGAAGGGTTTGCGGGGCCATTTCTAAATATGTCAGAAAAATGTATGTTTGAATAAAATATTTTGATTTCCTTCAGGGTATGTTCTCATGTGATGCTATATCAGCTTCAGGTCAAAAGTGGAACCTTATTGCCACGCAGAGTCTGTTTTGTTCGTCTTATGATCAGCATGTCAATGCTGGTCGGTTGTATCTAAACTCCAAAAGGGATCGGGGGTATAATAAGGTGTGTTGACCACCCTACCTGTCATGGCTGGCAATTAGATTTTTCAGGTTTTTCTGCAGTCCCCTTGGCAAAGAGGCAGTCCACTCATTTTGCTGAGGTGCTTAAAATTTTATTTTTGGTTTACAGGATTTTTCTTGACTTCTCTGTGCAGCATTCCTTCCTCAGAGAAATACTTTGCTTCTGAGGCCTTTACTTTGGGGTGTCATTTTCTGAGCCCCAATAATGGCAAGAAAAATGGCTCTGAATTTTAAGTGGAAGAGCATACATGCATCTGAATAGCAACTGCTGACAGGGAAAACTGCTGTGTTTATATTTAGAACAGAAAACAAGTCTGTTCTATCTTCACTTTACTACAGGCAAAATTCAGTAAGCTGGAACTTTACTGCTGCCTCAGACACTGAAGTTACCTTGTAAATTGCCTGCGAGTGATTTAGTTCAAAGTTACCATGCAAGAAGAGTTCTTCAGTTCTAGATAGAACAAATAGATAAGATGGTAATATAAACACTAGCTAAAGCTAACAGTGGCTCAGTCTTAGTTGTTATTTCTTTTTTGTTGTTGTTGTTGTTGTTCAGTTTTAAGTAATTATATAAAGTATAGATTGAAAGATATTTAGGATTTTTTGATTCTCAAAAGCAGGCAGATTTCTTTAACTTTAATGTTGAGGATTAAATTCTCCAAAATAAGTCATGAGATACATTTTTAAATTTTGTTCATCTGATGTAGTTTAAGGACTATTTTAATACTCATGGCTTATAAATAATGGAGTACATGGAGCAATTTTCTACATAAAAAGCATAGTTCACCAATATTGATATATAAAAGATGGCTTAATAATCCCCTGTAATCCCATGCAATTAGGGAGTATATTTTTGCATGTAAGTAGATATTTAGTGATATCCATTATTAAATATCTTCTTGCACTTGGGATCCTTGAATCTTCTCACTAATGAAGCAACACACCATTAACACTGTCTACTGAAACCCTGGAAATCTTAAATTATATAGAAATTAATGTATAGGCACAGGGTGTACAAACTGACAGAGAAGAAGGCTGCCTTCCTATTATATATTCTGAGTCTTAGATTAAAATCCTCAAAATTCATCCACTTTTTGGCAGGTTATAAATGAGTGGTCCTAGGACCATGGGGGCAGACAGCCTTCAGGACAACTCCTAATGACTTGACTGTTTCAGATACTCATTATTTCAAAAGGCAAGGACCTTCATTCATCAACTAGAATATTACCTCAAATGGAGAGGATGTAGGATTATACCAGCAAGCAAAAAGATAAAACTGTTTAATAATTCAGATTTTTTAAATGGCTTTTTTTCTCCATCCAACTAAATGCAGCTCTCCCTAATTTTTGTTTATTTCATCTCATCAATTGTTCATCAAAGATGAATGATTATTAATAGCCTCTGACAAAGTTTTCATGCATGTGGTCAGAACTGTAGAGGGTTAAAAATAATATCCAACAGGTTAAATATGACAAAATAAGAGTGATGCCATACATGCTAAATGTCAATGATGTGATCATTAAAAACATTAAATATTTTTCCAAAAGGTTCACATTATATAATATATATTTAATATTTTTGTTTGATATGTAGTCAAATATTCCAGGTCTAATAAGTTTTTCATATATTATCTCACTTTTTGGCATTATTTTTTAAATTGATTTATGTCCTCACATAATATGTTAAGGTCATCAATTTTATGTGTCAACTTACAGGACTAAGGGATGCCATAGAGCTGGTAAAACATTATTTTTTAGTATGTCTGTGAGGATGTTTCCAGAAGAAAATAGCGTTTGAATCTGTAGGCTGAGTGAAGAAGATGGTCCTCACCAATGTGCGTGGGCATTATCCAACATGCTGAGAAACTGAATAGAAGATAAAAGCAGAGAAAAGGCAAAATTTGCTTTATATTTTTGAGTGAGGATATACATCTTCTGCCCTCAGACACCAGCACTTCTTGTTTGGGGGATTTCAGGCTTGTTCCTGGATTTACGCCATTGTCCCTCCAACCTCAGTGGTTCTCAGGGCTTCTGATTTGGACTGGGACATACACCATTGGGACCTCTGTCCTCAGGCCTTAGGATTCAGACTGAATTACACCACTGGCTTTCCTAGTTCTCCAGCAAACAGACAGCAGATTATGGCTTCTCAGCCTCCACAGTTGTGTGAGCCAATTCCTATAAGTCTTCTCTTATATATATTATAATATATAATACACATAAAATATTATATTGTATATAGCATTAGTTCTATTTCTCTAGAGAACCCTGACTAATGCATGTGTATGTAAATTTAAATAAATAACTCTGAAATGTATTCAAAATATTGAAATAGGCCGGGTGCAGTGGCTCACGCCTGTAATCCCAACATTTGGGGAAGTTCAAGGCAGGTGAATTGCTTGAGCTCAGGAGTTCAAGACCAGCCTGAACAACATAGTGAGACCTTGTCTCTGCAAAAAATTTTAAAAATTAGCCAGGCATGGTGGCATGTACCTGTAGTCCCAGCTTCTCAGGAGGCTGAGGCAGAAGGATCTCTTAAGCCTGAGAGGTCAAGGCTGCAGTGAGCCATGATTGTATCATTGCACTCCAGCCTGGCCTGGGTGACAGGGCAAGACACGGTCTCAAAAAAAAAAAAAAATTAAAAAAAAAACTATGTATCTATATCTATATCTATATATATATATATACACACACACATACATACACACACGTGTGTTTATATTTATATATTTTTGAGACCATGTCTTGCCTCTCTCACGCGTGTGAGAGAGATGTGAGGATGAGAGAAAGAAAGAGAGAGAAACCTTTCACTAGATTTCTTTTCTTTTTTTATCTTGCTCTGTCTCCCAGGCTGGAGTACAGTGGTGCAATTTCGGCTCACTGCAATCTCCACCTCCCAGGTTCAAGTGATTCTCCTGTCTCAGCTTCCCAAGTAGCTGGAATTACAGGCATGCACCACCATACCTAGCTAATGTTTTCTGTAGTTTTAGTAGCGACGGGGTTTCACCATGTTGGTAAGGCTGGTCTCAAACTCTTGACCTCAAGTGACTGCCTGCCTTGGCCCCACAAAGAGCTGGGATTACAAGCATGAGCCATTTGCACCTGGTCCTTTCTCTAGATTTCCAAAATTTAAATTTGAAAAACATCTCTTGAAGACAAAATACCCAATGCATTTATTTTAGTCTAATTTACTGCTACTTTCTTAATAAATTGAATCTTTTCACTTGTCCAAGAGGCCTGAGCCACATGATATTGCCTCTTTCCCAGTCTGGAATTTATAGTAAGAATTCTAGCCATTTCCCTTGGACCTATCCTCAGTGAATGGTGTAGTTTATTCCTGGGCCATGTATGGCAGCATGCATGATCTTAAAAGAAGTGAAATGTTCTTTAGAGAACTTCTATCTAGTCTGTTGTTGCAGTTGTGAAAAAAAAAATCACTGAATCTGAAATCCTGGGTTTATGTTCATTTTCTATCTGAGAAGTAAAAACAAAATTCTAAGCCCCACGACCTACTGAATGGACCTTTCTTGGCCAGGCAACCTTGAAAACTGAGTTCTCAGCCATGACAACATGGGAGGTCAGATACACCTTGTTATAGCCTCTCCATCGATAACCACCATTAGGTTTTCTTTGATAAGGGCTAATCAGAAACTAGCCCTTTCAGAAGACTCCACCGTTGGTTATAACCAACTGCCTGACTGCTGCCTCTTCCTTTTGCAGTTCCAACAAAACAACCCATTAGCATCTCTTCTTGGTAGGAGACCATCCACTATGGAGTGGGTCTGGCCAGTCTACAGAGGATGATCAGTAATGGCTTTCCTGTCCTCTGCTTCATCTTTTGACATGAGAGGGCCAGAAACTCCACCCTTGGATCATGCTAACATCTCTATGTTCTGAACATGGATCCCATAGAGAATCATGAAGCTCAATTGCACATGCATATGTTTCTCCTTTCATAAATATCCATTACTCTTCCTATAGCTTATTAAATACATATATTTGGTCCCCTTGCTCAGCATAAGTTCCTCTTCCCTCTGTCCCTGCCTCAAAGTGTCTGTTTCTAGCTTCTGACCATAGGCTACTCTTCTCAGTCTGCCAGAATGGCCACTCTTCAGGCCACAACACTTCATGAAAAACAAAGTCCTCCTTTTCAAATATATGAACCTTGTCATTCTTCAGTTGACAATCAGATAATTATTTTAGGTACTTGAATAAGTTTCTCAAACTCCCTGATCATTTCCTTCTTTTTTAATAAAATGAAGATCTTGAGAATTTATTTCACAGAGTGGTAACGAGCTAGACTCTTTCTATTTTCCTCTGTTGAATACTCCATTCTTTTAGGAACTCTATATTCCATTCAATCCTGCCCCTAATGCCACAGGTGTGGAATTATCAGATTCCAGGTGAAATAATCAGGCTTGCTCACTCTCTTGGTGAAAGGGAATTGGGACGCAAAAGATGAGTTAATCGAATAATAGTGGGCTTTGTACTTTCTTATATGCACAAAACAGTGACCAAAACAGACAAAACTCTTGTCCTCACGAAGTTTTCATTCTAGTTCTAAACAACAGTGTTTTTTTTTTTTTTTTTTTTTTCCACACCAACCAATTACTTAATTATCAGCAAACACCGACTGAGTGTCCTACAATTTAACTCTATTCTGACCCTGACCACCTGGAATTAGACCAGGCCATACAGATTAAGGATTCAGTCTCACAAAATGTTCCTTACTTCAGATGCCAGTTGCAAATAGAAGATCCCTTAGTTACTCACAACTTCTTTCCAACTTGGCTACAAGTCAGAGTTTCATGGGACTCCCTTCTCGTGTTCAACAATTTGCTGGGACAGCCCACAGAATCCAGGAAAACACTTTACTTACTATTTATCAATTAGAATTTTTTTTTTTTTGAGATGGAGTTTTGCTCTTGTTGTCCAGGCTGGAGTGCAATGGTGCGATCTCAGCTCACTGCAACCTCCCCTCCCCAGGTTCAAGCAATTCTCCTGTCTCAGCCTCCTGAGTAGCTGGGATTACAAGTGCATGCCACTACACCCAGCTGATTTTTCTATTTTTGGTAGAGAGGGGGTTTCATCATATTGGTCAGGCTCGTCTTGAACTCCTGACCTCAAGTGATCCGCCTGCCTTGGCCTCCCAAAGTGCTGGGATTACAGGCGTGAACCACCACGGCCAGCCTACAAATGCTATTTTAAAGGATGCAAATGAACAGTCGAAGAAAAGATACATGGGGTGAGATCCAGAAGGGTCCCAAGCACAGCAACTTCCATTCCAGTGTGCCACCCTCCTGGCATGTGCATGCCTTCTTGTTCAGCAACCCAGATGCTCTCCAAACCCCACTTTTAGGGTTTCTATGGAGGCTTTATTATTAAGGCATGATTGATTTAATCATTGGCCTTTGGTGATTAAGTCAATCTCTAACCCCACTCCTTTTTCTGAAGACTGGGGGATGGGGCTGAATGTTCTAACCGCTAATTACAGGATTGGTTCCCTTGGCAACAAGGCCTGTATTCTTAGGTACTTTCCAAAAGTCACCTCATTAACATAAACTCAGGTAGGGTTGAAAGGGGCTTGTTATGAATAACAAAAGATACTCCTTTCATCTTTATGCTCCTGAGCTATTTCAGGAACAGGGGTGGTTGCAGGGTAGGGGGCTGGGTGGGGGGGTGGATATAATAACAAAGACATTTCAATCACCCCTACCACTCAGGAAGTTACAACAATTTTAGAAGTTCTGTGCCAGGAACCGGGGACAAAGAGCAAATAATAATTATTATTATATCATAAAAATCACAAAAACAAACATTTCATTAGTAAAGGATAGAGTATGTCAATAGTGAAAAGTATTGAGGAGAAAAATAAGCAGCAAGTGGGGAGAAGAAATGCTAGGACTAGGTGTTTGCAATCTTAAGGATCAGAAAATAATATCCCAGAATATGATCCATTGACGTGGTGAAATAAAGAAGCAGCCTCAAGATCTCTCTGACCTCCCCCTTCCCTGCAGCCCTGTCTCAAACCCTCTGTTTCTCCCTAAGCACAAGGAAAGGCTTTACTTTAATATTCCTTTATGCTTTGAGATCATATCTGCCAAAGAAAACACAATTGCCTTCTACTCCTTCCCTGAAATTTTATTACCAGAAGACAGGAATGTAACCACATCTGGATGGACTTTGTCACAAGATACTGTCTGTCTCTGGGCTCATTGAAATTCCTAAGAGAATCATTTATAGGATAATGTCTCCCTCCTGGGCCCATTTATCTCTCCTAAAATTATTTACTACTGCTCTAAAATTATCTATAGGCCCCCACTACCCTCTCCCCTACAAATGGGATATTTATACTTCCACCATCTGGCTCTTCTATGAGTCACATATTTCGTATGGCTCTCATGGATACGTGCATGTCAATAAATTTGTATGCCTTTTCTCCTGTTAATCTGTCTATTGTTAGGTTATTTCGGAAGGCGCAAACCTTCAGAGAGGGAGAGGTTCTTTTAATTCCTATGACAATTTTAAGATCTTTATGGTTAAAGAAAATGAAAGCAATACCAGTACAGCATTTTTGGTGCTTATTTCAATTAATACCTTTGGTTGATACCTCTCTACCCCCAAAATAGTTCATGCTATCAGACTCAAAAAATTAAAAACTTAAATATTATAGAAAAAATAATATTCTAGGGACACTCAATCTCCTACATTATTATAAGAGATCTCTATTGTGATTAATACTAGGTGTCAACTTGATTGGATTGAAGGATGGCTAGATAGCTGGTAAAGTGTTGTTTCTGGGTGTGTCTGTTTGGGTGTTCTCAGAGGAGACTGACATTTGAATCAGTGGACTGGAAGAGGAAGACCCACCCTCAATGTGGATGGGCACCATCCAATCGGTTGCCAGTGCTGCTAGAACAAAGCAGCCAGAGGAAGTTGGGATAAGCTGGCTTGCTAAGTCTCCTGGCTTTCATCTTTCTCCTGTGCTGGATGCTTCCCTCTGTTCCCCCTGCCCTTAGACATCATACTCTAGGATCTTTTCCCTTTGAACTCTTGGACCTACACCAGTGTTTGCCAGAGGCTGTTGGGCCTTCGGCTACAGATTGAAGGTTGTACTGTTGGCTTTGCTGTTTTTGAGGCTTTTGGAGTCAGACTGAGCCACTGCTGACTTCTTTCTCAGCTTGCAGAGAGAGACTATCTTGAGACTTCACCTTGTGATTGTGTGAGACAATTCTTTCTAATAAACCCCCTTTCATACATACATAAGAAAAGGAGCACATATATGATAATAGTATATGTATTCTCATACATATATCCTATTAATCCTGTCCCTCCAGAGAACCCTGACTAATACAACCTCCATTTAAAAATTGCTGACATAGACTATCAACATTAGAAAAATTCCCTGGGCACTGGGACCGTGATAAGCTCCCAGCATCCCTGCAACACTAGCAATGTGCAAAATATAGATTCACCAGTTGGGAATTCAGTAGTTTCTAAGTATATCCCTACCAGTGTGACAACTTATTTACGTGACACAGACTGAATTGTCTATTCAGTGTCAGTTATTACTTATTTCTTATATACATTTCTCAAAGAGTTACCAGAATCAACAAGTGAATGAGACCATAATTAAACTTGATCCCCAACAACTCATATATATATTTTATACCTGTTACTTTTCATGCCAACCAGTATAAAACATAAACAGGTTTTTATTAAAAGAATTTTACACTATGTGAGGGTCTGTTAGCTAAAGAGAGAGTAGAGCATCTGAAGTCAGAGGTTACTATATCCCAATTATAATTAATGTGTTTGGTCTACTTTTAGTTGTTTTGATTCCATGCAATTTATTTACTCTGAATGTTTACATCTATATAAAGTCACATATAAGTATTATTGTTGTAGGAGTTATAAGAAATTATTTTAGGCAGATAGAAAAAGGTGTCCTTGGGAAGTTTTTATTTTTTAAAGCATCTCCGGAAAAGTTTCTTGTAAAGCCCTGGCTCTTAGAGCCAGGCTGGCAATCTTTGATATGCAAATGCAAGCCATTAGAAACTGGGTCCACCCAACATGGTGATTCTCATGGCCTTCTTGCCCAGGCTTTTAATAGCTTTGAAGATTGTAACATTGGACTAGAGAAGGAATATACGGGACTCATAAAGAACTAACATGTTCACAAATATGAAGCAAAACAAGAGTTAACTAAATGGACTGCATTCAGAAAGTTAAAGCAAACTTTTTTACTTTTGCTTGGAATATTGCTAATCCTTGTTTCGGTTTTCAGAGTCAAGGAAACTTATTTAAACTATTTATGGCCTTTAATACTTGAGTAAGATATACTTCTATGAACAAAATTTGGAGCATGTTTATTTTTCTCTGCCTGGTTCCTCTAAAATTTGGAGACTATCTGGGAGTACTCTTAACTTATGGGCAATATAGTTGTTTGCATCAGTGCAATAAGAATCCATTTTTCTTTGTCAATAGGACACAATTGGAAAAACTGGTTATTTTACCAAGCTTTGACTGAAAGGGTGTGTTTCCCTTTAAGGAATCAAGCCTGACATGCAGAGCCCATAAAAGCCCCTTTGGGAGAACTGGCCTCATACTCTGTGTACACAGTCCCTGCGCAGGGCTCCTAACCTGTGGTCAGTAAAGAATGTCAATTTCTAGCAGGGCTGGAAGCTCCAAGTTTATCTTGGGACCTCAAGAGGAAGGAGAGGATCGCCCAACTTACAGGTATTAGGGGATACAAACCCATAACTGGGCTCGGCTTCAAAAGTCTTATCTGAAATTCCTTATAGAACAGAGTTTCATCAAAGCCAATCCAAAAGGCCTATGTAAAAACCATTCTTGCTGCACTTTATGCAAATAATCAGGACTAGTATAAGACTAAAGTTTATTCATAATTAGTTTTTACACAAAATGAGGACTGGAGAGAAAAGTTTTGCTCCAACACTTTTCATACACATTGTCATTAAATCCTGGTCTCACTAATTGTTTTTTAGCTTTTTGCCTACATTTTAGACTAACCCTGCTTATTCCTGTGAATCAAGTGGTGATCTTCTGCAGCTTGAAAAAAAAAAAAAAAGGATGAGTAATGTAAAAATGTGAATCAATATGCTAGTTCTGGGTAATTATCTTGCAAATTCTGCCAGGTAATGAAAGTAAGTAAGGTGCCCATAACCCCGAGATTTCTTTGGGAAAATAAAACCAAGGCGCTTCATAGACCCCCAAAGGGTAATTCTATATCTTGGCAAGTAAAATTTTAGATGGAAATTATCTACTACACCACACTTGTGGGAACTGCTATGCTCACTCTACTGTTTGCAATAGGGTTATACATGGTAGCACCTTCTAACTGAAATATTGGACAGAGAGTTTCCATTGCAGAAGTATTTTGCTTAATTATGAGCCTTATAGCAGGAATAATAGTTGACAAAAAGGAAGGATGAAAGTTTTACTACCACTGAGTCTGCTAGGACTTTTTGTTGGGTTTAGTGATGCACTTTTAAATGAAATATGCTGCTTTTAGATTAACACCTCTAGTAAAGTAGAGGAAAATCTACAGGTACTTAAAGATCAAATCAAAATTATTGACAGGCTCATGGAAAATGCGGCTTCAGCGCCACGTGGCTACAATCCCTTTTTAATGAATTCCGGTCTTCTTTATGAGATTGGTTAGCCCCTTTATTAAGCCCTCTTTGGCTTATAAGTCTTGTATTAACATT
This sequence comes from Pongo pygmaeus, assembly GCF_028885625.2. Lineage (NCBI taxonomy): Eukaryota > Metazoa > Chordata > Mammalia > Primates > Hominidae > Pongo > Pongo pygmaeus. Next base: position 141,553,996 of record NC_072378.2, on the reverse strand, counting down.
TGAGCTCTCTATGCTCGATACTATTGCGCATTACATAAACAATGTTACATTGCTCAATACTATAATTCAAATTGTTTCTTCTCTCCTAGAAGCAATCAAACTCCAAATGGTGCTGTAACCTGAATCACACATGGACATGCCATTCTTTCAAGGACCCTTATATCAACCCCAGGAGGAGCCCTACCTGTTGTTCCGCATTCAATGCCCCTCTGCAGCAGGAAATAGCCAGAAAGAGTCATCACCCAAAATGCCCTAACAGCAGTTAGTGTGGTATCTCCACAGGGGGGAATGTCGCAGGAATTATTAAGTTATTATTTTAGGAGATATAGACGAAAAGAGGTCCTTGGGAAGTTTTCATTTTTTAAAGCATCTCCAGAAAAGTTTCTTGTAAAGCCCTGGCTCTTAGAGCCAGGCCAGCAACCTTTGATATGCAAGTGCCAGCCATTAGAAACTGGGTCCACCCAACGTGATGATTCCCACAGCCTTCTTGCCCTTTCCTCACATGCTCCTGGCAACATGGCCACCCCCACATATCCCCACGTGTGTAGAACATCCATGGCACCCTGCATTTTCTTATTAAAAGGCTAGGGTGGGAGGGCCAGCTTTTTTGCGGGCTACGTGAATGACATGCCTGGTCAAACCAATCCCCTGAGCTCTGTGCAAACCATACGTCACCTCCTCCACCTGGCTGGTGTCCACCGCACTTGGGGACCTCCTCTTTTGGCTTTGGAGCCACCTTCCTTCTGTCTCTGTACGGGGTAGCTTCTTCCTTCTGTCTTCTCCCTTCCTTCTTGCCTATTTAACTCTCCACTCCTTAAAACCAGTCCAGGTACATGTGTCCCTGTTGTTTTATCTAAACCAGCATGAGGACCAAGAACCCTGGTGTTCCTCCACTCGTCAGAGCCGAATCATTTTGAGCTGTTAAATCCTGTAGAAGGCAGGACTAAAGGCTAATAAGTGGGAAAATGATAGAGACAACACATTAAACATGTAGAAAATCTCAGTTGCGGAATAATGGTAAGAATAAAGAAAGCTACATAGGAAAATGAAAATCCCTCATCCTCTTCAAGATCCCTCATTGCAATGGTATTTCACACATGGCCTTAGATTTGCCTGCATTAAAATTATTAAGTACCTGTTTTATTTCTTTTTACTCAAAAAAGGGATCAAAAGCAAATAATATAATGTTATAAATTTTATAAATGATATAATGTCATGAAATGCTATCCTAGAGTTCTACGTCCAGCAAAACTATGTTACAAATTTGTGGTAAATATAAGAAAATAATTACTAACACAAAACAATATAGTAAATAATGACTAATTTGGGAGGCATCAAGTATATATGTTATTATTTCATGCATCCACTTAAAGAATAAAGAACAGAATGTTTAGCTTATTTATTAAGGTAATGATGGAGGGTAATGAGAGGAAACAGAAAATATGTTGAAGTAAATCTCACTTTGCCACAAACATTTTGAAGAGGCTATCCCACAATTTAAAAGACAATTTGTGAGAATATTTTTAGAATGTCCAATTATGCTGTTTACGAAAATACTGGCAAATATATCAGATAAATAATAATGAAAACAAGGTAGATAATTTATAATCCAAATTATAAAATAAATATACGTAAGTCCATAGTTATATAAATACATAACTGAATAAATAAATAAGAAGAGAAAAATATTCCTTAGAAAATAATATATACACATGGAATATATATATAATATACATATATTATCTATATTATATTTTCTCTATATATATTCTGCCCTCGAAGAGTTGGACCTTAATCCCTACACCTTGAGTATGGACTGGAGTTAACAATTCTCTGAAGAATAGACTATAGAAAGGGAAAAAAGCAATTCCTTTGTAGAAAACTGGCAAACACCATATTAACTAAGTGATCAAGCTTATATCATCAGTGATAAAGTATGTTGATATCATGTACTCCCTGATAGAAATATAATGATAGTGGCTTGTAACTGAGGGAGTCTTCTTCCCCAAAACCTATATCTAATCCAAATACAAAACACATAGACAAACTTACATTGAGGAACATTCCATAGATATCTGAACAATACACGTTAGCCCTCTTATCATCATAAAAACATGAAAAGTGTGAGAAACAGTCACAAAACAGAGGAAGTGAAAGACACATGATAACTAAATGGAATATGGTATTCTGTATTGGCTCCTAGTACAGAAAAAAGACATTAGTGGAAAATTGGAAAAATCAAAATAGTACTTGGAGTTTACTTAAGTAATGTACCACCACTGTTGGTTCTGAGTTTTAACAAGCATACCATGGTTATGTAAGATGTTAACATTAGAAGGTAGAAATAAAGGAATGCTCTATATCATCTTTGCAACTTTTTGGCCAATCTAAGATTAATCCTAAATAAAAAAGTTTACTAAAAGTAAGAATATAGAAATTTAATATCAGAAAAAATAGACCCCCCAAAATATTTTAGATAAACACATTAATGTTTAATGATAAAAGCAATGACTCTCTAGAAATGTATTACTGTTACAAATATGTACCTGATATCAAGTCCTCAAGAACTTAAAGGAATACAGATTATGAAATGAAAATTCCAATGACACTCCAAAAATTACTGCTCCAAAACATGTGCCTGATACCAAGTCCTCAAGAATTTAAAGGAATACAGATAATGCAGTGAAACTTCCAATGAAACTGTGAAATATTAATACAGTTCTCTGAATAACAAGTAACTCATATAGATAAAACTAGAAATTTCATTAACATATTTAAAAAGTTGACCTTACAAGTATTAATAGAGCATGGTGTATAATAATTAGAGAATATACCCTTTCCAGTATCCACCAGAAGTGTTTACAAAAGTTGATTAAGTTCAGGACACAAAGAAGGTCAAACAAAGAGTTAAATGGAAATGAAAAATTCCTGAGAACTGAGAGATAAAGAAAATACTACATCTCCATGTTTTAAGATACACATAAAGATAAATTACTTACATAGTGTACCCTTGAACTACATGAGAGTTAGGGACATTGATCCCCTGTACAGTCAAAAATCCACATATAACTTTTTTGATTCTCCAAAAACTTAAATACTGATAGGCTACTGCTGACAGGAAGCTTTAATGATAACAGAACTGATTAACACGTATTTTGTAAGTTATATGTATGATATAATGTATTTATTTATTTTTTATTATATATTATTTTATTATTATATACTATTATTATTTTTGACACAGAATCTCACTCTGTCACCCAGGATGGAGTGCAGTGGCTCACTGCACCCTCCGCCTTATGGGTTCAAGAAATTCTCCTGTCTCAGCCTCCCTAGTAGCTGAGTTTTACAGGTGCCTGCCACCACACCCAGCTAATTTTTGTATTTAAGTAGAGACGGGGATTCACCACATTGGCCAGGCTGGTCTTGAACACCTGACCTCAAGCAATCCACCTGTCTTAGCCTCCCAAAGTGCTGAGATTACAGGTGTGAGCCATTGCGACCAACCAATTTCTTCTTATAATAAAGCAAGATAGAGAAAAAAATGTTATTAATAATCATAAAAAATATATTTACTATTCATTAAGTGGAAGTAGATCATCATAAAGGTCTTCATCCTTATCATCTTCGGATTGAGTAGGATGCAGAGGAGGAGAAAAGGAGAGTTGGCCTTGCTGTCTCAGGGGTGACAGAGATGAGTGAGGTGGAGAAAGTGGAAAGGGAGGCAGAAGAGGCAGGGATACTGGGTGTAACATGGTAATTTCTCCCTGACTTTTTTACCTGTTCATTTATCTAAAAATGTTTCTGTGCAGTATCAATCTTTCCACTATTTGCTCTAGTTTTAGTGCCCATATCATAAAAAGGTGCACCCTGTGAAAGAAATCAAAGTAGTCTGGAATAATTAAAACTCTTTTGCCTGATTGTCTAATATCAATTTGTTTTCTGACACTGCTTCCTCTATGTCTTCTTCCCCATTGTCTGTTACTGATTCAGAAGCAGGCATCTCCATCAAGTGGTTTTTATTAGTTCTTGAATTTTTCCAAGATTCATATCTTAAAACCCACACCCCCATTTTTTTTTTCTGTATCCACAATCTATTTCATGGTTTTCTTGATTGGCTCCATTGTACATACTGAGAATTCATGTGCAACATCTAGACACTATTTATAGAAGCAAATGATTAGCACTGTATACTAAATGGCAAAACGTTAATGTAAATGTTTAATACTTAGAAGTCAGTCCTCTTGTAACTTTAAAATACACTTTGAAGTAGTTAAGCTTCAAAATGCATTTAAAACCTTTTTTTCTTTTTTCTCCTTTTTCCCTAGTCTTGACATGTAACTTTGAAATAAACTGTAGAAACATTTTTTTCCTTAGAAAAAAATTAAAAAAATAAAAATAAATAAAGGGCATCCAAATTGGAAAATAGGAAGTCAAATTGTCACTGTTCACTGATGATATGATTGTATTCCTAGAAAACCCTGAAGTCTCATCCAAAAGGCTCCTACAATTGATAAGCAATTCTAGTAAAGCCTCAGGTTACAAAATCAATGTAGAGAAATCAGTAGCACTGCTATACACCAACAACGACAAGGCTGAGAATCAAATCAAGAACTCAATTCCTTTTACAATAGCTGCAAAAGAATAATAAAATACTAAGGAATATATTTAAGGAGGTGAAAGGTCTCTACAAGGAAAACTACAAAATACTGCTGAAATAAGTCATAGATGATGCAAACAAATAGAAGCACATGCCATGCTCACGGATGAGAAGAATCAGTATTGTAAAAATGACCACACTGCCCAAAACAATCACGGATTCAATGCAATTCCCATGAAAATGCCATCATTTTCCACAGAACTATAGAAAATAAATCTAAAATTCTTATGAAACCAAAAAAGAGCCCACATAGCCAGAGCAATACTAAGCAAAAGAACAAATCTAAAGGCATCACATTATCAGACTTCAAAGTATTGTATAAGGCTCTAGTTACCAAAACAGCATAGTACTGATATAAACATAGACACTTAGACCAATGGAAGAGAATAGAGAACCCAGAAATAAAGTCAAATGCTTGCAGTCCACTGATCTTTGACAAAGCACACAAAAGCATGAATTGGGGAAAGGACACCCTATTCAATAAATAGTGGTGAGCAAACCAGTAAGCCACATGAAGAAAAATGAAACTGTAAACCCATCTCTCACCTTATATAAAAACCAACTCAAGATGGATCAAAGACTTAAAGCTAAGACCTGAAACCATAAACATTCTAGAAGATAACATCAGAAAAACTCTTTTTGACATTGGTTTAGGCAAAGACCCCAAAAGCCATACAACAGAAACAGAGAAAGAAATAAATGGGACTTCATTAAACTAAAATTGCTTTTGCACAGCAAAAGAAATAATCAGCAGAGTATACAGATAACCAACCGAGGAGGAGAAAATATTCACAAACTATGCATCTGACAAAGGACTAGTATCCACAATATACAAAGAACTCAAATCATCAAGAAAAAAAAAACTTCCATCAAAAAGTGGGCAAATGACATGAATAGATATTTCTCAAAAGAAGATACACAAACAGCCAACAAACAAATAAAAAAATGCTCAACGTCACTAATCATCAAGGAAATGCAAACCGAAACCACAATAAGATACCACCTTACTCCTGCTAGAATGAACATAATTAGTGTTGTTTTTTTTTTTTTTTAAAAAAAGAACGTTGACGTGGATAATCTTGAAAGGAAACACTTTTACACTGCTGGTGGGAATGTAAATTAGTACAACCACTATGGAAACCAGTATGGAGATTCCTTAAAGAACTAAAAGTAGATCTACCATTCAATCCAGAAATCCCACTACTGGATATCTACCCAAAGAAAAAAAAAGTCATTGTACAAAAAAGATATTTGCACATGCATGTTTATAGCAGCACAGTTCACAACTGTGAAGAACCAACCTAAGTGCCCATTGACCAATGAGCGGGTACACACACACACACACACACACACACACACACCATGGAATACTATTCAGCCATAAAATGGAATGAAATAATGTCTTTTGCAGCAACTTGGATGGAGCTGGAGACTGTTATTCTAATGGAAGTAATTCAGGAATGGAAAACCAAATACTGTATGTTCTCAGTTATCAGTGGGAGCTAAGCTATGAGGATGCATAGACACACAGAATGATAGAATGGACTTTGGGGACTTGGAGTGGGGAAGATTGGGAGGCAGTGAGGGATAAAAGATTACATATTGGGTACAGTGTACATTGCTCAGATGATGGGTGCACTAAAATCTCAAAATTCACCACTGAATAACTTATCAATTTAACCAGTAACCACCTATACCTCCCAAACTGTTGAAATAAAAATAAATAAACAAATAAATGAAAAATTTTAAAAAATGCTCTGTGATACTAATTATCACTGCTTGAGCAGTTCCTCTCTCCAGTAAATTGCAGATTGCAGTAAAAATTGTTCTCTCATGGTACTTTTGTAAGAACCGTGTGTGTTTCATTGTGTTTAGTGCAATACTGTAAACCTTGAATAACACCACTGTACCCATACAAAGGGCCACTATTGATGCTGAAAGCACTCCCAAGAAACAGTGAAAAGTCATGACATTACAAGAAAGAGGTGAATGCTTGATATGTACCATCATAGATTGAAGTTATGGAAGAGTTGAACCCTTTACAGGATTTTTTAGTATATCTCCATATCATGGATGTTCTTAATGATAATTATTTAATTGACTTTGTAATTACAGTTTAGGATGGAGTTCAATTGTTAAAAGACTTGTAGATGTGAAATATTTTATTCAAAATGTTGTTTAAAAAACTTGTTTGGCTTCTGTTCTAATGGACATTATGCCTGCATCTAGCATTTTCACTTACTGAGTCCTGACACCTTCTCTCATTTGAATGATATTATTAGCCATTCCAAATGAAGTAAATGTTCTTCAAAGCATTATAAATTACTCATTAAGTATCTGATAATATGTTTAAATGGGCAACTCACCAACAAAGTCTAGGGGAATCAATAATGAAGCTTAATTCAATCTACTACAGCTCTGCTAGCTAGTATACCATTTAAAAATTAAAGAGTATTTAAACTGCCGAGACATTTCCTGGCATTTTAATAGGCTCTTTTATAACAATATTTTTCCCTTGTATAAGCAATCATGACTATTGTTAATGGAGTCAATTCAAAACTCATTGGCCTTTTATTTTTTGTTTTGTTTTCTTTTTTCTCCTCTTGGGAGGACATCCACTTTAGCCCATCATTTATTACTGATATTCCTGGCAGAATAGAATCAGGTTCACTCATCAGAGATAACAGTAGAGTACATTTTAGGGGGAATAAAGGTGGAACTTTTATAGTATGGAAGATCAATCATATGGAAGAAGAGAAAATACTTCATTCCATAATTTTAAATAAATACCAGTAAATAGCATTGAATCAAGTTTGGAGAATATCAAAGACTTTCATTTATCTGCCAATGCTCGATATACTGACAAACAAAATAAAGAGATTTAATCTGAGTTCCAGTTAAATCTGTCTTCACTTTTGCAGCTACATTAAATTAGGTTTTAAAACACCTAATTTGAGTCTTAAAGTTTTATATGTCTACTTTCCTGCCCGAGAGTTAAGATTCCACAAATGACAGCATATCAACTTTTTTATTGTAAATAATAATAAACTGCTGTGAAGAGCTGTGGAGGCAACTGCAGGCTTGTTTGAAGTAATGCAACTAAAATTTAAAAACAATTCGGGTAACAGGGGAACGTCCACATTGAAAAATCTGTGTGTGTGTGGGTGTGTGTGTGCACACGCGCATGTATGTAACTCGTGTCTATCTCTATAAGCCCTATGTATTTAAATAAACTTAAAATAGTTCAATAATTATTGATAATTACTGATAAGCTGAAGTCTTTTTAGTCATTTCTGTATATAATTTCTGAAGCCTCAACTTATATTCAGAAGTTTTAACCATGTGTGGAAAAAATTACAACAGTTGGTGTCTTTTCTGATTTCCACAAATAGTAAAGGAAAATCACAATTCTCCCTGTGTCCGCCAAAAAACAAACTCTGTTGTTTTTCTTCTACATGCAAAAACAGGAAGTGGTTTCAAAGAAAATAGTAGCTCCTATAATGTTTAATATAGTGTATAGTTTATATGTTTTTTTAAAAAAAAGCTTGGTAATTTTTTTTTTCTTTTATTATTATTATTATTATTATTATACTTTAGGTTTTATGGTACATGTGCGCAATGTGTAGGTAAGTTACATATGTATACATGTGCCATGCTGGTGCGCTGCACCCACCAACTCGTCATCTAGCATTAGGTATATCTCCCAATGCTATCCCTCCCCCCTCCCCCCACCCCACAACAGTCCCCGAAGTGTGATGTTCCCCTTCCTGTGTCCATGTGTTCTCATTGTTCAATTCCCACCTATGAGTGAGAATATGCGGTGTTTGGTTTTTTGTTCTTGCGATAGTTTACTGAGAATGATGATTTCCAATTTCATCCATGTCCCTACAAAGGACATGAACTCATCATTTTTGATGGCTGCATAGTATTCCATGGTGTATATGTGCCACATTTTCTTAATCCAGTCTATCATTGTTGGACATTTGGGTTGGTTCCAAGTCTTTGGTATTGTGAATAATGCCGCAATAAACATACGTGTGCATGTGTCTTTATAGCAGCATGATTTATAGTCCTTTGGGTATATACCCAGTAATGGGATGGCTGGGTCGAATGGAATTTCTAGTTCTAGATCCCTGAGGAATCGCCACACTGACTTCCACAAGGGTTGAACTAGTTTACAGTCCCACCAACAGTGTACTGGATCCCTTCCTTACACCTTATACAAAAATCAATTCAAGATGGATTAAAGACTTAAATGTTAGACCTAAAACCATAAAAACCCTAGAAGAAAACCTAGGCATTACCATTCAGGACATAGGCATGGGCAAGGACTTCATGTCGAAAACACCAAAAGCAATGGCAACAAAAGCCAAAATTGACAAATGGGATCTAATTAAAATCAAGAGCTTCTGCACAGCAAAAGAAACTACCATCAGAGTGAACAGGCAACCTACAAAATGGGAGAAAACTTTCGCAACCTACTCATCTGACAAAGGGCTAATATCCAGAATCTACAATGAACTCCAACAAATTTACAAGAAAAAAACAAACAACCCCATCAAAAAGTGGGCGAAGGACATGAACAGACACTTCTCAAAAGAAGACATTTATGCAGCCAAAAAACACATGAAAAAATGCTCACCATCTCTGGCCATCAGAGAAATGCAAATCAAAACCACAATGAGATACCATCTCACACCAGTTAGAATGGCAATCATTAAAAAGTCAGGAAACAACAGGTGCTGGAGAGGATGTGGAGAAATAGGAAAGCTTGGTAATTTAATGTGTTCCTCTATTATATTTAGTATTCCTCTCTTTTCATTCTTTCTCTTTCATTCAAGAACATTAGCCTGTACAGACATTTTGTGTGCTGACTATCCAAATATTAAAAATTAAAAAAATTAAAAATAGTTTTCTTACTCAAAGATTAAGGGCAGTGTTCTATTAACAAGTACTCTGATGGCATTTTGGAGAAAACTATAATTTTTTAAAACGAAGAATAGAAATGATTTGTTAAGAAATCTTACCATTTGGCTCATGCTAAAAAGGGACCTCTCAGAAACTGTTGACAAGTAGGAGGCCAGGTGATTTTTTTTTTTCTAATTAGAAGAGCCTATTAGTCTTGAAGCTCAAAAACTTTCTTTTGAAAGCTAGAATAATCATATTCTTGTAACTCAAACTAGAGTGAATGCAGCTTTTAAAAGGGGCACTTAAACATAATTATTTCAGGAGTGGTAACTCTATGAACTTGTAGGTAGTAAACTCTTAAAAAAAATTTCCAAGAAAACAGTAAAGTTAATCTATTTATATACTTGTAATTGATTTAATTTTTTCTTTACAACAGTGCAGATTTACTCACTCAAGTTATATAGGCTTTCAATTAAATTCAATAAGTATACTTTAAGTACCTACCACATGGAAGGGTCTGCACTAATGCTTTAGGAAATAAAAATAATGAATGACAGTATCTGGTCCCAGGATATTTATATTTTTACTAGACAGGTTGATGAAATTTGATAAAATTTTATACTATATAAAAGTATTAAGAAATCTACAATTATTGCCAAAAATAATTCAGAATTAAAACAATTCTATTGTAATTTCATGTGATGGAAAGCAGCCTGAGCACTCTCCATATGCCGTTTTAGCTGATCCTCCTACAATATGTGTTACCTAACTATTCTATCAGGAAAGTGAGATTGAGTGAAATTAAGTACATTTCTTTATGCTCCTAATTACTAAGTGGCATATCTAAGCTACAAACCCAGAACTAGCCGCAAAGACACTAGAAATTGTATTAGGTGAAAATGAACAGGTACAACTTTGGCTAGCAAACGTGTTTAAATGATATTTGTTCCCCCACTAAGAGAAACAAGCAAACTTATAAGAATAAATAAATAAAAAGAAATATTAATAAAAAATGATTTTTAAAAAGAACTCGAAAAATCTTAAAAATAAGAAATAAGTGGCAAGGAAGTGTCATATGCAAATAGACTTTAAGATGTTCAACTTTTTTCATAGTCAAAGAAGTAAAAAGAAAAGTTGAAAGTGCGGAGCGCCTCTGCCCGGCGGGCCGCTGCACCGTCTGGGAAGTGAGGAGCGCCGCTGCCCGGCCGCGGTGCATCAATCCAGGTGTGAAGTGGCAGCCTTGTATGTGATCTTTCTGCTCTCCCCAAGTTTGCATTTTCGACAGTAAATCTTACTTTTAAATTTAAATTGGGGAAAAAGGAAAATAAAGAAAAGTTGAAATGTGACTATTTTTCATTTTAGTACGAACTACTTCAAAGTCAATGTTTGTCATTATATATATATACATGCCCACTCCCACACTGCTATAAAGAAATACCTAAAATTGGGTAATTTATAAAGAAAAGAGGTTTAATTGGCTCACAGTGTCGCAGGCTGTACAGGAAGCCTAACAGCTTCTGCTGCTGTGGAGACCTCAGAGAGATTTCAATCGTGGCGGAAGGCAAAGCAGGCGCTGGCACTTCATATGGCTGGAGCAGGAGGAAGAGAGAGAGTGCGGAGATGCTACACACTTTTAAACAACCAGATCTCACCAAAACTCACTCGCTATGACTAGAATAGCACAAAGGGGGATGGTGTTAAACCATTCATGAGAAACAGCCCTCATGATCCAATCACCTCCCACCAAGCCCCACCTTCAACATTGAGGATTACAATTTGGGCAGGGACACAAATCCAAACCGTATCAATATGCATGTGGTAAAAAGTGTTATCTCCTCTATTTCTACTCCAATATTTGCCTCCTCCAATCTAAAGATGCAATCAATGTGTGCCATTTTAGGGGTTTTTGTTTCCTTTGCATAATGAATATATAGTTTACTAGACAGATAAATATAAAGACAAGCACATGCTTATAAACGTAGATATATAGATGAATAAATAGAAAAATAGAAAGACACATTGACACAGATCAAATATGTAATGAATTTTGTTTTCACATAAATAGGTTTATACTGTATAGTTTTTTGGGTTTTTTTTTAATCTTTGTCTTTTCATCTTGACAATACATTTCAGTGATCTTTTCACGTCAATATATCTACCATAGTCTTTTTAACAACTATATAGAATGTCATGATATGGATGATTAAATTTACCTAAATGTTTTTCTATTATTTAAAACTAATAGTTATGTGTTATGTAACTATTCTATCAGGAAAGTGAGGTTTTTTTGGTTTGTTTTTAAAAATAGTTATTTTTTGCTTACAAAATATAGAATATAATAGAACTGACTTCCTTGATTTTCTAGGTTTAATAGAGTGAAAGGTTTGGATTTGATAAATACTGCCCATTTGCTTTTCAGAAAGGCACTATAAATTTACAATATCACCAAAATTTTATGAGAGTTTATTAGTTCCTACGTTATTTACGACAAGATTTATATTCAGCTTTTAAAAATTAGGTTATCTCATTAGTTTATTTGTATTTCCTGAATGATCTGTTTATTCATCCAACCTATTTTTTTAACTGAAAATCTACTGTGTTCCAACTAACATGATTCTAAGACCTTGAGACATAGTGATAAGCTATTCAAGCCAGAATTCCACTCTATTTTGGAATTTTAATTCCAATGACAGAAAATAGTCAAAACTTATGCTAGTAAAATATAAATTAAAAAATTAATAACAATTTGATAATCTTTTATTATAAATTGTGTGTTCATGTATTATGCCCATTACTTAAGGGACAGTATTTTTTACTTAAGACTTTTCTTTTTAAATACATGTAGTTTTCCCCAAATTTTAATTAATGTTTGCTTTACACTATTTTAACCATTAAATCTGATAGTAATATAAGAACTGATTTTCTCCAAAACTTGGTTCAACTTTGTCCTCTGTGTTCCATGATTTAGGGCCTCACTCTCAGAATACTTTTCACTTCTAATGGCAAGGTGACTTGGAGTCAATAAGTCTTGAATGCCCTGAGATTAAATAAAAAACACAGAGACTCTTCCTAGTCGCTGAAGCAATATTCAGATTGGTTATATTTGGTTTGAATCATGTGCTTATCCCTACACTCTCACTGAGATTAAGGAATAGAGTGCTTTAATCAGCTAGAAGTAAACTTCAGCCACAGGCTCTACCTCTAAAGGAGGTGAAGAGAATTCTACCAGAATTCTGTCAACTAAATCGGGGACTATTTCTCCTGAAAATAAATGTTAGAGGGTGAAACCAGAAAACAAATATTAAGATTCTTTTGGAGAATAGATACAGTAAGTGTTTTTGTTAAATTTAGGGACACTATCATATTTTTCCATATGGAGTAAGCATAAATATCAAATGATAATAATAATGTACTTAGTACCATCAGAAAAATCACCAAGACTATATATTCAAAGCTCAAAATTTTACTAAGAGCTTTATTGCTTCCTTTATTTCCCATAATTAATTTATTTACTTTGACCTTGACAGTGAACGCTGCATGAACAAAGATTACATTCATTCACTCATCTTCCATTTTCAGAACCTAGCACATGGTAATTAAAAAGTGTTTATTGAATTAATCCAATGGCTCAAAAATAAACCCTTCATTGATTTATAAGCTCTGCCAGTGCTCTCTATTCACATTACATTCACATTAGTGTGTATCAAAAATAGATTTCGTATTTCTCTATTCTCCTTGTTTAATCTAGTCAAACTTAGAATCATGTAAATTTAAAGCAAAATTAACCTTAGAAATCACACTTCATTTTATAAATTAATAGAAAATTGACTGAAGGTAAATAGTTGAAACAAGAGAAACTAGCAAGTTTCCTCTCAGCTAAGTACTTTATTTGCTGTATTTTGAAGAATGATTCAGAAATTTTAGGAATTCTTCCAGAAATTACAGTGCCTCCATGTTCCTTCCCCTAAAATGCATGTAAACTCAGAACTATTATTATTAAAACTTTTTATCATTTAGGATCACTCTATTGGCTAAATCTCAAATCCAATGTGGGTTTGCACTCAAAAGCCCAGTCTCCTCACTCTTTGTTAAAAATCCATGCAAGCGACATGTAATAATACCCTTGATTTCATAGATAATTAAGAACTTTGTTGAATAATACATTTTATCATCTAGGATCACTCTGTTGGTTAAATCTCAAATCCAACATGGGTTTCCACTCAAAAGCCCAGTCTCCTCTCTCTTTGTTAAAATCTATGCAAGCGACATGTAATAGTATCCTTGATTTCATAGATAATTAAGAACTTTGTTGAACAATACATACTAAGTCAGAAATAAGGCCATTATGGCCTAGTTTCCTTAGGCCCTAATGTAAAAGATGTGTGCAATGTGTGCGTAAGTTTTATTTCTGACTTATATGTTAGTAATTCAACTTAACTTTAGACTTCAGTAAAACTTTCAAGGAAAAATCTAAATTAACATTCTAGATATAAATAAATCATGGATCATAGTTCCTTGGAAATATAAATTAAAATAGACATTTTCCTACATAGCTTTAGGTGGTATGGCTATCATAGATGAAAGATACACATACATTCAAATCTATGAAAGTTAATTTAATGTTTCACATTTTGCTACAGAGTTTTTCCACAAGTTTTGACCAAACTACTGCTATAAATGATGAATAAGAAATACGTATTGAGGACAATAGCTTTGTTAAAAGCAGTCAGCCAACCTGGGTAGCTTCACAGGTTAGGTATCTGGAAGCAGTCTCTGAAATATATATATATTTTTCTTTTTGAGAAAGAGCCTCGCTCTGTCACCCAGGCTGGAGTGCAATGGCACGATCTCGGCTCAGTGCAACCTCCGCCTACCAGGTTCAAGCAATTCTCCTGCCTCAGCCTCCCGAGTAGCTAGGAGGCACCTGCCACCTGCCCAGCTAATTTTTTGTGTTTTTACTAGAGATGGGTTTCAGGGTTTCACCATGTTGAGCAGGCTGGTCTTGAACTCCTCGCCTCAGGTCATCCACCCGCCTTGGCCTCCTAAAGTGCTGGGATTACAGGTGTGAGCCACCATGCTCAGTCTCTGGCCTCTGAAATATTTACATGGAAAAAATGTTCATTCGGGCAGTTAATTGGGGAGTGTTCTCACTGCCAATACCTCTCTTGGAGTAAGAGTGGAAGGGTTGGGAGAAGGGAGAACATGGGCCACCGTATAGCCATAAAGAAACAAGACAAAAAGACATCTGAATATCATAGCAGCATGAAGCTAAGATGGACCTGCTGAATTGGCCTAAATTGGGGCAAATAATTTGTGCATTCAATATCATGCATATTGATCAGTTATAGGACATGTGCTGCTTCAGGAAGACGCCATGACCTTGGGTGGAACAGTTTCCTTCATCTGGGAGCAATCTTCATGAAGAAATCTGACAGGTAAAGTTTTCCTGCCAATAGTCCCAGTAGCTAGGGAATCTCACTTGCCAACTAGGTTCTGCTCTGCAACTGGATTGATGACACTGGGGTAGAATCTTGGGGTTTCTCTAAGTACCCTCTAACACTCTAACATTAAACAAGATGAAAGCACACAAGTATTGCTGTAAAGGACAAACCGTTTGTCTAGCAGGACAATGAAGAAACTCAAAAGATTACCTATTTTTAAATGAGTATAAACATGCCCCAAACATGACATTTTTGATGCCATAAATACAATAGTTTATACCAAACAGTACTCATTTGAAATGACTGACCAGAAAAAATGGAATTCTGCAGAAAGAGATCATACTGAAGAAGCTTCAAATTCTTTCTGAACCGATTTCTCTGACTCACATAATTTAAACAGTCCTTTACTTTTAATTTTACAGTGTGTGCTTTTTGAGACCATACTTTTCTTAATATATTCTGTATGTCATCATGGGCAGAACAGAAAGGAAATGAAGGCCTATGAAAATACGTAATACAAGTACACATTTTAGCTAAAAATATTTAAGACTTTCAATAATCCAAAATAAATAGTACAGAACAGCACAGGGGATCACTTAAAGGTCAGTTTTCAGTATCGAGTGCTGTTAGACCTAGCAAACTAAATATAATGTTCTTGCACTTATTAAGCTAGAACAGTTTAAACATGAGGCATGAACCAATTAGATCTGCCTGTAGTACATTATCATTAAAAACAGTAATTATCTTTACTGCTGAGTGAATTAGTAAATTGCTCCTGACCCACTTTCCCATCTATTCATAAGACAGGCCAGACTGCTATCGTTTTCCTAAGGATTATATCCAGTATGTTGTCCTCTGTGTAATAAACCTAAACTCTGAATGAAATTATCCCAATAATGTATGAGGCTCTGTTCTTATGGAGTTGTGTCATTGAGCAGAAAATTTCGAAGCCCCCAAAATGTCTGTTACTGCTCTACCTATTTCACTGTAAATCAAAAAACTGGTCCTCAGCCTTTTCCTCCAAAGATGAATAAACCTCTGATCCTAGAAAAGATGATCTGAAACATACTCTACATTCTTAATTGAGAATCAGAGTATTTTCATCAGATACCTCATTCTAATAAAATATATTTACACATTTTAATACACAGTTGGTAGCATGGATGAGATACACCTAATTGTTTACAAATATATACTCCTTCCCACATTTGTAATTGAAAAACTGACCTGATAGCAACACTTTCTGATATATTATAAGTGTATAATTTCCTTTAAAGTCAAGTGATGACACTAAATCATATGCAATGTTTTAATGTTGTGATTTTATGTTCATTGTGTCTACAGTATACATACAGAAATCATATATTTGAGTAAATTTCCATGGAAACCCATTTTATATAAGTAGTATTTTATCAGTGACTTGAAAGAACATTCACTTCTGGTCCCAAGAGACAAAAGGTCTGTTTAGGTTCAGGTTAGGCTTTCTCCTTCACCATGTGGAGGAGGCTGATTTGGCAAGAGGCCAGGGCGCGGACATATCATACAATGGGAGAAAACTTCTAAGAAAAAAGAGCCATCGTTGGCAGATATCAAAGATCGACTGGCCAGATGAAAATGTTGGCAGATTTTTAATGTAGTAAGTTAATGGAAGAGGAAGTTTGTTTCTCTATATTCCAACTGAAGACCCCTAAGTGCCCAATGACCTAAGAGACACAGGCAGTCAAGCATCTTAGCTATTTCAGATGGGACCCTTCCTGAACCAAAAGGAAGTTCCTTTCATGACCTTAAATATTTTCAGATTAATTCAAATTAACCTACTTCTGTTACTTCTGTTTGAATACAATTTTATTATTAATATCTCCATTAATACCATCATGGTGGAAGGAAAAGATAATGGGTACAAGTGGTGTAGATTAGTTCAGTAATATTTCTTTTCTTTTCCAAATCGAGGAGGAATGTGGAATTTGCTAAGATACCTGAGAGGTGGAGAGCATTCCTTGCAAGGGAATGGATGTGCCAAGAACCTGAAAGCAGTAAACCACTTGGTGTATTTGTGGACTGAAAAAGACTCATGGGGCTGAAATTGAGTATTTGAAGAGAACATGTAGTTGGAGGAGTATAAGGGTCCCTCCATGCAGACACTTATATCCCCTGATTAGGAGTTAAAGCTTTATTTCAAGTTTATATGTGATGTATCTTGTGATACAATAGTATTTCAACATATTAATCGAGATTTGTTTTAAAATTTTATGCGGTCATTTTGACATTAATTAATTGCACTCTGTCTCCCTCCTCAGCTCAGTAAGATAGGATACTTCATGCTCACTGCCTCAAAGAAAGGGTGACATACCAAAATTCAGGGAAGAAAAGAAGTCAAGTAAATCTTTGGCCTTTGAATTTCAAAATGAGAGTAAATTCCAAAAATTAGGGGATTAAATGTTAGTTTAAAGATGTTCAAGTTCCTTGAACTAGGAAGAGCTCCCTTATATAATGTTTGGTGTGGTGGGAAAAGGAATATCAGGGATGAAATAGTGAAAGATATGACAGTGTAGCAAAGAAAGCAAGTTGAACTAAAGAAGTCAAGCGCTGGGAGTGGTCATGGTGAGGAGATCACAGCAGTGACCTGGGTGTCCTATTGTCACTGTCCAAAAGCTGGATGAAATGATGGATGTCTTTGCATATGTCAGCTTCTATAAAAATTACCTTAACCACATCACACTGTCATTTGTCGGGATCACTCCCCTATACAGTCTGCATTAGTGAAACATGGCATGTAAGTTTCCTGAACTGAGATGAACTCCTGGGGAAGGAAGTATGAGGCTCAATTTGACTGAGATTAGTTTCTCTCTCTTAAAATTGGCCTTATGATTTCAGTCAGATCTTGGAAGGCACATTGCTAGCATCCTACCAGGCTTTCAAAAGACAATGAAGCCAAGAAACACAACCTTTTATATCATTACTGATAAGAGATAAATATCATTTATAGACAATGCAGAAAGAAACCAAGCTGTTATATATAAAATAGTAGCAGAACATGAATAAATATATTATTTACACATAATACAGTTGACCTCTAAACAGAGGTTTGGGTAATCTACCCTCGTGCAGTTGAAAATTAGCATAGAACTTTTGATTCCCCCAAAACTCAACTAGTAATAGCCTACTGCTGACCACAAGCCTTACCAAAAACATAAACAGTTAATTAACATATGTAGTACTTTACATGTTAAGCCAGAGAAAAGGAAATCATATGGAAAAGAAAATATATTTACTATTCATTAAGTGGAAGTGTGTTATCATAAAGGTCATCATCCTTGTTATCTTCAAGTTGAGTAGACTGAGGAGCAGGAGGATGAAAACAAAGGATTGTTCTTGCTGTCTCAGGGGTGGCAGTGGTGGAAGAAAGACTTGTGCATTTCAAATTGGCATTGTTCAAAAGTCAACTGTATTTAAGAAATGTTGCTCTCTAAATTATATGACAGTACTCTATTTTACATTTTTATATGTAAAAGGATAAAAACCCTCTCAAAAACTTTCCTAGAAAGAGCAAAGATTTCTCAGAATGTGTGTGGGTATATGAGCTTGTGTTTGTTTGTGTACTCATGCATTTTTTAAAACGCTATTTTTGCCAAAACAATAATTTGGCAATCTATTTTATAATAGCCCTATTGCCTTTAAAATGTTATCTCCATAATACGAAAAGCCTGAAACCACCATATTAGAGATGTAAGTCCAATTTATTTATTTCGTTTAGGTTACGTACAGTGAAATGCACAGACTTTAAGTGCAAAACGCAGTTAATGTTGACACATATATACCCTCCTGTAACTCAAACCCCTATCAGTTTATAAAGCATGTACATCATGCCAGAAACTTTGCTCATGCCTCTCCTTCCCACTATTGCCAATATAGCAGTAGCAGCCACTATTATGGTTTCTTAAATGTTGAATAAATTCTGTTACTTAACTTCATATAAATGGAATCATACCATATGTATACTCATAATCTAGATTTTATCTGTCAATGTAGTTTTTCTTAATTTTCATTCACTTTGTTTCATGTATCAGTAGTTTATTCCCTTTCATTTTTGAGTAGTAGTATATAATAGTCATAATTTGGTCATTTACTTTCCTTTTGATGAGTATTAGTTATAATTTTGTTTTGGTTATTATCAATAAAACCATCTTTCTCTTGACACATTTTTAGTTTTCTTGATTAAACACCTAAAAGTGGAATTACTGGATAATGGGGTAGATGCATATTTGATCTTTTTTTAAAATGCCAAACTGTTTTCCAAAGTGGTTGCACAATTTTACATTCTCACCAGGAATTTATGAGAGTTCAAGATACTCCATATTATTGCCAACTTTGGTGTTAATATCTCAATTTCTCTCTTTCTCTCTTTCATTTTAGCCATTCCAGTGTGTTTGTAATTATAGTATTAACCCTTTTTCCATTTGCCCCAGAATACAGGCTGGCAACACTTACAGCTCCAGCATTACCCCAAGATAACTTGACCACGCAGTGTCTCACTTTTATTATTATTTTTGCATCACTCTAATATATTGACTACAGAAACAAAAGACATCATTCTATTTATAGCTTTCTGTTTTTAGTAGTGGCATTTTCATTTGCAAAGTATAATAATTCTCCATCACTGAAAATGTCAAATTCTAAAAAAGGCAGCATTCCTACGCATTATGTTAACATTGTTCTCCAACAGTTGGCCAAAGATTCATTTGATATATATGATTTTTCTGAAATAGACAATTTTGATGATTCAGATGATTCTGCTGTTAGTTCTGTTTAAAATAATTCCAAGAACAGTTTTTACATTTTATTTTCACATTGCTTCAGCCTCAAAGAGCATGTTTATGTAAAATTAAATGAGCACTGGCAAAGAGCTGTTTTTTTGTTTGTTTGTTTGTTTGTATACAGGAAAAATGTTGATTTGCATGCCCGACCATTAATGATGGTAGGCATCTTTCTATGTACTTAATCATTATTTATAGATTTTCCTTTATAAAATGTGCAAGTTTTTGCAACTTCTTATAAATTTGTTTGCTCTTTAATTATTGATTTGAAGATTTTTATGTAATTCATATGCAAATCTCATCAGACATGTGTACTGCAAATAATTTCTTCTTCTTTTGAGCTTGGTTTTTCTTTTCTTTTGTATCTTTAGATGGGGTCTCACTATCTTGCCCAGGCTGGTCTTGAACTGCTGGCCTCAAGTGATCCTCCCATCTCGGCCTCCCAATTTGTTGGGATTACAGAAATGAGCCAATGCATCTACTGGCTACTTGTCTTTTCTTTTTTTTTTTTTTTTTTTTTTGAGATGGAGTCTCACTCTGTTGCCCAAGATCTGGAGTGCAGTGGCATGATCTTGGCTCACTGCAACACCTTCCTCCAGTTTCAAGCAATTCTCCTGCCTCAGTCTCCTGAGTAGCTGGGATTACAGGTGCCCACCACCATACCTGGTTAATTTTTGTATTTTTAGTAGAGATGAGGTTTCACCATGTTGGACCAGGCTTGTCTCAAACTCCTGACCTCAGTTTATCTGCCCGCCTCAGCCTCCCAAAATGTTGGGATTACAGGCATTAGCCATCATGCCCAGACACTTGTTTTTCCTTAATGTTGTTTTTGGATGAGAATTTTATAATTACGGTAGTAGAATTTATCCTTTTAAGATTTTCCTCTTACGATTTGTGCTTTTATCTATCTCG
This sequence comes from Pongo pygmaeus, assembly GCF_028885625.2. NCBI lineage: Eukaryota > Metazoa > Chordata > Mammalia > Primates > Hominidae > Pongo > Pongo pygmaeus. Next base: position 141,533,261 of record NC_072378.2, on the reverse strand, counting down.
GGATTGAAAACAGCATCTCCATGTTTTCCTACACAACCTTTAGTGTTTTAGTTTTTATGCATAAACCTATAATCTACCTTGAATTAATTGTGTATGGCCTGAGTTAGGGGTTGACACTTAGGTTTTGCCGTATGTTAATTCAGTTTTTCCAAAACCATTTCTTAAATATACTTTCCTTTTCCTATTTCATTACCTTGGCACTTTTGTTGAACATTAATTGACTGTATATGTGTACATCATATTTCTAGAATTCCTACTCCTTTCCATGGATTAATCTATGTAATGTACCAGTACTACACTATCTTCATTACTGTTGCTTTAGGGTAAAAGTCTGAATTCCCAACATTATTCCTTTTTCCAAAACTGAACTATTCTAAGTCATTCAATTTTCACATACATCTTAGAATTATCTTCTTTAATTTCTACATAAAATTCTGTAGGAATTTTAATTACTATGCTTTTAAATTTGTAATAAATATGTGGATAATTGATACTTTATCAATACTGAGTTTTCCAATTCATGAAGATGACATATAATTCCATTTTTTTACGTCTCTATTTCTCTCATCAATGTTTTTAGTTTACAGTGAAATGTTGCACACATTTTTCTAATTTTTTAAACTACATTTGTAATCCAGTTCTAAATATAATTGTGATTATATTTTAATTCCAATTGCATTTTTTTTTTGCTGCAACTATATAGAAAGTTACTTGATTTTTTAAAACTTGGCTTTGTATCTTTTGAACTTGCTAACTTCATTTCTTACTTCTAGTAAGTTGTTTTGGGGCTTTCTTAGGGCTTTCTACAAAAATATTCAAGTTGACTGGGAATAAACATCTACATTTTATTTTCTTATTTCTATGCCTCTGTTAGTTTTTCTTTTCTTACAGCATGCATGGTTAGGACTTCCACTGCAATGTTGAAAAGATGTGAAGAGAGAGATATCCTTGCCTTTATCCATATTCCATTATACCATTAAGTGTAAAATTAGCTGAAGGTATTAGTACCTTCTTTGTATCATTTTAAGGAAGCTCTCCTTTAATCTTTGCAGAAATTTTTTTAAATCAATGTATTGATTTTGTCAAATGCATTTCCTGAATCTGGTGAGACAATAATAGGTTTTTTCTATTATTCTGTTAATGTGGTGAATTATATCAATTCATTTTTAAACGTGGAAATCACATTGCATTCCTAGAGTAAACCCCAATTGTTCATGAGATATTATCTTTCTTACATATCAATGTACATGATTTGTTAATATCTTGTTAATGTATTTTGTGTCAATATTTGTTAGGAAGTGGTCTATAATTTTCTTAAAAAGTCTTTTTCAGGTTTTAATATGAAGTTTATGATGGACTCAGAAGATGGTTTGTAGATTTTATTTCCTCCTCTATTTTCTAAAAGACTGTATAATATTTGTGTCATTTCTTCCTAAAATATTTTTAGAATTCATCAGTGTAACAACATGTATCTAAAGTTCTTTTGGTGGGACAGTTCTTAATTAAGAATTTAATTCCATAGATAAAGAGCTACCGGGATTTTCTACTTTTTTCGTTGGTCAGTTTGGTGTTATGTTATTCAAAGAATCTGTCCATTTAATCTAAATTATAATATATATTGGCATAAAGTTGTTCTTAACAGTCTTTTTTTTTTCTTTTAAGGTCCTTTGGACTTGTTGTAATATTCCTCGTATACTCCTAATATTATATTTGGTGTTTTCTCTCTCTTTTTTATTTTTCTTCTCTACAACAGTCTCCTGAGGATTTCTCACATCGATAATGCTTTCAAAAAATGAACATTTAACACTAATGACTTTATCACGTTTATTCTTTTTATTTTAATTAATTTTGGCTTTTTATGATTTCCTTCCTTCTATATACTTTAGGTTTAATTGTTTCATCTTTTTTGAGTCTTACAGGGAAACATGAATAATTGATTATTAAACACTTATTCTTTTTTAATATGAGTTCTTAAACTGTACATTTCCATACATGCACCACTTTAGCAGCAATCAACAAATTTTGATATGTTTTATTTTCATTTTCATTCCCTTTAAGTTACTTTCAAACTTCCCTTTAATTTGATAGATCTTTAATCCAGAAGTTATTTAGTAATCTGGCAGTGGTCTTTCAAATATCCAGATATTCTAATTAAATTCTACTTTGGCAGAAAATATTATGTGTAATACTACATTTTTAAAAAATACATTTTGACATATTTTATTGTCCAGTATATGATTCACCTTGATCATTTCCCATGTGAGCTTGAAATACATTGGTATTGAGCTGTTTTCAAATTTTCTTTATCTTTAATAAATTTTGTCTGGTTGCTCTGTCATTTACAAAGTAAGGGTTGTTAAAATATTCAGCTATGTATGTTGATTTGTCTCTGTCTCCTTTTATTTCTGCCAGTTTTCGCTTCATGTATTTTGACACTCTGTCATTAAGTACAAAAATATTGTTATATCTTACTGATGAATTGACCCTTTCATCATTATCAAATGTCCCCATTTTTCTCTGGTAATAGTCCCAGTCTCAAAGCCTATTTGTCAGAAAATTATATAGCTACAATGACTTCCTTGTGCCTAATGCTTTCATGCTATAGCTTTTTTTATCTTATTGCTTTCAATGTCTTTGTGCTTACTATTAAACTATATTTCTTGTAATCAGCATACACTGTGTATTAATTTTCTATTATCCTGTTTTACAATCTCTGCCTTTTTAATTGAGATATTTATCCTATTTGAATATAATGTAATTAACAGTGTGATTGTTTTTAATTCTATGATCTATACAAATTTTCCCATTGGTTTCTTCTCCCTCTGTTTCTCTTTTTCTGCCTTATTTTGAGTTAGCTAAATATTTTCTAGTACTTCATTTTACTTCCTCAATTGCTTTTTTGGCTATACTTTTGATGCCCTTTTAGTACTTGTGGTTTTTTTTTTTTGTCTTTTTTCTTTTGTGACAGTGCCTTGCTCTGTCACTCAGGCTAGAATGCAGTGGTGCAATCAGAGCTCACTGCAGCCTTGGCATCCTAGATGCAAGCAATCCTCTCACTGCAGCCTCCTGAGAAGCTGGGACTACAGGTGTGTACTACCATGCGTAACTAATTTTTTAATTTTAATTTTTTGTAGAGACAAGGTCTCATTATGTTTCCCAGGCTAGTCTTGAACTCCTGGGCTCAAGCAATCTTCCCACATTAGCCTCCTAGAGTTTTGGGATTATAGGTGTGAGCTACCGTGCCTGGCCAGTATTTGTTTTTAAATATTAACTTATCCAAAACAAGGTGCCAATTTCTGTAAAAAGTAAGAAACTTGCAACAATAAATCCCAATTGAACTCACTTTTTTTTAGCTATTGATGACACATATTTTTCACATTTATATGTAATAAAATCTATTATAAAAATATAATAATAATAATAATTATTATTATTATTCTTAGAGATGGAGTCTAGCTCTGTCGCCCAGGTTGGAATGCAGTGGCACGATCTCCACTCACTGCAAGCTCTGCCTCCTGGGTTCATGCCATTCTCCTGCCTCAGCCTCCAGAGTAGCTGGGACTACAGGCGCCCACCACCACGCCTGGCTAATTTTTTTGTATTTTTAGTAGAGATGGGGTTTCACCGTGTTAGCCAGGATGGTCTCAATCTCCTGACATTGTGATCCGCCTGCCTTGGCCTCCCAAAGTGCTGGGATTACAGGCGTAAGCCACCGCGCCCGGCCACTAGTTTCCAATTCAGGTTATTTCTTTTCAGCCCAAAAATTATTTGAAAAATTTTAGTAATATATGTTTACTCAGAATGATTGCTTTCAATGTTTGTTTATCTACAATATAACTTTGGCTCAAGCAGGAGGATCTCTTGAGCTCAGGTGTTAAGGGCTACTGTGAGCTATGATCACTCCACTGCACTCCAGGCTAGGTGACAAAACAAGACCCATCTCTTAAAAAAAAAATATATATATATATATGTATATATATATATATATAGTTTTATTTACCTTAGTTTTTATAGGATATTTGTGATAGTTGTAGAATTTGAGATTGACTATTTTTTTCTTTCTGCACTCTAAGATACTATTCAAAATTATTTTTGCTCTCTGTCAGTGTTTATGAAAGGAGGTCAGCCATCATTCCCATCATTGATCTTCCCTAATGTGTCTTTTGTCTCTGGCTGTTTAAAGATTTTCCCTTTATCTTCGTTAGCATCATACTATGATATTCATATATACAGTTCTCCTTATATTTGTCTTGTTCGGATTTCACTGAGATATTTTGATCTGTTAATTAAAGTATTTTCACCAAACTAAGAATTTTCAGTTTTTATCTAAACATTTTTTCTGTCACACTATATTTCAATTTTCACTTTGAGACTCAAATTTTATGGATGGTCCAGTGCTTGCTAGCACTTGATTCTTTTCTCACAGCACAGTGAGGCTCTTTTTATGCTTATAGTATATTTTTTTCTTTTCTTTAGATTGAAAAATGTATATAAATTTTTTGAAATTACTCACTCTGTCTCCCTAGTCATCTACTATGTTAATCAATCCAGAAAAATCAATAAAAATATTAAAAGATAAACAATTCTATTAAGAAAGTTAATGCAATTAACATTTATAGAACACTACACAAAATACAGTGTTTCTAAGGTTTTATGGACCATGCCCCAAAATAGACTATATTTAAGGCCATAAAACATATCACAATAAATTTCAGAGAACTGAAGTCAATCAAAGTATGTTTTACAGGCATAACAAACATTAAATGATATATTTCTAAATTATCCATGGCTCAAAATTAAAATTATAAGTGAAATTAGACAAAATTCTGAACCGAACAATCAAATACAAATGAAAAGAAAACATATCAACATTTATGTGATACATAAAAGTTAACAGTTTTTATGTGGAGATTTATGGCATTTAATACTCATAATGGAATACACAGAAAGGTCCTAAATCAGTGACACAAGGTTCCACCTTAAAAAAACAGAAAGAAAATAAAAAATTAAGCAAAAGGATGTAACTAATAAATGCATGCTAGTCTGTTCTCCCACTGCTATAGACATAACCTGAGACTGGATAGTTTTTAACGAAAGACTTTTAATTGTCTCATGGTTCCACAGGCTGTACAGGAAGCATGGCAGCATCTTCTTTGGGGGAGCCTCAGGGATCTTTTACTCCTGGCAAAAGGCAAACCAGGAGCAGGCGTCTTACACTGCAGGACAAGGACCAGGACCAAGTCGGAGGGGAGATGCAACACATTTTTAAACGACCAGATCTCACGAGAACTCACTATCATGGGAACAGCACCAATGGGGAAATCCGCCCACATGATCCAATCACCTCCCGCCATGCCCCACGTCCAACACTGGGGATTACAATTTGACATGAGATTTAGGCAGGGACACAGATTCAAACCATATCAAAATATAAGAGAGGAAGTCAATAAAACAAAATCTAAACAAAGCATAAATAAAATCAATAATGACAAAATTTCTTTTTTTAGGATCAATAAAATTAATACATCTCTAGACAGACTGATTTTTTAAAAAACTGAAAATACAAATGACTAATATTTGAATAAAAATATCCTACAGATATCTAATGAATATTTTATCTTAATACATTGATTGTAGTTTTAAATTCTAGAGTTTCCTTGTGGTTCTTTTTTGTTGTTTTCATTTCTCTACGGAGATTTCTCAAATAGTCACTCACTTTTGCTATCTTTAGCTTTAAATCATTGAACATCTTTATAATGGCTGTTTAAAAGTTATTGTCTGATAATTCTAGAAGTTGGGGCATCTGTGTATCTATTTCTACTGCCTTTCACCCACTTCCTCTTTGTAGTCACATTCACCTGCTACACTGCGTGTTTAGAAATCTTTTATTTTTGGATTATATATTTTAGAGACTCGGGATTATGTCACTTCTTTTTATGGGTTGAGATTTATTCTAACAAACTGTTGCAAATACTGACAGATACTTTGCATTCATCGAGCTTGTGTTTATTCTTTGTTTGGACACATCAATTTCTGTTTTACCCTTGGATTTTACATGTGACCTTTACTCTAGGGCATGGAAATGACTCTTACTCCTAAGGTGAGGTTTCCTTGGGTCTCAATTTTTTATCTTTGGTGCTCAGGGAGGTTGCTACTATTTGGCTATTCCAGAATTCTAATGTCTCCCAGAATTGCATGTCCTGTAGTATCTCTGTTCAACTCACACCCACACAGAGGCCATTTCTGTTAATACCTAGTCTTCTTTCCTTCTGCATGAGTAGCTCAGCCCTTGGCCAAAGACCAAGGTAAATTCCCACACAGACTTCTGAAACCCTCTTTGTGTAGTTCTCCTTTTTCCAGAACACTACTCCAGAAATTCTGGCCATATGTTCAGGCTGGAACTACAATAACTGCTCCCTTCACTCAGAGGTGTACTTAGTTCTCCTCCTTGTAGCAATAAGATTATGTCACTACGCAAACACCTGGAGAGAGTTCAGGGCTCATCTTGTGTATTTCCTTTCTCTCCAATATGAGAGTCCTGTGCTGAGTTTTATTAAATACCTGAAAATAGTATGTTTTCAACTTCATAGTTGTTATGGCAGCAAGGTAACTCTGAACCCATTTTCTCTGTGAGGCCCCGTGTAAGTCAACACTCCATTATTATTTTTTAAAATATTTTTCACCCTGCTGCTTATTATTTGATAATAACTGCAATATACCTATAACCAGTGGCCAGTTTATCTTCATTATATTGATGTATTTTTATGCTGGTGAAACTGTAATGTTAGACACTCTTTTGTAATAAATAAAAAGTATTCATATGTATCCCATAGTTTGAGAATATCTGTTTAAAACATTTTAAATAGATCCAGGCACAAGAAAAAATAATTTAGAATTTGCCAAAAAATGCTCCCTCTCCCTCTCCCTCTCTTGTCACATTTAGTGTTTCCTCAAACTCACAGCAAACTCATAAATTATTGTTGGCTGGCTTATACTTATCCTCTCGGCTTTGTATAGTCAATTTTATAGAGAAGACTTTCTTTTTAGCTCCCAGCAGATATTCTTTCTATTTTCTCTACTTATAAAATTTTTATTATTGTTAATGAAAATAACAATTTCTATATAAATATAATTGGACATTTTAGTTTCATTATTGTCTGTTATGACCTAGTCACTGTATTAGGTACTCGACATCTTGTGCAGGTTTTTAAAAAAATTTTGTGCTTAAATTATTTACTCATCTATAAACTGGAGATAAATTAATTCCTATTAATAGGATCATGAGAATTCAGTGGCATAATTTATACAAAATCATTTTGATAGTGCTTGACACATAATACGCATGCATGCATTAAGTTATTAGAGGTTTATTATTTACATCTTACAAACTTTATGAATAGCTACCATTTTCATAACTCCATTACTAATCATACCCTGTAATAACTCTCTTCATCATTCATTGACTTAAATTATTTACCATACATTTCCTAGAAAATGATGTTTGTCCATTTCAAACTGAACCTACTTTAAACTGTACCATAGTCTTCATCCAAAATACAAGAGTTTTGCTACTACGTGATTTGTAGGTACTAATGCTTTATTTTTATCATGACTTAAGTCAAGAATATTTTTTTCTTCTTTTACCTCCCACATCTTCTCATCCTTCTTGTAAGTTACATCTACATTTTACACCAACTGTATTTTCTCTGTTAGCATTCTTGTTAGCCCTATATATTCTGTTTTAGGAAAGGACAATAATTTTCTTTAACTGTTTTGGATTCTTTTATTTCCTTCTCTTTATTTAGTAAACCAGAGATATGTGAGTCTTCACAAACTGTAAATGTGTGTTTTAAAAGTATTATTCAATCTATTCCCAATGACTTAAGGCTAGCGTTTACACTGCCTTTCTTAGTATTCAACAGCCAAAAAAGCCCATTGGGGAATTAACTAATTGGGGAATTAACTATTAATAATTATTTTAGGCTGGTTGTAGTGGCTCATGTCTGTACTCCCAGCACTTTGGGAAGCCAAGATGGGTGGGTGGCTTGACTTCATGAGTTTGAGACCAGCATGGGCAACATGGCAAAATTCCGTCTCTTCAAAAAATACAAAAACATTTAGCCAGGCATGGTGGCACACGCCTGTAGTCCCAGCTACTCAAGAGGCTGAGATGGGAAGATCTTTTGAGCCTGGGAGGTTGAGGCTGTAGTGAGGCTGCAGTGTGGAAAGATTCTTTCCACACGCATATCAAGCAAGTATTACCAATCCCTTAAACAACTACCATACATTCCTATTATTAACTGTACAATACAATTCAACCCACATAGATATTGACCAGTACTAGATATCCTTAATATTACATAGTACATACATTTATTTAACAGACATAGCACAGTTAAGTCAAGATATTTCTCATCAACACGGGTATCCCTACCAACCCTGGTTTCTCAACCACCAAGTTTCGAGAAATCATCATCCCGCTTGGGAGGTTCTTCCCTCCTAGCTCCAAGCCCCTAACACTTGGGGGTGACCACACTGAAAGTATACCTGGTTCTTATTTCAGGGCCACAACATCGAGATCATCCACACGTTCCCCTTAAATAAGACATCTCGATGGATTAGTGACTACTACCCTATTAACCAGTCATAGGAGCACTTTCATGCATTTGGTATTTTTTAACTTTGGGGGTGCTGTGACTCAGCATGGCGGAAGCCTGGTAACTGCCGAATCAGCTATAGCTGAACTTACCTTGAACATTCCGAATCAACACACCAACAGGTGCTAATTCATTCATGCTTGAAGGACATACCAAATTAATCAATAGACGTTTGCGCACTGACGTTTACGCATGCATGTTTACTCACCCACGTTTACGCACACTATTTCAAAGACCACTTCCAATTAAATCCGCAAAACCCCCCTCCCCGATCTCTGAATTTATTATTAACTTAGGTAAAACGTACTCCTGCCAAACTCCAAAAACAAGAGACTAAAACACAATCTAGTCAGCGCCCTAAATAATCATATTTTAATCATGAACAACCTCAACACCACCCCTCAATTAACGTTATTTTCTAAAAATTCTAATGTTCTCTGACCAAATAGGATCTTCCTATTTTTTACGTCAGCTAAATGTCTGTCCTAGTACTTACATAATACTTCGAGCATTCCTCTCTGAAAGGCGTGAACTCCACATATTATATTCCTAAACTAATATGACTTTAACTATAAATGACCCCTCAGACTAAACCTCTATTAACTCAACTTTTTTAAATCCCCTAAACTTCTAGGACTGTAGACAACCATCATGCCACTGCACTCCAGCCTGGATGATGGAGTGAGACCCTGTCTCAAAAAATAAATAAATTATTATTTTAATGTGACTGCTAACATTTGTAAGTGATTATTATTTGTATATGTATAAATGCAAGTATGTATATGTCCATACACATATTTATAAATATAAATATATTTATATTGTCACAGAAACACATAAGTAATATTTTGAAATTCATGTCTAAGGAAATAGAAAACTAGATGAACAGTGTGCAATGTTTAATGGCCTAGATTCTGGTGCCATAATCCCCCTGTGCCCAGTTTTATCTTTATAATACAGTGGGTAATAATTACACCAATTTAATAAAGTTTTTGTAAGAACTAATTAAATTCGTATATGCAATAGCTTGGATTTGTGCCTGGTATGTAATAAGTTTTCAATAAATCATAGTTCTTATTGTTTACACAGATTTCAGTAACAAACGTAAATAAAAGGACTGGATACTGGAACCCATTACCCTGATACTGTAGCTCAAAGACCAGAGTTAGGCTCTAGTGTCTCCCTCAGAAGGCCTGGCATACTAGGTTGGTGCAAAAGTAATTGCAGTTTTTACAATTAAAATTAATTACAGGCTGGCGCGGTGGCTCACGCCTGTAATCCCAGCACTTTGGGAGGCCGAGGTGGGCAGATCACCTGAGATCCAGGAGGTCGAGACCAGCCTGACCAACATGGAGAAAACCCGTCTCTACTAAATATACAAAATTAGCAGGGCATGGTGGCGCATGTCTGTTATCCCAGCTTCTCGGGAGGCTGAGGCAGGAGAATCCCTTGAACCTGGGAGATGGAAGTTGCCATGAGCTGAGATGGCGCCATTGCACTCCAGCCTGGGCAACAAGAGTGAAACTTCGTCTCCAAAAAAAAAAAGTAATTACAAAAACCACAATTACTTAACATTCCAAGAGTTTCGCACACATTATCTCCCACATCCCCAATAAGCTTATATTCAATTAAGGCCAATTTATTTATTTCTTGAGCTCACAGTAAACTTTTTTACCTCCACTCACATGGGCACCACCTACTCAAATTTTTGTAAACCTCAGAACACTGCTCAATTTTTCATGGAGCCAGGCTTCCCATAATACTTTATTATTTCTTTCACTGCCACACAATTTAACTCATTATTCCCATCATCTCAAAGAACATTCAGTCAATAACTATAAGTTCCATTCCTCTTTATTGTCTATAGTACTGTCTGTTATTTTTTAATCCAAAACACTTAATATTTGAATTGATTTATGAATGTGCCACTTTCAAATATTAACAATCTATTGTGTGTTTACATTTCTTTACAATCCAATCTAACTCTGGGTTTAGAAACATTGAAGGCAGTGATTTCTTTGTATTTTTACCACCCGTTCATTGTATTTTGTACAGTGATCCCAACATGCCTGGTCATTATAAATACATATTTATAATTAATAATAATTAAATATATTTAGATAAATTCATAACTAATACATTGGTGATTTATATTTTATTGTTACACTATAATGCTCAGAAGAATTTAATGTTACATCATTTTACAAATATTCCTGTTTAAAATACTTTGAATCAGACAGACATTATCATATTTTTCTACTGTAATCTGTGAAGCAGTAAAAGCAAATCACAAATTATGTAGTCAGATAGTAAAGTAAAATATTAAATTTAAGGACATAATCAGAAATCAAATCAAGTTTTGCAGATAATGTTAGTGTTTCCTGAGTTACACACCAGAGATATATTTTTCCAGTAATTCTATTATAAAATATATAAATTCAAATATTACTATTTCATAGCAAGTGATTAAAATTCAATCCTTTCATTACATAACTTTGCCAAATCAATTTTTTTTGTTGGAGACATGACTTGGAAATTTCTCATTTGTGAGACATTTAATTTCTTTAACAATAATATTAATTGTTGTTATTACTATGGAATTTCTTAAATTATAGAAACAAGAAATGAAATGAAAACAAATTATTTCCCCCTTCCTCATAATAATAATAATAATAACGATAATAAAAACCACTAGCTGTCTTTACTACTCTACTTGGATACAGCTCTAACATAAATTTGGCAGGGTTTCTAGAGAGTTCATTCTGAGAGCTTGCTCGTGCGGCCAAAAAATACTTTCTCATCTTTAAAAAATAGAAATGTAATAAGAAATATGATTTCCAAATATTTAATACAAATAACCTCCAAAGTTTCTGGCCTGAATCCAAATTAGTATTTTATAAAAGTCAACTCATCTAGAAAAGAATGTTGGAATCCTGACAAACATGGAATAAATCCCGAGTCTTAAGACAGTTTCTACCTGAGTAAAAATTCTACTTTTTCTCTTAAGCTTATCTTTTAAAATGCTCCATTTTAGTTCTGAAAACTCTGGCTAATGAAAAATAACCCTAATGCTTTTATTTCTTTCTGTAAAGCATCAGAAAAATAAGAATGACCCAGGCATCAATTTTGAAGAGTGTTACAGAAACAGTGAAAATATGAAAACTTAAAATTTTTTGTACTAAAAATCTATATGTTGATAGCTGAGTAGATAAAAAGAGCAGATGAAAAACATGTAAATATAATTTTATATTTTGCTTATATTAAAACTTGTCTTCTTTTCTATAATGTTTTGATATGGAAATCTAATATATATTCACTCATTTAATATATTAGGACTTATCTGGCTGACAATGTTTTTTCTCTATGCAATCACATTCAAATGTTTAAAAATTATTTTGGACATACATTGCAATTAATGGTTTTAATAAGTCATATTTTTAGTTGGAAAGCTTTTCTAAGTGACTTCTGACATGGGAGATCCTGCAGAGTTTTCTTCAAGTTCAAAAACAAACAAAAAATATACAAAAACAAATTTTCACTTGTGGAAATGACTGATTCATTTCCAAAATAAGCTCATTTGGCTTACAATTTTCTGCCCAATCTTAAAATCATCTGTGCCATTTTTATACCTGTGAATCTTATGTGGAATCAGTACTGGAGAAATATGTAGGAAGTATATGGTGAATTAATTATTCCTTTTTACAAGAATCTCTTTTCTAGTCCAGCTATTGAGCAAATTCTTTACCATTATTCAAAATACTAGCAAACCAATAGCAATGCACATTTTCCTCTAGAGACAATGCGTCAAAACAGTGAAACTTATATTCTAACAATTGAAGTTTGAAAACATATTGAGAAGGCAAAAATATACTAATAAAGAAGATATAGATTATTAAAATAAACAAAATAGATGAAAACTAAGTTATATACATTAGGCAAAATAATTACAATTCAAATTGATTTTTCAAAAAGTAAAAGTAAAGCAGAGGGATATATTACTTTATTAAGGAAAAACATAAAACTAGCTATAAAATTACTAATTTAAGTGCAGAAATAACAGGTATATGATATCAAAACAATTTTAAGATAAAAATCTATTCAACTTTATGCAAATTCTTCTAAAACATAAATTTTCCAAAAAAATATAAATTACTTAATATGACTTTCAAAACAGGAAATAATATGACCCTTAAAAACAGGCATTTTTTTCCTTTTCCTTTCTCTTTTGTTTTTAATTCAGGGTCTTGCTCTGTCACCCAGGTTGGAGTGCAGTGGAGCAACCATGGCTCACTGCAGCTTTGACTTCCCAGGGTCAAGTGGTCCTCTCACCTCAGCTTCCCAAGTAGCTGGGACTACAGGTACATGCCACCATGCTGGTGGTGTAATATACATGTAATATATATGTAAATTATATATATATATAATTTTATATATTTTTTTTATTTTAGAGACATTGTCTCTTTATGTTGCCCAGGCTGGGTCTCAAACCCCTGGCCTCAAGTGCTCTTTCTGCCTCATCCTGACAAAGTGCTAGGATTACAGGTGTGAGCCACTGTGCCCAGCCAGGAGATTCTTTAAACAGAGAAATTATCTTGGAAGAAATTGAAGATTTTGTTACACAGTTAATTTTAAAAGCACCAGCCTAAATGCTTATATAGAATTCTATTAAAAAAAAATGAGACAACCATGATTTTAACAGTATTCAACTGACCATAGACAATGAAGGGTTTGAAGTGGAAGGGAGATTAACTATTGCAACCCCTTAAGTGCTGTTTAAAATGTTTAATTTTTCTTTAAAATGTGATATAAACATTTTCATGTTTATATCAAATAGAAGCAAATAATAGTCATAGTTATATTCATTTTTTAAATTCCAAAGTAGGGAATATTAATAAACTTAAAATCGTCAATCCTGGTAATAGGTTTTAGGAACTCAAAAATTCTTTCTTTAGAAATCAAGTATTTTGACAAAATTTATCTATCAAAACTGTAATTCTTTTATTCCAATATTTCCACTTGAAATTAACAAATATTATAACAAAATAGTAGTTTCATATATTTTTTCATAACATCATTTAAAAACAAAATATTCAAGATTAGCAAAAACTTTAAATATCCAACAGCAGTAAAATGTCTAATCAAATCTCCAGCAAACTAACTTTAGTAGATTTTTAATCTTCATATGTATTATCATGCAGTGTGTATTGTCCACCATCATTCACTCAGCATTATGTTTATGAGTTTTTCATATTATTAAAATAACTGTAGTCTATTTCAATGTTTAGACTATTCTGTTATAAATATATAAATGAATTTATTAATTTATAATTTATTAATTCATTTCCAATTATTCCACTGTTGATGGATAATTAGCTTGTTTCTTGTGTTGCTATATATATTTTTCTATGTACATTGTACACTTTTTGGTGGACATGTACATGCATTTCTGCTTTGTCTGTGTGTGTGTGTGTGTGTGTGTGTGTGTGTGTGTAGAGAGAGACAGAGAGAGAGAGAGACATGAAAATATTAGGTGGTAAGATACCCATTTATTTAAATTTAGTAGAAAATACCAAACAGCTTTTCCAAGGGGCAGTATCAGTTCATATACTGTCTATGGAAGAACGTATCTTCACCTACACTTGGTATTAGCAGACTTCTGAAGATAAGCCATTTTTGTTAATTGAAGTAGTAGTATCTGTGTATGTTATTCTGTATTACTTTGAAACCAAACATGTTGAGCAAACTTTGCTATTTTTAAAGTTTCTATTCAAATCTGATGCCCATTATTTTACTGATTATCATCTTCTAATTGATTTGTAGAAATTCTGTTTTCACATGTATGTGGTTGTAAATCTCAACTTTTTCAAATATTTTTCACTCACTTTATGATGGGTTTTCACAAACAAGTATTTCTTAATTAATCATAATTTAACTTCCTTGGTATCTCTCTGAATCCTTTGTGCAGATTTTATTTTTAATGTTTTGTCTAGCTTTTCCAGTTCTCACTGGGAGAGTTGGTCTCAATTACTCTGCTAACCCCTGCCATGACAAAGTGTTTTTAAAATATAATTCCAATGGTTACATGAGTATTTTATCATCCTAATATTTTGTTCAATGTCTACATTTCATGATATATTCTGATTTTTACTACTTATCTGATAATGGAAAATATCCTCTTTGAAGAAAGAGAAGACTAATGGGGAACTTCCTCAATAAGGTGAAGAAGAAAAATTCAAATGCACACCAAAAAGCATATGATATCCTGTTATCTCAATTATTTTACAATATATTGAAGCATTATTTATGAATATCAGACTTTTAAAAGCACAATATGTAAGTTTCATGTGTTAACCTTTGTATAAACCCATGACAAGATGCTTAATATACAAGAGAAAGCATTATGATTGTATAACCCAGTAAATCCATCTTCTCTTTACTTCATGCTAATCCTTGTCCCTAACAATATTTTATTTTAATGAGTTGCATCTCCTTCCATGACGGTACTCAGCTCCCTCCATCTCTTCAGCATGACCTACCTTTAGGTCAGGAGTACTAGTGGAGGGGCTCCAGTGAATTTTCTCGGTAATAACAACAAATGGCTTACATTTCAAAAACATTTCAATATTGATTGAAACATTTTAAAGGCTAACAATGATAGAACACAAGATGAAAGCCAACGAAAACTATTAAAACTTTGCTATGTGTTTACTTATTATTGAAAGAGGTTAATAGAGGGGAAATAGAGAATTTTAGCAAGAAATTCTGACTGCAATCCCAGGATAAAACCTGAAATTGTTTCCATAGCCAAACTTCTGTGTATCTTAGAGACCAAATAATACCACTTTGGGTTTCTGAGAAATAAAGCTTAGTAAGAATTTGACAGAACCTTCTGAAAGAATGTTAAAGTAAATTGACAAGGACAAAGCTTTAGAGGCCATTTTGAAATATCGCAAAAGGGCATTTACATACACACACACAAAAACCATCAAATACAGCTGCTTTTTAAATTATATTAGTATTGCACACTTAAATAGAACCTGACAGTGTTCATAAGAGCTGTACAATTCCTAATCAAATAATGCTAAACAATAATAATTATAGTATATTGCATTTATAATTTACGTTATAATATGTAGTACCTTTTTACATAATTTAAGCTCACTACAAGCTGTGATTTAAAAAATAGTCACCTCTGGTTGTCTGCTTCACAAAACAAATGCAAGGCTAGACAAATAGCCCCCTTATCCCCACCTCCCTGCTACCTCAAACACACACACACACACACACACACACACACACACACTCTTCCAGTAACTAAATAATTTAACTCACATCTTGATAGCATCGTATGTTGGATAACCCAAAATATAAATAAGTAGTCATTTCCAAGTTGTTACAGAAAGAAGCCTACAAAGGAAATAATTACCTTCAATATATGAATTGTCTGCTTGCAGTTGGGAAATATGAAAGGTGAAAGAAGGGGATGTGAAATCTACCTTCGTTTTCATAGAAGATAAATTCTATTCAAGGACCAGTATAACATTATAATTAGTTTCTTCAATCAAATATTTCTGTTTCTAGACGTTTTCTTAACATAAAAAGTTAATTATCAAAAGTAGAATATACTTAACAGAGAAAAGCCAACAAATTTATGATTCAAAAATCTCTTCAATATCTAAAATACCTAATTGTTTGTTTAGCGGGGAATTACTGATTTCACTTTGGCAATTTCTAATTCCATTTCTTTCCACTAGTGAGCATTAATAATGCATTCAAATGTTTTATTAAGTAACATTATGAAAATTAGGCATTTGGGGCAAAGTGGTGGATATGAAGCCAATTGACAAAACCTGCCCCTCTAAAACCTAGTGAATTAATAAAATCAATTTATTAAAGTTAGAAAAGAAAAAATAAAACCATGATAGAAACAGAAAAAGAAACGAGGAGAAGAAGGAGGAAGAGGAAGAGAAAAAAACAACTTTATGGCATTTAATTTTTATTTTCTTTAAATGTTTGAAGCCATGTTATATTGTAAAAGTGTCAGGACAAGGTCAAGTTTGCATTTGACAAGTAATTCAAATATTTCTATTTATTTTATATCTTTAAAAAAATTGCCATGATAAAAACCTACATGATACTCTTTCATTTGGTACCTTAGAAAGAAAATTGAACCCCAAATCTTTTTGATTATGTGGATTCTGGTTATTACAGCATCATTTTTAATCTTCTGAATATTTCATTGCCTTCTGGCATTTTTTAAAAGGATTTGGAATTACAAACTTTGATTTAGGAACAATATGAAAAAGGTTAATGATAAAAATCCTGAGAAAAATTATTAATGACTGCACATTTTGAGAAAAGGAGAGAGACAATGAGCAGTGTCACAGCTTGTATCAGGTCCTTGTGAAAACACGCACAGTGGAATTTTCATGAGTGTTATGGTACTGTGTAAAAGTGGAAGTGATGGTTGAACCTTTAAGAAATTTGCCTGTAAAGAGAGAAAGATGCAGAATTAAGGGAAGTGGGTTTTGTTATTGTTGTTTGCTTTTTTCTTTCCTTTTGTTTTGCTTTAAGAAGTCAAAAATGTCTACATAATGAAGAAACGAAGTCACAAATTACCAGAAAAGGGGAATTTGAAATTTACTAAGGAAAGAAGCAAGGAAAAGAGTTATAGTAATTTTGAAATTAAAAAACATCAGGCTTTGGACCAACATAACAAAAAACTTAGTGATAGGTTAGCTTCATTCAAAAGATAATCTGAAACCAGAAGTGTTTAAATAAAGTGTAACCAAGTATTAAATATGATTTTAAAAAGAAGCCTTCCAGTAGAATTCCATTTACATGAGATTTAAAATACTTTCCAATAAATAGTTTTTAAACTCTATTATTTAAATAATACAGACGGATTAAACCTTATATTTGGCATTAGAAAACTCTAGAGATATAGCAAGGAAATAAATACAAGAAATTGACAACAATGTTTGTAGTATTTGGATCAATTTTCCTAAATTCCAACAGGACAGGAATAATAAAAGGAAGGAACAAGAGGAATGATATTTTTAATGAGATTAGTTTGCTTTTGTTGGCCTGAAAAAGAGTTTGACTTTTAAAGTTCACAATAAAAAAATAGTAAAAGCAAAAAGACCCACAAAATACTAGCCATTTAAAATGAACCCTACTGCTTAAATGTGGCAAAAAAGCAATATATTTGACAAAATTAGTGTGACTCACAAAACAATATCAAGCATTATTTCATATGTTTTCATTTGAAGATATTTATTTCTGTCAGTAGTTACTGCAATAATCTCATGTGTGTGAGTATTCAAAGTACTATTCAAGTGAGGACTGGAATTTCTCAGATTAGCCTTATCAAAAGTTCTTGTCTTTTCATACTCCTTTCTATTTTGTATACCTTTTTGTTGTCCTTATTTTTATTGGCAATAAACTTGCTCTTTCAAAGTTATAAAGTACCAGTTGATTGATATATTTTTTATTTGAATGAAACTGATTTCTTCATAACCTTGAAATTTAAAGATTCATTAGTAATTTAAAAGAAAAAAATGAAATAACTGGAAATGAATTCATTTTTAGAAAAAGATTTATTCATTTTTTTATCTATCATATAAATAAAATTCTTGCAAAAGCAGTACAATTGTTGGAAAAATAGTATAACCAACCATTACTGTGAAATTATTTTCTCCACAAGATAGAGTCTTGTATTTATGTTAATAGTTGGTTCTGCATTTCTTTTGGTTGGTTTTATTTTAATTATTACTTAGATTGTAATAAAATAGTATCTTTATTCCATAGTTTACTACTTTCATTACCTTTTCATCTACCACCTTCCTAACTTTTTAAATGTGGCACCATTGTTGCTTCTATAGAAATGACTCCATTGTCAAAATATAGATATGCTCAACATGAGCAAATTGACACCATGATTCCTTATTCCATGAAGAAATACCTATTAAATAGTTGCTGATGTATATACATTTGATTGATTTCATCAAATGGGTTTATAAGCAAAAGTTCATTTTAGAAAAGTAAATATTCCTGAAGATTTTCTAGAGAGTGTGCTAATTTTCATGCTCCTTGGCAAGTAACCAAAGGGACTTAGTCAAGGGCTGAGTTACTGGATATTCAAAATGGAACACACAAAGCCTGCTTTCCCCTTGCACACAAGGTCAGCAATGGAGCTCAAATTGAGACATTCTTGTATTTTCTCAAATAAATTTCCACATAGCTCCTGGTGAATGTGAATGGACTTGGAGCTGTGAGACATCAGGAAGAGCCAGAGGACTTCCTCATGATGAATTTCACAGCCAAACAGTCTGAGCCTGCTTCAGACTGTCTTCAATGTGTGCATGGCATTAATGTGGAGACATGAATAGGCTGAGTCAGTTCTCTTACTTCTGGAAAATGAGCTTTGGGAAAGCCAAGCAGCATCTACTACACACACATTTCTTGGCATACAAAAGCAATTGGTCTTTAGGGAGATAATATTTTTCCTTTAAATCAAGGTGACATAAAGATCTGAAATTAGCCATTTTAATGGCACATGCCCCAAAATGTAATTGTATTAAAATTTTCTAGATTTAAGCTATATATGTATTATGACATAATACATATAAATTATATGTCATAATACATACAAATTATATATGTATATATAGAATTTTTTTAATGTTTAATTTTTATTTTTTTGTAGAGATGAGGTCTTGCTTTGTTGCCCAGATTGGTCTCCATATTCTGGCTTCAAATGGTCCTCTTTCCTTGGCCTTCCAAAGTGCTGGGATTATTGGGATTACAGGCATGAGCCATTGTTCCCTGCTGGAAGAATATTTTTGAATATATTCGTTTTTGATTGATTTTTAACCATGGCTTAAGTTGGAGTTTAGAAATTACACATTATACTTGTTGGGGTGATCAGACAAAGAAACAGGTGGTGAGGCATGTTCCAAGCCCTGCCTCAGCTTCTCTCCCAACACTCAGCTTTTCTCCCAACAATGCTGGCTTCAAACTTAATATTTGGAAAGTGAAACCTTTGCTTTGGTAAATAAAATTTTATCTTAAATTGATAATTCTTCTTAGAAGAATTCAAAATTATTTGAAAAATAAAACAGTTTTTTAAGCCAGCTATTTAAGAAGATTGGTTTTATCTCAATACTTAAAGATGAATCTCAGAATGAGAACATATAAAAGAAAATAATATTTCTATATTCAAATAATGTTAAAACTGTGATTAATTACTCAAAATAGCCATTATTTCTTACATTATTTTTACTTACAAAGTTACTATTATTATCATACATTTATATCATATTTAGAATGGCCCATGCAAAACTATCTCTTTAGGGAGTATAAGAATAGTCATTTAGAAGTTTATTATTTTCACCTCTATAATTTGTCAATTGAAAACTGCTTATGAGACATGGTTTGCAGAGTCATGTTTTTAATTCTCTTGAACTGTGAACATTTGTCCTTCAAAAAAGGAGACATTTTAAAAGATATTTAACTAAAACATATTTTATTAAACACCAAGAGCAAAATAACCACCAGAAATGACCAAGGCTGTTCATTCAAAATGAAAGTGAGCAGTTTGGCCCTGACACAGCTTCACTATCAAATTTTCTATGCATTTAGTTTCCTTAGTTTAGAAAAAGAAGTGATCCAGTGGTCTTTTTCATTTAGGTAAAAAGTTGTCACTCTCTTCAATAATGCACTACTGTATATTGAAGGCTTGTATTAAAATATTTATTAAGCTATTATATTCAGAAGCCTTGTATTAAAATATTAAATATTCCAAGCAAAAGCTGAATTAATTTACACTACTTTCAAATGTTTTTGTGCTAAAAGTACTTAATTGAAATATTTTAGACTTCTAAATTTAAAAAAACACGTACACATAAATCAAATCATGTGCATGAGCACCAATAGACACAAGGCACATACACTCTACAAAGCTATCTTGGGGGATACAAAGACAGCAAGGAGGATTCTTCCTTTGAGGTCAATAGTGTAGAAAGGGACACATTAAAAAATGCGTTGACTTTTAAAATTTGTCCATAAATTCTTTGTCATTTCCTTTAAAAGATGGAGCCTAATTTTTCTTTCCTTAAGTGTAGGCTGCACTTAGTGGGTCACTTCTATTCAATAGAATAAGGTAAAGTGACTGTGTGTAACCCTGCAACTAGGAAATGAAAGACCTTGTGGATGCCTCTCTCACTCAGATCACTTGCTCTCAGGGACCGTATCATGAGGACATGTCACATCCTGAGGAAACTCAAACATACCCATTTAGTATCTCATGTGGTAAGGAACTGAGCCCTTTGGCAACAACCATGCAGGTGAGTCATCCCAGGAGTGGATTTTGTAGTCCCAGTCAAGCCTTTCGATAATGACAGCCACAGATGACATCTTGATTCCAACCTCGTGAAAAGTCCTGAGCCAGAATAAGTCAGCAAAACAACTCCTGAATTCCTGCCACACAGAAATTAAGAGAGAATAATTTTATTATTGTCTGAAGCCACTGGGTTTGGGATAATTTGCTAGGCAGTAATAGATATTAATTAAAAGAATAATGCAAGGGTAATCATGCTTACTGTTAGAGGAGCGTATAAGTGAAAATATGTTAGAGGGAAGTAATTACTTTTAGTCTGGGAAGCAGAAAGAACTCTGGAGAAGGTATGATATGAACTGGATCTTATGAGATTAAAGATGGGTAATAGTTGGATATTTCCAGACCGAGGAAAAGACATTTCCAATACTATAATAGCTTGAGGAATAGACTCATATGAAGAAAAAGATACATATTTTTCTCATTTGTTACATGTCATAAATAACATTGTAATAAATAATAGTCCTACTTTATCAGCTTGCCGTAATAAATTGAATGTAATATGCCTCTCATAGTGTCTCGACCATAGTAAGCATTCAGTAAATTTTAACAGCCATTACTGTTTTAAAATGAGATGTTGGAGTTATTTTAGTGGTCAT
Organism: Pongo pygmaeus; assembly: GCF_028885625.2. Classification (NCBI taxonomy): domain Eukaryota; kingdom Metazoa; phylum Chordata; class Mammalia; order Primates; family Hominidae; genus Pongo; species Pongo pygmaeus. The sequence goes on along the minus strand of NC_072378.2, from coordinate 141,511,608 downwards.
TTTAATCAAATGAATCCAAGACAAATCTTGGATAAATACCTCCACTTCAAACCCAAGTGTGAAGTCTACTTTCTACTGATAGTTATATGGTTCTGTATTCTTTTTCCCATTTGTTGCCTAACAATAGAGAACGTGTTTAGCAAATAACTGCATTCTTCTCCAGTCCCCTTTCTACAAAACTAACCTCATCCAAATGTATTTTTTTTTTCAGCCATAAAGTTAGCTTTAGCTCTCTTCCATCTACCCATCCCATCACTTCACCCAGGCCTACATCATTTTATAATGAAATGATTTCAATAGAAGCCCCCATCATGTGTGATACTTGATCTGCTGGAAACCAAGTACTCTTTGCTATATTCCTTAAATTCTACTTACCTAAACCATGCTTTGTTAAATAACTTATATCAGTCCCTAATTCATATTGCAATAGTTTTGTTTTAAAGTCCGGTCATACTGTGGCCTCCTTCTAACTATATAAAAACGCATCTTCAATATAGATTTTTCCCTCTATTCATCATGGTTTCTATGATGCCAAGCACACAGATGTTGGAAAAATACACACACACACACACACACACACACAAATACACACATATTTCTTTGTTCATATTGTCTTCCTCACTTGATGTTTCATAGTCTATCCTCATTTACCTTCTGTGACTCAGAAAAGTCCTCCTCTAAGCTGAAGATTTTCCTGACTCCTCTAGTGCATATTTATCTACACATCCTCCACAGCAGACAGAATCATAACTGTATTCTGTTATGTTCTTGTGTTGCTTGCTTTTATTTTTATCTCTCTAAATATATTGTAAATTTTTTCAAATTGTTTCTTTTCTCCAACTCCCTCAGTAAGTATTATAGATTTCATTTCAGATCAGCTGCATGAGAAAGGAGGAAAAAAACCCTAATTTTTTAATTAATTGGAGTTATACATGAGATACAATTTATTGAATCGGTAATCTTTTTTCAAATCCTTTTTTACATAGAAACTAAGCATATAGTAGCTCATTTTTATTTACTATTTGTTTGTTTAAAGAAATAAAGAGACAACAGAGGAGATTAGAAAGTCATTTTGGAAACAGAATCATTAGACATGGGTAAGAAAAGGCAGGAGTTATGGACAATGGCTCTAAGGTTTCTGGCTTTGGTGATCATTGAATTACAGAGAACCACAGGAGGAAACGGAAGCACATTTCTAGCCAGGAAAAAACATTTTGATAAATGGAATCTTGGGATTTGTAGGTTTCTGTGTAGCTGTGACCAGCAGGGACATTCAAAGTCTGTTGTTGGCTGGTGGAGAAATATACACATGGAGCCAGCCCTCAGCAAGAGGCAGTTTTTCCAACTCACAATTACACTTTCAGTAGGGAGAGAAGCTGATGTCAGAGCTTTCTTCCACTGCTATTTCAGGCATGCAGCCATGGTGGCATTCTTATGCAGATTGAGGCATGAAATTGTGCAGCGAACCAGAAAGCAGTACAAGAAGAGTAAGTGAGCCCCCTTTCAGAAAAAGCCATTCCAGTTCAGCTGCTGGGAGAAATTAACTCTGGACTCTGATCATTTTTATTGGTGAGGAAATACTGATTAACAGAACCCTATGCTAAGGTGTAAACACACATATGCATACACACAGACACACACACACACACACACAAACACAGGATTGTTCTCATTTATGGCAAAAATAAAAATATCTTCTGAATTATTTGTAATTTTAAAGCTAAAAAACTTGGTAAGCAAAATGAGTGAAGATTTGGGAGCATTTATTTGGTAATTGACAATTTGTGTAATTGTTAGCTACGTAAGAACTTGTTCTTTATCACTACAAAATCGCTCTTATAGTCTGTGAACATTACAAGATTTCAAGGTGTGGTGATAAATTTGTTCTTAGAAAAAGCCATTAGAGAAAGACTAATGCAGTGAGTATATTTATGATTTAAAATATATAGAGAGAACACCACTATTTTATTTTAATTTTACTTTTTTTCAACTTTTATTTTAAGTTCAGGGGTACATGTGCAGGATACACAGGTTTGTAACATAGGGAAATGTGTGCCAAGGTGGTTTGCTGCACAAATCATCCCACCACCTAGGTATTAAGCCCATTGTTCATTAGCTATTCTTCCTGATACTCTCCTTTCCCCTACAGCCCCCTCGACAGAACCCAGTGTGTGTTGTTCCCCTCCATGTGTCCATGTGTTCTTTTCATTCAGCTACCACTTATAAGTGAGAACATGTAGTGTTTGGTTTGCTGGTCCTGCATTAGTTTGCTGAGGATAATGTCTTCCGAATCCATCCATGTTCCTGCAAAGGACATGATCTTATTCCTTTTTATGGCTGCATAGTATTCCATGGTGTATATGTACCACATTTTCTTTATCCAGTCTCAAAATGATGGGCATTTGGGTTGATTCTGTGTCTGCTATTGTGAATAGTGCTGCAGTGAACATATGCATGCATGTAATTTTAGAACAGAAGGATTTATATTCCTTCAGGTATATGCCCAGTAATGAGATTGCTAGGTTAAATGGTATTTCTGTCTCTTGGTCTTTGAGGAATCACCACACTGTCTTCCACAATAGTTGAACCAATTTAACTCCAACCAAGAGTGTAAAAGAGTTCCTTTTTCTCCACAACTTCACCAGCATCTGTTGTTTTTTGACTTTTTAATAATAGCCATTCTGACTGGCATGAGATGGTATTGTATTGTGGTTTTAATTTGCATTTCTCTAATGATTAGTGATGTTGTGTTTTTTTTCATGTTTATTGGCTGCATGTATGCCTTCTTTTGAGAGGTGTCTGTTCCTGTCCTTTGCTCACTTTTTAATGTGATTGTGTTTTTTCTTGTACATTTGCTTAAGTTCCTTAGAGACTGGATATGAAACCTTTGTCAGTTGAATAGATTGCAAAAATTTTCTCTCTTTCTGTAGGTTGTCCGTTCACTCTTATAAGAGTTTTTTTGTTTTTTTTTGTGTGTGTGTGTGTGCAGAAGCTCTTTAAGAAACATCATTATTTAAAAAGCAATGTGTACATATATGTCAACAAAATAAAGAAAAATTTGTGAGTGTTACCTTTAGATGGTATTCCAAGTAGTTTTGAAACTTCTTTCTAATTTTCTATGTATTACAGATTATTTTTTATAAAAATATATTAAGTTATAATCATAGAAAGGTTATACTTTTTAGAAGTGCATGATGGAAGAAGGAAGACAGGATGATTTCACATATACATCTAACATAAAAACTGGGGAGATAAGCAGAATGTTGATAAACTTAACTCCCCAAGCAAATGGTATAAGTGCATGGTTACACTTTTTAAATAATTTTTATATGCTTACATATCTGAAAATCTTCAAGTGTGTGAGATACAATTCAGACATTTGCTTTGCCAATTCCTTCTGTTAAGGTTTTTCAAGTTTTCCTTCTTATGAGAAGTAATAGGCCATGATTCACCTGGATGGTTTTTGATAGTATATACTAAAGTCAATATTAAATCTTATTTGAGTCCCATGGATGGATGATTCTATTTATCCACAAGTACCACTTCAGATTGGTTTGGATGCTAAATGAATGGTTCATTTCTACTTGCTAAACTTTCATGAGTCAGTGAATGCCCCATTAACTCCTGAGAATATTATTACTCATTCTTCCTAGAATCAAAACTGGAATAGTCCATAGCTGCTTTTCATTTACTGTGTGATGTTCATTCAGTTATGACTGTTATGTTGTCTACTGTAATTGTTGAAAAAAATGACTCATTTTCTTTATCAATACTATCATTGTGCATCCATTCCAGCCATTGTGTTCACTCCATTTTCTTTGCCTTTATCATTGTTGGTCTCTCAATACATTACGGTATTGACTAAGATGAAAGCTAAGCTACATAAGCCTCCTGGAATGAGACAGTTTTCAAAATTACAGTCTTTGAGTACTTGTATAACTGCCGTGTTTGACATCTATAGAAGTCTATATATGTACAGATTTTACAAGTAATTTTGTCAATTAGTAAAAATCTCAGAAAGTATTATTTATAGAGAGTTAAAGAGTAATGCTATGTTAGTTTATGTTTGTAAATTATAACCTTTCTGTATCAGCTGAATAAAATTAAAGTAGAAAAATTTAAAATTTTATATTAAATCTATTCTTGTAAAAAGTAGGTTTACCCATCAAATTTCAAGTAAGAGACCAAGGATATGTTCCATATATTTTTTCTGAAAGCAATGTTACCTTATGAGATTTTATTTGATTTGTATTTTATTATAAACTACTGAAGTAATATTTATGGAAAACACTATTTATAGGGAATTTATCATTATGAAATATAAAACTCTCAAGGAAAATAATGATGCTGAGGAAAACTTAGTTCACCATTGATACTGAAAGCATTTTGTCCTAATAATTTTTATTTGTTACAATTAAAGTGTGATGATAAAATACTAAGCAGAATGTGAAAATGTTTAATAACTGGGTTTCTATAACATCCATACTAATTTCTATTTTTATCCTACAAGGACTTTTCAATAACTATCTCAGTTAGAATAATTTTGCTTACAAATTTTAAAAAACAACTTCAGTGGCTTAATCAATAAGGATTTATGATATTTAACAGGAAGTCTGGAGGCAGACTTGGCTCTGTGGTTGTTAATTTAGAAGTTCAATGATATCATGAAAGATTCAAGTTCTTTCCATTTCTCCCTCTGGCACCTGTACTTGAACTTTCAATTCACTCTCACAGGATGGGATCTGCAGTTCCAGGGATTCACGCAGACATTATTCTGTCCAGAGGATGAAGTTAATTCATCTTTCTCTGTGTCTGTTTATGAGGGAAAGAAAATACTTTCCAGAATCACCTAGCAAACTTTGTCATATCTCATTTGCAGATGATGGGTTGGTATAGCCACTCCTAAGCCACCTGCTTGTAAGGAAAGTGAGGTTTAAACTGTTCAAGATTTCTACCCAAACTTAAGAGAGGAATAGTCAACATGAATAAAATTATAAGATTTTTTTTCCTAAGAAAAATGGGGTAAATGGATATTAAGTAGATAGTCAATGGGTCTCTTGCACCTCCAGAATTTCAATAAAATTATTGTAAATTTTTTTCTCATTATGTGCAATTTAAATTCTCTTTCTCCATTCTGTATTTGTCTCAAATATTCTTGGATTTTATTGTTTGTTAGGCATTATTTTTCTGCTAACACACATCTAAAGAACTATATGTATTTAGTCCTTCCTTAAGCACTTTATCGTCCTACCTCCTCATGTTAATGTGCTGTTTAAGAGCTTGGGTTTTAAGTCAGACTGCCTGGACTCATCACTTACAAGCTGATAGATTTTTGGTGAATGACATAGTACCTCAGTTTATTGTCATCATGCATGATATTGAAGAGAGTAACAAAATTCATAGGAGGCTGTTTTAGCCTGTTCAGGCTGTTATAACAAAATACCAAAAACTAGGTGGCTTAAACAACAAACATTTATTTCTCACAGTTAAGAAGGCTGAGGAATCCAAGACAAGGCACAGATAGACTCAGTGTCTAGTGGGGACCTGTATCCTGGATCATAGACTATCAACTTTTTGCTGTGTCTTTTGCTGTGGATGATGGAGGTCTCTGGAATCTCGTTTTTAAGGGTATTAACTCCATCCATGAGGGCTCCATTCTCATAACTCAGCCATCTGTGAAATAAATCACCTCCTAATACCATCACATTGGGGTTTAGAATTTCAACATATGAATTCGGGGAGGACAAAAACATTCAGTTTATGATATTCTGCTCCTGCTTCCCAAAAATTCATGTCTTTCTCATATGTAAAATACATTTATCCCCTCCCAGCAGCCTCAAACTTCTAAACTCATTCCAGCACTAGCTCAAAAATCTAAAGCCCAAAGTCTCATCTATACGTTCTCTAAATTAGATATGGATGAGACTCAAGGTATGTTCATCCTGACACAAATTCTCCTTCAGCTGTGAAACCAACCATGTGGTGTGCTTCCAAAATATAGTGGTGGAACAAGCATAGGGATGGATACTCCCTTTTAAAAGCGGAGAAATGGGAAAGAAGAAAAGAGTGAGAGGTCCCAGGTAAGTCCAAAACTTAATAGAGCAAACAACATTAATCCTTAAGTCTCCAGAATAATCCTCTTTGCTCTTCACTCTGCCTTCCAGCTACACTGAGGGGACAAAGTTAACCCCACTGTTCAGCAGGACGACTCCTCAGTGGCTCTCTGCCTGGGCCCTGTGGCTCTCCGTGGTTGCATCCTGATGCTCTACAAATTGAAGACAGTAGTCTATGCAAATTACACATCACAGTGCCTGCCACATAAGTGCTTAAGTAACAGTTATTCTTCATATTATTATTTATGCAGTTAATATTTTGGTAAAATTCATATATAGACACTCTCAGATCATAATTATAAGGTTCAAACTTGCTTCTATTCTGCCATTTGCTGTGATTTGTGATTTCCATTTTTAGAGGCTACACATTATTCCTTTTCTTCCTAATTAATCTCAATTAATGTTTCTCACAATTTATATGACTCATGTATTTTATTACAGAACTCTAGATTTTTAAATGCAGATATCAGTAAAAAATACTATGATATACTACAACGTCACAAGAAAGGTTTGCTGGTAGAAAGATTATTGCAGATGTATAAAAGTTACTATTTTATTTTCTTTTATTATATTCTTCCTGCAAATTTTTATTAAAATACTATTTGAAACAAAGACAATTTTTAGCAGTAGTAACTGTATTAGTCTGTTATCACACTGCTGATAAAGACATGCCTGAGACTGGGCAATTTACAAAAAAAAAAAAAGAGTTTTTTTGGACTTACAGTTCCATGTGGCTGGGGAGCCCTCACAATCATGGTGAAAGGTACTTTTCACTTGGTGGCAGACAAGAGAAGAGAGCTTGTACATGGAAACTCCCCTTTTTAAAACCATCAGATCTCATGAGACGCATTTGCTATCATGAGAACAGCACAGGGAAGATCCGCCTTCATATTCAATCACCTCCCACTGGGATCCTCCCATGACATGTGGGAATTATGGGAATTACAATGCAAGATGAGACTTGGGTGTGGACACAGCCAAACCATGTCATTCCACTCCTGGTCCCTCCCAAATATCATACCTTCACATTTCAAAACCAATCATGCCTTCCCAACAATCCCCCAAAATCTTAACTTATTTCAGCATTAACTCAAAAGTTCACAGTCCAATGTCCATCTGAGACAAGGCGAGTCCCTTCTGCCTATGAGCCGATAAAATCAAAAGCAAGTTAGTTACTTCCTAGATTCAATGAGAGTAAATACACTGGGTAAATACAGCCATTCCAAATGGGAGAAATTTGCCAAAACAAAGGGGCTACAGGCACCATGCAAATCTGAAATCTAGCAGGGTAGTCAAATTCTAAAGCTCTGAAATTATCTTCTTTGACTTCATGTCTCATATCCAGGTCAAGATGATGCAAGAGGTGGGTTCCCATGGTCTTGGGCAGCTCTGCCCCTGTGGCTTTGCAGGGTAAAACCTCCCTCCAAGCTGCTTTCACGGGCTGGTGTTGAGTGTCTGTGGCTTTTCCAGGAACATGGTGCAAGCTGTCGGTGGATCTACCATTCTGGGGGCTGGAGGACGGTGGCCCTCTTCTCACAGCTCCACTAGGCGGTGCCCCAGTAGAGACTCTGTGTGGGGGCTCAAACACCACATTTTCCTTCTGCACTGCCCTAGCAGAGGTTCTCCATGAGCACCCCACCCCCACAGCAAACTGCCACCTGGACATCCATGCTATATTCTCTGAAATTTAGATGGAAGTTCTCAAACCTCATTTCTTCATTTCTGTGCACCTGCAGGTTCAACACCACGTGAAAGCTGCCAAGGCTTAGGGCTTGCACCATCTGAAGACATGGACGGAGCTGTACATTGGCTCCTTTTAGTCACAGCTGGGATGCAGGGCACCAAGTCCTTAGGCTGCACACAGCCTGGGGATCCTGGGTCTGGCCAGTGAAACCAATTTTTTCCTCCTAGACCTCCAAGCCTGTGGTGGGAGGGGATGCCATGAAGACCTCTGATATGTTCTAGAAACATTTTCCCCATTGTCTTGGGATTAACATTTGGCTCCTCATTGCTTATGCAAATTTGTGCATCCGGCTTGAATTTCTCCTCAGAAAATGGGATTATCTTTCCTTTCACATTATCAGGCCACAAATATTCCAAACTTTTATGTTCTGCTTCCCTTATAAAATTGAATCCCTTTAACAGTATCTAAGTCACCTCTTGAATGCTTTGCTGCTTAGAAATTTCTTCCACCAGATACCCTAAATCATCTCTCTCTCAAATTTGAAGTTCTAAAAGTCTCTAGGTCAAGGGCAAAATGCCACCAGTCTCTTTGCTAAAACATAACAAGAGTTACCTTTGCTCCAGTTGTCAACAAGTTCCTCATCTCTATCTGAGACCACCTCAGCCTGGAACTTATTGTTCCTACCACTATCAGCATTTTTGTCAAAGACATTAAACAAGTCTTTAGGAAATTCCAAACTTTCCCACATTTTCTTGCCTTCTTCTGAGCCCTCCAAGCTGTTTCAACCACTGCCTGTTACCCAGTTCAAAAGTTGCTTTCACATTTTCAGGTATCTTTTCAGCTGTGCCCCACTCTACTGCTACCAATTTAATGTATTAGGCTGTTTTCATGCTGCTGATAAAGACATACCCGAGACCGCACAATTTACAAAAGAAAGAGTTTTATGTGACTTACAGTTTCATGTGGCTGGGGAGGCCTAACAATCATGGTGGAAGGTGAAAGGCACGTCTCACATGGTTGCTGACAAGAGAAGAGAGCTTGTGTAGGGAAACTGCCCTTTAAAAATGTGGCACATATACACCATGGAATACTATACAGCCATAAAAAAGGGTGAGTTCATGTCCTTTGTAGGAATGTGGATGAAGCTGGAAACCATCATTCTCAGCAAACTGTCGCAAGGAGTAAAAACCAAACACCACATATTCTCACTCATAGGTGGGAATTGAACAATGAGAACACTTGGACACAGGAAGGGGAACATCACACACTGGGGCCTGTCATGGGGCGGGAGGAGGAGGTAGGGAAAGCATTAGGAGATATACCTAATGTAAATGACGAGTTAATGGGTGCAGCACACCAACATGGCACACGTATACATATGTTACAAACCTGCACGTTATGCACATGTACCCTAGAACTTAAAGTATAAGAAAAAAAAATCATCAGATCTCATGACACTCATTCACTATCACAAGAACAGCACAGGAAAGACCCATTCCCATAATTCAATCACTTCCCACCTGGCTCTTCCCATGACATGTAGGAACCGTGGGAGTTACCATCAAGATGAGATTTGGGCGCGGACACAGACAAACCATATCAGTAACTAACCAATTATTTCACAACTCTGGACTTGAGTAATTGTCTTTCTGTTCAACTACTTTGAGAAAATAGGCTCTTAAGCTTTTGCTTCAAAACCTGTTCTCTACTACCCTATTTAGGTAGCTACTCCCTCACCTAGTGATTTTCAATAAGACCCATTTTTCTTATTCTGTAATGTGTAATCTTCTTTTCAGATAGAAATCTGTTACCCTGTTTGTTTGTGTTTTCATTTTTGTTTTAAGAGATGGTCTCGCTCTGTTGCCCAGGCTGGAGTGCAATGGAGCAATCCCAACTCACTGCAACCTCTGACTCCTCGGCTCAAGTGATCCTCCCAACTCAGCCTCCTCAGTATGTGGAACTACAGGCCCATGCCATAATGCCTCACTGCTTTTTAATTTTTTTTTTGTAAAGTTGGTGATTAGTCCTTTCCCACATTGCTATAAAGAACTACCTGAGACTGGGTAGTTTATAAAGAAAAGAGGTTTAATTAACTCACAGTTCTGCAGGCTGCACAGGAGGCATGGCTTGCGAGGCCTCAGGAAACTTACAATCATGGCAGAAGGCAAAGGACAAGCAAGCACATCTCACAGAGAGACAGAGAAGGGGGAAGTGCTATATACTTTTAAACAACCAGATCTCATGAAAAGTCTATCATGAGACAGAACTAAGGGAATGGTGCTAAACCTTTAGAAACCCACTCCATGATCTAATCACTTCCCCCCAGGCCCCACCTCCAACACTTGGGATCACACTTCAATATGAGATTTTTGTTGGGGACACAGAGCCAAACCATATTAGTTGGGGTCTCACTATGTTTCATACTGGTCTCAAACTCCTGATCTCAAGCTCTTCTCTCACCTTGATATACCAGTGTCCTGAAATTACAGGAGTGAGTCATCACACCCAGCCAGGAATCTGTTTTTATGAATAGACAGAGATGCTAAGAGAACACCTTCCAGGAATGTGCACAAGGATGTTAATACTGCCCTGAAAAAAGCATATCTTAATTATTGTCATCTAAAAATAACTCTCACAATTTATCACTGGATGTGATTGCATCAAGTATTTATCATTGAATCAATCATGGGACGTTGTGTAATGGCAAGTTTTATTGTTTATATTTTTACTCCAATTGTCACTCCTGGAACTGGATTTGGAAGAAATCCTAAACCCCACTGACGGAGTTTGAAGAAACAGTGATTTCCTCAATGCAAAATCAGGATGGTATTGATAGTCAATGGTAGAAATGAAAATGAATGCAAAGTGGAAAAACCCACAAATGCACATTACATCATGTACTTATTTATTCCATCATACTGATTAAGCAGTTGTTATACATCGGGTACTTTATTGTCAGTGATACATAGGTAGAAAAATCACAAGACTTAATGCACTTTCAGAGTTTATATTACATTGGATTTAGTGTTACTTATAACTTTGTAAGTCTTAACAGCATGGTTTAATTGTAGGAAAACATAAGTTTTCTAAATTGTCTTCTCAAGAGTTTCTAATACCTTGCATAATTAAATGTGAGTATGCCTTTTGACACAGCAATAGCACTTCTCAAAAGGTATTATAGATTTATTCATCAAGATTAAAAATAACGTAAGTCCAAGCTTATTTATTGTTGCAGCTTTGTATGCAATACAAAAAGGTTAAAAATATTCTGAAGTCCATCAAGACTCAGGAAATTAATTACTTATATGATGGAATAACATGTCACCACAAAAAAGAATAGGAAAAAAAAATTCCTAAATATTAAAATAGGAAATTTTCTAAATATATTAAATAAAAATATACTTTTCTATAGATCATGGTTGTAGGATGCTACAATAAGAGTTTTTTTAAAGAGTGTATACAGTGTGAGTCTGTGTATAAAATATTACCAGGGAATACAAAGTTAACTGGTAAGCTTGTTTGACTCAAGGTCAGGAACCTAAGCGTATGGAGATTAGATCTAGGAGAGTTTCCACACTTTACTCTGCTTTTAACTTCTAAACCTTTAATAATGTGAGTGTAAACCTCTTCATATAATAAAACTTTGAGAATATTTAAAGAAACATTATCTCACAAAATCCTTAATAAGGTAGCTAAATGGGGCACTTGATTTTATTGAAAGTATATTCTCCTAGAATGTAGAAATGAACGCTAAAATCTACAGAAAGCAATTTAGGAAACAGGCAGATAGATTTAGAAGTTTCAATAACAAGTTAACCGTGGTTCTTGAAAAATGGCACAGAAATGGATGAAATCAAAGGAGTAATCTAGAAAAGTGTGCAAGAAATATGCTAAAATGAATAAAAATATTTTTTTCAGATAAAAAGGGCATATGAAGTACAGAAGAGAATATATGAAACCCTGTGAGACTATATGAAAAATCCATTGTAATAAAATTTTGAAATCCTCAAATTAAAGAAAAATACTATAATATTCTAAAACATTAATAATAAAATGAACAAAAATTATTCCAAATAAGTAAAAATAAACAATGATAAAAATTTAATATGTGCATGATATAAATTTTTAACTATCTGGCATGTGATTAAAAAAAAAACCTCTGTGTATACATACTTCTGGTGTTTTCCTGTGTATTCTAATCTCTTCTTATAAAAAGGCCAGTCAGATTAGATTGGGGCTCACCCTAATGACCTAATTTTAATTTTTTACCTCTATAAGACCCTATCATCAAATATAGTCACATTTTGAGGTACTGGCCCTATCATTACATATAGTTACATTCACATAAACAAATACAGATGGAATTTGAAAATAAAAACAATGCTATTTCCATTAGCACCACAAAAATACAATGCTTAGGTCTAGACTGAACAAAAACAAGTACAAAATCTATATGAGGAATATTACATAGTCTGATGAACAAAATCAAGATGAATTAAATAAATGGAGAGATATCCCATGTTCATGGATAGAAAGACTTAATATCATCAAGATGTCAGTCTTTCCCAACTTAATCTATAAATTTAATGCAATACCAATTAAAATGTCAGCAAGTTATTTTGGGTATATCAACAAAGTGATGATGAAGTTCTTTTGGAGAAAAAAAAGAGACTCAGAATGGTTAAAACAGCATTGAAAGAGAAGAACAAAGCTGAAGGAATGAAACTACTGGACTTTAAGACACTCTAAAGTTACAGTAATCATGAAAGTATAATATTGGTGAAAGAATAGACAAATAGATTAATGTAACACATAGATTCAAAAACAGATTCACATATATACTCAACTGATCTTTGACAAAAAGCAAAGGCAATACAATAGAGCAAAGATAGTCTTTTCGACGAATGATGTGGAAGTGACTGGACAGCCATATGCAAAAAAAAAAAATCTAAACACAAACTTTATACTCTTCACAAAGGTTAACTCAAAATGAATCATAAAATTAAATATAAAACACAAAACTGTAAAACTCCTAGAAGACAATATAAGAGAAAACCTAGATGATGTTGGGTACAGTGATGACCTTTTAGATCTGACATCAAAAATACAATCCATGAAAAAAATGATTGATAAGCTGGACTTATTAAAATTAAAATTTTCTGCTATAAAAAAGATAATGTCAAGAAAATAAAAAGACAAGTCCCAAATGAGAAGAGAATATTTTCATCAGACACATCTTATAGAGGCTTCTTATCCAAAATATAAAATGGACATTTAAAAGTCAATAATAAAAAATTATTTAAAATGAACCTAAGACTTTTAATAGACACTGTACCTATGTGTGTGTGAGAGAGAGTGTGCATACACACAAAATGCAAATAAGCATGTGAAAAATTGTTCCACATCGTATTTCGTGAGGAAAGTGCAAACAAACAATTAGATGCCACTACAATGGCATACATATGGAACACTGATACTACGAAATGTTGTTGCAGATGTGGAGCAACAAAAACTCTCATTCATTGCTGATGGAATGCAAAATGCTACAGCCATTTTCCAAGGCAGTTGGACAGTTTTATATAAAACTAAACATTCTCTTAATATATGAATCAGCAATTTCACTTCTTGGAATTTCCCCAAATGAGTAGAAATTTTATGTCCATATGAAAAGCTGAACACGTATGTTTATAGCAGCATTCTTCATAATTTTCAAAACTAGGAAGCAGCCAAATTGTCCTTCAGTAATGAATAGATAAATATACTATGGAACATTCAGAGAGTGGAATATTATTTAGCACTGTTAAAGCAAAAATTATTCAATAATTGTCACAGCACAGCAAGGAAGATTTTATTCAGAATCATTACAATACATATGGGGACCACTTGCAATAGATTTTGCAGTGGTAGGGGAAAAGATTGGGATCAACTCCAAATATAGCATGGAAATTGGGAATTTATAGCCAAGAAGCAGAATGAGGCTCAGTGGATGGAAAATTACTACGAGGAAACATGAGGGGTAAGGAGAATTCTGGCTACACTGACCAAATTGGATTCTTGATGAAGACAGGCCAGAGTGATTAGATATGACATTGGGAGATGGTGGAGAATGACAAACCTGATCATATATTTAGGGTGATCAAATATTGAGAGTAGGGAGTTCTTGCTAAAACTGGATTTTACAAGAAAGTGCACACATGGAACTAAAAGAAGGTTCAGGAGTCTGACCAATGTATGGTGAGGCAAAGAGTCTTTATCAGCGCTAAAAAGAAATGAGCTATCAAGCTATGAAAAGACATGGCAAAATCTTAAATGTTTATTACTAAGTGAAATAAGTGAACCAGAAAAGGCTGCATACTGTATGCTTTCAACTATGTGACATCCAGGACAAGGCAAAACTGTAAAGTTAATGAAAATATCAGTTGTTGTAACGGGTTGGCAGCAGGAGATTAATAGGCAGAACACAGAGGATTTTTAGGCACTGAAAATACTCTGTATGATACTGTAGTGATTGATACATGTCTATTCATCAGACTCATAAAATGTACAACAACAACTGTGAACCCTAATGTAAACCATGGGCTTTACATGATTATGATGTGTTTACATGGGTTTATCAGTTGTAACTATCCTACCACTTTAATGGGGAATGTTAATCCTGAGAGAGGTTATGCATGTGTGTGAGCAGGGATGTGTGGAAAATCTCTGTACCTTCTTCTTAGTTTTGCTGAGAACCTAAAATTATAAAATGCCTAATAAAATAGATTCAAAATAGGTAAAAAAAAAAGCCATAGGCTTATAAGAAAAAGTAAACACATCTTTCTCAATTATTGATCAATCTAGGAGACAAAATATCAATAAAAAGATTTGAACAGAGTTTGCATGCTTTACTTAATGGCTACATGTAGATGTCTACATTCAACGTTATTCCCATGCACGTAAGAAACATTCACAAAAATCATTAGTATACCAAACTATAATAAACAGTTGTACAACTATCATATTTTTAAACATTAAATCATTAGTACTCCAGACTATAATAAATAGTTGTAAAAATATCATATTTTTAAACAGTAAAAATGTTTTAAAATAGTTTGGATCATGAAGCAAATCATAATGGAAATATAAAAATCTTAGAACAGAATGAAAAAAATCAAAAACTTGAAATGTAGTAAATATGAATGTTTCAAGTGAAATCTAAATTTGTAAGCTTATATTGAAAAAAGCTGAAAACCAACTTGATATATAAGAAATTAGAAAAAAAACAAAAATTACAATAGACCTAATAAGATATACAGAAGATTAAAAAATTATAGCAGGGATCAATGATAGAGACAAGAAAAATAGATTAGAGATAAACAAAGCCATATGAAAATTTAAAAAGATGTACAAAGCATAAATTTTCCAAGATTGACCAAATGAAACAAAAAAGAAATAAATATAAACAAAAATGTGAACATAACTACAAATACAAGAAGTATTACAAAAAATTTATGCAAACAGGGTAAATGCTTAGACACAAAAGACTAAATGAAAGGAAAAAAAGTTGAAATTGACTGAAGAAGGAATACGCATTCTGAATAGTTGTATATTTATTTATGAACTTGAAGCAGTGGTTACAAATCTTGGTATAAAGAAGATACCCTTCCTAGATGGTGCTTAAGAGAATTTTCTACAAACTTTCAAATGATAATTCACTACAGTGTTATACAAAATCTTCTGAAGAATAGAGAAAAAGAAAATATTTCTCATCTTTTTTATGTAGGATCACTATAATCTTGAAAATAAACAATAGCACACTACATAACAATGTTCTGGTCAACCATGGACTGCACATACAGCAGTGGTCCTATAAGATTATGATGGAGTTTCCCTGTATAGGTGTACCATGTTTTATCTTTTATACCATATTTTCACTGTGCCTATTTTATGTTTAGATATGTTTAGATCCACAAAAACGTACCATTGTGTTACAATTGCCTAAAGCATTCAATAAAATAACCTGTGGTACAGGTTTAAGCCCAGGAGCAGTAGGCTATTTCATATAGTTTTGGTGTGCAATAGGCTATATCATCTAGGTTTGCATAAATATACGCTATGATGTTTGCACAATTACAAAGTCACCTAAGGGCACATTACTTAGAATCTATTCACATCATTAACGATGCATGTATATATAAAAAAAATGTACACACATATACATATATATGATGAATGTATTTACATCAATTTAAATTTACAAACATATAAATTTATATATATTTATGTGTTCACTTACATTTATAGATAGATATCTGTATATAGCTGTTCATATGTTATTAAATATATAATTTATCTAGAAAGATAAGTAGATAGATCCAATTTCTGTACTTTTTTACTTTTATCAACATAATCAAAATTGTCAATCTTTTTATTTCTACATAGCATATTTGTCTTGTTTAACAAATCTTAAGGAGCACTTAAATCATGTTTCTTGAAGGAAAACCTAATATTATAAAAATAGCAATTGTTATCAGGTAAATTTATGAATTCATTACAATACTAATCACAACTCCAAAAGGACTTTCTTAATACAAAACTTCACACATTGATTTTAAAGTTCTGTGGAAGAGAGGAAGGTCATTAGCAACCAAGAAAGATTTTGAAACTAAATCATAGTGAAGAGGGATATATCTAACAGAGAAAGTAGTGATATTTTATGTTAACGTAAATTTTACAAATGAAATTGTATAATTACAGAAAGAAACTAATATAATGTGTGAATGTAGTTAATGAAAAAGATTTAGATTTTATACCAGTGGAGGGAAGTATAAGCTATTCATAAATGGTTTGGATAAAATTAGGTATCTACTAAAAATTATTAAATTCCTCTTTACAACAAAACTTCAACAGATTAAAATTGTGAATGTAAAACAATACTACATACCAATATAGTAGAAGAATATATAGTCTATATATATAGACTATGTAGTCAGCCATTAGAAGAAAATGTAGGGTAAGGTGGGCCTACCTAAATTGCTAGGGGTATTCTTAGTAGCAACAAAGAAAACAATTATAATTTACCCTTAAGAAAACTTTAATACTATAAAATATATATTAAAGAAAAGTTAAATACAAAAATGAATTGATAGATAATATTTACCAGAGATTTAACAGATAAATGTTATAACAAAATACATAAATACCTCCCAAATTTTAATTTTTTAAATTTAGAATATATAGAAAGAACCTGAAGTGATATTAAACTCTCAGACAGCTATGACCTTTAAAGAATGGAGCAAATATGAAGGGTAGATGTGAAAGAGACTGTAGTGTTTCCTTCATACTGACCAAACCTTGGGTAGTGAAGAACTTCTTGTATCATATGAAGTTTGAGGGTATTTTGAAGATTGAATCTCAGGCATAATGTGTGAAAGCATGAAACAGCATGAGAGTTTGATGTGCTAATGCTAGTTCTATAAAGTTAACGATTACCACGGGCAAAGGTGTGGAGATGAGGTTAACCAGTTAATAGAGGGAGAAATGAAATGATAAAAAATTCTTTCCTCAAAATAAGAAAGGAGAAAAAATTACAACAAAACAGATAAATACAAAACAAATAAGATTGTAGGTTTATATGCCAGTATATAAGTAGCTTCATTAAACATAAATACTTAGTCAAAAGACAAATGTCAGATAGGATAAAAATTAAAATGAACCAGATAATTAAGTCTTCATGCTAAAGTTCCTGCAGTTATATGGAAAATCACTAATGTATTTGAAGCAGCAGGATAAAATCATTAGATCCGTGTTTTGGAAAGATCATTTTGGCAGGGAATATTGAATTAATACAAGCAAATTAAACATGATCCCTGGTCTCTGGTACTTTGTTTCTGGCCCCTGTACTGAAAGAGCTCACAATCCAGAGACACAGACAAATCTGTAAACAGACAAATTACAACACCAGGCCGCAGTTAAAGTTTTTAGAAACAAAATTTGAACTGGCAAACTCAGTTTGGGGAAAGCATCACAGACGAAATAACATTTAATCTAGGATATGTGTGTTTATTTGGTGAGCTACTCTTTTATTTGTGTGCCAATGAAATAGAAATTTCGTATCAAATCACAGGAACAGTTCATGGGTGACATGAGTTGAGTTTTGGTGTGTTACTTAAGCATTTCCTTTTTATTGTTCAGTTGGTATGATATCCTACTTCTTAAATATTTAAACTATGTTTCAAATGGTTAAATAATTCACATATAATTACTAGACTCAAGGGTTATATATTTGATAACATAAAATAAAAATTTACATCATTTTATGATAAAAATGAACAGAAAGAGCAAATACATGCAGTTTTTTACCATTTTTTAAAAATACATCGATTATTTCAAATTAATTAAAACAAAAATTGATATATGGGATGGTAGCGTCTGTTGTTTGGAAAAGAAAAATGTATACAATATTAATTTTATCTACTCTGCTTAGTTCATCTGATCTCACATTAATATATTAATATTTGGAATCTCAATATGTAATGGTAGAAATGCTATATATTGAAGACAAATTATGACTTTTAATATTTCCAAGGTAATATTTTAGCTTTTTATAAACATCTACCCCAAGAAAACTCAATATAGAGAACTTTAAGACCTACATAAACAAAAATGCATATTCCAGTTACAATGATATAGATTAGTATATATAAGCTACCCAGTTGTGATATGTATATACCACATAACTCAAAAACAGGTAATCTAGAACATAATGCTGAATATCATTTAGAGATTTCAGTTTAAAAAGTCATTTGAAATGAATTATCATTGCATTATTTTCATATCTATAAAATAAAAAAGATGATATATAAGACATGAAGGACACATAAATTTAATATTTATTTCACGAATTAAACTTATAATGATTAATGGGACTCTCAAAATTTTTTCCATTTGGAAAGAGATACTCTTGCTGGTAAAAGTATTAAATACTAAGATGGAAAATAAAATGCTATTTCTGTTTCCTGAAAGATTAAAACATTATATAGAACACCTAACTCTGATGGGTCTTTCTCCTTATCACATATTGCTCTGTATTTTGTGTATTCAAATTATGGATTTCATGTCATTATTCTGTTTGCAAATGAGCACACTACATATCATTGTTGGATCTCCTATAGTTATGCAGCAAAAACATAAAAATCCTGTTTTCTGTTAAAGATTGTGCAATGAATGTTTAAAAATAAGTGTACGCACACATTTTTAATGTATAGACAATTTGCATTTATTTGCACTTTGAAATAGTCTTATACAATCACATTTTCTCTACTTTTGTTACTTTTGAACAAATTTACATAAAGCATGAAAATTCCCCAGCTGTTCAGTGGAATACATTATTTTCTGCTTTCAAAGAAAGTGTAGGTGACATTTCCTTTCTTTAATTTAGCACCCATTTTATTAAATTTCAAGTTAAAGAAACATAAATACCACATAAACAAATGTATGCCTAGAATGAGGAAAGATAAGAAATAAGACTCCACATAAGGTTTGGAACTCAAGGACTTAATGAGATGTAATTGCATTGTAAATGCATATTTCTAAGGGTAACATGCTGTCCCACATACGTCACAGAAAAGTCATTAATTATAATAGAAAAAATGTTTACAAATAAATAAAAATCATCATGGTAGATTTTAAAGATTGCTTCTTAAAATTTAGGCCTAGAGAGTCTTTGTGCTAAACAGGTAACATTAGGTAGCGGGAACATAAACTAAATGTAATTGAGCAAATAAGACTCCACTGAAAGGCAGTTTTGTTTTCAGCAAATACCTGTTTGACACATCTATCATGTAATTCTTGACTAGCAAAAAGGTTTGATAGTTTCTCATACTTGTCACATTTGTTTGAAATTCAGCATTTAGAAGCAAAATGTTTCCATACTTAAATATATTATTTTCAACTTCATCTTACTAACTTAAAATATTATATTTTGAAAGGAAATGAACACTTTAAGATATCTACCTGTTCAATGTATTATGCAAACCAATTTTCATTGTATAATATTTTATTGGATAGTCTCTACTGCTTTGAATTTAAAGTAGTTGTCAGCCATTTATTGACAATTTTGCTTTAGATGGTTTATATACAGATAGCTATTCCCTATAGTCACAAATAAACATAAAAGTTGAAATTACAATTAAAAGTAATGTTTGGTTATAAAATTTTCCACTTGAAACAGTAAAGAAAGTTTGGTTCTCTTTGGACTAGTAATCAAAAATAAAATAAATTTTTCTGAAATCATTTAAAATATTGGTTCTATTAGCTGGTCAAGCTTGCTAAAAAGATAAAATTTTACGATTATTACATGTCAACTAAAAATGAAAGGGAAATCTTTTTTAAAGGGAAAATGGGTGTCCAGTAGTTTATTGTGCTAGAAGTTTCAGAATGAAAACTCATAGCTCGTGACATTGGTAATACTTTATTATTTACTCTCAAATGATATATCTATTAGGCAAATATCACAGGTTAATTGTGATACACAAAAGTACTTTGAGAACATTACAAATGTGTGTATGTGTAAAATTCAGTCAGATGTCTAAGGATCTGATACAATAATATATAATAAGTACTATATCTCAGCTGAAACAGAGTTTTAAAAAAGTAGATTGTATGAAAGATTACTGTAGTCAAAAAGTAGATTTTATCTCTATAACACATATATAAATATAGATATGAAATCTAAAATACAAAGTATTTTATATATACATGAATATGCATGTGTACTTATATATGGTGAGAGAGAGAGTGAGAAACAAAGAAAGAGAGATGCAGGGATGCTGTGACAGAGAAGAGAGATCGATAAATTACTCATACAAGAATAATTTTAGAGTTTAACTCCATACCAAAAATGGCACTTGCATTTCTCTATCCTTTTTTTTTTTTGGTATTAGAAATTCTAAATAAATTTTTTTCTCAGCTCATGGAAATGTATTTATGTATTCAAGTCATCTTTTTATTTTAAATTTTACTGTCATTTTTTTAAATTTAAGGATTCAAAAAGAAATTGCCATATATCCTCTTTTTTATTTATTTTTCTTTTTATTTCCATGGGTTTTGGGGGAATAGGTGGTGTTTGGTTACAGGAATAAGTTCTTTAGTGGTGATTTCTGAGATTTTGGTGCACCCATCACCTGAGCAGCGTACACTGTACCCAATTTGCCGTATTTTATCCCTCACCACCCCCCAACTTCTCCACCAAGACTCCACAGTCCAATGTATTATTCTTATGCCTTTATGTCCTCATAGCTTAGCTCCCACATGAGCGAGAACATGCAATGTTTAGTTTTCCATTCCTGAGTTACTTCACTTAGAATAATAATCTCCAGTTCCATCCAGGTTGCCGTGAATGCCATTATTTTCTTCCTTTTTATGACAAAGTATTATCCCATGGTATATATATACCACATTTTCTTCATCCACTCATTGATTGATAAACATTTGGGCTGGTTCCATTTTTTTTTTTTTTTTTTTGGAGGTGGAGTCTCACTCTGTTGCCCTGGCTGGAGTGCAGTGGCGTGATCTCGGCTCACTGCAACCTCAGCCTCCGCAACCTCAGCTGAGTAGTTCCATATTTTTGCAATTGCAAACAGTGCTGCTATAAAAATGGTTGTGCAAGTATTGGGATGCTGGATCAAATGGTAGATCTACTTTTAGTTCTTTAAGTAATCTTCACACTCTTTTCCATAGTGGTTGTACTAGTTTACACTCCCACCAGCAGTGTAAAAGTGTTCCCTTTTCACCACATCCTTGCCAACATCTATTATTTTTTATTTTTTGATTATGGCTATTCTTGCAGGAGTGAGGTGGTATTGCATTGTGGTTTTGATTTGCATTTCTCTGATAATCAGAGGTGTTGAGCATTTTCCCATATGCTTGTTAGCCATTTGTACATCTTCTTTTGAGAATTGCCTGTTCATGTCCTTAGACCACTTTTGATAAGATTGTCTGCTTTTTTTTTTAATGTTAATTTGTTTGAGTTTTTTGTAGATTCTGGATATTAGTCTTTCGTCGGATATATAGATTGCAAATATTTTTTCCCCACTCTGCGGGTTGCCTGTTTACTCTGCTGATTGTTTCTTTTGCTGTGCAGAGTCTTTTTAGTTTAATTAAGTTCCATCTATTTATCTTTGTTTTGTTGCATTTGCTTTTGAGTTCTTGGTCATGAAATCATTACCTAAGCCAATGTCTAGAAGGATTTTTTTCAATGTTATAGTTTTTTATGGTTTCAGGTCTTAGATTAAAGTCTTTGATCCATCTTGAGTTGATTTTTATATAAGGTGAGAGATGAGGATCCAGTTTCATTCTTCTACACGTGGCTAGCCAATTATCCAAGCACCATTTGTTGAATAGGGTGTCCTTTCCCCACTTTCTGTTTTTGTTTGCTTTGTCAAAGAGCAGTTGGCTGCGAGTATTTGGCTTTATTTCTCTGTTCTGTATTCTATTCTATTGGTCTATGTGCCTATTTTTGTACCAGTACCATGCTGTTTTTGTCACTACGGTCTCATACACATTATAGTCTACAGGTGGGTTATGTGATGCCTCTAGGTTTGTTTTTGTTTTTTTGCTTTTTTTTTTTGCTTAGTATTGCTTTGGCTATTTGGGCTCTTTTTTGGTTTTACATGAATTTTAGGATTGTTTTTTCTAGTTCTGTGAAAAATGATGGTGGTATTTTCATGGGAATTGCATTGAATTTGTAGATTGCTTTTGGCAGTATGGTCATTTTCACAATATTGATTCCGCCTATCCATGAGCATGGGATGTGTGCCCAGTTATTTGTGTCATCTATGATTTCTTTCAGCAGTGTTTTTAGTTTTCCTTTTAGAGGTCTTTCATGTCCTTGGTTAGGTATATTCCTAAGTATTTTACTATTCTTATTTTTTTGCTGTTATTATGAAAGGGGTTGAGTTGTTGATTCGATTCTCAGCTTGGTCGCTGTTGGTGTATAGCAGAGCTACTGATTTGTGTACATTAATTTTGTATCCCAAAACTTTGCTGAATTCATTCACCAGTTCTAGGAGCTTTTTCAATGATTCTTTAGGTTTTCTATGTATATAATCATATCATGAGCAAACAGTGACAGTTTGACTTCATCTTTACCAGTTTGGATGCTCTTTATTTCTTTACCTTGTCTGATTGCTCTGCATAGGATTTCCAGTACTACGTTGAATAGAAGTGGTAAAAGTGGGCAACTTTGTCTTGTTCCAGTTCTCAGGGGGAATGCTTTTAATTTTTCCCCATTCAGTATTATGTTGGCTGTGGGCCTGTCATAGATGGCTCTTATTACATTAAGTTTTATCCCCTCTATGCTAATTTTGCTAGGGTTCTAGTCGGTGAAAGATGCTAGATGTTGTCAAATGCTTTTTCTGCATCTCTTGAAATGATTGTGTAATTTTTGTTTTTAATTATCTTTATGTGGTATATCACATTTATTGACATGCCGATGTTAAACAAACCCTGCGTCCCTGGTATGAAACCCACTTGATCATGGTGGATTGTCTTTTTGATATGCTGTTGGTTTTGGTTAGCCATTGTTTTGTTAAGGATTTTCACATTGGTCTGTACTTTTCTTTTTTGTTATGCCCTTTCCTGGTCTTGGTATTAGGGTGATACTGGCTTCATAAAATGATTTAGGGAGGATCTCCTTTTTCTCTTTCTTGTGGAATAGTGTCAATAGGGTTGGTACCAATTCTTCTTTGAATATCTAATAAAATTCAGCGTGAATTTGTCCGGTCCTAGATTTTTTTTTGTTGGCAATTTTTTTTATTACCATTTGTATTATTTCATTTTCACACTGATAAAGACATACCTGAAACTGTGAACAAAAACAAGTTTAATTGGACATACAGTTCCACATGACTAAGGAGTCCTCAGAATCATGAGGGGAGGCAAAAGGCACTTCTTATGTGATAGCAGCAAGAGAAAAATGAGGAAGAAGCAAAAGCAGAAACCCCTGATAAACCCAACAGATCTTATGAAATTTATTCACTATCAGGAGAATAGCATGGGAAAGACCAGCCCCCATGATTTAATTACCTCCCCCTGGCTCCATCCCACAACACGTGGGAATTCTGGGAGATACAATTCAAGTTGAAATTTGGGTGGGGACACAGCCAAACCATATCATTCCGACACTCACCCCTCCATATCTCATGTCCTCACATTTCAAAACACAATCATGCCTTCCCAACAGTCCCCCATTCTTAACTCATTTCAGCATTAACTCAAAAGTTCACAGTCTAAAGTCTCATCTGAGACAATGCAAATCCCTTCCACCTATGAGCCTAGAAAATAGAAAGCAATCTAGTTACTTCCTAGATACAATGGGGGTACAGGTATTGGGTAAATACAGCCATTTCAAATGGGAGAAATTGGCCAAAACAAAGGGGCTACAGAGCCCATACAAGTCCAAAATCCAGTGGGGCAGTCAAATTTTAAAGCTCCAAAATGATCTTTAACCCCAGGTCTCACATCCAGGTCATGCTGATGCAAGAGGTGGGTTCCCATGGTGTTGGGCAGTTCCACCCCTGTGGAATTGCAGAATACAGCCTTCCTCCTGGCTGCTTTCATGGGCTGGCATTGAGTGTCTGCAGCTTTTCCAGGCACATGGTGCAAGCTGTCGGTAGATCCACCATTCTGGGGTCTGGAGAACGGTGGGCCTTTTCTCACAGCTCCACTAGGCAATGGCCCAGTAGGGACTCTGTGGGGGGTCCCTGACCCCGCATTTCCCTTCCACACTGCCCTAGCAGAGGTTCTCCATGAGGGCCCCACCCCTGGAGCAAACTTTTGCCTAGGCATCCGGCTGTTTCCAGACAGCTTCTGAAATCTAGGCAGAGGTTCCCAAACCTCAGTTCTTGACTTCTGTGCACCCACAGGCTCAATGCCACCTGGAAGCTGCCAAGGCTTGGGGCTTTCATCCTCTGAAGCCACAGCTTGAGCTCTACATTGGCCCCTTTCAGCCATGGCTGGAGTGGCTGAGACACCAGGCACCAAGTTCTTAGGCTGCATACAGCACAGGGAACCTGGGCCTGGCCCATGAAACCACTCTTTCCTCCTGGGCCTCTGGGCCTGTGATGGCAGGGGCTGCCATGAATGTCTCTGACATGGCCTGGAGATATTTTCCCCATGGTCTTGGTAATTAAAATTAGGCTCCTTGCTACTTACGCAAATTTCTGAAACCTGCTTGAATTTCTCCTCAAAAAATGGATTTTCCTTTTCTACTGCATCATCAGGCTGCAAATTTTCCAAACTTTTATGCTGTTTCCCTTTTAAAATGGAATGCTTTTAACAGTACCCAAGTGACCTCTTGAATGCTTTTCTGCTTAGAAATTTCTTCCGCCAGATAACCTAAATCATCTCTCTCAGGTTCAAAGTTCCATGAATCTCTAGAGTAGAGGCAAAATGCCGCCAGTCTCTTTGCTAAAACACAAGAGTCACCTTTGCTCCAGTTACCGACAAGTTACTTATCTCTGTCTGAGACCATCTCAGCCTGAACCTTATTGTTCATATCACTATCAACATTTTTCCCAAAGCCATTGAACATGTCTCTAGGAAGTTCCAAACTTTCCCACATTTTCCTGTCTTCTCAGCCCTCCAAACTGTTCCAACCTCTGCCTGTTACCCAGTTCCAAAGTCGCTTCCACATTTTTGGGTATCTTTTCAGCAACACCCCACTCTACTAGTACCAGTTTACTGTATTAGTTTGTTTTCATGTCGCTAATAGAGACATACCTGATACTGGGATCAAAAAGATGTTTAATTGGACTTATAGTTCCACAATGCTAAGGAGGCCTCAGAATCATGGTGGGTGGCAAAAGGCACTTCCTACATGGTGGTGGCAAGAGAAAAATGAGGAAGAAGCAAAAGTGGAAATCCCTGGTAAACCCATCAGATCTCACAGGAGTTATTCACTATCATGAGAATAGTGCAGGAAAGACCAGCCCCCATGATTCAATTATCCACCCGTCCCTGGGTCCCTCTCACAACATGTGGGAATTCTGGGAGATACAGTTCAAGTTGAGATATGGGTGGGGACACAGCCAAACCATATCATCATTTTAATCTCGCTGCTTGTTATTGGTTTATTCAGAGTTTCTATTTCTTCCTGGTTTAATCTAGGAGGGTAGTATATTTCCAGGAATTTATCCAACTCTTGTAGGTTTTTTAGTTTATGTGTGCAAAGATGTTCATATTAGCCTTGACTGATCTTTTGTATTTCTGTTGTATCAGTTGTAATATCTCCTGTTTTGTTTCTAACTGTGCTTATTTGGATCCTTTCTCTTCTTTTCTTTGTTAATCTCACTAATGGTCTATCAATTCTGTTTATCTTTCCAAAGAACCAGTTTTTGTTTCATTTATATTTTGTATTTTTTGTTTCAATTTCATTTAGTCCTTCTCTAATCTTTGTTACTTCTTTTCTTCTGCTGGGTTTGGGTTTGGTTTGTTCTTGTTTCTCTAGTTTCTTGAGGTGTGACCTTAGATTGTCTGTTTCTGCTCTTTCGGACTTTTTGTTGTAGGCATTTAATGCCATGAACTTTCCTCTTAACACCACCTTCGCTGTATTCCAGAGGGTTTGATAGGTTGTGTCACTATTATCATTCAGTTCAAAGAATTTTTTTCTTTCCATCTTGATTTAATTGTTGACTTAATGATCATTCAGGAGCAGGTGATTTGATTTCCATAATTTGCGTGGTTTCAAGGGTTTCTTTTACAGTTGATTTCAATTTTATTCCACTGTGGTCTGAGAGAGTACTTGATATGATATCATTTTGATTTTCTAAATTTATTGAGACTTGTTTTGTGGCCTATCATATGGTCTATCTTGGAGAATGTTCCATCTGCTAATGAATAGAATGTATATTCTATAGTTATTGTAAAGAATGTTCTGTACATATTTTTAAAGTCCATTTGTTCTAGGGTAAAATTTAAACCCATTGCTTATTTGTTGATTTACTGTCTTGATGACCTGTCTAGGGCTGTCAGTGGAGTATTAAAGTCCCTTATTATTATTGTGTTGCTGTCTGTCTCATTTCTTAGGTCTAGTAGTTATTGTTTCATAAATTTGGGAGCTTCAGTGTTAGGTACATATATATTTAAATTGTGATATTTTTCTGTTGGACGAGTTCTTTTATCATTATATAATGTCCCTCTTTGTCTTTTTTAACTGTTGTTGCTTTGAAGTGTGTTTTGTCTGATGTAAGAATAGCTACTCCTGCCCACTTTTGCTGTCCATTTGCATGGAATATCTTTTTCCACCCCTTTACTTTAAATTTATATGAGTCCTTATGTGTTAGGTGAGTCTCCTGATGACAGCATATACTTAGTTGGTGGATTTTTATTCATTCTTAGTTGGTGGTTTTTTATCCATTATTCCTCAGGAACACCAATTATTCTTTGGTCATTTAACATAATCCCAAACTTCTTGGAGGCTTTGGTTTTTGTTTTGCTTTTACTCTTTTGTCTTTGTCTTTGTTTGATTGGGTTAATTCTAAAACCTTGTCTTTGAGCTCCGAAGTTATTTCTTCTGCTTGTTGGATTTTATTGCTGAGCTATTCCAGTGCATTTTGCATTTTCCCTCAGTTTGTCCGTTATTTCCAGAAGGTGTGATTGTTTATTTTTATGCCATCTATTTCCCTGGGTGCCTCCCTGATTAGCTTAATAATCAGCCTTCTCAATTCTCTTTCTGGCAATTCAGGGATTTCTTGTTTTGGATCCATTGCTGGTGAGCAATATGAAAAAACAAGGTTCTTTAACATTGCCAAAAGTTCACCACTTTGAGAGGTGGTAAAAAAAAACCTTGTTTTATCATATTACCAGAATTCTTTTCCTGGTTCCTTCTCATTTGAGTAGACTATGTTAGAGAAAAGATCTGGGGCTCAAGGCTGCCTTTCAGATTCTTTTGTCCCGCAGGGTGCTCCCTTTATGTAGTGCTCTCTCCCTTTTCCTAGTGATGTGGCTTCCTGAGAGTCACACTGTAATTGTTTGACTATAATTGTTTAAACTGTAATTGTAATTGATTGTTATTTCTCTTCTGGATCTAGCCATCCAGCAGAGCTACCAGGGTCTGTGCTGATACTGGGGGGTGTTTGCACAGTCCTGTGATGCGAACCATCTTCAGGTCTTTCAGCCATACATAGCAGCAACTGCTTCAATTAAGGTGGCAGGGCAGTGAAATGTACTCTGTGAGGGTTCTTAGTTGTAGTTTTGTTTATTGCACTAGTTTTGTGCTGGTTAGCCTCCTGCCAGGAGTAGAGCTTTCAAGAAAGCATCAGTTGTGGTAGTATAGGGATGATCAGGCAGTGGGTGAGGCCCTAGAGCTCCCAAAAGAATATTTCCTTTGTCCTCAGCTACCAGGGCGGGTAGAGAAAGACCATCCCATCCGGTAGGGGCAGGGTTAGGCATGTCTGAGTTCAGACTCTCCTTGAATGGGGCTTGCTGTGGCTGCTGTGGGGATTGCGGTGTGGTTCTCAAACCAATGGAGTTATGTTCCCAGGGGAATTATGGCTACCTCTGCTGTCACACAGATCACAAGGGAAGTGGGGGAAAAGCCGGCAGTTACAGGCCTCACCTGGCTCATACACACAGCCCAGAAGGCCAGTCTCACTCCCATCATGCCTGCCCCCCAACAGCACCAAGTTTGTTTCCAGGCAGCAGGTGACCAGGGCTGAGAACCTGCCACAAGCTACCAGACTCCTGGTTGTAAAAGCAAGCCGGGCTTTCAGGTTTCGTGCCTCCCCACCTGCTGCAGCTTTTGTGCTGTGTCTGCACTCTGGATTCACCCCCGCCCCTGAGTTCTGTCCAGGAAGCTTCACATTAGGTCAAAATTATTACAAAAATCAGCTGGAACTGTCCTCCCTGTGGTCTTCTCCCAGTTCCTCTGACAGCCCTCCCTAAGAAGCTCTGAGAGACAAAGTCAGAAATGGTTTCTCTAGGGACTGAGAGAGCCCACAGGGCTCCCTCCATTGTTTCTTCTACCCTTGTATTTCACTTGGCTCTTTAAAATTGTCTCAGCTCCAGGTAAGGCCAAATCCTTCTCCTGTGGTCTGGACCTTCAGGTTCCCCAGTGAGGGTGTGTGTTCAGGGGTGGATGATTCCCCCCTTCACACTTTGGCACTCACAGTTTTTCGGCTGTCTCCCAGGGCCTGCAGGTGCAACCTGCTACCTTCAAAGTATCTATGGATTCTCTTAGCTTTCCTGGTATGCTCCTGCTGTAGTTCCTGGGCAAAAATTCATGATGTGAGTCTCCACACACTGCTCTGTCAGTCTGAGTGGGAGCTGCAGTTTAATCCTGCCTCCTAGCTGCCATTTTCCTAACCTCCTCCACTTGGAGGAGTTATAAAAATTGCCATATATTCTCTTTTTAAAGTTCACCAATCATTAATAACCTTTTCTTTGTGTTTTGTGACCTAAATATTGTGTGATGAAGTTATTCTGCAAAATGTCTCTCCACTTGGTTTTCCCTGTTGTTTTCTCACAATTACATTTAGTTACTCTTTATTTTTTTTGCATGAATATTGCAGAAGTGATGTTGTATCTTTCTAGCTGCATCTTATCGGGCACATAATGCCAGTGTTTCACAGTGCTGGTGGTTTTTACATCAATTTCTTGGTTCACAGTTTTTACCACTGTAAAATAAAGATATAGGAGTCCATAGTAATGTACATAAATAGAAATAAAGTTATTATTTACCATAAAACATCAATCAATAGTATATCAATTAATAAATATTATATAAATTATTAAATATATTATTATATTGCATAATAATATGAATATTATAAATTATATTATAATAAATACGTAAGTATAGATATTTTATTATATATTATATATTTTTATATTAAGTATTCTATTATATCATTTAATAAATATAGGAGAAATAGCAGAGTTAGAAAATCATCAATGGAGGCTCAAAAGAGTGATTGAAAGTTTGATAAGAAATATGATCTCAACCTTCCAGCTTGACGTAATAAACTCTTATGTCCAAACTTAATAATGGGCAAGGGAATTAGAAAGTCATGTCCTCTATTTAGAATTTTGCTGAAGATTCTAGCCATTGCAACAAGGCAATAGAAAAGTAAAAGACAGGAAATTTAAAAAGAAGTAAAACTACCTTTCTTCCAACATGGCACAATAATTTGAGAAATTAGTAAGAATCTACAATAAAAGGTGGCTTTTTTTTTCAAGGTGATGGGTTAGAAGCTTTCAATTATGATTAAAAGCATTAAGATAAACTCTGTGAGTTTTAATTCAAGAAGAAAAATGGTAGTCCACAAAAATCATGAAGGACACCCCAGATCTCAGAGAGGAGAATGCTAACAAACAGCCTCTGTGACAACATCAAGCTGATAAAAGTGAGTGAAGCCCCCTATACGTGAGAGAGGCAGAAAGCCTACCTCTGTCACTCACCTTTCCAGTGGAGATCTGAGTAACCCAGGCCGAGGGAGATCACTTAGTTTTTCCCAAGCCCTAGAGGTAACCTGGGGAGAAGATTGGAGATGTTGTAGGGAAAGACACCAGGAAAAGCTGCAGACATTTTCCCAAACCCAGGACTGAGAGCAGAACACCACTTTTAATTAACCGAATCAGCTGTTCTTTGGTGACCCAGCAGTGTGCCAGCATAGGCACTTTTGTCTTGAGCCAAAGATTGGAGTGCCTGTTCTGGAGTGGGGTGGTAGATTTCACAAAACTGCAAAAAGTGCCTCAGTAGTAGGCACTGGAATTGTGCTCTTCCCTATTGCAAGCCTAGGGCAGGAAGAAAGCTACTATAGCTGCAATTTCTTCTGGGCAGCGAGACTTGTAGCCAGAGTCAGCTTGGTGACCCAGAACCAGTCTGCATGTGTCATTGCTGGATTCCCCAGCCTGCTTCCCTGAGATTACAGTACAGAAGAGCCCTCTCTGATCCACCCCCAGGCAGAAATTTAGGCACTGGAAGTGCCTGATTGCTTGCACTGGCAGCCTGAGATGCCCTGCACATTTATGGACATGGATCATGGAGCAGTGAGGCCCTCTCCATTCCAAGCTCAGGTAGTTCTCCAGGCATACAGGGCACTCATTCACTTGGTACAGCAGCCTGAGCCTCTTCACCCTTCCTGTGCAGACAACTTGGTGCACGGGGGCCTTCTTGGTTCCATGCCTAGGTAGATCTCCAGGCATTCAAACAATTCATTCACCTGGATCAACAGCCTGACACATCGTATACTTTTGTGCAGAGATTGTGGTACAGGGAGGCCTTTTCTGCTTCACACCCAGGAAGATTCCCAGGTATTCAGAGTACCCACTATTCTGGTTCAGTAGCTTGAACTCCCTCACACTTCCTCCCCACAGATTATGTTGCAATGAGGCCCTTTCTGCTCCATGCCCAGGCAGATCTCCAGGCATTCAGAGCACCTGCTTGCCTGGCTCTGCAGGGTGAAATGATTCCTAGCCCCCCATGCCCAGCCTGATAGGAATCATTTTACCCTTCCTATGCAGAGATTTTGATGCAAGAGGGCCCTTTCCACTCCATGCCTAGGCAGATCTCCAGCCATCACAAGAACTCACTCTTCTGGAATAGGAGTTTAGACTTCCCCACATTTCCATGCAGAGAGTTTGAGACAAAGTGAGATTTCCAGATCCACAGCTAGGCAAACTTCTGGGAATTGGTGGCTGCCCACTAGATTCTCCCTTGGCACTGGTGCTTGTGCCTGCCATCAGGGGACCTATGAATGGACCTGCCTAGTCCAGCCCTGCCCATGGTGGTTCCTACCTCCCAGGGACTGAGCACGGAGCTCAAACCACTGTGAACTCCAGGAATCAGCCCACTGCCTGAGACAACAGAGAGCTTCTACCAGTAAACAAGGATGAAGTATATACCCAGTCACATTGGCCACAGCTGGCTGTTACCTGTAAGCAGTATCTACTGGCTCATAGGTTGAACTGCACAGCCCAGTATAAAAACTGCTGACAGAAGTGCATGGAGCTATAGAAGCAAAGCCAAAAGAACCTACCAAGAATTCTTTATGGTCACATCACTTGAGTCAGGAAAGGGAAGAAGAAAAATCAGTAATACTATAGGAAAAGAAAGAAAAAACATCCTATCTGCAAGAAACTGATCACAAAAAGTAGAATGCTAATGTCTCCAGATGAGAAGGAATTAGCACAAGATTATTAGCACCATGAAATATCTAAATATAGTAACACCACCAAAGGACTGCACTAGCTCTCCAGCAATGGTCCCTAACCAAAATGGAAACTCAGAAATGACAGATAAAGAATTCAAGGCATAGATTGCCAAGAATCTCAAAGAGATTGAAGACAAGGTTGACAATTACACAACTAAACTTTTTTTTTTTTTTTTTTTTTTTTTTTGAGACAGAGTTTTGCTCTTGTTGCCCAGGCTGGAGTGCAATGGCGCTATCTCAGCTCACCGCAACTTCTGCCTCCTGGGTGCAAGTAATATGCCACCATGCCCGGCTAATTTTGTATTTTTAGTGGAGACGGGGTTTCTCCATGTTGGTCAGGCTGGTCTCGAACTCCTGACCTCAGGTGATTCACCCACCTTGGCCTCCCAAAGTGCTGGGATTACATGCATGAGCCACTGCGCCCAGCCTACAAATAAACTTCTAAATCAATCTACGAAATGAAGAAGGAGATAGACGTCTTAAAAAGAAATGACAGCTTATGGAATTGACAAATTCACTTAATTAATTTCAAAATGTAATTTAAAGATTTATCAATAGACTAGACCAAGCAGAAGAAATAATTTCAGAGTTTAAAAACCAGACTTTTGAACTAACACAATCAGATCAGAATTTAAAGAAAAGAATTTTTTAAAAAGAACAAAGTCTACAAGAAATATAAAATTATGTAAAGTGATCAAACACACAAATTATTGTAATTTCAGAGAGAGAAAAAGAAAAGTAAATAACCTGAAAAATATGTTTGTGAAAACAATTCAAGAAAATTTTCCTAATCTTGGGAAAGAGGCAGACATCCATACACAAGAAAGTCAGAGAACACCTGCGAGATTCAATATAAGATGAACATCACCAAGGCATATATTTACCAGACTGTCCAAGGGCAATGCTAAAACACAATCTTAAAGGCAACTAGAGAAATAGTTCAGATTACATACAAAGGGAACCCCAGAAGTATAACAGCAAATTTCTTAGCAAAAGACTTAGAAGCATTGAGGTATTGATGACCTAATATCAGCATTCTTTTTTTTCTTTTTCTCAGACAGGGTCTCACTCTAGTTCCCCTTGCTGGAGTGGCATGATCTCAGCTCACTGAAGCCTCGACCCTCTGGGCTCAGGTGATTCCCTGTCTCAGCTTCCCACGTATCTGGGACTATAGGTATTCACTACCATGCTTGGTTAATATTTTGTATTTTTTTTAGTAGAGATGGGGTTTTGGTATTTTTCCCAGTCTGGTCTCAACCTCCTGGACTCGAGCAATTCACCTGCCTCAGCTGCCAAAAGTGATGGGATTACAGGACTGTATTAGTCCATTCTCACAGATATAAGGATATACCTAAGACTGGGTAACTTATAAAGGAAAGATATTTACTTGACTCACAGTTCCAAAGGGCTGGAGAGGCCTCAGGAAACTAACAATCATGGCAGAAGGATAAGCAAACATGTCTTTCTTCTCATGGCAGCAGGAAGGAGAAGAATGAGTACCCAGAGAAGGGGGGAACCCCTTATAAAACCATAAGATGTTGTGAGATCTAACTCACTATCATGCAAGCAACATGGGAAAAACAGCCCCCATGATTCAATTATATCCCCTTGGTCTCTCCCGTGACTCGTGGGGATTATGAAAACCACAACTCAAGATGAGATTTGGGGGCGACACAGCCAAACCACATCATTCTTCTCCTGCCCCTCACAGATCTCATGTCCTTACATTTCAAAACAGAATCACGCCCTTTCAACAGTCCCCCAAAGTCTTAACTCATCCCAGCATTAACTCAAAAGTCCAAGTCCAAAGTTTCATGTGAGACAAGTCAAGTCCCTTCCACCTGTGAGCCTATAAAATCAAAAGCAAGTTAGTTACTTCCTAGATACAATGGCGGTACAGGCAATGGGGAAATATCCCTATTAGAAATGGGAGAAATTGCTAAAACAAAGGAGTTAAAGGCCCCATGCAAGCCCCAAATCCAATAGGGCAGTCATTAAACCTTAAAGTTCCAAAATGATCTCTTTTGACACCATATCTCACACCCAGGTCACGCTAATGCAAGAAGTGGGCTCACACAACCTTGGGCAGCTCCATCCATGTGGCTTTGCAGGGTACAACCTCACTCTGGCTACTTTCATGGGCTGGTGTTGAGTGTCTGTGGCTTTTCCAGGTGGCTTTTCCAGGTGCACAGTACAAGCTGTCAGTGACCTACCACAGTACAAGCTGTCAGTGACCTACCACAGTACAAGCTGTCAGTGACCTACCATTCTGGGGTCTAGAGGGCAGTGGTTGTCTTCTTACAGCTCCATTAGGCAGTGCCCCAGTGGGGACTCTGTGTGGAGGCTCCAACCCCATATTTCCCTTCCTCACTGTCCCAGCAGAGATTCTTCATGAGGGCCCTGTGCCTGCAGCAAACTTCTGTCTGGACATTCAGGCTTTTTCATATATCCTCTGAAATCTAAGTGGAGGTTCCTAAACCTCAGTTCATGACTTCTGTGCACCTGCAGGTTAAACACCACATGGAAACTGCCAAAGCTTGGGGCTTGCACCCTCTAGAGCTGTACCTTTGTCCCTTTTCACCATGGCTGGAGTGGCTGGAACTTAGGGCACCAAGTCCCTAGGCTGCACACAGCAGGGGGTCCCTAGGCCTGGCCTATAAAACCATTTTTCTTCCTAGGCCTCTGGGCCTGTGATGGGAATGGCCACCAAGAAGTTCTCTGACATGCCCTGAAGACATTTTCCCCATTGTCTTGCTGATTAACATTTGGCTCCCTGTTACTTATGCAATTTTCTACATCTAGCTTGAATTTCTCCCCAGAAAGTGGGTTTTTCTTTTCTACCACATCGTCATGCTGCAAATTTTCTGATCTTTTTTGCTCTGCTTCCCTTTTAAATATAAGTTCGAATTCCAAACCATGTCTTTGTGAATACATACAGCTCAGTGCTTTTAACAGCACCTAAGTCATGTCTTGAACACTTTGCTGCTTACAAATTTCTTCTGCCAGATACCCTCAATCATATCTCTTAAGTTCAAAATTCCATAGATCTCTAGGGCAGGGGTAAAATGCCACCAGTCTCTTAGCTAAAACATAGTAAGAATCACCTTTATTCCAGTTCCCAACTAGATCCTCATTTCCATCTGAGATGGCCAGCGTTCGGTCAAAGCCATTCAACAAGTCTCTAGGAAGTTCCAAACTTTCTCACAATTCCCTTTCTTCTTCTGAGCCCTCCCACTCTTCCAACGTCTGACTGTTACCCAGTTCCAAAGTCACTTCCATGTTTTTGTGTATCTTTATAGCAGCGTCCCACTACTCATTACCAATTGACTGTATTAGTCTGTTCTCATATCAATAAAGACATACCTGACACTGGGTAATTTATAAAGAGAGAGAACGTTTAATGGACTCACAGTTCCACTTGGCAGGGGAGGCCTCACAATCATGGCAGAAGGTAAAGGAGGAGCAGGCTCATGTGTTACATGGCGGCAGGCAAGATAGTGTGTGCAGGAGGACTCCCCTTTATAAAACCATCAGATCTTGTGAGACTTACTCACCATCATGAGAACAGCATGAGAAAGACCTGCCCCCGTGATTTAATTACCTCCCACCAGGTCCTTCACATGACATGTGGGAATTATGGGAGCTATAATTCAAGATGAGATTTGGGTGGGAACACAGCCAAACCATACCAACAGGGTAACTATGCGTTGGGGAAAGGGCAATGATCAGACATGTCAGGGACTACTGGACACAGGCTCTGAGCATATTATGATTCCAGGGGACCTAAAACATCACTGTGGTCCTCTGGTTAAAGTAGAAGCTTATGGATGTCAGGTAATTAATGGAGTTTTAGCTCAGGTTCAACTTACAGTGGATCCCCTGACTCATCCTGTGGTCATTTCCCCAGTGCCAGAATGCATAATTTTCATAGACATGCTTAGAAGCTGGCACAATCCCCACATTGGCTCCCTGACTGGTAGAATTAAGGCAATTATAGTTGAAAAGGCCAAGGGAAGCCATGAAAGCTGCCTCTACCTAGAAATATAGTAAATCAAAAACAGTATTACATCCCGGAAGGGATTGCAGAGATTAGTACCACCATTAAGGACTTGAAAGACTTTGGGGGTGGTGATTCCCACCACATCCCTGTTCAACTCTCCTATTTCACCCGTGAAGAAGACAGATAAATCCATTATTATCATAAGCTTAACAAAATGGTAGCTCCAATAGCAGCTGCTGTACCAGATGTGGTTTTATTGCTTGAGCAAATTAACACCTCTCCTAATACCTGGTATGTAGTAATTGATTTGGCAAATGTCTTTCTCCATTCCTGTCTATAGGGACCACCAGAAGTAATCAGTCTTCAGCTGGCAAGGCCAGCAATATACCTTCACTGTCCTACCTCAGGGATATGTCATTTCTCCGGCTTTGTGTCATAATGTTTTTTGCAGAGATCTTGATTGCTTTTCCCTTCCACAAGATATCACGCTGGCCTATTACATTGATGACATTATGCTGACTGGATCCAGTAAGGGAGAAATAGCAAACAGACTGCACTTGTTGGTGAGACATTTGCATGCTAACGGATGGAAAATAAATTTGACTAAAATTCAGAGAACTTCTACCTCAGTGAAATTTCTAAGGGCTCAGTGGTGTGGGGCCTGTTGAGATATTCATTCTAAGGTGAAGGATGAGTTGCTGCATTTTGCCCCTTCTACAACCAAGAAAGAGTTACAATGCCTAGTGGGCCTATTTGGATTTTTGAGGCAACACATTTCTCTTTTGAGTGTGTTACTCTGGTCCATTTATTGGTTGCCAGTTTTGAGTGGGGTTCAGAACAGGAGAAGGCTCTGTAACAGGTCCAGGCTGCAGTGCAAGCTGCTCTGCCACTTGGGTCACATGACCCAGCAGATCCAATGATGCTTGAGGTGTCAGTGGCAAATAGGGATGCTGTTTGGAGCCTTTGGCAGGCCCCCATAGGTGAATCACAGCAGAGGCCTCTAAGATTTTGGAGCAAGTCTCTGCCATCTTCTGCAAATAGCTACTCTCCTTTTGAAAGACAGCTCTCGGCCTGTTACTGGGCTTTGGTGGAAACTGAACATTTGCATATGGGTCATCAAGTCATCATGTGACCTGAACTGCCTATCATGAACTGGGTGCTTCCTGACCCATCTCACCATAAAGTTGGGCATGCAAAACAGCATTCATCATCAAGTGGAAGTGGTATGTATGTGACTGGGTTTTAGGAGGTCCTGAAGGCACAAGTAAGTTACATGAGAAAGTGGCTCAAATGCCCGTGGTTTCCACTCCTGCCAATCTGCCTTCTTTTCCCAAGCCTGCACCAGTGGCCTCATTGGAAGTTCCCTATGATCAGTTGACAGAAGAAAAGACTAGAGCCAGGTTTACAGCTGCAACACTGCAGCCCCTTTGTTTTGGCCAATTTTTCCCATTAGATACAGGTGTATTTACCCAACACCTATACTCCTATTGTATCTAGGAAGTAACTAATTTGCTTTTGATTTTACAGGCTCATAGGCACAAGGGACTTGCCTTCTCTCAGATGAGACTTTGGACTTGGAGTTTGGGTTAACGCTGGAATGAGTTAAGAATTTGAGGGACTGTTAGAAGGTCATGATTGTTTTGAAATGTGAAGACATAAGATTTGAGAGGGGCTACGGCAGAATGATAAGGTTTGGCTCTGTTCTCACCCAAATCTTACCTTGAATTTTAATAATCCCCATGGATCAAATCGGAACCAGGTGAAAGTAATTTGATCATGGGGGCAGTTTCCCCCATGCTGTTCTCATGATAATGAGTGAGTCTCTCTCACAAGGCCTGACGGTTTTATAAGCATGTGGAATTTCCATGCTGGCACTATTCTGTCTTCTGATACCCTGTGAAAAGGCCCCTTCCACCATGATTGTAAGTTTCCTGAGGCCTCCCCAGCCATAAGGAACTGTGAGTCAATTAAACCTCTTTTTATTTTTTCACAAATTACCCAGTCTTGGCTATTTCTTCACAGCAGCATAGGAACAGGCTAATACACTTACAAAGGATGGGACAGATTGGTTTTGAGGATGAGGAGCTGAATCTACTCTGTATGGCTTTAGAATACAAAGCTGGCACCAAATAATGGATATTATTAAAAGGTAGATTTTGATATAGGTGACACTTTGTTTCCTAATTATTAGAGTCGTTGAAAGAAGATTATTAGTAGGAATTGAATCAAGCAGAAGCAAGGAAACCACTTGCCAGGATGTCACAAACAGAATCCAAATGAAGACACAGAATAAATTCTAATGCCTTTCACAAAATGCTCAGATTTTAACAAAAACTTTTAGGTTCTATGTTCTTAACATATTACACTTTTGAAGGAAGAGAATGAAATGAAGATTGGCATAGACAGGGAGGATTCTGAGGATGTAAGAGAAGTTGAGTAGAAACATTGCAACCATTCAATTAGCAGAAAATTTGTTAAAGTGTTTTTTTGTAAAAACAATTTTCTAAAAATGTTAGCTCCCTCAGGAACATCAGGAAAAAATATTCTGCAATATTTATGGCATGTTTTGTTCTTAGAAACTTAATGTCTCTATTCACATAGTATCTCTCTTTGTAAGTTCCAGTAACAATCATTCAGGAGAGTACAAAGACATCATATTATCTCTACAGCAAACATCCTAACCTGTGACAGGTGCATACACACACCAAGTGTAAAACAGTTGAAATCTCACTAGAAAAATGTGTTTTCTGATTAGAGTGACTGGTAAGTGGTTTTAAATAAATTTGTGCATGTAATACATACTTAAAAGTTAGTATTTTGTGATGGCAGATCCCTTAGGCAAATATTTTACTAATGAAAGCAATTCCATCAAATGACAAGGTGGGCATTTAACTTACAGTTCAAGTTCAGAAAATTAGGAACATTTTTAGTTTCCTAATACCTTTTTCTGAGCCTCGCTCTCATGAGTGGGTATGTGCATTTACCTGTGCATACACATACCTCCCCAGGTGTGTATATGTGTGTATGTAAAGGATTTGGAGAATTGGAGTGGAGTAATATGAAAAGAAAAATGTCTCCTCTTTCTGTGATTAGAGATTCTTTTTGGTGGCTGGGGAATCTATTAAAGTTGATTCATCTGAGCTTTTCTAGAATAAAGAATAAGGCTGCTTTGAATGAAATATTTTTTTGTTTAATGAAAATGAGAGCTCACTTCTCAATATATATGTACAAGATTATAAATCAATTTCTCTTTCTTTTCTGAGTTTCTCCTTAACCCATTGTCTTTACCTTCACTATAAAAGAGGAAAAATTAAAATGTATGATTTGTTTCCAAAACCAAATTTTTGTTCTAATATCAAAGCCTTACAATTCAAAGGAGAATATAAAAATTACTCTGTCCTTTTCATAATTATCCAAATGGCATTAGAAAGAAAAATAGACTTTTTCATAAGTAAAATATAGTCTATTTTATTAATATTTCAAGCTTTCATAGAAAGCTTTGCATGCATGAGTCAGAACCTCAAAGCAAATCTCATTTACAATTCATGACATCTTTTCATCCCAATTATTTAGTTTCATTTTCTTTGCATTTTATTTCTTTTAACTTTCAGGTTCACATTCATTTAGCCAAAACTATTATAATCCTTTCTCCCTTTGCCAAAAATTCACCATTATCTAAGACCTGTTTTTTTTTTTTTTTCTTTTGTGAGGTTGTTAAATTCAAACATGGATCTGAGATAGTAATCTCCTAAGGAGGCAATGCTGGAAAGAACTTACATAGTTAACCTACTTGTGCATTTTATCATTGGTATCCAGGTTAATTCACACAAACATTTATTTCAAATTGTTGTGCGTACAATTTAACAATTTTATCATCTCTACCACATTTAGTGAGTGATTCTAATATTTTCTGTTTCTTTGTTGTTAGGGTTTACTTACCTTTCTTTATTACACTTTATTTAATTTATTTTGAAATACTACTTCATTTCCCATCCTCAATTGTGATTACAAAGATAAATACTGTTACCGTTAGATTTTTAAATGGTGTATTTTTACAAATATATTAAGTGCGTTTGAGCCATATATATATAAACACATAAGAAACTAAAAGTTTAAGTAATGCAAGATATTACTTGCTTCTTGCATCATAAATACACTCTATTGATTTTATGTATTTACCTTACCTCCCACAATTCTAACAAGTCTCCATCCTTTTAATTCAGACCAAAACATCAGATTCCTCTGTAGACCTAGCAGGTCTGTCCACCCCTGGAGACTTGCCTAATTGTTTCTTGTTTCTAAATTACCAATTCAGGCATCCAGACCTTTTACCACAGCCTACTCTTCTTCCAACACACTGTTCAATCTCTGTACCATGATCATTAGTAGATTTAAAAAGATATCTTCTCTAATAATACCTCTATTGTGTCATAGTAAAACAATTCTCTCTGTATTTTCTCCCCTTTATGCAGAACAGATTTTATTGTCCACTGCATCAACAATACATTTTTTAATACTTTAATGTTCCTTAACTTTATACATCTTGATATGGCTTGGCTGTGTCCCCACCCAAATCTCACCTTGAATTGTAATAATCGCCACGTGTCAAGGGTGGTGCCAGGTGGAGATAATTGAATCAGAGGGGCGATTTCCCCTATACTGTTGTCGTGGTATTGAATAAGTCTCTTGAGATCTGATGGTTTTATAAAAATTGGAGTTCCCCACACATGTTTCTCTTTCCTGCCACCATGCAAGATGTTACTTTGCTCCTCATTCACCTTCTGCCATGATTGTGAGGCTTCCCAGCCATGTGGAACTGTGAGTCAATTAAACCTCTTTCCTTTATAAATTACCCAGTCTCAGGTATGTCTTTATTAGCAGCATGAGAACAGACTAATATACATTTATTGTCAAAAACCCTGCTGTTTCCTCTGTTCTTGCTTTTGAACTGCCAATTATTGCTTAAAAAGTTTTACAAAGAGGCAGATCTAGACCACTGCAAATTCACTATCATCAACCTCAAATATGCTTTGAAATCTGTCAATCTTTTCGTTTTCTTGTTCAGTTTTTTTCCCAGTCTTTTGAAGAATATAAACTTTGAACTGCTTCAGCTCTCTTCTAAGCTCCAATTCCCCTTTCACTTTTTCTTACTCTTCGAAGATGAATTCTCTTGCCTTCCAAAGAAAGTAAAAGGTACCACTCTGGAAACTTTCTCATCTTGATTTACCAGATCACTGGACAAGCCTGCATTTCTTATATAAATAAGCTACTGTCTTGATGTGGATCTCAACGTGGATATTTCAAAGACATCTCACACTCATTGTGTTCAAGATCAATCTCATAATCAAACATCTCTCCCTTCACTCATTTTTTTTTCAGTATTTCCCATCTCAGATGAAAACATCGGCATCATCGTGGCAGCCCAGGTTTGAAACTTGGGAGTCATCCTTGAATTCTTCCTCCTCAACCCAATTTTTCAATTAATTACCAAGTCTCACTGATTTAATTATTTAAAATATCTCTCAACACTATCCCATCTCTAGAACACAAGTTTTACAAATGCAGAAAATTTAGAACTATTTTTATCTTTAGAATTACAAAAGCAATCATTGCCCCTCCATATGTTTACTAACTATACTTTTCTCTAAATGACATCTCTGTTAATAGCTTGTTTTCCTAAATAATTTTTTACATTTCTCTTCCATCATCTAAAATCTATACTTACATAGTCAGTATTTGACAACTTATTCTTGGCTTGACCTAAAAGATGTAGTTAATAAAATGTTAATGTGCCTTCCAATCATATTTCTTATAGATTTTCTGTTAAATATGGTACTTCTTCATAGATATTTATAATACAGTAGAAAATATATTACTATGAATATAAGCCATATTAATCTCACTTTGAATTTCATTTATATTTCTAATACACAAAACTGTCAATATTTAGGACTTTGGGTAAATGTGGTTACTTAATTGAGACTTTGGACCTACCTTTTACTGCAACTCATCCTTTAGGTATTTTTCTGTCTCCTTGATACTTATTACATCAGTATGTTATCTCAGATCTAAGCAGCTAGAAACACATTATAAATTAAATGGGCTTTTCTTTGAAGACTATAATTAGTTCATAATAAATCTTGACTTTAAAGGAATATATGGATTTAGATCAAAGCAAAAACTTTTCATTTATTTTCATTTTGTAAAATTCTTTTTATTTTTTGAATTTATCTTTTATTTGGTCACTTTTTTCGCCTCAAGTAATACTCTTTTCCTTTGACTTTTTTCTCTCTAAGTATAAAAGTATGAAACACAAACAAGCTCCTGCATTAGAAGTGTACAACTCAAGCACTGTAAAGCCATCTACACACTGACAAATCCCATGAAATGGGAGATAACTAATTAATATACAAAATGTCAGGGCACAGAAAGAACTAAAATCCACTTATTTGTGTTACACATAAGATTCAAATATTCAATCCAAAAAAGAACACTTAATCATTTTTCTCTCTTCCACATTTGCCTGTTGATACACTTATTAAAATATTCTTGTATAATCATGTTTGATCTTCCCATTTCAAGTCAGGTTTATAACATCAAAATCTGCCGTTCAGACAAAACGGGCAATCAGAAAGATTATTTCTTCCCCACGCCCTAACCCCAACAACTATGAAGTCAATTTTGTGACACAACTCGAAACACTGGATTCTGATGACAAATGCTAAGCCCAATTTCTTCATAATCCAAGAGGATTTTGGAAACTGTATTCCGTTCTAATTCCATGGCAAATATTAGCAAAGCACATGGAATACCACATTTACAGCTGTGTTTATTATAGACATAAGTATGTGAGGAGTTACTTATTTTAAATATCAACATGAATTTTGTGGAGAAATGTAAGTATTTATATCTCACCAAAACACTTATAATTAATTTAAAAAGTAAGATCTTACAAAAGTACTATGAGCACATTTAGACCATCTGGAAATCATTTATGAAGGTATGGAAAAAAGCAAATTTCTAGCACTGTAGCATAATTAGCCGTACTTCTATTGAATATAATTCTGCTTTTTTCTCTAGGAAGATATTATACATTGTTTCAATCATGTTTTTACAATTTTGAACAATACCCTTTTTAGAGATTGAAAAATTAAAATGTTTGCATTTTACTTCTTGTAACATTTAAAATTGGTTGTCATTCCAAAGTCTCTTTTATTTACATTTTATTACACTTACATAATGTATGGGTGATGTTCCAAATGCACTTATTGTCTAATACTAAACTAATTGAACAACTTACTTGAAATGACTATTAAAACAAAAAGTTTTCTTAAAGTTATGGGTTTGTCTCTATAAGAAAATAAGATGTAGTCAATCATAATATAGAAGTTCAAATACTTTATTTTAAAGTGGCTTATGTTCACAAGGTATCTTCACAATAATAAAAACCGGTAAAATCTTGAGCCAGAAAATATTTATTTGAAACAAAATTTGATATAATTAGCTATTTGGTAGAATGGCAGCATTATAATGAATGTTATCTATACAAGTCTATTTTTGTACTTCATCTCTCCTTAACAATCTCACTCCAGATCCTCACAAATACTGTTTGCAATATTACCTTCTGATCTATTTCATGGACATGATGAACAGAGAAATAAAAGTTCTTAATTCAAAAGATAAATAGTGATTGAATTCATCACTTAGTCAGCCTCCTGCCCTTGTAAATCCATGGTGCCTCCTGACTTCAGTTACTAAATTTTATTGCAAAAACAATGAGCCATTAAACCCTTTTACTTGCTGTTTACATTTTTTTATGTATTTGTGAAAATAAACATACTGAGTGAAGTAAGACTAAGCAAAATGGTGAAGTAGAGATCAATTTTTTAAAAAGACAGATTATCCATGTACATGTTTCCCCCCATCTTCCCCCACCCCCACCCCAAGTCAGTCTCCCTCTGTTGCCCAGGCTGGAGTGCAGTAGTGCGATGTTGGCTCATTGCAACTTCCTCCTCCAGGGTTCAAGGGAGTCTCCTGCCTCAGCCTCCAGAGTAGCTGGGGCTACCTCCACAACTGGCTTGTTTTTTTCCCTTTTTGCGTTTTGTCCCATGCACTTCTTTTTCAAGACTATATAGGTAGTGACAGTAAAAAGTAGAAAGGCGTAATATTTTTCGATATTCAGCCTCTAGTTTTTGGTTTGATGCAATTCCATATAGAATGTTTTCACCTGTTTCTTAAGGAAAACTTAAATACATAGAACCCTATGTAAAATGGTCTGCTTTGGCTACTACCTGAGAATAACATATATGCTGTAACTCTTCTATCCTCAGTAGAAAGAGTGTAGTTCTATTTATTATGACCCTGAATCAAATGAAAAGAAGCTCTATTTTCTTTTTTTCTAGAAAAGATACCTGCTTAAGAGTTCAAGCTGAAAATTAGTTTAACTGGGAAAAACACGAGCAGCATAGTTACCTGGGATAGTAGCAATCAAATGTTACCCCTGCTTGAAACCAAGCTTCAGGATTTTCTTACTATTATTCAGGATAAATTACATATATTAAGTTTTATAATTATAAATATAATTATTTTATCACTGTGATAAAGTTAACCTGTGTGTCTGCATGTATATATGTATATTAATAGTGCATTTATGTTGTATGTTTTCACATGTTAAAGAAAACTATAGTTAAAGTTTGCATTCATCATTAATTGAATTAATTAAATTGAACCATACTTAATGGCAATCATTTCTAAGATACTGTTATATGTGCTCCAAGAGGCACAAAGATGGTGAACTCCTAGAGAGGTTTCTAAAGTTCGTTTCATGGTGACATTTGAGATGGAAGCAAAGAATAAAGTAACCAAGTGCAAAGAAATATACTAAAACTATTATTGAAAATTAAAGCATGAATACATGTGAATGAAAAAATATAAACAGTAGGCCATGGCATTTCAGAGAAAGCAGAGTTTACTTCTTAATAACTCAAGA
The DNA here is from genome assembly GCF_028885625.2 of Pongo pygmaeus. Classification (NCBI taxonomy): domain Eukaryota; kingdom Metazoa; phylum Chordata; class Mammalia; order Primates; family Hominidae; genus Pongo; species Pongo pygmaeus. The sequence goes on along the minus strand of NC_072378.2, from coordinate 141,466,631 downwards.
AAAATAAACATTGAGCCATGGGAACTCATTGGAATTTAAAACATGGATTGGTGGAACAGAATAGAATTCCTTAGGAATGTACACAATTACTAAAGAACGTAGTTGAAAGTAAACGGGCAATGGTAAAGAAAGGTAGAAAGATAGTTTGGAAAGCCATTATACATCTCTGAATTTCAGTGGGATTATGAGCCGTCAATCATAATTTTAAAATGTAATAAATGTTGTGAGGTGTTTTCATTTATGGAAAATATATGTTAGGTTTAGAGGGTTGAGAAACGTATTTTAGAGTTTCCAAAATATAGGACTGAAAACTTTATATATCTCTATAAAAAATCGTGTGGTATTGTATTTCTATAAACAAGGATGAAGCAGTCTATATATATTTTACTGGAAGACATTTTCATATAAACCCTCTAACTTATACAAATTTTAGATTTAAATAAATTCTAAAGATTCTACAGATAATTCCAATATACCCTGCACACTGATCCCCCATCATTAAAATATTACATGAGTTTATTATACTTGCTAAAATTAATGAAGTAATATTAGTATATTATTGAAGAATATCAAATAAAAATAATATTTTAAATTTCTTAGTTTTGCCTAATGTTTTTATTGTACCAGAGTACCACTCAGAATACCACAATGTATTTAGTCATCACATATTTTTACTCTCTTCTTAGCTGTAATAGTTTCTCAGACTCTTTGTTTTTGATAACCTTGACAGTTTTGAAAATTCCTGTTCAGGTATTCTGTCGTACTTACCTCAGCTGAGATTAGTCTGCTATTTTGCTCCTGATTATATTGGGTTATGTGTTTTGGAAGGAAGACTACAGATGTAAGGTCAATTTTTATCACATAATACTATCAACATCATAGTACATGCTACCAGCATGCTTACCACAGTTTATGCCAACTTTGACAACCTGGCTGAGGTAGGACTGTAGGTTTCTACACAGACACACACACACACACACACACACACACAAACAAAAAAAAAACCTTTTTTTTTCTTTTTCCCATACTGTACTCTTTGAAAGGAAGTCACAATTAGTAGCCACAGTTAAGTTGTGGAGAGTTTTGCACTACCTCTTGAGACAAGAGACTCCAAGAAAATTTTTTAGACTTCTCCTGCATCGGAGATTTTGTCTAACAGCTTTTGCTTCATTTGGATGATCTGCTTTTGGGTACAGACATGTTTAGGGTTGTTAAATCTTCTTGGATAATTGATTTCTTTCTCACTACATAAGATCTTCTCCTAGAAGACAGGGCTCCCCTAAAAAGTGGCTATCTTGGTTTATGGCTACTCTTGATGGGACTTCAAGACAAAGTTAGATAAAAAGCCATAACAAGAAAAATCAAAACGTAGAAGGACATGGCTTTTTGAGAACTGCTTTTTAACCCAGTACCACTACCCAATTAAAATAAATTTCCCTCAGAAAAACATCTTCACATAAAATTAGTGCCCTAAGACAATTTGCCATTTCTGTTTTATTTATCAATGGCTTAACATAACTCCAATAGAAATGGGTATGCATACTTCAATAGGATGAGCAAAGCTACTGATTATATGAAAGGGGAATCAAACCAGATTTCAAAAATTTGAGGAATAAGTGAAATAAAGCATTGAATTAGAGGAGTCAGACCTAGAGCTTTCTCTTGGTCAGTGAAATGGAAGGATGGAGGCAAGATGAATAAATCAAGGTCTTTGTAGAAATACAGGAAGGGCACTTTTTGGAAGTGAGGCTTAAGCATATTCTTAAGAAGAATGGAGACATCTAGCATAGAGAAATGTTTTTAAACTAAGAAAAAAATTGATAAAGTCTCAAAGGAGCAAAGGGAAGTATAGCAAGAATAAGTCAGAAGTTCATAGGGGTTGTCGAGCTTGGAAAAAAAAACTGTACTTCAGAAACAAAAAGAAAAGAAAGAGAAAGGAAGTGTGTGTTGTGGAATCACTGTGGGCAAAAGAATGGATGTAAGGGCAATTCTATCCACCATCAATTCTGAGGATTTTCGATGCTAGCTTTTTGAAAAATTGTAAACACTTGTCTTTTACAAAATAATGTATCTGCTTCAATCATATATGGCATTTTCCAGGTCACCTTGCTGAATAAAAAATAAACAGAAACAAAAAGCATGACTTTTTTAATTGAGTTGGTTGGATTCTGTTGACTAGTTTGTGGAAAAATTGTTAAAAGTATTTGTATATGGGAAACTATTTGCTTTAATGTTTAAGATTTTAAGATATTTACTAATTTAGACCAAAATAATCAATTCTTCTGAATCTTTTTAGGAATATACTCATTACAGTTTTCCAGCTGCAAACTTTCTCTTAGATTAACAGCAAATAGGGTTTCTTGCTTAGGGCCTGTAAAGCAATTCTAATGATCTGAATGAGCCCGGAGGCCCTTCAAAGGCTTTATGAGGGAAATTAATTGAAGATTCACTGTTCTTGGAATTTACTGCTATTGGTACTTAATAGCTCAGACAAATTCTCTCTCTTATGTGAATAAATTACTATTGCATTTTGGCACTCCTCTTTTCTCTCCTCTTTTCTCCAGGTGTTGTTCTTGTATCATCACAATTATATTCATATTTATATAATTCCACATACCACCCATGACTGCCTATTCACTGCTTAATCCATAGGAATTTTTAAGGATTACAAATTTAACTTAAGCATTTTGCTGTGTGTATTATCACATAATACTCAGTGTTAATTGGCAATTGTTCTTTTCTGATTCAATTATATGTTTTCAACCTGAGATTTTCTTAAGGAGAATTAGCCTGACAGTACAAACAACAAATAGTAATACTTGAACATATGAGAGACACACACAGTAGCATTCACAAAGGTCTAAAAAATGTTTTGTGTTTCTGGCAGTGTAGTTGTATTTCTTCTCCCTGCTGCCTTCTTGTCCTAGGTTATTGATATTTAAACACTAGAATAAGATAAAGAGCTGTTGCTTCTCACAAATTCATTTACCATTATTATTTTTCAGAACTCTTTTCATTAACTCAAGTCCCTACATGCATTTTGCTTTTTATCAAGTATTCTGTAGCCATGAAAAGAAAAGTCTTCTTCAATCAAACAACACTTTCTACCAGAATTTAAAGTAGTCATGTTAATCCAAAGAAGACAAAACCAGTCATGTATTAAAATAATTGCCACATCCTAAGCAAACACGGCCAACACCGTTCTATCTTTGCATTAGTCTAGATCTGTGCATTTTTCTATGCCTGTGCCGGGATATTGAGGTGACAAAGACATTGAAATGATAATGAAGCAGGTCACAAGCTCAAACGAAACTCTAGCTTATATATTGAAGTACAGTTTCTTGGCGAAAGTGAATGTAGCGGAAGCAGACAAAGGACTCACAAGCATAAAACAGAAAAAATATCTTTAAAAAGGAGCATTGAGCTCAAATACCCTTAAATTCATTGGCTGAGTAGAAACACAAGGAGGGTCTTCTGTATGCACAAATTAAAGACTGCCACAGATTGTGTGGTGGGAAGCCTTAGGGCCACTCAGGAGGAGAACAATTTGTTTCTAATATCATTAAGTAGTGTGTCAATTAGATTCAACATAGTTTAAATCTACAGAGCTTTTTGGAAACCACACATTTCTGAAAGCGTGGCCTACATTTCCAGTTTCTGATTCAAGACTTTTAAGCAGCATGGGTTTTGCATGACCTTTCTCATTTTGATAAGAACAATTTAAGAATCAGGCTGATTTCTGCTTAATCAGCAGGGATGTTCAGAAATCACTGCTGCAGTTCCTGCTGACACTTATTTATAGGATTTGCTGATGCTAGATGAGGAGATGTGAGGATGTGAAAACCCATGGGTGGGAGTGAGAAGAGTGGATAACATGGCAGATACACTATCTAGTTAATTTCAGTAAAAACCCAAACTTTAAAGTTAAATGAAAGATTGAACTAAGGGATATATAAGATAGGAGATGTGAAGACTCATGCAATTTCAAAACCGATAAATCTCTGAGTGGTGTACAGAAGAGAATCTTCCATTTATCCACATAGTAACTTTAGTAAAGTCCTTGTCTGCAGAAGGCACGCTATAAGAAAATGTGTTCATATTTATAAAGCAAATATATTGGTGTGTTCCTATACTCTTTGGTGAGTTTGAAACACCACTGCTTCTTGTTAACAAACAGTAAATTTTCGCTCTACTAGTAAATGTTAGAGAGCATATAGCCTATTTTTATATTTTTCAATTTTTATTGAAAAATTAATACTTGTCTTTACATGTTGGTCTACCAAATTGGCAAGTGTTTTTTTTTTTCTCTTTGCTTTTTTTTGGAAACTGTTAAACATGCATGAAAAGCAAAAAAGGTATGCTGAATGCCCATATGCCATTCTCTGAGCTTCAACAATTCCTTACCTTCTGCAAACTTACTCTCATCTGTCAGATACACCTGTTTTCTTAGGAATATGTTAAAATAAGTCATGTTATCGATAATTCTTCATATTTATATCTGAATGATAATAACTATTTTAAAATAAAAATTTACCATTACCATACAAAATAAATGAATAATAAATCGTTCATATTATCTAATACACAATCTATAATAAAAATTCTCCAAATGTCTCAAAGCTAATTTTTACAGTTGGTTTTCTCAAACCACACAAATTATATAAAGTCCATGCATGACTACCCCATATTTAGTTATTCCACCTGTCTCTTTTGTGCTCTATGGTAAGTTCTGTGTGTGTGTGTGTGTGTGTGTGCATGCATGTGTGTGTTTGTGCATGTTTGTGCATACACACGTGTGTGTATATGTACATACACAATTTAATTGAGAAACCAGGTCATCCATACTGTAGGATATCCTTCACTGTGGATTTTATTGATTCCCCTGACATGGTGTTAACCTATTTCTCTAACTCCACGTTCCCTATAAACTAGATACTTTAATTTTTTATTTTATTATTATTTTATTATTATTATTGAGACTAGTTTCGTTTCGCTCTTGTTGCACAGGCTGGAGTGCAATGGCACAATCTCGGGTCACTTCAACCTCTGTCTCTCGGGTTCAAGGGATTCTCCTACCTCAGCCTTCCAAGTAATTGGGAATACAGGCATGTGTCACCACACCCGACTAATTTTGTGTTTTTAGTAGAGATGGGGTTTCTCCATGTTGGTCAGGCTGGTCTCAAACTCCTGACCTCAGGTGATCCTCCTGCCTTGGCCTCCCAAAGTGCTGGGATTACAGGTGTGAGCCACCTCGCCTGGCCTAGATGCTTGATTTGATTCAGGATATTTTTGTGTCATTTTATTTGAGCAAGAACCTTTCATAGGTACTGCTTTGTACCCTATTAGATCACACCATGATGCATGTAAACCCTAATTTCCTGCATCCAACGATCTTAATATATTGTTAGCCAGATATTATCATTATACATTTCTTTAATATTTTATGTAATAGTTTTAGCATCCATTGGTGATTTTTGCCTACACCCATTGTTTTTATTATGCTATAATGTATTGCCTATTAGCATATTTCTATTTTGATTATCTCTTTTTTATTTATTAGCTGGAATTCTTCTATTAAAAGTACATTAAAGCTGTCTTATTAACTATTTCTTGCAATCAAATTTTATTAGGGAATGCAGGATAAGTAATTTTTTCCTTTATTAATTTTCAGAGTAATGAGCCTATCACTGACAAATTCTAATAGGACTGATGGGTTTTTTGTAGTATCATAATGAAATGAACTCATGGGTATATCATATATATTTGCCAGCAGTGTATTTAAAAATTCTCCACTGTAGATAGCAGAGTCTTTCTCAGGAATTCTCTGTTTCTTCATTGTTAGTATTCCATTGAGACTTGCCATAACCTCCGCAAGATATGCTTTGGTGCCATGCATACTTCTAATGGCAGTGGGTCTGCCAGGTCACATGTGCTCCTTGTAATGCAGTCTGAATCTGTTACCAGTTCTTTTTCTATATCTGTGCCCAATCAACACTGGCAGACATTAATGTCATCTCATATATAAATCACAGCAAAATTCATAGGTGTGGAATATCCTGCCTGAAGAATCCCATCCATCCACGGTTGTGGTTTCTTCTTTCTGGTTGGAGGTGCAAGAAGAAAATTGTCTGTTAATATGGAGGGGATAGTCTAGCATGTCCCAGATGATTAGACAAATACTTACTGATGTAATAAGCTTCTGCACATTTTTAAGGATTATTTCCCACTTTCCAGAGCATATGTATACTACCAAGTCTTCCTGTATGAATTCTTGTTCAGCCAATCCATTAAATATTAATTTATTGCTAGCGTTCACTAGATTTATGTTCTATAGTGGGTCCAACTGATTGAGGCCTGTATAAGTTTAATATGACAGAGGGTAAGAAAATAACATATTCCTGATGCAAGACATTCAACATTTACACTTGTCCACTTAAAGTGAATGCCCACTGATTTTCAGTTAAATGCCTTTGGGAGATCAGTGCCTGTATATCAACTAATCAAGACTGTGATAATCTACTTTATGAAAGATAACACAATATAATCATCAGCTTGAAGTCCCCAGTTGTCTTTCATTCTATGTCCCCTAGCTGAAGAATTATCCCTTAAAGACTGAAGACTCTAAACCTGCAAGGCCCGGAAAGAAAGTAAGTACGATTCCACAAATGGGTCCCCTGAGAGTGATATTAAATGCAGGCAACTGTGCTTGTACTCCTTGATCCTGAACTCAAGTATTCTACTACAAGGGACATTGTACCATATGGTGTTTGCTCATTTTGAGGTTACACTGTGTCTAAGAGTATGATGCCCCCATTTTCACAGGTTATAGTCTCCAAGTTGTGCTTTGGAAAATCTGTTTTACTCCTCTCTCGGGCCAACAGTTTCTAGGTAGGCTTATGTGAAGATACAGCTAGTGTATTATATGGTCAAATGCTTAGTCCCTCACCTCCCTTTGTGAAGTTTGGGTATCATTTTATGTGGGATCTCATGTTACTGAAAAATACACTGAAATCCTTGGATAGTGATGCTGGTGAAGGTCCAGCAGGCAATAGAAATAAAAACAAGTCAGAATTATCTGTGATTTTAGAAAATATGATTTGTATCCTGCATACGGCATGGTATGGCTCTAGAAAACTATGTGCCTGTCATGGTTTTCCTATTGGCATCTACATAAACTCTATGTAGCATCATTTTCTACCACAGATGGATTTAATGCTCTAAGGTTTGCTAGGTTGCATGGCACAAGTGATAGGATACTACACCCTGGACCTACTGCAGAGTCTTTTTCTGCTCTGGGCTCTAGTCAAAGCTGAAATCCATTTATGCCAGCTGGCATAAAACTAGAACTATGTCATAGCATGGAATATATTGTCTACAAAAACCAAAGAGGTCTAACAGGCATTATGTTTTCTGATGAGATGAGTCAAATGTCATCATTTATTTGGGGAAGGGAGGAGGGGGTGGTATAGCATATCCCAGACCAATGGACATCTGATAATGTTAGTGAATCTTTGTAAAGCTCATAAAGTTTAACTCCTATCTTCTGAAGTCCATGTGTCTTACCAAGGCATTCAATGTAATAGCCCCTTCTTGACTAACTAGCCCTAATAGAATGACCTCATCAATATTGCAGACCATGTGTTGCTTTGAAAGAAGTACAATTGATCCAAATTTAGACTATATGATTAGATGGCAAAGGTATAGGTTTGGGGAAAGACTAAAATATAGACTGTGGGCTGTTCCAGGTGAATGCAAACTGCTTCTGATTGTCATGTTTGCTTGGAGTAGGTAGAAATGCACTCATTAGATTAATGACTGCATAGACTGCATACGTAGTACTTCAAAATGTGTTAATCTGCACTAGCAAAGATGCTGCTTCTGGCAGATAGTTTCAATTGTGTAGTTGAGGATGAAATATTGTACTTTTTCATTCAGGATATTTCTGGTTTATGTAGGGACAAAACTGTGAATTAAATAGATAATTAGTGGAGACTGCACCTCTGCATCCTTCAGGTCCTTAAGGGCAGCATTTATCTCTACCATCCTTTCAGAATATGATGTAAACAATAATTTTCATTCTTGGCCAGACGTGGGAGCAGAATCAGCTCTATTAGGCCTTCTCCACTACTATAGTTTCTTAACTATAGGTCACAAAACCAATGAAGGCATGGTCTCACCTACCAAATATATATATTTTACATCCACACAATCAGAGATGGAGGAAATGCAAGTCCCTGGGCATGGTGGGATGCTATAAACTACACTGGTCAGTAGTTCATTAGATACCTGGCTCATGTGCTCCCCTACTCTAAATTGGAGGCTAATGGTGCTTGAGTCTTTGGACACCAACATTAATTCAGATCCTTTTACCAAAAATACCTAGAAATATTTTTGTGTGTTTCTTTCCCCAATATGTAGTTAGACAACTAAATTGTTACAGATCCCTATTGGGAAGAAATAGAGACTTATTAATACACACAATTGTCATAATGCTGAAAGACCTTGATACTGGAGTCATGATCTCACTGTGAGCAATGGGTTCTGTATCAAAAGCTGGCTTAGGTTCAGAAATTGGGAAATGAATAATGTCTTTGATTGGAACTGATGGCTGTAACCTCCTGATCATCATCCTTGATTTATTTTTTGTTGAATAGAATAAGTAATACCATTCGTGGATGTCGATCTATTTGCCTCTAGGGATGCCATATTCTATTGACCATCTCAATACCTTTCTGCCTGTCAGGCCTCACAGGCTGCCACTTTTACTTTGCATGAAGCACAATGATTGTGTCCATCTTGATTCCAATGATAAAGTATTCTCTTTCCCTTCTCACCTTTCCCTGTCTTATTTCTTCAATTGCCTTGTGCCAGTTCTAACTTATAGAATGAAAGCGTTGTTGAACTTCTTCATCATGCTGATGCCCTTCTCATCAGTGTATTGATTTTTACTGTAATCAATAGTGCCTCTTCTGGGACTACCTACTGACCACAGTCCTCTGCTATTTGAACTTATGTAATATATCTGCCCTGCAAAACCACTTCTCTATGCCTTGTGATCTCTTCTATTCTCCGCTCCAGCAGCTCTAAAGCTTCCGAATTCACATAGAATGTGCCCTAGCTTTTGTTATCTTCCAAGAACTATCCTAGAAGCATGTTTTCTCTGTCTCCCAACATCCTTGTCAGGTTGTAAGTGCTATATCTGGGGTAAGTTCTCCCATAGCAATACACTCTTCTTTATAGTCTACCTCTGTGTATTTGGCACTCTCAGAATCTAGTCCCGTATGTAATTTCCCATCTCTTGCTAATAAATGTTGTTCAGTTTCTCTAGCTCCTTCCATGTATAGGATTTTTATTTCCTTAAAAAGCTTAGCATGTCTCTGCCTAGTTTATGTTTGGTTTAACCCCAGTTATTAGAGAAGATGGGGTAGATCCTGGGATGGTAGTCATGCGTTGTTTTGCAGGTGAGAAGAAATGAGCACTATTCTTTAACAGGGTGAGCTGGACGATTTCTCTAGGCTCAGAGGATTTGGGAAATTTGGAGGACTCAAGGTTTTTAAGTGACCCAAACCATGGTATCTGGGTCTTCATCCCATATGATAGGGTACTGTTCTTTCCCATTCAGGGTTCTCACTTGGCAGGACTGATCTGCCAAGTTGAAAATTTGAGCTCTGGAGCATCTCTACTCTTATGACAATCTCTTTAGATGCTATGGCAATTATAAAAAATTGACCTTAACCTGGGAAAGTTGGCTCATGCTTGTAATCCCAGCATGCTGAGAGGCAAAGGCAGCAGGATCACTTGAGCTCAGGAGTTTGAGACCAGTCAGGGCAACATAGCAAAAGCTCATTTCTACAAAAAACAAAAAATTAGCTGCGCATAGTGGCACGTGCCTGTAGTCCCAGCAACTTGGGAAACTGAGGTGGGAGGATCACTTGAGTCTGGGAGGTCATCCTGCAGTGAGATATGATTGTGCAACTGCACTTTAGCTTATGCAGCAGAGCAAGACCTTATCTCAAAAAAAGACCACAATAGTTTGACACCATTCTTATTGGATGTGGGAATTATGCACTTCTCTTTTATTCTGACTGGGCTTATGATTATTTTCTCCAATAGACTCAACAGAAATGATGCTGCATGACTACTGTTTTCTCTGCTGGGACACTCATTTTGAAGCATTGAGTCATCATTTAAGGTGTATGATTGCCGTATAAGGTCACATGGATGAACTATGTAAAAGAACTCTGAACACCAGTCTCAGTTGGAAACATTTTTTATTCATCTCAACACAGGCACTAGACATATGGGTGAAATGCCTCTTGATGATCATAGCCTCCTCCACTTCTTGAGTCACTCCCTGCCAAGTCTTCAGAAAATTGTAGCATTGATAAGATAGGCCTCCTCTGTTTGACAATTCCTGGCCAACAGAGTCCATGAGCCAGTGTAATAAAATGGTTGTTTCATGCAACTAAATTTTGGTGTAATTAGTTACACAGGAGTAGTTACTACAACATAATTTGGCAACTGAAATATATGGCTTTATCTTTGGGAGTAAATGCTGGTGGGATGCTAGAAGTTATGAGGTGACTGACAGCCTGGAAGAAACTGTTGCTGAGGGCTTATAGTGGAGAGTGTGATTAAAAGCTGGAGGAAAGGAAACTCTTGCTATGTTATGGGAAGAAGATTAGCCAAACTCTTATCTGCATTAATGTAGAAAATAGAAAATGTAATAGTAAACACATGGATTCGGTTAAGGATGTTTCCAAACAAAATGCTAGCAATGCCAACTCATTATTTTAGCTTTATATGATAAGGTACAGATAGAATGACCCAAGGTGAAAAAGAACTGTTCCATTTTGAAACTAATTTCAGAGAAGATATAAATTACTATTCCCTCTTGTTAGCAAAAGAACATCTAATTAAGAAATGGTTTTGTGGAACAGATAAAATATAGAATGCGACTGCAAGATTCTTAGAAAAACATAAGGTGGTGTCTCACGGAAGCTTTTTGTTAGATAGAAAAATAAAAGAAGGGACTTTGAATAACCTAAATGGCATGACTACTTAACCCCCATTAGAAAATAGAGCTTCTGAGAATATTAGGGACATTGTCACTCAGTGTCATTACATTGAGCCGAAAATACACACAAGCTCATGTTAAAGAGATTAATTCGTGTGGCTTTTGTCTAATGGAGTGGATTATAAATTGATTACTAGAAACCAAAAAAGATTTTAAAGGAATTATACCTGTTTGTACAAAAGGGCATAGAGATCACATAAAATAAAATAAAAAATAGGCCTTTAGATCCCCAAATTACATGGAATTTTGCCTCAATTACAGGCAACTGTAAAGAAAATGGAAAGATGACTAAAATAGTGTAACCAAGAGCTCAAAAGACAGAACCAAGAACTCCGAAGAATCGCTTCCAGAGAACATAAATGATTCCTAACAAAGGAGCTGTCAACATGTGCCCTGTTTAATTTCAGAATTGGTGTGGACTAGTCATTGCTGTCTGCTTCCCGTCTCTCCATCATTTGAATAGGTAACCTGATTGCAGTCATCTTTGCCTGTCTTACCATAGTATGTTCGAGTATATGGGGTGGATATCTTGTCTCTTCAATGCACAGATTTTCAGATAAGCATGATGGACATCCTAAACATTACACTAAAGGAGTATCATCTGCATATAGGCCTATTTAGTTGATACTATCCTGGAACTTCAGCCTGAACCTGAATTCAAAATGAAATGAATTATGGGAGATTTTAGAAGGCAGTGAGTATACTTTGCAAATGTAAAGATTATAAATAATTTATTGCACGAGGGTCGATTGTGGCAATTTTTTAAAAAGACTGCAAACTTATTGGACACCCTGACACTGAAAGATGAGATTGACATCAAATTCCTTTGAATCTGACAGGGTTTGTGTCTGCATCAACCAATATAGTACAACAGAAGTGACTTGGCTACTTCTGAGGCTAAGCTGAACAATGCATCTGCTTCCTCAGATACTGAGATACTAACTTTTGGCATCCTAAGCAACAATTTTACAAGTCTGTTTACTCTGAGACCATTATGCTGTGAGGAAAGCCAGTCAACAGAGAGACCATGTCTGCATGGATAGTCAATATTTTGAGATGATCCAAATGTTTATGCCAACCCGGATCAGGTGCCAGACATATTAGTGAAGACACCCACAGATAATTCCAGAACTCAAGCCTAGCATTACTCCCAGCTGTTCAGTATTCCCAAATATTGTGGAGGAGGAAAACACTCCCTAATGTGCCCTTTCTGAATTTCAGATCGCAGAAATTGGGAGCATAATAAAATGACTGTTTTTATACTCCTAAGTTTTTGGAAAATGTTTTATGCTACAAAAGTAACTGGAACATACACTGCCAAGGAAACCCTCTGGCTTTCACACTTAACATTTAGTTGATGATTTATAGCTTTGAGGAATTTTTCATTATCTATCTCCAGGACAGAGTATACCAAACTAAAGCCCCAGGGGCAAATTTGTCCTGGCTTTCATGTTGGAAGGCCTGAGAGTCAAGAATAGTTTTATATTTTTAAAGGATTGCACAAAGAAACAAAAACTTACAACCAAACAAAAAGAATAAAGGAATGAAAACAAGAAAAATATGGTCAGAGGTTTTATGTAGCCCTCAAAGCCTAAAACATATACTATATGGCCCTTTACAGAAAATGTTTATTGACCTCTGCTCTACAACATCACTCACTCAAGCAATGGACATCTAGATTCATTGTCAATATAATTAAAATTTCCCATGTTACTAAATTAGTTAGTATACACACCAGCTTTTAAATGTATGTCTTCCAGTTTTACATTGCAGTTCACCACCAGTGACAACTTTCAATTGCAATCTATAAGCAAACTAGGAATAGGCAGGAATATCTTCAACCTAATAAAAGGTATTTTACCAAAAGGAAAAATATATAACAATAGCATTATACTTTAATGTGAAAGAGGAAACAAGATATGGCTAGTCAATGAGTCTTACTATTTCAATTAATTTTAAGTACTAGACAGTGCCATAAGACAAGAAAGTGATTTAAAAACATGTAGATTAAAAGAAGTTAACTTTGAATATTTGCAGATACACTGTGTGATCATAGAAAATTCTGAATAATTAAAAAGAGCTACTAAACCTAATAAATAAATTTAATGTGATCACATAATACGAGATCAATTTCCCTAAATAATTACATTTCTAAATTACAATTTAAAAAATTATAACATTGAATTTTAAAAATTGATTTATACAAGTTTAACAAACATGAATAATTAGAGATAATTGCAACAAAATATCTGCAAGACTTGCACACTGAAAACTATAAAATATTGCTGAAAGAAATTTTCTTTTTTTTTTTTTTTTTTGAGATGGAGTCTCACTCTGTCACCCAGGCTAGAGAGCAGTGGCACGATCTCAGCTCACTATAAGCTCCACCTCCCAGGTTCACATCATTCTCCTGCTTCAGCCTCCTGAGTAGGTGGGACTACAGGTGTCCGCCACCATGCCCAGCTAATTTTTTTTGTATTTTTAGTAGAGACGGGGTTTCAGCGTGTTAGCCAGGATGGTCTCAATCTCCTGACTTCGTGATCCGCCCGCCTCAGCCTCTCAAAGTGCTGGGATTACAGGCGTGAGCCACCGTGCCCGGCCTGCTGAGATAAATTTTTAAAATAAACTCAAATAGAACAATATACAATGTTTAATTGGAAAACTCAGTGATTTACAGGGTTAACTGATCTACAGATTTAACAATAGGTCACATTCAAAATTTCATTAAGCTTTTTATAAAAATTGGTGAGCTGATTGTAAAACTATTTGCAAAACCAAATTGCCTACAACTGACAATACAATTTTGAAAATGAAGAAAGTTTGAGGACTTAATCAAGTATGAGTTGATAATTTTCAAATTAAAAAAATAGTCTAAACAGCATGGTATTTCATAGGGATAAATTAGAAAACAAACAAAAAAAGTAGTACATATTACAGGTATAGACCCTCCACATAGCCAGTTGTTTTGAAAATGGTGTCAAGATAATTCATGGAAAAAATAAGCTCTCCAACACACGTCTTAGCATGTTACCCCCCAATCAAAAAAAAAAATTGAAAAATGTTGAATTCCATTATTAAAACAAAAACAAAATAAACTTTTGTTTTTCTAAAGAAACCATAAAGAAAACAAGAATCTATAAGAAGCTTAAACAAATCAACAAGAAAAAATAAACAACTCCATTAAAAAGTGGGCAAAGAACATGAACAGACACTTCTCAGAAGACATGCAGGCAGCCAACAAATATATGAAAAAATGGTCATCATTACTCACCATTAAAAAATGTAAATAAAAACCACAATGAGATATCATCTCATACCAGTCAGAATGGCTTTTGTTAAAAAGTAAAGAAATAGATGTTGGCAAGGCTAAAGAGAAAAGGGAACACTTACGCACTGTTGGTGGGAATGCAAATTAGTGCAGCCACTGTAAAGAACAGTTTGGAGATTTCTCAAAGATCTGAGAGTTGACCTACCATTTGACCCAGTAATCTCATTAGTGGGTATATACCCAAAGGAAAATAAATTTTTCTACTAAAAAAACACACTCAATTCCATGTTCATTGGAGTGCAATTCACAACAGCAACTTGGATGCAGCTGGAAACCATTATCTTAAGCGAACTAACACAGGGACAGAAAACCAAATATTGCATGTTCTCACTTATAAGTGGGAGCTAATCATTGGGGTACATATGGTCATAAAAATGGGAACAATAGACACTGGGGACTACAAGAAGGGGAAGGAAGTGAGAGGAATAAGGGTTGAAGAAACCTACCTGTTGGGTACTATGCTCACTACCTAGGTGACAGTTTCATTCATACTCTAAGCCTTAGCATCACAAAATATACCTCTGCAACAAATCTGTACATGTACCCCCTGATTCTAAAATAAAAGTTGAAAAATAAAATACCTAATTAAAATAAGAAAAGCCACACATTATGAAAAAAATCTTCAATAGACATTTCACATGTGTATTCAGATTATAAAATAACTATTAAAAATGAATAAAAAGACAAAACTCAGTAAAAATATGGAACAGCTAAGAATAGTTACTTCAGAGTACATTTGCAAATGGCTATTAAAATGATTGTTAATAGTATCCTTTTTCTTCAGATAAATATACATAATTACCACAACTAGGTATTACTACTTAACCCCTGAAATGATCAAAATTAGAGACCAACATTACCAAATCCTGGCAAGCATGTGGAGCAACCGGGCCTCACATACATTGCTGGTTATAATGAAACATGGTATAAACACAAGGGCTGGTTTGTGTGCATGCAACCTATGCAGTTACATAGGGCTTAGAAGAGTCTTGTGTTTGGCTTAAAACTGTGTTGTCACCATCCTGAAATTTTTGATAACTTTTTGACAAGTAATTCCAAATATTCATTGTGTCCTGGTCCCCACAAATTACATAGTTCTGAAAACCATTTTAGTAAACAATTGTGAGTTTCCTATAAATGTAAGCATACACTCACCATATGATACAACTTTTCTACTTCTAGTTCATTACCAAATGGAAATAAAAATGTGTGTCCAGAAAGTACTTGTTTATAAATTCTCATAGATACATTTGTACATAATAGTTATATACATCATGGCTTAAAACTCAAATAAGAAGATTTTGGCATGGCCCTATAATGAAACTATTTAAAAATAAAAACAAATTACTGATCTGTGTAACACAAAAAACAAAAACTAAAAAACTAAAACTAAAGTATGAGAGAAGAAAAGCCAGTCACAAGTATACACATAGTGCGTGAATTTATTAAAGTAAAATTCTAAAAGTAAAACTAATCTGTAGAGACAGAAAGATGATCAGGTATGGCCCTGAGCCAGGAATTTAGAGGTGGGCAGATTAACAAGAAAAGAGAAGGAAACTTCTGGGTGGACATCAATATTCTGTGTTTATTGTATTGATGGTTCCATGGGTATATGTATTTGTCAAAACTCATCAAATCCCACTATTCAGCATATATCCAAAGGTAATGAAATCAGTCTGTCAAAGAGATAACTGCTCTTCCATGTTAATTGCAGCAATATTCACAATAGCTAAGATATGGAATCAACCTAAGTGTCCATCAGTGGATGAATGGATAAAGAAAATGTGGTAGGCATGCACGTGGAATACCATTCAGTCCTAATAAAGAAGGAATTCCTGTGATTTGTGAAAACATAGATGGACCTGATGGACATTATGGTAAATGAAGTAATCCAGTCCCAGAAAGACAAATACCACATGATCTCACTTATATGTGGAATCTAAAAATTTTGGACTCATAGAAGACTGTAGGATAGTGGTTCCTAAGAGACTAACGGAGTGGCGGTTTGGGTTGGGAAGATGTTGGTCAAAGGACATAAAATTTCAGTTAAATAGAAATTATCCTCAAGGTATCTATTATACAACATGGTGATTATAGTTAACAACAATATATTTTGTTTTGAACATTGATAGGGGTGTAGATTTCAAGTGTTTTAAGCAATTTGGGAGGCCAAGGCAGGCGGATCACTTGAGGTCAGGAGTTCAAGACCAGACTGGCCAACATAGTGAAACCCTGTCTCTACTAAAAATACAAAAAAAAAATACAAAACAAAATTAGTCAAGCATCATGGTACTGTAATCCCAGCTACTTGGCATAAAAATGTCTATAATTATAGTTAATAACAATATATTGTATTTTGAACATTGCTAAGGGTGTAGATTTTAAGTTTTTCACCATCAAAGAAGATAAATATTGTTCCTGTTAATTAGCATAATTGAGCCTTTCTGCAATGTATATATATTTCAATACATTATGTTGTACACAGTAAATATATACAATTTTTATTTTTCAAGTTTTTAAGAAAGTACTGCATAACCAGAGATCCAAAAAATAGCCACAAAAAAACAAAAGTTGTCAAACTGTATCCTTAAATGGTTATATCAGAAGTAAGTTTTACTCCAACACATTTGATTTTTAAAAGTAACTCAAAAAATATAGAGAAAAATTCTTAAAGTGGAAAATAAAAGAAAACAAATGAAACATATATCGAGAGTATAATTTCAGAGGAGGAAAAAAATAGTCCAAGAAAAATTTGAACACTGATTGTAAACAGTTGAGACATACAAAGAGGAAGAAGAAACAAACTACAAAGTGATCTTGAACTTTATCTAGTAAATTGATTTTTTGGCATAGGCATTAGTGCTATAATTGTGAATCTATTTTGTGCATATTGCAAGCCTAAGTGAAATATTAAGTATATTAACATTTTTGGAGAACCACATATTCCACCATGGTAGAAGAAAGATAAAAACATGGATTTGTATAAAAAGAGAAACAGTTCCATTGGGTTGGGATTTGAGATATCAAAATGAAATTATTATATATATATTTTATATATATATAAAACCATAGCTGTGCCCTAAGAAAAGAGTAAAAATTAAAAATACAAGTGGCCATTAATGACTCAAAAAAGTCCTGGGCTCCTTAGAGAAATGTCTGATTTTATGTCTGGGGCAGAAAAGTGCAAGAAGAACCTGAACTATCGTTTATTCCAAGGATGGAAGAAGTACACATGCACTTATGTGAACTTGTCAAAAGATGCTAGTATCCAGCTAAAGTGTCTCTCGGTGGCTCATACAGGGATAATTTAAATGACACAATGAATAATTTATAGAAGCATAAAAATGTCTGTGAGTCTAAATTGGCAATAAAAATCATGAAAATAAAATGTGTTGATCAGCTTGTGGTAAAAGCTTTTATTTACAGAAAATAGCAACTAAGAAACATAAAATAAATTAAATAATTGAGAAATCATTTTATGTATTCACCCTGGGAATAGATGATTAAGGGAAGAAATATAAATGGAGACTAAAATATTATATGAAAATTTATTGGGGAATGGGATATTCTTAGGGATTCAAATGATTAAACTATAAATTAGTTACTTATAATAAAGTGGAGAAAGTGTCCAATAATAGATAAATTTTGTGATTTAGCCTTAACCAAAGGGGTCAAACTCAGTATTTTCATAATTGACATCAGTGTAAACCATGATGAGATATAATGAACAGATAAATCACCTATGTAATAGTTCCTCCAAAACTCTTTAACCTGTATCTAATTATGAAGATACAATGGACAAAGACAAATTGAAGGATATTCTATAAAGCAATTGGCCTGGATATATAAAAATATTAATGACATAAAAGATAGAATAGTTAAATTAAAATAAATGAGAATTTGTAAACTCTTCTAACCACTAAATCCAGTGCATGCATAATTCTTGATTGATTCCTGGATTAAACAACAAACAAGAAAAACATCAAACAGCTATAAGTAACATTATTGGAGCAATCAGAGAAATTTAAATATTGACTATTATATATTAGTATTTAACATAGTTAAATTAACTGAGTATGATGATTTAATTATGATTACATCAGATAATCTTTTAAGGAAATATATGCCAAAGCACTTAAAGGAGAAGAAATTTATTACCCTCAAATAGTTCAAGAAACACCCACACACAGAGAGAATGCACATGTGAAAAAATGTTAACAATTAGTGAATTCTGTAATTCACTTATAGTTGCACTACTCTTACAACTTTTCTGTAGGTTGAAAATTCAAAGATAAAATTGATGGAGGATTTTTTGCTCCTTAGCTCAACTAAATCTGGGTTCTTGTCTGACGACTAGAATTAGGTATGCAGAAATATTGAAGGGTGAGGAGGGTGGAATTTATTAAACTAAAGAGGATCTTTTAGCAAAGAGAGGGGTCTCGCTGAGAGGTGACAATGTGCTGGCAGCCCTCACTTGCTCTCAGCACCTCCTCAGCCTCGGGGTCTGCTCTGGCCAAGCTTGAGGAGCCCTTCAGTCCACCGCTGCACTGTGGGAGCCCCTCTCTGGGCTTGCCGAGGCTGGAGCCGGCTCCCTCTGCTTGCGGGGAGGTGTGGAGGGAGAGGCACAGACAGGAATCGGGAATGTGCGCAGCGCTCATGGGCCAGCGCGAGTTCCAGGTGGGCGTGGGCTCAGCGGCCCCGCACTCGGAGCGGGCCAGCCCCGGGCAGTGAGGGGCTTAGCACCTGGGCCAGCAGCTGTGGAGGGGTTGCTGGGTCCCCCAGCACTGCTGGCCTGCCCATGCCATACTCGAATTCTCACGAGGCCTTAGCCGCGCCCCCACCATGGGCTCCTGTGTAGCCCAAGCCTCCCCGACAGGTGCCACCCCCTGCTCTGCAGCACTCAGTCCCATCGACCACCCAAGGGCTGAGGAGTGTGGGCGCATGGCGTGGGACTGGCGGGCAGCTCTGCCCATGGCCCCTGTGCGGGATCCACTAGATGAAGCCAGCTGGGCTCCTTAGTCAGGTGGAGACTTGGAGAACTTTTATATCTAGCTGGAAGATTGTATGTGCACCAATCAGCACTCTGTGTCTAGCTCAGGGATTGTAAATGCACCAATCAGCACTCTGTGTCTAGCTTAAGGTTTGTAAATGCACCAATCAGCACCCTGTGTCTAGCTCAAGGTTTGTAAATGCACCAATCTGTGCTCTGTGTCTAGCTAATCTAGTGGGGACTTGGAGAACTTTTGTGTCCAGCTAAAGGATTGTAAACACACAAATCAGCACTCTGTGTCTAGCTCAAGGTTTGTAAATGCACCAATCAGCACTCTGTGTCTAGCTCAAGGATTGTAAATGCACCAATGAGCACTCCGTATCTAGCTAATCCGGTGGGGACTTGCAGAACTTTTGTGTCTAGCTAAAGGATTGTAAATGCACCAATCAGCACTCTGTGTCTAGCTAAAGGATTGTAAATGCACCAATCAGTGCTCTGTGTCTAGCTCAAGGTTTGTAAATGCACCAATCAGTGCTCTGTGTCTAGGTAATCTAGTGGGGACTTGGAGAACTTTTACGTCTAGCTAGAAGATTGTAAATGCACAAATCAGGACTGTGTGTCCAGCTCAGGGATTGTAAACGCACCAATCAGCACCCTGTCAAAACGGACCAATCAGCTGTCTGTAAAACGGACCAATCACCTCTCTGTAAAATGGACTAATCAGCTCTCTGTAAAATGGGCCAGTCAGCAAGATGTGGGTGGGGTTAGATAAGGGAATAAAAGCGGGCTGCCAGAGCCAGCAGCAGCAACCCGCTCAGGTCCCTTTCCACATTGTGGAAGCTTTGTTCTTTCACTCTTTGCAATAAATCTTCCTGCTGCTCACTCTTTGGGTCCACACCACCTTTATGAGCTGTAACACTCACCATGAAGGTCTGCAGCTTCACTCCTGAGGCAAGCAAAACCACGAACCCACCAGAAGGAAGAAACTCCCAACACGTCCAAACATCAGAAGGAACAAACTCCGGACACACAATCTTAAAGAACTGTAACACTCACCACGAGGGTCCACGGCTTCATTCTTGAAGTCAGTGAGACCAAGAACCTACCAATTTCAGACACATTGCCAGCAGGCTTCCACCTCACAAATTGAATACCAGGCCACCATACATGAGCTGAAGAGGCCAAGCTCCTTCCCTGCCTAAGGCCCAAATTCCTGGTGCCTCCATCTCATTCCTCCAGTGCATGAGGGCCTCCAGTCTGTTGTGGGCATGCCCAAGCAAGACCCTGTGCAGGTTCCCTTATCTGTGCAAAAACATCTGTGCAAAAACATCTGTGCAAAAACACCTGTGAGGTGGGGTAGAGATTTTAAAAAGTGTATAAGAAATGAAATCATAAATGTAATGTATATTTCAGATCATTAATCACAGTTATAAAATATGGTAAATATAAAAATAATTATTAAAAATATATTTCTTCATTGGGCATGGTGGCTCATGCCTGTAATCGCAGCAATTTGGGAAGCCAAGGTGGGTGGATCACTTGAGGTTGGACGTTCAAGACCAGACTTACAGTGAAACCCTGTCTCTATTGAAAATACCAAAAAAATAGCCAGGCATTGTAGCACATGCCTGTAATCCCAGCTATTTGGGAGGCTGAGGCATGAGAATTGCTTGAACCCGACAGTGAGTGGAGATCATGCCACTGCACTCCAGCCTGGGTGACAGAGCAAGACTCTGCCTCGAAAAATCTCTCTCTCTCTCTCTCTCTATATATATGTATATGTATGTATATATGTAAAACAAAATCATACTCTATTATTAATAAATTATCAGAACATATCAAGAAAATCCATGCATTATGGGGATAATAAGATACACAAGTATGTGCAATTGTTTTATTTCAAATATGGTGGGGTAATTTAATGAACAACTTGCATTTGTGATAATAAAAAATCAATCGTGTATTTAAATACAAAATGTGTTTTTCAAATCTCTACAATTAAAAGAATGCAAAGTTATTTTTTAAAAGCTATATAAGTTGCCGAGATGGCATCACTGCACTCCAGCCTGGGAGATGGAGCCAGACCCTGTCTCAATAATTTAAAATAAAAAAAAAAAGTGTGTAAGTCAAAAAGGGAAACTAGAAAAATAAAAAAAAAACTATGAAGAAGGCTTTAGTTATAGCAGTAACAAAAAACAAATCATTTATAAGTAATGTGAATGTTTAATATTAAAATTCTCTGTCGATTTCATGTGACTGTCAATCATCCAGCTGTATGAGATTCCACAAAGAAAGAAATCTAACAGACATTGAATAACTGAAAAACTTGAAGTGACACACCAGAAACTTTTATAAGTGGCATTCTGGTTCACGATGACATGTGGAACAAACATTTCTTCTTTATCTCTCTGGAGGAAAAAGCCTGAGGTTTTAAGCACTCTAGAGTAAATAATGTATCAACTCTTAAAAGCAGCTTGAACATTATATCAAGAATATCAGGAAGAAAAGGCTTAAAAATGTTTATGCCTTTTTATTGAGCAATTGCTTTTTAAAAATGTTTAAAAATCAAAGGAAATAAAAACATGTTTAATGTTATGTAATAAACATTTACTGCAGAAACATTTATTGTAGAGAAAATGTGATAAGGTAAGTATCTAAAAGTAAGAAATTGATTTAATAATTATGAAACTGGAATGAAATGCCACATGGTTAACTGTAGACTATTATGTAGATGATAATAATGAGGTTTTCAAATATCTTAATACAATAAGAAATTTTATACTTTTTTAAATTTAAAAAGGTACAAAATCTTATGTACTATATAATCACAATTAGATAATCAAACCCTATCCATTTAACATGTATAAACCCATTAATAAGCTCAATCATGTGAACATACATCTGTGAATGTATATAGGGTATAAATACTATGTAAGAGCTATATATAAAAATAGCAAAATTACATCAAATATTTCATGGTCATTATCTGTGTTTGATAATATTATGTATGATATGTATTATTTTCTTTTTACCTTTCTTGTTGTATTTTCTACAATAGACAAATATTACTGTTAAAATTAGAAAATGACTAACAAATAATTTCTAAGTGTAAGAGAAAAGAGCATAAAAGAAAGAAACATGAAAGAATTTTACTAAGCAGCTTAACCCAGTATAAATTATCCATAAATGTGCAATTGATATTTTGACCAAAAATGTAAAAGAATAGCAAAATAACTAAGTAATAGAATAGTATGTAAAATTTGGCATTATAGTAAGAATTAATGCAATTAGATAGAATATATCTGAACTCCCTAGGACAAAATGTAAAACACTCCTTAGATTACAGTAAAATCTCCAAGGACATCCATAGATTCACATAGCTAAATGCAATTTCAGAAAAATGAAAGGAGAAATCTATTATCTGCTGATGACATATGGTGAGACTATGGTGTGTGTGTGTATGCTCAGTGGAGAAAATCCATAGCATTCTTTTAGGATATAAATACATCTGATCAAGCTTCTGCACAATAAAGGAAACAATCAACAAAGTGAATACACAACCCACAGAATGAAGAAAATATTTGCAAACTACCCATGTAACAAGTAATTAGTAACCAGAATATATAAGAAGCTCAAACAACTCTACAGGAAAAAAAAAAAAACTTAGATAATTGGATTAAAAAATGGGCAAAAGAACCTGAATAGATATGTCTCAAAAGAAGACATACAAGTGGCCAAAAGACATATGAAAAAATGTCAACATCACTAATCATCACAGAAATGCAAATCGAAGCCATAATGAAATATTATCTCACCCCAGAATGACTTTTATCAAAAAGACAGGCAATAACAGGCACTGGTAATGATATGGAAATATGGGAAACTTCATACACTGTTGGTGGTAATGAAAATTAGTACAGCCATTATGGAGAACAGTATGGTGGTTCCTCAAAAAGCTGAAATTGAGCTGCCATATGATCCAACAATTTCGCTGTTGGGTATATATCCAAAAAAAAGAAAGAAATCAGTATATCAAAGAGATATCTGCACTCCAGCATTTACTGCAACATTATTCACAATAGCTCAGATATGGAATCTACCTGTGTCCATCAACAGATGAATGGATAAAGAAAATGTACATATACAGAATGGAATATTACTCAGACATAAAAAAGAATAAAAGATGGCATTTGCAACAACATGGATGGAACTGGAGTCACTGTGTTGAAATAAACCAGGCACAGAAAGACAAACATCACACATTTTCACCTATATGTAAGGGCTAAAAAAAAAAAAAAAAAAAAAAAAAAAAATTTGAACTAATGGAGATAGAGGGTAGAGTGACAGTTACCAGAGCTTGAGAAGGTTAGTGGGAAGGCAGGGTTAAAAAAGGCTAGAAAATTGGTACAAGATACAGTCACATAGAAGGAGTAAGATCTAGTGTTTGGTAGCACAATACAGCAACTATAGTTAACAATTGTTTACTGTATATTTCAAAATAAATGAAAGAGTAGGACTGGAATGTTCCTAACACAAATAAATGGTCAATGCTTGAGGTGATGGATATCCCAGTCACCTTGATTTGATCATTACACATTACTTGTATCAAAGTATCACAGTTACCCATATATGTACAACTATTATATATTCATAATAATAAAATTAATTAAAAATATGTGTGATCAAAGTCCTATTGTATCTCAAATAATTTATTTGGTAAGAACACAAATTCAAGAGGAACGAAAGGGCACATAGATTCACATAGAAGAGAAGACGGAGGAAGGAGTACCCAGATTGAATGGAGTTGTTTTAAAACATTTTTTAGATTACTAGAAGATTATATATATTTCAGAAACAGTGCTTTCCATTCTCCAAAGCCTCAATGAAAATGAAGAATGGGAAGCACAGTTTCTGGAAGCATCACATTTTTTAAGCAGGTACTAGGCAAAGTGCCAGATCTAAGAGATCCATTACATGTATACTTCCTCCAGATCAGGGTTTGGCAAACTACGGTTTGTTGGCCTAATTTTGCCCATAGTCTATTTTTGTATGACTCCAAACTAAGAATATTTTTACATTGTTAAAAGCTTATATAAAACAACAAAATAACAATATTGTATGGCAGAATCAGAGGTAGGCTGCAAAGCCTAAAATCCTTACTATCAAGTTCTTTATAGAAAAATGTTTTCTGACCCCTGATTGAGATAGTCATTATATAGCAGAGAAATATGCAATGGCACCTGCTGACAAACAATGTGTATGGTGACATGGTTTTGGGATTTAGTGTTGGGCCAATTTAACTTCAAACTCCAGCTGAATCACCTTATGGCTATATAAATCTGGGAATGATATTTCACATCCTTTGTAAAATGTAGCTCACTACATCTTCTTCAAAGGGCCCTGGTGGTTAAATTCAAAGCTAGATATAAAAGACTTAGCTCATTATCACCATTATCACGTACTGTTGGTGCTTTTCTTATCCATAGAGACTGAGCAATTCTGAAACTCGTTGGCATAGGAAGTTATAAGCAGTGGCAGCCAAAGAAGAGAAATTAGTTGAGCAGTGAGATGTGGCAGGATATATATTCTCAACTGTCCAAAACTTGGCTGAACACAAGTCAACATACAGTCCTAAAGAAGCTTGTTCAGGCCTATCTGCTGCCGATGCTCTGATTGTATTTGGAAGTCAATGCTCAGTTATTCACCTTCATTCTGAGCAGAAGGAGACAGTGAGAAGTTACCATGGCAAAAGGAAATAAAAGTCAGTGCTGTGGCAATGGATCTTTGCCAGAAGCAATATATAATGTGGTAAATAGTTACGTTGTTTCAAGATTTCAGTGTATCAACACAGGGAGTTACGAAAATCAGATTAGAAAATATGAAAAATAGAACGACTGAATAATATGCAATAGTAGATTTAACCACAATTATTTCTTGGCAATAGTATTTCCCTTTTTAACTGAACTTTGATTTATTTTTCCAGAAAGGTCATTATTGTGTGATTACGGAAAAATCAAATTTGTTTTGCTACCAAGAACAAGGTTCTTTCCTCCGAAAAGAAAGCAGAGTATCCTTTAAATGCTGTGACGGCTTTGTTTTGCTTTTGTTTTGATCTTTAGTATTTTTGTGAATATCTGTGTTTCTTTGTTTTATGTTTGGTTTGGTTTTCTTTGCTTTTTTTCTTTTATCATTTTTGACAACAATTGTAGATACCACTAAGAATGAAATATAATGTCCTGAAATTTTTCAAATGATTTTTATAATTTTATCTTTAGTTCCCTTAGTAGATATTTCAAGAAAGAAAGAAGCAAACAAAAATCCCTGTAACACAGTTAATTGAACAGTTTTTCTTCTCACACTGGTTTAAGGAAAGCTAAAATAGCTCATGTTCGCTCCTATTTACACATTTGAAGCACATATTTTCCTGGGCCTCACTGACTGACTATACGACTCTTCATCCAATTCCTTTAGCTGATAAGGCTTTGCTTTGGGATCTTTTTGCCACCGCTTATATTTTTTTCTTATATTTATAGCAACATATTGAAATCTATTCCATTTAGATGAATGGTTCCTATTTCATCATGAAATAAATGTATGTTTGTACCATAAAAGGGACAAAAACAGAGAAATAAGGCCCTGAAATAAATTATGCATAACTATGGGAAATTCATCTTTTAAAAAAGACACATTTGCTTTCAATTACATAAACTCTTTTATAAGTAACACAAGTAGATGCAGCTTGAATTTTTCTTAATATTTTAAAATCTAATTTTTATATCACATCATGACTAATACATATTTAATAAGAAAATTGTAAGCATAATTGAACAAGTTTAAAATTATCAAATTGAGTTAGATAAGCTGCCTGACCACATGTATCTATTATTAACTCTTTTAAAAAACAAACAAGAATACATTTAAAAGAGGTATTGTAGTAATATATTTTAAAATATTAGCCATTGTACCAAGCCCTTTCAAGAGCTAATATCTTTTTAAAACAAGGGTATTTAAATAATGCTTCCATATTCCTAAATAACATTTAAAATATAAATTATAAAATAATAGTTCAATATTCTATAAAAATAATGCATTTATGCTATTGATATTTATGCTAGTATTTTAAAGCATACACTATCACAATTTATTCAGGGGTTTATCATAACCTTGCTACAATGTTTTACATAACAAATAAATGCATTCTAATTCATAAACATGGACTAGATTTTTCACACACATTTTGAAAATAAATTGTCAAACCAGTAATATTTAAGTACCATTTTCTTTTTTATCTATGTTACAGATTTATTCATTAATCACAATGACTTCATGCTATATCTTAATTGCATTTTGTAAAATACAAATCTAACGGATTCTAATACAACAAGAAATATTGACTTGAATTTACATCATTGACTAATTATAGCCATAGAGTAGATAATTTGTAGGTTGGCAATGTTCAAACCAGCACAAAAATAAATCTATATCCTTTGATAACTTCAAGACTCAGCCAAAAAGAAGTAGATATAAATCCCATAACTTAATTTCAAAGGTCTTGTAATGGTGAATGTTAGAGTAAGCACCTACTAAAATTTATTAAAATTGTCATTATAATCCGTAGAAGTTATTAAAAATTATGTATAAAAATAACAAGAATTATTCTTTTCATATTAAAAGAAAAGAAAGCAAATAAGAAGCATAAGCGAGTAGGTTCTTTGTCAAACACTCATCTTTATGACTGTATGAAAACTTGTCTTTTATTCTCCCAATGACAACAGGTGGTGAACGATAATCATTATGGTAGCCAAAGGCTTTGAAGAATGGGAATGATGTATTTATTTACACATTTGAAGCACATATTTTCCTGGGCCTCACTGACTGACTATACGACTGTTCATCCAATTCCTTTAGCTGATAAGGCTTTGCTTTGGGATCTTTTTGCCAACCGTTATATTTTTTTCTTATATTTATAGCAACATATTGAAATCTGTTCCATTTAGATGAATGGTTCCTATTTCATCATGAAATAAATGTATGTTTGTACCATAAAAGGGAATGAAGAATTACAATGATTTATTTTCAATTCATAGAAAGTCTTTCCTTCCTCCTCTCCATCTTATTTTTTCTTTACAGAGTTTCAAAACTTCTATAAGAATACCTTTTATACTCACAAATTTTAGTACTGTGTATTACAACAATTTTTTGGAATCCCTCAAGTGCTACATGGAAAGTCCACAGAACGCCCAAGACAAATATATATATTACTTGCTTTGTTCTGTAGGTAAGGCCCTTCTGTCGGGTGGAAAGGCTGATTTTTAATTACACTTAAGCTGTGGTAATAATTGTGATGCATAAGGATATTACTCAACCTGCTATGACATTCCATTATCATCATGTCTTTGTTCCACTTGTAGAGATATGTTTTTAAAAATCTTTATATTAATTGTAATAATTTGAGAATTCATGAGTTCACATTTGTAAAACTATTTTCAGAGACAATATTTTTTGCTCTCCCTAAACTCTGTCACAGTAGAAATCAGCTGGTGCATGTCCCCCCCCCATTCCTGACTTTCACTTTCAGAGAAGGGAATGAGGACATAGTGTATTGGCACCCTGAGTTCTTGGCATGTTCTTAATCTGAAAATTTCCAAAAATATATCATTGGCATGTAACATACTCTTCAGGTGTAATCAATATGAGCTCAGCTAATTGCACTGATTTTTATATTTCAAACAATAATTAGAGAGAATTTGCAGTGATCTACTTAGCATGAAATCATATGTTCTGGCTCCACCTTGGGCAAGAGGCAAGACGCTGAACATTTCTGCAATTATTCCTTCATTTATAAAATAAGCATAATAACAACATCTAACTCACAGAAGGGCTGAGAAGATTAAGTGGGGTGATAAATGTCATATGAATATAACACTGCCTAGCACTAAGTACTCAATCAACATTAGCCATTATAATAGATCTAGAAAGAAAGAAAGAAGCTGAAAACAGAAATTATGAATGTCTTTTGACTCCATGATCTCCTACACTTTGTTGTTTCTACTCTCTTCCATTTGTGTATTTTACTAAAAATAGCTTTCACTCTATTCTCTAAAGAAGAGAGTATTCAAACCATTCTTAAATAAGTCCCATGCTATGCATCAAACACTCAAATATAGAAATGAGGCATTCTAGCAACAGGAAAGATTCCAAAAAAAAAAAAAAACTAAAAGTTTTAAACTAGGCACAAAAGGTTGATGTTGCATTTTATAAAAATTATTTTGCTTACTGGATTTATTTATTTATTTAACCAAACATCTGAAGTACTTAAAGCAAAAAATAATAGGCCAGTCGTTCTGTATTCGTCCTCTTTAAAACTCCCTGTCTTAGATTTTCTTCTGATTTTTCTCGTTTTTTCTTCTTCTCCCTTCCTGAATATTTATTGTTACTGAATATTTATTGTTTTTATTATTTATTTATTTATTTGTTATTTTATTATTTTATACAGGCAGGGTCTTGTTAGTTGCCCTAGCTGGTCTCGAGCCCCTGGGCTCAAGCAATCTTTCTGCCTCGGCCTCCCAGAATGTTAGGATTACAGGCGTGAGCCACCATGCCTGGCCAGGAAGTGTTTCTTGATCTTAAGTCTTTCAATCTAACTTCTTTCCACTGGTTTACAAACTATTTAGTAGAAAAATCTCATCTTTTCTGAGCTTCCCTGAGAAAACTAAATACAGATGAATTAGTGAAACAAATATGTATATACAGTGAATAGAGAAATAGTAGCTAAGAGAAGTATAAAGTAGTACAAGGTAATCTCGTCTCAATTTAGATAGGAGTATAAAATATGTTTATGTGTGATATGGTTTGGCTGTGTACCACCCAAATATCGTCTTGAATTGTGGTTCCCATAATCCCCATGTGTCATGGGAGGGACCTGGTGGGCAGTAATTGAATCATGGGAGTGGTTACCCCTATGCTTTTCTTTTTCTTTCTTTCTTTATTTTTTTTTTTTTTGAGATGGAGTCTTGCACTAGTGCCTGACCAGGCTGCAGTGCAGTGGCATGATCTCGGCTCACTGCAACCTCTGCCTCCAGGGTTCAAGTGATTCTCCTGCCTCAGCCTCCCAAGTAGCTGAGATTACAGGCACTTGCCACGACATCCAGCATTTTTGTGTGTGCGTTTTTAGTGGAGATGGGGTTTCACTATGTTTGCCAGACTGGTCTCAAACTCATGACCTCGTGATCCGCCTGCTTCGGCCTCCCAAAGTGCTGGGATTACAGGCATGAGCCACCGCACCTGGCCTGTACTGTTCTTATGAGGGTGAGTGGCTTCTCATGAGATACTATGATTTTATAACGGGTTTTTCCCCTTTTGCTGAGCACTTTTCCTTTCAGCTGCCCTGTGAAGACACCTTTCTTCCCTTTCACCTTCCACCATGATTGTAAGTTTCCTGGGGCCCTCCCAGCCATGCAAAACTGTGAGTCAATTAAACCTCTTTTCTTTATAAATTACCAACTCTCAGGTATTTCTTCATAGCAGTGTGAAAACGGACTAATACATTGTGCAAAGGTAACAACCCACTGTAGGACAAATGATAACTGGATGCTATGAAAATTATTATAGGTTGTGGCCTTGAGAGAAGGGATAATTATTTTCAGCTTTGGTGAATATTTTGTAAATATTTGATATTTCTTGTAACTGTTTCATATATATTGATTGTTTTTGCTGCAAAATATCAGAACTGCCAACTACCAAATATTGTAGGTAGCTTTAAAAACTACAGATGAGATTTTTACCACCTAATAAAACCTATCTCTGCTTGTAAAACTGTGCCATGTGATTTTGGGTGTGATATAATATATGAAACATGGATCTGTTTTACTATTTTAGGTACTATTTCTTTAGATTTGACAGTATTCTGCTGTAAGAGAAGAGAAAAAGAGCAGAGAAGCTAGAAAATTATCCAATAGTAAAAATCATGTTCTTCCCAAAGATTTTCATAGGATATTTCTTCCTTTAATTTTGATTTAATTTCTATTTAAATTTTATACAATCTCCTGATTGATATTCTTCATATTATAATATTACTGATGAGGTTAATGCTATCAGAATTTATAATTTGTATAATATTATTTCATGAAATGCCAGCCCTAGTGAAATACATCTTTTTGTTCTTACCTATTATTTATGCTCCTTCCAAATATTTTTATTCTGAACAAAACTGATGTTAAACACGCTTACTTGATTTTACTTTCTAAATAAGATTCCATTACACTATGTTGAGGAAATTTCTAATTTACAAGAGTATAAATTATTCTTCCAGGTATTTCAGGAAATAAATTGACTATAATTGATTTTTATAAACAGATATTCATTTAAAAAACACATTATCTTTTAAAAAGTTTATCTCAAAAATTATGAGATGATTACTAAAAGGTAATTATTCAGAGCTTTCTCTTTTTTTTTTTTGAAACGGAATCTTGCTCTGTCTCCCAGGCTTGAGTGCAGTGGCGCAATCTCAGCTCACAGCGACCTGTAATCCCAGCTACCTGGGAGGCAGAGAGGGAGAATGGCTTAAGTCCAGGAGTTTGAGTCCAGTCTGAGCAACATAGTGAGGGTCTGTCTCTAAAATAGTAATAATAATTATTAATAATAATAATAAATAACCTAAAGATCCTGCTGAATGACCTGTTTCTGATTTCTCTGTTTATTTATTTAATTAATTTTTTTCTTTTTTTTTTTTTTTTTGAGACAGAGTCTCACCCTGTCACCCAGACTGAAGTGCAGTGGCACCATCTCAGCTCACCACAACCTCTGCCTCCTGGGTTCAAGCGATTCTCCTGCCTCAGCCTCCCAAGTAGCTGGGATTACAGGTGCCCACCAGCACGCCCAGCTAATTTTTTGTATTTTTAGTAGAGATGAGGTTTCACTATGTTTGCCAGGCTGGTCTCAAACTCCTAACCTCATGATCTACCTGCCTTGGCCTTGCAAAGTGCTAGGATTACAGGTGTGAGCCACTGCCCCTGGCCTCAGTTCTTTCCATAAATGATTCAGTTCTTTATAAATTCTACAAACAAAGCTAATAAGCATTTCTTGTCTGGAGTCTCTACCTTAAATTTTATAAATCTACATTATTGTACTAATCATAATATATTCATATTATGACACTAATATTATAATGTATTAGTTTTATAATGCTAATATTATAATGGTCAATATATGTATACTTTATTATAAAATGTATAAAATAAAAATTTATCTCTCTCACTTCTCCCAAATCATTTTTTATAAAAGCCTTTCTTTGCCCCTAAGCTCACAATTTTTTTTAAAGAAACTGGTCTTTGAAATTGAAGGAATAATTCAGTTTAAACCCTTGAGTAATCTAGACATGAAAATGCAATAATGAGAAACAGAAACATAGAGTCTTGTTAAAACCAAAGCAGGATCCCAAAACCACTGAGTAGTTTTCAAGAATGGGTACTGTAAATAAGAATAGCTTGTAGCAGCCTGCAAAGAAAAAGAACAGCTTATTACAGTTGGCTAGAATATTTAAAGCAATTGCTGGGGGGAAAAAAAAGCAAATTGGGCTGGACAGAAAGCAAGTAGACTCAGACTTGCCAGTAGAAATTTTATAGGGCTAGTTTTGACAGGAGACTTGGACTAAATATAATAGTAAGATAATTACATTGACAGGAACAATGGAAAAAAACAGGAGTCATGAAATTGTCGAGTGTCAATCTAAAATTCAAAGCGTTCCCTACAATTCATTGAGTGCTTTGAATTTCCTTTACAATGGCAACACTCATATCTTTGGCATCAGTATTTTTAAATGGTACCCAAGAGATATTCAACACATAAAATTTTGATTTGTTAGAAATGTTGACACTGAATAACTCAAAGTACAAATGCCTTATTTTGGTATATTAAAATTTCTCCAAATATTTGAAAATTTTAAAATATTCTTGTTTTATTTAATGTAAGAATAGTATAAATTCTTTATTATATTTAATATAAATTGAACATATTTTTGTTGTCCATTTGCTATTTACCTTTTTTTTTTCAACTCGGTTGAGTGGTCATGGAGAATCCTGACATTCTACCAAAAATTAATATCCTTTTAAATTAAATGGAAAAATAACTAAATTTGATGAAAACGTTGTTTTTCTTTTTTCACTTTTATATCTTTTTTTCACTTTTATATCATTTGTTCATACATAGCTACTTTTTATGTGACAGATAAAATGAAGGGATCTTTTATGCAAATGTTTTGTTTCCGCAGATTTGCTTTATTTGCGTTTTATCTTCTCTGGCACATTTTCCTCTCACTTTCCAAATGTAGTCCATGCAAAGCACCACAAATGATGTAGTTGATATTTTCACTGGCATAAAAAGGTATTGCCTTCATGTGGGTAACCAGGGATTGAACATAAAACTACAAAAATGAGCCTCAGAATGTGCAAGAAAAATGCTCTCAGTAGAAATCAATAAGAATGGAGCGAGAAAAAAAAAGTTACAAAGGAATGTTTACTTTTATGTTTGCAGCATGACAAATCAACATTGCTTGGAAGTTTTCATAAGTGAACTGAATTGGAATCTTTTTTATTTCTCTTGAGCTAAGCTCTACTTTATGGTAGGAACAGATGGAAGACAGCTTTTAAAAGACTGTCTCCTCCTTTGGTGATATCATAAATTTGTTGTTGATTGTGGCTGTAATTACTGTTGCTGTTTTTATCAGACTTTGTCTATGTTCTGTGTTTGTTGACTCTGTCCCTCCATTACTTTTTTTCCTTCCAGTAATTATTCTTTTTAATAATGTTACTGTTTTAAGAATCTAACCTTAACTCATTTTGAACTAATAGAGAGATATTCTACAGTTTTTCCTCTTTCACTTTTACAATAATTATAATTATTTGTGTGATTACTGTTTAGTTTATTTATATTCCACTAGACTCTAGGCTAAGCAAAGGAAAAGATGTTGTCTGTCATCTTCCCTGCAGAGTTCACTTTTTTCTGGCACAGAGTAGGCATCTGAAAATACCTGTTCAAACAACACAAATATTCACCGAATCTGGGATGTTAATTTGATTTTAGATTTTTTTTTTTTTTTTTTGTAAATTTAAAAAAATGTAACTGGACAAAAAATAAAGAACATTTTTTAAATGACAGTCACAGGTTGGGCTTTCCAGGAAGCAGACCCTGAAACAAAATGCAATGTTCAGATGAATATTAAGGAATAGCCATGACATCAAAACCTATGCAAAGAAAGGGAGGAAGCATGGTTGGAAAGAGAGATAAGGTTGCACTACAGAACAGGCCTGAGGGCTTCAGCCAAATTCATGGAGAGCTCTGGAAGTAAGGGATCCCACAGAATGGTCTTACACTGAGAGCAAATAACTAGATCTTTGAATAACCCTTACCTGAAACAGGCATTAGATATAGGCTTCCCCTAGAAGGGCATGACTTAGGCAAGACAGATCTCTGCAGTTGTGGAAATCCCTGAGGAACTCAGAGATGAAGGCTGTCTATTGAGAGCCCTCCCAACAGATGGTGCCATAAGTGCTTACCTGGGGATGTGTATGGGGGATGCATTTGGATCTACCATAGTTCATCCCTTGTATCGCAATCAGATTCATTTTTTCACAGATGTTTGGTGGACAGCTTTTCCTGTAGTTCATGTGTTCAGTCTGGGGAAAACCTAGAATGGAAAGATAAATGGGACAAATTATGGCCTTCCTTCCTACAAGTGATTTTGATACAACTAATACTTATTATCTCTCTTCTCCTTTATTCATTCTAGAGTCCTTTCATCCTCAGGTAATAGTTCTATTGGTTTTAGTGGCATGGATGATCTGTGTGCCAAACATATTCCTGCCTGCCCCATTGTGTAACAGTGCTACAACATTCTTATGATGATAAAAGTCAATTACCACTGCCAAAATGGTTATTCCTTAACTTACATTTGATCCTTCAGCAGGAGAAACCCAAAGCTTCCAGGCAATAGCCAAGGTGTAAAATTCAATGGGACTTTTTTGTGTTCCCTGGTAGAAGTGTTCCCCCACAGGGAACTAGGAACTTTAATCATGCTGAACATAGAATTGTGGAGACAGGGAGAAAATGGTCTAGAGGTAAGGCACTGGAATGATGGCAATAGGCTACTCCTATTTCCAACCCTTAATTCCCAAATCTGTATATTTTACTTATGAGAAAATAACCACATCAATATCTTTGATTTAGGTATATATTATGTCTTAGAAGACAGTGTCTCATTATTGTAAGGTATTTCCAACAAACTGGTACTCCATCTATGCCTTTGTAGTTTTCATAAGACTATAGCTTCTTGATGTGATAGTGGATATAATATTGTTTTTGATTTACTCACTTGGTTATGTGTGTATGTGTCAGGAGTAATTTCAGAAACTTCAACTTCTCTTTACTCACAAGTCATAAATTAATATGGGGCTCATACTAACTACCAAGTATGCATATTTTGATTATAAATTCTGGAGCTACAGTGACAACTACTGACTGGCTCTGTGGGCATAGCAAACTCACTATGATCTGGACCTTAGCCAGGACTCCATTTATTGCTTAGCGTCCTAAACTAACGGAGGGAACACAATGAAGCTCTTCATTTCCATGTACCTTTGTCAACTGTGTACCATAGTCAACTGTGTATCATCCTCAGCTCTGGGTTCAACAGTCCTTTAACTGTTTGGATATTTCCCCTTCCCCAATGTTCAGTCATCTAAGTAAATGGCCATGTTTTGGCAAAGGACTCCAGGTACTATGACCATGTACAAATGGCAGGGTGTTATAGGGTCCTCCCTTTTGGGGACCTGGACTCTGATGAAATCAATATGTTCCAAGTTCAAAAATTGGCTAATATCCAGACATAAGACAAGAGATCCTGACTATTTTATTGAGGCAACAGCCATTGGTCTCCTGATCATCCAGTCATGATCTATTTATTAGTATATGTTGAGAAGGGTGCTTATTGGCTGTCAATCTAATTTACCCACAGGGATCCTGTATTCTATCAACCATCCTCATAAATGTATTTTCATAAATACCTGTAGGTCAGTCTCCCCTGGCTGCCACACTAACTTTGCTTCTGTATATCTTCTAGCTTCTGACAATTAAGTGTTACCA
The DNA here is from genome assembly GCF_028885625.2 of Pongo pygmaeus. Taxonomy (NCBI): domain Eukaryota; kingdom Metazoa; phylum Chordata; class Mammalia; order Primates; family Hominidae; genus Pongo; species Pongo pygmaeus. Next base: position 141,431,099 of record NC_072378.2, on the reverse strand, counting down.
CCTTGCCTTTCTTATTTTATGAGCCTATTATCCCCATTGTAAACTACAAGGCTAGGTCTGTAACAGTCTCTCTTACTATCAACATCAACCTACTGAAGGAATTCACCTTAGGAATGATGAAATTCTAGGGGTAGTGCTTCTTCTCACCAGTGTATTTTATGTGATCTCATTATATGATGTACCACTAGGCCTTCACATAGAACATCTGATGGTTCCAGCCTTACAGTATATACCTCTTGCATAATAACTCTTCTGAGTCTTTTAATCCCTTCTTTCATCAACTAACATGACATTGGAAGCAATATGCCTTCATTGAGCATAAATCATCATTTTTACATATTTATCAGACCTACTAATAATAAGTTTACTTTTTTTCTGGGGGTGAGTTGTTTTTAGGTGATGAATCCTGAATCTCAAAAGAATGAATCTGAATCAGTAAACATGCCCTTTCCAAATTCATGTTGTTGTCTCTCTTTTTCAAATCCTTTTAGAAGGCAGTCGCATATATTTTCCCTCAACTACTGCTGGGGCGTGCTTTTATGTCAAGCAGCTCCTTAGTGGTATATTCCCTTTCCTTTCTTCTCAGGCCCTGAATATCTCCAGCTGAGTTTTGCTACAATTTAACCCTAAGTATAGATTTAGCAACCAAGAGAGAAAGTGGAGACAGATTCGGAGAGATTCATATGTAGATGCATACATAGAGGTCCCCAGGTGTTTTCAAGCAAGGGAAATATATTACATGCTGAATGTCAACTGCCTCTGACTCATCTCGGAATTTCATTATTTTTTCTAGATCTCCAGTTTAGTTTAGCAATATTGGCAAGAGCCAACAAGTTCCATTGTTCTTATAATTTCTATTTTCTCTATGTTTTTCAAATATGCGAATTATCTAGTGAGATAGCTATTTTCCACCATTATATAATCCTAATTAACCATTAAAATTTGAACAATTGTAGAAATACTTTATGCCAAGGGTAACTGTTCTTGACCTACCACCATAATGAGTTCCTCATTGCCAGCCAAGGTCCTGCTGATCCAGCTCCAAGACAACATCTTTTCACCTGCTTTCCGGGGATACTCCAATCAAAAACTTTCACTGTTTGGAAAACCCAGGAAACAGTCTGGAAGCCAAATTTAGTGTGCAGGATATTTTTGAGGGAGGCCATTAAGATCAACACCTTTGCTATGAAAGAAGAAGAAGCGGGATTGAGAAGAGAGAGAAGTTAGTTTGTAATGTTGTCTGAAAGCCTCTGTCAACTCCATGAGAAGAACAGAACCTAAAGTGGCCTTCAGGGTTGTCCCGGGTCAAACCAAGTAACTGGGCCTCCAAACCTACACCTGAATTGGTCACCAGAAGTGAGCTTCCTCAGAAGGCCATGGATGTGGGCAAGGAAGCTTTACGAAGCTGAGACAATTCTTCAAGGTGCTAATAGCCAAAGCCTGACAGCACTCCCAGCAGCTGGGGCAGCAGGTCCTTCTTTACAGATTATCTGGTTAGCAGATCCCTGCATCTACCAAAATGACTGAAATTTTATCCCCAGGTATAGAAGTGTAATATCCACCAGTCTCGGTGTTACTACATTCTATGTTTTCTTAAATTTTAAAATATTCTGTTTAATAACATGGTTTTACTTTCATTTTAACAAAATTAACAAACTAAGCAAAAATATATAAAGTGAATTCAGCCTCTAAAGACAAATGGCCATTATTACAGTTATGAAAATATAGCTTTGAGAACAAAGTTAATACTCAAAGAGGTTTTGAGTTCTGACAGCAACTTTTATAGTTGTATCTTGTCAGTTTCTTAAGTTTGGTGAAACTCATTTGCTTAGATATAAAATGGAAGTAATTTTACTTAAAGCACAGGATTTTAAACACTGTATAAGAAACTTGCTTTCAACCTAGATCTGAGCACATGCTTTATTCTTTTCATACACACCCCAATGACATACAAGAATATCAAATGTAATGACTACTAAATCATCATTTCTGCCAGGTCTCCTAAGGATCTCTACTCATTTTGCTCTAATCACTACCTAGAACTTCTAGATATGTCACCTGAAAGGAAATGCTCCCTTTCCACAGATGCCATCAGAAGAAGATGGGTCAGGTTACTCATCTCAATTATTTAAATTTAATAAAGACCAGAACACAAGACGATACTAGCATATATGATATTCTTTACTGTATACTGTGGGACTAAAACAGGATGTTATGGTCTGAAAGTTTGTGTCCCTCAAAATTCATATGTTGAAATCCTAACACTCAAGGTTACAGTAGGAGGGCATGAGGCCTTTGGGAGCTAATTAGGTCATGAGGGCGGAGCCCTCATGAATGAGATTAGTGACCTTCTCAAAGAGACCTCAATGAGCCTTCTTACTCTTTTTCTGTCTTGTGAAGATATAACAAGATAGCAGTCTGGAATCTGGAAGACAGCCTTTACCAGAACTTAACCATACTGACACCTTGATTTCTGACATCTAGCCTTCAGAACTGTGAGAAATAAATTTTTGTTTTTTATAAGCCACCCAGTCTACGGTATTTTGTTATAGCAGCCTAAACTGACTAAAACACATGGAGACAAACTTAAATACACATGTAAAATGTCACATTTTCTAGATCAAAAGGAGATATCTTTATAAAGTCCAACTTTTTACAATGAGTTCAATTTATGTAAATATTCTCAATCTGAATCTGGTTCCTCCACTCTGAATTCCTTCTCCACCAAAGTACCTCAAATGACTAATTTAACTCCTCTCATCTTTCAGTCTCCACCACCTATTAGAAACCCAACTCTATGCATAGGGTTTGAACTAGCCCTATCTGCTTCCCCCTGCATTATGTTTTCCCAAACCTAAGTAATTTAGTCTAGAGCTACAATGCCCTAGATGATCTTGATCATCTAACTAATCATTGATCTTGATTAGCTATGGTGATTGTATTATTAAATCTCACTAAATTTCAAAAGTTTAGATGGAAGGATAAGATTTTGGTACCAAAGTCATGTAATGTCATATTAGGTTTTCTTCACTTTCCCCACAATAATCTGAATCTCAATCAAGCCTGTACATTTTCCCATTGTGAATACTCCCTCTATTAGTAATAGTTGGCCAAGATGATTGTTGTTCAAAATATGACTTTATTTTCAGAGACGTGCCAAAATTGAAGGATAAAATATTTTTAAATTTCCTTCTAATTTGGCAAAATCCTTTATCCAATAACAAAGTTAATATTGCTTATAATGATACAGAGCAGAGTTTGTAACTTTTCTTCACACTTATTCCAACTTGAATTTCTTGTGTTTTTTCTTTTTTTTTAGATTAAGAAAATTTCCCAATACTGTCGAGCAGGTATTAAAATGTTTTAAATTTGAGAATTTTATTAGTTTGTTTATTTATTTTTGCCCAGGACCTAACTCTTCTAAGGAGAAGAGATACTGTTTTGCAATTTACAGTTTCTTGCTTTCTTGTGAAAAGAAACCTAAAATAGATAAAGAGGGCATGTTTTGAGGGGAGAAAGGGTATGACTTTTGTAAGTACAGTAGTTACAGTTCTTACAAATAAAGTGTTGAAGAGAAAAAAGCTGGCTAAGCTGTAATAGCCAAATTATACCAACATACTCAGAGGGGTCTGTTGGTTGAAATATTACTATAAATTGTATAAACATTGCCTATGAGATTATTCCTTCCTGGAGTACGCATTATAAAGGTCATTCATAGTTGGATGTCCTAGAAAGCAACTTTTAGTAAGAAATATGAAAGATATAATGTAGAATCTAAGTAAGGCTTGAATCTCCTACTATTCAGTTCTACAATGGATGCGGGCATTTCAAATGGTACATCTCGATGTGCTAAATAAAGCCAGACTTTGACCACAGAGCATGGATAAATCAACACCTCCATGAACCAAATCATATGAACCAAAATCATATCTTCAGTCACGTTTCTGACTATAAACCACAACCCTCCAATATTTATAAAATAGATATATACTTATAAAAATAATCTGTTGTTATAGTGATTATTTTTACTATTCTCTGTATATTATTAACTTAGGAAAAGCAGTTTGAATTAGATTAGTCACCATCTAAATAATTATTTAGCTAAAAATAAGAATTTTTGATATGAGATTGAAAATTTTGTAGTTTGGAATAAACTTTATTAAACTACTTGTCAAGTAGTACAACTAGAAGAGAAAACTTTCTAGAATAACCTGGCTAACCCACATTCTATTGTGTTTCTTTATTAACTCTCAAATTGAATTTATATGAAATCACTCAGGAGATGGAGGGGAATGTCTGATATTCCTCAGGAAGAAAGTTCCAGTCAGTAAATTATCTGTACTACTCCTTTATTTTTTTTTCCTACTCAAGAACCACTTCCAAAGGAGATGGAGAAATTGAAACAGCATCTTCCCTATTACTTCATCCACATGGTTGGAAAAATATAATTGTTAGAAAACAGAGCTTCTCTATTGCCTGTCCAGTAAAAGTCTTTTTGATCTTAGAACAGATGAATAGTTTTGTTGGGTTTTTAAAAATTATATGATTTTGACCATTTCTCTTTTTTTTTTAGGTGGAGGGAGAAAATTTGTGCTGACCCACATGTACACTATTAAATACAGTTTAAAAATATTGTTCAATATAGAAATAAAATTGTTAAAATCCCACACTATTTTAATGAAAAATATTTTTTATTCTGTTATTTTTAACAAAGTAATAATATTTTCTTTTCTGGAGGCCTTTCAAAACTAAAGGAATCCTTACCTGTCTACACTGTTTTGGTCTTTAAACAGAAAGATAAAATGAATAATGTCTTTTTTCCATCTTGATCTTTGACTCTGTAAAAACAAAATTATTTGTGTTGATTCATTCTTTTATGTATTAAACATACAAATTATTTGGAGTTAGGAGAGATTTCACTGAATGAATGTGTAAACAGATTGTTTCTTATGGAAAATAGTCATGGCTTAGGAAGAAGATATATTTAAAAAGAAGCAATCATATTAAAAAAACTAGTTGCTTAAATACAGTCATGCATCACTTAATGACAGGGATACATACTAATAAATGCATCCTTAGGTGATTTATTCAATGTATAAACATCAATGAGTATAATGACAAAACCTAGGTGGTATAGCCTACCATCTAGCCTACTACATACCTAGGCTATTTGGTAGCCTAGGCTATTGCTCCCTGGCTGTAAGCCTGCATAGCATTTTATTGTGCTGAAGACTGTAGGCAACTGTAACACAATGTTAAGTATGCATGTATCTAAACATATAATCTTATTGGACCATGGTCATATATGCAGTTAATCATTGACCAAAACTTTATTATGAGTCACATGACTATATGATTTTTAAACAGAAAACGAAGAAAAGGAAAATAAAATCCTTTTAGCTTCAAGGAAACCTCTTAGTATTTTACATAGTATTTGAAAATCATCAGAGAGTTAGAGATGGTACCTTAATTTCAAAATATGATGGAGAGTATCAAGCTGTCCCCCTCTGGACATATGAAGGAGGTTATGCAGTCTTCAGGGAAGTTATGAATCAACTCAGAGAAAAATTGATAAATTCTGTAAAGCAGGAAGCAATATGCTTCACTCTAGGAAGTATCAGCTGCTATTGGTATCCAGTTTCTGGAATGAGCCTTACCCTCTAAGAATTTAATATATGTTAACTCAGATCTCAGTAATTTACAAGCAACCATGAGTGAATGGACACAATTACTCTTTCAGCACAAAATAACAACTTCTTCCCAAATGTATCTATGGATTCAATATAATCTCTGTCTCACTTTAGCAGGCATAGAGTAGCCAAAACAATCTTGAAAATGAAGAACAAAGTTCTCTGGCTGACTTCTACATCTTAATTTCAAAACTTACTATAAATCTATAGCAATCAAGATAGCTTGGTACACATGACAAGTGAGATATAGATCAATGAAACAAGATTGAGAATCCTGATATAAACCTTTACATTTATAGTCCATTGATTTTCAACAGAGATGTCAAGACAACTTATTGGGGAAAAAATAGTATGTTCATAAAATGGTAGCAAAGCAACTGGAAAATCACCTGCAAAAGGGAGAATTTCAACCCCTAACTTACACCATATAGAAAAGTTAATTCAAAATGGATTATAGACCTACACATAAAACTATGAAAGTTTTAGAATAAAACCAGAGAAAATCTTTGTGACTTCCAGTTAGGAAAATATTTCTTAGTTGCAGTACCAAAAGCCTAATCCATAAGAGGAAAAGCTGATAAATTGGACTTCACCAAAATTAAAAATACTTGCACATCAAAGGACATCAATAGGAAAATGAAATTATAGGCCATAGAATGATAGCAAATATTGACAAAACATATTATAAAGGACTTGTCCCCAGAATACATAAAATATTCTTCCTAATCAATAATCTGAAGGCAAATAACCCAATTAAAAATAGAAAAAGATTTCAATAGTTATTTCATGAAAGATATATAAAGGGCTAATACATTAAAAGATGCTCAAGTCATAGTAATTAAGGTAATGCAAATTTAAACCACAGTAAGGGCTGGGTGTGGTTGCTAATGCCTGTAATCTCAGCACTTTGGGAGGCTGAGGAGGGCAGATCACTTGAGCCCCAGAGTTTAAGACCAGCCTAGACAACATGGTGTGTCTCTACAAAGAAAAAAAAAAACAACTTCAAAAATTAGCCGGGTTGGTGGTGCATACTTGTAGTCCCAGCTACTCCAGAGGATTACTTGAGCCAGGGAGATCAAGGCTTCAGTAAGCTGAACTGCACTTCAGCCTGGGCGACAGAGCAAGACCTTGTCTCTAAAAAACCAAAAAAGAACAAAAAAGAAACAAACAAAAACCACAGTAAGATTCTACTTCATATCTAGTAGAAAGACTATAATAAGAAAGACGATTTCAGTGTTAGAGAGGACGTGGAGAAACTAGAACTCTTAATACTAGTAGTAATGTAAAATGTTACAGATAATTTGGTACACAATTTGGCAATTTCTTAAGCATAAATTTAACATACAACCTGTAATTCCACTCTGATGTTACAGAAGAAAAATGAAAACATATCCACCCAAAGACTTCTACACAAATGTCTATGGTAGCATTATGCATAATAATTAAAGGTAGAAACATTTTAAATAGCCATCAATTGATGAATGGATAAGCAAATGGATAAACAATAAAATACAATTCTGAAGTGTACTACTGATACATGCTACGGCATAGAAAAATCTCAAAAACTTGTTAAGTAAAATACATTAGATAAAAAGGACACGTTGTATGATTCCACTTATGTAAAACTTTCAGAAAAGGCAAAGTTACAGACACAGGAAGTAGATTAATGATTTATTGGGCTGGGGTTGGGAACAGGGAGTAACTACAAATAACAATAGTGATCTTTCGGGGTACCCTTAATTTTCTTCTACAAAGTTAACTCACACACATCTTTACATCATTTTTTTGGATTGCTGAGTCTAAAATTTTAGTCACCTTTGCTTCTCTCCTCTGTGCCCCATTTATGATGAGTAAACAACTTTGGTTCTACCTTCAGCATAGAATCTACTCAATTTTAATTGGTGTGAGCCACCACCTTCTCTTGTGAATTTCTGCAATACCCCTTAACTAGCCTTGCTAATTTGACCCTTGCACCTCTTGCTAGTTATCTCAATACAGCAGCCAGAGTAATGCTTTGAAAATATAAGACAGATGATCTTGGAATAAAAGCTAAACCCTTTCATGATCTGCCCCCATGCTGCCACTCTGACTGATCTCTCACTGCTCTAAATGACTCTACTCCAGCCACTTGACCTCCTTGTTGTGTCTCAAATATTATCAAGTCACTCTCTGTACCTAAGAATCTTACACTGCCAACTTCCTCTGGTGGAAGAAAGCCCTTTTCCCACATAAATATCTGTATCGCAGCTGGGTACAGTGGCTCATGCCTGTAATTCCAGCACTTTGGGAGGCCAAGGTGGGCAGTTCACCTGAGGTCAGGAGTTGGAGACCTTCCTGGCCAACATGGTGAAACCTCATCTCTACTAAAAATACAAAAATTAGCCTGGAGTGGTAGTACGTGCCTGTAGTCCCAGCTACTGGGGAGTCTGAGGTGGGAGAATTGCTTGAACTTGGAAAGCAGAAGTTGCAGTGAGCTGAGGTTACATCACCGCATGCCAGCCTGGGTGACAGAGCAAGACTCCATCTCAAAAAACAAATAAACAAACAAAAAATCTGTATTGCTAACATCTGTATCACTTTACTTCCCTCACCTGTCTCTTCAAATTTCCCCTTATCGGTGAGGTCTGTATAGTGTCAGAATCACCTCCTCAAGCCCTGTTCCCCTCATCCTGCTCTTCTTTTTCTGATTTCAATAGTAATTACCACTTTCTAACATGCTGTTTCAGAGAATTAATTGAAATTCAAAGAATCACAAAATCAATTTTCTTTTTTATTTTGTTGAGCAAATTATTTTTCCAGTCTCTGTGCAACTAGGTGGGGTTATGGGGACATTTCTCACACAAGAAATATGAGCAGAATTGATGTGTGTGGTATGGACTCACAGTGGGTATATCTTCTCCACCCATTCTCTCTTTACCACATTGCTTATATGACACCAAGCAAGTTTGAAGCTGTATTTTGAAAATAGGTGGACCACAACATGACAGGATAAAGCAGAACACCCTCCCTCCCCCAAAGCTTTGTATTATATTTAATATGAACAAGAGAATTCATATTTTGAATTTTGCCGCACTAGCTGGCTTCTCCCCTGATCCCTCCTGCACACAACACTCAGGACATCTGGTTTATAGACTGGTAGAGAACTTTGTCTAAGCTTAGAGACCCTATGCCAGCTGAAGAGTAGCTCTTCTCAGAAGTCTGAGCTTCAGCTCTGAAGGTCTCTTCTCCGTGCATTTATGTTTCATTCATTTCCATCCCTTTCACTTGTTCACTTAATGCTTTATGTCCAGTTAGCAACACTTACATTAAATTATATCTGTAAAATAATTGATGTGGTTTCTGTTTCCTGATTGAATCATGAGAGATACACCAAGCTAAGAATATAGATCATTTCTGGGATGTGTGGTTGGGGTGGAGTGCCGTTAGAAACACAGCCTTTTATACTTAGTAATGAAATGTCCACAATCCAACAACCTCTATTTTTAGCTGGAAGATATTTTGCTTGTTTTTAAATTTCCCCATTCCTCATTTTCTTCATCTGCAAAATGGGTATAAAAGTAGCATTTCTTGCTGGGCACGGTGGCTTGCGCCTGTAATCCCAGCACTTTGGGAGGCCGAGGTGGGCGGATCACGAGGTCACGAGCTCCAGACCATCCTGGCTCACATGGTGAAACCCGTCTGTACTAAAAATACAAAAACTTAGCCGGGTGTGGTGGCGGGCGCCTGTAGTCCCAGCTACTTGGGAGGCTGAGGCAGGAGAATGGCATGAACCTGGGAGGCAGAGCTTGCAGTGAGCCGAGATCACGCCACTGGGCAACAGAGTGAGACGCCCTCTCAAAAAAAAAAGTAACATTTCCTCATAGAGTTTGTGTAATAACTATAACGACTATATACATGTTAAAGTGAATTTTATATGACAAGAATAGAGTGACATATATTACACAATAGGCATAAAGTTACATAATCATCTTTTAGATGGAATTCAAAAATAATTAAATGGTTATTTTTCTTTTAACGCAGTTAATTCATTAAATGTGATTATCTTAAATTGATAACATTAACCAGTCATTTCTAGTAAGTTTTAGAATCTTCTTAAGCAAAAAAAAAAAAAAAAAAAAACCTGGTAATATACAAAAATATAATACTAAATAACCAATTTTGGTTTATTTCATGATTGCAGTTTGGCTTTAATATTATAATACCAACATGTAATTCATCAAATTAAAATAAATTTTTAAAAGTTATATAACGATCTTAAATTGTATCAAAGGGTGATAAAATTCAACAACAATTTGTAAGTAGGCATTTATAATAATCTAATTAGAAAATTAGGAATACTAGAAAACTCTTTAATCTGATAAAATGCATCTGTGGAAACCTATAGCAAATATTATAATGAACTGTGAAACACTGTAAATATATGAGAATATATCTTGGAGTAGGAAAATAATTTTCTTGAAGAATGCAAAAGTCACAATTCTAAGGAAACCCACATTTATTGGAACACATTAAAATCAAGAACTTCTGTTTAACAAAAGAAACCATTAAGACAGTAAAAATGAAAGCTACAAAGTAGGGCTTTAATAGCATATTTAATAAGGATCTTAGAAAGCAAGAACACTGGGAAGGAAAGTTACCTAAGCAATCTCCCCCACTGCTGCCGAAAGAGCACATAAAATACCCTGGGCTCATGGGCAGTGACCTCATTTCACAACTTCTCTGAATTCATATTTTAAAATTCAGCCATAAGCAGGGTCACTATACTGTATTAATATTATCACTGCTTGTTTTTTTTCTTATTTTAAAAATTCTATATACAAAATAAGTGGACTTTTCTGTCATATGGGAAGTCCTGAGAAGCACAGGAAATTTCTCCCAAAAGACAGAAAAAAAAATAGCTATATTTTATTCTGTCAATTATAGGTAAACTAGAAAGTGATTTGAAAGTGAAGTTATGGACAAAAATAACAGGAAAATATAATATTTAAAAAAGGAGTCTAGCACTGTAGCTCATGCCTACAATCCAATGCTTTGGGAGGCCAAGGCAGGGAGATGACTCGAGCCCAGGGGTTCAAGACCAGCCTGGGCAACATACAGAGACCCTGTCCTTACAAAAAAAATACTAAAATTATCCAGGCGTGGTGATACACACCTGTAGTCCCAGCTACTCAGGAGGCTGAGGTGGGAGGCTCACTTGAGCCTGGAACATCAAGGCTGCAGTGAGCTATGATCATGCCACTGGAATCCAGCTTGGGTGACCAAGGGAAACCCGTCTCAAAAAAAAGAGAAAAATATAGATAGGCATGCACATACATATATCACACAACGGACATACAGTTATATAATCACCTTTTAGATATAATTCAAAAATAATTAAATGGTGATATTTTTCTCTTAATGCAATCAATGCATTAATGTGATGGTCTTAAATTGGTAACATTAACCAGTTCATTTCTGTTAAGATTTGGAGTCTTCTTAAGCCAAAAAATTACAACTGCAAGTCAATATAAAATTAAATGCTTAAAATTAAAAGTTATTTAAACAATGTTTGATTGTTTCTACATTTTTGGTAGATTATGAGCAGTATTTTCTGATTGGCGATTGATTTTGCTGACTTACTTTGAATATGTCTATATAAACAAAAATTTCAAAGATAAGTAAAGATAGGTAATTCATTTTTCCGAACTTACTTTGAATGTGTCTATATAAACAAAGGTTTCAAAGATATCTCCTTAACTATAAGTGTACTTTGTAACAGGAAACAGTGACAAAGGGAATGAGATAACAATACAGACATTCACCCTAATCACGAATGGGTTTAAAAAATTTACTCTTAGCTGCTGCCTTCCAGTCAAAGAATTTTTAAGGGTGTCAAGCTCTCATTAAAAGTTATGTTTCTTTCAAAGCCAGGTACAAGTTCCTTTTCTATACTGTGATCGTAAAAAGCAAATAAATGCACACATAAACTACAAACCAAAGTAAATATACAGTTTATTCACACTCATACACACATACAAATACACACACACAATTGTGTTTCTTTTAAAATCCAAAACTTCCTATTCGATATAAGGATAACATCTTTCATCAACCAAATATAATTTTCCTGTTCATGAGGATATCTGCAGTAGGAGAAAAGACTGGGGAAGATAACTTTTCAAAGCAGCAGGTCCTTTGTAGCTGGAAGGCAGTTTGAGCAAAATTGATCTGAGCATAAAACTGTGCTGAGAGCTATCTTAAGGTCCCAGGATTTGTTTCATTGTTGGGTAAGAGTCTTACAAGAAAGAAGAGAGAAAAGAAGATATTTTTTTTCTTGTTTACTGTGCTGATTTTAAGTCATGAGTTTTCCAAGCCAATTTTTAAAATCAGCTTTGCTTAGGTATAATTGACACACAATAATTCATACATTTTTAAAGTCTACTGTTTGGCTTTGACTTATGTATATACATCTGTGAAATCACTTCCATAATGAAGATGATGAATATTTCTAGCTCCTCTCAAAGTTTCCTTGTGCTGCATTGTAATCCATCCTTCCTATTCCTCTCCATGCCCAAGGGATATCCCAGCCTATATGCTATCACTGATCTTTATATTACCACCAAATATATACCAGTTAGGGTTTTACTTACTGAACATATAAATGGAATAATACACCATATTCTGGCTTATTTGAATCAACATAATTAGGCTGAAATTAATCCATGTTAATGTAGATATTCATTTTTCATTACATTTTATTAGTGAATATTATTCCATTTATGAAAAGTCACAATTTGTTCATCCACTTACTTGCAAAGGAAAATTATTTGGTTTTATGTTGACCATTTTTTCATGTGCTTTTTGCTATCTGTTTATCTTTTTTGGTCAAGCGTATGTTTAAATCTTTTGTCCATGTTTTACTGTGTTGTTAGCAATTGTTGAATTTACAGCATTCTTTATATCTTTGGATACGTGTCTTTTGTCAAATATATGCCTTGCAAATATTTCATTTGTCTGTAGTTCATCTTTCTATTCTCTCAACAATGACTTTCAAAAAGCTGAATTCCATTCCTGATAAAGTGTATCCATACTTAATATGTATTCTGGTGTTGTTGGTGGAGTGTTCTGAAAATTTTAACAAATCAAGTTGTTGATAGTGAGAGGTGAAGCCAGCTGGGCTCCTGGGTCGGGTGGGGACTTGGATAACTTTTCTGTCTAGCTAAAGGATTGTAAACACACCAATCAGTGCTCTGTGTCTAGCTAAAGATTTGTAAATGCACCAATCAGTGCTCTGTGTCTAGCTAAAGGTTTGTAAATGCACCAATCAGCGCTCTGTGTCTAGCTAAAGGTTTGTAAACGCACCAATGAGAACTCTGTAAAAATGCACCAATCAGCGCTCTGTGTCTAGCTAAAGGTTTGTAAATGCATGATGGGCCAATCAGCAGGACGTGGGCGGGGCCTAATAAGGGAATAAAAGCTGGCCAGCTGAGCCAGGAGCTGCAACCCACTCGGGTCCCCTTCCACGCTGTGGAAGCTTTGTTCTTTTGCTCTTCACAATAAATCTTGCTGCTGCACACTCTTTGGGTCTGCACTACCTTTATGAACTGTAACACTCACTGTGAAGGTCTGTGGCTTCACTCCTGAGGTCAGCGAGACCACGAACCCACCAGGAGGAACAAACAACTCTAGACATGCCACTTTTAAGAGCTGTAACACTCACTGAGGAGGTCTGCAGCTTCACTCCTGAAGTCAGCGAGACCACGAACCAACTGGAGGAAGAAACTCCAGACACACCTGAACATCTGAAGGAACAAACTTCGGACACACCATCTTTAAGAACGACCTGTAACACTCACTGCAAGGGTCTGCGGCTTCATTCTTGAAGTCAGTGAGACCAAGAACCCACTGGAAGGAACCAATTTTGGACACATTTTGGCGACCCGGATGGGACACAATAGCATTGTTCAAATCATCTATATGCTTACTTATTTTCTGTCTACTTGTTCTTTCAATTATTGAGACCAGGATGATAGCATCTCCAACCAATATTATGGATTTATCTGTTTCTTATTGCAGTTCTACGATTTTTAGCTTTAAGTATATTGGACTTCTCTCATGTGTGTTAAAAATTTAAATTATGCCCTCTAGGCGAATTGACCACTTTTATTATTATAAAATGACCTTATCTCTGATAATTTCTTCATTTCGAAACCTAATTTGTCTAATTTTGATATAGCCACTCTAGCTTCCTTTTGATTACTGCTAACATAAAATATCTTTTCCCATTCTTCCACTTATAAGCTATTTGTCTTTATATTTTAAGTGGATATTTCTAGAAGGGAGTATATAGTTAGGATTTTCTTTGTTACACATTCTGACACTCTCTGCCTTTTAATTTGTGTGCATATGCCACCTATATTTAATGTTATTTTATATAATTGAATTTAAGTCTGTCATTTTGCTATTCGTTTTCAATTTGTTCAATCTGTATTTGTTCTTTTTTCCTTTTTTCTACTTCTTTTCTAATCTTATTATGATTCCATTTTTCTTCTGTTTCTGATCTATTAGTTGTAACACTTCATTGTTTTATATTAATGGTTATATTGAAACAAACTTTAGTTTGTATATTATTGGTCTTTAATTTATCATAGTCTATGTTCCGTGGCAGGCATAATATATCTCACAACAGCATAATTCAATTTTCTCTTCTTGGCCTTTGTGCTGTTGTTTTGCATCTTGCTTCAGAATATGTGATAAGCCCTATATAATGTTGTTTTTATTTCCATCTAAACAGCCAATTTTCTTTTAAATATCTCAAATATTAGGGAAAAAGCTTATATATTTATTCCTGTAGTTACCAATTCTAGTGGTCTTCTTTTCTGTATACAAATTCAGATTTTTTCTGGTACCGTTTTTCTTATGCTTGAAGGTCTTCGTTTAATATTTCTTGTAGTGCAGTTCTGATAGCTATCAATTCTTTAGATTTTCTGTCTGATTAGTGTTTCTTTTACCTTCATTTTGAAAGCTATTATTATTAGGTGATATTAGGTGAGTAATTCTTGTTTTGTTTAATAATGTTTGTTTTTTTCTTTTAGCACCTTGCAGATATTGCATCACTGAAATCTGACTTTTATTCTCTCTGATGACAAATCAGCTGTCATCTTTATCTTTGCTTCTCTGTGTATATAAGGTGTCTTTGCTGTTCTTAAGATTTTTTTCAAGATGACTAGTTTATAATTTGAATGTTATGACTATGATATGACTTTGTGTATTTTTCTTCATGTTTCTTGTGATTAAAATTTATTGAATTTCTTAGATGTGTGAGATTGTAGTTTTTATGAAATTTGGAACATTTTTGTCCATTAATTTTTCAAACATTTATTTATTTCTTCTCTTTCATGGATTCCAAATATGAGTGTACTTGGAGTATATTCCAATTATTACTTGAAGTTGTCCCATAGTTTACTGTTGCTCTGTCAATATTTTAGTCATTTTTTTAATGTGTTTCATTTTGAGTAGATTTTTTTCCCGTCTCTTTAAGTTGACTACTCTTTATTCAGCAATAATTAATGTTTTGGTAATTCTATAAGTGATTTTTTCAATCGCAGAAAATGTAATTTTTATCTCTACATATTTGTATGAGTTCTGGGGATTTTTCCCCTGTAATTACTTTGAGTGGTTCTCTATCCCAACTCAGGTAGTTTCTTCATATGCATGAGCTGGCTCATCAGTACTCAGTGGAATACGAAATTAGAACTCATGATCTCTGAAATGCTCTGCCTATGTAGCACTCTATTTTCTGGTTCTCGGGGAACTCTAACCACCTTGATTTCCCCTTTATCTCAGCTCTGTCTTCTTGTCCCAGGGGACTTCAGAGCACTGTCTGGCGTCCCCCTCGTTGCTCTAGGGTTTGAAAATTTTATCCAGGCAGTAAGCTGGGACAGTCATAGAGCCTATATCTTTTGTCTTATATCTCCCATAGATCATTGTTCTTAGTTGTTTCATAGCCAATGTATTGACAATGGTTGTTTCATATAATTTCTCTGTTTTCTTAGTTTTTTCATGTTGGAAGGTAATTCCAGTCCCTGTTACTTCATGTTGATCTGAAGAGCAGAAGTTCTGAATAGTTCCCTAGTTTCATTCTTTCCCTATTCAAAATGGAATATTATCAGAAGAAGTAGGGATATACTACAGAGAATAAAACAGCATTTCTAAACTTATACTATACTATTTACTATTTATTCTTAATTAATAGGCAGCATTAAGATTACCTTGGACCTATTCAATGTCTCAGAAGGCATACATTGAAGTTTTATTTTATATTAACACTAATCTCTGTTTATGTATGATCAGTCAACAGAGATTGTTGCCTCATAGTATGATTATTTGTTCTCAATTTAAAACATGCTGGCAGGAACTATCATAGCAGTTGATGTCATTAAACTGACTTGACAAGTTGATTCAAGTCAATGTGTTCCTAATGAGCATGAATTATTTTCCAATTTGTGAGCTATGTTCTAGAGCAACCAAATCAAACTTTCTAGAAACATGATGTAGACATTCAAATTAGAAACAGAAAACAAAAGAAAGGTAATATTATCTTTCTAGAATAGTGAATATCAGTCAGGTTTGAAAAGCACTAACGAATACATGTGATCATAGGTATTTCAAACATAAGAAAGAAGATCTATAGGATGCTGTATCTTTTGACAATACTCAAATATGGCTACTGAGGCTCCTATTCTCCAAGTTAATTGTGCTTTTGTCAGTTATGTCTTCTTTTAAAATGTGTAGAATACAATATATAAATATAGAAATGGGAGTATGGTAACCAGTTTATAAACAGATAGCTTTCATTGCTGTTCTGGAAAAATAAAACTACTACAAAGCAACTATTATAACATTACCTTCAAAAATACAATATCAAAAATAATTGGTTTTCCTCTCTGATCAATAAATTTTATAAAACCACAAGACATTTAAACTTTCTTCAAACAGTCTATTGCACATACAATACCGTGTTTATATAACCATGGTATTTTGAGGATAAAAAACAGCCTAAAGATCAAAAAAGATAAGAAAAGTCTGAATTTTATAATTTCAAATACTCTATTCTGTGGCCTGCATGTGTCTCCACAAATTCATATGGTGAAATTTAAACTTCAATATGATGTATTTAGAGGGGAGACTTTTAGGAGATGATAAAGTTATAAGGGCTCCACTCTCATGAATGGGATTAGTGACCTTATAAGAGGTTGAAGGAAGCATCCTTTGCCTTTACACTCTCTGCCCTGTGAGGGCAAGACCAGCCTGGCCAATATGGTGAAAACCCATCTCTACTAAAAATACAAAAATTAGCTGGGCATGGTAGTGGGCACCTGGAATCCCAGCTACTTGGGAGGCTGAGGCAGAATAGCTTGAACCTGGGAGGCAGAGGTTGCAGCAAGCCGAGATCTCACCACTGATCTCCAGCCTGGGTGACAGAGTGAGACTCCACCACAAAAAAAAAAAGGTTTATTTTCATTTTCTTTCTTTCAAGATCCCACATTATTTAAAGATAATTAAAAGTATGTGTACTTCCAAGGTAAGTTTAAGATATTAGCTATAATACCAATTAAGAACATGTCAAAAGGAGGATAATTTTATCAATAAGGCCATTCTGAAAGTACATTTCTCATTTTAAAAAGTATTAATACAAATAAGATTAAAAATAAGTACCTGCTAACTTTTCACAACTTACTATACGCTACTCACTTTAAAAATGTCGTATCTAGAATAATTAAAATGCCTAATTGTGTATATTCATATTATCTTATGGATGATAATGTTATTAGAAATCAACTAAAGTCCTGTTTTCTTTATGGAAGATGATGTCATGATATTAGCTTGATCTGGGTTTTGTACTATGATTCATAGAAAGTAATTATAATTAATAGAAAATGTTTAAATGTTAAATAATTAATAAAAAATAATTTATAAATTATTTTTGAGTCTCAACAGATTGAAACCTTTTTGAAAGTATTTTCAAATCTACCATGACATCTGGTAAAGTATTCACAAAACTACTGATGAAAAGAAATAAAATTTCATGCCATTTACTAACTATATATTCTGTTTCCTTCAAACTTTATTGTACTAATTAAAAATATTAAAAGTAGTTTGAAGTCCATTTAAGTTAGGATTATGCTAAAATGTAAGCTCCATTTAAAAAGAACTTTTTAATTGTTTTAATCACTTCTATAATCAAAACACATAAGAGAGTGCTTGACTCATAATAAATGGTTAGTAAGTATTTATAAATAACAGCAAATGAGTTATTAAATGATACTAGTTTAAAAATTTCAGACACTGTACAATTACAGCAGAGTTATAGTTGAACCTCACGTTACTTTAGCCATATTCTATTTTAAAGGTATCATTTGTTTTCAATAATGGTTAAGAAACTTCAGAATTGACTTTGTACAATTTGACTCCACCTTATCTCTTCCATCAAATCAATTAAAAACAAAAATGATCCAAAAGATGAAATGTTCTGGTATGTGTGGGTGTTGAGGAAGGAGTGGTGATAATGGCGGGCTTAAGGATTTTGAAAAACACTTAAAAATATACTCTAGGAAAGCTTTTGGTAACTTGGGATATTTATCAGCAATATTTTCAGTTTGTTGTGTTTTCAATGCTAATTTAGTTTCAAGTGATGGAAGCATAACTTCACCAAGCTTAAGATTAAAAAAATGAAAAAATACAATATAGATATGAGTCAGAGGTATGATATTTAAATAAACTATACAAACTATCAGAAACTTGGAATCAAATATTTTAGGACTTGCTTTTCCTCGCCTCTTCCTATCAGCAACCTTTGCAAATTGTTGTATTAATAAGTACTCTTAGTTGCAGGTGACACTATCAGCTGCATCGGTTTTCTCTTTCTAGTTCACTTGGCAAGAATTCTAGATAACTCCAGAACTTTACATTCACAATTTCACTTAATGCAGAGTAGCTCAATGTTTTGGATTCTAAATCTGATAATCCCAGGGAGGGGCTTTCTTTATCCCAGGTTGAATTACATATGTGCCTCTCAATTGTAAACCATGACAAGGGTCTAGGATCTGCATAAATGACTGGACCTAGACCACCTTTGGTGATGGGCCCACTACTCTATCATTCACCAAAGTGAACATGGGATTGGGTGGCATTGAGGAAGCCAATAAGAAATTGGGTTTATGATTATGATACAGATTGAAGTGGGGCAGCTCACAAATAAAAGAATACATTGGAAAACACCACCATGGAAATCTACTACTTTTTGTGTCTAAATTTATTTTTTGTTGTTGTCTACCTGAGGGTACATTGAGTGTTCTGAGCCAATAAATACCTCTAAGAATTGAGTGTTTAAAAACAGAGTGATGGCTTTGTAAAGAAGCTAGAAATTTGAGGGTTTTTTAAACCAATGTTTTTCTTATCATCAAGGCATTTTACTTTTCTATGTGTAAATAATTTGTATTTTCTTAAACTGTGCAACATGATTATTTTCTCACATCATAATCAGAACTCCACCCTTACCCAACAAGAAATTTTTTACTGAAAGTTTGTTAAATTTGGTGTGGAGACAGTTAAAAAAACAGTTCTGATCTATTTGGCAAGCAAAGGCACAAAGGTACAAAAGCACTTTTTGGCACTTATTCTGTATGTCTAGAATAAAAAGGAAAGTCCTTATTCACTCATTGGCATCACAAGTGGCATCTGTTGAAAGCATATTAATTATCTTTGTTAGCAGTGCCAATGAAAATGCTTATGAATACTAATCAATTCTACCAGCTGAGATACATTAATTCTTAGAAAAATATCATTTTATTATAAATTTGGCATAAAAATATGTCAAGTGTTTTCAGCTTCAGTTGAACCGTCTCATCAGTCAAAGACACCAGGAAGCAGGTTAGGAATATTTTAGAAATGACATGTTTCATATTTTATAAATTTGCTATGCCTCTATGGACAGAAGCATGGAAGGGAAGTTATATTTTCTAAGCTTCCAAAACCCCGTGTAACTTTCCTAAGAAAACTGGAAACATTATAGACAAAGTGGTACAAGGAACACACTGATGTCTAATATATCATGTGTAAAGCAGAAGACGAGGATAGTAAAACTCTAGGGATATGCTTCTATAAACTTTCAGACTCTGGAAGTGAAGCAAATAAACTTTAAGCCCCTAGAGGGTCAGCTGTGGCTTCGCCAGATTAATAAGGGAAGCTCTTGTTTCTCAGAAATATTCAGACCTGCCTCTTCCCTGAGTTATGCCCATGACTTTATAGAGACCCCAGTAGGAAGGCAGAATCCCATGCCATGCCCTGCAGCTGACCCACAGCTCACCACTTTCCTAAGAGTTTACCCAACTACACAACTAGGCATTTCTCACCTGCACAATATCTCCTTTTTCTACCTTCAGACCCTACTCATGGGCTATTTAGACGGTTTCCTATATGCGGTGGCTTCTTCATGATAATGAAAACTATTTTAATCCTGCCCATGTTGGGCTCCTTTTAAGTAGTGTAGGATGGTGGGGAAAATAATAAGTTTAGACATTAGTAGAGAAATGTGTTTTGTATTTAAAGAATATGGATTTTCAAGTCAGTGTGACATGTATTAAAGAGACTTTAATTTCACTTAAATAGTGAGATGCAAATTAAGATAGACACAAATTCTGTGAAAAAAGACAATGAATTGCTGAAATGAACAATAATTATACAAAATCACATTACAAGATCCCAAATGAATGTAATGCTACCTAATATAGGTCAAATACTGTTCAATAATTTAATCAACTGATTGGGAAGTAGAGAGAAACATATGCTGATTACCTTAGCAGGTGAGGAAATGTGGAGGAAACTGTAAATTCTTGGGTAGGTCAGATTATGATACCATCATCCTCTCTTGAAATTAGGAATATGCTTTCATGCATAAAATTAGATTTCTCTAAAGGAAAGAAAAATTTTTGAAAGAAATGACAAGCAAATCTATGGTTGAAGAATAACTGTTGTTTTCTTTTCTCCCATGCCCATGTCTATTGTCTAATGTGTGTCTATGTTCTCTCTGACTGTTCCATATGGAAAAAAAGTATTACGTTTTATTTCATAAATTCTACTTGGAAAAAACCTAAAATACTTAAATATTTAGGAAAACACTGACATGAAAATTGTAAAAGAAGGTACAGTATCTAATGAAAATAAAACCTATGGAATGTAATTTTTGCATTGGGTTATTGTTAGACACATCAAGCTTAAGCCTTTCTACTTGCTTATTAGGAAATTGGGATCAAATGTTTCTAAAAGGCTCGTCAAGATTACAGTGAGGAAGAGAAAGGACGATGGGTGAAAATAAGCCCATTATACCGATTTTACCTCAGTCCGCCTTTTTTTTTTTTTTTTTTTCTCAAAATAGAGACTGAGGAGAGGTACTAATCACTAGAAAGCCCTCTGAGAATATGAGCCCTTTGTTTCATAAATAAGACCAGTATGCATTTTCACAGGATTTGTAATGCTTTGGTAATTAGACCTACACAATCAGTCTGTTGAAATTGTCTTATTTTTTTTCTATTGCTACTGCACAAATTAATGTTTAAATTGTTTTAAAAGATGAAAACACATGGTCACACATTTTATGGCAGATTAGAAACAGGTTGTAAAATATACTAAAATGCAGTGTATAGCACCTTTTTCTCCCCTGGGATTCTAGTTGATGACACAGGTGTTTTACTGGTGGGAAAGTATGGTAACATATTCCCTAGTGATATTCTGGTATGTTTAAGAGAATAGGATATTATTTAGATATCAGAAAGAACTTGATTCCTTTCACTTAATTCCCCTACATTGTGTTGTCTGTCAAGGAGACATAAACACAACTCTCAATAGAGGTAAAAAGACTGGAGAATCGAAGGGACAAGTTGATTATTAGAACCATATCCAGCATAAACATTCAATATCTTTTACCACCTAAAATCTTGTCTCCTTCCCAAGGCAAATATGTTTTTCTCTTATTTATGTATAATTCCCACTAGAATGTTGAATATATATTCATGTACACATTTGTATTATTTAATATGTTGACCGTAATAAGGATATAAAAAAAGGAAGAATAAATTCAGGTTCACAAACTATACCATCTTTTATCAAATAAATAGTCGGCACAATGGTTACACAGGTTGGGAGATTAATCTTAGCAAAATAGAATAATATACCCAAAACAACACTAAGTGAATGGGTATCAGTCTTCTTACAGCTAAATCTTCTATGGGCTTTCCTTTATCATTTGCTATATATGAAAAGAAGTGCTTAGTGTTTGATTTCTGTTATGACAAAAAGCTGTTAAGCTCCTTTTCCTGAGGAGTAAAGATAAAGTCAAAATTGTAGAAAAGACTATCATCACAGGTTATTCACCATGGATTTTTCCTCCCTTTGTTCAACAGAACTGAAATTGCTTTACTTAACTTTTATGCAAATGTAACTATATGCAATAAAAGAAATTTAAACTCCTGAACACATTAAATCTCTCTAGAATTTTGGATTTTTATAACTCATAATGAAATCCATAATGATATACAAAAGTATATCCCAAGGGATTTTAAAATTTCTAAATGTTATTGTCACTTAGAAAATCCTACTTTTTAAAAAGACCATGCCTGAATTTTCCGATGGGATACTCTTTTTGAGAAATGTGTACACAATAATAGTATGTACGCTAAGGTATGCAAAAGTAAACAAATAAGGGATTATTATATATGTTTCAATAGGAACAACAAATATATTTTTCAATGGCCAAAATTTCTATTTATAGGCAATTAAAAAGTGGATTTTAAGTTTGCCCACTAGTTAGTTCCCCTGGTCTTCAAGAGTAAGACTACCTCAATAGAGAGCTCCACTGGGAAGCCACATGCTCTCATCACTAAAATTGTCCAAATAATGAATTGATATATTAATATAATATGCTGAAACAACAAACATTCGAGAAAACAAGAGAAATACTGCTGATTTGAGACAACAAAATTAGAACTTGGATCTTTTCATTAAATAAAACATTTTTTAGATGATGTTTTCAACAAGATTTGTGTGAGAGAGGGCAGTAAGACTGGGTACAAAATCACAGGCTAAATATCTCTTTTGATTCCTTGAGAGGCAGAAGACAGGTGTGATGTGGATTTCATGGATTTTAGATCATTTTCTTTCTTCGACATTGACTCCAATAATTAGTATGTTGTAATGTCCAATGTCTCAAAGATCCCTTTATTTGGAAATCACATGGTTGTTACCTATGAGGACAATCCTAAAGAACCAACTAAAATTTATTAGAAGTGAATTTGGCAAGGTCACTGCTCTCAGGATGTAGGTTTTTTATACAAAAATAAATTGTATTTTTATATACTTGTAACATACTTCCTGATAATAAGGTTTAAAAACAATTTCATTCACAATACATCAAAACAAATGCTTAGAAAAACTTCGTTAAAATATATAAATATCTATACAATGAAAATTACCAAATATCACTGAGAGAAAATAAGGTCTAAAAAAATTGATACACCAAAACATAGATATACCACTGAAAACTAATACAGCTAAGATGTTCTCCCCAAGTTGGTGTACAAATTTAATATGATCCTAATAAAAATCCCACTAAGAGTTTTAAGAATTACAAATAATTTAGAAATTTATGTAGAAATCATAACATATTTTAACAAGAAAACAAACAAAATCAGATAACATGTACTACCTGTTTTGTTTTTTGTTTTGTTTTTTCAACTTTTGTTTTAGATTCAGGGAGTACATGTGAAGGTTTGTTGTTGAGCTTTCACTGTACTATGTGATTTTAAGACATTATAAATCCTCACTAATTAAGTCAGCATGGTACTGCCATAAATATAGGCATAAATCAATGAAAAATTTGAAAGAAATGAAATACACCCACACATATAAGGTAAATTCAGTTTTGCCAAAATTGGCAAGGAAATTCAAGGGAAAAAGGATATTTTTCAGTCAATGGTACTAAAAAACTATATATACACCATGGAATACTATGCAGCCATAAAAAATGATGAGTTCATGTCGTTTGTAGGGACATGGATGAAACTGAAAACCATCATTCTCAGTAAACTATCACAAGGACAAAAAACCAAACACTGCATGTTCTCACTCATAGGTGGGAATTGAACAATGAGAACACATGGACACAGGAAGGGGAACATCACACTCCCAGGACTGTTGTGGGGTCGGGGGAGGGGGGAGAGATAGCATTAGGAGATATACCTAATGCTAAATGAAGAGTTAATGGATGCAGCACATCAACATGGCACATGTGTACATATGTAACAAACCCGCACGTTGTGCACATGTACCCTAAAACTTAAAGTATAATAATAATAAAATTTAAAAAAAAAACTACATGGAAAAAGAAGAAACTTATTCATCTCCATACAGCATATGCAAACATTATTCAAAAATTAAGCACATCTCAGAGACACAGGACACTGAAAAACTAAGATTTAATTGGAAAATTATTGAATGCTCCATACTTGACCAGCATACAATCAAAACTTCAGCATCATTATAGCTAACAGAGTTACAAGACTCAAATTCTCTGAGAGGAGGAATATATAAGGATGCCAAGAATTAAGCATGGAGACAAAAATAAGTACACTAGAGGAATTTGAAACCCCTGGTACCTAAGGATACAACAAACATTAAATACAGTCTGGCTCCTATGCACGTTAACATAAATCTTCACACTAAAGGCATAGGCACATCAGTTTCTAATACAGATACCACATTAGTCTTTAAACAAAAAGTTAGAAGACACCAAAATACAAGAAAAAGCAGTTTGGAGAGACAACGAAAAGATTAGAATCAGATTCAGGTATGACACAGATGTTGTAATTACTGAAATTTAAAACAGCCATGATTAACATGTTAAGTGCTCTAAGGGAAAAACAGTAGGCAACATGAAATACATATGGTTAATGCAAGAATAGAGAAGGGAACTCCAAGAAAAAATCAAAAGAAATACAAGAAGTTAAAAAACAATTTAACATAAGTGAAGTGTGCCTTTCACGGGCTCATTAGTAGAGTTGATGTGGCCAAGAAAAGAATCAGTGAACCTGAACATAGGACAAAAGGAATTTCTCAAACTGAAATGCAACGAGGAAAAAGAAGGCAAAAGCAGGACAGAACATCTAAGAGCTGTGCGGCAATCTCAAAAGATGTAATATACACGTTACATTAGATTACCAGAAAAGTGAGATAGAAGAGAGCAGAAGAAATAATTTAGAGTAACAATGACTGAGAATTTTTCAATATTAACGAAAGATACAAAGAACAGAGAACACCAAACACTGTAACTAACTCCCCCTAAAGAAAACAAAACAAAACAGAATAAATAAAAGCAAAATGAATAAACCAGAACTAGGTATATCATATTCAAATTGTAGAAAACAAAAACCAAAGGAAGAAGTCATAAAGTGGGAAGGGGCACAACGTTAGTTCCTATAGAAAAACACAGATAGGAATTTCAGTGAACTTCTCATCAGATACTATGAAAGGCAGTAGTAAATGGAGTGAGAAATATTTATGTGATTGAAAGAAGAAAAAAGCCACCAATTTAGAATTTTATATTCAACGAAATTATCTGTCAAAAGTGGAGAATAAATACTTTCTCAGACAAACAAAAACAGAAGAATTTCATTAGGAGGAACTCTCCTGCAAGAATCTAAAAGAAGTTCTTCAGGCAGAAGGAAAATGATATAGGTAAGACATTTGAATATTATTTATTCTCTCTAAAGGGAGAATTTTAGAGAAGAAATAAATACAGACAAAATGAAGTATTTTCTTTTTCTCATTTGTAATTGATTTAAAAGACATCTGTTGAAAGCTATGTTAATAATAATATATTTGATGAATATAACATATGAATAAGTGAAATGAATGAGAACAATGCCACTTTACCCAACAAGGTACATAATATTATTTGAAGGTATAGTTAGGTTAGTAGGAAATGTATATTGTAAATTCCATAACAATTATTGAAAACTGTTTAAAAGGTGAAGCATACAAAGAAAGGACATAAAATAGAATCTTATAAAAGCTTAAATTAAGTCAGAAAGGGTAGAAAATAAGGATAAAGGGAGAAGAAACAAAAAATAAATTCAATAAATAGAAAACATGAACCTGATAGATATTATTCGATCTATATTAGTAATCACATTAAATATGAATGGCCTAAAGACATCAATTAAAAGACAGATTGTCAGAATTGATTTCAAAACCCAAACTATATGTTGGCTACAAGAAACGTATTTTAAATATAAAGACAGTTTAAAAAAAGAGATGGAGAAATATATGCTATATTAATGCTACCTAAAGAAAAGCTGAAGTCGCTGTATTAATTTCAGACAAGACAAACTTTGGAACAAAGAAAATTATCAGGGATAAACAGGAATGTAACACAATAATAAAAGTTGTAGTTTTTTAAAAATACATAACAGCTCTAAATATATATGAATTTAACAGTAGTGTCTCAAAATACATGGGCAAAAAAAACTAATAGAATTTCAAGGAAAAATAGACAAATTCTTTATTATAGTTGGAAACTTCAACATCTCTCTGCCAGTAATTTATTTACCAAGCAGACAGAATGTCAGGAAAAAAAAAGTTGACCTGAATAGCACCATCAATATACTTGACTTAACTGACATTTATAGAATACACCATCCAGCAATAGCAGAATACACATTCTCTAGCTCAAATGGAACATTTACCAAGATAGATCACATTTCTAGCCAGGAAACATACTTTAACAAATTAAAAATAAAAACAAATCATATAAAGTATATTCTCAGACAAAAACAAAATTAAACTAGAAATAAAAAACAGATAGCTCGAAGAAATCTACAATTACGTGTAGATTAAAAAACAAGCTGCAACAAAAATTGGCTAAACAAATCTCAAGAGAAGGTTTTAATTAAACTAACTGAAAATGAAAATATACTGAAAGCATTGCTAACTAGGAAATTTATAGGATTAAATATACATTAAAAATCTAAAAAATAATTTAATCTTAGAAAAACTAGAGAAAGAAAGATAAAGAAGATAAAATAAAACATGAATGAACAGAAAAAGAAAATAAAGTTGCAGTGGAAATCAAAAGAGAAGTAAGGAGGGGAGAGAGAGAGAGAGAGTCCACATCGATTAAAAAAATTAAAAGGCTCATCTGTGCTAATCTTATGAAAAATATAGAGCTACGACGAATAGAGCTATATCCGCAAGTTTAACAGTTTATATTAAATGGAACATTTGCCTGAAAGACACAAACTACCAGATGTACACCAGAACCAGGTAGTGAGTCTATCAAATATTTAAGGAAGAAATGCTTTCAATTCTTTACAACCTTCTCCAGAAAATATAGCAAAGGTAAACACTTTCAGACACATTCTACGAGGATGGTGTTACCCAAGAAATGACCAAGTAAAGATATTACAATAAAAGAAAACTGTAAACCAATATCTTTCATGAACTTAGACATAAAAATCAACAACAAAATATTAGCAAATGAAATCTAACAACAGAAAAAAAAATTATGCACCAGGATTAAGTGGGACTTTTCCAGATATGTAAGGCAGGTTAAACACTCAAAAATAAATCAGTGTATGTACAAGATCTATGTAAAGGAAATTATAAAACCTCAATGCAAGTAGTCAAAGAAGAACTAAATAAAGGGAGAGATATTCCAGGATTATGGGTAGAGAAACTCAATATTGTTAAGATGTCAGTTCTTCCCAACTTGACCTATAGATTCAACATAATCCCAATCAGAATCCCAGTAAGTTGTTTTGTGGTTATTGACAAACTGATTCTACAGCTTGTATGGAGAGGGAAAATACACAGAATAATTAACACAATATTGAAGGAGAAGAACAAAGTCAGAGGAGTGACACTGTCTTACTTATCACTGTCCTAGTGATCAAGACAGTGTGTTATGGGTAAAAACAAACAAACAGTAGACAAATTGATAAATAAAACACAATAGGGAGCCCAGAAATGGATCCACACAAATATAATCAACTGAATGATTATATTTACAAAGGAGCAAGGGCACTACAATGAAAAAAATAGTCTTTTCAGCAAACAATGCTTCAAACAACTGGACATCCACATGAAGAAAAATAAAGTATCTAGACACAGAATTTATACCCTTCTTAGCACCTACCTCAAATGGTAGTTGACTTTAGCAGTACCATCACAGACCTAAATGCAAAATTCAAAACTGTGAAATTCCTAGAAGATAATATAGGAGAAAATCAAGATTACTTTGGGGATGTCTATGATTTCTTAAATACAACACCAAAGGCACGATTTATGAAAAAATAAAGGAGCTGAACGTCATTAAAATTAAAAGCTTCTAAACTTCTGTTCTGCAAAAGGCATTGTCAGGAAATGAGAAGATACGATACAGACTAGGATGACGTATTTACAGTGAACATAACTGATAAAGAACTGTTATCCAAAATATACAAAGAACTGTGAAAATTCAACAATAATAATAATTTTAAAAAATTATTTTAAAATGAGCTACCGACCTTAACAGATACCTCACCAAAGAAGATATACAGATGGCAAATAAGCATGTGAAAAGATACTCCAGATCACATGTCATCCGAGAAATCCAAATTAGAACAATGAGATACCACTACACATCTATTGCAATGACCAAAGTCTGCAACACTGACAGCATCAAATGCTGACAAGGATGTGTAGCAATAGAAATTCTCATTCATTGCTGGTGGGAATACAAAATAGTACAGTCACCTTACAAGACAGTTTGGCAGTTTCTTAAAAATCTAAATATACTCTAACCATATGATTCAACAATTGAGCTCATTGCTATTTATCCAAAGTAGTTGAAAAATTATGTTTATACAAAAACCTACACACGGATGTTTATGGCACCTTTTTCATTATTCCAAATTCTCAGAGGCAAACAAGAAATCCTTCAGCGTGTGAATAAATAACTAAACTGTGTTACATCCTGACCATGGAATATTATTCAGTGCTAAAAGCAAATGAGCTATCAAGTCATGAAAAGACATGGAACAACCTTGAATGAATATTACTAAGCGAAAGAAGCCAATCTGAAAAGGCTACATACTGTAGAATCTTAACTATGTGACATTCTGGAAAAGGCAAAACTATGGAGACGGTAAAAAGATCCATGGTTGTCAGGAGCTGGTAGGGAGGGAAAAACAGGTAAAGCACAGAGAATTGTAGGGTGGTGAAACTATTTTGTGTGATACTGTAGAAGTAGATATATGTAGTTATAAATTTGTCCAAACCCATAGAATTTATAACACCAAGAGTAAACACCACTAATGTAAACTGTGGACTTGGGCAGATAATTTGTCAATGTAGATTCATTGATTGTAATAAACCTACCATTCTGGTGAGGGATGTTGACAGTGGGTATGGATGGGGGTGGAGGGTCAGGCCATATGTGGTACTCTGTACTTCCTGCTCTTTTTTGCCGTGAATCTAAAACTTCTTTAAAAAAGGTATATTAAAAATGTAGACATACACACATATGTTCATATATGTCTGTTTATATGTATATGTAGACATACACATATTTTTTCACAATAGTCATGCTGAGATTTTTATGGGGAGTAGACCGGGTGGTGTGTGGGAATGGGATAGGACGCATGTTGGTTTATTCTTTCTGTAGGCTTGTTTTATTTCTGAATGTTGTCAAGTGGGAACATCTATACTAATCCTCAAATGCTTCTAGGTTCGTTTGTTCAGATTGTTATAATAAAAATACCATAAATTGCATCAACAATAAACATTTATTTCTCATAATTCTGGAGGCTGGGAATTCCAAGATCAGTTTATCAGTAAATGGGTGTCTGGTGAGGACCTGTTCCTTATAGATGGCGACTTTGTGCTGCTTGATCCTCACATGATAGAAGGAGCTAGCTAAATGTGGTCTCCTTTACAAAGCCAATAATGCCATTTGTGAAGGGTTCTACTCCCATGGTCTAATTACCTCTCTCCTCTTAATTCTGTTACATTGGAGGATAGAATTTCAACATATGAATTTCCATATGACATGGCAGCTTCTTAGCAAGAATATATATATTTTAATATATATTTTAATCTATTACATTTTAATATAATATATTTTAATCTATTATATTTTAATATATTTTAATCTATTTTATTATATTTTAATCTAATATATTTTATTATATTTTAATATAATATATTTTAATCTAAGATGCAAGACTAGGTTTTAATAGATAACTTGAAAATTTGGACTAAATAAAAGTGGCTGTTTGAGAAAGCAGCCCACATACTCCATTTTAATATTTTCAAAATATACTTTCCCAATATTAAAAAGTGCTTATTTAAAAGTAAAATAGATATTGGCACATGTAATATGACCAATTTGTCATTTGTTTTTCAGATCTTAGAACTGAGTGACCTCAGAGCAGTGTAATCAAACAGCAATGAACAAATCACTACATTTTAGCTCTACATTTAGTATAATAGTCCCCAACTAGAAATTAATGAAAATCCCATCAACAGTAAAATGAAGAGCTAAAATATTTTGTATTATACATTAATGAGAAAGAGCAGTCTAAAACTACACGTAACATACAGGCAATTCTTACAATGATAATGAAAGAGATAAGTCAAATTTAAAGACTCTATCTTGTATAATTCCATTTCCAAAAAGTACACAATAAACCCCATTAGATGTTAAGATATTGATTTTCCTTGGGGATTGAGTCTCGACTAGATAGGGTTGTGAGAATGTTTCTGAGGGTGCTGGTAATGTTTTCTTTCTTAACCTGGAAACACTTTACCTGGGTAAGTTCAATTTGTGAGAATTTATCAGCCCATATGGTGCCAATTTCTGCATTTATATTACTGCAGCATACTTATGATATGCCTGGGAATGAACTGAAACTGGCAGAGGAGACAAAAGAAGTGTAGTACAGGGTCTGCTTTTGAGCCTTACAGCCTGGATAAGAAGAGGATTTTAACATATGTGGAAGCATTAACATTTGCAACTGAGAACTATATGATTTAAGGTCAAGTAAGTTTTATAAATGCATTGTCTGTATAGATTAAAGGAATACACCAGTTGAATCTAACATAGGGAGATAAAGAATGTTGGAGAAAATTGGACTTGACATAGACATGAAAGTATTCCTTTGAACAGTTCTAATCTCAGCTTAAGGACATGGCAATTTAAAGATCTTCATTATAGTTCCTTTGGGTATTAAAAGCTATAGAATTAGCAATTAGCCTGTAAAACAATTCTTACTTGTAAGATATAATACTTATTACATTTTCAATTGTTATCTAGTATCTTTTCCATTCTGTAACCTATGGTTTGAGTAGAACTAATGAAGCCAAGGTTTATTAGTAGTAGAACTATTGACTTTATTTTTATCTCAAAGACTTATTCTGTGTTACCTAGTAACTAAGTTGTTTCACTATCCCAATGGCCAACAACAAAAAAATGACTTGAGATAGAATTATGATGTGCTATATATATTTCCTCTAAAATTAATTTGGGCTGAAAGGGAGTAATGTCATTTTTATATATAAACAAAAGCATTTTAAAGCATGTTTCCATATCTTTGTTCTACCTTCCATCTTATATTCTATTTAAAACTAAGATTTCTTCATGCAGGTTTACAATATTATCTGTTCAATTAAATGATTACTAACAAATATATATGAAAGAATTGGCAATGGTAATATTGTCCACCTTCATTGAATGAGTAAGTCCCAAACTACAGAACAGATCTGTTTTTATGCTTCTGGCTTACCCAAACCAGAGATTCTCTGGGCAACTTAATTGTTAATCTTCAGTGACTTCTGTTGGGCCATTGTATCCACCAGAGTTTTTAGTTCTCCATAGCTTTCATTAGTCACCTTGATCGTCACTCATCCGTTACTTTGCTCCCTTGCTCCAAACTTGGTGTTATACTCAGATTAACATCCTACCCAATTCATCTCCTGATTTACACAGATGCTTATAAAAATAGTCAAAATCAAAATTAACAAAGCTGCTTCATATCTACACACAAGCAAATATATTCTATGTAAGTAGAGAAAATCAGATTTGTATGTAGTGAAATTTCTTGGCTGAATAAACAAATTTAACTAACTAAGCATCTAAGTATGTAGTTAAGAGTAAGCAATAACAATTATAATAAACTACTATTGATACGTTAATGTTTTATCTTAAAGCTGTATGCCAAAAATATGAATTAGAAAAATTGATAACAACATCTGGAGTTCTCCCAGTAACTCCAATATTCATAATTGTATGAACTATGTCCTTGATTAACAAAACTTTTTAGTAAGTAAATTGAAACTTTTGAAATTGATACTATTGGAAAATCATGCTAAATGACATCAGAGTTGGTTATTTTTCACAGGCATAATAATGTCAGTGATGGAGGAAAAAAAGAATAAAATAAATTTCATCCTTTAAGAAAGATCTACAATTCAAGATGAACAATGTTTTTATAATACAAAAGTATTATTCAAGATATAGTCTGAGCTACACATTTATTCTCATTTTCAAAATAAATTAACTTTGAAAAAGCATTAAGGGTTTACTGAGTTTCGTGTATATGACCTAGACCTAAGCCTTGGCAACCTGCTGGGAGACCACTTATATCAGTGCAGGTTATGCACTGCATAACTTCATGCATCCCTATTAGTCTGCTAGGTTTGCTATAACAAAATGCCACAAATTCGGTGTCTTAAACATAGAAATTTATTGTCTCACAATTTTGGAGACTAGAAGTCCAGAACCAAGGTGTTAGCCGGGTTGGTGTCTTCTAAAGTTTGTGAGGGAGAATCTGTTCCATGCTTCTCTCCTAGATTCTGGAGGTCACTGGCAATCTTTCGCATGCCCTGGCCTCTGCATTACTTTAATCTTTGCCTTCGTCTTCACATGGTGTCCTCCCTGTGTGCAGATCTGTCTCCAAATGTTTCATTTGTTTAAGGATACCAGTTCTATGAAATTATGGACCTACCTTACATGAGTATGACCTCATCTTAACTAATTACTTCAGCAATGACTTATTTTCAAATAAGTCCACATTGTGAGGCACTAGAGGTTAGGATTTTAACATTTAAATTTGGTGGGGGACACAATTTAACCCATAAATGTCCCCATTCACATAAATCCTATCATATCTATGTGGTATGTACCTCTTTTATTAGCACAATATTAATTGTAATGAGAATCATGAGAAAAATGATACTTTCAATTCACTTTTTTCCTCTCAACTGGAAGAGCCCATGTTCACCGTGTTCAGTGGACTCCTTTGTATTTGATAGTAGTACTAACTTTCAGAAATATATATCATAGTTTACTCAGAGGCAGCATATCTGGGTTTAAGAACTGCTTCTACCATTTACAAAATATGTGACCTTGGCTAACATACTTTTATATTAGATAAGTTTTATTAGGATATAATATAAATGCCATAAAATCCACCCAAATTTTAAGTGTAAAATTTGATGAGATATATTTGTAGTCATGTGACCACCATCAAATTATGGCATAAGACACCTCCAACATTCTAAAAAGTAACCTCATGCCCTTTCACAGTCAATTCTCTTTCCTAACGTCCCAGACTCTGACAGCAAATGATCTGCTAGTTTTGCATTTCCTAGACATTTATGTAAATGTAAACATAAAATATCTCATGTTTTCTATATCATTTATTTGTTTTAGTATATTGCTCCTGTTATTAATCCATGTCACTGCATGTATCAGTAGGTAATTATTTTTAATTCTGGGTATTGTTGCTCAACACAGATATAGCACGGTTTAAATATACCACAATTTTCATAAATTGTCGACTATTAAGTTTCTTTCCAGTGTGAAGCTACTATGCATTAAGCAGCTTTAAATATTTGGGGACTTTTTTTGTTTTTATTCCTCTTTAATAAATACCTGGCAGTGAAACTACTGGTTATATGAAAAATATATTTTAACTGTATAAGAAATTTCCAAAATGTTTTACCAAGTGTTTGTAATATTTTACATTCTCACTGACAGTGCATGAGTTAAAATTACTCTACTTTTTCACCAACACTTGGTATTGTCAGTCTTTCTAATTTTAGCCATTCTAAGAGTATGTGTAACAGTATATCATTATAGTTTCAATTTGTGTTTTCCAGTGATTAATGATATGTCTTTTTATGTGCTCATTGGTCATCAGCATATCTTCTTTAGTAAAGTCTCTGTTCAAATTGTCTGTTTATTTTTCAGTGAGGTTGTTTGGTTTCCTGTAAATTTACAAGATTTATTTATAGATTCTGGATACATACCTTTTGTCTTACAAGTTTTGCAATAATCTTCTAGACTATGAGTTTGCAGTTTATTTTTAAACATATATTTTGAAGAAAAAACTTTTTAATTTTTATGAAGTTGTATTTGTCCATTTTTTCTCTTACGTGTTGGGTCCAATTTAAATCATATTTGCCTACCCACAGTTACTAGATTTCCCACTGCATTTTCTTCTAGAGCTTAATAATTTTATAGCTTTTTATTTTATATTTGGAGTCATGATCTATTTCTAGTTAACTTATGTATGTGTTGTTAGGTATATATTCTAGATGAAGGTTCTATATATATATATATGTATGTGTATATATATATAAAATACATATTACAGATAAAACTTGAATATATATTATAATTTCTGTTTTTAGAATCAGCCACTCAATTTCTATCACACACACAAAAAGCCTAATGGGGATTTGGATTCCTTTGACTTGATAGTTGACATCTCAGATATACTGAGTCTTCTGATCCATGAACATTGTGTATCAGTCCTTTAATTTAAATCTTCATTGATTTCTCTACGTAACATTTTGCATGTTTCAGTATACATGTTTATACGTATTTCATTAAATTTATGACTTAGTATTTTACATTTTTGATGCAATTGTGATGCTGTTGTGAATGTTAATATGTTCTGTCTCTATTTGAAATTGTGTGTTGCTGTTACATAGATTTATTTTTGGGTATGCACCTTCTATTGTGCAATCTTCTTAAATTCACCTATTTTTATTCACATTTTTATAATCTTCCTTGTAATTTTACAGAGTCTGTCATGCCATTTGCAAACAAATAATGATTTATTTTTTCCAATCTATATCTTTCTTTTGTATTTCTTTTTCTTGCATTATGGTACTTGTTTGGGTTTCCAGTATAGTTTGGAATGGAAGTGATGTGAGTTGACCTCCCTACCTCCTTCCCAGATTTAGGAGTAAATGATTGAATCTTTCACCATACATATGATGTTAGCACAAGATTTTTTTACAACTTTACTTCATCGGGTTGAGAAAAGTTTCTCCTATTTCGTTTTTATCAAGAATAAGTGCTAAATTTTGTTGAATGTCTTTATTGAGATGATAGTATGGCTTTTCTTTTTTTAATCTATCCTCTGAATATGGTTATTTGATTAATTGTTTTTAGGTATTAAACTAAACTTGCATTCCTGAAGTAAATTCCACTTCATCATGACATATCATTCTTTTTATGTATTGCCAGATTCAATTTGTTAATATTGTGTTAGGGGATTTTGCATTTATGTTGATGAGAAATAGGGTTGGTGTATATTTTTTTCCTGTTAAGTTTTGTCTAGTTGTTGCATCAATGCAATGCTGGCTTCATAAAATGAGTGGGAAGATTCTTTTTTCTTATATTTGCTAGGAAATATTCTATAGAATTGATATTATTTCCTTCTTAGATATTAGATAAATTTCTAAAAGAAAGCTACCTGGACTTTGAGTTTTTCCTGTGGAGAGGTTTTTATCTACACATTCCACTTTCTGAATAGATACTGGGCTATTAGTTTATCTAGTTGGTCTTGAGGGAGCTTTGATATTTTGTATCTTTCAAATAATCTGACAATTTCATCTATATTACCTAACCTATTAATATAAAAATATATCATTCCTTTATTTTATTATCTGAACTGATATTCCTTATTTCTAGTATCAATAAATTCTGTCTTTTGCCTTATTATCATCAGTTAGACTAAAGTTTTAGAATTTTAATAATATTTTCAAAGAACTAGCTTTGCATTAATCCATAATTTATATTTTTATAGTTGTGGTTTGTATCGTTGTTAATTTCATGACTTCTTTGCTTATCTTTACTGTATCTCTCCTTTTATTTGTATTTAACATCTTTCTAGTATTTTTTTGGAAGTGAAATGGATTACTTTTTAACTTTTCTAGAATGTTTCCTCGTTCTTAATAAAATACCTTCTGTGATATATTTGCCTTGTTTTTTGTGAAAATTATGAGAAAAAGAAATAATTAGAATTACATGAACTGTTACATGAAAAAAATTGTATTTCTGACCAAGGAACTTTTATCACTTTTATATGGTGAAAAAAGTGATGCAGCTTCCAAATTTGCCAGATGCCTACAAAATTTTTAAGGTGAGAAATATACTATAGTGTACTAGGAAGAAAACAGAAATTGGAGTCAGAATGAACTAAGATTAAGTAAGCATGAACTCTAGTGCTTTTTAGCTGTTGGACCTTGAACAAGCAACCTTATCTATTTGCACCTCAGTTTCTTCATCTGAAAAACAGAAAAAATATTCTGATCTAGTAGGGTGTTTGCAACTATTACGTGAAATAAATTGGGTAAATAAGTTGGCATAGAATCTCATCTAAGTACATAATAAACCCAAAATTAATTAGTCCTCCTCTTGTCCCTTAAGATACTGAGTTTTCATGCAAAAATATGTTTGTTTCCCTTAAGATATTCATGTTTCTTTCTTCCATAAGAATCAATACTCCTTAAAGTTTGTCAAAATTAACTGATTTTTATTGTTCCAATGATTTAGAAAGATCTTTAAGGAATATGGCTATAAATGTATTTCATTATTTAAACTTCAAAAATTCATTAACAACCTTGATGATTCTGAAAAGATAGGTATTGTAAAACAGCACAAATACTCAATCTAACTTTATAATTATGTTTATATCTTCCTGAAATTATGGAAGCCATTATAACATATATTAAAATATATATATAAATACTATACTTAATAATCTTTTTATTTTGTTAATGTAGACTAATGGAATTAACTCAAAACTGCAGTATTCTCTCTTTCTAAAACAGGAACTAAATGTTGTTCTTTAGCATATTAGAAATATAATCTATTCAAGACGGATTAAAGACTTAAATGTTAGACCTAAAACCATAAAAACTCTAGAAGAAATCCTAGGCAATACCATTCAGGACATAGGCATGGGCAAGAACTTCATGTCTAAAACACCAAAAGTAATGGCAACAAAAGCTAAAATTGACAAATGGGATCTAATTAAACTAAAGAGTTTCTGCACAGCAAAAGAAACTACCATCAGAGTGAACAGGCAACCTACAGTATGGGAGAACATTTTTGCAATCTACTCGTCTGACAAAGGGCTAATATCCAGAATCTACAGAGAACTCAAACAAATCTACAAGAAAAAAACAAACAACCCCTTCAAAAAGTGGGCAAAGGATATGAACAGACATTTCTCAAAAGAAGACATTTATGCAACCAACAGACACATGAAAAAAATGCTCATCATCACTGGCCATCAGAGAAATGCAAATCAAAACCACAATGAGATACCATCTCACACCAGACTGGAGATCATTAAAAAGTCAGGAAACAACAGGTGCTGGAGAGGATGTAGAGAAATAGAAACACTTTTACACTGTTGGTGGGACTGTAAACTAGTTCAACCATTGTGGAAGACAGTGTAGCGATTCCTCAAGGATCTAGAACTAGAAATACCATTTGACCCAGCCATCCCATTACTGGGTATATACCCAAAGGACTATAAATCATGCTGCTATAAAGACACATGCACACATATGTTTATTGTGGCACTATTCACAATAGCACAGACTTGGAACCATCCCAAGTGTCCATCAATGATAGACTGGATTAAGAAAATGTGGTACATATACACCATGGAATACTATGCAGCCATAAAAAAAGATGAGTTCATGTCCTTTGTAGGGACATAGACAAAGCTGGAAACCATCATTATCAGCGAACTATCACAAGGACAAAAAACCAAACACCGCATATTCTCACTCATAGGTGGGAATTGAACAACGAGAACACTTGGACACAGGAAGGGGAACATCACACAACAGGGCTTGTCATGGGATGGGGGGACCAGAGAGGGATAGCATTAGGAGATATACTTAATGTAAATGACGAGTTAATGGGTGCAGCACACCAACATGGCACATGTATACATATGTAACAAACCTGCACGTTGTGCACATGTACCCTAGAACTTAAAGTATAATGAAAAAAAAAAAAGAAATATAATCATGACAGTGGTTATTTTAGAACTGGGCCGGAGGACATTTAATAAGATTCATGTAAATAAATGTGCTTTTAACAAGGAAAGTCATTGGTCTGTTTCCAAAAATGGGGCAGGATATTTTACTTTCTCATTTTTTTAATTCTAAAAACATTTACTATGTTATTTGTCAGATAGGATACAGCAGAATAAAATGACACAATGTTTTTATTAATATTATTTGCTTTTTAAATTAGTTTCGGGAAACATGCTGCCATAAAAATACTTTTAGCATTCCCAATTATTGACTGTTTTTTTACAGCTTATGTTTCTCATAAAGGAGCTCTGATTGCCTGAAAAAAAATTGTTTTCCCTATACTACTTAGATAAATACGTTTCATAGGCATTAAAAAATGACAAATATGCTAGTTTGATTGGCATTTTCAAAATCAGCAGTTTCATGCATGTGCTCATATTCTTTGAAATATTTTATTGTGAAATTAAATGCCATTCAAGGCCAGAGACAGCTGCTGAAGGTAGCTTCAATATAGTGTAATCTAAACCTATTGTTTTTCCACAGCTCATTAAAATCTGATGAAGTTGGAAAGCAAATACAATAAAATATTTGTGTGGGTGTTGCCATGGTCAGTAATCTCCTTTCTCTGAGAGCCTTGTCTTTTTGATCTTCTGATTTTGGAAACAATTCCTTCTTTATTTGACAGCTTTGCCTTTGATCGACTGCTACTGTTACCATTTGTCAATCTTTCCACATGTTAAGCTTGCTGAGTGTAACTGAGCTGTTTGTATGGAGAACAACAGCACAGTGATTATTGACTTGAAAACAACTCAAACAGAAGCTTAATTTGCTCAATATAGTTTAAGTACTAACATGGCAGCCCTTAGCTGATTATAACTGTTTCACTGTATTTTTTCTCTACTATCTCTAAAGTTAACTGACATTCTCATATAGCCCTTCATCCTTTAGCTGTCTCTTTATCTCTCTGAATTTGATAAAATCCATTCTGGATTCTTACTATAAATTCATTCTGAATGGTATAGTGATGTTGAAGGGATATCAGACTCAACATGCTACTCACTTGCTTTGTGTTCATAATTAGAGCATTGATTTAATTAAGTCAAATGTCCCAGCTATACATTGATAACAATCATAGCAATAAAATAATATATATAAAATTACAGTCTATGTGTTGGGTAATGCAAGGTATTGCAAATTAGT
The DNA here is from genome assembly GCF_028885625.2 of Pongo pygmaeus. Taxonomy (NCBI): domain Eukaryota; kingdom Metazoa; phylum Chordata; class Mammalia; order Primates; family Hominidae; genus Pongo; species Pongo pygmaeus. Next base: position 141,391,788 of record NC_072378.2, on the reverse strand, counting down.
TTTCATGTTCAATGTTCATTTCATTGCAATCTTTAACACATATTTTGATTGAAACAGTGGTTTCTGAAGTGTCAGTAAAATTTTACAAACTCATAATTACACATATAATCATAATTCCTATATTTATAGAATAATAGGACTCAAATCTCCACAGTCACAATTTATAAGGAGGGAAGTTAGATGAAAAAAGTGTTAAGCTGCTTGTCTTCACATTTTAAAAGGCTTTTCTTTCTTTATAAACAAAATCCAAAAGCATTCACCCAACTGGAATCTTATCTTTTGATATTTAATTCCAGAGGTCTGGCCTGTTGAAATTAAAGCTGATTTCATTTCCTATTTTGTCTTTTTGCCATATGCCCTACCACTCATCACAAACTACCATCAATATTTATAATAGAATATGAGACAACCTCTCCTGTCCCCTTATTTCCTTGTTTATGCAACAGCATCTCATTATAAAAGGCTGTAGAGGCTCTGAATAGTTTTGTTATGTTTTTGCCCCATTGCATTGCTTTCTTCCAATGTCACTGCCACAGCAGGCAATGTCCGTGCCACAGCACTTGTCCTACATAAACAGTAGGACTCACAGCTCTTTTTATTATAACAAATCATAAGCTATGTTTTATCATCCCATTTTGCTATAAATACAATTGTTATATAAAACTATGTAAGCATTCATAGCAGGAAGAAAGGTCAACCAAATTTTCAGAATAGAAATAATGATTTAAAAATAGCTGTTCTTTCCTCCCTTTCTTGCCAGTAGATCTTTCCATTGGCATCTATCTAAGGGTGATTATAACATTTACAAATAGTGCACCACAAGCACATAAGGTGCCTTGAAATGGTAAAGAGGGCAAATCCTTGTTAAGGGATTTCAAGATTTCTTCAACGTCTCTCTTCCACCTCCCTCCTTCAAATTCAAATAGTAGTATATTTCTTCCCTGATACACAATCTATCTGACTTGACAAACTTGCTTGTTTTGTTTTCCTGGTTCCTCTTTCTTTAATCTCTGTGCCTTTGCCCATGCTATTCCACCTCTCCTTCCAAATTACTTGCATTTATCCTAGGCAATTATCAAACTTTCCTGAATAAGCAGAGCCTTTCCTGATTAAGAACAGATTTTACTCACACAGTGACTCTGATACATCCTAAAGAATAGCCATTAATATGTATTTAGGTCTTAAGAGATTTACACAACTATAGTAAGGGTTCTGGAAGAGTCCAAGGAGCTGAATCTGAGAAAAGTCTAATGGTAACAAAAACAGCCATTGGCCTTTGATTTAGGGTTATTATAATTATGTCAATGGATTCCTACCCTGGAGATAGTTGTTAAAATGTAACTGCTATCTACCCAGTAAATTTAAACTTTGCAAGTCTTTATCTTTCTTTAAACATTTTGCATAATTTAGACTGAAAGTGTTGAACACAGCATAATTGTTTCTCTTTGTGAGAAGGAGAGAAATAGAAATAGCTATATCTTGGGAATAGCTGTTTGTGTATGTACATACATATATGTATATCTGTATATATACATATCTATTTGTATATACACACATGTATATTTACATGTAAATACATATGTGTATTTGTGTATACATGTGTATGTATACACATATGTGTGTGTGCATGTGTGTGTATACATATATACACATATATGTACATACATACACACACAGCCATACCCAAGATATACCTATATCTGTCCTTCTGTTTCTAGTTATGTTCATATGATTAATCACCTTACCCAGGTGTGCAAGGTAGTGACATAAGTCTGGAAAGTGAAGTACTCATCAGGAAGACACAAGGTATTAAGGTGATGGAAAAGGTGAAGGGGTTCATAAAATCATCATCACTCATTTTATCCAGGTCTGGAACAATTGTGTGTGCAAATTATTTTATATATGAATTCACTACTGAAGACATAATTCTGGCATAATCTGGAATAAAGGTATCACAGATGAACAGTGTATTAAGAGAATCTTAACATATTTGAGAGAAAAGCCCCCATTTCACATTGTAAATTTATTTACTTTATAGAGAATTAATGCCTTCATTAACGTTAGCAAGACTAAGTTTCTGAAAGAAGATGGTCATTTATTCTTATGTTTGTTTCTTTTTTTAGGACAGGATAAGCTCTAAGTTTGAATATTGATTTCCAAAAAACTCATCTTCTTCAATGTATAACCAGAAAGCACAACAGTCCTATTTCTAAACATGGTATCCAAATACTCCAGCACCAAAGATAATCTTTTTAAAAATAGCACACATGATTTATGTTTTATACCAGTATTTAATTTAAAATTTTCCATTGTTAATACTGAGCTGGAAACTGGATATATTAAGCTTTTTGAAGAAGTGTGGAGTTGGTGGTGGTAAATTTGTTTATTGGCCAATGTTCAAGTCCCAACTTGCATTTACTTTAAATGGACAACAATCTTTATGTTAGTTAGATAAGCAAATGTTAAATCTTATCAAGAAGAGAGCTCATCATTTAGAGTATGTCAGAAGAACTCATCCCCACAAAGTAATGTTAGCAATGCTATAAATTAAATTTGCTATACAAAGTACTATATAAGCCAAATTTAAAAGAGGAAGGAGCAGCTGCTCTTTCCCCAGAGAGGCAAAACAATTTGTCTTGTAAACTAGAGCTGGTATTTCTTCATCACATGTATTAAGTGATTCTCTCTTTCATTTTGCTTCCATCACTGACTCTTCTTCCCTCAAGGAATCCTCATCCACTCTGCTCATAACCTTCTGAGTTCACAAATATATCCATGCATCCCTTAACTTAAAATACAGTCACATGTCACTTAACAGCAAGGATACATATGAGAAATGTGTCGTTAGGCAATTTCATCACCTTGCAAACATCATACAGTATACTTACACAAACATACTAGGAGGTACATACAGCCTACTACATACCTAGAATAGACGGTATTGCTTATTTTTATAACATGCGACAAACATGTACAGCATATTGCTATACTGAACACTGCAGGCAATGGAACACATTAGTACATATTTGTCTATCATTTAGATATAATTAATATCTAAACATAGGAAAGATAAAGTAAAAATACAGTATTGTAATCTTCTGGGACCACTGTGATATATGCGGTTAGTCTTTGACTGCAATGTCCTTCTGCAGTGCATGAGTGTATGCCCATTTTCAGAGGTAAAATCTGTCATCTCCTCCTCTCATCTTCTCCATATTTTATGTCCTAACTCCGCACCTCAAATGCCTTTTAAAAATGACTTTTTTTGTCTGACTTAACTCTTATTTATCAATTTGTATCGCCATATCAATTATTGCTGTCCATCCCCTGTAATACTGAATATGTTTATTTTTTGTTATTATTCTATTCTTTTGTCACCTTATTTTTTTCCTATTTAGTTATTTTTCTTGACATTGATTGACAAAAAGTACTAAAGTGAAAACCTGGAGAAAAAAAAGGAAAACCTGGAAGGCTAGTCACTAAAAAGCCAAAAACAAATCAAATTCTAGTAAAAATTACTGACATTTAATGAATTTTATTCCTGATCAATGGAGAGACAAGTGAAATTTACAGCAGAAATCTCTTTCTCTGGCCCTAATAGGCAATTTAGATTATTTCATACAAGGTGAGAGAATCCTACTTGTCTCTATTTCTCAGCCCAATGTTCCCATTGCTAAGCATATTTTTTTGAATGCTTTAATGGCCTTCAATACCACCACTGTGCTAAGATCCTAAACACGTATAGTTTTAAAGACTTTTGACTGTTGAATGCAGCAATAGGGGAAACATAAAATACATGTTGGTTACTATGATATGAAAAAACAATACAAGTTTAAATAAAATGCCTGAGCTATGAGTGAAGTTTCTGTCTCATTTAGGCATACACCAAGCAACCTGCAGAATTGGATAGGGTCTATTTTCATAAAGGGAAAGATAGTTCCATTTTCTATAAGCAAATGTAACCCAGAAACAAAAATCAAATGCTTTCACAGGCTCAGAGAAATAATAAGAAAACGAATCAATGCTGGGGTTGAAGCCCTTTAGTCTCTAATTATTAGATACCCACTGATTTCTGTTTCGCCAAAGGTGCACAGGATTCAGTGTGTGGCTTAACTATCTGTGAAATTAGACAGTAATCTATGGGGAGCTGTAATGCTGAAGGCAAAAGGTCTAAATTATCTGAAAATTATTTAAGTGTGTGTATGTGGATTGGTGATGATGCCATACAAAATAAATGATTTAAAAGAGACAATCTGGTTGAACTGTATTTTAATTTCCTACAATATTTCTGCCCAAAGAAAATATCTAATATGTCTATAAAAATAACTAATTAGGAATTATTCAGAAATGTGTTCTAAGATAGTCTAAAGGCAGAACAGAGTAACTAAATAACTATGTGGAGAGAATATCTGATATAGTTCCACGGCATGATTTATCGAACTACTTCTTGCAAAAAGCAGGGGAATCCACAGAGTAGAAGAGAATGAGGAAGAGGTTGCAAGTTCACATTCTGTTGCCTTTAAATAAAACAAATATTCAAATAAGGTATAAAAGGGATCTCTTCCTATATCAGTAATAAAAGAAGAAAATTGGCAACAATATTATGGAGTTTAAAGCTTATATTAGAATTGTATTAAAAATAATGAGCTTTAAGGAGGTTAGTGGACTAATTTAAAACAAATATTTGTAGTGAAATCTCATGGTATGTTCCCAGGTATGTGGAGAATAGAAAAACTTATCAGGTTATTTGTGGACACGATGACCTATAAGGAATAACGAACCTAGCAAGAAACAAAGCTGGGTCTGCTGATGGAGAAGCTGCCTATTCATTACTCAGGTTTCCTCCTTTTTTTTTTTCAAAGAAAATTTATTTCATTTCAAACTAAAAACAGAAGTAAACTAATTTCCAAAGTACAACAAGGCAATCTATTGATTTAGGCAGCAGTTTATAATATAAAAGACAACAGAACAATCTATTGATTTAGGCAACAACTTATAGTAGAAAGTTGTTGCCTTAATTAGGAAGCTTTCATTTTGTTAATTCCAAGCTAATTGATGAACTTCTAGCTGAAAATCCATTTTTAGCTTCAAGATCTTCTTCAAAAAATTGAGGTAATAACACAAACTGTTCAATAAAATTATAAGAAGTCATTGTCGTGAACTGAGCTACTATACTAGGCATCAGTAGACCAAATCAAAATCAAGTTGCTTAAGCTAAGTGCCATGCAATCAAACTATAACTTTACCATGGCACGTGTATACCTACGTAACAAACCTGTATGCTCTGCACATGTATCCCAGGACTTAAAGTATAAAAAAAGAAGAAAGAAAAAAGAAAGAAAGCAAGCAAGCAAGCAAGCAAGCAAGCAGGAAAATCCCCAGAAAGACCTTTTTTTTTTTTTTTTTCCTAAAATCAGGAGATTCCCAGCAACCAATCAGAAAGGGCGTACTCAACCTGAACCAACATGAAAAGGAAGTCCCCTCTGCTTTATCCCTTGCGAGGAAAGTCACCGAAGCAAGCTAATGTTAACCAATCCATTTTTTTGCTATTATTCTGTTTCCTTGTTCCTCCTCAACCTACCTTCAAAAACCAACTTTTCTGACATGCCCAACAGACCACATTTTATTTAGATGGGATGATGCCTAATTCATGAATTATTAATAATGACAATCGGATGTTTATACTACATTTGTTGAAATTTTTTTTTTAACTCTACTCAAAGTGTAATTGTAAAAATTACTTGCAAAGGCATCAGGCACAGTTAAGTGGCAGATTAACTTACCCATTTGTTCTTAAAATAAACATTTATTAAGTGTCTCCCTGAGGGAGAAATTATGCCAAGTCCCAGAAAAGCAAAGCCTAATAAAACATAGATGCTCACTTCAAAGAGTTCATAGAAGAGGAAAGACATATAGGAAAAAAGGGTACTGAATGTCACAGAGGCCATGAAAGTTATGGCACCCCAAGGGAAGAGTCAATTCTTACATGTAGGGATGAGGACATTACCTGGTATTCAATAATTTTGTTTAATTTATTTATTAGTTCTAGTAATTTTATGAAGATTCCTTATGAGTTTCTAGTTATCATATATGATATATCAGCTGTGAAAATGACAGTTTATTTTTGTCTTTTCAGTCTCTTAATTTCTTCCCCTTGCCCTATAGCGTGGGCTAGAACTTCCAGTACCCTGTCGAATAAAAGTTGAGTGACTATACTTGTCTTACTCCCAATCTTTGAAGGAAACCGTACCATACTTTACCATTAAGTAAGACGTTAGCATTAGTTTTTTGTTTTGTTTTGTTTTTTATAGATACCCTTTATCAAATTCAGGGAGTACTCTTTTATTTGTACTTTTCATTAGGAAATGTTGAACTTTGCCAAGTGAATTTTTTGCACCTATTGAAAAGATTGTATGTTTTTGTTCTCTGTCATTCTAGTCATGCAATGAATTATACTACCTTATCATCTTACCTTATTTTATCTTCTTTTTATATATTGATGAATTCAATTTGCTGATATGTTATGAAAAGTTTCTGCATTTGTATCCATAATAATTATTTTTCTGTACCTTTATTGTAACGCTTCTATTTTTTTTGTATCAGAATAATGCAGACCACATAAAATAAATTTTGAAGTTTATTCTATCGTCTGCTTTCTGGAAGTGTTTTGTGTATGATTGATATTAGTTTTCCTAATGTTTGATAGAATTTACCAGGAAAACCACCAGGGCTTAGAATTTTTTGTGGGACATTTTATAATGACTTATAGTAAAGTCATTTCTTTAACAGATATACAGTTACATAGTTTTCTTAAAAAATTTCTTCTTGTGTCAGTTCCAGTAAGTTGTGTTTTTTGGGGAGTTCATACAACATCACAATTGCTGATTTTGTTGACATGATTTGTTGACATGTTAAAAAAAATCTTGTGTTTATTAATATCTACAGTATGTTTTGTAGTAAATCTTTTATTTATGATATTGTTAATTTGTATTCTGTCTCTCTTTTTTCCAAATCAGTATATCAAGGCACTTTTCTATTTTATTAATCTTTTCATTAAAACAACTTTTAGCTTTGTTAACTTAGACTATTGTTTTTCTGACCTACGTTATTGATTTCTGCTCTTAGATTCATTATTTGTACTTTTATGCTTATGTGAGTTTAATTTGCTTTTTTTCCTCTAGCTTCTTTTTTTGTTGTTGTTGTTGTTTTTTATAATTTCCCACTTGTTTATTATTATTATTATTATTATTATACTTTAGGTTTTATGGTACATGTGCGCAATGTGCAGGTAAGTTACATATGTATACATGTGCCATGCTGGTGCGCTGCACCCACTAACTCGTCATCTAGCATTAGGTATATCTCCCAATGCTATCCCTCCCCTCTCCCCCCACCCCACAACAGTCCCCAAAGTGTGATGTTCCCCTTCCTGTGTCCATGTGTTCTCATTGTTCAATTCCCACCTATGAGTGAGAATATGCGGTGTTTGGTTTTTTGTTCTTGCGATAGTTTACTGAGAAAGATGATTTCCAGTTTCATCCATGTCTCTACAAAGGACATGAACTCATCATTTTTTATGGCTGCATAGTATTCCATGGTGTATATGTGCCACATTTTCTTAATCCAGTCTATCATTGTTGGAAATTTGGGTTGGTTCCAAGTCTTTGCTATTGTGAATAATGCCGCAATAAACATACGTGTGCATGTGTCTTTATAGCAGCATGATTTATAGTCCTTTGGGTATATACCCAGTAATGGGATGGCTGGGTCGAATGGAATTTCTAGTTCTAGATCCCTGAGGAATTGCCACACTGACTTCTACAAGGGTTGAACTAGTTTACAGTCCCACCAACAGTGTAAAAGTGTTCCTATTTCTCCACATCCTCTCCAGCACCTGTTGTTTCCTGACTTTTTAATGATTGCCATTCTAACTGGTGTGAGATGGCATCTCATTGTGGTTTTGATTTGCATTTCTCTGATGGCCAGTGATGGTGAGCATTTTTTCATGTGTTTTTTGGCTGCATAAATGTCTTCTTTTGAGAAGTGTCTGTTCATGTCCTTTGCCCACTTTTTGATGGGGTTTTTTTTTTTTTCTTGTAAATTTGTTGGAGTTCATTGTAGATTCTGGATATTAGCCCTTTGTCAGATGAGTAGGTTGCGAAAATTTTCTCCCATTTTGTAGGTTGCCTGTTCACTCTGGTGGTAGTTTCTTTTGCTGTGCAGAAGCTCTTTAGTTTAATTAGATCCCATTTGTCTATTTTTGCTTTTGTTGCCATTGCTTTTGGTGTTTTAGACATGAAGTCCTTGCCCATGCCTATGTCCTGAATGGTATTGCCTAGGTTTTCTTCTAGGGTTTTTATGGTTTTAGGTCTAACATTTAAGTCTTTAATCCATCTTGAATTGATTTTTGTATAAGGTGTAAGGAAGGGATCCAGTTTCAGCTTTCTCCATATGGCTAGCCAGTTTTCCCAGCACCATTTATTAAATAGGGAATCCTTTCCCCATTTCTTGTTTTTGTCAGGTTTGTCAAAGATCAGATAGTTGTAGATATGTGGCATTATTTCTGACGGCTCTGTTCTGTTCCATTGATCTATATCTCTGTTTTGGTACCAGTACCATGCTGTTTTGGTTACTGTAGCCTTGTAGTATAGTTTGAAGTCAGGTAGTGTGATGCCTCCAGCTTTGTTCTTTTGGCTTAGGATTGACTTGGCGATGCGGGCTCTTTTTTGGTTCCATATGAACTTTAAAGTAGTTTTTTCCAATTCTGTGAAGAAAGTCATTGGTAGCTTGATGGGGATGGCATTGAATCTGTAAATTACCTTGGGAAGGATGGCCATTTTCACGATATTGATTCTTCCTACCCATGAGCATGGAATGTTCTTCCATTTGTTTGTATCCTCTTTTATTTCATTGAGAAGTGGTTTGTAGTTCTCCTTGAAGAGGTCCTTCACATCCCTTGTAAGTTGGATTCCTAGGTATTTTATTCTCTTGGAAGCAATTGTGAATGGGAGTTCACTCATGATTTGGCTCTCTGTTTGTCTGTAATTGATGTATAAGAATGCTTGTGATTTTTGTACATTGATTTTGTATCCTGAGACTTTGCTGAAGTTGCTTATCAGCTTAAGGAGATTTTGGGCTGAGACAATGGGGTTTTCTAGATATACAATCATGTCATCTGCAAACAGGGACAATTTGACTTCCTCTTTTCCTAATTGAATACCCTTGATTTCCTTCTCCTGCCTAATTGCCCTGGCCAGAACTTCCAACACTATGTTGAATAGAAGTGGTGAGAGAGCGCATCCCTGTCTTGTGCCAGTTTTTAAAGGGAATGCTTCCAGTTTTTGCCCATTCAGTATGATATTGGCTGTGGGTTTGTCATAGATAGCTCTTATTATTTTGAGATACTTGGTTTGACATAGATAGCTCTTATTATTTTGAGATACTTCCCATCAATACGTAATTTATTGAGAGTTTTTAGCATGAAGGTTGTTGAATTTTGTCAAAGGCCTTTTCTGCATCTATTGAGATAATCATGTGGTTTTTGTCTTTGGTTCTGTTTATATGCTGGATTACATTTACTGATTTGCGTATATTGAACAAGCCTTGCATCCCAGGGATGAAGCCCACTTGATCATGGTGGATAAGCTTTTTGATGTGCTGCTGGATTCTGTTTGCCAGTATTTTATTGAGGATTTTTGCATCAATGTTCATCAAGGATATTGGTCTAAAATTCTCTTTTTTTGTTGTGTCTCTGCCAGCCTTTGGTATCAGGATGATGCTGGCCTCATAAAATGAGTTAGGGAGGATTCCCTCTTTTTCTATTGATTGGAATAGTTTCAGAAGGAATGGTACCAGCTCCTCCTTGTACCTGTGGTAGAATTCGGCTGTGAACCCATCTGGTCCTGTACTTTTTTTGGTTGGTAAGCTGTTGATTATTGCCACAATTTCAGCTCCTGTTATTGGTCTATTCAGAGATTCAACTTCTTCCTGGTTTAGTCTTGGGAGGGTGTATGTGTTGAGGAATGTATCCATTTCTTCTAGATTTTCTAGTTTATTTGCGTAGAGGTGTTTGTAGTATTCTTTGATGGTAGTTTGTATTTCTGTGGGATCGGTGGTGATATCCCCTTTATCATTTTTTATTGCATCTATTTGATTCTTCTCTCTTTTTTTCTTTATTAATCTTGCTAGCGGTCTATCAATTTTGTTGATCCTTTCAAAAAACCAGGTCCTGGATTCATTAATTTTTTGAACGGTTTTTTGTGTCTCTATTTCCTTCAGTTCTGCTCTGATTTCAGTTATTTCTTGCCTTCTGCTAGCTTTTGAATGTGTTTGCTCTTGCTTTTCTAGTTCTTTTAATTGTGATGTTAGGGTGTCAATTTTGGATCTTTCCTGCTTTCTCTTGTGGGCATTTAGTGCTATAAATTTCCCTCTACACACTGCTTTGAATGCATCCCAGAGATTCTGGTATGTTGTGTCTTGGTTCTCGTTGGTTTCAAAGAACATCTTTATTTCTGCCTTCATTTCATTATGTACCCAGTAGTCATTCAGGAGCACGTTGTTCAGTTGCCATGTAGTTGAGCGGTTTTGAGTGAGATTCTTAATCCTGAGTTCTAGCTTGATTGCACTGTGGTCTGAGAGATAGTTTGTTATAATTTCTGTTCTTTTACATTTATTGAGGAGAGCTTTACTTCCAAGCATGTGGTCAATTTTGGAATAGGTGTGGTGTGGTGCTGAAAAAAATGTATATTCTGTTGATTTGGGGTGGAGAGTTCTGTAGATGTCTATTAGGCCCGCTAGGTGCAGAGCTGAGTTAAATTCCTGGATATCCTTGGTAACTTTCTGTCTTGTTGATCTGTCTAATGTTGACAGTGGGGTGTTAAAGTCTCCCATTATTAATGTGTGGGAGTCTAAGTCTCTTTGTAGGTCACTCAGGACTTGCTTTATGAATCTGGGTGCTCCTGTATTGGGGGCATATATGTTTAGGATAGTTAGCTCTTCTTGTTGAATTAATCCCTTTACCATTATGTAATGGCCTTCTTTGTCTCTTTTGATCTTTGTTGGTTTAAAGTCTGTTTTATCAGAGACTAGGATTGCAACCCCTGCCTTTTTTTGTTTTCCATTTGCTTGGTAGATCTTCCTCCATCCTTTTATTTTGAGCCTATGTGTGTCTCTGCACGTGAGATGGGTTTCCTGAATACAGCACACTGATGGGTCTTGAGTCTTTATCGAATTTGCCAGTCTGTGCCTTTTAATTGGAGCATTTCGTCCATTTACATTTAAAGTTAATATTGTTATGTGTGAATTTGATCCTGTCATTATGATGTTAGCTGGTTATTTTGCTCGTTAGTTGATGCAGTCTCTTCCTAGTCTCGATGGTCTTTACATTTTAGCATGATTTTGCAGTGGCTGGTACCAGTTGTGCCTTTCCATGTATAGCGCTTCCTTCAGGAGCTCTTTTAGGGCAGGCCTGGTGGTGACAAAATCTCTCAGCATTTGCTTGTCTGTAAAGTATTTTATTTCTCCTTCACTTATGAAACTTGGTTTGGCTGGATATGAAATTCTGGGTTGAAAATTCTTTTCTTGAAGAACGTTGAATATCGGCCCCCACTCTCTTCTGGCTTGTAGGGTTTCTGCCGAGAGATCCGCTGTTAGTCTGATGGGCTTCCCTTTGATGGTAACCCGACCTTTCTCTCTGGCTGCCCTTAACATTTTTTCCTTCATTTCAACTTTGGTGAATCTGACAATTATGTGTCTTGGAGTTGCTCTTCTCGAGGAGTATCTTTGTGGCGTTCTCTGTATTTCCTGAATCTGAATGTTGGCCTGCCTTGCTAGATTGGGGAAGTTCTCCTGGATAATATCCTGCAAAGTGTTTTCCAACTTGTTTCCATTCTCCCCGTCACTTTCAGGTACACCAGTCAGACGTAGATTTGGTCTTTTCACATAGTCCCACATTTCTTGGAGGCTTTGTTTGTTTCTTTTTATTCTTTTTTCTCTAAACTTCCCTTCTCACTTCATTTCATTCATTTCATCTTCCAGGGCTGATACCCTTTCTTCCATTTGATCGCATTGGCTCCTGAGGCTTCTGCATTCTTCACGTAGTTCTCGAGCCTTGGTTTTCAGCTCCATCAGCTCCTTTAAGCACTTCTCTGTATTGGTTATTCTAGTTATACATTCTTCTAAATTTTTTTCAAAGTTTTCAACTTCTTTGCCTTTGGTTTGAATATCCTCCAGTAGCTCGGAGTAATTTGATAGTCTGAAGCCTTCTTCTCTCAGCTCTTCAAAGTCATTCTCCGTCCAGCTTTGTTCGGTTGCTGGTGAGGAACTGTGTTCCTTTGGAGGAGGAGAGGTACTCTGCTTTTTAGAGTTTCCAGTTTTTCTGCTCTGTTTTTTCCCCATCTTTGTGGTTTTATTTACTTTTGGTCTTTGATGATGGTGATGTACAGATGGGTTTTTCGTATGGATGTCCTTTCTGTTAGTTTTCCTTCTAACAGAGAGGACCCTCAGCTGCAGGTCTGTTGGAGTACCTGGCCGGCCGTGTGAGGTGTCAGTCTGCCCCTGCTGGGGGGTGCCTCCCAGTTAGGCTGCTCGGGGGTCAGGGGTCAGGGACCCACTTGAAGAGGCAGTCTGCCCGTTCTCAGATCTCCAGCTGCGTGCTGGGAGAACCACTGCTCTCCTCAAAGCTGTCAGACAAGGACATTTAAGTCTGCAGAGGTTACTGCTGTCTTTTTGTTTGTCTGTGCCCTGCCCCCAGAGGTGGAGCCTACAGAGGCAGGCAGGCCTCCTTGAGCTGTGGTGGGCTCCACCCAGTTCAAGCTTCCCGGCTGCTTTGTTTACCTAAGCGAGCCTGGGCAATGGCAGGCGCCCCTCCCCCAGCCTCACTGCCGACTTGCAGTTTGATCTCAGACTGCTGTGCTAGCAATCAGCGAGACTCCGTGGGCATACGACCCTCTGAGCCAGGTGCGGGCTATAATCTCCTGGGGCACCGTTTCCTAAGCCCGTCGGAAAAGCACAGTATTCGGGTGGGAGTGGCCCGATTTTCCAGGTGCCGTCTGTCTGTTACCCCTGGAAAGGGAACTCCCTGACCCCTTGCGCTTCCCGAGTGAGGCAATGCCTCCCCCCTGCTTCGGCTGGTGCACGGTGCGCTCACCCACTGACCTGCGCCCACTGTCTGGCACTCCCTAGTGAGATGAACACGGTACCTCAGATAAGAATGCAGAAATTACCCGTCTTCTGTGTTGCTCACGCTGGGAGCTGTAGACCGGAGCTGTTCCTATTCGGCCATCTTGGCTCCTCCCCCCTCCTCTAGCTTCTTAAGGTGAAAACTTGATAGCGGATAGTAAACATTTCTTTCTCTCTACTAAAAGTCTTTAAGATTATAAATTTTTCTCTAAATATTTCATCAGTATTGCCCCAGTTTTTAAATGTTGCGATTTTATTATCATTCAGTTTAAAACATGCTTTACTTATGCTTGTGATCTCTTTGAGATATATTCATTATTTAAAATTTAGTTTTTAATACATTTTAAAAGCCAAGTTTTATGCTGCAAGAATTATATCTTAATAGATGTTATAAAATGAGGTGTTAAATTTCCAAACAGTGTGGCTTTTTTATCTTACTTTTATCAATTAAATTTAATTGCATCATTGTCAAAAAATGGATTTCTTGACATTTCACTGCTAAAAGCAGTGACAAAGATGAGAGGACAGAGGGAGCTGCAGTAGGAGCTCAAGAGATCTGTGGATGCTCATGCTTCAATCCTCCCATGAGCAGAAATGGGCCTGGGGGAGGAACGTTTTGCCTCACCAGGATCACATAAGTTTTAATAGGTCTTCCATTTATTTAGCCTTGGCTGGTGTTTATGCCTCAAAACATAAGTCCAAAAAATATTAAATATCTTGTGTGCTTCCTTTTTAAGTTACAATTATTTAAATTTTAGTTTAACTTAGTTTTGTTTTTAATGATTTGTTTGTTTTGGGATTCAGAGAAGATGACAGGAATAGGAAGGAATGTAGTGTGGACAAGTAGTTTGGAGTTTAATAAAACTAAATTGCACCTATATATTTGACTTCACCTTTAATTTGCTGTGTGATCTGGAGTGAAAGGGCCTGTTACAATAAGGTAGGAACTGACTGATGCAGAGATGTCAACTTGCAGGGTGAAATAATTTTTTTAAATTTTATTTAGTGACAGAAGATATAGAAACCTCTGTCAACCAAGACAGCTACAAGGAGAAACATTGGTGGCATACTCCCAGTCATGTGAGCCTACCAAATTCCCAAAGCCCTAAAGGAGGTACACAGCTGCAGATAATGCCTTCTTAGAAAAAGTTTCCACCAGATCTGAGAAATAATATTTGCCAAACTTAGAGAGTTTTCATACTCTCCTGGTTCTTTTTCATTATGCTGGATTTTTCTGCAGCTGGCTATGTGCCTGCCTGCTCACCAAGTGAAATTACTGGTACAAAACAATCTCAACACATTCCTGAGTGTTTATTGCTCAAGTGGGGGAATTCAAAGTCAGCCTCCCGTGAGTTCTGGTTTCCTGTTCCTTGGCAGAACCAGGTCTCAAGACTCATCGTGTCTATTCCTCGACAACCTATTGGAATCTGTCTGAAACCAGTCAAACAAAAGACAGAGCTAGTCATGGCAGTGTGCCGGCATCTATTTTAGACATCAATCCAGAATGCTACACTATCAGTTTTCTCGGACAATGAATCAAGATCCATTGAGGTTAATGCAAGTCAAAGATACTTCTCCATTATGACAAGCTTGGTGCATATCTGTGCAAGCTCTAGACAGGGCAGGAGCTCATGCTAACTTGTAGCATGCTCAGTGAATGAAGAATGTGTGACTTTTAGGCATCAGAGAACTCCTAATTTATAAACTCTAGAAAAGTCATTTTCTTTTCAGATTAGATTTTCTAAGGGACTCATTTCTTATTTCTTTTTATTTCTCCTTTCCCACAAGTCTTGTCACTAACTCTACATAGTCACAAATTTAGCACTACAAGTACAGATTCTGTATAATTCTGGACCAGAACTTTCCCTTTATGACAAGCCAAGGTACTATGTTTGGCTCTAATCCATCACTCTGACCTACTTTGTTCACAGCTTTAAAGAAAGAAAAAATAAATTAGCTCTTGCCATTAGACTAAAAAAGTTGTTTCAGCTTCCCTCCACTAAGGTACTATTTAACCACTGAACTTGTAATACATTAAATGGAACCAGAGTGGCTCTAAGGAATTAAGGCTGTTTCCTAAATTACTTCAAGGCTCATTAAGAGAAGAGTTTCCAAAAAGTGTGTTTCCAGTTTATTTCTAGTTTAAACTTCTCTTATACTACCTGTTTGAATTAATAGAGCATCACAAATATCTTTTCAGGCATTGGTGAGATACTTAAGAACAATAGCATTTTATATAAATATATTAAACTGAGGTGGTAGTTTGGCCATCATATGGTTTAGCTGCGTCTCTACCCAAGTCTCATCTTGAATTGTAGCTCCCATAATCCCCATGTGTCCTGGGAGGGACCCAGTGGGAGGTAATTTAATCATGGAGATGGTTACCCTCATGCTGTTGTCGTGACAATGAGTGAGTTCTCATGAGATCTGATGGTTTTATAAAGGGCTCTCCCCCCTTTTGCTTGGCACGTCTTGCAGCTGCCATGTGAGGAAGGACCTGTTTGCTTCCCCTTCTGTCATGATTGTAAGTTGCCTGAGGCCTCCCCAGCCATGCTGAATTGTGAGTCAATGCAACATCTTTCCTTTATAAATTATCCAGTCTCGGGTATGTCTTTAGTAGCAGCATGAGAATGGACTAATGCAGGCCACTTGTGAAAATATTGAATTTAGAGGACAAAAATAAGAAAAAGAGAATGTAGAGCTGCAAAGGAAGAAAGAAAGGTTGGTAATAAGATTAACCATAAATTTCTGGGTATGTTTATATTTATTGAATTTCTTTTACATGTTAGGCTTCATTCTGGGTGTTTGAAGATACATCACTAAATAAAACCAATTAAAATCTTGGCATTCATGTAATTAACAGTATAATTCAGGATATAGAATATAAAAAATAAATAAATGATTTTATACTTTAGGAAGAAAATTTGGAGGGGATAGGAGTGTAGCAATATGTGCATAGATGTTGTGATTACATATAAAGTGGTCAAGGGAAATGACACTGAAAAGGTATCATTTGAGTGAAGATGATGAAAATCAGAGAGTGAGCAATATAATAAGGAGTAAACAAGAAATACTTCATTTTAATAGCAGGCAAAATAGGTGGTGACCATTTATATAATATCAATATTGTGTTTTCAATTAAAAAGCAGCTTATTAAATGAGGAGTATATCTCTAGCTTTCAGCTATGTACTTTTACAAGTCCTGCAAAAAAAAGAGGCTTAAGATTCTCTCGCTGCTCAAAGGACAAATACTCTTCCATCCACAAATTGAAAACAAGACAATTAGGAAGAGTGACTACATATAACACATTTCTAATTACTTACTACAATAGAGTTGAATTTATTTAGAAATACTGCAGAACTTGCTGGCAAAAGAAGAGAGGGATTTCAAGAAAGAGTGAAGGAAGAATATGAGAAGCAAAGATAAAGATATAAGGATGAAGAATAAAAATTAATGTAGGGATGCAGAAGGAAATAGTTGAAATAAATAAATTGGCTTGATTACAAAAGAAAGTTATTCAGTGGAAGTTAGGTGGCTAAAGTAATGCAGGATTAGGAGGGCCCTGATCTCTGAAACAAAATTTCAGTGTCTGAAATTGTTGGAATAAATAATAATTGACATTGCAAGTAGGGCTTTCTTGCCAAGACACTTCCTCTTTTGCCAATTATGATGTCTGGATGTTCTACTATTCGTCATTGTTTGGGTTTAGACATTGTTCCAGAAGTTTCCTATAAACATGCACATATGCAATATGTTAGCAAATGCTAGATAACTTGATTTAAGAAAATGCTCCTCCCTCTCATATCTTTGCTTAATGTCCTCTCAAATGGAATTGCGAATTCTCTTGTAATTCTTATAATATTACTAGTAGCAGCAGCAGTTGTAATATTCAAACACTCACCTTTCCGGCAAATTTTCTTCCATCCAGAAACATGTTCAAGTATTGCTAATATTAACAATTTCTCTCTCTTGATTTTTTATTCCCCTATAGCACTCTCCCAATTTCTTTACTCTATCAAATCTAAGCCTCTTGAAAGATCTCTGCCTCTACTTTTTTTACTTCCTAATCCCAGTAATCTGGCTTATGCTCCCTTTACTCCACTAAAAATCATCCTGATGATCACATAAATAACCTCAGAATTGTCAGGTTCAATAAACATACTTTAGCCCTTTACTTCTTCACCTCACTGATTCATTGGGTTCTGTTTTCCTGTGATCTCTCAGAAAATTCTCTTGTATCTGACTATCATGATTCTCTTTCTATTTCAGAGATCACTGCCTCAGGCTTCACTGTTCTTCTTTCTACACTAACCTCAGTCTGGACAATGTCTTCCATGACCAGAGCTTCACCTATTATAAATGTGCAATAAATGCCCAAATTTTATCTATCACACATCTGCATTTTTGTTCGTAATATCCTCATCTCATGAAATATTATTCCTCTATTTTTCTGGCATTATCTGTAAATACCTTACTAAATTTTATGCTTAAAGACACAGTAGAGTGTTCTTTCTTTGTTGCACATGCATTTCTTGCTAAAACCCCTAAAATAACACTCATCACATGTTTTCACTTTCTTTTGGAGAACAATCCTGGAGTATATTCTCAATTTTTGTATCACAAGCACCTACCATTATTTGGAACACCAGAATGAGGGATAGTGCTGAAGAATATTCATTGCATAGATGAAATTGTGTCATAAGGAACAAACAAAATATTTATATAAATATTGTAAATGACTGTCTATATTTCAGGGAACTTTGCAACAAATACAAAATAAAATCAGATAGAGATAAATCAAGGAGGAATCATCTTGTAAACTCAGAGCTAGTGATAAGATATCAGAGAAGGGATGTCATGAGGAAATTATGAATACAAAACTAGCAAAACAGTTTAACAGATAGTGGGAGAAATAGAACAAGTATGCTAATTAAATCTCAAGCAAGACAAAGAAAAAAGAAAAAAAATTAACCCTATGTATAGGAACACAGAGATTAGAAATGATAAGGATAAAGCCCTGCAATCATTTCTAGAACCAATGACTTTAACGAAAATAGAAATTTTTTGTTTTAGATAGGGGCTATCATAAACTGACTTACAAAAATTCAAGAGGAAAGTTAAAGAAAACCTTTACTTTAAAAAGAGTTTATTATTTTAGCATCTTCAATGCCATGTCCACACTTGAAATACAGGAATGACGAAATATAGGAGATATGAGAAAAAAAATTTCAACATGGTCTAAGTTTCAAAAGTCAAAACTTTCAGCCAGGCGCTGTGGCTTATGCCTGTAATCCTAGCACTTTAGGAGGCTGAGGAGGGTGGATCACGAGGTCAGGAGTTCAAGACCAGCCTGTCCAAAATGGTGAAACCCCGTCTCTACCAAAAATACAAAAATTAGCCAGGCGTGGTGGCAGGCACCTGTAATCCCAGCTACTCAGGAGGCTGAGGCAGGAGAATCACGTGAACCTGGGAGGCAGAGGTTGCAGTGATTCGAGATCGCACCACTGCACTTCAGCCTGGGCAACAGAGCGAGACTCTATCTCAAAAAAAAAAAAAAGTCAAACTTTCAAATAAAACCAGGTGGGAAAGCTGGGTGCAATGAGTCACGCCTGTAATCCCAGCACTTTGGGAGGCCAAGGCAGGCAGATCACCTGAGGTTAGGAGTATGAGACCAGCCTGGCCAACATGGTGAAACTCTGTCTCTGCTAAAAATAGAAAAATTAGCCGGGTGTGGTGGTGCACACCTGTAATCTCAGCTACTCAGGTGGCTGAGGCAAGAGAATCTCTTGCACCCGGAAGGCAGAGGGTGTAGTGAGCTGAGATTGTGCCACTGCACTCCAGCCTGGGCAACAGAGCAAGACTCGATCCCCCACCAAAAAAAAAAAAAAACAGGTGAAGAGAAAAAAAAATACGAAGTGTAAGGTTTGTAAAAGAGGGCTCATAAACCATGAATGAGATCAGATAGATTTTATTGCAGTTTTCCCCTTTTCCACCGGTTATATAGCTAGACAGACTAGTGACTTGGGCAGATTTCAAATCCAGCAATTGAAGGCAAGATTTTCAGATCAATATTATTAAATCGTTGAACTAAGTTGAGGTAAACTTTATATATATATATACTTTAAGTTCTGGGATACATGTGCAGAATGTGCAGGTTTGTTACATAGGTATACCCGTGCCTTGGTGGTTTGCTGCACCCATCAACCTGTCATCTACATTAGGAATTTCTCCTAATGTTATCCCTCCTCCAGCCCCCACCCCCCCGACAGGCCCCAGTGTGTGATGTTCCCCTCCCTGTGACCCTGTGTTCTCATTGTTCAACTCCCACTTATGAGTGAGAACATGCAGTGCTCAGTTTTCTGTTCCTGTGTTAGTTGGCTGAGAATGATGGTTTCCAGCTTCATCCATGTGTCTGCAAAGGACATGAACTCATCCTTTTTAATGGCTGTATGGTATTCCATGGTGTATAGGTACCACATTTTCTTTATCTAGTCTATCATTGATGGGCATTTGGATTGGTTCCAAGTCTTTGCTATTGTGAATAGTGCTGCAATAAACATACCTGTGCATATGTCTTTATAGTAGAATGATTTATAATACTTTGGGTATATACCCAGTAATGGGATTGCTGGGTCATATGGTTTTTCTGATTCTGGATCCTTGAGGAATCGCCACACTGTCTTCCACAATGGTTGAACTAATTTACACTCCCACCAACAGTGTAAAAGTGTTCCCATTTCTCCACATCCTCTCCAACATCTGTTGTTTCCTGACTTTTTAAAGATCACCATTCTACTTGGTGTGAGATGGTATCTAATTGTGGTTTTGATTTGCATTTCTCTAATGATCAGTGATGATGAGCTGTTTTTCATATGTTTGTTGGCTGCATAAATGTCTTCTTTTGAGAAGTGTCTGTTCATATACTTCACCCACTTTTTGATGGGGTTGTTCATTTTCTTCTTGTAAATTTGTTTAAGTTCCTTGTAGATTCTGGATATTAGCCATTTGTCAGATGGATAGATTGCAAAAATTTTCTCTCATTCTGTAGGTTGCCTGTTCACTCTGATGATAGTTTCTTTCGCTGTGCAGAAACTCTTTAGTTTAATTAGATCTCATTTTTCAATTTTGCCTTTTGTTGCCATTGCTTTTAGTGTTTTAGTCATGAAGCCTTCGCCCATGCCTATGTCCTGAATGGTATTGCCTAGGTTTTCTTCTGGGGTTTTTATGGTTTTAGGTCTTATGTTTAAGTCTTTAATCCGTCTTGAGTTAATTTTTGTATAAGGTGTAAGGAAGGGATCCAGTTTCAGTTTTCAGCATAAGGCTAGCCAGTTTTCCCAACACCATTTATTAAATGGGGAATCCTTTCCCCAATGCTTGTTTTTTGTCAGATTTGTCAAAGATCAGATGGTTCTAGATGTGTGGCATTATTTCTGAGCCCTCCATTCTGTTCCATTGGCCTACATATCTGTTTTGGTGACTTTAGCCTTGTAGTATAGTTTGAAGTCAGGTAGCATGATGCCTCCAGCTTTCTCCTTTTTGCTTAGGATTATCTTGGCTATATGGGCTTTGTTTTGATTTTATATGAAATTTAAAGTAGTTTTTTCTACTTCTGTGAAAAAAGTCAATGGTAGCTTGATGGGGACATTATTGAATCTATAAGTTACATTGGGCAGGATTGCCGTTTTCACAATATTGATTCTTCCTATCCAGGAGCATGGAATGTTTTCCCATTTGCTTGTGTCTTCTCTTATTTCCTTGAGCAGTGATCTGTAGTTCTCCTTGAAGAGGTCCTTCACATCCATTGTAAGTTGTATTCCTGGGTATTTTATTCTCTTTGCAGCAATTGTGAATGGGAGTTTACTCATAATTTGGCTCTCTGTTTGTCTATTATTGGTGTACAGGAATGCTTGTGATTTTTGCACATTGATTTTGTATCCTGAGACTTTGTTGAAGTTGCCTGTCAGCTTAAGGACATTTTGGGCTGAGACAATGGCATTTTCTAAATATACAATTATGTCATCTGCAAACAGAGGCAATTTGATTTTCTCTCTTCCTATTTGAATACCCTTTCTTTCTTTCTCTTGCCTGTTTGCCCTGGCCAGAACTTCTAATACTATGTTGAATAGGAGTCATGAGAGAGGGTATCCTTGTCTTGTGCCAGTTTTCAAAGGGAATGCTTCCAGTTTCACAAGTATCAATAGCTGAATCAATCAAGCAGAAGAAAGGATATCAGAGATTGAAGATCAACTTAATGAAATAAAGTGTGAAGGCAAGATTGGAGAAAAAAGAATGAAAAGGGATGAACAAAGCCTCCAAGAAATATGGGACTATGTGAAAAGACCAAACCTATGTCTGATTGATGTACCTGAAACTGACAGGGAGAACAGAACCAAGTTGGAAAACACTCTTCAGGATGTTATCCAGGATAACTTCCCCAACCTAGCAATACAGGCCAACATTCAAATTTAGGGAATACAGAGAACACCACAAAGAGACTCCTCAAGAAGAACAACCCCAAAATACATAATTGTCAGATTCTCCAAGGTTGAAATGAAGGAAAAAATATTAAGGGCAGCCAGAGAGAAAGGTTGGGTTACCCACAAAGGCAAGCCCATCAGACTAACAGTGGATCTCTCTGCAGAAACCCTACAAGCCAGAAGACAGTGGGGGCCAGTATTCAACATTCTTAAAGAAAAGAATTTTCAACTCAGAATTTCATATCCAGCCAAACTAAGCTTCATAAATGAAGGAAAAATAAAATTCTTTACAGACAAGCAAATGCTGATTTTGTTACCACCAGGCCTTTCTTAAAAGGGCTCCTGAAGGAAGCAGTAAATATGGAAAGGAAAAACTGGTACCAGCCACTGCAAAAACAGCAAATTGTAAAGACCGTTGACACTATGAAGAAACTGCATCAACTAATGAGCAAAATAACCAGCTAGCAGCATAATGACAGGCTCAAATTCACATATAACAATATTAACCTTAAATGTAAATGGGCTAAAAGCCCCAATTAAAATACACAGACTGGCAAATTGGATAAAGAGTCAAGACCCATTGGTGTGCTGTCTACATGAGACCCATCTCATGCAAAGACACATGTAGGCTCAAAATAAAGGGGTGGAGGAATATTTACCAAGCGAATGGAAAGCAAAAAAAAAAAAAAGCAGGAGTTGCAATCCTAGTCTCTCATTAAACAGACTTTAAACCAACAAAGATTAAAAAAAAACCACGAAAGAAGGGCATTACACAGTGGTAAAGGGATCAATGCAACAAGAAGAGCTAACTATCCTAAATATGTGTGCACCCAATACAGGAGCACCCAGATTCATAGAGCAAGTTCTTACAGACCTTCAAAGACACTTAAACTCCCATACAATAATAGTGGGAGATTTTGACACCCCGCTGTCAATATTAGACAGATCAACAAGACAGAAGATTAATAAGGATATTCAGGACTTGCACTCAGCTCTGGACCAAGCAGACCTAATAGACATCTACAGAACTCTCCACCCCAAACCAGCAGAATATATGTTCTTCTCAGCACCACATTGCACTTATTCTAAAATTGACCACATAATTGGAAGTAAAACACTCCTCAGCAAATGCAAAAGAATGGAAATCGTATCAAACAGTCTCTCAGACAACAGTGCAATCAAAGTATAACTCAGGATTAAGAAACTCTCAAAACCACACAACTGCATGGAAACTGAACAATCTGCTCCTGAATGACTACTAAGTAACAAAATTAGGGCAGAAATAAATAAGTCACTTGAAAGCAATGAGAACTAAGACACAATGTACCAGAATCTCTGGGACACAGCTAAAGCAGTGTTTAAAGGGAAATTTATAGCACTAAATACCCACAGAAGAAAGTGGGAAAGATCTAAAATTGACACCCTAACATCACAATTAAAAGAACTAGAGAAGTAAGAGCAAACAAATTCAAAAACTAGCAGAAGACAAGAAATAACTAAAATCAGAGCAGAACTGAAGGAGATAGACACACGAAAAACCCTTAAAAAAGTCAATGAATCCAGGAGCTGGTTTTTTGAAAAGATTAACAAAATAGACCACTAGCTGGATTAATAAAGAAGAAAAAAGAGAAGAATCAAATAGTCACAACAAAAAATGATAAAAGGGATATTACCACTGATCCCATAGAAATACAAACTACCATCAGAGATTACTATGAACACCTCTAAGCAAATAAACTAGAAAATCTAGAAGAAATGGATAAATTCTTGTACACATACACCCTCCCAAGATTAAACCAGGAAGAAGTCGAATCCCTGAGTAGGCCAATATCAAGTACTGAAATTGATGCAGTAATTAATAGCCTATCAACCAAAAAAAGCCCAGAACCAGACGGATTCACAGCCAAATTCTACCAGAGGTACGAAGAGGAGCTGGTACCATTCCTTCTGAAATTATTCCAAACAATAGAAAAAAAGAGGTAAACTTTTTCTATGTATACTTTATGTTTTGTGTTAAATTAACAGAAACATAGCTCCTGATGCCAACAGAAGTTTGTAAGGAGGAAGCACACATGTTCCAACTGCCTCAGGGCTCTTAGAAGGGTGATTTCACAGAAGGAGAGGAGAAACAGAGCATTTTATAAAAAAGAATTGATTGAATGCAGATGTGCTGCCATCCACAGTGCTTGCTTCTTGCCCTAGTCTCCTGGCTTTTGGAGATCAGCATACAGTCTTTGGGCACTTTCCCTAGAATCTTTCTAACCACTCCATACCTTTCCTGTTTCTTCTTTCCCTTTCAAGTGATGAAGTTACAAAAGCATTCCTTTCATCTTTGCTTAAACTTTCCCATTTTTCAGCTAATGTTCCCTATGTTTCCTTTGAATGTTAGGCATCTATTTAACCATTTTATTGATTCCATATAAAAGCAACACAGAAATAGCATACAAATACATACACATACATGCATATATATGCTTCTAAACAAGCATACAAAGTTTTTAAACATCCATAAACAAATTACATCCAGACTAAACACCTCCAAAACATACATAATAAACAATATAATACACAGATTTCATGCTTATCTTTCAGAACTTCTTTTTTAGCTGTTTTATGGTATTTTCAATATATATTGTGGTTTTATGTTCATTTGTTAACCTCTGAAAAAAATTCGTCTGTCTACTTTAATCTATCTTTCTCAGAACTCCATTCCTTAACTTTTACTGTTAAAAGTATTGTCCAAATATAGATTGGTATTTAGATTTTATTCTACTCATAAAACTAAGGAATGCCAATTTTTAATTTGGACTACACTAATGGTGGGTCCTGATTCAACCAAGGCATTTTATGGGTCTTAGGTGCTATTACTTACTTTGTCTTAGTTCTCATTAGTTTTTTTCCTGTTTTTAAAATTAATGCAGCATGCACTATCTTGAAAAGGAATTCATTTCTCAACAAGATGTACTTTGGTTCCTATTTGGACCATATTGAAGATATATATTACATATAATAAATATTTTGTTCTTTGCTTCATGATAGATATCAAAATAAATAAATTTCATTTTATTTTGCAAGCATTTATACAGTATTCATTATGTGCCAGCCTCTGTCTGAGAGTGACATATATATACCTATTCAATTAATCTTCCTAATGGCCCCCATGTAAAACACTTCTATTTTAAACATAAGGAACCTGAGACAAAATCTTTGAAGTAACTTGCCCAAGATATTACAACAAATAAATGCTAGAGCTGGTACTCTATCTCTAGGTCAATTTGGCTCCAGAGTACTTACTTGCTCATAAGCTTTCAGCCATGTTGTCTATCCTTAAAGTTGTCTGTCAAGAGTTAAATATTTATATTTTATAACTTTCATATTTTCATTTTTTATAAATTTTTAATTTTAAATGATTTTACAGAAACCTTGTAAAAGTAACACATAAAACTCTTGTATACCTTTAACCCATATTCTCCAATTATTAACATACACCATATTTTCTCTTAGAATTTTCTTTTTATGCCTCTTTGGCTCTCTTTCTCTCTTTTTCTCTGTCTCTCTTTCCCTCTCCCTCCCTCCTTCCCTCCCTCTCCATCCCTCCCTCTCCCCCTCCCCCTTTCTCTCTCTGTCTCTGTGTCTCTCCGTCTGTCTCTCTGTCTCTCTCTCTTTCTCTGTCTCTCTCGCAAGGAGCTGCTCTCCTCTCTCCTTTCTTCTGTTTGGACGTGTGTGTGTCTGTCTGTCTTTCTGTCTCTCACTGTCCCTCTGTCTCTCTCTCTCTCTGTCTCTCTCTGTGTCTCTCGATCTGTCTCTCTCTCCTTCTATCTCTGTCCATCTATCTCTCTCTCTGTCTCTTTCTCTCTCTGTGTCTCTCGATCTGTCTCTCTCTCCTTCTATCTCTGTCCATCTATCTCTCTCTCTGTCTCTCTCTCTCTCTCTCTCGCAGGGAGCTGCTCTCCTCTCCCCTTTCTTCTGTTCTGACGTGTGTGTGTTTGTCTCTGTCTGTTTCTCTGTCCCTCTGTCTCTCTCTCTAGCTCTCTCTATGTCTCTCAGTCTGTCTCTCTCTCCCTCTCTGTCCATCTCTCTCTGTCTCTCTCTCTGTCTCTCACAAGGAGCTGCTCTCCTCTCTCCTTTCTTCTGAAAAAAAAAAAAGAATTTTCTTTTTTACAAGGACATTTTATATTTTTCTAAACCATTTGAGAGTAAGCTGCAGATATGATGCGTGTGTATATTTTCTAACAGGATAAATACATACTTATTTAGCTATTATATTTGTATAATAGCTTAATTATAAGTACTTCAATTGTATAATTGATGCAATTTCATGATGTAATTTACAGACCTCAATGCTAATTGTCTCAATAATGTCTTTCACCGAAAAAGTCCATAATATAATCCCAAATCACATGTTGCCTTCAGTTTTAATCTATTTAGTATTTTTAAAATCTGTAACTGTTCTTTAGTCATTCTTCATCCATCTATGACCTTGAAAATTTTAAAGACTACAGGACAGTTATTTTGTAGAATTTCCCCCTATTTATATCTATCTGATGCTTCCTTTATATTAGTTAAGGTTATGCAAGTGATTTTGTTTGTTCAATTACTAGAAATAACTCTTATTACTTGATTAAGTGAAGTCAGCAGATTTCTGCAGGGTAAAGTTCTCTTGTATTAATGAATATTTGAGGAGATATGTTTTGAAATAACATAAATACCCTCTCCCTTATTAAATTCTTACCCACGAATTTACTCCCATTTATTATCCATATCAGAATCAATTATTCTGATAACATTTTTCAAATGGTGATTTTTTAATTCCATCATTCCTTTTGCATTTAGTAATTGGCATTATACTGTATATAAAGAACTTTTCCTTCTGCCCTAAGCCCTTGTATACTTAGTAACTGACATCACTAAAGACACATAGATTTCGTTTTCATTCAATGGGTTATAATTCACTGTCTTGATCCTTTCGGGCTTCTCTAGACTGAGTAACTTATAAACAGCAGAAATTTATTTCCTACAGTTCTGGAGGCTAGAAAGTCCAAGATCAAGGTGCCAGCAAATTTGAGGTCTAGAGGGCACTCACTTTCTAGTTCATAGCTGACACCTTCTTCCTGTGTCCTCACATGTTGCAAGAGGTGAGGAGTCTCTTTAGATCCTCTATTATAAGCACATTAATGCCATTCATGACCTAATCATTTTCCAAAGGCCCACCACTTAATACCACCCCCTTGGGGCTAGTATTTCAAGGTAAATTTGGGTGGTACACAAACACTCAAACCATAGCCTCCATTAATTTCATTATCTATTTTAAGGCTTACATTGTCTGAGATCTGGCCAGTGGAAGCACCTTCAGCCTGATTCCTTTGTCTTTTGCTCCTGCCCCATCTTCCTTGAACATTTATTTTCTGATAAAAGAAGGTATTTACTTATTTGAAATACATATGTATATTTTTATTTGAAATACAATTTGCTTAACTTGTTTATATTATATTTTAGGCCCTTTTGCCCCCAATTTTTAATTTTTATTTATTTTTATCTATGTCAAATATTAAAGTGGCTCCAAAAGTAAAACTGTACAAAAGACGTATACTCAGAAAATCATATTGCCCCCTAATTCCTTCCAGCGTATTCCTATTCCAAATCTCATGAGTTTATAACGTCTCTTTCCTATGCTTTTTCTTTCAAGAGTCGGTTGATTATTTTATATATTTTCTTTTTTCTTATGTAGAAATAACAGGTTGTCAATATTATTTACACTTAGCTTTTTTTCACTAAAAAATTCTGAGAAATCGTTTTATAGTCAAAGAGCTCTTTTATAAAAGCTATCCAGTACTTCATTGTGTATGTACCACAACTAACCAGTATCCTATATGTTTGCATTTACATTGTTTGCAATATTTTGCAACTACAAAACAGTGCAATGAATAATCTTGTGCAGAAGTATTTTCATACTTCGTATTTTCATACTTTACTCATCAGAGTAAATTTCTAGTAGTGGAATTGTTGAGTCAAAGATAAAACATAAATGCACCTTTGCTAGATATTTCTGATTTCTACTTCACAAGACCTGTTTGTATTCCCATTTGCATTCCCATTTGTAAAATATGCCTGATTCTCCACAGCTTCACCAACAAAACGTTTTTTAACTTTTGCCAACATGATGACATCTAGTTGTGTGTGTGTGTGTGTGTGTGTGTGTTTGTGTGGTGTTTTGTTTGCTTGTTTGTTTTTTAGACAGAGTTTCTCTCTGTTACTCAGGTTGGAGTGCAGTGGTGCAATTATAGCTCCCTGTAGCCTGGACCTCTGGGGGTCCTGCCTCAGGATCCCTGTCTACAGTAATCATTTGTCTACACTAATTTGTATGGTGTTACCTAACTAAAGTGTTTTATTCTTTGAGTTAGTTTTACCGTTGACTTTTTATTCTCCAGTAGCTGGGACTACAGTGAGGTGCCATGCACCCAGATGATTCTTTAATTTTTAAAATTTTTTTATAGAGACCTGGTCTCGCTATGTTGCCGAGGCTGGTCTCAAATTCCTGAGCTCAAGTGATTCTCCCACTTCAGCCTCCCAAAGTGTTGGGATTGCAGGTGTGAGCCACTGCCCCCTAGCAGAGAGTAATTTTAATTTGTATTTCTCTCATATGAGTAGAGCTAATATCTCTTCTGGCATTGGAGAATCACTTTTATACTGATTTTCTTACAAATTTTCTATTCATTTTTTCTGTCAGGTGTTTAGACTTTTTGCCCTAAAATTCTTCCATTTTTAGAATTTTTTCTCTGCAATATTTTCTCCTTGTCATCATTTGATTTTTATTGTTTATTTGGTAATTTTTTGGCCATGGAAAAGTTTTTATTTGAATTTATCAATATTTTATTTCATTACATCTAGAGTTTGTGTCTAATTTGAATGGAAGTTATCCTCTTAATAGTTCCCAAGTGTACTTTAGAATTTGGGGTATATTTGGAGACTTTTAGGTAACATTTGACTTCAGTATCCAAGAGATGCCTAAATCTGTGCCATATGGCAAGTCACAGGCAAATGCCTCCCAATGTGTCTGAAAGATGGCGGAAAAAAATATATATATATGCCAAAAGAGAGAAATATTAAGATTTTTCTTAGCAAGGCTTGAGCCTAAGTTCCAAAGCTGAGGACTCTAGAAAATTGGATTAAACAAGAAAAAGTGGGGCCAGGCGCAGTGGCTCACGCCTGTAATCCCAGGACTTTGGGAGGCCAAGGTGGGTGGATCACAAGGTCAGGAGATCGAGACCATCCTGGCTAACATGGTGATACCCCGTCTCTACTAAAAATACAAAGAAATCAGCCGGGCATGGTGCCAGGTGCCTGTAGTTCTAGCTACTTGGGAGGCTGAGGCAGGAGAACCCGGGAGGCAGATCTTGCAGTGAGCCGAGATTGCGCCCTGCACTCCAGCCTGTCTACAGAGCAAGACTCTGTCTCAAAAAAAAAAAAAAAAAAGAAAAAAAGAAAAAAGAAAAGAAAAGAAAAAGAAAAAGTACCATCTATTTATCTCAAGCTAGTTATCTCAAAAGAGGTTCCACCAGAATCTATTTGCCATTCTATTCTGCCCCACCTCCATACCACCTCCATTCCTCACACACTCGCACACATACATACACAAAAAGTCTACTTCATATCTAGAATCTCACCAATTTGAATCAAATAAACAAATAAATTAATCTAAGACACCAGGCGATACAAAATTCAATTCAGGAATCAGAGTAAGAGAGAGCGTTTCCAGAAATCTTACCATTGTGGTCCTGCGTAGAGCAATGAACACATGTGTCACTTGGGGCAAATTACTTCAGTTTCCCATGCTTCATTTCCTCCATTTGAGAAGCCTATTACATCCCTTGCATTCACATTAGGTATAATATTTATGCCTATCTCATAGTAAATTATGAGAATTGAATGAATATTTTATAACATTGAAAGTTGCATTTGCCAAAAAGAAGTATTATATCTGTGAGATGAAAATTTTTTTAATCAATTTACATATTATGATGCTATTCCAGAGTTCGAATGTTGGATTTACTTTTAATGAGGCTTATATTTAAAAAGAAAGGAAAGAGAACTATATGTAATGTTAACATGAAGACTATGTAAATGATTTTTTCAGAAACAAAGTTTGACAATTTTCACATCCCATTTGACATTTTTCTGTTATGATTTAAAAGCTTAAAAATGCATTGTCTCAATCATGACTTCCCATTCTTATTTTAAAATATAGACTGTCAATTGAAAATTTTATAAATTTTGTGCCTCTCCTATATTCTTTTTGCTTTTTTAATAGAAATTTGAACAACTGTCTTAAAAATACAGAATGTCTTTTACCTCTATCAGTGAAAAAATCCTCAATGGCAATGCTCACACAGCAAATATCTTGAGGAAAATTACAACATTAGAATTTTTCTGACTCTAAAGCAAATAGATCTAGATGCTGTTGAGGATCTTCTTTATTTCTTCTTTAAAAATGATGACTTCTTATTTTTAAACTTTTCATTCTAAAGAGGAGAGAATAATATTAGCATAGTTTTGTTTTAGCATAGAATTATACTGAGTAGGGGAAAGTTTAAAGCATTCACCTTGAGAAGTGGAACAAGACAAAGATCTCCACTTTTACCGCTTCTATTCAACATAGTACTGGAAGTCCTAATCAGAGCAATCAGACAACAAAGCATCCAAATCAGTGAAGAGGAAGTCAAACTGTCTCTGTTTGCTGATGATATAATCCAATTTTCTAGAGTCCTCAGGTTTGGAACTTAGGCTCAAACCTTGCTAACCCTAGAAAACCCTAAAGACTAATCCAAAAAGCTCCTAGAACTGGTAAATGAATTCAGCAAAGTTTCAGGACACAAAATTAATGCGCACAAATCAGTAGCTCTGCTATACACCAATAGCAGCCAAGCTGAGAATCAAAACAAGAACTCAATCCCTTCCACAATAGCTGCAAAAATAAAAAATAAAATAAAATACTTAGGAATATATCTAACCAAGGACGTGAAAGACCTCTGCAAGGAAAACTAAAAAACATTGCTGAAAAAAAATCATAGATGACACAAAAAATAGAAACACATCCCATGCTCATGGATGGGTAGAATCAATATTGTGAAAGCGACCATACTGCCAAAAGCAACCTACAAATTCAATGCAATTCCCATCAAAATACCACCATCATTCTTCAAAAAACTAGAAAAAAAAATCCTAAAATTCATATGGAACCAAAAAGAGCCCACATAGCCAAAGCAATACTCAGCAAAAGAAACAAATCTGGATCCATCAAGTTACTCAACTGCAAACTATACTATAAGGCCATATTCACCAAAACACCATGATACTGGTGTAAAAATAGGCACATAGACCAATGGAACAGAATAGAGAACCTAGAAATAAAGCCAAATACAGCCAACTGATCATCAACAAAGCCAACAAAAACATAAAGTGGGGAAGGGACACGCTATTCAACAAATAGTTCTGGGACAATTGGCAAGCCACATGTAGAAGAATGATTTTGGATTCTCATCTCTCACATTATACAAAAATCAACTCAAGATGGATTAAACACCCAAATCTAAGACTGGAAACCATAAAGATTCCAGAAGATAATATCGGAAAAATCCTTCTAGACATTGTCTTAGGCAAAGACTTCATGACCAAGAACCCAAAAGCAAATGCAACAAAACAAAAATAAGTAGATGGGACTTAACAAAACTAAAAAGTTTCTGTGCAGTGAAAGAAATAATCAGCAGAGTTAACAGACAACCCAGAGAGTGGGAGAAAATTTTCACAAACTGTATATCCGACAAAGGACTAATATCCGGAATCTACAAAGAACTCAAACAAATCAGCAAGAAAAAACATGCAATCCCATCAAAAAGTGGGCTGAGTGGGTGTGGTGGCATGCACCTGTAATCCCAGCTACTAAGGAGACTAAGGCAGGAGAATGGCTTGAACCCTGGAGCAGAGGTTGCAGTGAGCCGAGATTGCGCCACTGCACTCCAGCCTGGGTGACAGAGCAAGGCTCTGTTTAAAAAAAAAAGAAAAAAAAGAAAAGAAAAAAAAGAAAAATGCTAAGGACATGCATAGACAATTCTCAAAAAAAGATAAACAAATGGCCAATGAGCACATGGAAAAATGCTCAATATTACTAATTACCAGGGAAATGCAAATCAAAACCACAATGCGATGCTACCTCACTCCTGCAAGAATGGCCATCATCAAAAAATCAAAAAATAATAGATGTTGACGTGGATGTGGTGAAAAGGGAATGCTTTTATACTATTGATGGGAATGCAAACTAGCACAGACACTATGGAAAACACTGTAGAGATTCCTTAAAGAACTAAAAGTATATCTACAGTTTGATCCAGCAATCCCACCACTAGGTATCTACCCAGAGGAAAAGAAGTCATTATACAAAAAAGATACTTGCACACACATGTTTATAGCAGCACAATTTGCAATTCCAAAGATATGGAACCGGCCCAAATGTCCATCAACCAATGAGCAGATATGAAAATGTGTGTATACATATATATATATATATATGTATTCCATGGTGTATATATATATATATATCTATATATATTCACCCATAAGAAGGAACAAAATAATGACATTCACAGCAACCTGCATGGAATTGGAGACTATTAGTCTAAGTGAAGTAACTCAGGAACAGAAAATCAAACATCGTATGTTCTCGGTCATATGTGGGAGCTAAGCTATGAGGTTGCAAAGGCATAAGAATGATACATTGGACTTTGGGGACTCGGGGGAGAGGGTGGGGGTGACAAGAGATAAAAGGCTGCACATTGGGTACAGTGTACACTGCTCAGGTGATGGGTGCACCAAAATCTCAGAAATCACCACCAAAGAACTTATGCAT
The DNA here is from genome assembly GCF_028885625.2 of Pongo pygmaeus. Taxonomy (NCBI): domain Eukaryota; kingdom Metazoa; phylum Chordata; class Mammalia; order Primates; family Hominidae; genus Pongo; species Pongo pygmaeus. The sequence continues at coordinate 141,359,231 of NC_072378.2, read as the reverse complement.
ATAACCAAACACCACCTGTTCCCCCAAAACCTAATGAAATAAAAGAATTAAAAACTTAAAAAGCATAGAAAAAATTCTAACGTTTTAGTTTTAGAAAATCCTTGGGTCAAAAAATAATAAAAAAATTCTCACTGAAGCTTCATGTCTTGTCTAAGTGTTTTTAACTAAAAGGAATATTTTTGAAAGTAGCAAGTGCATTATGTTTTTCATGCTTTTCCCAGTAGCAGATACACCTATGATTTTCAGAAATGAGGAAATAATTTACCATAATGTGAAATGACAGGGAAAAAGAGAAAACAGCTCATTTAAATCTGTGTCCATTGAGCCACTTGATAAATGCAACACAGTGCTGAAAGTGGAAGATCAGGCAAAGGTGTCAGAAGAGGAAGAAATAAGTGGTCACTTCATTTATAGGCTAACCCAACTACATGTGATTATATATTTTGCGCATGTGAGTATGCACATGTGTGCATGTAACATCCTTTATATCATCTCCTCAACTTTATTATCTGTTTATTATAAATAAGGTCTTATTTTTGGCAAGGTCAACAACGGCCTCTACTTTCTAAATCACATTAAATATTTATTAGCTTTTATTATACTTGATTTGATCACTGTATGGTCCTTAAAACTCCCTCCTACTGCAGCTTTCATGACTTAGTCTCGATTTGTTTTTCCTCTAACCAGCTGGCTTGTCTTTTTCAATCTGTTTTATGGACTCTGTCTGTCCTTTAGATAGTTTTCATCATATCCCTCTATTCATTTTTCTTGACTTTTTTACTCTAAAAATGTTTCCTGGAATAGTTCATCTATTGTCATGGCTTCTACCATCTGTAGTTAGGTAAATTTCAAATCTATATTTCTAACACTGACTTTTACAAAGAGCATTAGACACTATAAATTTAATTGTCTACCAAACAACTCAACTCATAATTTTCTTAGCACCCTAATTTTAAACTAATAAAAACTAAACTTATCATCTTTACATCACAATATATTCCTTCTGTATTCTATATTTTCACAAATGGAAACTCTTTTTACTTAACCAAAAAAGTATGGAAAAGCTTTTCGACAAGGTTTTTAATCTTTATACTCTGTTGCTCCTGAAATACAATTGTGCCTGTCTCACTGAAATACATCTTCTTCTCTCCATACTTATTACCACTGCCTAAAATAGTGTCAATCTCATATGTGATCCACAGCAATATTTATATTACTGGTATCCTAGTATATAAGGCTGACTCACTCTCACACAACAATACTCATTTTCCTTAAAGGCACACTTGATCATGTACTTCTCCGGTTGAATTGTTTCAGTGCTTGCAGTGCCTTCTCCTTAACATACATAAAGCCCTCTATGATCTAGGGCTTTGATTTCAGCTTCTGTTTCATTGATCACCACTGACCTCTCCACAGTGTATATGCCTGTATCTAATTACTATTATCTTTAAGAAACCTACTTGTGACTTTGCCTTTGCTCATGCTGTTCTCTTTTAGTGAATCTCCTGCCCAAGCCCACTGTTACCCTCCATAACTTATCTTAGATAGTCCCACCTTCTGATAGTATTTCTTTCAACATTCCATCTTTCAGAATGAGTTAGGTGTCTTCCAATGTCATCACATGACTTCTAGCCCTAATTGTCCATAATTTAATTGTCAGCTTCTCTGCCATTCTCTTCCATTGAGATTCTTTAGGGCACAAATTCTATGTATTATCTACGTCTCTTTGTAAGCAAGTCCATTGTCTGAAAAACCCTTGGTGTTTAGTAACTATAAATGAAATGAATAATAGATGTTTTGACTGAATCTGTGAATAAATGCCTGTGATATGTAGCATAATGGCCCTCCGAGATTACTACACCCTGATTTCCAAAGCCAGTTAATATGTTACCTTCTACAGCAAAAGAGACTTTGAAGATGTGATTAAGAGTTTTGAAATGGGAAAATTATCCTGGATTAGCCAGGTAGGCCTAAGGTAATCAGGGGGTCCCTGTATGAGAAAGGCAGGGGAATCAAGAGTCAGAGAGAGATTTGAAGACGCCACCCAGCCAGATTTGATGATGAAGGGAGCAGTCATGAGTCAAGGGATGCAGGCAGCAACTAAAAGCCAGAAAAGGCAAGGGAGTAGATTTTTCCCTAGAACCTCCAGAAGGAACTAAGCTCTTCAAAAGCCTTGATGTTAGCCCAGTGAAAGCCATTTCAAAATTCTGACTTCTGGAAGTATAAGATAATAAATGTGTGTTGTCTCAAGTCACTAAATTTGTGGTACAGTTGTCCCTTGGTATCCATGGGGGATTGATTCCAGGATCCCTGTGGATGCCAAAATCAATAAATGCTTATGTCTTTATGTAAAATGCTTAGTAGTTGCGTATAACGTACTCACATTCTCTGGTATACTTTAAATCTTCTCTAGATTACCGGTAATATCTAGTGCCGTTTCAATGCTATGTAAATAGTCGTTATACTGTATTACTTTTTAAATTGTATTGGTTTTATTGTTGAATTGTTGTTTTTTTGGTGTTTTTTTTTTCCAAATATTTTTGATCCGTAGTTGGTTGAATCTGTGGATGGGAAACCTTCAGACACACAGGGCCCACTGTACTTTGTTATTACAGAAATGGAAAAAGAACACAATGGCTTATATTATCAGTTCCATAGCATATAACAGGAAAAAATGTACAATAATTTTTTTATTGTCTGATTTAAACAATTTGAGATGAGGCAACCAGCTTATGTTTTTCTGCCATCTTTAAGGCCAAATGGGACAAAATATCTTTTGGGTGGATTTACTATAATTAAAAAATAATATTTTAAAATCATTAAAATCTTAAAATGTTTTAAATTAACCTATTTTATTTTATTTTATTAACAAGAAAGGTCTCAGAGAAGTTCATTGATTTGTCTAAGGACGCACAATAAATGAGTATGGTGACATCAGAACTCATGATTCACCTCCCAGTATTCATTCTTCTGTATCTGCAGCAAACTAGACTTCATTTTCTACATTGTCCCCACAAAGAAATTTTCTTGTTCGTTTTATTTTTATCTTCTCCAATTGAGGAATTGCTAATAATCAGCTCAAATTAAGAAAATATGGTGAGTTAAGTAGAGTAATCTAGAAACCTACAAAATCCCAAAATAAATGACTGATGCTAAACAATTAAGGAATAATGATATTTCTCTTTAATTCTAGGTGATGCTAACACTAAAAATTAGACAACGAACCTGAAAAAGGAAACATACTCTTTTTATTCTGGGTAAGGCTCCCAGATAAAGTACGGGCCACTAAATTAAATATGAATTTCAGATACAAAGTTGGTATATGTATGTCCAAAATTTTGCATGAAACACACTTATACTAAAAAATATTTGTACCTGAAATTCAAATGTAATTGAGTGTTCTGTATTTGTATTTGATAAATGTCAATCCTAAATCTGAGGAACATAAGATGTAGCATGTCATTAATATTCAAGACCACAAAATTTCATCCCAGGGCTTCAAATACTCAAAGCTCTAGATTTGAGCTTGAATTTAACACAGGCAAACCAAGCCATTTCCTAAATTGATGTATTATATAGAGTGTCTAAAATAGGCCCATAAATCTGATTTGCTTAGGTATATGAGGAATGTTCATTAATAGATACATGTTTATAGAACCCTCTATCCTTTGGATATGTAGGATAAGGATGTGGCCCAGGTTTCATAACACCCCTCTTTGAATACTATGGAAATGACCCAATTCTCTTGGCCTACTGACAGGGTAATTATGATATCTTGTCAGGAAAGATTTTAGACCTGTTTTAAAAAATTGTAAGTGCATTATGAATAATTTCTAATGATAACTGTACTTGATTATAACTATGGCTAAATTAAAGGATCAGTTAGCTTCTAACATACGCACTGAAGCATGCACAAAATGTCCCCACCTTGAGCAGAATGCTTTTAGTTACATTTTTCCCCTTCCTTCTCTTGTAAAACATAGAGAATGAAAGGATTTTTCTGACATTTGTTCCTTAACAAAGAAATGACATGTTTACCAAGATATCTCCTCACTTACAGGCGATGAATTTAGAATCCAGTGCGACAATTCCGCCCATACTAGATGTCTTATTCTGCAGCATTCAGAAGCATTTGTTGCTTCCCAACCAGAACAGAGGCAGTTAATGATGTCCATAATGCTCCATCAACATGACTTAAATTCAAAGATGTTTGCATGTGTAATATTCACACTGGAAAAAAAAAGTGATAATTGAGAGTCTGAAGTACAAAAGGGTAATGCACTGTCCTCTTCCTCAGTAGGGAAGTTCATTAGCAGTGGAATCATGTCATTTGCCCATCTGTTCATAATTGCATTCACCCCAGGAACTAAGTGAAGGAAGTGACATCACATGGTCCTTATATACACAAGTTCGTAAATCACATGTATGTTCTTATCTACATGGATGACTGGAGGAAAAAAAAAAGCAAAACAGTGACAACAAAACCCCACCAGCAACAATAACAACTAATTGAGCCTTTTTCAAGCTTCGCATAGGCAGATGACCTCATTAGTTTTGTACTCTTGACAAGATATTCTATCTCTAGGAAATGTTGCAGAAAAATAAGATGGCACTGCTGCTTGTGTGTGCTATCAAGGCCATATTGTGGGGGTAATTATCTTTCAACTAGTTGGAGACACACCTCTTGTTTGTATGTCCTAAACATCGGGTGCTTAGCAGCTGCTGTAATATCAATGGGGGAATGAAACAGGCCCTCATTAGATTAGCACTGAGTTTATTGCTGGTGCCAGTCTCATTATTATTGGTGACTAAACTGGCAGATTGTCAGGATGCCTCATGGCGAGATGAGCTTTTGCAGCTCTTTGTTTGTAGTTATTATAAACAATGAAGTGAAAGCAATCCCTTGGGCATAGTCATGTCTCAGAGGTTTTTTTGTGAGCAGCAATCAGCTTGCAGAGGCAGCATTGGTAAACAACCCCTTATTTTAAGGAATGATATTAATTAAAGCATGGTTTGTGGTTAGGAAAGAGAACTTGTTAATTATTTAATGTCACCTGCTCTGATCAGGCCCACCAGTTGAAAGTTATATATATATATATATATATATATATATACTTTTGCCTCAAATATGCTTTGCCTGTCATGAATACCACTGAAAATATAAGCTTCCAAGTGGTGAAAACCTGTTTTTCATTTTAAATAATCTGCAAATGTGAGACATTACATCATAGTCTTAAATGCAAAGCAGATTTTCTTACTTCCCTTGAAAAATGGTATTGAATCCAAAGCCTTTACTCTACTACACTGCAAAATAGTTAGAATTGCTTAGGTCACTAGAATAAAATTATCATGTATCTAGAACATGATTCAAAACCATTTGGCACATAGTGCCATTGTATATTTAAAACATAGAGACTGGAATTGAGATTGTAATGTTCACTTGAGTAAATGAAAAAATTTGTCTAATTAAATGAACTGAAGCTCGAAACAGTATGTATAACATTTTTAAATGATTATATAAGCAATGCTTCACCTTACTTTACCAGTATTAATGTATGCACAAAGGCAGAAGACAAATCCTAAGGAATAAACTTATATCTCGCACATTTAAGTGTTCTTATGCCTTCTGGATAACAGTGACCATGCTATGTGAATATTTACCCCAAATTTTAATATCTGCATAGCAAAAGTGGTTTCTGAAGCCTCAACCACCCAATTGGTTCATTGTTGTTACCATTTTCTAAATGTAAGTTAACTCAATAAGGCGGAATATTTTCTCCAGCAAAACAACTGTAATTTTCCCAGGGCCAAATCTGATCTTCTTATGTGTGTGAGGACATTATGTGAATTACTGTCTTCTAGTAAGACATGACTTTTCCAGGAGAATATCTCTGTGACAAAAGGAAGTCATTCAAAAGAGGAGGCTGGGATTTCAATCATTTTCCTAGAGAACAGTAATGAATATGGATTATAATTTGCACAATTTGGCTTTGCCCTTAAATAAAAGAGATAATTGGAAGTTCAAATCATGAATCCATAGAGCTTTGATGATGTTGGAACCTTCCTTGATTTTCTCTGTATTCTCACTGTAGTCAGCAAATACCATATCTAAACTCATTACTATTCATGTTAGAATTATCTTCACAAACTCCCAGAAGCTCATCTACCACAAGCCAATTCTTCAAGACTAGCTGTTTCTTCTTAAGTAATGAACCTCTTTGTCTTTCAGGAACATTCGTAGTGTATGGAGGATTTGTTTGAGAGACAAAGCAAAATCTTTTTTTCTTTTGTGTGCGGTGACACAAAATTTACTTTACTTGGGATATCAACATAGGAAATCAACCTCCGCTTAATTTTTTACTAAAATCATTTTAAATTATCAAAATATCTTCAACAATTTTAATTTAAGTTCATTTTTATTTCATTTTGAATTTTAAGTTCCTTTTGTCTCAGTAAAAATAATCATTTTAAAAAATGCATTTTAGGCCTTATGTTAGTATCAAATTTTTATAATTACAGATATACTTCGGTATATTTTTAAGAGTCAATGTTGTTTGGGGAGGTTGGAAAAAATATGTTAAAAATTCCATGACTCAGTTCCATGACAGACAACAAATATTTGTTTTAAAGGACTGAGAGAGACCAACAATAATTTTTTAAATCTATAAAAATGTCACTTGGAAAATTACAAAAGCTTGTAGACCTATGTTAACAGCAAGAAATGTTCATTTAGGAAATTTTTGGTGTCTTTTGAACATACTAATTTTTGGTTGCATTTTGGTTGAGTTTTTAGATAGATAAACATATATAGTCATGTATAATGTTTATGATTTTCTTAAGCAATCTTTCACTAGTTAGCAAAAACTACCATTGGGAATATTTGAACACAAATGACTTTTTCTAAATACCACTAAAGATGGAGATGTATAGACATTCAAATATTAGTATGATTCTATTTTTTCCCCCAATGTTGGAAAATTTGTATTCTTCAAACCTAATGGAGGAAGTCATTTGTACAGAATATTCACATGTGTTTTTTCTAAGGATGTATTAATTATTCAGAATAATTTTTTCAGGTTTAGAGTATTTTCCATGAAAACATAGTAAATACGGTAATGTCAATTTACTGATCACATAAATTCAACATAATTTATATTCATGAGCTAACATTATTCTCACTTGAACTCACTATTAGAATATGTATTAGTTTTTCACTTCTTTGTGCATGTGTGTGCATGTGTGTATATGTGTGTCTGTGTGTGTGTTTTAGAGGGAGAGTTTCCCGAATACTTTAAAATTGCATATTTTGTTAAACGTGTAAGTTATAATTGGTGTATTTACCTCTCTACCTTAATTCCTCCAAACGAGAAGTAAAAAGGATTTTAGCCTCTTGACTATACCCCTTTCGATTCCTAAACAAATGAAAACTAAGTCTACAAATACAGTTTGGCCCCAGTCTCTGACCAGAGATGATCTAGAATAAGAGTCAACAATTTTTTTTCTGGAAAAGGCCACATAGCAAATATTTGCAGTTTTGAGGACCATCAGATTTCTCAAAACTACTCAACACAGTGATTGTAGCAGGAAAATAGCCATACACAGTGGATAAACAAATTAAGTGTGGTTGTGTTCCAACAAAATTTTATTTGTGGACACTGAAATTTGAATGTAATATAATTTTCATGTCATAAGATAATATTCTTTTTTATTATAAAAAACTATTTTAAATATTTGCCAGTTGCCATGGTTCATGCCTGTAATTCCAGCACCTTAGGAGGCCAAGGACGGAGTATCACTTGAGTCCAGGAGTTCGAGACCAGCCAAGGCAATATCATGATCATGAAACCCCGTTTTTATAAAAAATTTAAAAATTAGCCAGGCATGCTGGTATATGCCTGTAGTTTCAGCTACTCAGGAAGCTGAGTTGGGAGGATTGCTTGAGCCAGGGTGGTTGAGACTGCAGTAAGCCATGATCATGCCACTGCACTGTAGCCTGGTTGACAGAGTGTATTAGTTTATTTTCACACTGCTATAAAGAACTACCTGGGATTGGGTAATTCATGAAGAAAAAAGATTTAATTGACTCACAGATCTGCATGGCTGGGGAACCCTCAAGAAACTCACAACATGGCAGAAGATGAAGGGGAAGCAAGACCTTCATCTTCATGCTGGCAGGAGAGAGAGAGAGAGCGCACAAGGGGGGAGGTGCCACACTTTAAAAGCATCAGCTCTTGTGAGAACTCACTATCACAAGAACAGCAAGGGAGAAATCCACTCCCATGATCCAGTCATTTCCCACCAGGACCCCCCTCCAACAAGTGGGGATTACAATTTGAGATGAGATTTGGGTGGGGACACACAGCCAAACCATATCACAGAGTCTCAGAAAAAAAAAGAAATAAGAAAAAAAATTTTTAAATTGTCTTAACTCATGAGCCATCCAAAAACAAGTGTTGAGTGAGATTTGGTCCATGGATCAGAGTTTATTACCTAGAGTACCTAAAGGACCTGTATGTAGGGTTGAGGGTAGAGGGTGATTTTGAGCCAAGGGGCCCTACAAGTCCACAAACTGCAAGTCCCTAAGTCTCATTCGGGTATTTCCATAATGAGAACTTACTCTGCATGACTTCTAGGCTAGCACTTGTCAGCCTACATAGCTTGGCAAGATGTTTGGGGGCCAGTAGATCCCAATCTACCTGCTGAGTTTCTACTTTACTCAGACAGGTTTGCCTTATTGGAACTAAGACATGGGCCTAGAAAATAACTACTAGCTAGTATCCATTGCTGTTTTACCTGATGGACATACTCTGCACTTTGCAAGAGCCTGGATTTACTCCTACACAGCGTTGATCTCAACACAGATTAGAAAAGCCACTTATAGTTGCTTGCCTACCAGCAAGTTGATGACAGACGTAGATGTTAATTTCTCATTGTAATATGTATTCGTGCTTATTTAAATCTACAAATACACGCTTCATTGGCCTGCTGATACAGAAGCATAAAATTTTTAGAATTTTTAGGAAGGATATTAGTGATTTTAGGAAATCTTCACCCATAAGTGTCTCATATTATATTGATCTTTTGGTCTCCTAATGGTCTTATATGAGAATGGGTCCCAGACTTATGCACTTTTGGATCAAATGTTACTAAATATTACTTCTCCTACTTATTGGCTATATGACCATGGATATAATATTTTATTTAAAAATTATTTTTCCTCCACAGTATAGATATTAAATGTGTCTACGTTATAGGAGTATTGTATTCAGTGTGACAACATATGTGGTTAGCTATACATGTTTCTATTCATTTTCTATGTTTGCATTTTTAAGCATATTTAATGGCTTAACACAATGCACATTTATCATGTCACAGTTTTTGCCATTCAAAAGTCAGGCATGGCTTATCTGGGCTTAACTATCCTCTATTTTAGAATGTCACTAGGGTGCAATCTAGGTGTCAGCAGAAGCCTCATTAGATGTTGATGGAGTAAAGATCCACTTCCAAGCCCCATCAGTTTGTTGGCAAAATCCATTTACTTGTGGCTGCAGAACTGAAGGTTTTAGTTTCTTAAGTAGAGGCTACTCAGCTCTGAGAACTTGCTTACAGTCCCTTGCCATGTGGCTTCTCCAACATGACCACTTACATAAACTTCTTCAGAGAAGTTTCTGACTTCAGGAAGGGTCAGTACCTTAAGGGGCTTTTACCAGATTATTTGCTCTAAGCTTTTGGGTACAGAATAATTCCTCCATATCATTTTAAAACTGCAGACTTGTGTTCTGCTCCGACTTATTCTAATTCAGTCAGTCTAGGATAGGAGTGAGAAGTGTCCATTTTTAACAAGCCCTTTAGGTTTTCTGATGAAAGTTGTCCAAAAATCATATTTTAAAAAACCAGGAATCTATCAAGTAAAATAAGACTGCTTGAATTATATCCAGGAGTTTGGTCATGTTTGTTATCAAGAAGAATGTGTAACATGAAGTTTTTGTCCATAAATATGTATAGCAAAATGAATTCATGATTATCAGAAGATATAGAAATGTATAACTAATGTTAATATTACTTAATCATAAGCAATATATGTCAATTTATACAAAATTCTATTATACTAACTGTCTGAAAAGATTAAGAGAAATGACACAAATAGGAAAAGGAGTAAAGAATATTGAAAAAGGGAAACTGGGATGCATCCAATAGAATATAATTAAAAATGTATTTCTTGTGCTGTGTAAACTACTAATAAATTGCCTATGGTCTTACTATAAAGGAGCTTCATATTTAATCAGAGGAAATTAGAGTGTATTTAAAACCACTACTAAGAAACCAAGCAAAGAACTATTTAGTAAGGAAACTATTAGCACTAAATGAAAGATGCATAAACATATTACTAAATATGGGAGTACATTCTGCATCTGATTATTCAGAGACATATTCATAGTTATTATTATATGCTCTGTGATCTTAGTTATATAAATGGCTATGATCCAGTTAGAGTCGATTTTATAATTAAGCAAGCAGTCTGATATATTTTAAAGCAGTCAAATTTTAGAAAGATATAAATGCATTTTAAAATTGAACTGTATTTTTTTGTCACCCATGTGATGAAATACTTAATATCTTCTTCGGGATACTCATACGTAATATGGTGGTAATATGCACTGTGGCTTTTGTGAGAAACAGTTGAGATAATTGTGTATTTATGGCTCATAAAAAGCATGTAATAAATATTGGCCTCTTTACCCATTTTTCTCTTCCTTGAGCATTGCTTAGGAAAAAAAAAGTAATCCTGCCATACTCTCAGATATGATTTTCTTACCTAGAATAGAAATCTTCTAGCTTTGCTTCTATTTCTTTTTATTATTTAGTTATTTTATAAAATGCAGAGGTTTTTCATGGATATTTCTATTCATGTGAACAATGTGATTCTTGCATATGTGACATTCCAATAATTTCAAATATGGCACTGAGAATCTCAGTTAATAGAGCAGATTTTATACAAGATCAGAACCCTAGATCTGTATAGAGTTTCATTAATTCAACCTGAATCTGTGAATAATTGAGCATGGGGATACCAGAGATACCTTTTATCTTGGTTAGAACTATGCACATAATGGACATAATGGACAGATTAAACCCTTGTCTCTGCAGTATTTGTGCTTCAAGATTGTCACAATTGATTTTTTCTTAAAAATTTAGAAATTATTGGACCTGACGCCTAAGGATTGTCTCTCTTTTTAGCCAGATAATATATGATTTGGGGTCACTTAATCAACAGTTGACTGCTAGCCGCACTTAGATCTTGAGTCCCCAAGTCTTGTGTCCTTGCCTTATTCCAAAATATTCTTGAAACTGAGTTTCTACCACGTACTTTCGATTCATTGAAATGACATCCATATATCCTTTGGCACTTCTCTAGTTTCTGGACCTTTTCTTGTGCAGCCTCTTCTTCTCAGTGCCAGAGTTTCTGACTTCACTCCCATTTTCCAAATGGTCTCTCATTACTTCAGTCCAGTATCTAAGCCCTATTGTCAGACTTCACTAATGTTCACCTTTCTTCCACTTTGATTTCCAAGGATTGCTAATCCCTCACATTCTTAGATAGAAAGTCTGATCCTTGGTTTGAAACACTTGCTTATGATACCTGATTCTAACAAGGCTTAATCTTAAGGAAAGAATTCTATTTTGTACCTTTCTTTATATCCTTTTATCCATATCACATCCTTAGTTGTGACTAAAAGGTCTCCAGGGTTCTCTTCTTGGCTTTTCTAAACAGGCTTGGTGAATTTTACTTTAATGTGACCAAACCTATCATTCTAAAAGGCAAATACACTATCCCAGATGGACATCCATAACTCCATTTTGTGTACTTCCCAGGGAATAAAGTATCTGCAAACAACATATAACAAAAAGTATAAGAATAAACTGTAAAACAAAACAAGACTCAATGTATACATTCACACTTTTGTTATTCTTCCAATAATTGCATAATATTTCACACTCCTAAACAGGAAATTTATCTGAAATGTAACATATTGCTAGGAAAAATATATATGAGAAACGCATCTATTATGGTCACATTAATATCTGCAGCCTGAAATCATTGGAAATGTTTATATAGAAACATGCAAAATCTTAGTTTCTTCTAAGACTGCCTTTTGCCTTTATTCCTCTACTCTCACATAGTGACAATGTAAACTTCTTTTGGTCATTTTTGTTTTATTCACCCCAAATATGCCATTAATGTTGAGACTAAATGATGGTACTTCATGATATATTTATTTGGTACAGTTTCTTGCACTTTCAAATTTAATTTAAACCATAATGCTGACATATTTTGCATTCTATATTTAATAACTGGAATCCTGGGAGCTGTGAAAAATTAATCTGTCTCAGAAGTTAAGAATAACCACGGTTGAAATGATGTCCTTCTGTTCCCAGCAGTATCATGACCTGACTAAACATTTCACAATATAAGGTACATTTGATAATTTATTTTCACTGGTTCAATGAAGATGAATAGTAAAGGATGTTTCTTGAAGTTGGACATGATTTTGAATCACTATTCCTTCTTTATTAATTGAATAGTTTTAGTTAACTGATAGATGAAGAATTGACCTCTTACATATGTAAGACTCAATTCCTCATCTATAAATTACAGGTATAAAAATTAAAAAAATAGGCCAGGTGCGGTGGCTCACGCCTGTAATCCCAGCACTTTGGGAGGCCAAGGTGGGTGGATCACCTGAAGTCAGGAGCTTGAGACCAGCCTGGCCAACAGGGTGACACCCCGTCTCTACTAAAAATAATGTAAATGGACTAAATGCTCCAATTAAAAGACACAGACTGGCAAATTGGATAAAGACTCAAGACCCATCAGTGTGCTGTATTCAGGAAACCCATCTCATGTGCAGAGACACACATAGGCTCAAAATAAAAGGATGGAGGAAGATCTACCAAGCAAATGGAAAACAAAAAAAGGCAGGGGTTGCAATCCTAGTCTCTGACAAAACAGACTTTAAACCAACAAAGATCAAAAGAGACAAAGAAGGCCATTACATAATGGTAAAGGGATTAATTCAACAAGAAGATCTAACTATCCTAAATATGTATGCACCCAATACAGGAGCACCCAGATTCATAAAGCAAGTCCTGAGTGACCTACAAAGAGACTTAGACTCCCACACATTAATAATGGGAGACTTTAACACCCCACTGTCAACATTAGACAGATCAACGAAACAGAAAATCAACAAGGATACCCAGGAATTGAACTCAGCTCTGCACCAAGCAGACCGAATAGACATCTACAGAACTCTCCACCCCAAATCAACAGAATATACATTTTTTTCAGCACCACACCACACCTGTTCCAAAATTGACCATATACTTGGAAGTAAAGCTCTCCTCAATAAATGTAAAAGAACAGAAATTATAACAAACTATCTCTCAGATCACAGTGCAATCAAGCTAGAACTCAGGATTAGGAATCTCACTCAAAACCGCTCAACTACATGGAAACTGAACAACCTGCTCCTGAATGACTACTGGGTACATAACGAAATGAAGGCAGAAATAAAGATGTTCTTTGAAACCAACGAGAACCAAGACACAACATACCAGAATCTCTGGGATGCATTCAAAGCAGTGTGTAGAGGGAAATTTATAGCACTAAATGCCCACAAGAGAAAGCAGCAAAGATCCAAAATTGACACCCTAACATCACAATTAAAAGAACTAGAAAAGCAAGAGCAAACACATTCAAAAGCTAGCAGAAGGCAAGAAATAACTGAAATCAGAGCAGAACTGAAGGAAATAGAGACACAAAAAACCCTTCAAAAAATTAATGAATCCAGGAGCTGGTTTTTTGAAAGGATCAACAAAATTGATAGACCGCTAGCAAGATTAAAAAGAAAAAAAGAGAGAAGAATCAAATAGATGCAATAAAAAATGATAAAGGGGATATCACCACCAATCCCACAGAAATACAAACTACCATCAGAGAATATTACAAACACCTCTACACAAATAAACTAGAAAATCTAGAAGAAATGGATAAATTCCTCAACACATACACCCTCCCAAGACTAAACCAGGAAGAAGTTGAATCTCTGAATAGACCAATAACAGGCTCTGAAATTGTGGCAATAATCAATAGCTTACCAACCAAAAAAAGTCCAGGACCAGATGGGTTCACAGCCGAATTCTACCAGAGGTACAAGGAGGAGCTGGTACCATTCCTTCTGAAACTATTCCAATCAATAGAAAAAGAGGGAATCCTCCCTAACTCATTTTATGAGGCCAGCATCATCCTGATACCAAAGGCTGGCAGAGACACAACCAAAAAAGAGAATTTTAGACCAATATCCTTGATGAACATTGATGCAAAAATCCTCAATAAAATACTGGCAAACAGAATCCAGCAGCACATCAGAAAGCTTATCCACCATGATCAAGTGGGCTTCATCCCTGGGATGCAAGCCTGGTTCAATATACGCAAATCAATAAATGTAATCCAGCATATAAACAGAACCAAAGTCAAAAACCACATGATTATCTCAATAGATGCAGAAAAGGCCTTTGACAAAATTCAACAACCCTTCATGCTAAAAACTCTCAATAAATTAGGTATTGATGGGAAGTATCTCAAAATAATAAGAGCTATTTATGACAAACCTACAGCCAATATCATACTGAATGGGCAAAAACTGGAAGCATTCCCTTTGAAAACTGGCACAAGACAGGGATGCCCTCTCTCACCACTTCTATTCAACATAGTGTTGGAAGTTCTGGCCAGGGCAATTAGGCAAGAGAAGGAAATCAAGGGTATTCAATTAGGAAAAAAAGAAGTCAAATTGTCCCTGTTTGCAGATGACATGATAGTATATCTAGAAAACCCCATTGTCTCAGCCCAAAATCTCCTTAAGCTGATAAGCAACTTCAGCAAAGTCTCAGGATACAAAATCAATGTACAAAAATCACAAGCATTCTTATACATCAATAACAGACAAACAGAGAGCCAAATCATGAGTGAACACCCATTCACAATTGCTTCAAAGAGAATAAAATACCTAGGAATCCAACTTAGAAGGGATGTGAAGGACCTCTTCAAGGAGAACTACAAACCACTGCTCAAGGAAATAAAAGAGGATACAAACAAATGGAAGAACATTCCATGCTCATGGGTAGGAAGAATCAATATCGTGAAAATGGCCATCCTTCCCAAGGTAATTTACAGATTCAATGCCATCCCCATCAAGATACCAATGACTTTCTTCACAGAATTGGAAAAAACTACTTTAAAGTTCATATGGAACCAAAAAAGAGCCCGCATCACCAAGTCAATCCTAAGCCAAAAGAACAAAGCTGGAGGCATCATGCTACCTGACTTCAAACTATACTACAAGACTACAGTAACCAAAACAGCATGGTACTGGTACCAAAACAGAGATATAGATCAACGGAACAGAACAGAGCCATCAGAGATAATGCCACATATCTACAACCATCTGATCTTTGACAAACCTGATAAAAACAAGAAATGGGGAAAGGATTCCCTATTTAATAAATGGTGCTGGGAAAACTGGCTAGCCATATGTAGAAAGCTGAAACTGGATCCCTTCCTTACACCTTATACAAAAATCAATTCAAGATGGATTAAAGACTTAAATGTTAGACCTAAAACCATAAAAACCCTAGAAGAAAACCTAGGCAATACCATTCAGGACATAGGCATGGGCAAGGACTTCATGTCTAAAACACCAAAAGCAATGGCAACAAAAGCCAAAATTGACAAATGGGATCTAATTAAACTCAAGAGCTTCTGCACAGCAAAGGAAACTACCATCAGAGTGAACAGGCAACCTACAAAATGGGAGAAAATTTTCGCAACCTACTCATCTGACAAAGGGCTAATATCCAGAATCTACAATGAACTCCAACAAATTTACAAGAAAAAAACAAACAACCCCATCAAAAAGTGGGCGAAGGACATGAACAGACACTTCTCAAAAGAAGATATTTATGCAGCCAAAAAACACATGAAAAAATGCTCACCATCACTGGCCATCAGAGAAATGCAAATCAAAACCACAATGAGATGCCATCTCACACCAGTTAGAATGGCAATCATTAAAAAGTCAGGAAACAACAGGTGCTGGAGAGGATGTGGAGAAATAGGAACACTTTTACACTGTTGGTGGGACTGTAAACTAGTTCAACCCTTGTGGAAGTCAGTGTGGCGATTCCTCAGGGATCTAGAACTAGAAATTCCATTTGACCCAGCCATCCCATTACTGGGTATATACCCAAAGGACTATAAATCATGCTGCTATAAAGACACATGCACACGTATGTTTATCGCGGCATTATTCACAATAGCAAAGACTTGGAACCAACCCAAATGTCCAACAATGATAGACTGGATTAAGAAAATGTGGCACATATACACCATGGAATACTATGCAGCCATAAAAAATGATGAGTTCACGTCCTTTGTAGGGACATGGATGAAATTGGAAATCATCATTCTCAGTAAACTATCGCAAGAACAAAAAACCAAACACCGCATATTCTCACTCATAGGTGGCAATTGAACAATGAGAACACATGGACACAGGAAGGGGAATATCACACTTCGGGGACTGTTGTGGGGTGGGGGGAGGGGGGAGGGATAGCATTGGGAGATATACCTAATGCTAGATGATGAGTTGGTGGGTGCAGCGCACCAGCATGGCACATGTATACATATGTAACTAACCTGCACGTTGCGCCCATGTACCATAGAGTCTAAAGTATAATAATAATAATAATAATAATAATAATAATAATACAAAAATCAGCTGGGCATGGCAGCGGGTGCCTGTAATCTCAGCTACTCAGAAGGCTGAGGCAGGAGAATTGCTAGAACCCGGGAGGCAGGGGTTGCAGTGAGCCAAGATCACGCCATGGCACTCCAGCCCGGGCTACAACAGCGAGACTCCATCTCAAAAAATAATAATAATAAATAAATAAATAAACAAAAACCCTTATAGGGTAATTGTGTAAAACACTTATCCATAGAAACTTTATTCATAAAAGCTCCAAACTGGAGACAACGCAAAATGACTATCTATGAATTTAAGACAAAACCAAACCGAATTGTAGTATATCCTCACATTTAGGACACTACTCAGCAATAGAATTAAATAACTGTTGATACAGGCTACGACATGGATGACTATCAGAATAATGATCCAGAATTGAAGTTAGACCCCCAAAAGAATACTTACTGCGTAATTCTATTTACTTAAAATTCCATGAAATACAAACAAATCTGTATTGACAGAAAACAGATCAATACTTGCAGAAAGAATCTAGGAAAGAGATGCAAGAAAGAATTACAAAATGACAGCAGAAACTTGTGGTGAGATAAATTTGCTCAATATCTTGATTATAGTGACTATTTCAGGGTATAAACAAATGTCACAATTTATTAAATTGTATGATTTAAGCCGTTGTGGTTTATTGCATGTCACTTCAATAAGGTTGTTAAAAATGATAAGGGGGAATTTCTCTTCGTGTTCTCTGAAGCATCTTGTGTACAATTCAGAAGAAATATCTTAAAGGTCTAGTAATGCTAACCTGAAACACATCTATCTTGTTCAGAAATCTTTGAGGTAAGGAGAAGAAGGAAGTGGGCATTTGGATTAGCAATTCATTTATTTTCAGGGATGTTGATTTATTATTCTATTTCAGCATTGGTTCAATTTTGCATACAATATTTTTATAGATAAATACTAATTTCCTATGTGTTGAAATTATTGCCTTAAATTTTTCAAACAGATGGACTAATATTTTAAGTAATATATTTTTGAAAAAATTACTTATGTAATATTACTTAGAAGACAGCTTTAACTCTGAGTCATTCTTTTATGGAAAGCATGGGACATCTTTCTTCCTTTCTTTTGGAGTTATGCGTCAAAAGGAAATAAAATATACAGAATTCAGTTGAGTGCTCTGTAAATGTAAAGAGAAAATGTTTTTCCTTGGTTTGAAGGAGAATTAAGCCTACAGTATTTCAGATCTTAGTCTTAATAAGGACTATCGTGGGTGGAAGAGCTATTATAAGAAAGCTGTAGCGGAACAGCTCAAGTTAATATATATACTCTAAGAAGAAGAAATCTCTAGGGTTATGATTTTTATGTTGTACAAGTATTCTAGAAAATTTCAAGAGCTGAATTGAGTTATAATTGATTTTACTCTGTTTACTACATTCTTTCTTTCTCCTGGTAAAATCTTAATGAATACAATCCATGATACAAAAAAAGAGAGAAAAAAAATCTTGTGATCAAAATGTCATCCTAGCTAATCAAGAGATAAAACACTCTACTTTAAATAGATGTACTTCTGAACTTGGAAATAAGATAAATCTGGCATATAACATGTTAGGACATACCAAGTAATAAGAATTGACATATACACTACAAAAATATAGAGTACATTTCTCTTCAGTGAACATTTGAGCAAATGTAAATTTTGATTAACATGCTTCAAATAAACTTACTTTATCTACTGGTACTTAGAGAAACATTACACAGTGAATCACCTTGACATTAAAGCTGATCCACAGTATGATCCTACCCTACAATTTTAACTTTATTCCTTACTCCTTTCCAACCAATGCTCCAGCCAAACTCTAAATATTTCACAAATGTATTGTGCTTTCCTACTTCTGAAATTTTTCTTATCATATTCTTTACTTTGTTGTCTTTTCTCACATTAACACTCTGAAATCTTTCTTTCAACATTCAGATAACATACCATCTCCTTTATCACTTTGACTAAAAAATGTTATCATGTTTTTCATAACATTTATCATATTCTTCCTAGTATTACAATCACTGTGGACTAAGTTTGTCTCTCAATTAGAAAGTAAGCTGGTTGGGATAATGGCTATCAATGCTATTTCTGTTCCCTATTTGCTGTCACAATGCCTTCTCTTGATCAAAATACAATTAAATATGTATGGAACTGGAATTAATACCTATGAACTTGTGTAAGATAATGTATGCAAGCTGTAAAATGCCTCTTAAGATTTAGAGTTGATATAATCAGCAATGTAATTGTATGTTGTATAATAGGATTAAAATTATATACTTATATATATGTGTGTATATGTATTTATATCAAATATATACCTTGATCCCTCAGTTTTTATGGGAGATTGATTTTAGGACTCCTTGTAGGTACCCAGATTCTCAGATGCTGAAGTCCCTGATATGAAAATGGTGTGATATTTGCATATAACCTATGGACAATCTCATGTACACTTTAAGTCTTCTATAGATTACATGTAACTAATACAATGCTAATGCCATGTTTAGTTGTTGAATCCAAGATGCAGAACTCATGAATACAGAAGATCAACTATATATATATATGTGTGTGTGTGTGTATGTGTATATACATATATATATATGTGATACATAATTATCTAAGAAAGCATGTTAAAATATGGTAGGAGGCAGTGTAAACATTGTAGGCGAGTCTTGAAGTCCTGTAGTAATGCCATCAAAGTTTGAATCTTCTGTAAATATAGCATATATCACACAGAATCCTACATTTTTGGTGTGATCTACTGATCCCCAGATTGTCTCATTTCTTAGAGATTTTTCTTCCTTTCTTTTTCTTTTGCTGTAGCTCACTATCACCTGGTGCCACAACACTCCTCCTTTAGATTTTTGTTAGTTACAACATACCAGTAAGTGATACTCCTAATAATTCAGTTTATCATTTTCTGGAATTCTTCTTTTCTAGTGAGCTCTTCCCACACCCTACCTCAAACACTCACGCTGTAATCATATGTGAGACAGGTACTCAAAGCTAGAATCCATCTAACCTCCTAGAAGACTTCTGGAATTTCTAGACTTTCAGATTACATTTTCTGGTACCCTGACCTGAACAATAATTTAATTCCACTGGGAAGGCAACTTCAAAGTTGCGCAAGCACAGTAGTGTATCAGTCCATTCTCATGCTGATATAAAGACAACTGAGACTGGGTAATTTAAAAAGAAAAGTAATTTAATTGATTCACAATTCTGCATGGCTGGGGAGGCCTCAGGAGACTTATAATCTTGGCAGAAGGTGAAGAGTCATGGCTTACATGATAGCAGGTAAGAGGGAGTGAGCAAGAACCCTATAAAACCATCAGATCTTGTGAGAACTTATTGTTATGAAAACAGTAAGGCAGAAAACGCCCCAATGATCCAATCACTTCCCACCTGCTCCCTCCCTTGAAAAGTGGGGATTATGAAAATTACATTGTAGATGAGATTTGGATGGAGACACAGAGTCAAACTGTAGAATTATGCATCTGGCCCCTGCCAAATCTCATGTCCTCACATTTTGAAACAAAATCATGCATTCCCAACAGTCCCCTAAAGTCTTAACTCATTTCAGCATTAACTCAAAAGTCTGACGTCCAAAGTCTCATCTGAGACAAGACAAGTCCCTTCTGGCTATGAGCCTGTAAAATCAAAAGCCAGTTAGTTACTTGCAAGATATAACAGAGGTATAGGTATCAGATAAATACACCCATTCCAAATAAGAGAGATTGGCCAAAACAAAGAGGATTCAGACCCCATGCAAGTCCAAAATCCAGTGGGGCAATCAAATCTTAAAGCTCCAAAATGATCTCCTTTGACTCTATGTCTCACATCCACATCACAATGATGTAAGAAGTGGTTTCTTATGGTCTTGGGCAGCTCCACCCCTGTGACTTTACAGGATACAGCTTTCTTCCTGCTGCTTTCACAGGCTAATGTTGAGTGTCTGTAGCTTTTCTAGGGACACAGTTCGAGCTGTTGGTGGATCTACAATTCTGCGGTCTGGAAGACAGTGGACCTCTTCTTACAGCTCCACTAAGCAGTGCCCCACTGGGAACTCTTGGTGGGAGCTCTGACCCCACATATCCCTTCTGCACTGCCTTAGCAGATGTATTCAATGAGGGCTCTGCTCTGGCAGCAGAATTTTGCCTGGACATCCAGGCATTTCCATTCAACCTCTGAAATCTAGGCTGAGCCTTCCAAACCTCAATTCTTGACTTCTGGGCACCCACAGGCCCAACACTATGTGTAAGCCACCAAGGCTTGGGTCCTGCACCCCCTGAAGCAATGTTTAGATAAAAAAGAAAATAAAAATACTTTTTATTATAAATAGTTTTTCTAAAATTATTTACTTTTATTTGAGCAAAGTCAATTATGATGTTGATTCAATCAAGACTTTTTACATAGTTTTTCTCCTGACAGTGGTGTAAAAAACTAAAATGTAAAATGCACTTGCACTTAAAGTACATAAAATTGGAGGGCTGGGTACAGTGTTTCATGCCTGTAATCCTGGTATTTTGGGAGTCCAAGAGAGAAGGATAACTTTAGCCCAGGATTTCAAGACCAACCAGAGCAACACAGTGAGATCCCATATCTACAAAAAATTAAAAATTAGCTGAGCCTGGTGGTGCACAACTATAGTCCCAAATACTTGGGAGGGTGCGGTAGTAGGATCACTTGAGCCCAGAAGGTCAAGGCTGCAATGAGCCATGATTGTTCTGCTCAGACCCTAGCCTGGGCAACATAGAGAGACCCTGCCTCAAAGTATAAAATAAAATAAAGTATATAAAATTGGAAATATTTTACTAAAAATATAAACAATATAAAAATTAAAAATCACCATAGCTTTTAACATAGTATTTTTCTAATACATTTTAAATTATTAATTTATTTAGAAAAACAAAGTTTTTTCATCCTGCCTTTTCCATACACTGACCAATTATTCTGTAGTATCTTACAAGAAAAATTCCAGCGTCTTGCCCGTACTTAACTATATCCTATTCATCCCTCTTTGTCCATTCTCTCATAACTTTTCTCTATTATGGTTTTCAAATCTACCCTACAACTGAAACTGTCAGAGTCACCAATGAGCTCCATGTAGCTCAATACAATGGCTCTTCCTTGGTCTTTATATTATTCACTATGTTGATGACATTTGAAATATTGACCACATCTCACTCTTTGATCTATTTTTCTCTTGGCTTCCAGGACACCCTACTATCTTGTTTTGCTGTAAGCTTCTTGCTGGTTCCTTTTGGTGGAAAAACAAATTTTAAGTTACACTGCTAACTCTAGATGTGGAAATATTTTATATATTAATATAATTCATTACTTAATTATATTTTATTTCTAGCATATCAACAACTGGTTCATAAGGTTTTACACACACATAAGAAATCTACACAGATTTTTTAAAAGGTTCATTAAGTTCATTAAGAATAAGTGTTTACACTTTTATCTTAATACATATAAAAGTAATAAACTGAATTGATGAGAATATTTGTTATGTACACTCATTAATGTTTATTTATTGAGAGCTTGTAATGTCTTAATTGAAATTATACAAAATGGATTTATATCACTGGGATTTAAAATGCCTTAAACACACTAATGAGATTATTTTATTTTTCAGGATTTTAGGAAATGCATCATAACTTGTTTACCATGAATGACACCAGGTAATGTTTTCTCTATACTTTGCTAATCAGTTGATTAGAATTGATTGCATAAAACAGCTTGCTTTACTATAAAAACTTTAGGATTTTATTGGAAAAGGATAATTTAATTTGCTTATTTAAGACTCTCCTATGAGACATATACCTACTCATAGATGAAAAGGCATATATTCTGAAATAAGATGATTCTGGATTCAAATATGAGTTCCACCACTGATTAATTAAGGGTCTTTGACAAATTTCTAAATTTTACAAAACTTTTCTTTTATCTGAAGGAAAGAGGGCTGTAACAACTATTATACAATACTGTTATGAGCACAAAACCTAGCAGAATGAAAAGAGCACAGTACTTGACTTGTGGTGATCAACTACATGAGAAAAGAACATGGAAACACTCACACAATACACGGTGCAATCCCCTACTTTAATATACATGGATAGGATTGAAGGATCTGAAATATTCAATAGATGATATAACTTATCCAATATTTTCTTTAAACCTCATCTAGAATAGAATGAGACAGGAAATGAAAAGAAAATTGTCTTACTCCATGATCTACGATTTTTTTTCTGCAGGAAATAAACTGATTTATCAATTTCAGTTTAATGCCTATTTTTTCCACGTATGTGTAAAGTTTTTTTGACACAATTCTGAAGAAAAATAAAACACAAATGGAGTGGATTGTGTGTTGCATGTGTTTGTGAGGAGCAGAAAGAGACAGATAAATAAACACCTATCTTTGGAAATTCAGGAGGTATATACATTTTAGCCACATGTATTCTAAAATAGAATGATTTTGTCAATAAATTTGTTTTAATATTTAGTTAGTCTGGATTCACATTTCCCATTATTTTCAAATATCTTTTAACTAAACTATTTTCTTCTATCTGATATCATTTGATTATAATGTCTGTAACTACTACTGACAGTATTGATATGGAGTTATATCATTATAAGGTCTCTAGACATTAACCTCATAGCATGCTAAGTAAAATTAACTTATGATTGTCTTTCCTTTTTATCTGTCATTGAGTTTCTTTATGAGATTTTTTTATGGTGAATATTTCTGTTCTCATTTGTAGAAACAGAATCAATACAGGGTCACGGTGAAAAACTATATACCTTGGGTACCACAGTCTGAAGAACAAGTAATTTTTCTGGCCTTATTGAATATTCCACACAGTTTAAGTAACCACATCACTGAAATGTGACTGTCTTTAAAAAAAAATGTAAATGTGTAATGGCTTATATTTGTTTTGCTGCTATGACAGATTACCACACATTTAGTGACTTAAGACAATCTGCATTCATTTTTCTCATAGCTCTGTAGGTCAGAAGTTGAGATGTGTTCAGCTAGTTTCTCTATTTTGGGTCTCATAAGGCCAAAATCAGTGTCAGCGGGGCGGGGCTCTTATCTAAAGGCTCTGGGAGAGTCTGCTTCCAAGCTGCTTAGGTTGTTGGCAGTATTCATTTTCTTCGAGTTGCAGGGCTGAGGTCCCGCTGTCCACCAGGAGCCTTTGTCAGCAAATTAATGCCACTTGTGTTCTTCATCATGCTGTCCCTGCATCTTCAAAATAGCAAGTCTTTCTCATGGTTTGAATCTCTCTGAATTCTAATGCCATTCCTCTCTTATAACAGCCAGGGAATGTTCTCTCCTTTTTAGGGCTTATGTGGTTATATGGTGCCCCCAGAACAATCCAGGATCATCTCCCTATTTAAGGTTCATAAACTTAATTATATTTGCACATCCCTTTTGTCATGTAACCTAATATATTCACAGATTCAAGGGATCATGGTGCGGACAGTTTGGGGAAGGCATTCAGTTTACCACATGACTTGTTAAACATCCTTCAAAATGGACAGAAGTGTCCATATATTCCTGATATTTTAAATAATGTTCCATAAAACATATATATATTTAATGATAGAATGTATTTTAATGAAAGTGAATAAATGGTCTAGTGAATGAGTCTAGACCATTCTCCAGCATCATTCTTTTTGTCAAGTTATGTTCTTTCTTCTTGATCTTTAAATGCCGAAACAAAAGTAAAAAGCATTGAACATGAAACATATAGGAACTTTTCTTAGTTCCTATCATGAGAGACATAAGAACTGAATGCAAGTCAAAAACAACATCCCCATATACTTAGATTCTCATAGCACATTTGACTCAAAAAATATATGATTCTCAAGAATTAGAGGAATATGTAAGCTATTTAATTCAAATTTGGAGATTTATATGTCATTTTCCTGGAAATATCAAATTTTTCTAAAATTTTCTACATGACGAGTTAGAGTTATTAAGGTAATTTATTTCTGCTTGATTACAAGGTAAGATGTTAATGTATGCTATGGCAGAGTGTGAAATTATTTCCTTAAATTTTAAATTACAAATGTTGCTGTGCATTTGTAATTCTGTATCAGTGCTTTTTCTTTGTTCTCATCCTTCATGTCTGTTTTTCAGTTATGGCTCTTCATTGCTGGCTGTTGTTAGAACGCATGCTTCTAGCGAAAAGCCAGCTACCTCTACTTTTCTAAGTTGTTTCATCTGTTGCAATTATAAACTCAATCCTGAAAAAGAAAAAGAAGTATGAGGTCGATGTTTTAAATGTAAGTCAGTAAAATTCATATACTAAGGACTCTTCTAAAAGTCAAGGTCTTTGTGCCAGACATTTCAGTTCAGAGTTCATTGGTGTGTTAAAAGCTGAGGCTTCTGGAGTATTTATAATATGGAGAACTCTTTCAGTATAATTTTCACTAAAACTTCAGCAGAGAAAGCTTATGATAACTCATTTTCATTTTGTATTTCTGTTATTTCAAAAACTGAATACCAACATTACTACATGATGAAAAATATTGTCTATTTCCCATAATTTTTAGCATTATTCAAAAATACCGATAGGTTCTATGCGCCAAATATTCTGTTTTCTGTTAATATTTTGGCAGCAGTACCAAGTTTGACACTAGAACATTTTAACTTGGAATCATAATTGTGTTTATGTATTCATGGGCTTAAAATTATGCAGAATACTTTAGATAAACCATATCTTAGCACAATTTCATTAAATTTTGTTCTAAAAACATAATTCACATGATTTTCTCTAAATTACTAGCAGGAACCACTTTCTCTGTCTACTCTTTTTTTATATATAAACTTCTTCATGAACCTGTACTCAATTACTTTTTAAATCTTTGCTGAAGGTAAATTATATAAAATGCATGAAAACATGTGTCTTTTTTTCCAAAAAGCTGCAGGCAGTGTCTGAAACAGACTGAATTCACTGAGTTTAATAAAAGACATGAAAAAAATAGTGCAACAGTTCTATCCATGATGCCAATTTACTGTTTCTAACAAGCCTTTTTTGTAACATTATATGAATATCAAGTGAGTCTTGCTTTATTTAAATAAAATTAGGAAAAGACAAATGAATATATAACATCTTTGAAAAAAAAAATTTATTAGAAGACCAAATAGAAGACCATGATTCAGCAAAATAAACATAATTCTAAGTATACACACATAATTCTAGGTGCACATACTCACGTGTGCAAGAAGTGATACATTTTCTTTCTTTCTCCCTCTCTCTTATTTCTTTCGAGACAGGGTCTCACTCTATCCCCAGGTATGAGCAGCTCACTTTAACCTCAAGCTCCTGGGTTCAAGGGATCCTCCTGTCTACAGCCTCCCAAGTAGCTGGGACTATAACTTGTGTTAGCATGCTTGGCTTATTTTTAAATTTTTTATAGAGACAGGGTCTCTCTTTGTTGTCCAGGCTGGTTTGAAACCCTGGCCTCAAGTGATCCTCCCCACTCTACCTCCAAAAGTGTTGAGATTACAGGAGTAAGCCACTGTGCCCAGCCCATTATATTTCAAAAATAGTATTCAACTTGAATTAAAGACACTATTTTCCCATTAGTTTGGCAGGAATGTCGATTTTACTCCCACACTACCCAAGAGTTTGATGTACAGAGTGGGCAAGGCTCCAAATCAAAGGAGGGTATTCCAGGAGGCTTGGTCTTTGGCCCAGGTGGGTAACTGCAAATAGGCATGCTAACCTAACTCAGCTTGGCCCAGGAAGGCAGGAAAAGCTTAGCCTTTGTAATCTTTTCCCTGATTGGAAGTCTTGGTGCCCAAGAGCCTGTTTTCCTATTTGATAGTGTTATCTAATCATTCTCATCTGAAATCTTGTCTCCAATTCCAGTGATCAGGCAGGGGATGGAGCATGGATCACAGTCTTTATTTAATTTGAAACCAAAACTTCCTTGCTGGTTTTGTGGAAATCTCAATTACTGCTTTAAAACCCCAACACCAAAGTCACTAATCTACGTGTACCTCTATTTCTTAGCCAACTCTGCCCCATAAATCTCATGTATCTAAAACAAAAGCCAGAAGGGGGGTTGTCCTCTGGAAACTTCTACTTTCAACTAACTTAATGGGGAGGGGGTGGTTAAATATTTAAAAAAAACACAAATTAATTGCTTGGAATATTATCGTGACACAAGTTTTTGATTTGGCTCTTTACATGCAGCCTGTATAAGTTTAGTTTCTGTGATTTATGTATTTATATTTTGCTCTCTCTGAAAGGAATTATGAAAGCATACATTGTTTCTAAAAGATATTCTTACACTAAAACACAGTCTGGAAAGCTTTCACATTTTCAAATGTGCAAACTAATAAAGAAGCACACAGGAGAATTTAAATTTATGAGAGTAAAATTGAATCTAAAATTTGAATACCAATCATAATTTTTGTTACATTACCTTTTTCTTTTACTAAAATAGAAACAATAATTCGAATAAAAGCTTTACCAAATGAAATAGAAACATAATACAGGGGATAAAGAAATAAAGACTACTATGAGGGAACAAAAAGCATTGTGTTTCTGTCTGGCTCTTACATAACACAGAACCAAAAGAAAAGTTCACAAACCAGAAGCTTATGAATAAACATTTTTCATAATCTAATTCTAATTATATTACTCACTTTCTAGATATCTCTGATTAGAGAAAAGGTTTCTCAGTGTCAAACTCAGCTTTCCTCGGTGTCAAATTATAACCTCATCCTGGAAAATGAGTATTCCCGTCTCACCCTCCTAGAACTTGAGATAACTAGTTGTCCCTTTCTCTGTGGTAGTAATAAATGAGCATACTAAACATGTTTACTCTGTTAGAAATGATAGCAAAAATGATGTGCAGCTTCCATTCAAAATATTATTTCTTCTGTAGTATATAGAAAAAAACGTAAAATCACAAATGTTATTATGGTGTCCAAATCGTACCTTCAGTTTTACTCCCCAAAATCCCCATTACTTCCTTATAAGCTTTTTATGCTTTGTAACAAAACATCTTGCTTCATTCTTAAAAACAAAGTTTTGTTCTAAAATATTTAATACTATGCATAATACTCATGTATTCTTCTAATAATCATAATCATTTTCGTCATCATCATACACCAGTGGATGTACCAGCGAGCTTATGAAATGTAATTTCAAAGACTTGTGTGTCCCTTTCTTCAGTGGTAGCCATCTGCCTTGCTGTGATGAGTAACAACTATCTCAGGTGTCGTGTTTGTTATCCCTTTGCATTATCTTTCTTGTATTAATTGTGAAGAATAAAGCATACATATAACAATATAAAGCATAAATGCAAATTTTATCAATGTTGGAAAAGAAGCATTCGTGTACCCCAATTAGAGTCCAGTGTGCTCTTGCCTGATAGCATTCTCCTCCCCAGCTCCCAGAGATAACCATTATAAAGGCAATTTGAGGGCTACACCACGTAAGAGTGTGCAGTAGGAGCAAACCTCCAACCAATATATGGTTCAGATTTTGAGACTGATGATCCCACATGGTAAAAAGAGGGGTTTGTTACTCATAGTGAGGCTTTCCTGGGAGAGCAGAGGAGGCTCTCAAACAGGTCTGTAAAGTTAGAGAGAGTAAGGACAAGTACTGCTTTGTCTTTTATTGTAGTTAGGTGATGGGGCTAGGATGAGAGTCCTCACACTGTACAGAGCTTCAGCCTTGTGTGGTTGGAACTTCCCTGGCACTAAGGGAGTGAGCATGTGAATTTTATTATTGGCTTGCTCAGATACAGGGCAAGATGGAAAGACAGAGAGGCGGGAGTTTCAATGCTCTCAGCAATCAAACCTGAAAAATGGAATCAGGATTTATTACAAAGGTTTGTGTTATCATTACTTTCTTGTATTTCTTTGTAGTTTTATTAAATGATTATCCCTTGTTAAAAATTAAGTGTGCACATTTATGTAGATTGGCTTCTTTTGCTCAATGTTATCATTGAAAAATATATTAGACATCTTGCCTGTTTTTCATTTTAGTGACTGTATGATAATCTATATTTGAATATGCCATGCTTTTTCACTTTTTTCAGTTTTGACTCTTTCAAACAATGCAGCCATTTAAAAATATTGTAAATTTTATCCTCTATACAAATATATGATTTTTTTTCTGTGTGTATATATATACATACAGGGTGGACACACATATATATCCTGTGTGTATATACATATACACAGAGTAGATGCTACATGTATAGCTTTCTTCTTATGTGTTGTTTAATAAATCCTTACTATGTGCTCATTAACATTTGGTCTTATTTTAATGTGTATATTGTATTAGGGTTCTTTGGAGGGGCAAAACTAATAGGATAGATGTATATATGAAAGGGAGTTTATTAAGGAGTATTGATTCACATGATCACAAAGTGAAGTCCCACAATAAGCTGTCTGCAAGTTGTGCAGCAAGAAAGCCAGCACGAGTCCCAAAACCTCAAAAGTAGGGAAGCTGACAGTGCAGCCTTCAGTCTGTGGTTGAAGGCCCGAAAGCCCCTGGCAAATCACTGGTGTATGTCCAAGAGTCCAGAAGCTGAAGAAGTTGGAGTTCCATATTCAGGGGCAGGAAGCATCCAGCACAAGAGAAAGATGATGATCGGAAGACTCAGCAAGTTGGCTTTAACCTAGCCACACTGGCTGTCGATTCGAGGGTGCCCACCCACACTGAGGGTGGGTCTGCCTCTCCCAGTCCACTGACTCCAATATTTATCTCCTTTGGCAACACCTCACAGACACACCCAGGAAAAATACTTTGCATCCTTCAATCCAATCAGGTTGATACTTAATATTAATCATCACATATAACATTGATTGCTTTGCCTTTTACATTTGAATCTGTACTTCATCTGTGATTTTGTGTGTAATGTATGGTAAAGGACTTGGTCTTTTCTTTTTCCAATATGTAGCCATTTTTTTTTCCACATTAGTAGCCATTTTCTTCCCAGCAACATTTATTGAAAGCACTGTCTTTCTCTCCATTCATATTCAGTCTCATTTTGTGTTCTTATATCTCTTTTTATATTCCATTCATGTATTTGTCTATTCCTGTACCTGTATAAACCATCTTAATTATTATAGATATTTAGTAAATATTGGCATCCAGTAGAGTAAATTTTTCCATTTTCTTTTTATTATTATTATTATTATACTTTAAGTTTTAGGGTACACGTGCACAACATGCAGGTTTGTTACATATGTATACATGTGCCATGTTGGTGTGCTGTGCCCATTAACTCATCATTTAGCATCAGGTATATCTCCTAATGCTATCCTTCCCCACTCCTCCCACCCCATGACAGGCCCTGGTGTGTGATGTTCCCCTTCCTGTGTCCGTGTGTTCTCATTGTTCAGTTCCCACCTATGAGTGAGAACATGTGGTGTTTGATTTTTTGTCCTTGCGACAGTTTGCTGAGAATGATGGTTTCCAGCTTCATCCATGTCCCTACAAAGGACATGAACTCATCATTTTTTACGGCTGCATAGTATTCCATGGTGTATATGTGCTACATTTTCTTAATCCAGTCTATCATTGTTGGACATTTGGATTGGTTCCAAGTCTTTGCTATTGTGAATAGTGCCGCAATAAACATACGTGTGCATGTGTCTTTACAGCAGCATGATTTATAATCCTTTGGGCATATACCCAGTAATGGGATGGCTGGGTCAAATGGTATTTCTAGTTCTAGATTCCTGAAGAATCGCATTCAGGACATAGGCATGGGCAAGGACTTCATGTCTAAAACACCAAAAGCAATGGCAACAAAAGCCAAAATTGACAAATGGGATCTAATTAAACTAAAGAGCTCTGCACAGCAAAAGAAACCACCATCAGAGTGAACAGGCAACCTACAGAATGGGAGAACAGTTTTGCAACCTACGCATCTGACAAAGGGCTAATACCCAGAATCTACAATGAACTCAAACAAATTTACAAGAAAAAAACAAACAACCCCATCAAAAAATGGGCAAAGGATATGAACAGACACTTCTCAAAAGAAGACATTTATGCAGCCAACAGACACATGAAAAAATGTTCATCATCACTGGCCATCAGAGAAATGCAAATCAAAACCACAATGAGATACCATCTCACACCGGTTAGAATGGTGATCATTAACAAGTCAGGAAACAACAGGTGCTGGAGAGGATGTGGAGAACTGGGAACACTTTTACACTGTTGGTGGGACTGTAAACTAATTTTTCCATTTTCTTCTCCTTTGAGTCTGTTGGCAATTCTTGGAGATTTGCATTTCTTAACTTTCAAAGCAGCTTTATAAAAATGACATCAGACATACCTATTTGTTAGAATTTTAACTGGATTTATATTGACTCTACAAAGGCCTTGGAGAGAATTCACGTACATAAACACACACACACTCACACACACAAAACTGGTTCTTCAATACAAACACACACACACACACACATATATATATATATGCATTATGGTCTAAATGTTTTTGTTACCTCAAAATTCATATGTTGAAATTCTAATCCCCAAGGTGATGGTAGTAGAATGTAAGGCTTTGGGGCAGTGATTAGACTATGAGGCCACAACACTCCTGAGTGAGATTAACGTTTTTATGAAAGAAGACCCAGAGAGACCCTCATCCCTACCACCATGAGGACATGTCCACGAAGTCACCGTGTATGAGGAACTAAGCCCTCAGCAGACACTGAATCCACTGGTGCCTTGAGCTTGGACTTCTTAGCCTCCAGATCTGTTAAGAAGCAAATTTCTGCCAGGCGCGGTGGCTCACGCCTGTAATCCCAGCAGTTTGGGAGGTCGAGGTGGGCGGATCACCTGAGGTCAGGAGTCTGAGACCAGCCTGGCCAACATGGTGAAACCCCATCTCTACTAAAAATACACACAGACACACACACACACACACACACACACACACACACAATTAGCCAGGCATGGTGGTGCACGTCTGTAATCCAAGCTACTCAGGAGGCTGAGGGAGGAGAATTGCTTGGACCTGGGAGGTGGAGGTTGCACTGAGTCAAGATGGCGCCCACTACACTCCAGCCTGGGTGACAGAGCCAGACCTCATCTCATGAAAAACAAACAAACAAAAAAAAAGAAGTACATTTCTGTTGTTTACAAGCCATCTAGTTTATGGTGTTTTGTTAGACAAACTACATTTATTTTAATCTTTTATTCCCTATATGTATTGTTGTTGATTTATTAGAATGTCTAATATTCTCAGTACAATACTGAACAAGCATAGTTTGTCTGTCTTCTGCTCAGCTCAATGCTCATGATATCTGTCCATATCATTGCGTATATCACTAAGTAATAGGCATCTTTGTTTTGTTTCTGTTTTAAGAATTTATCAATTGGGGTAAATTAGTAACACTACTAATTGTTGCTTTTAACATTCTATAACCTTTCTGATTTTTTATGTTTTTCAGTTCCTGTGGTATTTTTCTTAATTTTTCCATTATTGTAGCAAACTTGTTCTCTTTTTAGGTCCTTCAGCTTGTGCTTTATCTAGTTTGAGGTTATGTTATTAAGAGTATGTGGGCCAGGAACAGTGGCTAATGGCTGTAATCCCAGCACTTTGGGAGGCCAAGCTGGGAGGATCACTTGAGCCCAGGAGTTCATGACCAAGTCTGGCAACATAGCAAGACTCCATCTCTACAAAAAGTCAAAAAATTAGCCAGGCGAGATTGCACATGCCTGTGGTTCCAGCTACTTGGGAGGCTAAGGTGGGGAGGATCACTTGAGCCTGGGAAGTCAAAGCTGCAGTCAACCGTGGTCATGCCACTGACTTCAATCTGGGCAACAGAGCAAGACCCTATCTGAAAACAAAAAGGAGTTTATAAGTCTACATTTCTCCTTGATGGACTGAAAAAAAATCTTATTACAAAGGGTTTTTTAAATTAATAATGATTTGTGATTTTAAGTATAATTACAATAGATTTATTTAGATGACTATTTACTTACATATCTTCCTCCATCATCTACTTTAATGTTATTGCTAATCTTATATTTTATATTGTCTCTTGCTGAAAGAATATCATTGTCATTTGTTCTGCTTTCTTTTGCCTTTTAATTGGATTAGTTAATAACTTCATATTTGTTGAACTTATTGATAATCTTTGAATTTGTTTCAAAAATTATTCTGCTTTTTCTATTTGCTTCTGTATTCTTTTTTCATTTTACTCTTTTTTGTTGTAATATTTTGAATTAAGTGTATACTATTTAATCATTCCACTTTTTTCTATCAGTTATATACTCTATTTTAGTTATTTTATTGGTTAGCCTAGAACTTATAACTTCTGACATCAAGTGATAAAAAAGCTATTGTTCAGTCACTGTACCAAAGAAGGCATATGGGGTAAATAAGCACGTGAAGATACTCAACATCATTGTCACTAGAAAATTTAAAATTAAAACAATGAGATATCACTACCTACCTATTAGAATGGCCAAAATTCAAAACACTCAAAAGATCAAATGCTGCTGAAGATGTGAAGCAACAGGATATCTCCTTCATTGCTAGTGGGATTGAAAAATGGCACAGCTACTTTGGAAAACAGTTTGCAGTTTCTTACAAAACTAAACATACTTTTATTATATAATCAAGCAATCGTTCTCCTCAATATTAACCCAAATGAATTGAATATTATGTCTTCACAAAAACCTGCACATAACAGGGAATAGCAGTTTCATTCATAATTGTCAAAATTTGAAGCCATCAAGATATCTTCCAACAGGTGAGTGAATAAAAAAAAGTGGCACACCAACGCAATGGAATATAGTTTAGCACTAAAAAGAAATGAGTTAATAAGCTATAAAGTCATGAAGATATATGGAGAAGCTTCTAATGCATATTTTTAAATACAAGAAGCCAATCTGAAAAGTACCTGCTGTATAATTCTAACTTTGTGACATTCTGGAGAAGGCCAAATTTTAGAGACCTGTGGTTGCCAGAGATTTGCAGGAAGGGACAGAGGAAAACATTAGCAGAGTACAGGTAAATTTTAGGGTAGTGAAACTATCCTGTATACTACTGTAACCATAGACACATGACATTGTATGTTTGTCAAAACCCTTCGAACTGTACAACACAAAGAGTGAAACTCTCATGCAAACTATGACCTTTAGTTAATGTAATGGATCAACATTTGTTCACTGATTATACAAACACCCGCTAATGAGAGATATTAATAATCAGGAAAATTGTGGGGAAGGTGTAAGGAGAACTCCATACTTTCTATTCAATTTTTCTGTAAATTTAAAACTGCTCTAAAAATAAAATCCATTAATCAAAACCAAATAAAAACTACTGTGAAGCAATAACTTTCTTCCAGAATAATAAGGACCTTAGCACACGTCTACCCTATGACAACCCTTACAGAATTTTAAAGTCAACTATACTGAGGTAGAATTTACATGCAATACATGTTTCCATTTTACACGTACACTTCAATGAATTTTGCCCAATGTTATGTCCATGAAACCACCAAAAGAGTAAAGATATCAAAAACTTCCTTCACCCTACATGTTTTCTTGTTCCTCTTCCTAGTAAATCCTCACCTTCCACTCCTAGTTCCAGGTAATTGCTGATCTGTTTCTCACTGCAGATTAGATTTAAAAAAAAAAAAAAAAAAAAGCTTTACATAAAAATAGTTACCCAGAACGTACTCTATAGTATCTGTCTTCTGCTCAGCTCAATGTTCATGATATCTATCCATACCATTGTGTATATCACTGATTTATTGCTTTTTATTTCTGGGTATTCCATCATACAGATATGTCATAATTTGCTTATACATTCACCTGTGTTGGCATTTGGTTTGTTAGAAGTTTTTGGCCATTTTGAACATAGCTGCTGTGAACATTTATTCAGAAGTCCTTGTAGAACACAAGTGTTCATTTATTTTGGAAAAACAGCTATGAATAGAATTCTTGAGTTATATGATTATTGGGTTTTTAACACTCATCTTTATTAATTTCATCCTCAATGGGCACACAAAGTGTTCTGAATCAGAAAAACATCTCTTATTAATTTCTTCACAGTGATTAATAAGTATATTGTCCTTCCTTGCCTTTCTATAGGCTTATCCCTGAGGCAACACAAGAGCCCATGGAAATTTTTCCTACACAAGTGGCTAGATGCTTCATAGGTGTGGAATAAGAATAAAATGACTTTTCTCTGTTTACACAGGAGAAGGTTATCCCTCTGGTCTCTGCAAAAGTCTTCTCATTACTCCAGTGCTTTAGTATGTAAATGCAGTCTCTCTTAGGGCCAGATAGACCAAAAC
The DNA here is from genome assembly GCF_028885625.2 of Pongo pygmaeus. NCBI lineage: Eukaryota > Metazoa > Chordata > Mammalia > Primates > Hominidae > Pongo > Pongo pygmaeus. The sequence continues at coordinate 141,324,067 of NC_072378.2, read as the reverse complement.
ATCTTAACTTTCAAGAACTAGAAATGTGTTCAATGTCTGAAGCCAAATTCCTTCTTGAAATACAAATATCTAGGAAGATTACTTACCAGTCTCTGTGGTGTGCTAACAGTTAAGCTAGGGGCCTATCCCTGGATGTAAACATTTGACTTTAAGGAAAATATGTCTTTATCTTTTTGAATCAGACAAACTATCTCTGTCATAAGGGGAACAAATAAATCTAATCCTTACAGTATGTAAAAAATGTTTCTAGGGGAAGCCAAAGCAAACGATCTTAACTTTCTACCATGTAAGTTTCTGTTTCTATGTCTCAGGAGGCTAGGTTTCTTTTCAGAAACACTGAGAAATCCAAGTAAGTTTTATGTACAAGAAATTATATATAAGTTTAACTTTACAAGAAACTGTTAAACTGTTTTCTAAGTACCATTTTACATTCCCATGAACTGTGTATGAGAGTTCTAGTTCCTTTATATCCTCACTGATATTTGATTCCTTCTGTCTTTTAAAATTTAGTTATGTAATGGATAGGTAGTGATATCTCATTATGTTTTGTGATTATTTTCTGCCCCAGTTGAAAACATTATTTCCCGGTCTTTGGCTTCCATTGTTGCTGTCAAGAAGTTAACTATTGGACTAACTGCTCTTTACAAAATATGTTTTTCTTTCACTATAGCTACATTAAGATTTTTTGTGTGTGTCTGCTATGCAGTGTAGTAGTGTACAATAATTTTTGTCCTATTTTGGATTTGACAGCTTCCTTGAATCTGATGTCCTATTGGTTTTAGAAAAATCTTAGCTACTATTCCTAATATAGTGTCTTTGGTTTCCTCTCTCCTTTCACTCCTACTGTGATTTGTATTAAATTGTATGCCAGTCTTTCTCCCTGTATCTTAAAGATATTATATACTTTCTTCTGTATTTTCATCTATTTTTTCATTTAATATTTCATTTTAGATAATTCTTTCTGTCTGTCCTTCCAGGTACCAATTACTTATTTAATTTTGTTTAATCTACTCTTAAATATGTTCATTGTGTTCTAAATTATTTTTCAGTTCTAACATGTTTTTCCAAATATATTGTCTCCCTTTTCATTATAAAATTTTTACATTGGGCTTTTGTGTGTTTAAAAATAGTAAGCGTATTTGTTCTCAGGTATCCCTGTAGATATGCTTTTGCAGTCTTTTTATTTTTCAAACTAGTTCTCATTTATCCCCTACTGCACCTTGTCTTTGTATTTACAAAGTTATTTGTTGCAGTAATGTCAGATATAGAATTATGTTTTCTTCTACCAGAGAGAATGTTGTGTGTCTCTATTTGGTTCCTGGGTTATAATGGTTTGAGACACTTCCATGCTAGTGCTACTGTGGCATCCAGAGGGTGCAACCCAGATGTAGTGCTTGCAGGGTTATTCTTGGTTTTATTCTTTCTTACCTTATGTGAGGGCACCTTTTGGGAGCCTCAACCCAAGGCAGAGGATGATTTCCAAAATCTCCATCACCAGTGGATCCCTAGCCCTAGGAAGCTGTTGAAAGTACTCAGTATTTTGCCCCCAAAACAGCCAACTTCTTCAGTAAAAAGATGCTCCCAAATAATAGCCTATCTCTCTGGAATTTCTCTTTGTCCTATATTTCAAACCAAAGAAAATTCACCATTTTGGTATGTCTTAGATGCTAAGGCAATAGCTATTTAAAACAATAATATCTAGCTTTATAATTATGATTATCAAGAAGTCTTGCACCGGGTATTGGGCAAGCAATTAACAAATATGAAATTCACCTCAATTCTAGTAAAAATAACATACATATTTTCTTTACATACTACATATTTTTACAAAGATTAAAAATAGCAAGAAAACATACATATTACCTGTCCATCTATATTATCTCTAAAAAATATATGAATAACCTTTTTTAAATTATACATATGAAATCACAGCATGAATACTTCTCTGGACATGTTTTTTCACCCATTCTTTTTTTGAAGTGTTATCTATGGTGATATATGTAACCGAAGTTCATTTATTTTCATATATAATATACCACTGTATATATATCAACACGTTTGTCTATTATACTGTGGATATTCAGATTGTCTTAAGTACGCAGTTAAAAATAAAATTATTTTGTCTTACTATATACATGTATTCCACTTTATTATATATTGTCAAATGGTTTTACAGAGTATTTATAATAATTTTTAAAATCACCAGCAATTTATTAAAGTTCCTGCTATTTTGTATCCATGACAATATTTGTATTATTAGTTTATTTTAATTTTTGCCAGCCCAGTCCTTTACAATGACATCTCATTATAGGTTTAATTTATATTTTCCTATGAAGAAATAAGATAAAAATATGTCCGTGTTTCCTCTTTCCATTTACATATTTGCCAATTGTTTTTTCTATGTGGTTTCTATATGTTTTTTCTTATTGGCATGAAGGAATTATTTATGTAGTTTGAATAATAATTCTTTTCCTGTGCTATATGTTGCAAACATCTTCTGCTAGGGTGTAGCTTGTCTTTTACTTTGTAGTTATTTTGATGACTATGTCTTATTTTTGTTATACTTGAAAAATTCATTAAACTTCTCCTTTGAAGACATGATTTTTGTGCTTTGTTTAAGAAATTAATTCCTATCTTAGAGAATAAGAATTTTGTTCTAAAATTCTTCTGGGTTTGATTTTAGGCATAGGTATAATATTTCATTTTTTTCATGTGGATAACTAATATTCAGAGCTTATTTGTTGAGGTGTTCCAAATATTCTGACTAATAAACATTATCACATCAGTAATCTATCAGAATTCTGTATGAGGGTGAATAGACAACCTACAGAATGGGAGAAAATATTTGCAAACTATGCATCTGACAAAGATCTAATATCCAGCAATTATGAAGAACTTAAACACATTTATAAGAAAAAAAATTAAACAAACAATCCCCTGAAAAAGTGATCAAAGGACATGAACAGACATTTTCCTAAAGAAGATATATATGCAATCAAAAAGCTCAATATCACTGATAATTAGAGAAATGCAAATCAAAATCACAATGACATACCATCTCACACCAGTCAGGATAACTATTAATAAGAAGTCAAAAAATAACAGATCCTGGCGATGTTGGGGAGAAAAGGAAACACTTATACACTGTTGGTGGGAGTGTAAATTAGTTCAACCATTGTGGAAAGCAGTGTGACAATTCCTCAAAGAGCTAAAAACAGAAATACCATTTAACCCAGCAATCCCATTACTGGGTATATACCCAAAGGAATAGAAATCATTCTACCTTGAAGACACATGCACAGGCATGTTTATTGCAGCACTATTCTCAATAACAAAGACATGGAATCTACCTAAATGTCCATCAACGGCAGCTTGAATAATGCAAATGTGGTACGTATACACCATGGAATACTATGCAGCCATTACAAAGAATAAGATCATGTCCTTTACAGAAACATGGATGGAGCTGGACTTCATTTTCCTTAACAAACTAATTCAGGAACAGAAAACCACATGTTCTCACCTCTAAGTGGGAGATAAGTGATGAGAAAATATGGACACATAGAGGGGAACAACACACACTGGGGCCGATCAGAGGTTGGAGGGTGGGAGGAGAGAGAGCATCAGAAAAAAAAGAACTGTTAGGTGCTACACTTAGTACCTACTTGATGAAATAATCGGTACAACAAACCCCTGTAACACAAGTTTACCTATATGACAAAACCACACATGTCCCCCTGAATCTAAAAGTTTTAGTTTTCAATCTCTGTATGGTTAGGTCTGTTTCTCCTCTCTCCATCCTTTTCATTGCTGTGTTTGTTTATTGCTGAGGCAAAACAGATACTCTTAACTATTAAGATTTTGTAATATATCTTCCCACATAGAAAATGCTCCCCTCCCCAGCCAATCTTATTCTTTTTAAGTATGCCTTAACTATTCTTGTAGCTTCTCTCCTCCATTTTGTAATGTGTGTCCTTGTTTGTACAAGTTTTTTGCTTTTTTTATTGGAATTCCGTTGACTCTGTAAAGTAGTTTAGGACAATATATACCTTTATGGGAGATGACTGTCTATGAGCATAGCATTTTCTTTCACATATTTGGAACTTTCTAAATATCTTTCAACATTTTTAAATATTTTTCATAAAACTTACATGTATCATTTTTTCTTTTTTTCTTTCTTTCTTACTTTTACTCATAACTATCTCATAATATTATTTCCATCATAAATGAAACTTCCAAAAATAGATGTTCTTGTTGTTGAACAGAAATCCTGGTGACTATTTGTATTGAACTTAATAATCACATTACATATTATTTGTGAATAATAATAGCTGTTTTGCTTCCTTTCCAACTCTTACACCTCTTTTTTCTTGTTCTTTATTCCCTTCTTCTTTTTGTACAGATGGGGTCCCACTATGTGCCCAGGCTGGTCTTGAACTCTTGGCCTCAAGTGATCCTCCCACCTCACCCTCCCAAACTGCTAGGATTATAGGCATGAGCCATTATGCCCTGCCTGCGCCTCTCTCTTTTCTTTGTGAAAATAAAAATGCTAAGACCTCTCATAATACGTAGAGCAAATGTTATAAAACTGAACATTAGGGCTGGGCATGGTGGCTCACACCTGCAATCCCAGCACTTTGGGAGGCCAAGGTGGGCAGATCACAAGGTCAGGAGATAAGAGACCATCCTGGCTAACACAGTGAAACCCCATCTCTACTAAAAATACAAAAAATTAGCCAGGCATGGTGGTGAGCGCCTGTAGTCCCAGCTACTTGGGAGGCTGAGGCAGGAGAATGGCATGAACCTGGGAGGCAGAGCTTTCAGTGAGCCGAGATTGGGCCACTGCACTCCAGCCTGGGCGACAGAGCGAGACTCCGTCTCAAAAAAAAAAAAAAAAACCTGAACAATAATGTATTGTTTCTGATTTAACATCAAATAAGTTATTTACTGGGAGATTTTTGTAGCTACTTTTATCTGATGATTGAAGAAGTTCCTTTTTATTCAAAGTTTGGTATAGCTTTCTATCACTAATAGTGTTAAATTTTTCTCATCAATATATTTTTGTTCTCTCTAATCTCTAACGTAGTATTACATGTTAAATTTTTTTATTCTCTGACACAGTGGTAAGCCTTTCCACTTCATTAACATTTCACCTAAAATATATTTAAATGGTAATATAACATGATCATAACTTAGAAATATGTATGCGTAACAATTATTTCACTAAAATTTGAGTGCAGATATAGACCTTTTTGATGAACCAAAGACAGAAGATGATAACTAAAAAGCAATCAAAATCCAATTAGCCAGAGGCAGAAGTTTGATATATTTTGTTCAATAATATTTAACTAAATTAAAATTCTATCTCTTGAAATAAATATTGTATGAATTATGTTTTCCTTGAAAGTCAAATTTGAATCCTAATATGGCAAAAGTTTAGTCTTCAGTATTATTTGATTTGTTACTATAACATTCTTTCTTACAATAAATATTCATCAATCTAAATATGATTAATATTCATTAATCATCCAGAGCTCTTTCATAGCATCTGTAAACATTTTCTGTAATTCAAACCACAGCAGAAGTAGCAAAGACTATCATTAATATACTACCTCTCCCTTCTTGTAAAGGGATTTAAAAAAGAAAAATGAAGAAATTCTAAACTGTGCCCTTAATGACTGCTGAAGAACAACAAATTCACCTTCTTCTTTCAACTAAGAAAAATTAATCATCTCTTGAGAACTATGATATTTATGAGGCACATAAAGAGATCTATATAATGCTCTAAAAAGACACTCAGAAATATTTTTGTTCCTCTTGAATTTGAAATTATTGGGAGCACCTATCCTTATCCTGCATTACTTTTCTAGTCCAACCAAAAGAACTTTCTGTGATGATGGAAAGTTTCTGTAATCCATACTGTGCAATATAGTAGACTTCTGGGCTCTTGAAAGTTGGCTAGTGTGCCTGAGGAACTGAAGTTTTTAAATTGAATTTACAACTAAATTTTATTTAAATTTAAATAGCTATATGTGTCCAGTGGCTACCATAAAGGACCAAATGGCCAGACATATCACTTACATATTTGTTGTTTGTTTATATGTACATTTTCTCTTTCTCACCACTAAAAGTAAAATTTGATGAGAGCAGGATCTTTGCCCTTTTTTGCTCACTATTATAACTCAAGTGGTTAGAAAAGTAGTTGGCACATGGTAATTTTTTGTGTATTTTAATACTCTGAAAACAATAGAAATATGAAAACTTTTTTTTCAAATTTAAATATGCTATGTACTCTGTAAAGCAAGTGTTAAATAAATGATAAAAGTTCTAAAATTTTTTTTTTAATGGCCCCTTCGGTCAAGTTGCCATAATAAAAATCAAAATTTTCTATCCCAAATGCATCAGTGGTTGTCTCTACTTAACTCACAGTTAGACTTCTGGGATCAAGAGGTCAGTTTACATGTACAAGAGTCAGCCTTTGGCATATACAGAAAGTGTAAAACATAACACAAATTTTAAGTCTGGGTTTAACCTGGAATGAATAATTAAGCAGATACTCTAAGCAAAGTATCCATTGAAAGAGATCAGCCAGGCATTACAAACCATGTATGAGCCAACTGAAGGAACTCCAAAATTTGAAGGGTGGATAGAAAACAGTTAATAGGGAGATTTCCCCCAAGTTGTTTAAGAATGAAGGTGTACACTTTGAGTATGCAGTTATTAATGACTGCTGTAAAATATAACACACTGAAATCTAAGTTTTGTATGGAACAGCAATCGTTTTCTTATTTTTTCAATTTTTGGCTCAGAAATTTGAGTTGGGCTCAGCAAAGATATTTCATCTCTGATCCACAAAAACATCCCAACCGGGATACTGCAATGACTTGCATGTCTGGAGTAAACAGAAAGAGCTGAGAGCTAGCAAGGTATCTCTCTCTGTCTCTCTCTCTCTCTCTCTCTCTCCCTCCCTCCTCCCCACCCCCCTCCCTCTCTCTGTCTCTCTCCCTCTCTCTTCCCCTTGTTCTATATGACCTTAATATTAGCTAGGGCTTCCTCGCAGCATGGAGGACTCAGGTCAGTCAGACCTTGACATGGTTGGTCAATGCACCAAAAGGAATGAAGCTGCTCATCCTCTTAAAATCTGCAGTCAAAACCGCTATAGCATCATTTTCACTATACTACATTATTTAAAACAGTCAGAGCCTAGCCCCAACTCAAGGGAGGACTCACAGACCTCATCTCTCATTAGAAGAAGCGTCAAAATATTTGTGGCTATTTTTATGCTATCACAGATTAAAGCAGCCTTCAGCTATGGATGAATAAATATCTAACCATGAAGGATACAGAATTATTTTTATCTAAAATGTGCATGGAAATAATTGAGTTACACTTATTAGAAATGTCCTTGGCAATGTGCTAGAAATCAACGACTAGTTTTAAAAGTCATATGTTTAGAAGGATTCCATTTTACTGTATTACTTGTTTGTCCACTACCACTGTCTGCACTGCCACATCTACAGGCAACTCTTTCTCTGTTTAGTCACTCCAAACAAATTCACCAAGCTGTCTTTAAGCAATGACTCTATGAAGTTGTCTAATTTATTAGGATGTCACAGAATGAGTAAGGCAGAAAACCAATAACGTAATATTGAGACCTTGAAACTCTCAAGAAACTCTGTTTGGAAATTTTATGATTTTGCCACATAAACTCACCTGCTTTTGCTTGGTCCATATTGCAATGTTAGGAGAGGGGGGTGTAGCTAATAAACAAACGCAGTCATAAATTTATGCTATTTGCCTTCTCACAGCATTTTATCACCAAAAGTTATCGTACATTATTAGAATTTATCTTTTTATATCTGAACAGCAAATGAATGATAAAAATTCATGGAGGGGTAGTGAGTTACATTTAAATGCATTCTCAGAGTTAAGTCTCATACCCAAAACCCACATGCTTCATGGCTCAAAACTGATTTTTTTTAACTTTTTACTTGCTCTTTGTTACTACAGTGTATGGTAATCAGAATAATGATACTCCAAAGATTTCCACACCCTGATACCTCAAACCTGTAAATATCTTACCTTGCATGAGTGCCACAGCCAATAGAAGGGAGAAAATGCAAGCGAATGGGTTCTCCACAGAGTCTCCTGATGTCCTGCATATATCAGGATTTCAGCCTGTTAAACCTGACTTTTACCTTCTGATCTCCAAACTGTACAATAAAAAAAAAACTGTGTTCTGTCATTGTGTTTGTGACAATTTGTTACAGCAGCAGTAGGAAATGAATCCATGATGAAACGTAGTATATAACCTACAACATTTTTAAGTTAAGAGCAGAGGCTATTAAAAATGACAATGGGACAACAGCTAGAATTTGAAAATGTCCCTGTCAAATTGGGTTGAATGTGCATCCTATCAGTAAAGCCACTTTATCTTTGTAGGGTATTGGGTTAACTTTCTTGGTGATTGTCCTTCCATATACATATTATTAAATAGCCTCCTAGGAACTAGGAACAAATACAATATTTATGTGGGTCCAGAAACTTCCTGAAAATGTACATGTTCTAAAGCACGCTTGAGCACTTAGAAACTCTGAACTTCCTGATCACCTTTTGCTAAACATATTCTACTTGAAGACCATCGCTTGGGAAACTTGGCCATGAGCCAGGAACTCTGACGTGATTACTATGCTGAGGCCAAATAAAACTCTATAGTACTGCCCAGAACATCTAGTGTATTCTAACCACAAGAGAGCGTTCAGACAAATCTCTGCTAAGGGATATTCTACCAAATATCCAAATATCTGAGCAGTAACCCTGAAAACTGTTAGTCATCAAAAACAAGGAACATCTGAGAAACTATCACAAACAAGACATAGGACACAGGACAACTAATTGTAATGTGGTATGCTAGATGGGATTTTAGGACAGAAACAGGACGTTAAGGAAAATTTAGCTATTCCACAGGTGGCCTCCACACCTCCACTTGTGTTTCTGCCATATCCATAGTGATCCTTGAGAAGTTCCAGCATATTTTGCGAGTACTCAACACTAACATCAATGGGCGGTGGAAAATAGCCTTTGTCATCACTGCCATTAAGGGTGTGGGTTGAAGATATGCTCACATGGTGTTGAGGAAAGCAGACATTGACATCACCAAGAGGGCAGGAGAACTCACTGAGGATGAGGTGGAACCTGTGATCACCATTATACAAAATCTACACCAGTACAAGATCCCAGACTGGTCCTTAAACAGACAGATGTAAAGGATGGAAAATATAGCCAGGTCCTGGCCAATGGTCTGGAAAACAAGGTCCGTGAAGATCTGGAGTGACTGAAGAAGATTCAGTCCCATAGAGGGCTGTGCCACTTCTGGGGCCTTCATGTCTGAGGCAAGCACGCCAAGACCACTGGCTGCGGTGGCCCTGCTGTGGGTGTGTCCAAGAAGAAATTGGCATGTGGGCCTTGTCTGTTAATAAATAATTTATATGAAAAAAAAACCAGGAAAACCAAGGGAATCTAAAAAAGTAATCTAAAATGAACTTTAGTTAATAACATTGTATCAATATTGGTTCAATAACTATGACAAATGTACTATTTTAATTTCAGTTGTTAATAGGAGAAACTGAGCATGAGATATACTGGAACTCTCTATACTGTCTTTGTAAGAATTCTTTAAATCTTAATTTATTTATTAAATATCTCTGTCATAAGTTCTAGTTAAGAAACTTCAATTTAAAATTTTTCGCCACTGAAAATGCAAAGGTGGAACATTGTGCTTGGGGGATATATGTCCAAGATTTCAAAAATTCTGATAGCCAATAGATTTCAAATGATTGTTATTATTTTTCTTACTTATAAAGTGGCACAGTTGATCAAGATGACTTTTATTTACTGTGACTTTCTTACAGACCCCAAATGTTTGAAGACACAACTTCTGAAGACAAAATTTTTACACACATAGAAAAAAAATTTGGTTTCCTATATAGACATCTATACTAACAGAGCATATGCACACTTGACATTGTATTTAGCTTCTTAAAACAATTGTAACTTCATATACTGGGAGATGCATTCCCTAACCTCTAGGAGGAGCTCCTTGCCAGCAATCTCCCTATAAAACACACACACAAACACTCACTCACTCACTCACTTACTCATTCTCTCCAGCCTTCACTCAAAGGTAGATGGTCACAGAGTTAACATGAGTCAAAGCTAAGGAAACAAATCACCTTTTTTACTATGGGAAGAAGCTTCCAGTGAGGGAGTAGATAGGTTCATAGTTGTTAGGTACTCTTCAAAAAGAAGTGGCAAGTTTTGTAAGTGAAACACATGTAAAGGAGCCAGAACCATCTAATTTATGAACGTATGTCTGAGTAGAGGCCACAAAGAGTTTGCAACACAGGTCCTGTTGTAATGCATAGCGTGTATGTGCTTGTGATGGGACAACTTTATATTTCTCTCAGAACGTTTTGATGACAACAGGTAGTTCATCAAATATTTGGAGTCTTAGTCATCTCTATTTTCTTTCCATAATAGTCAAGGCTGATGTTTTCTATCCAGGTATAATTGTAATACAGAATACACCTTTACATTTAAAAAAAAAAGTTAATGTAGGTGTATGAACAGAAAAGGAGTTGTTATTCATCTGTCATTTTTATAAAACTTTCCATAGCCACATTCAACACCTGTGTATAGCATATAGTCTTATTATGCATTAATTTACTTAATATTTTTCAAAATGTAGTATGTTTACATGTAATACATTTATTATTTTTGTTTTAAATGTGAACAAATATTTTCAAAGTTTCTTAGTTTTCATATCTAATATGATCAATATTCAGAGATATTGCCCACAAAAATAAAAGTATTTTGGTCCTGAATAACAAGAATATAAAGGGATTTGAAGCAAATGTTTGAGAAACACTGTTTGAGAAATACAAGATCTTGGTAACCTGGAGGCTTTAGGGGACAATCTGGAAAGCCTTGGAGCAGAGTCTGAATTGAGTCTGCTGATTGTTTACTCTTCAGAGATCCTAGGGTTAATGGACACCTTGGAGAAAGATTTATATTGGCCCCATAAATGTGTTCCATCTTGGTATGGCCCCAAGGATCTGAGGAGAAGCTGTATATTTGAACTGAGTCTTTTCAATCATCATTCGAAGACTTACTGTTGATTTTTTTAAAGGTAATATGCAGAAAAGAGTGTTTCGAGTTATCAATTGCTCTATTTTATACACTTATGCAGGTGTGTGAGTGAAAGAGGGAAAAAAACGTATGGAAGATTATGTGAAAAAAGAAAAGATTTATATACCTGAGGGTTTTGTTTTGTTTTGTTTGGCACAAGCTGCCTGAGAGAAGAGAGGGAAGGAAACGGGTGCACCCATGAAAAAAAACCTAATTTAAATAAAATTGTATTTGTCTATATGTATCTGTATTTATAGACAATTGTTTTGGAAAGCTGTTAAATCTTTCTCTTCCAACTGATGGGGAGTCACTTTTTCAGGGGAAAAGAAAGTTGCAAAAGTGTGTGTATATCATATGATTCTACTTTAATAACAAAGAAAATGGTGGACATAATATATGTAAATATATATGCTTGTATATATATATATATTCATGAACAACAAAAAAGGATTGAAAGTGAGCATTTTAGGCTATTAGCATTGGTTATCTCAATGAGATGAGAAAGAGAAGTAGAGAACAATAACTAGCATGGCTTTTATGCATTTTGCAATACAGATGGTCCCTGACTTACTATGGTTCGACATACAATTGTTTAACTTTATGATGATGTGAAAGCAGTACGTATTTAGTAGAAATCACACTTTGAATGCTGCTCTCTTCTCTCACTATCTGCAGGATACAGTCCCAGGATGCCGGGCAGCAGCAGTGAGCTACAGCTCCCAGTCAGCTGTGCAATCACAAGGGTAAACAACTGAAACGACCATTCTGTTTATAACTTCCAGTACAGTATTCAATAAATTACAAGAGATATTATAAAAGGGATTTTGTGTTAGATGACTTTGCCCACCTGTAGGCTAATGTAAGTGTTCTGGGCACATTTAAGGTAGGCTAGGCTGCCCTATGATGTTTTAAAGGTTAGGTGCATTAAATGCATTTTTGACTTAACAATATTTTCAACATACAACCGGTTTATCTAGATATAACCTCATTGTAAATCAAGGAATATTTGTATGTCATTTCAATTGTTAAGAGAAGTATGTGTTATCATTGTAATGTAGAAAAGATGAAAGTTTTATTAATGTTGCTCAATATAGAACAATGTTATGATATAATACATGTTAAAAATAGTTACAAAGAATTTGTATAGTAAGTCCCATTTTTATAAAAAATTAAGGCTGTGTTTGTGTATGTACAGCTTTGCAAAACTTGTCCTATTGTTTCAGAATTGTGCCTGAAGCACACAGCTAGGTTCAAAAATTGCTAAGTACCATGTATTCTAAATCCACATAGCCAACAATGAACTGACATTTGGGACCTGACACCTTTATCACTCCATGGTGACAAACCCTGAGGAACAAATAGAAAAGGAAAAATTAAGAAGCTTTTCAGTACAAGACTGACCTTTCTCTACACTAAGGGACTGGAGTCATTGATCTGCCTATGTTGAAAGACAAATACCAAAGCTTTGGATCAATATTGAATTCAAATAATTATTTCTCAGTTATAACAGTCTAGTAACTAAAGGTACCTGAAAAGTATAAAATCAGTCCAAAATGCTAATGTTGGAAGTGCTATTCAGCAAGAAAGAAGTATGTGAGTTGTGTGTAAGTAGGGATGAGAGTTGGGTTTGTTTAAATTATCTACTTATTGCATTATTGCGGAAAAATATAAAATGTTATGGATCCCAATAATTTGAGATTCCAGCAACATATGTTCAGAAAAAAGACTGGAAGGATATATGCTACTGTGATAATAAGGGTTATATCTGGTTGGTAGAATCATGGAAGGTTCTTATAATTCTTATTTTTGTATGACTATGTTACATTAGCTACTAGAATAAAATTTATAATGTAAAAACATTTTTAAACATTTCTGCACACAACGTAAGCATCACTTCTAAAAACATACAGTATCTGTTATCAATTTGCTACCTAATGTTATCTAATTCTGAGCTTAATCTTTCACAGCATTTCTGGAAGTTTGAAAGCAATATAAACATTGACTTCACATGCTAATTATTGGCTTAGCAGAGGGAGGTGTTACTTTTTTATTTTCTAAAAATGTGGTACATAGCTTCTTCGTTCTGTGTTCATTTAAGAGATTCACTGGGGACTACTTTGTACTAAGTCATTAAAAAAGGTTTCTCCCTACAGTACATAACTGCCATCTATTATCTCCACCTTCTTGGGCTCATCTTGTTAGGACAGAAAAGTATTCAATATTGGAAACACTTTCCTCATGACACCTTGTATTGTCTTCCAGGAAGGATATAATAAATAAGTCAATAGCTTTCTAGCACAAACCACACTATCCACTCTGGTAATAGGTAGTCCTTCACAATGAAGAATTTGTTTCTTTGCTTTAGAGGGCTTGCCAATCCTTTCCCAAGCTACTTATTGACACAGACATTTAATTTGTAGGATGAATTGAACTTATCTCTTTCACCTCAAAACTTTAAGTTTCTTCATAACCCAGATATACTTTATTGTCTATGAAGTAATATATACAAGCTATAATTACTCAATGTGTTTAAAGTCCAGCTTCTTCTATAACCCACATAAATGATACAACATATTTTTCCATTACAAAAAAGGTGAACTGATAAACATTAACAAAGTAGAGATTAGAACTATTGATTCCTTACTGTATTCTTTTATGACATTTAAAGGAAATGTGAGTGAAAAATAAAAACTCGGGGCCCCAATTCCTTCTGCCAAAAGAAAATAATTAAGCTGAAAGCTGAGTCATGCAAGAAACTGCCTTTTCTTTTGTTTCTAGGCAGATAGGTACAAATAAAAGGTTAAACATCTCCAAAGGTAGCTACTCTATGTTCACCTTATCTTATCTAAAATGTGTGAGATGAATACATAACTGACTATTCCCCTACCTGCTCCTTTTCCCTTGAAATATGTGGATTACCATATCCTCCCTCTGTAACCTCCCAACTGGTTTTCCTTGCCGGCTGCCTAGACAGAGTAGATTTATCAAGACAGGGGGATTGCAATAGAGAAAGAGTTTAATTCATGCAGAGCTGGCTGTACAGCAGACTAGAATTTTATTATTACTCAAATCAGTTGCCCCAAAAACTCAGGGATGCAGATTTTTAAGGATAATTTGGTGGGGAGGGGGTTGGAAAGTGGTGAGTGCTGATAGGTTGGGTCTAAGATGAACTTCCAGGATGTCAAAGATGTCTTGCATTGAGTCAGTTCCCCGGGTGGAGAAGGGGGCACAACACCAGCTGACCCAGTTTATCCATCTGGGTGGTGCCAGCTGATTCATCAAGTACAGTGTCTACAAAACATCTCAAGCTCTGATCTCAAGTTTTACAATAATGAGTTTATCCCCAGGAACAATTTGGGGACGTTCAGAATCTTGTAGCCTCCAGTTGCATGACTTCTAAACCATAATTTCTCAACTTGTGGCTAATTTATTACTTCTGCAAAGGCAGTCTAGTCCCCAAGCAGGAAGGGGGTTCATTTTGGGAACAGGTTGTTATTGTCTTTGTTTCAAAGTTAAACTGTAAACTATTAGGTTGGTGCAAAGGTAATTGCAGTTTTTGCCAATACTTTCAATGGCAAAATAAGTTCCTCCCACAGTTAGTTTGGCCTACTCTCAGGAATGAACCAGGACAGCCTGGAAGTTAGAATCAACAGGGAGTCAGGTAGGTCAGGTCTCTTTTCCTGTCATAATTTTCTCTTATAATTTTTGCAAAGATAGTTTCACCTCTTTCCCTCCAGTCCACTTTTCATCTTTAAATATTCAAACCCTGAAGTTCTTCTTTGGAGAAAAGCACAGACCACAGACTGTTTCTGTGATTCTGTGTTCTTTTCTTCCAGGCATATCCTAAAGCTTGGCAAAATAAACTTCTAAATTGACAGAGACCTATCTTAGATACTTTCTGGTTTACAATAACTAAGTAATGAACATACGTAGAAAGGAAAATACTGTTTCGTGTACATCAACATGGTTTTGTTTATGTATATTTGTGCATAAAATATGTACAATATGTGGGGGTCATGGGCTCTTGGCCCCTTAAAGGTTTTCTGAAAATCACTGACACAAGGCAGATTGATTAATAGGAAAAAAAGGCATACAAATTTATTTAACAAGCATACACAGGAGCCGTCAGAATGAAAACCCAACTTCCCAATGAATTACAGGAACTTATGTATCATCCTGAGGCCACAGTAAAAAATGCAGACTCAGAGTATGGCCAGAAAAAGGTAAATCGGGTTTAGTGGCAAGACAGGTTGAGAGAGAAAGAGAGAAGCTTGGCTAGCAAAGGTGGCTTTGTTACTTGGATGAAACCTCCCTCAGAGAGACTAGATGGTAAATGTTTCTTTTCAGACTTTAAAAAGTGTGATACTCTCAATCTCTCCTGGGTCTGAGGAAAGAGATAGAAAGGGGAGGGGGTATGGATGGATTAATGGAGAATCTTTATAGGTACACAATTTTCCCACTTAAGACACCTTTCCAAAGCTACTTCTGTCAGGATGACTAAGAGGGAGCCATTTTAAAATATTTCAAAAAAATATATTTTGGTGTAAAATATTTTTATTTCCTTCAAAGATAATGAAAAATATGCTGAATATTCTATGTCAGATAATTTAAAATATCTATTAAAAATGGTAAATATTATGGTATCACCTGCTCTTTTATAGACTCTCATCTCTAAAGTAAACTACTGGATAGCCCAATTGGTTCTGTGTTTTTTATACATCATTTCCTACTCTATCTTCATTAGAAAACAAATATGAAATACGCCTTTTTCATTTTAAAATTGAATGTCGGCCAAAAGCCCTTTTTATTGACTATTAAATAGGTTTCTGTTTGGGAGCAAAAATGTTTTGAGCCATTGTAGCGGTAATGAAAATGTTTGTTATGGTATTGCTTAGTAAAGCATATAACCAAATCATCAGCTAAATATAGCCTCATAAGCTCAGAAATTATCTTAAGTATAACATAAGTGTTTGTCTTTCTGTCGGGGAAGAAGTAGAATAGCAGTAGGACCACACAAACTAATTATGTTTCCCTTAGTGTTGATTCTAAAGAAGGCAAAGTGTTACTCCTACTTAAATTATTGAAATCTTTGTTTATATTTTACTGTTTCTTCTTCAAATGCCATTAATAATTTGATTGTATTGCCTTTAGTTGTTAATTCTCTAAAATATATAATATGGTTTCACTAAATACAATGTGATAAATTCCTCTAAATTTTGTTTTTCACAGTGGTTCTGCCCTTTCCTCAGCTCAGAGGGCATGTTTTCTGCAAGATAGGGAATGATGTCATTTTATACAGAGAATAATCTACCACCTGCTGGAAGGAGGAGGCATATTGTGGCAGCTGCATCACTGATTTGAAAAAGCAGCAAAATATAAATGTATAGATGAGTATGTCAGTGTAATGGGTGGGGAAGTATAACATGCTTTCCTCAACAACAGCTGGAAAATTATACTAAGCCTAAAATAGTATCTTTTGGCTTCAAACCAAGTGTTTCTATCACTAGTACTACACAGAACAAAAACACTACTCACAAAAGAATTCCATATTCTGTTTACAGAAGTAGCATCTTCACTTCAAGGCATATTAGATATTGAGGGAGAAATGCTAAAAAGTGAGGACAAAGATATGGTTTATGACTCCATTCATTTTCAAAAAAGTCCTGGAGTCTTTAGACAAACAAGAGAGAAATAATAACTCTTGAACCCTTACTGTTTTCCTCTAAAGACTGAACTGGCATAAAGAAGTATAGATTTTTTTTTAAAGAAATGTGAAAGCTCATATAGAGCTTTATGAAACGCCAGTAATAATTTCAGAAATAATCTGTCTCTACATAACAAATTTAATCAATTATGAATGAAAAGAAAGCTCTGTGTGTTCATAGAGCATTTAATAAACAGATGAACTTGTATGGCAAATACAATGAAATTACATGAATCTGTAAGTAATTTTTTTCTTTTATAGTTTGTAAACAATGACTAATAGAAATTGTCACCTAGAATCAATCCAAGGTGTTTTCCTTTTTTTATTTTTTCAGAATAGAGGAAATAACAGCACTAAAGAGCATGCTGTCCTCTTTTGCAATGCATCGGGTAGCAGGGAGGTATCCCTCGGCATTTCCTTTGGGATAGCAGATATTTTACGTCAACCTCTATTATTTAACTAATAACATTCTAAATGTCACATTTAAAAAGTAACACATATTGAATTTTTATTTAATATGTAGTATTTCTTCCATTGTTTATCATTGCCTTGGATATAAAAACTTTCCATAATTACTACTATAATTGAAGATATTTTCATACGGATAATTGATTTTTACACACTGACTAATTAGATTTATTTTCCTATTGGGGTACGTTGACCTTTTAAGCAAAAATTAACAATCATTTAAAGCTGAGTCTACATAGCAGGTAATTACATGATTAATTTTCTATAAATGTTTAAACTTCATATTTTAGGTAGGAAAACATGAAACTTTAGTATAGACATTTTTTCTGGTGTTCCCTGAATCAAATAAAAATTTCTCTTGATTTCATACCTATTTTATAGTGTGGCAAAAAGTATAATTAAAAGCAAATGTGGTCTTTGGCTATTAGACATTTTCATATTAATAGTGGAATATTCACTCATTTAACACCTCTATATTTCATTTTAAGAATTAAGTCTGTAGACATTGCATTTAGAATAATCTTTATTGCCAAATAAGGTATTAGTCATGTTGAAAGTTTTAAAACATGTCTAAAAATCAAATATCTACACATCTCCTACCATTAAGAAGTGGGTTTTTTTGTTTGTTTGTTTTCCTCCTTGAATCTGGTGGACCTGTGACTGCTTTGACCCATAAATGATGATGGAAGTGACACTATGTGACTTCTGAAAGTAGGTTATAAAGAGTGATGCAGCGTTCTCCTGGTTCTCTGGGACACCTATTTTTGGTGAGGCCACCACCATGTAACAATTCTTACTGTTCTGGTACTACCACCCTGAAGAAGCCACATGTAGAAATATCAGCCAACACACCTAGCCAATAACCAGCATCAACTGCCAACCCTGAGAATAGGCCCAATTGGATACAAAACCAAATCACCCTTTAGATAATTTGATCATAATCAACATCAGACTGAAACTCCATGAAAGAATTCAAGAATACTTAGCTGAACTGTTTCAAAATCCCTGACCCAGAAAATTCTGAGCAAAATAAAATTGTTGTCTTAAACTGCTAATTTTGGGGTTAAGTTGTTATGTGGCTGTAATAATTGGCACAGTTATTACTTCTTTACTCATTACCTCTCTAGGAAAAAAGGTCTTATTTCTTTAATAACTATTTAGTGAATACTACACTTTATTTTGCATGGTGCCTTACAACGTAGATACTCTTACTGAAAATTCTTATTTCCTTTATCCTTTAATGCTGGAGCCACCAATTGAAAAGTGAAAAAGGTACTTTTGCCTGACACCAGTGGAGATCTAAGAACAAGAGCCTCTCCGCACATATGCTGCAGGACTGCTGCACCTTTGGCTTGCACTAAATCAAGAAGGAGTTATTTCATTGATTGCCATGAAACTTGAAAGCACAGCAAAATTGTAGGGCAAATTAATAATAGATAAAAATGTTCGTTGAATTTAGTGTTCTCCTTTTTTTCTCTTTGCTATTGCTTATAAAGAAGAGTGAATATGCCTCAGTGCGCACTGATTCTTTCTTCTTCCTTGTGTAAATCTACCTTTTGTGACTGCAGGATAGATATTGCATCACTGATGTAGCCTTGGCCTTTGCTTTTCCTCACTTGTCACATGTGAGTCTACTGAGGGTTTTGCACTATGAGGAATACTCTGATTCCCAGATCAATTCAGAGGACACATTTTCACTCTTTGAAATTTGATACCTGTTGACTCCTGTTCTCTAGCAAGTCTCCACAAGTGATTTTGCAGCTAATGAGACCCAGGATTCAGAGCCTCTCGAGAACAGAAGGGTCTGGAATACTGAGATTACCATGTGGCTGTGATTCCCGGAACCCGCTTTCTTATGTGGGAACCAGTGTGCAAGGTTTATCCTATGCCTAGATTCTGTAACATGATTTTTGATCATTTCTTGTGTTTCCTTCACCCAAGACAGAGATTTTGCCCTAAACAGAAGCCCATTTACGAGGGACTGGTATTCTCCTTATAACTTGCCATTGTCCAAAAACGGAGTCTGACTCTCATCGCTCTCTTCCATGGGTTAACCCCTCTTTTACCTATTTCTCATGTATTCAGTGTTATGTTTTGTAGTTTTTCGATAGAGTTTTTAGTAGTAGTTTGATTATTAATTTCTGAGTTCCCATATGTGGTTAGAAAACATGAAATTGATTCTTTGGAACTTACTGATGATTCTCTTGGAAGCTAGAATATGATGTGTTTTAGGGGGCAAATATTACACATATGCTTAAAAATAATGTAGATTCTATGATGTATAAAGTTGTATATATCAAGATTGTTAATTACTTTATTCATATCTCATTTTGTTTTCTGTAAATTTAATTTATCAATTTTCAATGACATAAAAATTTATAACTTCAATTGTTGATTTATCTATTTCTTCCTTTTTTACTTCTTGTCTTTGTCTATTTCAAGGCTGTATTAAGCTTTTCTTATAATGTCATTGTTATAAGAATTGATCTACTGTTACATTTGCAGTATGCAAATTCAATTTGTATTGATAGTTTTTACTTTAAATTGATTTTATCTCATGTTATTTTGCTATTCTAGTACTTGCCAGTTAATACATACATGGTATAACTTTTTCCATTATTTTATTTTCAACATTCCTGCCTCATTATTTTTAAGTATGCCATATAGAAAATATATTGCTGAATTTTTTCAGGGAGGGGCTGCCAATTTGCACATATCTGTCTTTCGACTAATGAGGCTAACCCATTTAAAATAACTGCAATCAGCTTGATATTAAGACATAGTTCTCCTAACTTAAAACTATTGTCTTTCACTTTTTTCTTGAGTTTATCCTTTGCTAATTTCCAGTGGCAGATCAAATTTTCTCCTGTTGATTTAAAAGTTATTCTGTACTTTTTTAAAAAAAAGTTGTGATCTCTACTTATCCTTAATATTCTTATTGTTTTCTAAAACTGAACAATAGCTTATTTTATGACCAGGCCAGTGTGTACCTTCACAAAATTTCAAATAACAGTTTATTTTTCTTCATCCTCTTTCATTCTAATCTATATTGATGTAAACTAGAATTTCATTTCCAAATTGGGTGTCTGTGGATTGGGGATGATAATAATGCTGATCTCATAGGGTTGTGGTGAGGTTTAAATATGTAATATATATGAAAGTGTTCTGCCTGTCCTTTGCACATAATAAATAATAAATGTTAGGAAAATATCATTATGGATATGTTTATGTATTGTTTTTTGCATAATTGTATGAGAAATCTCACTGTTTAATGCTCTATGTAATAGAGTCAAACATTCAAACCTTTTCATGAAATTTTCCATGTGTGGTATCACAACTAAAAATATTTCTATTTTACACTTAAATGTTATTCTTTCTGGATACAAAATTTAT
Organism: Pongo pygmaeus; assembly: GCF_028885625.2. NCBI lineage: Eukaryota > Metazoa > Chordata > Mammalia > Primates > Hominidae > Pongo > Pongo pygmaeus. The sequence continues at coordinate 141,303,315 of NC_072378.2, read as the reverse complement.
AATTTACTCCATGCAATATAAAATTGGTAAATCTATGCTTTCTTGCAGTTATTGTTGCAACTGAGAATTCTGATTTTTAAATCACATTTCCCATTGAAGTTATTCTGTTTTGATCTCTCTAGAAATTTAGAAATTTCTCTTTGTCTTTGATGTTCTTACATTTCACTATGCTGTCTATATGTGTCAACCCTTGCACAATCTTCTCTATTTAGTATGTTATGGGTCTTTACAATTTGAAGATTAATAGGTTTATTCAATTTTTATAAATTCTCCGTCATTATTTCTTTGAGTATTCTCTACCTTCCATTTCTCCTCTTCTCTTCTTCTTGAACTTTATATATATATATATATATATAATACTTAATATTATGTGTGTGTGTGTTTGTGTGTATGCAGTAATCATAGCAAATATATTAACAGAGCAACAAAAGATTTTCAGGGAGTAATGTTTAGTCACTGACAATATTTGGAATTGTCAGTGCATGAGGTTAATATAATGCAGACCAATTTTAGTCAGTTTTATTGCTGTTTTAAATTTTGTTCCTAAAACACACTCCCTTATTTCCCACGAGCAGAGTAAAACTGTTCTGTTGGTCCTGCCCCTCCACCCTTGGTTTGACACTGCTTAGGACAATTTGTTTCTGAAAATCTGTGGTGTCATTTTCAGTTAATTTAACAAGCCTCTTCACTATATGTAAAATAGAATTTCACAAATAATATTCACAATAACATTTGAATTTAAAGTAAAATAGAACCTAGGATTGTTTAAGAATAGTGAATGTAACTTCCAAATAAGTGTTATAATTTCTTGAAATTTTAAATATAACAGCATCCCTTGTTAAAAAGGAGATTGTTTATATTATAAATGCATTTTATTTTTAATAAGCAGCAGCTCATCGAAATGAATGAGACCTTTGCACCATTTTACCCAAAGCAATTTTGTGTAATAAGACTAATTCCTTTGAGGTCATCTGTTATGGAATTTAACTTCAGCTCAGTAAATTGTTTCCCCATTTCTTCGAAATGAGAATTTAAAGAAAGTGAACAAATGAAGGAATAATAAGTAAAAAATGGGAGCCTATTGTTAATGATCAGTAATTTTTAAAGAGCAAGAAAACTGTAGTTATGTTCACATCGAGTCATTTGCAAAAATATACCAAACTCTCTGACTCAATTATTTTAAAGCTATGGCTAATGTTTATTTTTCAACCATACCAGTTATAAGAATTAAAAGAGAAAACGTATTTTTGTAGGAGGTCACAATCTGTGTCTGCAACGTCATCTCTCATTGGTGCTGTTACCACTCCCTGCCTCTAAACTTTCATTCCATCTACTCCAGATGCCTTGATACTTCTGAAAGGTGCCATCTGTATCATATCTCTTGGCATTGATTCATCATTTTCCCTATGATATATTCTTCTCAATTTCTAACCCTTTTTCAAGGCCTAGATGGAATTTTTGAAACATGTCTCTTAGGAAGAGTTCATTTTTCTCTCCTCTGTGATGGAAAGAACATTTTTCCTTGCTTTTACAGCACTGCATTATACAATTAATATATGTAAATTGTATGGCCTAAAAATAAAGATAAGCTTGACTTTTAATTTTTCTATTGCTCCAAGTTATGGAGTAATCTTCCAGGTATGCGTGGCTTTCCAGTGGGTCCACAATAAGACCAAGAACTGAATGTGAAACATAAGAGGTCATCCATGAATAGCTCTGCTGTGCATGATGATGTAATGCTCTCCCCTCCCTGGCCAAGGCAACTGTGCTGACTTTGAGATTTTGATTAAATTAGACCAAATTTCTCTTCCATCCAATAGATTTAGATTTCATTAGTTTTGGGTTTTGTTTTGTTTTGTTTTGTCAATGTTCTCAGAGGGTCTGTGTGTCTAAGTGAATGTGTGTGCATATTTGTGTCTGCTTGTATGTGGATAGTTATTGTTATTGTCGCTGTTGTGGTAGATGCAAATGTCACTTCTCAGCCAACCAACAATAATACTTAAATTTATCTTCTCACTCCTTACAGAAAATATTGGAAGGAACCAGGACTTAGAGCAGCAAAGCACACTTTTGATTAGGCCATACTATTATTGTAGACTAAATAACACAGAGATAGCCTCTCACACAAGAAGGTCTGTTGTCCAAAAGAATGCAAAAGTAATGATATATCCCTCCCTTGAACAAAGCTGAGAGATAATATGAAGAGTAATTGTGATATTGATGGCAGCAGTGGCCCACTGCAACTGCTGCAATGACACCGGCTGCAGCAGGGAAGGGGTGGCCAGGGCTCCAGGGAGTCCAGGGGACCTGGGAACAGGCAGGAGCCCCACCCCATTTCAAGTTGGCAGGGCAGGAGCCACACAGTCCCAGGCACAGCTGCACCCACTCAGCCATGGCTATGGACCAGGGCAACCCACACTCTTGGGGACCCAGGAGGCCCCCCCGCCCCTTCAGCCTCAGAAGTGCTTGCTCCTGCTGCTTGGCCTCTCCCTGCTCCCAGTGCCTGCTCTGATTTTGGAGCAAAGTTGAGGTTAAACCCATGCTTGTCATCACCTGGCTGGGTATGTGAGCACTCAGTGCAGTACTGACAAGCCAGCCCCCTGTCACTTCTCCCCCCTCCAGACTTTGGGCACTGAGCACAAGAGGGAGGCTGAGTGGTGGCTGATGGCAGCTCAGCATGGGCCTGCAGGAGTCCTTCAAAATGAATAGCCTGGGCACCATGGACTACCTGCTGATGGGCATGAGGCAGACAGACTCCTGGGCAGGAAGGGGCAGGTGTCTGGTGAAGCCTCACCTTCAAGCCAGGGATGGCCTGAAGCCTGGGGCTTGGGCTATCAGTTTCCAGTGGAGTCCACAGCAGGAGTGAGAACTTATGATGCTTTTTCTGGTCCCACTCATGGCCACCCACAGACCAATGAGCATGGAGTTCCTCCCCTCTGAGCCCATAAAAACCCCAGACCTAGCCAGACTAACACAGATGTAGGGATGATCTGCCTGGAGAAAGGAGTTACCCACTGTGGGTCTCCTCTCCACTGAGAGCTGGCCACTCCTTGGAATGACCTGCCTACGGAAAGGAGCTACCCATTGCAGGCCTCCTCTCCACTGAGAACTGGACAGACGTCAGAATGACCTGCCTGTGGTAGGAAGTTAGTTACTGTGAGTATCCTCTCCACTGAGGGCTGAACACTTGTCAGGATGACCTGCCTGAGGAAAGGAGCTACCCACTTTGGGTCTCCTGAGAGCTGTTCTGTCACTCAGTGAGGCTCCTCTCCACCTTGCTCACCCTCCAGTTGTCCGCATACCTCATTCTTCTTGGATATGGGATGAGAACTTGGGACCTGCCAAATGGCGGGACTGAAAGAGCTGTAACACAAACAGGGCTGAAACATGTCCTTCTTCTACTCAGTTGTTATGGGTGATGAGAAGGAGAGAAGAGCTGCGGCCCTTCAGGGATCCCAGACCTAGGGGATCCTCGAGCCAGGGCTGTGACACCCTCTTTGGGACTCTGTGGTTACTGTCATCTCCAAGCTTCTGGGTGCCACCATGGTCCTTGGTGCCTGCAGTGGAAGCCACTTGTGGTATGCCTGGCCCAGCCACAGCCTCGCATGGAGCCAGCTCCTGTGCTGGCGCCTGGAACTGTCTGCCCCGCTGCAGCTCGCACACCAGGCTGAGCACTGGGGTTGGGCCTCGTGGTCACTCACACACCCCTCACTGCTCTGTGCCTGGCTCACCTTTGGCAGGCATGGGATTCAGGCTGGTGGTGCTCCTCACCACAATGCCAGGCCAAGTTGGCAGAACAAGCCCAGCAGGCCCAAGCAAAACTCAGGTAAATGTGCCATCGGCCGCAGAGGTTTCCAGCTGGAAAAGTGACAGCCTACGGATCCTGTGACAATATGGATGACTGAAGAGCACACATATGATAACTCCCTCTTTCCAAAGTACATTAAAGAAAATTGACTCTTAGATTTCAAAGTATGTAAAAGCTCAGGCTTAGAATAAATGAAGAAGAGTGGACATAGAAAATTATCTATATTTTTCTGCTCTTCAGGAGTTCCAAACCTGCCTAGGAAACATAGGGAGGCCCCATCTCCACGATAGATTTTTTTTTCCTTTTTTTTTTTTTTTTTTTTTGAGATGGAGTCTGGCTCTGTCGCCCAGACTGGAGTGCAGTGGCACGATCTCCACTCACTGCAAGGTCCGCCTCCCGGGTTCACACCATTCTCCTGCCTCAGCCTCCCAAGTAGCTGGGACCACAGGTGCCCGCCACCACGCCTGGTTAATTTTTTGTATTTTTAGTAGAGACGGGGTTTCACCAAGTTAGACCAGGATGGTCTTGATCTCCTGACCTTGTGATCCGCTCGCCTCGACCTCCCAAAGTGCTGGGATTACAGGCGTGAGCCACGGCGCCCGGCCGATAGATTTTTTTTAATCAGCCAGGCACAGTGATACATGTCTGTAGTCCCAGCTGAGTGAGAAGGGCAGTAGAGCCTGGGAGGTCTAGGCTGTGGTAGCCGTGATTGTGCCATTGCCCTCCAGCCTGGCAGACAGAGTGAATCTGTTGAGAAAAAAAGAATGGTATTGATACAGCTTATTTCCTGCACTCTAAAGGACAAGTAGGCTTGTCTTTTTGTTTCTTTTGCATGGAAATGATGTTTCACTACTTTAGATTTCCCAAGTATCTTTGTTTACAACAGTTACAAGTGATTATTAATATTTCTCCTTGAAACCTAGTTAACTAATTTCCTATTTGCAGCATTGTCAATCCTATTAAAGATGGCTAATATTTTCCCCTGCTATTTTAAGCAGATGTAACTATGATATATTGCAGTGAAAACAATAATAACATTAATAACAATGCTGCATTTCTTCAACTCCCACTGTTTAGTTGTCAGGGTAGTTAGCTATAGACCAACAGAACTGATTCAATCTATATTTTAATTGCTGATCAATGAGTTGGATGATGTGTTGGAATCTGTTATTCTAGTCCTGGAAGTTCAGGGGAAAAAAAACTATGACCCAAATCTGAAGTATCTGCTCAGCACTCCCTGGAGGCTTTCTCATCAGCACTACATATTTTAGGAAATCATAACATTTGGGAAAGGGCCATAGTAGCTGCTTGTCACAGACATGCATGCTAAAGAGATATCCATACATTGCTTACATGCATTTGTTTCAATGTTTACTATTGAAAAATCTATTCAAATAATTTATAAAAATTTATATTTATTTGTACCAAAATAAATGCTTTGCATGTAGCATTATATTGAGATTTTTTAAAGTACAAAGATTTTCCTTGTATTCCATTCGCATAATTGAGACAAATCCTCTCTTTCTCTCTTTCAGATTCAGCTGTCTGTATTTTCTTTTTATCCAGAGATAGATTTTCAATAATTCTCTGTGATTTCCCAATTACCCAAACTCCAGCCATGATATTGCCACCCACATATTTTACTCATCTGAAAACTCTACTATCATTTCTATGGAAAATGCCATTGAAATTACATCCCCTCACTATATGTAGGCTAGAAATAGCAGTTAATATTTTTTGTGTCACTTAGTGAAGTATATCCTGCAGATGCATGTTCACTCTCCATGAAGTAAGAAACCTGACTGGATTCAGGAGAAGAAAAAGATTCTTTGTGCCTCCTTCTCAATTTTATTCAACATTCATTTACCTTTATCTCCATTTAGGAGTTTCAAGAAAAAATCAGCACTGTGTTGGCAAGAAAAATAATTAATATTGAATTTTCATCTGAAAAAATACAATGAGAGCCTGAAGCACCAATGTATCACCATTAACAAATCCAGAAATGTTGGGATCTAGCAGTAATGGAGGAGGTATATTCAGGGACATGGTAACATACATGGATTATTTTGTAAATTGAAACTGCGTCTTCACTTCAGACAAAGATGCCGTATGCAGGAATTTTTACATTCCTCCTTAAAAGTTATTGTTTTGTACTTTTTGTGTTTTCTTTTTTAAAGCAAGAGTGTAGGTTAAAAAATAAGTTTAATTTCCTTGGAGACAAAATGTTATATACATAAATGTATTACAACTATAATAATATTAATGTACTTGGATTTCTGTTTGTGATTGAAAAATATCAATAGTTAAGATGAAGGCTGAATGTATTCTTGAAGTAGAGGAAAAGATGAATAAATTTGATGTTAAATATTATTTACTTTTTTTTTTTTTGAGACAGAGTCTCTCTCTGTCACCCAGGCCGGAGTGCAGTGGCACAGTCATAACTCACTGAAGCCTCAAACTCCTGGGTTCAACTGATCCCCTTAACTCAGCCTCCTAAGTATTAACAGTTGGGATTATAAGGGGCTCTATATGTTGCCCAGGCTGGCCTGAATTCCTGGGCTCAAGAGATCCTCCTGTCTTGGCCTACTAAAGTGCTGGATACAGGTGTTAGCTACCGCATCCAGCTCTTATTTACTTTCATAATGTAGAAAAACCTTGTTCCCCTTTCCTTATTTTTTTTATCTAATAACAGTTATACTTTCTTTACTTTTTCTTTTTTCTTTTTTTTTGAGACGGAGTCTTGCTCTGTCACCAGGCTGGAGTACAGAGGCGCGATCTCGGCTTACTGTACCCTCTGCCTCCCGGGTTCAAGCAATTCTCCTGCCTCAGCCTCCCAAGTAGCTGGGACTGCAGGTGTGTGCCTCCATGCCCAGCTAATTTTTGTATTTTTAGTACAGAAGGGGTTTCACCATGTTGGCCAGGATGGTCTCCAAGTCTTGACCTCGTGATCTGCCTGCCTTGGCCTTCCAAAGTGTTGGGATTATAGGCATGAGCCACAGCGCCCAACCAATTATACTTTCAATGGACCATAAATGCTCATTAATGTCCAGAGCACTCATGCAACTAACTGATCTAATGAGTTTTCCCTAGAGAATTCTCAATCTCTGATGAGAAATAAGGTCAGAAATAGATTACTTATTATATTGAAAATTGTCATGTAGTCATTTTTTTACATACTATGCCTGCTAATCTTGTATAATACAATGTGGTAATTTAATGTGATTTTCTTATCATTAGAAATGACATATTATTAAAATAAATATTTTTCCAATTGCCTGCAAGTTAACGTTCTACATCTACATATTTTTGTCAACTGCTAAGCAAAATATGCTCTTTAAAGAATTAATTGTAATAACTTTATTCCCTTCTGAACAATTCTCTAATAATTAAAAATAAAAGCTTAAACTTTAAAAAAAAACCATTGAAATGTAACATTTCCACAGATTTTACTGTTGTGATTTTCATGCAAAACATTTCACCTCAAAAAGATAGTCAATTCTTATCTCATTTTTGGGTATATACTATGTAATTCTGATGTTAATTTAAGTCAGTTGACATTGCATAAAAACAATTACCAACTGCAAACTTGGATTTAAAATGCTCTGCCATTAAACAACAACAGTTGAGTACAATTAACATTTTTGTTTACATAAGCTATATCTCGACATTATTTTTATAGGATCATATTAAAACAAAAATGCCATTTCTCCTACTTTGTGACTTCTTTATATGTTTTGTCAGTGTCCAAATACTAAAAATGTATATAAAAAGAATATTTTATCCTGAGATTTTAAAACTTTCTCTTATTTCTGATAAATATTATATAGTGTGTGTGTGTTTTCACTGTAAGACTAATGTCTACCTTAGAATGACTTAAAAGTTGTTGTGATAGAAAACAATGTGAAAAATTTAGAAAATTGTTGTAATTGTAAAGTTTTATCAGTTATTTTTTAAAACCCTTTGATAAATGTTTCACTTATTTGGAATATATTCTTTGAGATACTTTGATACATCCATAATGAATGATGTGATTGAAATCCAGTTTGTTTTATGTATGAGAGATGATTTTCTGGAATTTAAATTGCTGTAGCTTTTATCCTATATCTGTTATATTATTATTTTTCATGTGTTTTATTCTTAAACATTTTATTTGAAAGCTCATACATCAAAGAATATTTACTCTATATACATTTCAGAGAATTGTAATGAAATGAAGACTCACTTGGTCACCACTTGAGAACTAGAACATTATCAACTCTCTGTGCTCACCTTCAATTACATTCCTTTCCTTCTCACTAGAGATATCAATATTCTGAATTTTATCTTACTCTATCCATTGCTTTTTCTGATGGTTTTATCTCCTAGGTGTCTATTAGTAAATAATATATTACTTAGTGTTGCCTGCTTTAACATTTATATAAATGGCCCTATACTACAGGGATTCTTTTGGAAAAAAAATTGTTCAAAATTGTTTCTTTATTCATATATGTTGATATCTGTACCTATGATTTATTTATTTTATTTCCATTGCGTTTCAGTTTTGTGTTATCACACAATTCATTTATCCAACACAATTCATTTATACATTTTATAATTGATATACATTTGAGTCACTTTCCATTCCCCCTTTTGGTTTTTGGCTCTTGTTTGTTTGTTCGTTTTTTGTTTGTTTTTGTTTTTTGAGACTGAGTCTCACTCTGTCGACCAGGCTGGAGTGTAGTGGCGCAATCTCAGCTCACTACAAGTTCCGCCTCCCAGGTTCACGCCATTCTCCTGCCTCAGCCTCCTGAATAGCTGGGACTACAGGTGCCTGCCACCATGCCTGGCTAATTTTTTGTATTTTTAGTACAGACAGGGTTTCACCGTGTTAGCCAGGATGGTCTCGATCTCCTGACCTCGTGATCTGCCCACTTCGGCCTCCGAAAGTGCTGGGATTACAGGTGTCAGCCACCATGCCCAGCCTGTTTTGGTTTTTATTTTCACTTTTTGCCATGAACATTCTTCTGATTTCTCTAAAGAAATAACACAATATGAGACTGACAAGTCATAGGATGGTATACATTCATTTAACATTAATAAACAATGATATCTATTTTCCAGTATGGGTTAACTAATTCATAGTGGTATGCAGTAGTTTATAGAAAGTTGTTAATTTGGGGGGACACCCAAGATGGTCGAATAGGAAGAGCTCCGGTCTACTGCACTCAGTGTGAGTGACGCAGAAGATAGGTGATTTCTGCATTTCCATCTGAGGTACCGGGTTCATCTCACTAGGGAGTGCCAGACAGTGGGCGCAAGACAGTGGGTGCAGCGCACCGTGCACGAACCAAAGCAGGGTGAGGCATTGCCTCACTCAGGAAGTGCAAGGGGTCAGGGAGTTCCCTTTTCTAGTCAAAGAAAGGGGTGACAGATGGCACCTGGAAAATCAGGTCACTCCCACCCTAATACTGCGCTTTTCTGACAGGCTTAAAAAACGGCACACCAGGAGATTATATCCTGCACCTGGCTCGGAGGGTCCTACCCCCACAGAGTCTCGCTGATTGCTAGCACAGCAGTTGAGATCAAACTGCAAGGTGGCAGCGAGGCTGGGGGAGGGGCGCCTGCCATTGCCCAGGCTTGCTTAGGTAGACAAAGCAGCCAGGAAGCTAGAACTTGGTGGAGGCCACTACAGCTCAAGGAGGCTTGCCTGCGTCTGTAGGCTCCACCTCTGGGGGCATGGCACAGACAAACAAAAAAACAGCAGTAACCTCTGCAGACTTAAACGTCCCTGTATGACAGCTTTGAAGAGAGCAGTGGTTCTCCCAACACACAGCTGGAGATCTGAGAATGGGCAAACTGCCTCCTCAAGTGGGTCCCTGACCCCTGACCCCCGAGCAGCCTAACTGGGAGGCACCCCCCACTAGGGGCAGACTGACTCACATGGCCAGGTACTCCTCTGAGACAAAACTTCCAGAGGAATGATCAGACAGCAGCATTCGTGGTTCATGAAAATCTGCTGTTCTGCAGCCACCGCTGCTGTTACCCAGGCAAACAGGGTCTGGAGTGGACCTCTAGCAAACTCCAACAGACCTGCAGCTGAGGGTCCTGTCTGTTAGAAGGAAAACTAACAAACAGAAAGGACATCTACACCAAAAACCCATCCGTACATCATCATCATCAAAGACCAAAAGTAGATAAAACCACAAAGATGGGGAAAAAACAGAGCAGAAAAACTGGAAACTCTAAAAAGCAGAGGACCTCTCCTCTTCCAAAGGAACGCAGTTCCTCAGCAGCAACAGAACAAAGCTGGACAGAGAATGACTTTGACAAGTTGAGAGAGGAAGGCTTCAGATGATCAAACTATTCCGAGCTACAGGAGGAAATTCAAACCAAAGGCAAAGAAGTTAAGAACTTTGAAAAAAATTTAGACAAATGTATAACTAGAAGAACCAATACAGAGAAGTGCTTAAAGGAGCTGATGGAGCTGAAAGCCAAGGCTTGAGAACTACGTGAAGAATGCAGAAGCCTCAGGAGCCAATGTGATCAACTGGAAGAAAGGGTATCAGTGATGGAAGATGAAATGAATGAAATGAAGCGAGAAGGGAAGTTTAAAGAAAAAAGAATAAAAAGAAATGAACAAAGCCTCCAAGAAATATGGGACTATGTGAAAAGACCAAATCTACGTCTGATTGGTGTACCTGAAAGTGATGGGGAGAATGGAACCAAGTTGGAAAACACTCTGCAGGATATTATCCAGGACAACTTCCCCAACCTAGCGAGGCAGGCCAACATTCAAATTCAGGAAATACAGAGAACCCCACAAAGATAGTCCTCGAGAAGAGCAACTCCAAGACACATAATTGTCAGATTCAACAAAGTTGAAATGAAGGAAAAAATGTTAAGGGCAGCCAGAGAGAAAGGTCGGGTTACCCACAAAGGGAAGCCCATCAGACTAACAGCGGATCTCTCGGCAGAAACTCCACAAGCCAGAAGAGAGTGGGGGCCGATATTCAACATTCTTAAAGAAAAGAATTTTCAACCCAGAATTTCATATCCAGCCAAACTAAGCTTCATAAGTGAAGGAGAAATAAAATCCTTTACAGACGAGTGAATGCTGAGAGATTTTGTCACCACCTAGCCTGCCCTACAAGAGCTCCTGAAGGAAGCACTAAACATGGAAAGGAACAACCAGTACCAGCCACTGCAAAATCATGCCAAATTGTAAAGACCATCGAGGCTAGGAAGAAACTGCATCAACTAACAAGCAAAATAACCAGCTAACATCATAATGACAGGATCAAATTCACACATAACAATATTAACTTTAAATGTAAATGGACGAAATGCTCCAATTAAAAGACACAGACTGGCAAATTGGATAAAGACTCAAGACCCATCAGTGTGCTGTATTCAGGAAACCCATCTCACGTGCAGAGACACACATAGGCTCAAAATAAAAGGATGCAGGAAGATCTACCAAGCAAATGGAAAACAAAAAAAGGCAGGGGTTGCAATCCTAGTCTCTGATAAAACAGACTTTAAACCAACAAAGATCAAAACAGACAAAGAAGGCCATTACATAATGGTAAAGGGATCAATTCAATAAGAAGAGCTAACTATCCTAAATATATATGCACCCAACACAAGAGCACCCCGATTCATAAAGCAAGTCCTGAGTGACCTACAAAGAGACTTAGACTCCCACACAATAATAGTGGGAGACTTAAACACCCCACTGTCAACATTAGACAGATCAACAAGACAGAAAGTTAGCAAGGATACCCAGGAATTGAACTCAGCTCTGCACCAAGCAGACCGAATAGACATCTACAGAACTCTCCACCCCAAATCAACAGAATATACATTTTTTTCAGCACCACACCACTCCTATTCCAAAATTGAACACATAGTTGGAAGTAAAGCTCTCCTCAGCAAATGCAAAAGAACAGAAATTATAACAAACTGTCTCTCAGACCACAGTGCAATCAAACTAGAACTCAGGATTAAGAAACTCACTCAAAACCACTCAACTACATGACAACTGAACAACCTGCTCCTGAATGACTACTGGGTACATAATGAAATGAAGGCAGAAATAAAGATGTTCTTTGAAACCAATGAGAACAAAGACAAAACATACTAGAATCTCTGGGACACATTCAAAGCAGTGTGTAGAGGGAAATTTATAGCACTAAATGCCCACAAAAGAAAGCAGGAAACATCTAAAATTGACACCCTAACATCACAATTAAAAGAACTAGAGAAGCAAGAGCAAACACATTCAAAAGCTAGCAGAAGGCAAGAAATAACTAAAATCAGAGCAGAACTGAAGGAAATAGAGACACAAAAAAACGCTTCAAAAAATTAATGAATCCAGGAGCTGGTTTTTTGAAAGGATCAGCAAAATTGATAGACCGCTAGCAAGACTAATACAGAAGAAAAGAGAGAAGAATCAAATAGACGCAATAAAAAATGATAAAGGGGATATCACCACTGATGCCACAGAAATACAAACTACCATCAGAGAATACTACAAATACCTCTACACAAATAAACTAGAAAATCTAGAAGAAATGGATAAATTCCTCGACACATAAACCCTCCCAATACTAAACCAGGAAGAAGTTGAATCTTTGAATAGACCAATAACAGGCTCTGAAAATGTGGCAATAATCAATAGCTTACCAACCAAAAAGAGTCCAGGACCAGATGGATTCACAGGCGAATCCTACCAGAGGTATAAGAAGGAAATGGTACCATTCCTTCTGAAACTATTCCAATCAATAGAAAAAGAGGGAATCCTCCCTAACTCATTTTATGAAGCCAGCATCATCCTGATACCAAAGCCGGGCAGAGACACAACCAAAAAAGAGAATTTTAGACCAATATCCTTGATGAACATTGATGCAAAAATCCTCAATAAAATACTGGCAAACAGAATCCAGCAGCACATCAAAAAGCTTATCCACCATGATCAAGTGGGCTTCATCCCTGGGATGCAAGGCTGGTTCAATATACCCAAAACAATAAATGTAATCCAGCATATAAACAGAACCAAAGACAAAAACCACATGATTATCTCAATAGATGCAGAAAAGGCCTTTGACAAAATTCAACAACCCTTCATGCTAAAAACTCTCAATAAATTAGGTATTGATGGGAAGTATCTCAAAATAATAAGAGCTATCTATGACAAACCCACAGCCAATATCATACTGAATGGGCAAAAACTGGAAGCATTCCATTTGAAAACTGGCACAAGACAGGGGGACCCTCTCTCACCACTCCTATTCAACATAGTGTTGGAAGTTCTGGCCAGGGCAGTTAGGCAGGAGAAGGAAATAAAGGGTATTCAATTAGGAAAAGAGGAAGTCAAGTTGTCCCTGTTTGCAGATGACATGACTGTATATATAGAAAACCCCATTGTCTCAGCCCAAAATCTCCTTAAGCTGATAAGCAACTTCAGCAAAGTCTCAGGATACAAAATCAATGTATAAAAATCACAAGCATTCTTATTCACCAATAACAGACAAACAGAGAGCCAAATCATGAGTGAACTCCCATTCACAATTGCTTCCAAAAGAATAAAATACCTAGGAATCCAACTTACAAGGGATGTGAAGGACCTCTTCAAGGAGAACTACAAACCACTGCTCAATGAAATAAAAGAGGATACAAACAAATGGAAGAACATTCCATGCTCATGGGTAGGAAGAATCAATATCATGAAAATGGCCATACTGCCCAAGGTAATTTATAGATTCAATGCCATCCCCATCAAGCTACCAATGACTTTCTTCACAGAATTGGAAAAAACTACTTTAAAGTTCACATGGAACCAAAAAAGAGCCCACATCGCCAAGTCAATCCTAAGCCAAAAGAACAAAGCTGGAGGCATCATGCTACCTGACTTCAAACTATACTACAAGGCTACAGTAACCAAAACAGCATGGTACTGGTAACAAAACAGAGATATAGATCGATGGAACAGAACAGAGCCCTCAGAAATAATGCCGCATATCTACAACTATCTGAAAGGATTCACTATTTAATAAATGGTGCTGGGAAAACTGGCTAGCCATATGTAGAAAGCTGAAACTGGATCCCTTCCTTACACCTTATACAAAAATTAATTCAAGATGGATTAAAGACTTAAACGTTAGACCGAAAACCATAAAAACCCTAGAAGAAAACCTAGGCATTACCATTCAGGACATAGGCATGGGCAAGGACTTCATGTCTAAACCACCAAAAGCCATGGCAACAAAAGCCAAAATTGACAAATGGGACCAAATTAAACTAAGGAGCTTCTGCACAGCAAAAGAAACCATCAGAGTGAACAGGCAACCTACAAAATGGGAGAAAATTTTCGCAACCTACTCATCTGACAAAGGGCTAATATCCAGACTCTACAATGAACTCCAACAAATTTACAAGAAAAAAACAAACAACCCCATCAAAAAGTGGGCGAAGGACATGAACAGACACTTCTCAAAAGAAGACATCTATGCAGCCAAAAGATGGTGAGAAAAAAATGCTCACCATCACTGGCTATCAGAGGAATGCAAATCAAAACCACAATGAGATACCATCTCACACCAGTTAGGATGGCAATCATTAAAAAGTCAGGAAACAACAGGTGCTGGAGAGGATGTGGAGAAATAGGAACACTTTTACACTGTTGGTGGGACTGTAAACTAGTTCAACCATTGTGGAAGTCAGTGTGGCGATTCCTGAGGGATCTGGAACTAGAAATACCATTTGACCCAGCCATCCCATTACTGGGTATATACCCAAAGGACTATAAATAATGCTGCTATAAAGACACATGCACACATTTGTTTATTGCGGCACTATTCACAATAGCAAAGACTTGGAACCAACCCAAATGTCCAACAATGATAGACTAGATTAAGAAAATGTAGCACATATACACCATGGAATACTATGCAGCCATAAAAAATGATGAGTTCATGTCCTTTGTAGGGACATGGATGAAATTGGAAATCATCATTCTCAGTAAATTATCGCACGGACAAAAAACCAAACACCGCTTGTTCTCATTCATAGGTGGGAATTGAACAATGAGAACACATGGACACGGAAGGGGAACATCACACTCTGGGGACTGTTGTGGGGTGGGGGGAGGATGGAGGGATAGCATTAGGAGATATACCTAATGCTAAATGACGAGTTAATGGGTGCAGCACGCCAGCATGGCACATGTATACATATGTAACTAACCTGCACATCGTTCACTTGTACCCTAAAACTTAAAGTGTAATAAAAAAAAAAACCAGGAAACTGGCAAAGCCTTGAACAACAACAAAAATTAGAATTCACAGCAATAGCAATTAGATATGTAGTGCCTAGCCTATCCAAAACAGGTAAGGCAATCAACTACAGAATAAATTTAACAAAAAGAATACCTAAGGCAGATGGCCTTAGGTTGCCAGGTTGCTCATTTACTCACACATTCATTCATTCATTTGTTCCTAGAGATGTAGTAGACAATCAATAAATGTTTACTCAATGAAAAAAAAAAAAAGAAAGTTCTTAATTCTTCCCAGTACTTAGCATTGTCAGACTTTTTATTTGTGTAAATCACATAATTTAAATACCTTTGGTTACTAATGAGAACCATTGACTTTTTGTTAACCCAATATGATTTTCTTTTTTACGTAGTATTATTTTCCTTTTATTTTTGCACCAACATTTTATATTCATGCATTCTTCACATTAATTTTTTATTTGCTTAAAAAAAAGAAAGTTCTTAATTCTTCCCAGTACTTAGTATTGTCAGACTTTTTATTTGTGTAAATCACATAATTTAAATACCTTTGGTTACTAATGAGAACCATTGACTTTTTGTTAACTCAATATTGTTTTCTCTTTTTTACATAGTATTATTTTCCTTTTATTTTTGCACCAACATTTTATATTCATGCATTCTTCACATTAATTTTTTATTTGCTTTACAAGGGAAAAAATCTTCTTCATGACTGTAATTTCTCTTTTCACTTTCTCAAAACATAATTTGATAGAGTTATTCTTAATTTTAACTTAGTGACATTTAACCATATTTACCACATGCAATGGCTTTTAAATTCACTTTAGAGGAGTTTAATCTATAGGTTTGGCTGAGGTCTCTATCTGAATGATTTATAATATACCTGTGTTAATATCTGTTCACATATATAAGAAGTCATGTATGTTAAAAGTACGTTTTAAAAATGACAAAATTAGTAGGACATTATGGATGGAGAAATAAATTGTATTATTTAATGTCAAATTTGGTGAAGTGAATTAGCATAGTTGATAGGGGCAGGAGGCAGTCAAATGCCTAGGTAGATAAGGGTGAAACTCCCCAGTGAAACTCCACCTCCAAGCCAAGGACAGTTTAAAGCCTAAAAGCCAAGCTATAAGTCAAATCCATGGACCTGATTGAGAAACCTTCTTCCCATTTAGCTTGCTTTCCTCTGGTTAATTCTCACCCCTCACCTATTTTACATATACCTACGCTTCCCTAACTGGTTTTTTACACTGTCGTGCCCACCTTTGAGTGGTGCCTTTGTTTTAACCTTTTTTGCATACTCACAAACCAGTCAGCACACACTCCTTCTGAGCCCATAAAAGCCCTGGACTCAGCCACACTGGGAGATAAACCACCTGACTCTGGGTGGTTGATCACCCTCATGTCCCTTCTCTGCTGAGATGTGTTTTGTTACTTAATAAAATTCTTCTCTGTCCTCCTAACCCTTCAATTGGCAATGTAGCCTCATTCTTCTTGGATGTGGGACAAGAACTTGGGAACTGCCAAATATGGTTATGACCTGTAACATGGGCAGGCTGGGGTGCACCTGGCAAGCCACGGGCTGAGCCAGTGTGCAAGCCAGGCACAGGCAAAGTGGGCTGAGTAGGTGGGCTATCTCTTAGGCAGGTAGTGTGGCTGAGTGAGGCCTGGGCAGGGACATCACTGGCCAGAGGTCCCCAACTTGTAAAGTGACTGAGAAAAATCCTGTGTCAAAGTTATCCATTTTTTTCCTATTCTAAATGGTAAAACATAAAACTTTTTTTTTAATCTGTAGATATATAATGAAATGTGGATTTTAGGATTGAAATTATTTTTAATGAGGATTATAATTGTTTAGACTTGATAAGAGAAAATATGTTTAGAAATGAAGGAAACCAAAATATTTTACCCAATTGTGTCTCTTTAATGTAAATCTTTTTAGCCAAAGGCAATTAAGAAGCAATAAAGAAAGAAAGAAAACACAACCTCTCTCTATCCTATCCCCTTTCTGCTTTAAAGGCAGGATGTAAATTTTACTTTTACTGAAGAGGGTGTAGGGATTTTATCAGCTCAGAAATGGTGCCAACCAAGCCAGAGTAATAATGAAGCAAACTTTAGTACCCTCTCATAATTTTCCTTTCTTTGGGAGCTTGAAGCTGTTCTCATCTTTCTCTTTTCTCTGCTATAAAATGTACTGCTGTTTTTTAAAATAATTAAACAAAGCTCCTAAACCACCGGTTTGAGAGAGTTACTTTTAGAGACAGTTACTTTTCTCCAGTGTGATGGGAAGCACACATATTTATATCCTTCTGCTTGCTTTTCTCTTATTGATCTTTCTTTTGTGTCAGGGAGAGTGTTACACCTATGAACTTGTAAGTGTTAATGAAAGATTATATTTCTCTCTTCTAAATGTGGAAAATATTGCTGGAAGAAATAGGCAATGAGTGGCATAAAGTCTGGAAACCCATAAGTTAATAATTACTGTTTTTTTTTCCAGCTAGGTCTTCTAGTTTCTTCAAGTAATTTTGTATGTGTCATGACCGAAATAGCACCACATCTGCATAGTAACCAGACTGACGCATAGAAAGCTCAGGTAGAAACCTAGAAGACCATTCACTAGCCACAATGACAAGAAGGCAAGATATCTCAAAGCTCGAAAAAGTCTAGAGAATTTTGTTAAAGGTAACATAGAAAAATAATGATAGAAGAAACCAAGTTCCTTTAACTTTTATTTTTATGCCATTTTATTGTGACACTACATATACTGAATTCTCATCAACCACTAAAATTTATAATACAGATCTTACATCTCACAAGAAAACAGAGAGTGAGCAACCTCCTAGAATGAAAAGAGCTTCATGTGCAAGGCTCTTGAACTCCTATAAAAAGAACTGATATAGTTATTACCATAATTAATATATATATTAGATCCAGGAAAGTCTTATGAGTAGTCAGGTATTGGGATTAATAAATAAGGCAAGATTGTGTCCTTAGGTGTCATCAAGAACTGCAGGATACTTCTTCAATTCTTAAAATCTGGAAATTACAGTGAATCATTTATCTGAAGCTCAAGAAGAAGTTAATTCTGCTTTATCTTAGTGGTTACTACTTTTAGTCAGAATTTTAGACAAGAAAACTATAATTACAAGGAGGGAAGATGTCACAAGATGAAGTCCAAACCTCAAAAGTGCTGTTAATAATGATTATTCTTTCACTTATAGTATAATCACTCTCAGCAGATATAATCTTGAAAGTAAAATATTAATGTAAAATAATGGTATTAAAACCTTGTCTGAAATTAGTAGAATTATCCCAGTGGCAAAGCCAAAGTTCACCTATTTCATGTATATATTACAACTGTATCAATATAATCAATGAAAGTAAGTGGTCACTGACTAGAGTTCTGAAGGAGTTTCAGGACAGAGGATCAGAACTCACTGAAAGGAAATGGGTCTTTGTAAATACTTGAGCACTTTCAATTGTATCGACACAAACTAATAAGGTTACATTTTTTCTTTACACTCTGATTCTTTTAATAAACTAAATGAATAGCCAAGAAAATTGGGTCAAAATGAAATTTAAAAGACTATTCTAGGTACTTTTCTATTCTATTTTCATTTATACTGAAATATTTCATATGTCAGTTAAGAAACTCTGTTCCTACTTGCTAATCATTTTCCACAGAAATTATGTGTCAATATTAGAGTTTATAATATTTGTAGAATTGTGTGTTTAATATATTTATTTCAATATCCCCAAACTTAAATTTCTTAGTAACTCAGAAGAAAAAAATCCTTAGAAATGGATGATGACTGAAGATAATTCTAGAGAAGGATCTACAACTATTCATGAGTAAGCCTCCGAGATCTCTGTGCAAACAGTTAACTAGTTTTTACATTGTATACAGGGTGTTTGTGTGTGAATGGAAACCATCTATGAAGTTTCAAGTACTAGATATACTTAGGACTAGAAGGAGTGGAAATAAAGTAAAGCTTGGGTCAGTAAAAACAACAACAACAACAAAAACAACCATAGAGATCAGTCAAATTGAATCATGTAAAGTGACTCACTGTATGGAATAATTATGCCAGGGAAGACTAAGGTGAAAATAATGTTGATTTCATGGTGGAAGTCAGAATAAACATTTTAAGCCTAAGTTCCTGATAGAGCTGGAATACCTAGAACTATTAAAGGTAACCAAATAATGTGTAAGAAAAATTTTCTGTGACAAATTATTAGATATTTCTAAGAGATTTAAACATAAAACTAAATTAATCTTAAACTAAGTCAAGTTTAACACCTGAAATCTTCACTTTGCTAACTTTATTAACATTTAGAGATTAGGGAATTCTTTTATATTTTTCACTTTCTATTTTTTTCTGCCCATACCACTCCTCCTCCTGATTTTGAGATAGCCAAGTGGGAGAGGGGGCCTCAGAGAAACTTCAGCCAGCCTGCCCACTGAGGTGGAGCCTGGGGAAGTTCATGCCCTTTGCAGGGAGGAGGAGCCTGGCCCCTCCTCTTCCTGTGTGGAAGCTGGGATTCCAATGGCAGGCAGGAAATCCTCTAGGAAGGGATCGTGACCTTCCTTGGGATCCCTGTTTCCCCTTTTTATTCCCTTTTCACCCAGTAAAACCCTGCTTTGCTCACCCTTTAAAGCATCCGTGAGCGTAAATTTTTGTGGCCATGGGACGGACAAGAACCACATGTTTAGCTGAAGTCCTGTGACATTTTGGTGTGCAGCGTGGGAGCTCCAAAAGTGGTGAGTGAAATGGGGGCTCAAAATCTCTCACTGTTGTTTCTAAGTCTTTACATCCTCGGACTTCTGAGGGTGGGGGAAACCATGCCCCCACCCCCGTGGCTCCCGGGTCTTTTCATGGCCTTTTGCTTCCTTTTTTGGGACCCATTTCTAAGCAGCAGTTCCCTGCCCTGCTGTGGCTGGGACGCATGGCCCAAGGGTCCCACACAGCTGGCTGGCTGGTTCCCAACCACAAGCCACCGAAGCCTTCGCCTTCCCTGGCCAAAGGGTTTAGCTTTATCAGATAGCAATTAAGCTTTACCTCTGGTGGAGGAACCAGTTGCATAAGAATAAGACGTTCTTCCCCAGGCATTTTTAAAGTTTTTTTTCTTCCCCTTTCCTACCCCAACAGCAGTTAACCTTTAAAGTTTTTTTTCCCCCCTTTTAGAAGATGTTTTTACTGAACCAGGCCCCCCCAACTATCCAACTATCACTGTTTGTACACTTCGTAAAGTTTTGGTTGTGAAAAAGGATTTGTGGGGCTAGTCTTGGGCTGTGGCCAATCTGGTGTGCTTTGCCTGTCTGTATGGTTAGGTTGCAAGCCTGCATCTTGCTTTACATCCTGGGGGCATGGCCAGTAACTGCTTGGCAAGGCTTTGTTTGGCAATCCCGCTTGAGGGAATGAGCCTTCTCAGATTAGATATCTGCATGTTTTCCTAGCCCTATCTCTTATAGGGCCCCACCCAGCGACTGGGTTTCCTTCTGGCTGGCTGTGTATGTACTATGTGTGATGTTTGTTAAAAAAAGCTCTAATAATTTGGCCTAAAGGAAGAAGTGTTTGGATCAAGTATTTTTTCAAGGGAAGTTAAAAGCTGTGGTACCTTTCAGTTCACATGACTTTAATCTTTCAGAAATAAAAACAGCCCTAAAGACTACTGGGAAAATGCAGGTCAGATGCAAGTTTGCTAAGCGTTTTGAGGTTACAAACTGCTTCATGGGTTTTGAGAACTGTCTGTCTTGCCTGCTTCACAATCGGTAAGGCCTGGAGATGTATGAAACTAAACGTGCCCTTAACTAAGAAGGCAAACACTGACTCCAGTTAGCACAATTAAAGCAACTTACCAGGATTTACCTTAAAGTTAACAATTGTTAAGGGTTACCATTATAACATGTGACTGAAACTACTGAAAATAGATTTACATGCGAGGTGTGTAAGAACAGTAAAATGTGTTTTTTAGTAAAAGGTTATAAGAAGGGATGGAAATAAAAATCTTTGCCTAGGGTCGAAGGATTGTTTTGAGTTAATTTAGGAAAAAGTTGAAAGTTCAAAGAAGTGGTAGAAGAATTGTGGAAAATAATCTTGCAGAAGAGATTCTCTGTGTGAACATATTGACTAAATTTTAAAAAGGGTATTATATGGTTTTTCTGTAAATTGAGCATTGAAATAAAAGCATAACAAGGTTTTCCTAAGGTTCTAATCTGCTCTTTGGCAAAATTTGTAAAGGGTTATAAAAGGTCTTTGTTTCTTTAAAATTTCTGAGTCATCATTTTGGCAAAATAAATAACTTACGATAATCTGAAATTCTATTTTCTAATATCAAGTGTTTTAAACTTCAAGTATTTAGCAGCCTTCCCAAAATAAAACTTCAGTTTCAAAATTGTCTTCTGTGGCACCTGGCTTTTTGAATGCTTCAGAGGACCCTTGAAGTGTTCAGAAAAGGGAGGTTAAACAGGATTATTTAACACGTTTAGGTACGTGGAATTGCCAAAATGATGCTCAATCTTCTTTAGGTTATATCTTGGTGAATAATGCTAATATACCTGCCAAAATTGTATGGGATTTCTAAAATTCTAATGTCTGAGTATATGCTATGAATTATAATTAAGGTTTTTATGTTTAAGTTATTGTAAACCACTGAGATAACCAAACTTGTCAATCATGTTTCTAACTGTAACTACTGTGGATATTTTGCTATTCACAGACAATTGTTGTCATGTTGTAATCCTTTTCAAAAGATGGTTTATAATGAGCTATAGGACATTGACAGGTGCTCTTAAGCATAATTTCTGATTGCACTTGAGACAATCAGATTTCTGATAACTTTAGAAATTTTAACATTGAAATAAAGGAAAATGTATAGGATTCATGAAGAGCTGAAATGTTCATGAATATCCAGTAAAACAAGAGTTAACTAAATGAACTGAACTTAGAAAGCTGAAGCAACCTTTTGAACCTTTGCTTGGAATATTTCTGATCCTCGTTTTGTTTTTTCAGAGTCAAGTGAACTTATTTTGAATGATTTATGGCCTTTAATAATTACGTAAGGTATATACTTCTGTGATCAAAATTTGGAACATGTTTGTTTCTCTCTGCCTGGTTCCTCCAGAATTTAGAACCTATCTGTGAGTACTCTTAACTTATGGCAATATAGCTGTTTGCATCAGTGCAATAAGAATTTATTTTTCTTTTGCAACAGGACACAATTGGAAAAAATGGTTACCAAGGCTTTGACTGGAAGGGTATGCTTCCCTTTAAGGAGTCAAACTCTACTTACAGAGCCAATAAAAGCCCCATGGGAGACTGGCCTCATACCTTCGTCTGCACAATCCCTGTACAGAGTTCCTGACCTGTGGTCAGTAAAGAATGTCACTTTCTAACAGGTCTAGAAGCTCCAAGTTTATCTTGTGACCTTAAGAGGAGAGGATTGCTCAACGCACAAGTATTTAAGGATACAAACCCATGCTTGGCTTTAAACGGTTTTATCTGAGATTCCTTGTGGAACAGAATTCCATGAAAGCCAATCTAAAAGGCCTATGTAGAAATGATTATTCTTGCTGCACTTTATGCAGATAATCAGGCCAGGTATAAAACTAAATGCAAACCACTCAGTCCTATGATGATTTCTTTTATTAACAAACATGAGGACTAGAAAGAGAGAAATCATGTATCAAAATTTATCATACATTATCATTAAATTCTAAACTCACCAGTTGTTTTTCAGTTTTTACCTACATTTTTAGACTAACCCTGCTTGTTCCTGTGAACCAACCAGCAATCTCTGGCTGCAGCTCAGAATGAACAAGAGGGTGGGAAATGTGAAAATGAGGATCAATATTCTAATTCTGAGCAATTATCCTGCAAATCCTTCCAGGTGATGGAATAAATAGGGTGCCCATCACCCAGAGGTTTCCTTTTTGGGAAAGTAAGACCAAGGGAACTAACCAAAGCAAAGCACCATGCCCCCAAATCCTAGCAAGCATAACTATAGCTACCAGTTATCTAGGTTATGTCACAAGGTATCCCTTTGTCTCCCTTGTTGGAGGAGGACTCAGTTCCACAGTTTCAGCTTAGCATTCGGCTTATGATAAGGAGTCCATGCAACTGCCCCAAGACACATTTTTGTCCCAAACTCAATTCTGAGCTTTAGGTCAAAGCCCTAGGAAAGAAAACTGGATCTAAAAGATCCAGAGGCAGATGACAACAGAGGTTACAAGGCACAGCGCAGGTGAGCATGGCTGATTCCTGCCAATTAAGCCAACCCCAAGCTTCCTGTTTCATGGATAAAGGCCACGTTAATATCCATGGCATAAATGAAGTCTAAGGAACTCCAAGGCTACTGACAGTAGGTGGGAAAGAGACATAGGTGAGAGCAGATACTTCCTATTCGCTAGGACCTCCCTGCTTCATGGGTGCAAGCCACTATGGCACTCATGATGAGACCTGCCAAGGTCACTGGAACTCGGGGATGCAAAGATGGAAGATGGAAAGACGACACTCTTCTCTGTCTCCCTCACGTACCCTGTGTATCTGCTAGGAAGAGAGGGGAACCAGGGATGCTGCTCCCCTCTTTCTAGATGGGTAGCCATTCATCTTCAGTCTGTACCCCTTTCAAATGCACCCTGAACCCCTAGGACTCCTTTGAAAAAACGCCTTCTTTTTCCTTTCTCCTCCTCAGTTCTCTTTTCACTAATGGGTAATTATGTTTCCGTACTATGAGACACTCCCCTCTGATGCATTCTCCAAACTAGAAAGAGTTAATTTCCCAAAACTTAAACTGGTTGGCTTAGGATTGAGGTCAGGGGACTGGAACCCAAAAGCCCAACATGACAGCAAAAGAGTAAGTTTTTGTTTTGTTTTGTTTTGTTTTACCAGTTGTGCTTTTGGCCTCTCTCTCCCTGTGTAAACTGGTAAAATACCTCAGAATTTTAGAGCTGTCATTAGCCCTCCCCTTGTTTCGTTGTGATACGTTTTCTAATAACCCAGTTTGTCTGTCCTTGCCTTCAGGCCATCAGACTCCAAACAGTCATGCAACCAGAGGCTCTGACAATGGCCTCTCCTGCTGGGAACCCTTAAATAGGCCTCTAGGAAAGCTCTGACTGCCATTTCCCCAAAACAGTGGCCCCTGTCAGCAGGAAGCAGTTAAGATTGGTCTTAATCCTTATCCTTAATCTAAGGGCAGTTAGATATACTTCTTTAGAGGGGGGAATGAGACAGCCAAGTGGGAGGGGGTCCTCAGAGAAACTTCACGTCCTCGGAAAAACTCCAGCCAGCCTGCCCACTGAGGTGGAGCCTCGGGAAGCTCATGCCCTTTGCAGCATGGCCTGCCTGGCCCCTCCTCTTCCTGTGTAGAACCTGGGATTCCAACAGCAAGTGGGAAATTCTCTAGCAGGGGACTCTGGCCTTGCTGAGGATCCCTGTTTCCCCCACCCTTTTTTTCCCCTTTTCACCCAGTAAGACCCTGCTTTGCTCACCCTTTAAACCATCTGCGAGCCTAAATTTTCATGGCTGTGGAATGGAGAAGAAACCTGTCTTTAGCCGAACTAAGGAAATTCCTGTAACAGTTTCATGAGTGTTTTCTTCTTGTCATTTAGATCAAACTCATCAGTTACTAGAAGAATCTTGTTCATTCCCTAGTTCAAGCTGCTTCTCATTTGTTGAGTCTCTCTCTAACACATTATCCTATTTGTGCCTGTCATGGTACACTGTACCTAAAATGATTGAATAGTTTCTTTGATAATTTAGTTTCCTGCCATTAGAATACAAGTTTATTAAAGACAAGTTTACTGTTTGTCTCGTTCATTCCTATATCCCCATAACCCACAACACAACCCAATCCCCATCTCGCATACCACTGCCATTTAGTTTATTTGGTTGACAGTTGCTGTGATCTCTGTATTCAGTTCAGGATATACATCCTTTGGATTTATAGTGGCATTCTGATCAGGAGTATCAGCATCATTCTTTTCTGTGGATTATTCATCTGTGAGGCTCTAAATGGTTTTGTTTATGTGTTTGTTTTTGTTCAAAGGTCAGCTTAATCTTATATTTAATCCTGAAAAATATGACATGACAAATGTTTATTATAATTATTATTCACTTGTGCTTGACAAATACTGCTTTTTTAAAACCCCAAAATGTAACCAATGGACTTCTCTCTAGTATACTATACTAGGACTTCAATACTTCTAAGCTATTGTTTTCATTTTTTATTACTCAAACTGTTTATATATGGAAACTATTTATCAGATAAATTAATTCTGGGCTTTTTGCAATTATACTTCAACTAGCATTCTTACCTTAAAAAGCTAATAGTATTGTGTTTTAATAAAGTTGAATAAAACTCAAATATACCCAGTTTTCACAATCTTTTTAAAAGATTCTATTGACAGTAAGCAATTTTTAGTTGGAATTTTTATCAAAAATATCCTCCAAACCAAAAACTTTGGACAAAATATTTAGTTTGATTTATTTTGTCATTGTGGCTGTAAATGTTTATGTTTATGTAAACTATTTTTGTCTACATGGTATTGAAACATGAATTTTTTTGTCTCAACTAAAAACAATTGTATTCCAAGATATCTTGAAGTGTCTTCATATGTGTAAAATAGTACTTCAGCATTACTGTATTTACAATGATATTAATTAGAGGTAGATCCATGCTATGTGGTAAAATGAAAGGGACTCTATAGAGACTGCATGTCCAAATATTTCTGGTCTTAAACTGTTATGCAGTTTCAACAATGAAAGTTTATTATTTGGGGCTAATTGTTTTTTAATTCCAGGGCTTAAAGTATATGTGATTATTATTAATTATGATTATAAAGACAATTTTATTATTTAAATGTATCTAGGAAAATGAAGGAATTGAAAACAAACTTCAACTTGGCCAAAATTTAGCCTAGAGCTATTGCCTGAAAAATAATTAGAACCCATAGCAAACAAGCATTGTGTGAATCACGTAGTGTTTTGTTTTGCATTGCCATACCTGTCAATCAGCCTAAACTGTTGATTGTCCATGTAAACACATAACATAATAATGTTAAACATTTTTTTAAAGGCAGTCCAAAATATAGGGCATAGTGTGTTATTGGTGGAAGTTACTGGTGATGAAGGAGAATGTAAAATTGTTTTAATTCTCTTTACATTTTTCATTGCTCCATTTTAAATACATTTTAATAGACATTCATTATATTTAAAAATTAAATGTTTGGGATATCTAAATAAACATTAGTTCAGTTATTTTTCCCTTTTGTCTTTTACATCTGAAATCTTTTAGGCTTTGACCTAGATTCAGATTCAGTGGCACTAATCACTAATACTTAACAGAAAACAATTAAAATGTGAAGTATGCTAATGTCTTACTTCTTTGAATATTTTACCCCTGAGGATTATTTGTTTTTAATTCCCATCACTTTTTAACAGCACTCCTAGGAAACGTTTAACAATAGTTCTTAAATAAAGATAATTTTTTGAAAGAATAATAAACCTTGCAAGATAATTTGCATATTCAAGGATATAGTCAAATGCATTTTCTAAAAGATATTTTATTTATTAAGCAAAATCAGATTTTTACAACTGACATAATGGTATAGGCTATTATTCTACTACAGTTTAATAAAATATTGGCTAATTTAGGTATATAAAGAAGGTTTTGCTTTGTGCATTATAGACTAATTGACTTAAATTATTTTAAAATATTTTCTTCCATTTAAATATTTTCCTTTAGGGCATGAATCATAAGCATTCAAATTACCTACTAGAAAATTGTGTAATGTCATAAATAAAGTATAACAGTTAAATTTTTGGTGGACCTATTTTATCTGAATACAATAACTTAGTATGATTGTTTCAGATATCTCAGGATAAGTACAAAATCTACATTGTGAACACCCGCAAAGGTACTCACTCAGAAACACATTTTTTACACTTACAAAGAAAACATCCTTCACAAAAGAAAAGAAAGCAGTTTGCATAAAACTTACTAATTTGAAATAAATCACATTATATACAACAGGAATTGAAATGAAATTATATGATTAAGTAAATTACCTTTAGCCTGTGTTCTACTCAGAATACACATAACAACAACAAACTTTAAACTCAGCCCAATTCCTGAAAGGTTAATGCAAACAAGTATAATAAAGGTTTAGCAGAAGAAGTATGCTTTAAACATCAAATGCTCAGTCTCTAAATTCCCATACAAGACATGTGACTGTCAACTAAAAATTTAGAGGCATATGACAAAAATGTTGGAACAATCAGAAGGAGAATGTAATGTAACTGTGATTAACATATTAAAAGCTTTAATGAAAGTGGAATAAAGTATGAAAGACCAGAAGGATACTTTCAGCAATCAGTTAACTGTAAGAAAGAAGCAAATGAAGATTCTAGAAGTCAAAGCACAGTAACAGGGATGAAGAATGGCTTTGAAGCACTCATTAGTAGATTCAACACAATCAAGAGAAAAGTGAGTAAACCCGAGGATAACTGTAATAGAAATTGCTGAAAATAAAACACAAAGAGTGAAAAGAGAGAAGGAAAAAGAAAAAAGCGAAGAGGAAAAGTTGTAGGACAGTATTATATATACTAACATACACATAGTTGACACCCAGAAAGAGAAGAAAGACAGAAAGGGCTGAAAACAATTACACTTTGAGAAGTTTGCAAAATCAGTGCCAGACACCAAACAACAGATTCAAGAAGCTCAGGACACCAAGCAGAATAAAAACAAACAAATAAAACAACAGCAACAAGACAAACAAAAACCTCGCCTAGTTGTGCTATGTTGAAACTGCCAAAAGTCAAAGACAAATAGAACATTTCTTAGGCATTCAGAAAAATACATATTTCCTACATAAAAGCAGTGTTAAAAATAACAGCAGACTTCTCAAACATTCCACACAACCAAGAAGACAATGAAGTGTCCTTTTAGACGTGCTAAATGAACACACACACACACACACATGCTCAGACCTAACTTCTGTGTCCAGCAAAATGTGTTTTTCAAAATGGGGGAGAAATAAATATTGTCCTAGACAAACAAAAACTGAGAAAAAAACAAATGATGTACTCTATGTTTATAGCAGAAGTAAAATTTAAATATTTGACAATGACATCACAAAGATAGGGGAGGGTGATTGAAAAAGCTTAGTGTAAGGTCTTTAAATCATACATAAAATAGTGCAATGTTATAGAAACATAGAATCAGATTAATTTAAAATGTATATTATAAACCCTAATAAGTTTAATAAAGTACTGTAAGCCAACAGAGCAAAGCAAGCTAGAATTTCTTAATGCTCAGTTAATCTGTAAACATGAGAAAAGAAGAAAAAACTAACAATGAACAAATGGAACAAATAAAAAGTAGCTACCAGATTAGTATATTTTAATCCAACTATATCAGATTTACTGTAAATACAAATGTTCTAAACACACCAGTTTAAATTAAAAGATTGTCAAATGGGATAAAAATGTATATGCTCTCAGCAGGAAAACCATAGTAAGTATAAATATGTAAAAATATGAAAAGCAAATTGATTAGAAAAGGTACACAATGCACAAAATAATAAAAAATAGAATTATAGCTGGGTGTAGTGGCTCATGCCTGTAGTCTCAGCACTTTAGGATGCTGAGACAGGAAGATCACTTGGGCCCAGGAGTTCAAGACCAACCTGGGCACCATAGTGAGACCCAATCTCTACAAAAAAATTTTTTTAAAAATAGCTAGATGTGGTGGCACATGTTTGTAGTTCCACCTATTTAGGAAGCTGAGATGGAAGGATAGCTTGAGCCTGGGAAGTAGGGGCTGCAGTGTTCCATGATCACACTACTGCAGGCCCTGTCTCAAAAAAAAAGAAGAAGAAGAAGGAGAAGGAGAAGAAGAAAATTAGAGTGTCTATGTTAATATCAAACAAAGTAAACATCAAAACAAGAAACATTATCAGAGGTAACAAGGAACATTATGATAAAAAGGTCAATTCTCCAACAAGACATAACAATTTTAATTTTTAAAGAGTTTTAAAAATATGAGATAAGAATGGAACTGAAAGATGAAATAGAGAAATTCAAAAGTGTAGGTAGAAAATGCAATATGTCTATCTCAGTATTTAATAAAGAAGTAGGCTGAAAATTAGGGCATGATGACCTCAAAACACTGTTAACCAACATTTCATCGTTGATATTTACAAAACACTTCACCCATCAAACACCAAAAAATCACATTAATTTGAAGCTCACAGGGAACATGCACAGGACAGATAACATTCTAACTTCTAAAACAAACTAAAAATTTTAAAATACAAAAAAATCTGCAAACTATGTTCTCTAATCATAATTGAATAAAATTATAAATCAGTAACTGAAAGATGGGTAGAACACTGCAAAATATTTTGTAATTAAAGAACACACTTAACTCATGGGTTGAAGAAGTGTCAAGATCATTAAAAATATTTTTAACTAAATGAAAATGAAAATGTAACAATGTGTGAGATGCAGTAAAAGCAGTGTTTAGAAGGAAATTTATATCATTAAATGCATATATTAGAAAAGAATAAACATTTGAAAATCAGTAAATATAATACTCTTTTTCAGAAAACTAAAGAAAAAAAAAGCACCATTCAACCCTAAAGCAAATAGAAAATGAATGTAGTACACATAAACCTAAGAAATTGAACACAGAAAAATAATACAGAAAATAAATGAAAACAAACATTGGTTGTTTGAAATGATCAATAAAATTGATAAGCCTACCAGTTTAGCCAAGAAAAAGGAAAAGGAAGAGGATACAATATCATGAATAAAACAAGTATCATCTCTGCTCATTACAAAGGGAATATTAAGAACAACACTATGCCCAGACATTTGACAATTTAGGTGAAAAGAAAATTCCTTGAAAGGCACAACTATCAAAACATACTCAAGGATAAATAAATAGCCTGAATAACTTTATGTATATGCTTTAAATACATTGAATTATTCATTAAAATCCTTCCAAAAGAGAAAACGTAGGTGGTTATATTGGTGAGTTCTACCAAACATGTAATGGAGAAACAATACTAATTCTACATAATCTCTTCTAATATAACAGGCGAGGAGAAGATGCTCCCTCACTCCTTTTACCAGGTCACCATTACCATATTACCAAAACCAGAAAAAGACATTTCAAAATGAGAAAACTACATACCAATATCTGTAATGACTGTAGACAAAACCTTCAATGAAATTTTATTAGACCAAGTCAAAAAATGTGGGCCAGGTGTGATGGCTCATGCCTGTAATCCTAGCACTTTGAGAGGCTGAGGTGGGTGGATCGCCTGAGGTCAGGATTCCAAGACCAGCCTGGCCAACATGTGAGACCCCATCTCTACGAAAAAATACAAAAATTTGCCGGGCATGGTGGCAGGTCCCTCTAATTCCAGCTACTTGGGAGGCTGAGGCAGAAGAATTGCTTGAGCCTGGGAGGTGGAGGTTGCAGTGAGCAGAGATCCCGCCATTGCCCTCCAGCCTGTGGGATAGAGTGAGATTCTGTCTCAAAAAATAAAAATAAAAAAATAAAAAATAAATAATGAACAACTGGGTTCATCTAGGAATACAAATTTGCTTCAATATTTGGCAATTATTAATTGTATTCACCATGTTAATAGATGAATGAAGATAAACCAAATGCTAATCTTAATAGGTGCAGAAAATATTTGACAAAATTTGATATCCATTCATAATAGAAACTATTAATCAAGAAAAGAAAATGATATTAAGCTAATAAAATTTTCAAAAAACCTATAGTGAGCATAGTACTTAATGTTAACATAATGAATGTCCCCCACCCCAAGTTTGAGAACAAAGCAATATTTTCCTTTCTTACCATTCCTATAAACATTTTACTGAAAGTCCTAGAAAATGCAATAAGGAAAGAAAAAATAAAATACACTTTTCTATGTTACAACGTGAATATAAATGTCTATTATATTCTCACATATTAGCAATGAATAATCAAACTTTGAAATAAAGAATACCTTTTTAGTATAACACCAAAATAGAAAAGTTATCAGTTTAACAAAAAATACAGTATCTGTGTTAACTATGAGACACTAGTTAACAAAATTAAACAAATAAATTAAGAGATGTAAATTGTTCATTAGAGGATTAAAAATGTGGTGATGTCAATTCTCCTTAATTTTACTTATGGATTTAATACTATTCCAATTAACATCCTAGTAACAAAATTGTAAATATAACAACATGACACTAACATTTATGTTAGTTATAATATATTTATATTAAGGCAGAGCCAAAACAGTACTAAAAAAGAAAAATAAAATTGGAGGTTTGTCATCTCTAATCTTAAGACTTCCATAAAGCTACAGTAATCAAGACAGTTTGGTACATATCAGCACAAGGATAGACACATACATTATTAGAAAGAACATAGAGTACAGAAATAGAGTTACACAAATAAAAATGCACTTGTTTTTGATAAAGTTCTAAAGGTAATTCAGTGGAGAACAACAAAAACCTTAAAAACCTTATCTCACATCTTGTACAATATTAATTTCAAATGAAAGATAGGTCTAAATGTAAACCTACAAACATTTTAGAAGATAGCATAGGGGGAATCTTTATGTCCTTGAATTCAGCAAAGACATTTTAGATATGAAAGTAAAAGAAGAATCCTTAAAAATGATAAGCCAGATTGTATAAAAATTAAAAACTTTTTCTCTGTGAAAGATATTGTTATGAACATGAAAAGACAAGCCAAAACCTGGGGTGAAATATTTGCAACCCTTATGCCTGATGAAGGAATTCTCTCTAGAATAGGCTAAAAGAATATAAAGAATTGTTAAACTTACCATTATAAAACAAACAATTCCTATGACATTATTTGCAAGAATCTGAACAGACTCTTCACAAAACAACATATATGGATGGCAAATAAACATATGAAAAGATGATCCAAGTCATTAATCTTCAAGGAAATCCAAATTAAAACCATATTGAAATATTACTATTCATATATTATAATGTCTAAAACCAAAAGAACAAAAACGAACCTGAAAATAAGAGTTTTTCAAGGTGCTGAGAATTGGAACTCTCATATATTGTCACAAGGGATGGAGAAATGGTATGGCCACCTTGGAATAAAGACTGGTGGTTTTTATAGTTGTTATAAAGTTATACACTTAACCATAGACTTAGTAATTTCACCACAAGTTATTTAACTGATGTGGTTTGGCTGTGTCCCCACCCAAATCTCATCTTGAATTGTAGCTCCCATAATTCCCACATGTTGTGGGAGGGACCTGGTGGGAGATAATTGAATCGAGGGGGTGGTTTCCCTCATACTGTTCTGGTAGTGAATAAGCCTCATGAGATCTGATGGTTTTATAACAGGTTCCCCCATTCACTTTGCTCTCATTTTCTCTTGTCTACTGCCATGTAAGACATGTCTTTTGCCTTCTGTCATGATTGTGAGGCCTCCCCAGCCACATGGAACTGTGAGTCCATTAAACCTCTTTTTCTTTATAAATTACCCAGTCTTGGGTATATTTTTATCAGCAGTGTGAAAATGGACTAATACATTAACCTAGTGAGTATGTTCACCCAAAAGTCTGTATGCAATAATTTATAGGAGTTTTATTCATAACTGAAACTGGGAACAACCCAAATGACTTTCAAAACATGAATGATTAACACACGTAGATACATCCATGCAGTGGAATGTTACTCAGCTATGAAAAATAATTAACATGGATTTACACAACATAGATGCATTTTCAATGCATTTTACCATGAAAGGAACAAGCCCCAATTGTATGATTTCAATTATATGACATTCTGAAAAGGCAAACTATAGGGACAGAAAACAAGTCAGTGATTGCTAAGAATTGAGTGTGGGAAGATGAGTTGACTACAGAGAAGCAACACAAGAGCCTTTTGGAGATAATAAAGTTATTCCGTATGATATTGTGATGGTAGACACATATATCAATGCGTTTGTCAAACATAACGGGACTATCCACCCAAAAGAGTGAATTTTACTGTATGCAAAGTTTTGAGAAATAAGCACAATTGACAGGAGAAACCTAATATGAAATACAGACTTTGGCCAATATATCTAACTATATTGCTAATGTGGGATATAATCACAATGAAGCAAGAGGAGAATAAAAGAGCTACCTCAAGTAACTCATAAAATGGTGTTTTTTTTTGTTTTGTTTTGTTTTTTACTAGATACCGTAAGACAAAAGGCAAGTATAATTGCATCCAAATACTGTGCCTTTGTGGAAAAAAAAAAGCCTGAAGGGTATAGATTAGCAATTCTGAACTACTATACTTAACATATTATTGTTGAACAAATGTTTAAATATAATATAGATAATGTGAGCCACATTTATTTTACTGTAGGAGAAAGAGGTTGTAAATAAACAAAGGGGAACGATAGATGTTAGTGTTGGGCTGAACTTGGAGATATCAGTATGAACACATTTATTATAATATATGCATAGATACAGAAATAGGCACAGATATGTGTATATACATGACTTAGTATACATATATACATTTCTTAGTCCTATACACAGAGAGCCTAGAAGCAGGCTCCCCACCAGCAAAGAAAACACCTAGAACCCATATTATAGTTTCTAAATATAATTCTCTAATTAATTGAACCAGGGTTTCTTGGAGAAATTATTGGTGCTAGGGTTGTGGCAGGGAAAGACAAGACAAACCCAAAACAAGTTGCCAAGCCAGAAGGTAAGGTAGAGTCTTAAAAATATACTAATTCACAAGAGGAGAGAAAAAGGAGAAAGACAGGGGAGAGAGAAGGGGAAGGAGAAGGAGAATGGGAGGAGGAAGAAAGGGGAGGAGGAGAAGGACGTGGAGAAGGAGAAGGAGGCGGAGAAGGAGAAGGAGGCGGAGGAGCAGGAGGACCACCACACAGAAGTCAACTGGAAAAAGTTCCCACAGATTAACTCAGGAACAATTTGAGCCATAAAGTACATAATGACAGTCTTGGATTATAACTCAAAGAATAACATTCTCTTGAATCTATAGCGATATAAGAAAATAAATCAATAAATAAGTCAGGAGAAAGGAGCAACTTTAACTTCCAGAAGAATTCTAATACATGTAGGAGTGAAGGAGTACAAAAATCACCCCAAAAACATCACAGTAAACAATGCTGCATGCAAGAGAGGACTACTAGAATTAGTGGAAGAAACTTAAGAAACTTTAAGAAGAAATAGGATATTTGCATGTCCTCAAAGCTTCTTCTCTAAAATATTTACTAATTATTATGGTGACTTTTATGGTTCCTTCAAGAGGTGAGCTTGATTTCCCTCTCTTTGGCTATGGGCTGTGTAGTTACTTTCTCACTTCTAATAAATAGAGTACAGCAGGTTTAAAGAAAGCAACTCTACAGTGGAGAGGAGAAACCTAATGGATGCTGCTTTTACTGAGATATCAAGGTTAACATTACCATTAGTAAGACAGAGTGATTATCATGTGTTCTCTGAAACAAAGCAAGAAGAAGGGAAGGAGAAGGCATATCATTTCTATGCTATGCTTCCCCAAAATGCATACCCTACATCTAATACGAGAAAACAGCAGCCAAAAATAAATTGAAGGACATTTAATTACACAACTGCAAGTATTCTTTAAAAAAAAAGCCAGGCCATGAAAAACAAAGAAAGATGGAGAAAATGTCACAAATTAGAGGAGACAATGAATACTTGTCAACTATACATAATATGATAGCTTAGATTTGATCCTAAACATAAAAATAGGAAACACATAAGTAGAAAAACTGAGAAAATCTGAATAATGTCTGTAGCTTAATCAGTAGCAGTATATCAATGCCAGTGTCTTAAGTGTGATTATTGTACCATGGTTATGAAGATGTTAGTATTAGGGAAAGCTAAGATGGGACCAGGTGATGGATATATGGGACTGTCTTTTCCCCTCTTTGCTATCTTCTCTAGGTCTTTATTACAAAATAAAAAGTTAAAAAAACAGATTTACACTTAAAAGTTTTCAGAATTATGCCACAGATAAAAAGTTACATGTATTTTCATGGTGCAGAATCATAGAACACATATAATTTATACATTTTGTTGCACTTTTTTTCAACTTTTCAAAAATTGATTACAATAAGCAAATTATACATGGAAGAAAAAATATAATAAGGAAAGAATATGACATTCAAACATTGGTCATTTTCACAATTTAATTTATTTGATTTATCTATTTGATCTTACAACAGTTTGTGAGAAATATACAATTAAACAAACTTATTTACCGTGTTTTGAAGAAGAAAAATTTATTAGTCTGCCTTTTCAGTACACAATTAATTGTCTGTGTGAGTCCTGGAATATTAAACAGGATTAATGCACCTACACTTTCCCACAAATGTTCAGTTTCCCTGTAGTGCAGAGAGAAAGATGTAGCTGTCTGTCCTAAAAATAGATAGATGCAAAGCTGCTAGTGCAAGTGTGTGCAAATTTTGTTTGCTTGGTATGTAGAGTACAAAAGGTAAGGCAAACAGCGAATATATTTCTGTGGGTTGTACGTCAATTTCTGTAGAAGCAGTGATATATTAGTTTAAAAAAAGCTTGTCCTTTTTATTTTTTAACAGTGTCAGGAAATACAGGTAGACAGGAACATAACAGATATCTATATTTTTAAGTTTAGGGGAATACGTAACTTTTGACAGCTTTAGCATTCATTATATATCAGATTCTACAGTGTATAGATAAAAAAAGGATTTTACGTGAACAGAGTATATTGTTCCCCATTGTAATAAATTGCATAATTCAAAATTGCTAACTTAATTGAAGTTATTTTTTAAATATATAATTTAAGTGAAATTTGTTTGATCATTTTTTATTCATTCAATAAAAAAATTATTAGTTGTTAGCTCTTTGCAACTGTAAGAGAGACTGAAAATGCATGTGTTATGGTCAAATTGAAGACACATTTTGATATGCATTTGTACATCACAAAGGGTGGTTTGAGGACCACCTAGAGATAAACATATCTCAGGTAAAAACATTTATCGAATACCTATACAGTAGAACTTCTTAAATTTCAGTGTGAACAAAAATTACCCTGGGATCTAGTTTAAATGTAGATTTGTATTCAGTAGATCTGTTGTGGGCCCTGAGGTTTGGCATCTCTAACAAAATGATGTCAGTGCTGGTGGTCTGTAGGTTACAATTTGAGTAGCAGGGCTCTAAAATACACATGTTTATAAATGACCCAGTGACCTTTCAGATCACCAACAGAAAGATATGCCAGCTTTTCATACAATGATAAGAGAATAGTAATGCATGAAAATAATCGATGACTCCACTAGAGAAGACACTGTATGAGGGGAGGTTTTTTGGTCTGTGTTTTCTCTGCTTTAGTTCTGGTGTTCATAACAGTGTCTAGCACAGGATAGACACTCAATATTACTTACTGAGTAAAAGGTCAACTAGTTGAAATGTTTGTTGTATGGAAGATGAGAAATAGTTCCTACCCAATGTTTTTATACTTTTATGCTTCAGAATTATGAAAGTCAAGTAGAAAAGTCAAATATTAACTAGAGTTAACAGGAAGTTAAAAGAAGAGGACAGTATCATTTAAAAATGCAAATTAATTAATAAACAAATTAGTATTCTGAGTTTATAGTTTTAAAACTTTACTTTTTAAAACATAGTAAAGTTGTTACACTAACTTTAAAAAATTATTAAATTTTCTTTACTACAAAAAGAAAAATAAAGTGATTCTGTTCATTTGTATTTGAGAAAGAATGTGGGCATATATTCCGCATGTAGACAATTGTTTCTATAACTTCTTATATTAGAGAGTATATTTTAAAAAATGGTGTCTACATCATCGGGTTGTTGTAAGGATTAAGCAAAATAACTTATTCAAAATATAAAGTAAAAATGCATGGCACAAAATAAAGTTTCAATAAAGTATTATTACCAATATCTATAATTAAGTAAAATAATATGGAATAATTCAGTACATAGCTTAATAGGTGACTGTGCAGGGTGATGAGAAAACCAAGGAATTTGGAGAAAGAACCTATTATTTTGAGCCCTGGCTTCTTTGCTAATGGATTTTCTGACCTTGAGCAACTCTGCAGGTAGGTCTGGATATATAAATTAAATAAGAAGGGAAAAGGTTTTATAAGCTCTGCAGTGCTAAACAAATATTAGTCCGTACAGGCCAGGAAAAATAGAGAAAGAATGTTTCTTAATCTTTTAAGTTTCATGACATTCATGTCAATCTATGAAGATTTACTGAAAATCATGAGTCCAAATATATTATGCTAAAACCCTTGTGCTCAGGCTTAGCAGGTCCAGAATTTCACCTCAAATAGTTGTAAAGCTAGAAAAATACTACAGAAAATTCACTGACGAATGTGAAATTACATGGAGGGCACATGAAGGAGTGTAGGGTGCACTTATGTGTGTGGTTTTATTAAGGTATAAATCTTCTGTTATTTTGCCTGCTAAAGGACAGATGGCTGCCTTAAAATGGAATCTGGATGCAGCATCCACATACTGAATGTCATTATACACAGCAACAGCTGTGTTTAGCATATCCTTCATTTGAATTCTAGTTCAGGGGAAAGACAAAAAAGCATAGGCTGTCTATTATCACCAGGCACTATGTCCAAATAATAAAAACAGATTTTCTAAGGAACTCATATTTAAGGGGAATGTAGTCATAGTTATTGAGAAATCCAAGATTGTGAAAATGACTAATCCTAGACCCGTGGCATAGCCTTTGTTAAATTTCACCCAGGAACTAATAAGTCAATGCCCAGGGAACATAAGGAAGGACATGCAATTTGAAGAGTCTAAAGAAAGCGCAAGTATAAAACTGAGAAATAAAGTGAAAGCATTTAATCTGTGTGAAATGTTCAAGTTTTTTTATCATAATTTATACAAATCCAGTTGATGCTTCTGAGGATGACAGTAAAGCTCTGTATTACCTCAGCCTGCCGTGGGAAGATACCATAGAATGGATGGTTTAAACAACAGAAGTTTATTTTCAGAAAGTTCTAGAGGCTAGAAGTCTCAGACCAAGGTCTGACAGGCTCTGTTTCTGGTGAGGACTCTCTTCATGGCTTGCAGGTGACAGTCTTCTCACCGTCCTCATATTGTGGGCAGCTGGTGGGAGTGCTTGCAAGAGAGAGACGAAAAGAGATGGAGAGAAAGAGAGCTCTCCGGTGTCTCTTCTTGTGGTGACGCCAGTCTTAGGAGATCAGAACCCAACCTTAAGACCAAATTGACCTTAATTACCTCAAAAGGCCTTGTGTCCAGATGCATCACATTAGGGGTTAGGGCTTCAGCAGTTCCATCCATAGCAAATTCCTAAATTAACATTATTGCTATATGCATGGCTGTACATTTTTATAATTCTGTACTTTTACTTTTGGAATTACCCTGTGGTATGTTGTAAGCAACTTGATGGGAAAGGGTTCTAACGACTGAAAGTAGCGAGCCTGCCTCTAGTTTTAGCTGCCGCTTACTAATCTGTATGACCTTAGGCCAGTTACTTTACCTCTCAAAGCCTGTTTTTTATTTGCAAAATGAGGTTAATAATATTATACATACTACACAATTTCAGATAGGCGTGTACAATAAGCACAGAATAATTAATATCTTCTAAAATAAGATTTCCCTTAAAATAGAGAATTGTTTTTCTTTAGATGACAGCACTTTTAAATTGCTAATTTACCCCAATTTTTTACTACTATTTTGGTTCCTTCTAAACTTTAAAAAATATTTATAAAAAGGCATTTAAAATATGGCAATGATAATTGATAAATATTTGTATCAGGAAATAATTCACATAAAAGCAAAATATTAAAAGGTTTTTTATTTGACTTGGCTTAAATGAATCATGAAGGGTGGAAGTGATGGGTGCCACAGATATAAAAGAATAACAGTGATAAGGCTGGGCTTGGTGGCTCACGCCTGTAATCCCAGCACTTTGGGAGGCCAAGGCGGGAAGATCACGAGCTCAGGAGATCGAGACCATCCTGGCTAACACGATGAAACCACGTATCTACTAAAAATACAAAAAATTAGCCGGGAGTGGTGGTGGGCACCTGTAGTCCCAGCTACTCAGGAGGCTGAGGCAGGAGAATGGCGTGAACCCAGGAGGTGGAGCTTGCAGTGAGCCAAGATCATGCCACTGCACTCCAGCCTGGGCGACAGTGTGAGACTCTGCCTCAAAAAAAAAAAAATAGTGATTATAACTGACAATTTTATGAAGTAACCTTTATTAATAATTTGATAAATGGGCAAAATAAGACACACAGCTCATAAGCCAAAGAGAACAGGATTATAACTCAGGGGTTGTGGCTCCGGTGACTAGCATTAAAGCAGTATGATTGGTTATTTGGAAGGGTAAACTGGCCACTTTAGCAGAACTGTTACAGTATAGAAGTGCTTTGATGAAGATACCAAGGCAGTTCTAGAAATGTGATAATTGTCAGTATATCCAAAAGTGATTCCTTCCTCAGAGCCTTACACACTCATTAAACACACCAAGCATATTCATGCAAGGACAACACTGAAGTAGTCATTTCAACAAAAATTAACTATGGAGGGTACATAAATTCTTATGTCCGCTAATGAGCAAATTCTCTTTCTCTCTCTCTCTCTGTCTGTCTGTCTCATAGTTTTTTGGCTGATCTAGAGTATTGCCATTTAGAGAGGATATCATAATGTCTATTCTGGGGCTATTCTTGTCAAGTATGCGCTTTTACTCATTTTTACTCTTTAGGGCTGTGTCCCATCTGCTTGGTGTAGACGAACGGACTTAATTTCTTTTTCATTATTGAATACAACTTACCTCCTCTGGTTGTTTAACATATGTTTTCTTTGAACATAATACTCTACATTCTATTCAGTCTTGTTAGTTACAATTAAAATCAAATTATATATTTTAGAGGTTAAAATATGTTATTTTTTCATTGTGAGGGCTCCCTAAGTTTCTCAGCCAAATGTTTATGTATAAGCTGTTGAGTTTCTTGCCCATTATCATCCTAGTCAATTATCTAAGGATTTTATTGGTTTCTTGATCAGAAGGAAATACAACATTATTTGAGAGCTATTCAGTTTGGCTAGTGACTGAGTACTGACCAATATATGTTGCCAAGATTGTTACATACTTTCACCTAAATTAAATATGCTATTATTTTTAAAACCCCAATACAGTATGAGTTCTATTGAGACATGATCCTAATCTTTCAAAATATGCAGGAGTTTGAGTAACTGGACAAATTACGATCCTTTAATATAGTAATAGCAAAAAGGGTATAATAAACTAATCAAGATGTCCTTTTGAAAATAATTGTGCATAGATGTGGCTGCATTTTCTCTATTTAATTAAAGCACTGATTGAATAGCTAAAAGTTCCATATACTAGGATAAGCCTTGATGTTATAATAATAAATATGTGGCTTTTGTCCTTGTGAAGCTCTTATTCTAACTGGAGCCACGGATAGGACAATAAAGACTAAGTTTTGATTCTGGTTCAAAAAACATGATCAGCTCAATTACCTATCAGCTACATGGCTTTCCTTGGACTATTCTTATGCTTAGAGAAATAATCAAGTGGAAAGAAATGCCAAGGCCAGAAAAATGTAGGGTGACAAGTGTGACTTAAGGCCCATGTTGAAGGAGATGAAGCTTTTGTGTGTGGAAACTTTCACACATACAAAGAAGACAACGGTAAAATGAAACCCTGTGAAGTCATTACCCAGCTGTAATAATCATCACCACTTTTGTTTTATACATTTATACCCCTATTCACTTTCACCATTATTCTCTATTATCTTGAGGCAAATTCCAAACATAACATAATTGAACTCAAAAATATTTCAATAAGTTTCTCTAAAAGATAGGCACACCCTTAAAAAAGGTAGTCACAATAAATTTTTCATCCCTAAAAGCTCAACAATAATAATCACCTTAAAGTTATCCAATAGACAATATTCAATTTTTCCTGATTAATCTTTTTTTTCTCAAGACAGAGTCTTGCTCTGTCGCCCAGGCTGGAATTCAGTGGAATGATCTTGGCTCACTGCAACCTCTGCCTCCCGAGTTCAAGCAATTCTCTGCCTCAACTTCCCAAGTAGCTGGGATTACAGGCACCCGCCACCACGCCCAATTAATTTTTAATATAAGTTGTTTATATTCAGATCCAAACATTGTGTTTAGTAAATACGTCTTTAAATTTCTTTTACTCTGTAACTTCCTCTTATTTTCTTTTTCTTTCAAAAGACTGCTTTGAAGAAATTGTGCCACAGGTTCTATAGTGGTTTTGTAATTTCTCAGTTTCTGTTTTTTTGCTCATTGGGTCCTCCCAGAACCTAAGGGAAAACAGCAAAAAAAACAAAACAAAACAAAAAAAAACATGCTTCTGTGTCCCTAACACTGGTAGAACTGGTAGATAGATCTAGAGGTTATGATCCGATTCACGGTAGAGGTCTTAGAAAGGGTTTTTTTATATATGGTGGTTTGTAAACCCACCAAGAGCCATATGATATCTGTTAGATTGGTGTAACAGTAATTGCAGGTTTTGCCATTGAAAGTAATGATAAAACCTGCAATTACTGTTGCACCAGCCTAATTGTTTCTATTTTTTGGAGGTTACACTGGTCATTGAGAATACTTGCTGAAATCCATTTTTTTCAGTACATGTTTATAACATGGTGATATTTTAGTTTTTTTTTTTTCAGTACATGTCTATAAAATGGTGATATTTTAGTTTTATCATTTCTCTCTTCTTTTTTTTTTTTTTTTTTTTTTATTGCAACGGAGTCTCGCTTTGTCGCCCTGGCTGGAGTGCGGTGGCATGATCTCAGCTGACTGTTACCTCCGCCTCCTGGGTTGAAGCAATTCTCCTGCCTCAGCCTCCCAAGTAGCTGGGACTACAGGCACAGGCTGCCATGCCCGGCTAATTTTTTTTTTTTTTTGTATTTTCGTAGAGAGGGGGTTTCACCCTTCTGCCCAGGCTGGTCAAGAACTCCTGAGCTCAGGCAATCTGCCCAACTTGGCCTTCCAAAGTGCTAGGATTACAGGCGTGAGCCACTGTGCCCGGCCCATTTCTCTTTTTATTAGTTGAATTGCTTCTATATAAAGAAACCTTCTTTTCTCAATTATTTGGTATCCTGAGGTGCAGTTCATACAGAGAAGGCAGGGAAATGTTTAGTTATTTCCCTGCATTTACCAGTTCTCAGGACAATAACTTTGTTCTGTAGTGTCTTCTAAATATGTCTAAAGAAGTTTTTGTTTTTATTCCTTAGTATCATTTTTGAATTTACAATTTGTAAACTTCAATCCAATTTAAAGTACATTAAATATGCTACAATTTTATCAAAGTCCAAACTATATTTTATAAATGTGAGCCCCTTCAGGTTGATTGAGTCTCTTTGGTGAGATTAAAATAGTTCTTGGTGGCTTCCTCAACTTATGATGTGACATTTTTTCCACTTCCTGCCCCAGAACTGAAATTAGCCATATCGCCAAAGAACGTGAGTTCTTGTGGTGCATAGAGACACAGAGACACAGAGCTTGTTCTGTGCTCTTCATGGCTACTAATTTGTTCCATTTTTTGTTCTCTGTAACTGGCTTTCTTTCTAGTGAGAAAATGTTTCTTTAACAGAATGTACATCATAGATTCATACATATATTTATGAATCACATGTGCTATTTTCATTTTTTACCTAACTTCATCCATTTTATATTAATTTCTCTTTCATCTTTGGTTAAAACATCTAGTTTCTTGATGGCTTTACATAATGACTTGGTTTATGTGTTATATACAGTAATTTACCTGCATCCATGGGGGATTGGTTCTGGGACCCCAGAGGATACCAAAATCCCAGGATGCTCAAGTCTGTCATATAAAACGAAGTGGTACAATTGGCCCTCCTCATCTGCAGGTTTTGATCCACAGTTGGTTGCATTTGTGAAAGCCAAACCTATGAACAAGGAAGGCTGGTTGTAGACATAATAGTTTCTGAATAACAATACAAACAGTATTACCAAAAATTTGTTTTCTGAACATAGCTGTAGAATATTTTGCAGTTATTTTTGCTCTTAGTTTACGTATCCCTACTAGATATTACAATTTATTATGTTTTTTGGTCACTTGGAATAATGCCTTTCTGTCTCTTTAGCCATAAACTTGATGCAAATTTTTCACTTGCTTACATATATTTTCATGCTGATTTAAAGTTGTTTTGTAGTTGTGTAAAATATGTACCTGGTTGTAGTATGAAATCTAAAAAATAAGATCAAATGCAAAAAGTCTCGCTGTTAAAAACAACCCCATTAAAAAGAGAGCAAAAGACATGAACAGACACTTTTCAAAAGAAGACATATATGCAGCCAACAAGCATATGAAAAAATGCTCAACACCAGTAATCATTAGAAAAATGAAGTCAAAACCACAATGGTATACCACTTCATACTAGTCAGAATGACTATTACTAGAAAGTCAAGAAATAACATGCTGATGAGGCTCCAGAGAAAAGGGAACACCTATACACTGCTGATGGGAATGTAAATTCATTCAATCACTGTGGAAAGCAGTTTGGCAATATCTCAAAAAACTTAAACTACAATTCAACCCAGCAATCCCAATAATGGGTATATATATATTTTTTTCTTTTTTTTATTATACTTTAAGTTCTAGGGTACATGTGCACAAAGTGCAGGTTTGTTACATACGTATACATGTGCCATGTTGGTGTGCTGCACCCATTAACTCATCATTTACATTAGGTATTACTCCTAATGCTTTCCCTCCCCCCTCCCCCCACCCCACGACTGGCCCCAGTGTGTGATGTTCCCCTTCCTGTGTCCAAGTGTTCTCATTGTTCAATTGCCACATATGAGTGAGAACATGCGGTGTTTGGTTTTTTGTTCTTGCGATAGTTTGCTGAGAATGATGGTTTCTAGCATCATCCATGTCCCTACAAAGGACATGAACTCATCCTTTTTTATGGCTGCATAGTATTCCATGGTATATATGTGCCACGTTTTCTTAATCCAGTCTATCATTGTTGGACCTTTGGGTTGGTTCCAAGTCTTTGCTATTGTGAATAGTGCTGCAATTAACATACGTGTGCATGTGCCTTTATAGCAACATGATTTATCATCCTTTGGGTATATACCCCGATATGGGATCTCTGGGTCAAATGGTATTTCTAGTTCTAGATCCTTGACTAATGACCACACTGTCTTCCACAATGGTTGAACTAGTTTACAGTCCCACCAACAGTCTAAAAGTGTTCCTATTTCTCCACATCCTCTCCAGCACCTG
Organism: Pongo pygmaeus; assembly: GCF_028885625.2. Taxonomy (NCBI): domain Eukaryota; kingdom Metazoa; phylum Chordata; class Mammalia; order Primates; family Hominidae; genus Pongo; species Pongo pygmaeus. The sequence goes on along the minus strand of NC_072378.2, from coordinate 141,258,881 downwards.
GTGTTTCCTGACTTTTTAATGATTGCCATTCTAACTGGTGTGAGATGGTATCTCATTGTGGTTTTGATTTGCATTTCTCTGATGGCCAGTGATGGTGAGTATTTTTTCCTGTGTCTTTTGGCTGCATAAATGTCTTCTTTTGAGAAGTGTCTGTTCATATCCTTTGCCCACTTTTTGATGGGGTTGTTTGTTTTTTTCTTGTAAATTTGTTGGAGTTCATTGTAGATTCTGGATATTAGCCGTTTGTCAGATGAGTAGGTTGCGAAAATTTTCTCCCATTTTGTAGGTTGCCTGTTCACTCTGATGGTAGTTTCTTTTGCTGTGCAGAAGCTCTTTAGTTTAATTAGATCCCATTTGTCTATTTTGGCTTTTGTTGCCATTGCTTTTGGTGTTTTAGACATGAAGTCCTTGCCCATGCCTATGTCCGGAACGGTAATGCCTAGGTTTTCTTCTGGGATTTTTATGGTTTTAGGTCTAACGTTTAAGTCTTTAATCCATCTTGAATTAATTTTTGTATAAGATGTAAGGAAGGGATCCAGTTTCAGCTTTCTACATATGGCTAGCCAGTTTTCCCAGCACCATTTATTAAATAGGGAATCCTTTCCCCATTGCTTGTTTTTGTCAGGTTTGTCAAAGGTCGGGTGGTTGTAGATGTGTGGTATTATTTCTGAGGGCTCTGTTCTGTTCCATTGGTCTATATATCTGTTTTGGTACCAGTACCATGCTGTTTTGGTTACTGTAGCCTTGCATTATAGTTTGAAGTCAGGTAGCGTGATGCCTCCAGCTTTGTTCTTTTGGCTTAGGATTGTCTTGGTGATGCGGGCTCTTTTTTGGTTCCATATGAACTTTAAAGTAGGTTTTTCCAAATCTGTGAGGAAAGTCATTGGTAGCTTGATGGGGATGGCATTGAATCTATAAATTACCTTGGGCAGTATGGCCATTTTCACAATATTGATTCTTCCTATCCATGAACATGGAATGTTCTTCCATTTGTTTGTATCCTCTTTTATTTTGTTGAGCAGTGGTTTGTGGTTCTCCTTGAAGAAGTCCTTCACGTCCCTTGTAAGTTGGATTCCTAGGTATTTCATTCTCTGTGAAGCTATTGTGAATGGGAATTCACTCATGATTTGGCTCTCTGTTTGTCTGTTATTGGTATATAAGAATGCTTGTGATTTTTGCACATTGATTTTGTATCCTGAGACTTTGCTGAAGTTGCTTATCAGCTTAAGGAGATTTGGGGCTGAGATGATGGGGTTTTCTAAATATACAATCATGTCATCTGCAAACAGGGACAACTTGACTTCCTCTTTTCCTAATTGAATACTCTTTATTTCTTTCGCCTGCATGATTGCCCTGGCCAGAACTTCCAACACTATGTTGAATAGGAGTGGTGAGAGAGGGCATCCCTGTCTTGTGCCAGTTCTTTCAAAGGGAATGCTTCCAGTTTTTTCCCATTCAGTATGATATTGGCTGTGGGTTTGTCATAAATAGTTCTTATTATTTTGAGATACGTCCCATCAATATCTAATTTATTGAGTTTTTAGCATGAAGGGCTGTTGAATTTTGTCAAAGGCCTTTTCTGCATCTATTGAAATAATCATGTGGTTTTTGTCTTTGGTTCTGTTTATATGCTGGATTACGTTTATTGATTTGCATATGTTGAATCAGCCTTGCATCCCAGGGATGAAGACCACTTGATCATGGTGGATAAGCTTTTTGATGTGCTGTTGGATTTGGTTTGCCAGTATTTTATTGAGGATTTTTGCATTGATGTTCATCAGGGATATTGGTCTAAAATTCTCTTTTTTTTGTTGTGTTTCTGCCAGGCTTTGGTATCAGGATGATGCTGGCCTCATCAAATGAGTTAGGGAAGATTCCCTCTTTTTCTATTGGTTGGGATAGTTTCAGAAGGAATAGTACCAGCTCCTCCTTGTACCTCTGGTAGAATTCTGCTGTGAATCCGTCTGGTCCTGGAGTTTTTTTGGTTGGTAGGCTATTAATTATTGCCTCAATTTCAGAGCCTGTTATTGGTCTATTCAGGAATTCAACTTCCTGGTTTAGACTTGGGAGGGTGTATACGTTGAGGAATTTATCCATTTCTTCTAGATTTTCTAGTTTATTTGTATAGAGGTGTTTATAGTATTCTCTGATGGTAGTTCATATTTCTGTGGGATTGGTGGTGATATCCCCTTTATTATTTTTTACCGTGTCTATTTGATTCTTCTCTCTTTTCTTCTGTATTAGTCTTGCTAGCGGTCTGTCAATTTTGTTGATCTTTTCAAAAAACCAGCTCCTGGATTCATTTGATTTTTTGAAGGTTTTTTTGTGTCTCTATCTCCTTCAGTTCTGCTCTGATCTTAGTTATTTTTTGCCTTCTGCTAGCTTTTGAATGTGTTTGCTCTTGCTTCTCTAGTTCTAAATTGTGGTGTTATGGTGTCAATTTTAGATCTTTCCTGCTTTCTCTTGTGCGCATTTAGTGCTGTAAATTTCCCTCTATACACGGCTTTAAATGTGTCCCAGAGATTCTGGTATGTTGTGTCTTTGTTCTCATTGGTTTCAAAGAACATCTTTACTTCTGCCTTTATTTCATTATGTACCCAGTAGTCATTCAGGAGCAGGTTGTTCAGTTTCCATGTAGTTGAGCGGTTTTGAGTAAGTTTCTTAATCCTGAGTTCTAGTTTGATTGCACTGTGTTCTGAGAGACCTTTTGTTATAATTTCTGCTCATTTACATTTGCTGAGGAGTGCTTTACTTCCAACTATTTGGTCAATTTTGGAATAAGTGTGACGTGGTGCTGAGAAGAATGTATATTCTGTTGATTTGGGATGGAGAGTTACGTGGATGTCTATTAGGTCTTCTTGGTGCAGAGCTGAGTTCAATTCCTGGATATCCTGTCTCATTGATCTGTCTTATGTTGACAGTGGGGTGTTAAAGTCTCCCATTATTATTGTGTGGGAGTCTAAGTCTCTTTGTAGGTCTCTAAGGACTTGCTTTATGAATCTGAGTGCTCCTGTATTGGGTGCATATATATTTAGGATAGTTAGCTCTTCTTGATGAATTGATCCTTTTACCATTATGTAATGGCCTTCTTTGTCTCTTTTGATCTTTGTTGGTTTAAAGTCTGTTTTATCAGAGACTAGGATTGCAACCCCTGCCTTTTTTTTGTTTTCTATTTGCTTATCTTCCTCTATCACTTTATTTTGAGCCTATATGTGTCTCTGCACCTGAGATGGGTTTCCTGAATACAGCACACTGATGGGTCTTGACTCTTTATCCAATTTGCCAGTCTGTGTCTTTTAATTGGCACATTTAGCCCATTTACATTTAAGGTTAATATTGTTATGTGTGAGTTTGATCCTGTCATTGTGATGTTAGCTGGTTATTTTGCTCGTTAGTTGATGCAGTTTCTTCCTAGCATCAATGGTCTTTACAATTTGTCATGTTTTTGCAGTGGCTGGTACTGGTTGTTCCTTTCTATGTTTAGTGCTTCCTTCAGGAGCTCTTGTAGGGCAGGCCAGGTGGTGACAAAATCTTTCAGCGTTCACTTGTCTGTAAAGGATTTTATTTCTCCTTCACTTATGAAGCTTAGTTTGGCTGGATATGAAATTCTGTGTTGAAAATTCTTTTCTTTAAGAATGTTGAATATTGGCCCCCACTCTCTTCTGGCTTGTAGAGTTTCTGCCAAGAGATCTGCTGTTAGTCTGATGGGCTTCCCTTTGTGAGTAACCCGACCTTTCTCTCTGGCTGTCCTTAACATTTTTTCTTTCATTTCAACTTTGTTGAATCTGACAATTATGTGTCTTGGAGTTGCTCTTCTTGAGGACTATCTTTGTGGGGTTCTCTGTATTTCCTGAATTTGAATGTTGGCCTGCCTCGCTAGGTTGGGGAAGTTCTCCTGGATAATATCCTGCAGAGTGTTTTCCAACTTGGTTCCATTCTCTGCTTCACTTTCAGGTACACCAATCAGATGTAGATTTGGTCTTTTCACATAGTCCCATATTTCTTGGAGGCTTTGTTCATTTATTTTTACTCTTTTTTCTCTAAACTTTCCTTCTTGTTTCATTTCATTCATTTGATCTTCAGTCACTGATACCCTTTCTTCCAGTTGATTTAATCAGCTACTGCGGCTTGTGCATTCATCACTTAGTTCTTGTGCCATGGTTTTCAGCTCCATCAGGTCATTTAAGGACTTCTCTACACTGGTTATTCTAGTTAGCCATTCGTCTAATCTTTTTTCAAGGTTTTTAGCTTATTTGCATTGGGTTTGAACTTCCTCCTTTAGCTCGGAGAAGTTTGATCATCTGAAGCCTTCTCTCAACTCGTCAAAGTGATTCTCCATCCAGCTTTGTTCCTTTGCTGGTGAGGAGCTGTGTTCCTTTGGAGGGGGAGAGGTACTCTGATTTTTAGAATTTTCAGCTTTTCTGCTCTGTTTTTTCCCCATCTTTGTGGTTTTATCTACCTTTGGTCTTTCATGATGGTGATGTACAGATAGTGTTTTGGTGTGGATGTCCCTTCTGTTTGTTAGTTTTCCTTCTAACAGTCAGGACCATCAGCTGCAGGTCTGTTGGAGTTTGCTGGAGGTCCACTCCAGATCCTGTTTGCCTGGGTATCAGCATCGGGGGCTGCAGAACAGCAAATATTGCTGAACAGCAAATGTTGCTGCTTGATCGTTCCTCTGGAAGCTTCGTCTCAGAGGGGTACCCGGCCGTGTGAGGTGTCAGTCTGCCCCTACTAGGGGTGCCTCCCAGTTAGGCTACTCAGTTGTCCAGGACCCACTTGAGGAGGCAATCTGTCCGTTGTCATATCTCAAACTCTGTGCGGGGAGAACCACTATTCTCTTCAAAGCTGTCATACAGGGACATTTAAGTCTGCAGAGGTTTCTGCTGCCTTTTGTTTGGCTATGCCCTACCCCCAGAGGTGGAGTCTACAGAGGCAGGCAGGCCTCCTTGAGCTGCGGTGGGCTCCACCCAGTTCGAGCTTCCCGGTTGCTTTGTTTACCTACTCAAGCCTCAGCAATGGCGGGCACCCCTCCCCCAGCCTCACTGCCACCTTGCAGTTCCATCTCAGACTGCTGTGCTAGCAATGAGTGAGGCTTCATGGGCATGGGACCCTCTGAGCCAGGTGCAGGATATAATCTCCTGGTGTGCCGTTTGCTAAGACTGTTGTAAAAGCGCAGTATTAGGGTGGGGGTGATCTGATTTTCCAGGGGCCGTCTGTCACCCCTTCCCTTGGCTAGGAAAGGAAATTCCCTGACCCCTTGTGCTTCCTGGTTGAGGCGATGCCTCGCCCTGCTTTGGCTCACACTCTGTAGGCTGTACCCACTGTCCTGCCCCCTACTGTCCAATGAGCCCCAGTGAGATGAACCCATTGTAAATGCAGAAATCACCTGTCTTCTGCATAGCTCACGCTGGGAGCTGTAGACCAGAGCTGTTCCTATTCGGCCATCTTGGACCAATAATGGGTATATACCCAAAGGATTAGAAATCATTCCACCATAATGACACATGAAAGTGTATGTTTATTGCAGCACTATTCACAATAGCAAAGACATGAACTCAACCTAGATGCCCATCAACGGTGGACTGGATAAGGAAAATGTGGTACACATACACCACAAAATACTACACAGCCATAAAATATAATGAGATCATGTCCTTTGCAGCAACATGGTTGGAACTAGAGGCCGTTATCCTAAGCAAACTAATGCAGGAAACAGAAAACGAAACACTACGTTTTCACACTTACAAGTGGGAGCTGAACATTGAGTACATGGAGAGAAGGAAGGGAACAACAGACACAGGCCTAGCTGAGGGTGAATGTTGGGAGGAGAAGAGGATAGAAAAACTACTTATTTGCTACTATGCTTGTTACCTGTGTGACAAAATAATATGTAAACCAAACTTCTGTGCCATGCAATTTATCTCTAGAACCAATCTCCACACATACCTCTGAAAATAAAATAAAAGTTAAAAAAAGTCTAGCTGTTATTCCTGATCTTCTTCATCCTGTACTCTCTCTCCTCTACATAGGTAGCAATATCAGTTTATGACTTAGACTTTTATTAAAAAATATAAGAATATAAAAATGTATTTGTAACCACTCACCATTTATGTAGATAAATAACACCAAACAGTATACATTTTCTTTGCTTGTTTTTTCACATTATTTTGTATCCTGAAGATTTGATAGTAGTTTATGTAGTTTTTCCTTATTTCATTGTATAGCTGTGTATTCTTCCATTACGTAAATGAGCCACACTTTATTCAGCCAGTGCCTACTAGTGGATTTTTGGGTTGTCTCCAGTTTTGTCAGTTTAGCTTCTGCCCTAAGGGATTGACCACAGTGTAGGGTTTTTTCTGAAAGGAAATTTCATTTTGGTTAATATCAATTCATAGGGCCCAGACATCTCAGTAACATGAGGTTTACTTATATTCACTCACATTTCCTTCTTGCACATAAATGCAATGTAAATCTAGCAAATCTCATTTCAACTGATTCTTAAATTGTCTTTCTAAATCATCTGTTGACTGTCTTAGAGTGATTTATGGGTTTTAGCTTTCAAGGCACAAGAAACCACTTTAACTTCCCCTTATGTTTTCTTGCAAAGAAGATGATACCACAGAGGTCTTGGTGATGGTTTTTTTTTTTCCCTGCCTATTTCTTCATATATATCTATTGTTGTATGTGAACATTTTGGTTTTATTATTGTAGTTGCTTAGTGTTTTGTGGGAGAATCTGTAGAAACTAAAAACTATCACTATCTCTCCAGAATTCTATATTCTATTATATTATAATATGATAATTATTTTATTATCATATAACATATCTTCTGTGATAAGATATATTATGTCATATAATTATTATATCATCAAAGATTTTACATATACAAAGTAAGTATTTTATACAGAAAATACATAATTTTGACCACATTTTAAGGTTAAATATGATTTAAAACATATTCTTCATGTTAGTGTTTTGCCTAGTTTCATCTTATGATTAAGGTCAGCTAACTTTAGTGTCTTCTTTCTTCTCTATAAAATGAGCCATAAAAATGACAAATATATGTTTTTGATGGCAAAAATATGTTTTCTAATTATTTGCTTTTCATTCAAAAGTTGCCATAACCAAGTGGGATTATGATACATAATTAAATAAGGCTACTCAGTATATATGGGAAAATCGAAGAGCTTCATTATATATTAAACTGTCTTTATGTTTTTTAAACATACATTACTTTTTTTTTTAAACCAAAGTACTACTTAGGCCATAAATTATACTAGAAATTCTGGCATCTTAAAGTAAATTCAGTCAATCAGAATAAGAACTTATGTTCAGGGTAAGAACTTTTTCTTATTCCCAGGTGATAGCTCCATCATCACATAAATCTTCACATAAATCCATCTCACAGTATGAAATTCAAGTTAATTGACTGAGTGACAAATTGGTTTAGTCTGTAGTTATTAAGTAGTATTTAATAAGTCCCATTGTGTCAGTGACATAGGCTAAACATTCAAAGTGTGTTTTCTGTGTAAGCATTCCTTACCATTTTACTTCCTTTGAAACTCTTTACAAGCATCCTCACATAACTATTTTTTTTTTTAGGTGAAGTTAGGTAGAAGTGTTAGGGAAAGAAAGAAACAATATAAAAGCATTATAAAAACTAAATTGATTACCCATGATGACATAAGCAAGACACTTGCAAGTTATCTTAAAATTAAATGCAGAGGACTTTAATTATCTGCAATGTACCAAAATAAATACCCTGAAAAAATGTCAAAAAACAACACCTAGAAATCATGGGTATAATATAATAAATAACCTTTTAACACACAAGGTAATCCTAGGGGTGGAAAAACGAAGAGGGAGCAGAAAATATAATGGGTAATCAGACACTATTGCCAATCTTGGAAACAGAGACCATTTGAGTATTAAGGGGTTTATAGAAAAAGACCAACCAGGCAAGTTGAAGAGCTGTAGCTTAGACTCCTGTATAAAATAGCAGTATTCATAGTGCAATTCCCTTAATTCAGTGGTGGAATACAAAAAAGTCCAAAGTAAAAGTACGACAACAAAGTATTATTACTTATGGTCTGAAATCAGAGTGGGTTAAAAATGATCATATCTCATCTTTTTAGCCAAAAAAGCGTATCTTCATGTAAATCTGGGATTTGAATTTATACAATATATGTTCCTAGGAATTTCTAAAACAGTAAATTATTATTATTATCATTATTATTTTTGAAACAGAGTTTCGCTCTTGTTGCCCAGGCTGGAGTGCAATGGCATGATCTCAGCTCACCATAACCTCCGCCTCCTGGATTCAAGCAATTCTCCTGCCTCAGCCTCCTGAGTAGCTAGGATTACAGGCATGTGCCACCACGCTTGGCTAATTTTGTAGTTTTAGTAGAGATGGGGTTTCTCCATGTTGGTCAGGCTGGTCTTCTCGACTCTGGACCTCAGGTGATCCACCTGCCTTGGCCTCCCAAAGTAATGGGATTACAGGCATGAGCCACCACGCCTGGCCAACAGTAAATAAATTTTTAAAACTTCTACATTTAGATAAATCATTGTAAAACTTCAAAATTCACAAAGACAAAAACAACATTTAAATACAGCCAGAAAAGTACTCTTCCCTTAAATATTTTAGACTGATAGCATGCTCCTAAAACAACAATAATAATATCCAGAAATGTAAAATTATATCCTGAAATTGATGACACAGAAATATCTGTCAACATAGAATTCTTATAATAATGTAGAAAATAATTTAAGAAGGTAGACAAAACAAAGACCTTATCCGGTCAGAAAAACAAAACCAGAGATTTATTACTAAAAAACCCTTATGTAGGAACTTCCAAAGTATGTACTTTGGATGGAGGAAATTAAATCCAGAAGGAAGGTGGAAAGACTAAGATGTAACAGAGACAATTAACTGAAAAAGGAATAAGTAAACACATTGGTAAAACTAAACAAAATTTGACTAAATAAAATAAGAATCAAAACTGTCAATCTTGCAGGTGAAAATAGGGTAGGACTAAAACACTGGGTTGTAATAATATGCAGGTTGCATAAGAGTAAATTGAAGTTAAAGATTTCTAACGGTCTAGTATTGTTCAAGAGAAAAGACATAGAAATATAGAAACTGTAAAATGCTAAAATATTAAAGATTTGATGTTGGGCCGGGCGCGGTGGCTCACACCTGTAATCCCACCACTTTGGGAGGCCAAAACAGGTGGATCACAAGGTCAGCAGATCAAGACCATCCTGGCTAACATGGTGAAACCCCGTCTCTACCAAAAAATACAAAAAATTAGCCGGGCGTGGTGACGGGCACCTGTAGTCCCAGCTAATTGGGAGGCTTGAGGCATGAGAATGGTGTGAACCTAGGAGGCGGAGCTTGCAGTAAGCTGAGATCGCACCACTGCACACCAGACTGGATGAGAGAGCAAGACTCTGTCTCAAAAAAAATAAAAATTAAAAAATAAAAATAAAAAAGATTTGTTTACAATCGAAATAATTAAAATGTAACGTGTGATGTCCAAAACACTAGATGGAGAAGAATGATTAATACCAAAAGGAAGAAATAGAATGAAGTAAGGAAAGAAAATGGAAAATGCAGAATAAATAGCAAGAACAAAACAATGTATTAACATAAATTCAAATATATTAGTAGTTACAGGAAGTGCAAATGAACTTAATTCAGTAAAGTTTTAGATAGAATTACAAAAATCCGTCCAAATGCTTTTTGCTTGAAAAACATGGATATAAAATTTTAAGCTAAAGAAATTGATTTTAATCAATAAGTGAAAATAACATTAAACTTAAAAAGATCAGATAAAGTAGATTACAAGGTAAAACTATTACTAAAGTAATTGCATACATAAAAATATAATTATTTGGGAAAGAATAGCAATTCTAAATTGATCACCACAAAAATAAGAGACTTTTATATATATAAAGCAAAAATTAATTGCTTTATTTGAAGTTTCAAATTCACCAATATTGTGGGAATTTCCCAATGGCAGGTTGATCGTTACTTTTGTGGATACAGATCCCTTAAATAACGTTAGTAATGAGCTTGACTAGAGAATACATGGGATCCCAGATCTAATTTAGAAATCCACGCTCTTCTCAGCACACATGGAATTTTAAAGAAAATACACCACATGGTTGCACGTAAGACAAGTTTCAGAATTCAAAGAATAGTCGTCATAAAGAGAGCTTTGTTGACCGGGTGCAGTGCTCACACCTGTAATCCCAGCACTTTGGGAGGCCCAGGCAGGTGGATCACGAGGTCAGGACCTCACGACCTGCCTGACCAACAGGGTGAAACCCCATCTCTACTAAAAATACAAAAATTAGCCACACGTGGTGTTGCATGTCTGTAATCCCAGCCTCTTAGGAGGCTGAGGCAGGAGAATGGCTTGAACCCAGGAGGCGGAGGTTGCCGTAAGTGGAGATCGTGCCATTGCACTCCAGCCTGGGCAACAGAGTGAGACTCTGTCTCAAAAAAGAAAAAAAAAATGCTTTGTCTGACAACAGCATAATTGAGGTAGAAGTAAATATAAATGATACTTAATGAAAATGTAAAGATATGCTCTTTTTTTGTAGTTTTTGAAATTATTTTTTATTTTATTTTATTTTATTATTATTATACTTTAAGTTTTAGGGTACATGTGCACAATGTGCAGGTTAGTTACGTATGTATACATGTGCCATGCTGGTGTGCTGCACGCATTAACTCATCATTTAGCATTAGGTGTATCTCCTAAAGCTATCCCTCCCCCCTCACCCCACCCCACAACAGTCCCCAGAGTGTGATGTTCCCCTTCCTGTGTCCATGTGTTCTCATTGTTCAATTCCCATCTACGAGTGAGAAGATGCGGTGTTTGGTTTTTTGTTCTTGCGATAGTTTACTGAGAATGATCAACCATTGTGGAAGTCAGTGTGGCGATTCCTCAGGGATCTAGAACTAGAAATACCATTTGACCCAGCCATCCCATTACTGGGTATATAGCCAAAGGACTATAAATCATGCTGCTATAAAGACACATGCACACATATGTTTATTGCGGCACTATTCACAATAGCAAAGACTTGGAATCAACCCAAATGCCCAACAATGATAGACTGGATTAAGAAAATGTGGCACATATACACCATGGAATACTATGCAGCCATAAAAAATGATGAGTTCATGTCCTTTTTAGGGATATGGATGAAAAGATATGCTCTTAAGTCATGAAACAAATGAGCAATTATCATGGAAATAATAAAACATTTAGAAATAAATATTGATGAAAATGATACAGAGTAAACAAGTAGTATCCAGTGGAAATAAATGGTAAATAATATTTATGGAATTGAATATTAAAATTTAAGAAGAAAGAAAAATGAAGTAAATAGCTAATTTTAAAAGTTTGAAAAGAAAGGTTATAGAATAAGCCACAAAACTATTACAACAGCTTTTGAAGAGAGCAGAAATTGAATAAAGACAAAGAAAGATACAACAAAGGTAAAAAAATACAGCCTTCGAATCATTGATAAGGCACATAAAGTTGATAAAACTCTGTTGAGATAGATCAAGAAAATAAGAGTGTATAAACGACAAAAACTATTAAAAATAAAAATTAAGAGAAACCTCTAAATATAGTAAAAAATTAAAAAGTGAATAAATGCTTTTTGACAATTATTCAGAAATATGATAAAATGGGCTATTTTCTAGAAAAACATAACTAAGGAAACCTAACTTAAGAAGAATTAACAAACATCTATATAATAAAAATATATTGAAGAAATTCAATCAGTAGACAAATCTAAACTTAAAAAAGAGAGAGAAAGAGACAGAAAAAAACATTTTCCTCCAGATAGTTTAGTACATGAATTTCACACAAAATATTTAACAAAAAGATAGTGCTGATTTATTGTATTTCTGACAAGACAATAGGAAAAAGATTATAGAATCATCTTACTCATTAAAATAGAATGCAGTGCAGAAATTCTAAACAAAATATAAGTAAGCCAAATCCAGCAAAATATAAGCAAACATAGAAAGCAAAGATTGCTTACCTTTAGAAATATATATATATGTTTATCACATTGAGAAATGAAAGAAAATAAAGCATACAGTTATCTCAAAAGATTCAGAATAATTACACAATGAAATTCAAAACCAACTTTATAATTTAAAAAACAAAAATCATTACAAAATAGCATACATAGGCCGGTCATGGTGGCTCATGCCTGTAATCCCAGCACACTTTGGGAGGCCAAGGCAGGTGGATCACTTGAAGTCAGGCATTTGAGACCAGCCTGGCCCACATGCCGAAAACCTGTCTCTACTAAAAATGCAAAAATTAACCAGGCGTGGTGCTGTGTGCCTGTAATACCAGCTACTCGGGAGGCCAAGGCATGAGAATCACTTGAACGTGGGAGGTGGAAGTTGCAGTGAGCCGAGATTGCGCCACTGCACTGCAGCCTGGTTGACAGAGCGAGATTCTATCTCAGAAAACAAACAAACAAACAAAACAAGATAACATACTTAAAAATTTTCTTACTTTGGTAAAGGATACAAACAAAAGCCTACACTGAACATTTTAATATAGTTAAAATGTCAAAAAGTTTTTTTTTTCTTTTCTCTCTCTGTCTTTTTTTTGGTACGTGTGTGTGTGTGTGTGTGTGTGTGTGTGTGTGTGTGTGTGTAAGGTTCTTACTCTGTTACCCAGGCTCAAGTGCAGTGGCATGATCACAGCTTATTACAGTCTCAACCTCCTGAGTGGAAATGATCCTCCCACTTCAGCCTCCTTCCTGAGTGGCTGGGACTACAGGAATGTGCTGCACACTCAGCTAATTAAGAAAAAAAAAAAATTAGGGATGGGGTCTCATTATATTGACCTGGCTAGTCTCAAACTCTTGGGCTCAAGTGACCTTCCCATCTTGGCCTCCCAAAGTGCTAAGATCACAGTTGTGAACCAATATGTCCAGCTCTTAAAAAATAAGAATCAGACAAGGATACCCAGTGTCATTGCATCTATTAAACCTTGTACCAGATACCTTTGTAAAATCGTAAAATAAGAAAATAAAACAAACACAGGTAAACGATATTTTTAAATTTTATATAAGATATATAATCTCCATAGTTTACTATGGATTATATATAGACAGTTTATTGTACTTAATATATGTTTATGATCAATTTATAATGTCATTATATGATTGTTGTTTATGATCAATGTATAAATGTCAATTCCTTTTCTATAACTCAGCAACATATGGATAATATATCTAAAACTTTAGAATATACAATAAAAATATATACAAGGTATTCAGAAATGGATTATATAAAATAAATGAATGACCTTGATGGTGAAAATTCAATAAAATTTTTAAAGGATTTTAGAGATTAAAGAAAATGAAGAGGCATATAATGTTCATGGATAAGAGAAGCAATATATTAAAGTCATTTATATTTTTGAATATTATTAATATTTTAAATATTATTAAAGTCATATATATTTTTCAAGTTGATCTTTAAGTTTAGAAATTTTTCCAATCATTAATTTGACCAGTTATTTCTAACATTTATATGGGAAGATTATGTACTTGTAATAAGAATATTCTGAAGACTATAAAAGTCAACAGTATGGATATTAAGAAATCATAAATTTATGCAACTAGGATATTGTACAGTTGGTTCAGGGATACATAATAGATAATGAGATCACCAGAATTAGATAAAGCCAAAAAAACAGGCATTTCATATATAAAAATATGACATAAGACAAACATGAGGAAATAACGGACTGAAATGAAAGGCCTAAACAATTGGTTGTATATGAAAAAATAAAATAAAATAGCATTCTTGATTTACACAAGGTGTAGGTAAAAGATAATTTTTTTGTCCTTGAGTAGAGAAAGATTTTTTTTAATTAAAAACTGCTCGACTACCTTAAAAGTTAAAATGCTTGTGCAAAAAAAGAAAAATATTAAAATATGAGTTAGAAGGTAGGATAGGATATTTGCAATGTATGCAACTCTCAACAGATGGTATAGATTATATCAGGAATACTTCAAAATCATTAAGAAAACTGTCCGCTGTATAAATGGCAAGATAAACAAATAATATTGAGATAATTTATAGAAGTACAGCCTCAATAGTCAAAAAATAAGAAATAGAATTTCACTAATAATCAGAAAAACCCAAATTACAATAACCATGAGGTAGTTTTTGTGTCCATGAAATTGACAATATCTAATTCTGCCAAAAAGGCTGTGTTATACCATGAGAATGTTAATTGCTACAATCAGGTGGAAAGACAAATTTAGAAACTCTCTAGTGCATTTGAGGATGGTAATACCCCTCCATTCTAGCTGGATAGCCTGTAGATTTCTTGTATATTGAGATGTAGAAAATGTTCAAAGCAGCAATGTTTGTAAAACAAGAAATATTAAAAGTTTTAAATGTTGACTCAAGAAAAAATATATTTTAAATCCACAAATATAACAGATAAGTGAATCAACTTATCCTGTATCAACATGGATACACCTCAAAAACAAATATGAGTGAAAAAGGTGGAAGGATATGTGGAATATAATGTCATTCCTACGAAGTTTAAAATTATATAATCTGGCTAAACAGCTGTATATCTTGTTTAAGAAAACAAATATCTGCAGTAAGGTAAAAAATAGATGCATAGAAATAATAAATATCAAGTTCAATGTAATGGTTACCTTGTGAGGAGGAACTAGGTCTATGGAATGGCGAATACCATGGTTTTCATTACCATTTGTAATGTTTTATTTTATAAGCTGGGCAAGGTACGGTTACACAGGTGTATTTTATTCTATATGCCTTTGGGTACAGTTGAAGTAGTTTGTAGTTTTCTTAGAAAGTCACCTTCAGATTTTCCACTTTGGGCAATGAAGGGAATACTCTTGAACTCTCTCTTTTGGTTCACTTTCGTGAACCCAAGTATGTATTAATGACTTTCTAAAAATATCTTCCTGCAGCCCAGCTGAATCTTCTCTGTAGTACTTAAAGAGAGTACTTAGATAACAGAAAGAAATATAGTAGAGCTAGATAGTATTTATAACAGATAACAGAAAGAAATATCATATAACAAGATAATGTGACTAAAACTATTTATTCCAGTTTAATGTTCCCTACAAGATCCCTTCCTACGTAGCTGCTACCATCTCTCAACTAACTGTGAGTATTCTCAGAATTCAGAATCAAGAACACAAAGTTCCAGTCTGTATATCCTCTTAGTTATAGATTTTTAAAACCTCCAAAGGCATGCATCATTTCTGATAATTAACATAGAAAGACCTATCTATTCAGGGTCACTAGCCTCCATACCTCTGGGGATAGATCAGAAGATAATATCAAAATGCTCTATGTTAACCAGTATCTTTACTGGAATATACACAAATATAAATGGGTTCTCATGTTATTCCATGAAGCTCAATAGCTCAATAGCTTCACAGAAAAGACTGAGTTAATAAACAGCCTCAGTGCCTGCCCCGAGGTGCCTGTAGTGTATCAGAGAGAAAAGTCAAGTCCTCAATTTTGATTAAACATTTTTCTTTCTATCACAAAGCAATATTGTTCGGTAGGCTGGTTCTAATTTTGATTCCTTCACCTACTCCTTGTGAAAACCTGAAAAACAGCCTTGAACTATTGGTCATCAGTTTTTTCATTTGTGAAATTAGAATCATAACCCCTAATTTAAATGTTACTGTAAGGGTTAAATATGTAAATTCCTCCAAAATATTTATTAATAATTCATAATTATGAAATATATAATTATAAAAATTATAAACATTCAAATTTAAGCTTGCTCCTACAGATTTTTTATTGTTTCTTTTTAAAATTCAAATTTGCTTATCCTCTCAAAGATTTCAGAATAAAATAATGGGGGCTACCAGTTTTTTTAAAAAAGAGAATACCAAGGTGATACATTTTCAGATCCTACTTGTTGTCGAAAAGAGTGAAACTCTGTAAAATATTTTAAGAAATTTATTCTGAGACAAATATGAGTGCCCATGGCCCGTGACACAGCCCTCAGGACGTCCTGAGAACATGTGCCCAAGGTGGTCGGGGTACAGCTTGGTTTTATGTATTTTAGGGAGGCATGAAACATCAATCAAATACATTTAAGAAATACATTGGTTTTGGCATGGCACAGTGGCTCAAGCCTGTAATCCCAGCACTTTGGGAGGCCGAGGCAGGCAGATCACGAGGTCAGGAGATCGAGACCATCCTGGCTAACATGGTGAAACCCTGTCTCTACTAAAAATACAAAAATTAGCCGGGCGTGGTGGCGGGTGCCTGTAGTCTCAGCTACTAGGGAGGCTGAGGCAGGAGAATGGCGTGAACCCAGGAGGTGGAGCTTGCAGTGAGCCGAGATTGCGCCACTGCACTCCAGCCTGGGCAACAGAGCGAGACTCCGTCTCAAAAAAAAAAAAAAAAATACATTGGTTTCATTCAGAAAGGAGGGAAAATTTAAATCTTTTCTGATTGACAATTGGTTGAGTTTATCTGAAGACCTGGGATCAAAGGAAATGTTCAGGTTAAGATAAAGGATTGTGGAGACCAAGTTTTATAGTGCAGAGGAATCTCTCAGATAGCTGACTTCAGAGAGAGAGCAGGTTGTAAATTGTTTCTTATCAGACCTAAAAGGGTGCCTGGCTCTTAGTTGATTATCTTCTGGATCTAAAAAGAGAGGAAGGAAAACAAGGGGGAAAAGGGATTTTCTATACAATGTGGATTTTTCCCACAAGAGACTTTGCAGGTCAATTTCAAGGTAAGGCAAGGAAATATATTTGGGGGTTAAATATTTTTTGCTTGTCTTATAAAGTTATGCCAGAGTCAGATTGAAAAGTAAGTCACGATATATAAGGTCAAATAAAACCCATCTGATGAGAATTTATGGTTTGTAAGGCATGACTCCCCAGACTCCCTAGAAAAGAATCTGGACAAGATTAAAAAAAAATCAGAACTTAGTCCTCATACACCATCAACTTGCTGTTACTTAGATATGATGCAGTATTTAGCATTATATCCTTGTTCTTCTCAGGGTTCTTTTTAAAAAATTAGTTGCAGATCTTTGTTAAAAGGAGGCTTATTTTTCAAATTCTTGTATATTGGGAAAAGAGGCGAGACAAATGTTCCTGAGATCTTAGAATGCATAAAAAATTTTACAAAAATCACAGTCTGTGTGCACTATAGGCTTGTGGTGCAACAGTACATATACAAAGACCTAATTAAAAAGAAAATCAGGCCAGGTGCAGTGGCTCACGCCTGTAATCCTAGCACTCTGGGAGGCTGAGGGGTGGATCACTTGAGCCCAGCTCAGGACCAGCCTGGATAACATGGTGAAACCTCCTCTCTACTAAAAATACAAAAATTAGTCAGGCATGGTGGCCGTTGCCTGTAATCCCAGCTACTCGGGAGGCTGAGGCAGGAGAACTGCTTGAACCCGGGAGGTGGAAGTTGCAGTGAGCCGAGATTGGATCACTGCACTCTAGCCTGTGTGACAGAGCAAGCCTCTGTCTCAAAAATAATGAAAGAAACGAAGGAAGGGAGGCAGGGAGGGAGGGAGGGACAGACAGGGCAAGTGCAGCAGCGGCTCATGCATATGTAATCCCAGCACTTTGGGAGGCCAAGACTGGCAGATCACTTGAGCTGAGGAGTTGGAGACCAGCCTGGACACCACGGTGAAACCCAGTCTCTACAAAAAATACAGAAATTTGCTGAGTGTGCTGGTGCATGCCTGTAGTCCTGGCTACTCAGTAGGCTGAGGTGGGAGAATCACTTGGCTTGAGGTCGAGGCTGCAGTGAGCTGAGATCGCACCACTGCACTCCAGCCTAGATGATAGAGTGAGAGCCTGTCTCAAAAAAAAAGAAAAGAAAGAAAGTACGAAAGAGAAGAAAATACAGGTATTACGGCCTAGGTAAGTATGTACCCGTATGCTAAATCCTTTAAAAGATTGTCAGGTGAGTCACACCTTAGCTTTGTCCTATGGAGCAGGTATCATTATTAGTCATGTCACGTTTTACAGTTGAGTAAACTAATGCAGTTATAATTTGTAGATATATGGAATCAACTGAGCGACCAAACTAGGATTTGAAACCAGCTCCTTGCCTTCTTAGCCCACGTTCTTATACTCTAACTAGCACCCAGCCACCAGGACTATTTTCCCCTGACCATGAAAGGCAAACAACTTTCCATTCAAAGAATACTTTATAATGACAAATGATGGGGAGTCAGTACCGCCCTACGGTCTCCAAGCTGCATCAATAGCTATCAGTCACACATCGGATAAATAGATTTCAGAAGTTTTGTGTACAGTATGTTCTTGAATTTGGGCTTAAGCTCAGACTGACATATAGTATTTCATCGCTAACGTGATCTCTTTCTTGCAGAGGGAACATTCTTTTTTTAAATTGTATTGCATAACTTGTTTGCTTCCTAGCAAAACAATTTTTGAATTTCTGTATAATTTCTGTTAAATCTATTTTTAAAGTTGAGGCTTAGGTCAAATGCAAATATGAATATAGATTTATCCAGCATGCATAATTTGTAGTCTGCGTGGAACTGACTCATCTGTCTTCAGTATCTGGCAGTCACATGACTAGCTCTCCTGCTAAGAGTGACCTATTCATCCTTCAAATAAACATCCACAAGGGGAAGAAAAACAATATGTGCAGTTCCAGAGAAGGAACAACATATTGTGCATGAGCTGATGTACTTGAGTCAGTTCTGCCAACAATCCTTCAAATTAAGAGTTCCTCATTCAGAAAGCAGTTAGAAATGAAAAGAAATTCTAAATGTTAAGCAATCTAAAAACTTAAGATTATATTCTTTTTTAAAATACAAGTGAATGACCAAATTAGTAAACAAGTTTCTTGAACATCTGCAGGATGATTTTGGCATATACGTGTTTCAAATAAATATAAAGTTCTATATTATAATTATATACAGACATATGTTTTTCTGTACTTACCCTAGTTTAATCTGGAAAAAAAATGTACTTCTGTATTATCTGTGTTCTGCTCAACCCAATCTGTAGTTGAGAAGACAGGAGATCTGTAGATGTATGCACAGGGCAAAATGTTTTAGATACTCCATGGTTTTTTCTATGAGAGGGGAAAACATCCCCACCATGTGAATGATTCTGTCAATAATGTACATCCCTACCATTTAACAGATTTTTAAAATGCATATGTCATTTTCAGTAAAAAGAAATGTATACAGTAATACCAACTGCAGACTAAAATTGACTTTCTGGAAAAGTTTCACATATTTTCAATATAAACTGACTAAAATCAGAAAGATGAACTAACATTCTGAAATAGTCATCTAGCTTTAAAATGATGAATTATTGACTATTTGCCTTTATATACTTTAAATATATATACAATCATTTTAGGATAGAACTTGAAGAAATGGTTTAAGAACATTAGGGAGTGAAATTGCACTATCTCTATATGTGAAAACCTCGTCTATATAATGTGAAATGAGTTCTCATATTTATGTGCGTTTTCTTCAATGAACTAAAGAATTATATTACATTACTGATAGAAAAGTGTGAAGAAAATGCTTTGGATGGAATAACCTTATAGTAATGTTTAGGATTTAAAATATATGGATTTAACAGCCCGTACACCTTTGAAAAATCATTTCTAAATTTTTATCATTGCAATTGAACACATTTATTTTAAGATTACATTAAACATTTTTTTATAAATGTAAAAAAAATTTAAAATGAAATTCCATACTGTATTAAAGCAAGGTTGCCTCCAAATTCAGATCTCCTTCTGACCCAAGATTTCAGGAATAATATATTATTTTTTTTCCTAACATTCAGTTTTAGAAGTGGCCAGGACAGTTAATAAAAGATGGCATTACAGAATTATTGACATTTTCTTAGGTGTGATGATGGCACTGTACCTTTGGAAAAAGATTGACCTCATTTTTTAGAAATGGATGCCAAGTGTTTTATGTGTCATGATATCTGCAACTTATTTTTATATTTACATAAAAATGATGCATAGGTTTATTTATAGACAATTATAAGACAAGTAAGCAAGATCTTAACAATTGTTAAATAAAAGTTGAATGCACCTGGGTACTAATCTACTTTCAGCTTTTTTGTATTTAAAATAATTTTTAAAACAAGAACATGAAGGGAAAAATAAATTCAATTATAGCCTCCGCCTTCTGATGCTCATATTCCTTACTCTCATTTCCACTTAATTTTTCCCATATGAATTATCTACCACTTTTTACCATACGTGGTATCAGTGCTTTTTAACTGGTCTATAGTGATGGACCCAATTTTTTTATTTTTCTTCAATTTATCGTAGATTGATATTTTTGCAAAATACAATGAGGTGCAATAAAAATGAAATAAAATGTTATGCCAAATTCAAGCTCTTCCTTATCTCTGCTAACGAGAAACTATTAGAATATTCCAAGTGGTAGATGATAGTGTTTTGGACCAGCGTAGTGGTCCAGCAAAAGTAATAAGAATGGGTGAGATTCTAAATATATTTTGAAGGCAAATCTGGTTGGATTTACTCATGGATTGGCTGTAGCATTTAAAAGAAAGAGAAAAAAATGACTCCAAGTTTTTGAGTGTGAACAACTGAAAGGCTGCAGTTGCAATTAATTAAGAAAGATTAAGATAGCAACAGGTTTAGCAGGGAAATGTATGAGTTCAATTATAAACTTACTATGTTTGAGATGCCCTTTAGACACTCAAATGGAAATGTTGATCCTGAAATTTCATATGTGAGTCTGGAGTTGGAGAGAGGTCTGAGTTAGAGATAGAAATTTGGTAGTGGTCAATCTATAAAAGATGTTTTAAGCCTGGAGCTTGGGTGACTGATGAGTCAGTAATAATAACAGCAGAACCTATGTATGACTCATAGTGAACCAGAATCTATTCTAAACATTTTTCTAAGTATGTGTTAATTTCATTATTTCACACAATTAAATAAAATTGGTACAGTTACCTCCATTTTACAGATGGAAAACCAAGGCCCAAAATGTTGGCAAGCTGGCTCAGGATTATATGGAGAATATCAAGAGAATGAGTATAAATAGAAAAGAGGATAATTCTGAGTACTGGGTACTAGGGTACATAAAAATTAAAAGAACAGGTGTCTAAAAGAAAAAAAAGACAGGTAAGTGTCATGACCTGGAAGTTAAGTGAGGAATATTTGTCCGTGTGGAAGAAGTAAATACTTCAGGATGAAAAGAAGAAAGGAAAAAATGGATAACAAATAGTGTAAGAGAGAATTGCTTTAGTGATGTTCCTGAGTATGCAAAAAGGAAACAACAAATGACCTTAAATATTGTAAACTACAAATGCAAATTTAATGTATTTGACTGTTACAAGCAGCTAAATTTTTGACATGGCATATATACAATTCTCATACTAAAATTATATATATTTAGTAAATTAAGTATTGTTAAATATTGTGCACTTCTGCATGAAGGAAGGAGTAAGAACTAAACTAAATCATATTCTCATATATTTCAAATAGAAAATCTCATATATTTCAAGTTAAATTCTCTAAACTTAATTATAAATTTCTGACAAGCACACTGGATCCGTAAATTTAATGTGCTTAATATTTTTATAAATGAGAGGCATTTAAAATGTCAAAAGCGTTTAAAATATTAAACACTCATATTTATCTAATAATTATGCAACTTGTTCCTAAACACAACATAGTATAATTAATTCTGTATAATTATGTAGTTATTATGTAAATATGTAATAGACATACGTGTTTGTGTGTTATACTTCATGTTTCCTATTATATATTATCTATTTATGTATTAGGTACTTTAATATATATCTTCCTTTGGTATAGTCATTTATATCAAATTGAGGAAAGTGAAAGTCAAAAGACAAGGCGTGGATATGATGACTGAATATGAATAAGATGAATTTCTGCCTCAAAATTGGAAGCTGAATGCTAAATACTTGCAGAAATATCCTCAAGACACTGCGGAACATGTTGAACTGCTTCTTAAACTTCAGCTTTGTCTGCTGTATTCATGTTGGACCATATCCTGAGCCTTTCATTTACTTTAAAAATCCAGTGTCCCACATTCCATGGGCATCTTCCAAGTTTTAACCTTAGCCAATTATTTTATAATCTTTTTCATAATGCTTGATCTGAATAGATGATATTCCCTACTGTAATCCAGCTTGCAAATATTTTCCTTCACTTCTGGATTTTATTCAATTTATTATGGCTTGTTTGGCTTCTGAAGTTTTTCCTCTATTTTTTTTCCTATGTCTGACTTCTCATGACAAATTTAGAGTTGTTTTATTGTGTGAGGACAAGCTTTTTTAAGTAGAAAAGCACAGAAAAAAGGAAGTAGACAGTGAGGAAAGAAGAAAGAATATTGTATAGAAAGAGAATAGCTATACAATTTAAGGATTATGTTAGCAAAGAGTTTAAAATATAGGTGAATAGGAAAATAAAGTCGTATTTCATCACAAGATAGAGGGATATTCCTTGAAAAAAATCATTTTTCTGTTTCACCAAAGTTTGGTCATTTGGTCTTTAATCTTTGTCCCTCTTCAAAGTCATGTGGCAACACTTCTCTCCCTTCTGCTGTAGCTGATGCTTGTCTAGCCTTCTCTGAGCAGAGACAAGGTCCTGTTTTCCCCCCTCTATTTTCTTTCTAATTTTTGATCGGGCATGAACTTGTTGCTTTTTTCCTTTTGTGGTGGACCCTTTTGACTGTCAGAAGCTCATGTCAGAACTCAAGTTTTGAAGCATAAAGAGAGAGAGCTTTTTTTTTGAAGCCCTGCTACAGTAGGTGAATACTTGTAGAGGAAAATAGATGCCTAATGGAAAAGATGAATTTCTGAGCAGAAAACATGCAAAATATTAATTTCAAGATATAACCTCGGTACTTTAACAAAAATAAGAAGTAGACACTGGGAAATAGGATCGTTCAATTTTCCTAATTTCTTTTAGGGAAAAATCAAGCTATTACACTTTTGTTTTACACTTTAATAATTATAGAAATGTTGTTTTCATTTGTAGTCCTAAAGTGTTAAGACAGCTATTAATAAAACTAAATTTTACGTCAAAGATAGTGTTAAAAAGGAGACAACAATGTACAAAAATAATACCTTAAAAAGAGAAAGAGAAATAAATTATTTGAAATATACCAATATGCAACAGATGCACATTAGTTAGGATGTATGGTTAAACTTAAGGCTGTAGATTAGGTTAAAACCAAAGTCCAACAATATGTTTCTTAAAAGAAGTGTGCAAATAATTTAAAAAGAGATTTAATAATAAAAAAAACTAAGATAAATTAGGATAAAGTAAAATAAATGATGGCAATTTATTTCTCTAAAATTAAATTTTGAGACATCAATCTCTTTGATAAAAGGAACAACTAATGGAACAATTCATAGTCACAAACTTCTATGCCATTTGTTAACAAAGCACCAAATATACAAAACAAAATCTGTTCAAATGTATAGAGAATTTGTGAGGGGTACAATTTTTCAGTGTTTTAACATTCATAATTGATTATGCAAGTGAAATAAATTATTCAAAATATAATAATGAAGTTGATGTAAAAATATGTATTTATTCATTCTGAAAACATTTAGTGAGGGCTTACTATGTGTCAAACATTCTTTCAGATGCCAGAGGATGCTATAGAAAAATGCGTGCCCTCTTGTAATATTTTGTTCAAGTTCTGATCAGAAGGATGAATGATGGAGCCCAAGAAGCCAGGTACAAATTCAAGCTTCTTCCATTCATAAGCTAGGCAGTCCTTACTCAAATTTCTTATCGTATCTTTTCTTTAGTTTCCTCATCTGAAATGTAGGTGAGGCTAATTGTATATGCCAACTTGACTGGTTTCAAGATGCTTACATATTTGGTTAGACATTATTTCCGAGTGTGTCGATAAGGGTGTTTCTGGAAGGATTGGGCATTTGACTTGGTGGACTGAGTAAAGCAGCTGGCCATCCCCAGTGTGAGTGGGCATCATCCAACTTGCTGAGGGTTTGAATAGAGCAAAAAGGCAAAGGAAGGGTGAATTATGTCTCTCTGCCAGACTGTTTGAGCTGAGACGTTAGTCTTCTCCTACCCTTAAGCTAGAACTTATACCATCAGAATTCCTGGTTCTCAGGCCTTCAGATCCAGGCTGTAATTTATTCCATGACCTTTCCTGGGTCTCCAGCTTGCAGAGGGTGGACTGTAGGAATTTTCTGCCTCCATAATCACATAAGCCAATTCCTTATAATAAATCTCATTCTAGATATACATATCTGTATATCTCCTGGTTGTTCTTGCTCTCTGGAGAACCCTGACTAATATAGTTATTTTGAGGATTAGTGTTGTTTTGAAAACTGAATATTTCAGTGTGTGTGAAGTACTCAGAACAATGTCTGGCACAGGCAGATCCTGCACAAAGGTGGCTAATATCATTATTACCCCTTCTTTTCACCACACCTCTAGTATTTCTGTAAGTTGCCCATATACTAGCCCAACAAATGAACCTTGATATTTCCATGACATATAATTACCTAGTTCATATTGTTGCTACAATTCAACTAGAGATTATTACAAAATAATTTGAAAAAGATCTTTATAATTGCTCACTGATTAAAGATTTTAAGATGCTTCTCTTTCAAATATTTTTATTTCTCAGAGCACCTACAATGCTTAGTGTAGGTCTTCACTTTCTGTCACTCATAATTACATTCTAATATTTTCATTATTTTAATATTTATCTATTTTCTCTACCTTACATTACTGACAGGATTTTTGGCCATGTCTATGTTTTAATTTTCTGCTCTCCACATACAATTTAAACAAAATATTATATTTTAAATTCTTTACAATCTTTCTGTTATTCCACATTTCTCATTTAAACTTAACCAGTTGTCTTTTCACCTAATTCCGATTTCTCTTTAGGGGTCTCTTCTTTTATTTCACAGTCTAGGTATATTTTTTTTTATTTATGATGCTAGTCCATCAGTTTTTTTGATTCTTTAACAAAATAACCCACAGAACTACTTATTTTCTTCTGAGTCATTAGGATATTTTAATATATTTTTTATTCTGTAGTATTTTTCATGCCAACTATTGGTACTTATAAGTTCTTGGGTGAGTTTGCTACACAACTACCTCTTTAAATTGACTTTGTTGGCATGATATTAACTTCCAATGACATAGCTATATGATCAGTTCACATTGAAGGCAAAACCCTGTAATAGACAAAATTACCTTTGTCAGATTGACTCTGGTGACAAAAAAGGCTTTTGTTTTCTTCAAACTATTATAAAATTATTTACATTCTATTAGAGGAAGAGGATCTAGGTAATTTAGCAGGCCAAGTGTTTTGCAGGTGCACTGTCACAGTTATAGTGACTTGTAATTTGGGTACCCTAATAGCACTAGAAGCTGAACTGCTCCATGAATACTCTGCAGTGCAATAAGTGGTTTCCGTAACAGTGCTGTGAAAAATCAACTTACCCAAACTTACAGAGAAAATTAGCAAGTTCACTTGGGGGAAAGATATATGGCCTGAGCAGATTTTTTTTTCCTCTCTGTTCAAGAGAAATAATTTAATCCATTATTTTGGGAATTAAGATTGATAGTTATCTGAAACTGGATATTTGAAAAAAAAAACAAGGAAAAAAGAAATATTAATCAATTTAGGACAAAATAAAATAGAACTATACTAATAGATATTGAGTATTATTTATACACTAGGTACTTTTCTAATCACTGCAAAGTAGGATCTATCACCCACAATTTGCAGATAAAGAGAATGAGATAGAAACATGTAAATAAACTGGTCTGAGATAACCATAAAGTAAAAGTCAGGAGTGGTTTTTAAATGCATGCAGTCTGACTCAGGTTCTCTGCTATTAATCTGATAGAAGGCTCTTAGGAAATTTATCATCCTGGTCAGATAGAAAAAACAGCCCAAGTAAAATAACCAGAATAAGCAGCTCAAACCCAGAGCCTGAGATTCCCATGTCCTGTCAGAAATATGTTTTGTCTATTCTTTAAGCTCCATAGTTTGTCTTTAGAAGTACATGCTAGACACTTCTACAGTAAAAGTAGTGAACAAACACCACTGATGTAGGCTACAAAAGACATTTGCCAATTGTGCATTCTAAAAATTTGAGCATATTTGAAATACTTAAAAAACCCTGACAGTATCTTCAGATTTGACCATTCTTGTAAGCATTTTGACACAATAAGCAGAGAACTTCTTACAGAGATTCTTCTAGTCTCTTTCCATTCATCATAAAAGATTTTAGTGATTTCTTTATATATTGAAAATCTATTTTTATAAAACTGACCATACTAATAAAATCATGTAATACTTTGTACATTTCTGGCTTTGACCTATAAAAGAAAATATTTTTAAAAAATCATATGTAATACTATATTGCTAACCATACATCAGTTTTATTAAAGACAAATAGACATTGCAAAAGGGGTTGCATGTCACATTTTTTGCTCTAGTAAGAAATAAACTATTTTCTTGTCATTCACTTGGAATTCCAGTATTGACATTATATGCACTAATGATTTCTTTGTAGGAATCTTTTTAATTGAATTGTTGATGTTTCCAAGGTAAAATCATAATATAATTTAATTACAATAATATAAGAGGGCACTTAATTATGTACCCTCTTATATACCTGATTATGAGAACTTCAGTCTGTGTTTCAACCCTTTAAACTGAGAACTGTTATAAAGTCCATAGTGTTAGGATATTTAGAAATAGAAATGTTAATGCGTCCAGGAGAGATTAAAGCCTCTTGAGTTCATATGGCATATTAATTTTGGCTTTTCTTCAGCTTTGAATTCCCACTATTTAGTAACTTTGAAATTTCATTTCCTTTTTGGACTATTTCTCAGCACCACCATGAGTCTAATATAGTAAAATTGGGCTACCATCCAAGTGACACAAGCCCCATGCACTGGGGAAACGTAGGGAGGGTGGATTCTGCTCCAAGACTGAGATAGAATAGCTCTTTATTTTGCAGACCTTTCCTTTATTTTTACTTAACTTTCCTATATTTGACATGAGAGCAACACAATCTCATGAGAGGTGTGAAACTAAAGGAACAGGGCCAAAGAGGCCCATGCAGTCTCTTTTGAGCCAAAGTCCTGTAGATTTACAAGGTCTTCCTGATCTATACTTGATCTAATCCAGTGGTTTTCAAAATATAGTTCCTGAATATCACTGTCACCTGGCTAGTACAAATTTTCAAGCCCTAGGCTAGGCCTGGGAAGAGGGTGTCACAGTCCGTGTTTTAATAAGGCCTTTGGATGAAATCTGATGCATGCTAAAGTTTGAAAACCTGAGTTTTCAAATCACCTTGGCTAAGCTCTACATAGGGGTTTAAGTCTATGCAAGTAGAGCAATACATAGAGTGATTTTTGTTTTTCTGCATTGTTGCTGAACTGTAAATAATCTATTTGTAAATCTTTGTTAGTAGTAATGAGTTTGAATTTAAAAATTTGGAGGTTAAAAATTATGACCATTTTTTTTTCTGCCTCCCTTTTATGTACAGGTTAATCCTCATTACTTACAAATTCCCTACTTGTGAAGTTGTCTACTTGGTAAAACTTTTTGTAATACAAAAATCAATTTTGTGGATATAAACAGATAAGTCCAGTGAATTGTCCAACAAACACATTTCCAGCTGAGTTCAAAGTGATGTCTTGCCTTTTTCAGCTCACAAACAATAAACAAGTGTCCTTTTGTGATCTATTTAGTGCCATACTTTAGGCATTTATTTTTGCTTTTTATTGGTGATTTCACAGCTTAAAATGTCCCCCAAGGATATTGCTAAACGGTGGCCCTTTTTTTCTAAACACAGGAAGACAAAAGAATGTGCCTTATGGAGAAAATACATGTGTTAGCTTAACTTCTTTCTAGAATGAGCTCCAGGGCTGTAGACATAAGGTCAATGTTTATAAATCAGCAATATATACTAAATAAGTTGTCTTTAGACAAAGAGACACACAAAAAAATAAGGTCATGTATTGCATTAATCAGTTGATAAAAATATTGTAACCAGAGGCTTGAGGGACCATAACCTGTATTTCCCGTAGGAACAATGGTTCAATATTGACTGATTCTGTGTTTGCGGCAAATTTATAGAATGTATCAGCCACTAATAATAAAAATCAGTTGTATATAATTTATATTTCTCAGTTCTCTGCCAACTTGCCAATATAACAACTCCAACTAGTGCTATAGTTTTTTTTTAAATTGACCTAATCTTGCACTTCCCAACTCATTTTAAGATTGAGTTAATGTCTGACTTCCAAACCCTTCTAGGACAATTCGTAATGGCTTGTTGAAATCCTGTTTTTCTATAGTGTAGTTGTAAATCATGACAAATTTTAAGTTCACTAAATATTTGACTTCAGTAGCATCCAAATATGTTTCTACTATTTGATAAAGAGTTCTAATTCTCATCATTGAGGTACATGGAACAAAGTTAATATACTCTATTAAAACATGCCTTTCACTAAACTGGAAATTTAGAAACTGAAAATGTTAAGGAAATAGAATGGTGGGAAAGTAGATTTCATGAATTGACTCACGCATAAGAAAAATTTTCACTCTCCTGTGTTTTAGATGCAGGCCGCTCACCATCTTCTGGCCATGTTAACACCTTTGGACCTATAGCTGTTTATCTCCATTAGATTACATAAAATGGTATAAAGCACACTATACTACAGTGTTCTATACAAATTACATGCTTTTGGAATGCTTTTTTCTTATTAACTATTAATATACAAATGTATTTTACAATTTGATCCTTGGGACTTTTTTTCTGGTTTATTTATTTTATTCAGATGTATTCATTTAAAGCATTAGGAAAGATTTTCAAGAGATGGTTACAGAGGTGAACAGCAGAACTTAAATAGCCAAAATATTTACTCATGTGAAATTATGAATTGTTAATTAACAGAAGCAACCGTCAAAATCATGAAACACTATTTCTACCATTTATTTATATTGCTAGCGTACAGGAAAAACTCATGTCTGTTAATCATTCAGCTTTAGATGATAACCAAGCTTTCATATACTGTGTTCGATGATGAATCTACTAATGCCAACTTCCTTTTTCTCTTACAAACTTCCTAAAAGAAGCAAAGCAGTTTAGATAGCAAGTCGATTAAATTGATTAAATTAAAAATTGATATTTTTATTTTATTTAAACATAAACTTTTTTGTGACCTATAAAATGAAATATATTTAATAGTAAAAAGTAGGCATTAAATGGTTTTGGCTATTTTTAAATGACTCGTAGGTTAAATTTCTATCAGAATTTTAGATAACTGACATTTTAATCTCAGAATTTACTTTGGCTTTTATGATTTTATGAGTCAAAGTGCAGATGCTCAGTTTATTTATTGGAATATTTGCTGCATTTGTAATATGAAAGGTCATTAGGAATGACTCAACATCACAAAGCACAGTTAAAATTCTAAAACTGGGAAATGACAACTTATTATTTTTACACCAGCATTAAAGCCAATTCTCTTTTTATTTCACAATAGAAGTAAAATCCAATAATGAAGTCAATAGAAACAATGGTGGTCAGGGTTGATATTTATATTTTTATTCTAATGTGTGTTTTATCAGTTAATAACTTTTTCAAACAAGAACTCAAAAAATAAATTCCCAGCCTAAAGTTCAAAGATTTCTTATTTTAATAGCACATATTTTATTTAACTCATCAATGTCCATGTAACCTCAGACAAGAAGAATGTGGACAACATAATAATTGTAAACCATTTGCTACTGCATGATCAGAAACAGACACATAAACAAATTCTGGCCAAATGCATGAACGGAAGTGAGAGGGTTTCTCTAAAATTATCTCTTCATGTCTAAGTAAGAACCATAGCAAAATTAAGCTCTTCACAGCCTCTGAATCAGTTTTGCATTTTATGGACTAGCTGAAATGGCTGTAGCCAAATTGCCACCATCTTTTAAGAAAAACCAATGTCAAGGCTGGAGCAGGAGAGAAGGGGACCTGCTGTTAATGACAATGCTGAGCCATTGACTCCACCCATGCTGAAGACTGCTCAAAGGCTAGATGTTGTGCATTATAAATACAAGATTCTTATTGTCTAGGTATTTAGGTAGGTGTTTGTAAGTTTGATCAAAATCATTCCAATAATTTTTTTTTTTTTTTTGAGACAGTCTCATTGTGTTGCTCAGGCTGGAGTCCAGTGGCACGATCTCGGCTCAGTGCAACCTCCGCCTCCTGGGTTCAAGCAGTTCTACATCAGCGTCCCGAGTAGCTGGGATTACAGGCACCCACTACCACGCCTGGGGCTAATGTTGGTCAGGCTGGCTCGAACTCCTGACCTCAAGAGATCCACCTGCTTTCGCCTCCCAAAGTTCTGGGATTACAGGCATAAGCTGCCACACCCAGCCTCCAAATACTTTTTTTTAAAATCAAAATAATGATTTCAATGACTGAGATCTCTTATGTATTTCAACGAAATCATGTTTCATAAAGATTTAGTCTTCTGAAAGCCAGTGTGAATTGTTTTTTTTTTCTACAAGTTTAATCAAAACCAAACAAAATCAACAAACCTCTACCCCCAAATGTGGTACTGTTTCCTAAAAGAATGCATTTCCTTTTTACTTCCATCACCATACAACGGTTAATGACTTCTGCACTTAAAATTCCTAACACATCTCACTTAGCTCTTTTGTGCAGTAACACTTTTCTTCTCTCCAAATATGTGGTTCAATGGAAGTTACATTTTTACAATTATATTTTCCTCCTCACAACTTATTGGTTCTAAGATTTATACCCTTTGCAATGTGTATAAGACTACTGTGATTTTGGGACATGGGACCAAGTGTAGCATGTCTGATCCTATCTTTGATGGCAAATACTTCTGCTGTGAGATATGGGAGCTGCTGAGTGAAAATCTTTTACTGATAATAAAGCCAGTTGTCAGAGGGAAGCAAAAGTGAGAGAAGAAGAGACTTGAGGTGACTTTAATGAAAACTCCTACCTGCCAAAACTAGGCAAAAATATGACATACATAAATATAAATTTCCACAAGGAAATTTCTTTCCCACCTTTCTATATCTTTCTTACTCTCTATCATCACATTTACTAATAGAGATATCTAATGTTCTTGATACTCAAAGTGGATTTGATATACTATCTCTTACTCATCTCTTCCCCACCCCTGTTGCATACGGAGAGCTCCAGGCAACCGAGTGGGATGGGAATTGGGGACTGAAAGTGAAGAAGTGTAGCAATAGCATTAGCACAGTATTGGGGAAAGAGAGAGGAAACTGACAACATTCCTTCTTCTCACTACGGTTGTAGCTTGAGGAAGGCCTTTGCTTGGGGAGGTGAAAATGAAGGCTCAACTACAAAACGCAATTTAATTAACAAGATGGGAATTTTCCTCAGATAAGGGTGACTGTTAGACTTATTGTGCCAGAATAATGGCATAATAATAATGTTATGAAGACTATCTAAGATTTCTCTCAGAGAAAAGAGGAAGAACATATTATGGTGGATTTCCAGGCCACAGTGAAAAAGAATAGTTTTTTTGAATAGTTGCGTCCTAATGAGTTATGTTTGTTCAATGTAGCAGTTAGAATTGTATAATATGGGCATGAACACACTACAATTGTTGGCCCCAAAGATTAATAAAAATGGACATAAAACATGGAATAAGATACATAAATATTTATATTGTCTAAATTTATGACAATAGGAATACTGTAAAAACTGATACAAAGCAAGTAATTCAAATAATGATAATTATAACTTTAAATCAAGAAACAGAACAAATTGCTTAAATTACATGCCAGAAAAGATAGCTAAAAGGTTTCAGTGTCAATAATTATAACAGGAAATCTTCCTTTAAATCATTTTTACAAGAACAATGATTTTAAGCGTCTCAAACACATGCACACTTACATACCACATACGTGCACTCTCTCATTCTTTGGGCCATCATAAGTAATATAATATTATGATGCTTTCATTTATTTGTTGCACATACACTCAATTCCTTCTATATTTATGGCTTGTTGCTGGGATCTAGGGAAAAATGCTGTACAAATATGCAATGAACTCACTCTCCAGGGGTATATTTCCTACTTTGGAGACAGTTAACTAACAAGGCAGACATGAGGCAGTTTGGCTGTATCCTGTAAGAGGTGAAGTTTTAGGACAGCAAGTAGACAGAAGGGGTTGAGGAATGAGGAAGCAGAGCTTCTGGATAAGGGTTTCTGCTAAAAAAAATGTGCTGCAGAAACACATGGAGGTTATGTAGGAGTACACTAAAAAATAAAAAAAAAAGAAGAACAAAGGAATGGAACCCATGTTTTAAGAAGCCTAGAAAGCTGGAATAGTATGAGTACGTTGAAGGGGAAGGAGAAAATAGACAAGAGAGGCAGGCAGAGGCCAAATCACAGCTGATCTGGTAATGCACGTAAAGGAGTTTAGACTTTAAGAGTAATATCATCAACAATAGTTTCAAGCTATGGAACTCAAGTGGAAACGACACTAAAATACTTGCTTTATAGAAAGATCTTTTTGAATTTTTATTCCTAAAAATATGATGGAAATTCCTATGGATTGAAATAACAGATATGCTGAAACCGAAACAAACTGCTGTGTTCTAAATGTGTCCTCCAAACTTCGTATGTTGTAACTTCATTGCATTGTGATAGTATTAAAGGTAGTGCCTTTAGGAGGTGATTAAGTCAGAAGGGCAGAGTCCTCATGAATGAAATTAGAGACCTTATAAAAGAGGCTGAAGGAAGTCTCTTGCCCTTCTGACCATTCAGCCATGTGAGGACAAGTATTTGCCTACTTAGGAGGGTACAGCAACAAAGTGTCGTTATTGAAAGCGAGAATGGCCTGCACCACACACGAAACTTGCCAGTGCCTTGATCTTGGACTTCCCAGCCTCACGAACTGTGAGAAATACATTTCGACTATTTATAAAGTAACCAGGCTATGGTATTTTGTTGTAGCAGCACAGATGGACAAAGACACAAACATATACAAGTTTTTAAAGCATCACTGGGATGATAAGAAATTCACCAATGCCAAAAAATTATTTTAATTTAAAAAAGATGAAAAGAACCTTTTTAGCCCTGATATAATTTGGATATTTGTCCCTGCCTAATTCTCATACTGAAGTGTAATCCCCAACATTGGAGGTGGGACCTGGTAGGAGGTATTTGGATTATGGGAGCCGATCCCTCATGAATGGCTCAGAACATCCCCTTGGTTATAAGGGAGCTCTCATTTTGAGTTCACATGAGATCTGGTCATTTAAATATGTGTGGCATCTCTCCCTATTCTGTCTTTCTCTTGCTCCTATCTGGCCATGTGACTTGCTGGCTCCTTGACCTTCCACTATGATTGTAAGCTTCCTTTGGCCTCCCCAGAAGCCAAGAAGATCCCAGCACCATGTTTCCTGTAAAGCCTGCAGAACCTTGAGCCAATTAAACCTCTTTTCTTTATATAATACACAGTCTGAGGTATTTCTTTATAGCAATGCAAGAACAACCTAATGCAAGCCCCAACAATTTCTGTGGAAAAATGGAAGTTCAACTCTTCCTCTTTGCAGACTGCATACAATATAGCATATGACACACTGTGGGGAAACATCAAATAAGAGACTTCTTCATAAGATTAGTCCTCAAAAACAGTGATTAAATAGATATTAAGCCCCTACTCCTCAGAAGTGACAGCAAAGAAATTTGGCTTTCTCATTCTTGGCATTGGGTAAAAGGAACAAAATGATGTGATGATAAACATTAGCTAGTTATTACAGAAGATTGCATTCTGAATATGTGGCTGTGTTTAAAAAGTACAATCTGCCACATGTAACAGAGTTAACTGGAACACTGCTTATGTGTTAAGAAAAGTTTTAAGGCAAGAAATTAAGTTCAGTTGGTCTCAGGTAATCAAATGCAAGTTCTCTCCTGAAAAACATTACAAAACTTGGATTATAGGCTAGAGGTAAATCATATTGTGATTTTTTTCAGTATTTCTCATTTCATTTTATATTATACCCTTCTATTTTGTATCTTATTAGCCCTTGGATTTATGAATGTGTCTGATGATTCAATGTGACAATTTGTTAAGATAAGGTATGAAATGGAAGAGGAGTATGTTAGGCTGGTACCAATGGATAATTCTGATAACGTTAGTGATGAAGGCTTACATTCTGCTGAGCCATGTAGTGGTGTGGAAAGGGACACATAAAATCTCCTTTTCCAACAAAAGCTATCTCTCAGTGAATTTTACTTGAGCTGATAGTCCAACCTGGCATATGCCTTTCTGTCTTCTCTGACAAACTCAAAATGCAACATTATTTCCAGGAAAATTAAAGACACTAATTTCAAATCACAGTCATTGGATAAATGATGGTACTGATTGTTCTATATAACTATTAGAATCTAAAATATAATGTTTGTTGAAAAGTACATCCTGTGAAAAGGATGTAAGTTATGTATCAGCAGAAAATGTTGTCTGGAAAAGTCACACAAATGGTCAAAACCTAATAATGCCAGCATGTGAAAATACACTGAGATAATTGCTGAGAAAAGATGCTGAAGAAAAATTTGAAAAGATTCTGCTTTTAAGGAGTATGATCATCAAGGCATTGATGATATGTTACAATATATTGAAGAGGTTTTGTGTCGTAAACTGAAAAACCAGAACCCTAATATCCAAGTTGATGAATAGATTTCACCAATAAATGGCATTCTGTAGTATTTGTAATATTTGTAATTTATAATAAAATTCACAGTAACATTCCCTGTGCAAAGAGTGGTCTGAAACAAGCAAAGGACTAGATATATTTAATGTTTTATCTTTATATCTGAAACAGAAGTTCTATCTTCAATGGGTTGTATTAGCATTTGCACTAGGTACTCCATCAATAGTTGGCTCCTTGAAGATTTTACCTCTTGTAGTAAGCCCAAGTCCAAATACTGTCATCAAACAATACTTTGTTCACAAACTGGTGCTAGTGTAAAGAAAGTCATGGAAAGGAAATAATAAAAGTTCAGGAATACCACAAAAAATGGTCAATTTTATTAAACCCAAACCAGCTTGCTTAAGAATCTTTTAAAAAATGTATAATAATAAAAGTTCAGGAATACCACAAAAAATGGTCAATTTTATTAAACCCAAACCAGCTTGCTTAAGAATCTTTTAAAAATGTATAAAAACCTGGGCAAACATCACACACACACACACACACACACACACACACACACACACACACACACACACACACACCTGGGCAAACATCACACACACACACACACACACACACACACACACACACACACACACACACACACACCCCCTCCTGCTGCAAAAAGGAATTCAGTGGCTTAATGGAGGGAGAAAGTTCCTGATAGGATGTTTCAGCTGAACAAGAATTAGAGAAGCACTGTCAAAAAGAAATGTAGGCCGAATTTTGCTGAGCACTTTAAAGACAAAAAATCGCTGCAGAAACCAACTTAATTGGCAGACATTTTCATCACATGATCTAGTTTAACAAGTCTTTGCAAGGATCTGGATATATATATTTTTTTACTTTAAATGCAAGATTTTTGTAGTTAAATGAGAAAAATCACATATTTAGAAATATCAGTTGCATTTAAAAAATCTTACAAAAGAGAATCTTGAAATATTTTTACCACTACCTGGGCTTAGACTGAGAAATGACACGAGCAAAGCCCAAACTTTTTTGAAAATCATCTAGAGAACTCCAGAGTAATACTGAACAGTACTTTTCTTCCCTCTCAACTCAAAGTATATAGCAGAATAATAAACACTTTCTCTGAAATTTCTTTTCAGCCTGAGACCTTAACTTTGAAAGAAGAGGAAGAGGCTGGGAGCCATAGTTCATGCCTGTAATCCCAACAATTTGGGAGGCCAAGACAGGCAGATTGCTTGAGCTCAGGAGTTGGAGACCAGCCTGGGTAACATGGCGAAACCCTGTCTCTATACAAAATACAAAAATTTGCCAGGTATGATGGTGTGTGCCTGTAGTCCTAGCTACTCTGGAGGCTGAGGTGGGAGGATCACTTGAGCCTGAGAAGTTGAGGCTATAGTAAGCCAAGACCATGTCACTGCACTCCTGTACTCCAGCCTGGATGACAAAGCGAAATCCTATCTCAAAAAAAAAAAAAAGAGGAATAACTTAACGAGGGGCAGTGTGACCACACAATCAAGATTAGAGTTACTATTCTGCCTCTAGACACCTTCTACATTTCTATAGAAGAAAAAGAATCTCCCTCCAGTCAGAAGGCACTGAATACTTTGATGCATTTTTTAACTTCTAACATGTGTATGCAGCCTTCTACTTGTTTAAAAAGGCATTGGGAGCAACTACAGAAATTGTCTCATTCAGTTTAAAATGAAACTAATGTGTGTTTATTGCAAGTTTGAACCAGCATTGAGTCACTATTTAGCAAAGAAATGTAAGCACAGTTTTCATATAAATTTAATTATTTATATTTGATTCCAAAATAACTTTTAGGCATATATAGAGTTATGAAAAAGTTTATGTAACCAACACATGTGCATAACAGTTTGATAACTGATATATTGAGTCTAAACATATCACTCAGAAAATATTTTTTCCAAAGATATGTTAAATTATATTTTAGGCCATAATTTTAATCATATGTCTTTGGTTTACAGTTTTAGTAGTTTTATCATTCAACCATATCAACCCATTTCATGTTGTAATAACATCAAATAATATCCAATTAGAATCACCATTTATATATTTTCTTTACACATTTTGAAAAGGAAGGAAAGAAATTAATGGGCAGAAAGGTAAATTAAGCTTAATACCAGATTTTATTCAAGAAAGTTTGGCTGACAGGTTAATTCTGGTTTTAATAAGGGGAAAAGAAAAAAGAAAACTTTTTCACATACTTTATAGTAATATCCTTATTAGAACTCTGTATAGTAAAACTCTATGTTAAGTCTTTCAGAAAAACCTGAATTGAGGTGAAAAAATAAGTAGGAGGTGAAATTTTTTTTAAAGGAAGAAAAATTTGAGTTTTTTTAATATATACTATTACCTTAGTAGATGGTAGAGAAAAATATACAAAAAATGATATGATAATAAGTTGTCCAACGTAAACAGATCTGCAGAAAATAGATTATTCTCTATTCAAAAAATAAGAGGCAACTATTATTGGACTAATGTATCTAAAATTTATTATTCATGCTAATATATTATGCAATGTAGATATAACAATTTTTTTTTGCAGAGATTCCCTGAGACATGTAAATATTTTCAAGGTTTTCTCCAAGGTAAAAAGTGATTGAGAATGAGTGCTGTAATATATGTAAATGTAAGCATATCACGTTAAATGAAAGCGAAATAAGTGAAATAACCTTCTTTCAAAAATGAAGTTGAGACTGTTGTAAATATGAAATATATGGATATACTGTTTTCAAGAGTCAAGCCTAAAATGTAAAGGAATGGAAAATTAAATTTCAAAAGTTAGAAATATATGTGTAAAGCATAAACTAAGTAGATGATGCTGTTGTAGTTAAATTAATATCAGATTAAAAACCACACAAAATTATGATAACTAAAGATAAAAAGGATTACTACATGAAGATTTAATTCACATCTAAGTTGAACAATTCTAAAATTGAATACAGCTATTAAATAACTTAATTTAATGAAAAATTTGCCAAAATTTTAAGAAAATGTGGCCAAATCTAAAAATTGAGTGGATGCTTTTAAATACACATTATAGAAATGGATGAAATTGACAAAAATAATCAGAACGAATACAGCAGACATTACCAGCATAATTAACAGGACAGAACTAATGTCACTCATCAAGTAGGAAATACACACAATTGAAGACTATTCAAAAAACATTCATGAAAACTGATAATGTAATAGTTCATAAAGCTAGCAGCAACAAATGACAAGGAATTTTTATGACATATAGAATAAATTATCTGATCACAATATATATTTACTCTCATTCTATATTCCAAAAGATCTGCAATTCAATTCCCAGTTCAGGTGGAATTCCACAATTCCATTTCATTTCCAAGAGAAAAGAGTGCATATTTACCAAATACATAAACAATGATGTTCATAGAAGATTAATACCTCAGAGCCAAAGAGCTGGAAATAATCTAATATTCATCAACAATAACACTGATCAATAAATTGTGCTACATTCATACAACGTGATACTCTGCAGCTGCAAGATTGAACTACTGGTACGTGAAACAACATGGACGAATCTCAACAGTGAGATAATAAATGAAAAAAGTTAGATACCAAAGAGTGTATACTGGTGTGGGGAGAGATTGAGGCATGAGATCAACTGGAAAGAGGCTTTAAGGAAACTTATGGGACACTGTAAATCATTTATCTATTGGTCTGAGTGGTAGTTACATGGATTAAATTAGTGGTATGTAGATAAATTTAAATTTGTGTCCATCCAGTTGAGCACCTTAGGAATATTATACTGTATTACAAATAAACTCATCAACTAAAGAAGAAATCATAATAAAATTTAGAAAATATTGAGAATTGAATCAAATAAAAATACTAGGTAAAAATGTATAGAATGCAGAAAAGCTCAGAATTAGTGAGTTAAGCAACAACATGAAGAGTTTAGAGGCCAGGCACGGTGGCTCACACTTGTAATCCCAACACGTTGGGAGGCCAAGGTGGGCGGATCCTGAGGTCAGGAGTTTGCGACCAGCCTGGCCAACACAGTGAAACTCCATCTCTACTAAAAATACAAAAATTAGCTGGGCGTGGTGGTAGGCACCTGTAATCCCAGCTACTCGGGAGGCTGAGGCAGGTGAATCACTTGAACCCGGGAGGTGGAGGTTGCAGTGAGCTGAGATTATGCCACTGCACTCCAGCCTGGGCAACAGAGCTAGACTCCATCTCAAAAAAAAAAAAAGAAAGAAAAAGAATTTAGAATAACTCAAAGTAGAATGTGATTAAGATAAGTGCAAATAACATAATAGAAAACTATATTAATCATAATATAAAACTATAACATATTAATCATAATAGAACAAATTCACCAAAATCTAATCAAAAAGAAATACAAAACTGAATAGTTCTATAATCATTTAAACAGTGCGATTGGTTATTGAAAATATTTCTAGATATAAGTGTCAGTCCCAGAAAGTTTCTTAGAGAACTTCTTTCAAACCTGGAAGGAAATAAAAATTATAATTTTACACAAATTCTCCCAGGAAAGAGAAGAGAAGGGACACCTTTTAATTCATTTTATTGGACAAACAGAATGGTAATATTAGACAAAGACAGTAAAGGAAAAATATTGATCAATCACTTTTATGAGTGTAGATGCAATACCATAAACAAATTAACAAGCTAATTCATCAATGCATTAAAAACAATGCATTTCAATCAAATTGAGTTCATAAAAGGAATTCCAGGTTGGTTCAACATCAGTGAAAAAACATTAATTTACTACATAAAATCATTAAAGTTGGAAATAATATTATCATCTCAAAATATACAGAAAATTTATTCAGCAGAAGTCACTATGTATAATGATTTTTTAAAGTGCTTGGATAACTAAGGCATGAAGAATGTCTTTAAGTTGATAAAGGGTTTCTATAAAATATCTATAGGAAGCACCATTTTTATAGATCTTTTTTTTTCTATCAGATAGCGACAGTGGCATTTTAAATTCTCCCAGTATGACAATTGATTTATCTAGTTCTCCTAGTTAAAAATTCTATCAAGTTTGGCTTTATATATCCTAGGAGAATGTAAATAAGTCCATGAAAATTTAGAATTAAAATTTTTTATCATTTTGAAATATCCCTTTTAAAAAAATTGAAACTGTCAGCTTTATTTTAGATAATATTTGTTTGTTCTGTTTTTTTACTCTTTCTTTAATTTTTGTAAAATTCTGTATCTTAGTTTGTGCAGTAATTAGTATGAAATTGGGTTTGATTTTACTTTAAACCAATGTGATGATATGTGTATTTTATTTGGAGTTTCAAAATTCATTTACCATTAATATAATAATTATTGTATCTAGCTTATATTTAACATCCTGTCAATGTTTGATTTTTTGTTTCATATGTTTGCCTGTTTTCCACTACTTTATCAGCTATTTCTGT
Organism: Pongo pygmaeus; assembly: GCF_028885625.2. Classification (NCBI taxonomy): domain Eukaryota; kingdom Metazoa; phylum Chordata; class Mammalia; order Primates; family Hominidae; genus Pongo; species Pongo pygmaeus. Next base: position 141,218,648 of record NC_072378.2, on the reverse strand, counting down.
AATGACCAGCATTGTTATTATTAGTACCATTATTATTCAGTATTTCTTCTCCATTAGTGTTTTAATTATACTTAGATATACTATAGTTTTAGGGCTTATCTTCACTATTACATTATTCATCTTGACATTAAAATCTAATGCAATTAGTACTTTAACTTTTTCCTGGAAAATGCAAGAATATAAGAATCATTTGACTGAATTAATTCTCCTACCCTTTGTGATATTATTGCCATGCATTTTATTTCGTTACATATTATAAACTTCAGAAGACATGACGATGCAGTCATAAGTTTTCATATTTATATTTACTTTTACCTTTGTTTCTCATTTATTTCTTGATTCGTGTGTTCCATTATGGAATCTTTTTATTTCTGCCTGAGAAAATCTTTTAGTATTTGTTTTAGTCAGGATGCAGTTAGGGAATAGAAAATATATTAGTAATTAAAGCAGGAAAAATTCAGTATACATATTTGTTAACTATGGAAAGGGGTAAAAAAGAATACTGAACGGTTTTAAAGTCACAAATGCAGGAAACAACTACCACTTCTAGAGCTAAGAGAGTGTGAATCAGGAAGGAACTAAGAACTTAGATGAGGTCCCCTGCTAATAGAGATTCAGGTATTTTTGGCAAGGGCAAGAAAATGCAGACTGCTAGTGGTAAAGAAATATGCTGAAGTAAGTGGACGTGGTAGTGAAGATCTTTCCAGAGACCATGGTCATAGGTGTTGTACAGCAGTAGCCTGCTAGGTGATGAGAAAACATCCTGAATGTTGACCGCAGCTTGTCCATATGAACCACTGGTGTGAGTGCCACCAGGCTTGCCACATGCTTCTGGATTGGCTGTCACGTTGAAAAGCAGCACAGCAGATAGAAGAAGAAAGCTCTTTTCTACTTGTCTCATTTCACAGTGTCCTTCCAGGAATGTCTTAAACCAGCTAGCAAAGGAAGAATGTCTATTAGATTCAGTTCTAGTATCACAAAGAAAGGTAAAGAAGAGAGAATGATGAGATGAGAGGCATTTTTCAGAATGGGCATAATCTATCCCTTCACCTCTTCATCTTCCAGATACATCCTTCATGTAGTGTGAGTTTCCATACAGCAAGCAAACAACTCTATAATTCCATTTAATAAAAAGTTGTTATCCTTTATGTAAGTGCAAAGTCCTTTTTCTTTCACCAGAATGATAAGGCCCATGGTCCTAACAGCCCATCATTTGCTATATTCATCACTAATCAAATTCAGTCACAATCCCACTGAATATTGTTATCTAAAGACTACATTATAAAGTTATCCACCAATACATTGTATATAAAATAAAAAGAAAAATGGGAAAGAAGAGAATATAATTAATGTAATCTAATACATATACATGTAACAAGGAGAAACTGTAAAATTAACTATAGTTCACATTTTAATAACTGGTCATGACTGTTATTAATATTTATGACTTTTCTTCTACAAGCTTTGCCATAGTCCCTTGTTCTCAGAAAAATACTGCAGCTGGCCAAGATTTTGTTAGGTAGGGTAACCCAAACTGTTATTCTGAAAGGGCTATTTTCAAAAGTCCTACGTTCTTTGCTTGTTTATTCTATCATTAATCTTTACTTTTGGATATGAAAGTACCAAGAGGTATCCCTAGAGACTCCCAGGAGTTCCACATGGATTCCTCTTTGCCTCCATTGTAAAACTGCAAATCTATTTCAGCTTCATAATCATTATCATTATGAATATAATATATAATCATATTCATATAATTATGAATATAATATATAATCATTCATATAATTATGAATATAATATATAATCATATTCATATAATTATGAATATAATAAACCGGAAGAATAACCACTTTTTGTATTTGTTAAGTCGATGACATAGGGAGCACAAAATGTCCAGGAAGCATTCTCATGTGTCGATTCAATGGAAACAATGTGTATCTGAGTAGTAGCAGTCTTCCTTTAGGAAAAAAAAGAATTCCACACTAGCAGAACTCAAAGTTCTTGATACAAGAACCAAAATTTTCACAAATAGACTATTAGGTACACTAGCGAGGAGTCTTTCCCACTTCCTCTCCTTAATTCTCAGACCCATGTATTCCGGCAATAAAGGAGACAGGAACATAAAATGGTTTCTGATTGAGTTTAGCATTTTCTTCCAACTGTCACTATAACTGAGTCCTCAGGAAGCCAATTCTATCTTTCTATTAAGCCAGTGACTTCTCAGGTATGTGCAAATACAAGTAAACTATATGAGCATAAGCCAATTGCTTCACTTCTTTTTCTATAAAATAAATTTCTTGATAAGAAGCAATTTTATGCAGCATATAATGATGGTAGATAGGTAGTCCGTAAGTCAGCTGATGGCAGAGCTGGCAGAAGCATTACTGGGAGATAAAGCAAATCTGTGTCTGTATGCAGAATAAGTGCATAACTCAGAGAGGTGGAATCTCTGCTCCCTTTGTGAAGAAGAAGTCCAATGTAATCAACCTGTCATCAGGTGCCTGATGGTACTCCTGGGGTATGGTGTCATAACTGGGTCTCAGCACTGGTTACTGCTAGAGACATTTTAGGTACTTAGCATTAGTAGTAGCAACGTCAGCTTTGGTAAGAGGAAAAAGGTATTTTTAAACTCATTAGTAGCCTTACTCCTGACAGTATAGACACTTTGTTTATAGTCCCATTGGGCAAATACTGTGGTTGCCTGAGAAAGAAGTTTACTGATATTCACAGTGTCATTGTCCACTTGATTATTGACAGCCTTCTCTACAATGGATGTTCCTTAGTGTTTATTCATATGAGATATAAATATCTTCAAATCTGGGCTCATTCTGAAAGCTCTATCCTCATACCTCTTCCCTAGATTTCCAATTTTCCAATATTATTCTTTCCAAGTCTCTGACCTTTCAGCCAAAGTCTTAGCAACTGCCTGTGAATCAGAGCACATTTTTATTCCTGGCCAAATAGAGTGGCCAATGAAAGTAAAATAAAATTGTACCGTTCAAAATTCTGCCCACTGGAAGGATTTTCCTTTATGACTCTGCTTCAGAATCACCCCTGGGGAGGGTTGTAATTTCTCAGCCATCTACTTCTGGATGGGATCATATCATGTAGATCCATCTTTTAACTAGGCTCAAGTTTTAATTTCTCATTCAACTAATTGTAAAGAACACGAAGGCTTAGACAATGGTGAAAGGAGAGGTTAGTGTAGCAGGAGTCAGTATCAAGAAAGTATGATCTACCTGCTCAATTTACTTGTACCTTTCAGACATGCCTGAGCCTAGTCTCTTATATGTAAATATTTTTAGTTGATAATATATTCCTGCTGTGCCTGAACAACTTTTTGGCTGTGGGTCAGATAATACCCAGTTAGTGATAGGTATCTCGGGCTGAAGGGTCATCTGACACTACCATGGTTAGGACCTCTGTCTCTTCTAAGAGCCAGTAGCAAACATGATGCTCTTTCTCCATTTTACATCTCTATAATTTTCATTTGTTTTTCCATACATTCTCATTCTTTCTTGAAATGTTTCAGCTAGTTCTGTGTATTTTTAAACATTTTAAACATGATCATTTAAATTTTGGTGTCTATTACTCAGCTTTGGACATTTAGAATTTGAGGACCATGGATTATCAAAGTACAAATATTTAAAGGTTATTATATATATATCTTTAGTTTTGTAAATAGAAATGAATAGGAGATAAAGATTATTGAGTTATTAATGCAGAGACAGTAATTGAGGCCACTGGAAGGAATTAGCTCTCAAAGAAAAAGTAGGTGGAATAAGAAAAGAGAACATAGGATGTAATTTTGAGAAATACCCACATTTAATGTTCAGGGAGAAAAAACATTAAGAGAATAACCAAAGGAAGAAAAAAGTAATCAGAAGAACATCTCACCAAAAGTTAGGAAGTAGAATATTTTTTGAAGGAAGAAATATTCAATCAATAATGTTAGACTGGGAAAGAAGTCCCAGAATTGTTTAATAACTTTTGGTGACAGTCTCTGGAGTCTAGCAGTTATAAAGTGTGGGTTTTGAAGCCTACTGACTGGACACAAATACTGACTCTACCACTAATAATTGTGTTATCTAGTTAAGCTGTGTGTATTTCAGTGTCAGTTCTTATGGAGTATTAAATTAAAACATGTAACTAATTAGAACAATGCCTGGTACATGGGAAACCATAACATGTTGTTATTATCATCATCACTTTTGTTACTATTCATTTTATTTTGGCAAAAGTGACACATTGTAGTGATAATGGGCAGCAGATTGAGGAATACATAAAACATTGGTGGAAACAGAGTAGATTGTATTTTTCATGAACTGTTAACATATTTGACTGGGAATGGTAAGAGATGAAGTGATGATGGAGTTAAAATAAGATATTTCTTTTTTTTGGATAAACTTGAGAATTTTTACTTTCTGAAGGGAAATAATCAGTGGAGGGAAGGTTGAAAATAAAGAAGGGAAGAACAATCTGTAGCAAAAAATTTCCTGAGAACATGGAAAGATACCAGAATGCAATAGGTAAAGGGATTTGTTTAGGTATAAGGAGGGAAGCTTCTTTATTGAGGCTACAGATGTGCAAAAAGGTTAGATAGGATGCAGATAGATTATTAATGGCAAATTGGTATTATTAAACATTATTTTATACCTTTTATTCTACTGATCAGTGTATATTTAATTTATTCTTAAATTATATATTTATTTAAATGATCATTTGTTTGTTCTTCAATTCATTATTTAGCAAATGTTTCCTGAGTACTTAGTATTTGCCCAAGATAATGTTAGCAAATGAGGATATAAAAATCTTGAGAATTATAGTCTGTGAATTAACGGAGAGGCCAAACTGGCTGGAAAGAAGCATATAAAGAGTAAAGTCTGAAATATGTCGAGAGCTGTGAGAGATAAATACAGACTGTTGTAGAAGCCTAGAATGGATTGGGTGGGTTGGTGAGTGGTTTGAGGCACAGGAGTGGAAAGCAAAGCTCCTTTTCTTGGTTTATAAGCCAAGGAAATGCAAAATGCTTTTAAGTTTGGCAACTGACTCTGATTTTCCAACAGTGTTTTGTGGAAACTTGGGTTAATTTTGGATCTCCACAAGTTGCTGCAGAGGCAAGTAGAAAATTATGTAGCAGAACACAGCCCTCTGACCCATTCAGTTCAAGTCTATTTGGATCTTTTTCATAAATGGGGTCCCGTGTAAGATTTTGGTGTAACAGACATTTCTGCTATTTAAATAAAAACACATTTAACACGTTTGCCTTAACAATTTTTTGAAAAGGAAAATCTGATGGAGAATCACTAGTTAATAGACTCCACAGATAAATTTTTAAAGATATTTGATGATTATTTCTGGTTTCAAAAAATGCATATGATTATTTCTTATGACACAGGCAATAAAGCTTATCTTTCTTTACAAAGAATCTAAGTTTTAGGAAAACTGAGACATAGAGAACAAGATATGCTCTTTAATATGCTTAGTATTTTGATAATGTCCATTTAAAATAAATTATACATGCATATGAAAAATTTGAGGAAATACAATTCCTGAAACATTTTTAGTGCATGAAATGTTGAGAGTTTTAGCATTCTTTCTAAAAACATTTCTGAGCAAAGAATGCAAAATACAGCTGGAAAATTATTATGCTGAAATGTTGATTGCATGTTTTTAAAAGAGACAAAAATAAAGTAAATGTGCTAACCAGGAAATAGTGTTAGCAACAATCCCAAGAAGAAAGAATGTGAAATGCAGAAAAGAAGTAATAATTAGGATTGTGAGTCATTATAATGTTAAAATTGAAAATTGAATCATATTAAAGTTATTAAAGTCAATAGTTATGGTTTCTTAGTAGCATTATCCAAGTCATATTACCCATATGTACTATTTTCTCTTCCTGTTTGGTTTATTTTGCCTCTGGTCTTCAGCCATTAACGCAAAATGAATTAAAATTATATTGTTCTGTTTTTCAAAGATTGCTTTTTTGCTTCTTCATTAAAAAATGAGATTATAAAAATGTCTGTCAGACCATTCACCTTTCAGTTTCTTGACGTAAGTGTGTTTAAGAACTATATTTTGAAGACTAGTTTTTTCAATCGGTACTTCAGTTTTTTACTTATATTTACAATGTGCAAAATTTCAGGAATGGCAGGTAAGAGAGATAAGTGAGTAAAATAAGATGGATTTGATCACCCTTTCCACATTAAGAAACACATTGAAATTGCTTCATTTGGGCATGTAAACAGACAAAAAAGCAAACAGGGAAACAAACAACTTTTTTTCATTGTCCTCCCTGGACTCCTTTCTGTTTCGGCACAATACATTTTTTTTCTTCTTTAATGTTTTTGAGGAGAAGAATCATTATAATCTTAATAGTTCAGTAAATACTTGTTTACTTCCTCAGTTGCTAGCCTCTTAGGAGAAAAAGTGATTTTGACAATGCTTAGGAATAAAATAACCCAATACTACTTAAGTGTCTCTGTGGTGCTTTATGGGCAGGCGAATGGTCAGTTACACACAATGACAAAGCTTTCTTCTGACATAAGCTTTTCATTATTCTCCCTTACTGTGTGTCTCTTTTTTTTTTTTTTTTTTTTTTTGAGACGGAGTCTCGTTCTGTCACCCAGACTGGAGTGCAGTGGCATGATCTCGGCTCACTGCAAGCTCTGCCTCTTGGGTTCACATCATTCTCCTGCCTCAGCCTCCTGAGTAGCTGGGACTAAAGGCACCCGCCACCATGCCTGGCTAATTTTTTGTATTTTTAGTAGAGATGGGTTGTCACCGTGTTAGCCAGGATGGTCTCGATCTCCTGACCTCGTGATCCGCCCTCCTTGGCCTCCCAAGGTGGTGGGATTACAGGCGTGAGCCACCGCTCCAGGCCTTGCTGTGTGTCTCATCCAGCATCCTTGGCAGGGGTTCACAATAGCGCATCTGATTTTATGTATAGCTTACTATCTTTCAACATGCTGAAGCAGCAGGAGGAGAAAAAAAAAAGGAGAGTGTTAATGGAATGTAGGAAAAAGAAGGAGGAATCAGCAGAAAGAAAAAGAGAAAGGTACCACTGACCATTCTTTTAGGGCCCCTGGTTCCTTTAATTTTCCTTTTTGTTTCTCAGTGATCTGACATCAAAGACCCAGGCTAGATGTAGGTCTGGCTAAATTTATCTGATGACGTGATCAGTTCCAGCATCCTTTAAATTTTGTGGAATAAAAAGTAAATAAAAAGATTTGAATCAATCAGATACTTGCTGAAATTAACCACTCAATTTATTTAAATGGTTCATTGAGCGGTCCAGTGATGTGACAATCACACAACTAGTGGGAAAATGAAAGAAAAAGAGCGGTCGGCTGGCTAGTTTTTATATATGATGACAATCATTCAACTTGAAGTCTCATTTGTTCTTCCCTTCACAGTTTGCCAGACCTGACTGATTATTTTCTTAACAGAAAGACATAGACATAGTCTCTGCCAAATCTGCTTCACGATCAAGTTTAGTGAGTCAAGCAAGACTATTCATTGAGCATTCGTAAGTGCTATGACAAGGAGCTACAGATTTTAGGAAATATGATTATTCAATAAATTAGACATAGCCACACTCCTCAATCATCATTCCAAAGGAGGATATAAGACAACTGCACATAAATAATTACCAAGAACACTGCAAGGAAGAAATTATAATAGAAGAGAAATTTAGTTGAAATGTTAGTGATCTTATAATCAATTTACAGCTAAATTCAAGAATTCCTCTTAAACTACGTCAATAATCCTCAAGTGTGTGCATATTTGCAAATCATAAATTTGTGAAGATATTTCTAAATCTAAACATTAAGAGAAACAAGGGGGGGATAAAACATTTTGGATATGAAAGATATCCTACCATTGATAAAATCTTTGATCTTGTGACATGAACAATACCCACAATACAAAATATGCAAGAAATTTTTATTATCCAATAAAATGACAACTGGGTGATGTCAGAAAAAGATAAATTGATATAGAAATATTTGTGGATTGATAACTCAAAAATTCTCAATTGGAAAAATTCTACTATAATACTTGGTTCTAGGAAATGTGGCCATTCAATTAATTAATCACTGGAAGAATTACTTTTTGCAAATTATTACTAAGTGATTCATTTTTGCTTCACTTGCCCCCATACCAGGAGCATACTACATTCTGGGGTATTCAGTTTTTCTTATACTGAAAATTTCCTCTCTTTCAATTCTACTTTAAGGTCTCAGTTCTATTCCTAATAAGTTGGTAGTGACTACCTCTGTATGTTTACTCATATACCATATTGTATCTAATCTATAGCATACCATATAACCAATGTTTTTATGAGGAGTGGAGCCACATCAAATGATGCTTTAGAAATGTATATGGATTTTTTGGTTGTAAAAGTGTATTGGGAGCAACCACACACATTTCACTGGGGGATGGTTGGGGTACCAGATGTCCTGCAGTGCATAAGTTCATCATATAACATGAAGAAAAACTTTTCAGCCTCTGCAAGACCTTTTGAACTCTTTTGACCTCTTGTCAGTTATTCATGCAAAGTCGAGTGAGAAGACTCTGTATTATTTGAACCAAGAACCAAATTGTCTTTTACTTATAAACAAAATACTTTGTACTGTTTTAATTTAAATTTTCCAGAAAACAACTATAAAGTAAATTTTAAAAAGAGCATACTTTGTTGTTTGAAATTTTACCAAAATAAAATTGCATCATCAATAAGAATGTCACTTTAGTGTTTGAGGGAATAATTCCAAACTGTACTTTTCTTTATTTGTAGTTACTAGGTTCGTATTTATTTTATGTATCACTGTGATCTTCTGACCACTCAACTGTACCTCATATACTTTTATGCTTTTTAAATCTGTAAATGTATCAAGAGATTTTAAAAACTGAAAATGCAGATGGAAACCTGCATTTTATTTCTATTCTCCTAGTTGGGAATGTTTTCTTATAATAGTTCCTAAAAATAACTACTATGGCTTTAATCATTTATAAAATAAGATAATGATCATTTTATATACCCCCCGTAGATATTGAGTTAATAATGTCTGTAAGACTTAGATTTAAAGCAATGCAAAGAAAGATTCAAATGAAGGAAGTATGGGCATGGTGGTTCTACATTTTTTTGAGTGGAACTTCATTCATTAAATATTTAATTTCATTAACTTTAAGAATTTATGAGAATTAGATTCTAGTTATGAAATGTGAATCAGCTATCGTAGTTTTCAATTTGGAGGCTTTACCATCAACCCATTAAGATCATTGATCCTTTTGTACTCACAGTAAAAAGAGCAGTATCTGACTTAAATTAGCCTTCCCTTTTCTTTGAAAAGTAACAAAAACAAGAGTGTAGTGTTCAAATAAAATTAACCCCATGAAAATCTCATAAGGTTTGTCCGGAAACATTTTTAGCCACTTTCAACAGTATTCAACTGCCCCTCTTACAGGTCCTTTTACATAATAATCAATATATGCATAGAGAATTGGTACCAATTCTCTTATTTCAAGCTAGCAAGAAAAACAGATCAATAAATCATGAACTTTCTTTGCTTCTTCTTTCAACTTTAAAGAAACAATTTTTCCAACCACTAAGCCAGCAGCCAATATTGTGATAAAGCTGTTTCTAAGTTCAGAATGTTCTGAGATTGATACAGACCCCAGAGTACACTTATTTATTTCTAAATACTAAAAAAAATTATAACTGGTATTCTTGAACTCCCTCCTAACATCAGGAAATAATGCATTTATTTCATTAACAAACATAATAATTAGCAGGTGAAAATAAAGTATTTGCATCATTTCTTCTTTTAAAGAGACTGTGATAGTAATAAAAACTTGATTAGCTGCAGCCTATAATCTAGAAAAGTTAGTTGAATTTAATAACCACAATTAATTACTGTAGTTCACAAATCTGGTTTATAAATATGGGAAAATATTCCCTGATATAGAGAGTACTACAAATAAATATGTTATAGCTCACTTTCCACAAATGCTTAAATATATAAAGAAAGCCATTTCATTTATCTGAGACTAATTTTCTCTAGCCTTCAAAGATGGTATTTGATTAAATGGTCTCTAAATTTCTTTCCCCTTTAATAATCTGTTACAGTCTCTGTTTAGACTGAAATTCAGCTTAGATTATAGGACAATTAGGTTGATTCTTAATCAGTGGATCAAAACTTCCAGATTAAATGGATATCGTTGTGTCTTTTGGAGGAAGACATACAAAGAATAATCATCAAAAAGTCAAGAGACACACAACTTTAACAGACAGTGAACATAGTACATATGAAAAATGGAAGTCTATGTGACCTCTTCATTAAAACTATAATTGAAAAGTATAACATGCTCAATCAATGATAAATTTCTAAGTATGGTGATATGGTTTGGCTATGTGTCTTCACCCAAATCTCATGTCGAATTGTAATGCTCAATATTGGAGGAGGAGGCCTACTGGGAGGTGATTAGATTATGGCAGCAGACATCCCCCTGGCTGTTCTCATGACAGTGAGTGAGTTCTCACAAGATTTGGTGTTTAGAAGTGTGCAGTACTTCCCTCTTTACTCTCTCTTCCTCCTGCTCCAGCCATGTAGGATGTGCAGGCTTCCCCTTTGCCTTGTGACATGATTGTGATTTTCCTGAGGCCTCCCCAGCTATCCTTCCTGTACATCCTGTGGAACCGTGAGCCAGTTAAACCTCTTTTCTTTATAAATTACCCAGTCTCAGATAGTTCTTTACAGCAGTGTGAGAATGGACTAATACGTATAGTAAAGGAAGACCTAGAAAAGAAAAACTGCCTTAAAAAGGCCTAGAGATTTTAGAAGACCACAAGACCAATACCTACAAACAATGTGATGTGTTTAAAAGAGCAAACAAAGATCTTGGGTACAGTTGTGAAAATACAGTATCTTGGTTTATGAAAACAATAGAGCCTGTATTCTCTCTGCTAAGGAGATCATTTCTAAAAATGTTTATTTTAGGGTGTCGGAGCTATAAAGGAACTTAGAAAAACTGGAATAGTGGGTAGTCAATGTTATGAGAAATGTAGACATATTGATGAATTTTAGCTCAATGTTTTAATTTTTTAATATTTTCTTGTAATTAAATATATTACCTTGTGTAGTTAATAATAATCTTCAGTATGAGAGACAATAACACTCTGTTAGTAATGCTGAGAAAAAAAAGTTCTCATGTAAACAAAAAGGTGAATTAGAGGGCCAATGAAATTCTTCAAAATATGATCTGTAGAAGTGGAGGCTAAAGATGAATGTGTACAGAATCTGGATAATGAAAGTAAAATTGCCCCCCGTATGAGCCTTGTGTACTATAAAACATCCATTTCTTATCCATGATCCTGGCCACTTGGGAACATGGCTGAAGTTAGAAAACAATACTTTCATTGGACTCATAGTATAAGTGGCCTGATTTATCACCTCCCCACTTTTCGCACCATAGAACATATTAGCTGAAGTGAAAATGAGTATAGTTCTCTTATTCATTTGTCAAGAATATCATTCTGTTCATGTTCTGGTGTAGGAAATTAATATCATTAGAGAAGAAGAAAAGATTCTGTTATTTTCCAATTCTAGGCATCATCCTAGTATTTCCCTGACTCAAAGTAATGTAGCAATTCCAACTACCTACTGGCTAGTATTGAGATGATTTTACTTACAACTCATGGAAATATTTTGTTTTGTTTATTTCCATTTTGGAATTGGAATTCTAGAGGATATTTATCTCCCTGTGTTTCTGCTTGACTACTTTCCTTGTGTAAAAATATCCAAATTATTTGTTTAAGTTCCCCACTGTCAGAAAAGGTTATGTAAATGAATATGTGGCCTATATATAGGAAGTAGTCCCTTATGGTTTAATCCCTCTTACAATCACTGACTTAATAAAACAAATCCTTGCAGGAAATGTGATGCTGACCTACCTTTCAAAATAATGTATTAAAAAACAAACAGCCGTGATTGTCTTTGTGTGGCAATAATATGTTGATAAAAATCTACTTGTATCCAAAAATGCAAGCCAATTTTGTGTGCCTGTATATATTTGTTTTGTGGAAGTGGCCCAGATTTATTTTTATTTTTCTGATTTTAGTTTTCTTGCTAACTTCACATTAAACAAATAAATTAGTTAAGTGCGAAGTAATATTATTAGAGGAACTGTTTCAAGAATGTCTGTGAAATTGCATTTTAATACCCATTAGACATGGTTCTTCTTCTCTATAAACCTCTCTCCAACATTGAAAATGCAATTCTGCAGCATTAAGCAAAAGGCGTATTTGAAATAAAGTTTGATTTTCAATCACTGAGCTAAACCTATTTCAAATAAACACCAGAATTCAATTAAATAGGAGTAAACTCTTCAGCTTGACCCACTACCATTTCAATGCTTCGTATTCTGAAAGTTTTAATAGGGAACACAAGACTTGAGTTGAATCTGATTTGAGGAATCCGAATGATCTGGCTGACCAGAAAGTGATAAGAGATGGGGAGAATGATTGCTCTTTGGGAGATAAAAGTTTTTGAGAAACAAGTTAGTAGAGAAACGCTTTCGAAACGCTGATGCTGAGAAATGTGAAGCAAGTTCCCGGTGCGCTGATTACCAATTTGTCTGAGTCCAGTGAAACAGAATACTCACATACAGCACAAGTTATAGGAAGCAGATTTATCACTTACAGATAGGCAATGAGGGACAAAAGAAGCCTAGGATGCACCACAAGCCAGTCTCCCAAGGCTCAGGAAAGCTACCCAGGGTGGATCAAGTCTCTGCTGTGCATGCCCAATTACACCACAGTGGAGGGACTCTCAATGGCAGCCTACCCCAAGTTATACACCTCAGGGTCACGTTAACCACTGGACTAAATTGTTGAAGAACACCCTGTTCTGGGAAGATGAGGGAACTGCAACAGAGCCTATAGTATTCCAGCCACTTCCTCCTTACCTCCGGATTTTACATTCCCAGAACATTCTAGTTATTCTTGAAACCTACAAGCAAAACGGGGAACTGGGTTGGTCCAAGGCCACCCAAAGAACAGTTCTGTAAGAAGGAAGCAATCATTCTTGAGAAAGCAGAATGGCCCCAAATTGGCTTCAGGAAGACCCATGGGTCTTTTTATCAATTTTGTTTGAATACTCCCAGAGGCAGGTGGCATAACACCATTGCAATCCAGAAGGCAAATATCTATGAATAGATGCCCAGTTGTCTCCAGGAAGTAAGAAATTTACCTTGTCTACACCCATGGTTTTATATGCTGTCCATATATTATATAGGGGGAAGAGGGAGAGGGTCCTCAGTAATCAGTAATTGTAAATATCCATGCTCGTTGGAATGGCCTTCCCATGGCCCAGCACTTTCGGCTGCAAAAGAGCACCCTCACTGCGATGGACAAATTGCTAGTCAAATTGAGAAATTTGAGTAAAGTCAGAGACACTTTGTCAAAAAAATATATTCCTAGTGGCACAGAAACTCTGTAGAGAAGACACACTCTATATAGAACACAGAATTAAGATTTACCCAGTATAGTATGCCTACAATTAGATAAGTTGGAATTTCCTTGGGAAGTGATTTTGGTAAATGTTGGAGAGAAAATCAGCACCTATTTATAGAAACCAGAATTTAAAAAAAAAAAATCCTTTGAGTGGGGTGGTCTTTCTCAAACTTGAAGAGATAACCAAGCCAGATTTGATTAGATAATTTAAAAGTTTATCCATGTGCCCAGCTCTCTGCACAAACACCCCAAAGAAAGTAAATTCTTTGGGAGAAGCAACTGTATAATTTTTAAAGGTTAGGCTAAATATGATGTAGTACCGAAACTACAGATTTATTGAGAAGTTTAGATGCCTATCTAAAAAGTGTTTTAAAGTAGATTTGAAAAAAAATTCAGGATTATTTTAAGAATGGACATTGCTATGAGAAGGGTTAAGAGGAACGTTGAAAACATTGCCCTGCAAGGTTATCCAAGGCATGTATCAATGTCTCAGTGAGCAGCCACTTGCTTAGAAGCCTTTGGTAGTGAGGATCTGCACATTAAATTACTGGACACCTACCAGAAAGCAGGAGAAGCATCCAAGATATGCATATTGATTCTGGAAACGCTGAAATAGCAAGTTGAAGAGAGAAGGGGACTATCACTGGGAACACCATATCAGAATTCATCAGAGAAAATGCCAACAGGAGCTGTTTTTTACTTAATATAGTGAGAAAAGTGTGAGCTTCCAATGACAACAGGACCAGGCACAGCTCCTGTGGAGAGCACGCAGAAGACAGGAGCAAATCTTTAGGCCATCCTCTTCTCCTCTTCCAATGGATGGTTACACAGGGATGGGAGTTGGGTGGGGTAAAAAATGCAATGGGAAATATTATCCTACTTTGGGAGGTGAAGGATAATCAGATAATGATTTTCAAAACTGAAGGGAAGACAGAGGCAAGGAGAAAATAAGGCAAAGAGAATTACCTAGAATTTTTACTTTTATGTATAGCTTGGTTTTATGACCTGGCTGGGTTTGATTCCCATATATTAATAAGCGGGTTCATGGTCAGGACTTAACGGGCCAGGGCCAGAGTGATAACTTTTAATGTGAAAATTATTTGATTTAACTTCAGAATTTAATGTTACAGAAATTCTCAAAGATTATATCAAGCTACATTGTTCAGTGTCATAGTACACCTACTACTAGACATGAATCTTTCAGGGACATATGTCTGGTGTGTAAACTAACTTTCTTCCTCTGTTTGCTAGCTGCTCTGAGATTACTACAGCAGCCCCTGATTTATCTATGTGGACAATATTCACAGAATTTAAGCATTGTGGTCCTGTTGCTTTGTGATAATGAAAAAGCATCTAACTCTACATTACTAGATGTCAATTTTGCTACTAAACTTGGATTTTGACAATCACACTTCCATCTTATACACACTTAGGCAAGAAAGTTTCTATTAGAGCCCGGAGAAATACCACCTACAGACAAGATCCTTAGATTTCAGAGATTAAAGATGTTGTAAAGCAGGGACTCCCTATCACCCAGTGGAGCAGTGAACAAGTTGAAATTACATGCCCCTTCTGAATGAAGAATGTAGCCCGTGCATTCGTTAGCTCAGTGCTACTTGTGGTCACAGATAAACCCCACAATACCAGTGGTTTAAAACAGATAAAATTCATTTCTTATTCTTACGAAGTTGAAGATATAGTTATGTGCTTGAGCTGATTCACGTCAGATCACAAAAACTGACTAGTTAATTTTCAGTAATTGTGTGAGCCAATTGTTAGTCATAGTCATTATTTTAAAATAAACACATAATTAAATTATATTAAAAACAAATCTAATTAATAATCAAAATCCATCACATCCTAATAATGCTACTACTATCTCTGCTGTAGACGTTATTAACTTCTATTGTATTTGTATAATAGAAATTTTATGAAATGGCGTGATATGCACATCTCTTCCGAACTCTGTATTCAGTGCTGAGACCTTAGCATGAACACGGTCCAATTTAAAAGTCATCAAAGGCAACCTACTTCCTAAATATTTTGTCACATAACATAGGTCCCCATCTTCCCATACTCCAACATCAATTTCCTTGTAATCTGCACCCCAGTGCCTAGGTCAATATTATCATTTTTAGGTTTTGGCCGGCAATATCACATTCTAACTCATTTCCATATTAGTTAGGATAACAACATCTACAGCAACTCCGAGACATCAGTGAATTGATAAATTTGCACTTTATTTCTGGCTCACATAAATCCACAAATGAATGTTGCTATTCTCCTCCAAATGACTCTTTGCATCCGGAGGCTCAATCTTTGACACCTGATTTCCAAATTTCCCCAGGGGTCCATCCTATCTAGCCAGAATGGAAAAAAAAAAAAAAAAAGCAAAGAGGATCGTGTGGGAAGGATCTATGGACCAGACCTGAGGATAGCACATACCATCTTTCTCTTGTATAGAACTCAGTTTCAGGCCACATGGATGCTGGGAAATAGAGACATCTGTGTGCATAGGTAGAAAATAACATAGTTCTAGTGAAGAGCCAGCAAGCCTGTGCACACCCTCAGATGTGTAAACTCACAGTCACATGTAGTAACTTTCTTACCTATCAACCAATATCTCATCTGATACCACCCAAGCCAACTCAAATAGTCACGACATCAGCTAATACCATCATTATCTGGTACTTAGGAAATTGAGCTCAGAGAGGTGAAGTGACTTGCAACAGTCAAAATGGAACTGACAGAAGCCACGGCAGAAGCTGTGCTCATAAACATATTTGGTTGAAGTAGGTACTCTGCCTCAGCTTACCTCCCTTCTTCCTTACCCAAACATGCTGTAGTAACCTTAGCATATCCCTGGAGTTTAAGGGCTATGCTGAAATAATGGCCATTCTGTGTCATCTCTGGTTAAATTTCTCCAAGCTGGCTCAGGACTCCCAAAAACCTCTCTTTCAGCAGGTAAAGCTCTCAAGACGTAAGATAGTATGGCAAGAAATCAGTAGGGATAGAAGAAATTATTTGGTTTCATCTTAAATGGTTATAGCATACTGCATCATTAAACTTTTACATGAATTTGTTTGGGATAGTTTTACTAATGGTAAAAATAATATCTTTACATTGAGCTAAATTTGCCTCCATTTAATTCCTATGGATTGTTTCCTAACTGAATTGCAGGGAAGAATAATGTAAGTGTATTTCTTCCAAGTTACAAATTTTTAAATATTTAAAAGTGACCATCTCACCCCAGTTTTCTGTTTTACACCAAATAATTACAGGTCCTTTGCCTGACTATTTTATGGCATCAGTTCTACAGCCTTTATCTTCCTCAATACCTTTTGAAAATATGGTACCTAGAAGGTAATTTAATTTCCCAGGTGTGCTCTGAGCGTTAGATTAGGAATGCCCTCCATTATGGACTATGCATTCTTCTTTATTTCTTTTTCTCCCACTGTGGTTCCCTCTGGGAAGGCATTGCTTTTTTTCGTCACAGAATTATTATTACTATTTCAACACTGAACTTCCTTTCTCATTATATGTTTTGCCCTGAATACTGTCTCCTACATATTGCTATTTCTACAACATCATTCACAGTAATGAGACCTATTTTTACTCATGTGGTTATTAAATCAGCTCCTGTTGTCTATAGGTTTGTATTTTCATCGTTAGTTCTGTATCCTAAATACTTCAAGTAAGCAATTCCATTTGCCCACAGTAATCAATATGCATTTAATATTTCATTGGTTTTTACCACTATCAGTTAACCACGATTTTGACTAACTAGTACTTCCTTAATTACAAGGTACTAAAAAAGATTTTTTTCTTAATCTTTGGCAACATCAATATCAGCATATTTGATTATGAATAACAATATATTTAAAGATAAAGATGACTTCCTGATTTAATGCTTGATTCAATTTCCTCTCTAGACCCAGGAGGGAGTTATTTAAGAGATCCCAATTAGGAATGATTTGAATTAATTGGAGCAACATAACGTACACACTGCATTGCATTCCCAATTAAGTTAGAAAGAGATGGAAGATATTCTGCTGACAGCATGTCTTTATTGGGCTAATAGTCATTATTTACGTATCATCAATTCTTTTTCTAATGTCAAGTATTTTGTTTCTTCCGAACACAGATAAGCATTATTAAGAAACAACAATACCAATGAATAATAAATTTAGTGAATAGGAATAAGATTGGAAAATGCAGCATAAATTGACGAATCCTCAAGTACCCAAATCTTTACTTCTGTCTGCACATAAAAATTAGATGTCAACACTATGTAGGATTTGGATGACTCCCTGGGGCCAATTCTGACCTCAGATAAAAGCTAAATTTATTGAGCCTTAATTGATTTCCATTTGATACTGAAGTTAAAATGTATCATGGAGCATGTGGAGATTCTTGAAGTGTTTAGAATATTCATAAAACTAAATTATTCTCAGAGGGAAAAATGCTTTAATAATGACACATTAGAATGGTAAGTATTCTTTTAGTAATAAGAATCATTGGCTCTTAATCATAAAATACTAGCTTCAAACTATTACACTATTTTTAAAAGATTGTTTTTATTGTGTTTAACATCAAGTTTTCCGATTTAATTCTAATTGTTGTTTGATGTTTTTATGTAATATGAACAAACATATGACTTGAATTAACAACATCAATGCTTTAAATCTCAGATTTGCTACTTGTTTTTGTGTGACAGTGTATAGGTCAGTTTAGCTTGTATGATTCTCATTTTATTCATGTGTAAATTTAAGAATATACCATTTCTTTCACCAAATGTTAGTTGCTGAATAAATGCATAGATGTGTGTGTGTGCACACACATGCATGTGCACAGAGGTTGGGGGAGAGAGAAAAGAAAGGGAGAGATTGTTATTTTGTTTTGGATCAAAATATTTCTCCCAAGGGATGTTCTTTGCACAAAGGCAAATCCCTATATGTAAGTGGTAGAACACTTGAATAAGATACTCTGGTTTTATGGGAGAATTTTAATCAAATAATTTAATTTGATAATATGTGCCTATTGCATGTATATAGAATTAGATTAATCCCTCCTCCACGTGACCCCTCTGATTGAAGTCAATTCCAAATTCTAGCTGATACCTACAAAATGTAACTCAATGGATTTGAAAAAACTCATTTTAAAAGAAATCAATTAATTTTTTTTTTCAAAAATATATCTAGAGAGCCAAATTATCAGTTTGATCCTCCCATCAATTCACCAGTTGACTGGTTGTGGTTGTCAGTTATGCAGGCCTAGACTTAATTGAAGCTGAATATAGTGTTTTTCTGAAAGCGGAGGAAGCCATCCTGGATCCCAGAAGCTATTATAGTTTCATTACATGTAGTTTTGTGAGGCAAGTACCCAGACTAATGAAGTCTAATTTCCTGCAGATTAAAAAAGAGAAGTGATAAGATATCACTGATGTTAGGTAAAGAAATTCTGAATATAGCACATTTATTCTGTTAAATTACTCATGAACACATGAAAATGTGGTTGCAAGCTAGTAGGAGGGCCACTAGTATTTTCTTCCTTTGGGAGCTGTGGGGGTGTGGGAAATTCAAGAGCCCATTCTGTAATCTTAAAGCCTTTCAAGTAAAAACTCTGTGGGTGATCTCATTTCAAGATAAAGTTAAACTAATATCACAGGTCAAAACGTGCTAGCCAAGAAACCTAAAGAAAATATACAATTATCACTACCAGGAATGCATGTAATATTTGTAACCTAGAAAACCACTAAAGAAGAATGCTATTTGTATTGAGCTTAACATTGCATTCATTTTGAACAAATGAACAAATGTATGGGTATAGGTACCTTCATTCTAAAAAGATATCACACCTACAAATTTATAGCACTAGGAAATATCAGTAGAAAATCAGCTGTCAGTTTACTAGAAATATCAGGTAATTCAGACTGTCCAATGTTAAAATCAGTCTTAAAAAGCACATTATTGCTATCATAAACCATTAAAGGTGGTTTATAACCAGGGGAAAAATCCTTTAAAATCCTTCACTACTACAATTCACAAGCCATTGCTACAATTCACAACTCGTTTGTTAGAGTCTTAACCGCCCTCAGCTTTGCCTTGGGCCATTAACTAACAAACCAATCATTAACTGCTAGTAATGACCATTTTCCCAGGGATTATTGCTTAATTGAACTCTTGTGTGGGACCCATTATTTTCTGAGATGTCAAAATAACTATGCATTAAGACATTTTTCTGTAATAAAAGCACCTCCTGAAATAAACAATGTGAATGTCAGAGAATTAAATTGTTCAGTGTACACACTATTTAAAATACATTACTTTAATGAACAATTCTGATGTTTCGAGGGAACATTCTCATTTTTTCATTCTCCTGAGCATATCCATCATGTAACTTAGATGCAGAATTAATGTGTATTTTTCTTCAGTAAAACACACAATGTCAAGACATTTATATAAGTAAACTGTGTTATATATTCATCTGAGTAAGGCACATTTGATTATTAGCATTCTGCTCCTGAGAAACAAGGCAGGTTTGCTTGTCTGTTGCCATGGAAATAAATTAGGAAGGATAACCTGCCTGCTTATCAATTTTTATTAATGCAATCAGCCTACCTGCTTAACCCATAAGTAACAATAGCACATTTAAACTAAGCCAATAAAGCCCTGTAACTCTAGGGGTGCCAGTTAAAGTAAATAGGATAGAAAATTGCTGAAATAAAAAGTCTGAGTTATGTGTCATAGTTATGGGCCCCATTAATATTACAGGATAAAGAATGTTGCCATTGAGAGGGCTCTAATGGTGGAATTACCTTCAACTAACATTTACTGAGAGGAGGAGAGGCAACTGAGACAAGAAGTCAAGAGGTATGTAATAAAACACAATTGCCCTCCTACTGTATTGAAGCAGTTTATAGCTGTATGTGTTAAAATTTGAAACTAAAGGAATCCTAATTCAATGCTAGCCAAATAAACATGAAAAATATAGCATATGTTTGATTGTGATTATTTAACATGTGCTAGAATAAAGTTCACTGTCCTACAATATAAGAAGAACAAAGCTTTCTAAGCCAATCAATATCAAGTTACAAGGTCAAAAAATAGTTAACCTTTGAAATACAATATACTCATTTTTAAGTACTCCAGACCCATGTTTATTCATCACTGCAGGTCCAACTAAGCTTAGAAATAATTGATGTTTTCTCCCAGTAATTCAGACTGACTTGATCCTCAATGCCTACAAATTACTGAGATTTTACAAAGATTTTGCATTACTGTCAGGGAAATAGCAAATACACATACATTTATTTTCTGAAGTGGGAGAAAAATTACTTGAGTATCATTATCTAGTTACTAGATTAAGGAAACACTTCTCATAACAACAGAGGCAAAAATCTAATATTTATAAAATAATGTTTAAACTTTAGATGAGAATATATACTTTTAAAAAAGATCACTTAGTCATAAATTTTTATTTTTCATCTTCAGCTATATTCAGTTGCTCAGTTTACTATTCAGAAAACTGAAATTTAACGACTGATCATTATGACATTCACACAAGAGATTAATCATAAATGTGAGAATTAAATCAAGTTACTTCTTCTAATTTTGCAAAAACAAAAAAGTTTCTGTTGTAATTCATAGTTATTTGAGTTATAACATCTCATGGATAAATAATTTTTTATTTTTTTTGAGACAGAATCTCTCTCTGTCATCCAGGCTGGAGTGCAGTGGTGTGATCTCTGCTCACTGCAACCTCCACCTCTGGGCTCAAGGGATTCTCCTGCCTTAGCCTCCTGAGTAGCTGGGAGATAAAGAACTTTTTAAAAAATCATCTTATATTTACACTAATAAAAGCAGGTTATCAAATACAAAATCATCCTTTTTGTGGATCCCTATCTATCTAATCTGTGCAAAAAGATGGCTATGACATCTTTAACATTTAAAGGATAATGTGGGTAGACAGTTAATGTTTATTATCCATCAAGCCCAAGGTGAATCCTTAAATATACACTGTCCCATTTGTCTCTAAAATAAAACAAGGTGGTAAGATACATACATGGTATCAAGTTTATAGATATGAAATTATGTCTTAGAAATGATAAATGACATTCCAAAGTTTACAAATGGTAAATAGCAAAGACACAACTAGAACCACGGTTGATCTTATTAAAAGTAATGCAAAAAAAGCAATTACTTTTGCACCAACCAAATGTTTTGTAGGATATTAGATATGTAAGTCCCATTTCCTGACTACATTCCTAATGAATACACAATAATACTAGTGCCATATATTTTTGAAGATGTAATTTATGAAGAGATTGTGCTTGACAGAGTGGAAGTGATGGGAATTGAAAATATATCATAAACAGGATTTCTGTTATAATAAAAATATTAGCATCCAATGTAGATAAATATATGTGGTTAACCATGGTTATAGGCCTATAAATGAGTCTATCAAAAAAGTTACTTTTTTTCAGTTTCTTTTTACAAACATTTATATTTAGATGCAGATCACATGCCATGCTATTCATCCGTTTAATGTGTGCAATTCAATTTTTTTAGTGTTTTCACAAATATGCACAACTATCTTCAGTCAGTTATTGAATAATTTCATCACCTCAAAAAGAAACCCCACACCTTTATTCAACATTACCCTAGCTCCTCAAACCTAAGCAAACACTAATATGGATTCTGTCTCATAAATTTGGCTACTCTGGACATTGAATATAAATGACATCATATAATATGTATTATTTTGTGACTAGCTTCTTCCACTTGGTATAATCTTTTCAAGCTCCATTCATGCTATAATATATATTGTTATTCCATTGCAAGGATATACATATTTTTTACATTCATTGATCAACTGATAAATATTTATTTGGGTTGTTCCCATCTTTTCACTATTTGCAGTTCCCTGATGATTAATGACATGAAATACTTGCAAGTGCTTATTGGCTTTCATATATCTTCCACGGGGAAATTTCTATTTTGATCCTTTACCCATTTTTCATGAGATTTTTGACTTTTTCATTTACTTTATTGAGTTGTAATAGTTTTTAATATAGATAAAACTTTCAGATCAGATAAATGATTTGCAAATATTTTCCCATTCTGCGGGTTGCCTTCTCCCTTTCTTAATAATGTCTGTTGAATGGAATTCTATGCAGCCATGAAAAGAATGAGATCATGTCCTTTGCAAAGACATGGATGGAGCTAGAGGCCATTATCCTTAACAAACTAACACAGGAACAGAAAACCAAATACTGCATGTTCTTGATTATAAATGGGAGCTAACTTATGAGAACACACAGACACATAGAGGGGAACAACACACACTGGGGCCCCTCAAGGGTAGAGGCTGGGAGGAGGGTGAGGATCAGGAAAAATAAGTAATGGGTACTAGGCTTAATATCTGGGTGATGAAATAATTTGTATAACAAACCTGCATGACACAAGTTTACCTATATAACAAACCTGCACATGTATCCCTGAACTTAAAATAAAAGCTAAAGGAAAACAATGTCTGTTGAAACACAAATTTTTTTATTTTGATAAAGTTCAATTTATCAATTTATCAATTTTATTGGTTTCTCATGGTTTTGTTTCATTTCTAAGAATGCACTGCCAAATCTAAGGTCAGGAAAATTTTACTCTGCTTTTCTTCTAAGAGTTCTATTGCTTTAGCTCTTAACATTTAGGTCATAGATTTAGTTTCAGTTAATTTTTTTATACAGTAGGAGGTAAGAGTATAACTTTATTATTTTGCATGTGACTATTCAGTTTTCTTAGTACAACTTGTTTTTTGTTTGTTTTGTTTGCTTGTTTGTTTTTATTAGAGACAAATTAGTGGTTCGTATCACTTGTTGAAAGACTTTTTCTCCATTGATGGAATTTGACACTTTTTCAGAAAATCAGTTGACCATAGACACATGGGTTTATTTGTAGAGTCTCAATTCTATTCCTTTGAACTACATGTCTGTCCTCATGACATTACCACACTGTCTTGATTACTGTTGCTGCATAGTAAGTTTTGAAATCAGGAAGTGTAAGTCATCCTATTATGTTCTTTTAAAAATTTGTTTATTTTGGGTCCCTGGCAATTTCATATAAATTTTAGAATCAATTTGTCCATTTCTACCAATCAATCCATTGGAATTCTGACAGAGATTGAGTTAAATCTGCAGATCAAATTGAGGAATATTGATATCTTAACAATATTAAGTTTTCTGGTCCATAAACATTGGATTTTTTAAATTCATTTAGGTATTTAATTTTTTGAATAATGCTTTATAATTTTCAGAGTATAGCTATTCTTCTTTTGTTAGCATATATCTGACAAGGAATTAATATCCAAAATATATTAGGGACTCACATAACTCCATAGCAAGAAAATAAGTAATTTTAAAATGGGCCTGTGATTTTTCTTTTCTTGCGAGGTCTTTATCTAATTTTTGTGTCAGGGTAATACTGAACTCATCGAATGAGCTGGGAAGTACTCCCTTCTATTCAACTTTTTAGAAGAGCCTGCAAAGATTTGGTATTAATTCTTTTTTAAATGTGTGGTGTAATTCAGCAGTGTAGTCAACTAGGCCTGAGCTTTCTTTGTGGACCTGTAGTGTTTTGATTATTAATTAAAAGCCTTCACTTAATATAGGTTAATTCAGATTATCTATTTCTTCTTGAGTGTTTTAAGCAATTCATTTTAAAATCAATTTAGCAAAGACAGAAGAAATATGCATTCATATTGTCTTTTATAATTATGTAATTGCCTTTACTAGGGTTCTTTGTTTTTTGTGTCAGTGTATGGATCTAAATTCCTGTCTGGGCTAACAGCCTGAGAAAAGTATTTTTAGTGATTCTCGTAAGGTGTCTATTTTAAAAACAAATTTTCTTAGTTTGTGATTATCGGGTAATATTTCTATTTCACTTTCATTTTTGAAATATAGCTTCAGACTTTTGGTTGACTGTGTGTATGACCACTTTGTATATGATATGCTATTGCACTGCCTTAGGCTTCCCTTGTTTCTAATGAGAAGTCAGTTGATAATCTTATTGGAGTTCTCTTGTAAGGGATGAGTTTTTATTTCGGGCTTTTCTTTTCTTCTCTTGGTGCTTTCAAGAGCTTGGCCAGGTGCGGTGACTCACGCCTGTAATCCCAGCACTTTCAGAGGCCAAGGTGGGCAGATCACCTGAGTTCAGGAGTTCCAGACCAGCCTGACAAACATGGAGAAACCCCGTCTCTTCTAAAAATACAAAATTAGCCAGGCGTGGTGGCACATTCCTATAATCCCAGCTACTCGGGAGGCTGAAGCAGAAGAATTGCTTGAACCTGGGAGGCAGAGTTTGTGGTGAGCCGAGATCACACTATTGCACTCCAAGCCTGGGCAACAAGTGGGAAACTCTGTCTCAAAAAAAAAAAAAAATTTTTTTTTGTCTTTCGACATTTTTACTGTGATATGTTTGTGGATCACTTTGCATTTACTCTTCTCGGAGTTTGTTGAGCTCCAAGGATCTGTAGATTATTGTTTTTCAATAACTTTAGGAAGTTTTTAAGTGAGTTTTAAAATATTTTATGTGTTCTTTTCTTTCTCTTCTCCTTCTAGTACTCCCACTATGCTTATGCTAATGTGATGAATAATGTCCACATTTCCCAGACGCCCTCTGTTCATTCCTTTCTTCATTTTTCTGTTATTCAGATTGAATAATCTCTATCAGTCTAACTCCAAATTTGCTAATTATTTCTTCTGCCAGTTCACCTCTACTGCTGAGCTGTCTTTCTACATTTTTTCACTCAGTTATTATACTTTTCTAGTCCAGAATTTTTTACTTCTGTTTCATTTCTATTGCTCTATTGATACTTTCTATTTGATTAGATATTGTCCTCATATCTTCCTTGAATTCTTTAACCATGCCTTTCTTTCATTCTTTGAACACATTTATAATGGTGTTTTGAAGTCTATTACTGTTAAATCTGACATCTGTTTACTCTCATAGGCAGTTTTTGTTGCCTGCCATTTTTTTGTTTTTGCACGTCTCATTATATATTTCTTGTGATCTTTGGAAAGTGAACATTTTACAGAATACATTATAGCAACTCTGAGTAACCTTCTCCCAGGTTTATTTGTATTTGCTTATTGCTTATTTATTTATTACTAGCTGGGTTTTTTTAGTGGCACCTACTCCTCTCCCCACTTAAACCTCTGATGTTATGCCTGTTATGCCTCATCAGGGCAGTTATGGATTGAATTGTGTCCCCTCAAAATGTATATGCTCATGCGCTAACCTCCAGTGCCTCAGAATGTGACTTTATTTGGAAACAGAGTCATTGCTGATGTAATTTTTAAGTTAGGATGAGGTAATAATGGAGTAGAATGGGCTCCTAATCCAGTGTGCCCAATGTCCTTATAAAAAGAGGAAATTGGCCAAGCATGTTGGCTCACACCTGTAATCCCAGCAATTTGGAAGGCCGAGGTGGGTGGATCACCTGAGGTCGGGAGTTCGAGACCACCCTGACCAACATAATGAAACCCCGTCTCTACTAAAAACTACAAAAAAATTAGCCAGACCTGGTGGTGGGCACCTGTAATCCTAACTACTCAGGAGGCTGAGGCAGGAGAATCGCTTGAGCCCAGGAGGTGGAGGTTGCAGTGAGCTGAGATCTCGCCGTTGCACTTGAGCCTGGGCGACAGAGCAAGATTCTGTCTCAAAAAAACAAAAACAAAAACAAAAAGAAACAAACAAAAAGGAAATCTGGAGACAGACCCCCACACTGGGAGAAAACCACAAGAAGATAAAGATAGGGATTATGGTGATGCTTCTACATGACAAGGAAGGTAAAAATGTCCAGCAAACAACCAGAAACTAGATGGGAAGCATGGAATACATTCTCATTCACAAACCACAAAGGAGATAACATTACTAACACCTTGATCTTGATCTTCTAGCCTCCAGAGCTGCAAGGCAATAAATTTCTGTTGTTTCAGTTTGTGTTACGTTGTTACGGCAGCTCTAGGAAAGTAATATAGGGCATAGCCTTGGTTATCTCATAGTCATTCTGGTATAACAGTGGTTTTGACAGCTCTCTTTGAACTCTTTCCTTGACCTCATTCAGCTGTTCTGTTCCAGTAATTGCCAGTTGATTGCTCTATAGTTTTCAGCAATATTCTGAATCATAGATTGATCCATAGACAAAGCCAATCAAGTTCAGGCTCCTTGGAAAGGACAATTTGTGAGATCACTGTTTGAGATTTTATTTTTTCTGATCCCAAGTGGGCTCCTCCCACTTATTTCTTTTTCTGGTTCTCTCAAAGTATCTGGCATAAAGTTTTGTCTATGTCAAATGAATCCAGTAATCTCTTCCCAATTTCCTTTCACTACAACCTCTCTTGCGTTTGAGAGCACTCTTAGACTTGAATTTCTCCACATTCTATTGCATGTAAGAAGAATTACTTTGAGAGAAGATTAAGAGCTATGTGTTCTAGGACATGCTTCTCTCCAGCCTCCAGGCAAAATCTCTGAGACACATCTCTGGGGTTTGATATGGAGACAGTGGTGTTCTTCACTCTGAGTGACACCTTGCTTTAGTAACTGAGTGTTCCATGGTGGAGAGTAGGGAAAGTAGCCTTAGATCTTCCTGCTAAGTCTTCTGATATGAAATCACTATCTTAGGAACAAAAGCAAGGGCCCCAGGATCTCAGTAGTGCCATGCCCAAGGTAGAGGTTATATCTCATAATTTAGAATGAATGGAAGAAACCACCATCATTTGGCTAAACTCATAGTCTCAGTAACATATAGCTGGGTTCAGGATGCAAAGTGCGCATGTCCTGCCTTTCCTAGGAAAATAATACTCTAACGGGAAGCTAGGGGAAGAGGTAGACCTTTATTTTTGGTTGCACCCATTTGGAGTTGACACAGATAGGAGACAGAGAATTACTGGGTAGAAGAGGGTGGTTCCCCAGCACAGGCCCAACCCTCAAGCCTGGATACCTGTAGCCCTAAAATGAGGATAGGCATTCCTGTTTTCAAGCCCAAAAGCTGCCTTTGGCCTGCCATTCCCCCTATCCTGTACCCATATAAACCCCTGACCCCAGGCTCCAGAAGTAGAGAAGGAGATGAGCATATCAACAGAAGAATGGTGTGGCAGAGAGAAGAGAAGGGACATCTGAACACTGAGTGGACTTTGGCTGGGGATGGTCAGAGAGGAGATTGGCTGTTGACTAGCCAAACTCCAGCGGAAGACCATCTTCCCACTCCATCCCTCTTCCAGCTTCCCATCTAACACGCTGAGAGTCTCCTCCACCACTCAATAAAACCCCCGTATTCATCCTTCAAGTCCGTGTGACACAATTCTTCCGGGATACTGGACAAGAGCTCAGGATACAGAAAGCTGTCACACCGGCCCTCTGCCCTTTCAAAAAATGGTCCACTGAGCTGGTTAATACTTGAGCCATCCGTGGATGGCAAGGCTAAAAGGGTGAACTGTAACACATGCCCATTTGGGCTTCGGGAGTCACAGCCTCTCATACCTGGATGCTGCCATGGGGCTGAAGCCTAGGGGTGCTCACTCCAGCTCCTACACCAGCCCGTCTGTATGCTCCACCTCCTGTAAGGGGTTTGAGCAGCAGCAGCGACCTAACAGACAAGTCACAATCCTGTTGCATGTCCTCAGAGGGGAGTCAGGGAACTCTCCTCTTTCAGAGTGATGTTTCTATTTTGCTTAATATAAATGGATGAGTAGGAAGAAAGTCTCAGTTCCAATACCTCAATTCTCACTGTTCTTACAAAATGCTGGTAGATTTTCTTCCATAAATATCTTGTCTATATGTCCCTCATATCACTTCCTGAGACTTTAAATGATTGTTTTTAAATAATTTTCACCATTTCTGCTGGAGTGTGGGTTGATGAAGCTCCTCATTCTGTCATACTGTAAATGCCTTTTAATATTTTTGAGTGTGTGAAAAACACTAATAAAGATTAATACAAGACACCATGGGCTTGTGCTTTATCTTTTAAAGATTTTAAGTCAGCAGTTCTCAAGGAAAATGCTACCCTGGAAAGAAAATATAACCTTAAAGTCTGGCAACTGCTCTAGACTTATTCCTGAGATTTTCTTTCAAGGTAAGCCCAGGCTGTCTTAATTCACAGTAACCTATGCCTAGAGATTTAAAGCTCTGAAATTGACCTTTTAGCTTCCCATTTCCAAATTGTAATGTAATTTATTTGATACATCAAATAATTAAGTTTTGAATAGTTAAGTGGCCCATTTACTATACAATAAAGTATGGATTGTCTTGTTGTTTTATATGTTTGTTTGTTTATTTGCAGAAAGTAAAGAAAACCAAAGATAACACATTATTTCCTTGTAAAAATAATTTAATTGGAAAAAGGCTAATAGTTTTGCCAAATTTGGGGTTGGAGAATTTGATATGTTTAATCTAATATGCAGTAAATTAGAAGAATGGGAGCTATATCTTTTTTTTTTTTTTAGGTTTAATGTTCTACTGGTTTTAAGAAATGAATCATTTAATTTGTTTTATGCGAATTATTACTTAAAAGTTTGAAAATGGGCCGGGTGCGGTGGCTCACGCCTGTAATCCCAGCACTTTGGGAGGCCGAGGTGGGCGGATCACAAGGTCAGGAGATCGAGACCATCCTGGCTAACATGGGGAAACCCCGTCTCTACTAAAAATGCAAAAACTTAGCCCGGCGTGGTGGCGGATGCCTGTAGTCCCAGCTACTTTGGAGGCTGAGGCAGGAGAATGGCATGAACCCGGGAGGCGGAGCTTGCAGTGAGCTGAGATCGCGCCACTGGACTCCAGCCTGGGCGACAGAGCGAGACTCCGTCTCAAAAAAAAAAAAAGTTTGAAAATGTTTATTGTGTTTTTCTAAAACCTAGTTAACCAGGAACATTTATTTATACTCAAAGGATAAAACATCTATAATGTCATGTGAAATTTAAGCTCAGTTATTCTTATCATTTTAATTGCTCCTGAAAAAAATAGTAATTGTTAATTTTGAGGTGCATCGTTTTAGGCTGGAAGATAAAGTAGAAAATAAAGTGCAAAATAGCATCATAGATAATGCCTAGAATTAATTGGAAAGTACTAGGCAAGGGGCAGCAAGCAAATCAGTGGCAGAAAGCAAATTAGTGTTAATGACTTCTGTCAATACAGTTGACTTTTGGCTCCCACCACATCTGTGAGTGTGACTCATTCCACAATAATTGAATACAATGGCATTCCAACTATGTTTGAAATCTTTGACATTGGCTTAAGGAAGATTTTTCAGGAAAAGAGATTTTAGACTACTATTTTTGATACCAAGAAAAGAGAATGACTTTTGAAAATATAAGGTCTAGATAATGACATAAAATAATTTATAATAAATATTAATATTATTATGATTTGTATTAATTATACTTAATATGTATTGATATATACTATACTAAGCACTATATGTGATAGATACCAGATGTCAATTATTTTATGATGTATACAGTTTTTTAAATTTTAGTGATAAGAAGATTAAGATCTACCAAGATTAAAGGGCCAAAGGCACACAATAGAGCATTCAAAGGCATGCAGACAGTTCAAGGCTTTGAGTGTGTGTACAATAAATATTTACATGATATTTTAATCTACCCTGAAGATACAGGTATAACTTATATCACCAAAAAAAACCAACATTCCATGTGGCATCTGTCAGCCAACGCAGAGGCAATAGAGGAATTTGTGTGTGATGTGAGATTAAAAGGATGTTGAATAATTACTATTCTAATTTATAACATATTGCACTGTTGTGCTGCTTCATTTTAAGCCTATTTTTAAAATCATCTCATGATACATTTGACTTTCTCTCTTCATGAACTTAAAGAAATCTCTTTAAGTGATTTATGATAACCTAAGATTGGTTATGAAACACTATTCAATTTTACAGAATAATTAGCTTTCGAATTCTTAGACAAGATATATTCTGAAATATATCCAAATCGCCAGACTTTAAAAGGTAAGAATTATTATTTATATGCTTCTATGTTGATATATAAGATATAGTTTATCATATGTGAGAATCTTATGTAAATTTATTAGGTAATACATTCTGAATGTTCTGAGTACACAAAAGCAAGGGATCAATTAGTAATTTAAAAACAAGATGGTACCCAAGAAAAGTGGACAGCAGAAGCACTTTAAGCAGAATAGTTTTATTTTTAGTAATTGTAAAAACATGTGACATCCAAGATGCTAATAAATGCAAGCATAAAATTAAAGCAAACACAATATTAACTCCCTTTTGCTACCTGAAGATGTTGTAAAGTTAAAAATAACTAAATCATAATTAATAGATGTCATTCAATAAGAAACCTGTCAATAACAAAACTCCACAATAAGAAAACTGCAGAATTTCTAATTTCCTACAAATATTCGACATTTTAATTTCAGGTTCACTAGCTGAGTTACTAAATTCTAGGTAATCTTAGAAGATGGATTCTTAATAGCACAGACACACACATGCACAATGTATACATTGTATACATTACAATGTATAATAGCTATTATAATTATTACATATCTCTATATCTATTTACCTATCTATGTCTATCTCTAATAGACCCTCCATTGAAGGACTGGCAACTAAATACCTGTCTTGCCAGTACTCATTATTTAGGAATGTGTTACAGCAATGTGTCCTGATAGAAAAATCATTATCCTTATTTCAAAAATACAGTATCTTGAATACAGAAACAAATAGGTATCTAGGTAGAGGGTACAAACAAATACTCATGTGCATTTAAAACAGCATCCTAGTTTTCAAAAAAAAAAATATCTATCTATCTATCTATCTATCTATCTATCTATCTTACAGAGTCACCAAATCAGATACGTTGAAAATAAATGATACTATTTTCCAGGTTTCATAGAAAGCCTAGGGATATGTTTCAGAGAAAATGTAAATTTTATCTATTCTAAGAGCATTAGCAGTTTTTCTTATTGAGTTCAGAATACCTTATTGAGTATCTCTGAAGTTCTGAATTTAAGTACACAAGAATTCAATATTTTTCTACAGATATTGATTTTGTTTACAAAGATCTCCAGGAAGGAGCAGAGTGTTTGAATTTATGTTGCCATACTTGCTTTATCCTTTGCCAGTCAGTTTGCAGACATAGATAACAAGCTGGAGGTTAAAAAGCCTTAAAACAAACCCAGCTGTATAAATGATTATATGCATAATTTTGCATTATTGTTTTTATTTCTTTGATCAAAAATAGATGCAGAGTCTAGTCTTGTAGGAAATGAAAAGGAATGGGTGTGGTATCATAGTGATCTGAATCTCTTTGCCATGCACACACTTGTATTCTGTGCCTTGATTTTTTGTTGTTGTGCAATGAAATGCTGCTTTTCCTCTCAAAGGTCATTAACAAATCCAATGAATGAGGGCATAGTAATGCATTTAGAGACCAAAAATGGAGCTAGAATTCAAGTACATATTTAGCTTTCTGAAACCCCCTCTGTCTGCTCTATCAACAATCACCAAAAGGAGACTGAACAGGAACTGCCTATCCTATTCCTACACTGAGCACAAAACAAGGTATTGGTGAATGAAATGATTGCTTAGAAAACTGAAAGCACTCATCTTTGACTGAATACAGCTTGATTTATTCATACATAATGTTTTAAGGTAGGAGTTGTGTTATTATTGATTTGTTGTTATTGACATAACCTACATCAAGTATAACAATAATTAATATTCTAAATATTTCAGTGATATGAGAAAGTCTTATTAACTATTTGATATATAAGAATATTTTTAAAACCATGTAGAACTGTTATAAGATTTTTGCAAAATTATCGTGTCAGAAATGGTACTAAGATTTATCACCTGGCACTGTGTCTTACTGTGTTTCTAATAAGTTGTTTTGTGCACTATTTTTTAAGAATTTTCTGATAATGATTACTTTTGGAGAACTCTGTAAGTTATTATTTGTTATCTCATTTTCTTAGAGGTTTACATATAAATTTGCTATAGTTTGTTTTTTCACACATAGTATAAAAATATTATAGTTGCAGCATGGTACTTAATTTAATTCCATTCACTTTTTAATAAGCTATATTTGTACTCAAAAGGTATTTTTAGAAATGTGCTCACTAATATAATCTCTCATCTATAATTTCTACCATAAGGCAGCTAAAATTCTCTTTTGAGCAAGATAGATGTGCAAATTTAGTATTTTAATGAGGAAGTTTAAATTTATTTTCAAGAACACTTCACTTAGGCTAGGTTATTTTGAACATGTATAAATACAAGCACTCAATATTTTAAGTGGGAAACCACTACTTGCTTATAGTGCTGGGATGTAGATAGTCAGGTTGAGTTTAAAAATAACCTTCCCTGAAGATCCTTTGATTAATTTATCCCAGAGCAAGTTTTCTTTACTGACCTTTGCATGAACTTCACTCACTGCTGTATGACCTCTGTTTTGCTTGTGCACAATATCTTTCTGTCCCTGGAGCTGGGCTGGTAAACACCAGGAGGAAGAGCATCCTCTCCTCCAAGACCTAGTCTGAAGTCTTACTCTCTGGAGAAATACCTTGTTTCAGGGATGAGGATGCAATACTTCACCTAACCATTGTACATATGGCAGAATAACTAAAGCCTGTGATCTAACAATTGCTTCATCACTCACTTGCAGAATAGTTATGTGAAAAGATATCTTTCTCTCCCATCAATACTAATATTAGAATACAGTTTTCTATAATCAACAATTAAATATTTATCGAAAGTATGTAAGATGAAGATTAAAAATGTATATACATATGTAAAACAGTAAAAACATCTTTCATAAGGGAAGTATTATACCATGATTTTTCTGATTTCTGATGTCTTGTCACAAACACAAAAGAAATATATAGAAGTTGACAGATTATACTTAAGTTACAAAGACAGAGTATCCCCAGCGTGTATTGAAAATGATGATTCATGTATGCCAACTGTCTACATGTATCAAAATAACATTGAATGTACCAATTAATAAAAGAAAAAAGAAAGACGAAACTGGGAGAATATAAAGACAAATTTTCCACATAAAATCTAGTGATGGGTTACAAAGATATTTTTATTTAAAGTATACATGCATTTTTACATACATATACACACACAGAAAGATTTATATATGTAATGTATAAGGATGACATTATTTTATTTCTAAGAGATGTTCATGTGAATTTAAGGTCTTGATTCCCTAGGGACACCAAATCCCAGATGAGCAAAATACAGGAGATATTTATTATAAAAATTACTTTTTAGGGCTAGATGAATTCCCCTTCCAATCAGCACTAGGTCATAAGCTATATTTTCAAATGTAGAGTTCATTGCTTATTTGCATTTGATTTCTCTCTCTAATAAAAAAGGAGAAATAGATACAAGTAAGACCAACTTCTTTTACGGTATCCACAAATCTTTACAACAATTATATAT
Source organism: Pongo pygmaeus (assembly GCF_028885625.2). Lineage (NCBI taxonomy): Eukaryota > Metazoa > Chordata > Mammalia > Primates > Hominidae > Pongo > Pongo pygmaeus. The sequence goes on along the minus strand of NC_072378.2, from coordinate 141,184,654 downwards.
AATATTTGTAAGAATAAAAAATAATATTTTCTACTAGGACAATGTGCATTTCAGAGGGTTCCCCGTCATTTCCTACGATGAAAAATTTTAAATGCTTACAAACGTGGAGAGAATAATATGATAAAACATGGCCATGTACTGATAACCTAGCATTAACAATTGCCAAATTTGGGCTAATTTTATTTTATTTATATCCCTCCCACACTCCCTCAAATTATTTTGGACCCAATTCCATATATAATGTTATTTAATCCATAAATATTTCAGCATATATCTCAGAAATATTTCAAAGCAGCCACCATAATATTGCTTCAATAATAATTCTGCATCTGTTTGAAACAAATAAAAAGTTTAAAAATCTCAGCAAAGAAATAAAAGTTATAAGAAAATGAACAGACAGAAATTATAGAACTGAAAGAATATAATAACAGAAATAAAGAGGAGAAAAAACCTTTGGGGTGTGAGTTCCATAATAGAGTGTTGGTGACAGAATCACTGAACTTGAGAACTGATCAAAAGATTTCACTCAATTCAAACAACAGAGAGAAAGTATACTTTAAAGAAAAAAATGAACAAAGTATTACGGACATCGGGAATAATAATAAAATATCTTACATTCATAATATCAAAGTTCTAAAAAAGAAGAGAAAGAATGCATGGCTGAAAAATGTGTTAAAAAATAGCTGAAAAACCCCCATATCTGGCAAAAGACATGTACCTACAGATTCAAGAAGCTGAGCAAACTCCAAATACATTACACCCCCCAAAATTTACTCACACAGCATAATTAAACTGCTAAAAACTAAAGAGAAAGATAACATCATATAAGTAACCACAGAGCACATCACCTATATGGGAATTCTGATTTGTATGATAATAAACTTCTCTTAAAGCATGAAGGCCAGAAATAATTGGCATTTTTTAGGTGTGAAGAAAGAGATCTGTCACCCATGAATTCTATATCTAACAAAAATATCCTTAAGAAATGAAAGAGAAATCAAGGCATTCTCAGACAAGGGTAAAATAATGCCTACTCTTTAAAAAGGGCTACAAAAACTCTCAGCAAATAGAAAAATATAAAAGAGTAAAGCTGAGAATTTAAAAAAATAGAAGGACAATTAAATATGTAACAATAAGGATATATATACTAGATTATCTTATTTCTCATGAACTTCTTAAGTCATATTTGGTGACTGAAGTAAAAAGCATAACACCATCTAATGTGGAGCTCAAAAACATAGAGGAAATACTTCAGACAATTACATAAGTGCAAAGAGAAAGAAACCTAAATATAAATAAAATTTAAATACTTAATCAAATAGTCATACTTCAATATGAGTACGTTGTAATAAATTACATATGTATATTGTAATATCCAGAACAACCACTAAGAAAGCTATAAAAAGAGATCTAGTTTAAAGCAGTATAAATAAAATAAGAAAGAATCCAATGGGAAAGCAAAGAAAGAGAAACAGAATAATGATAATCCAGAAAGAACAGCAGACTCCTGGTTCCAAAATGGCAACATAGTAGCAATCTGGCTTCACTTCCTCTTCACAAAAAATAAAAAACAAATATACAGAACAGAGGTTATTGCCAGCAATATCCCAGAACTCAAACAGGAGGATGAAACAGTTCCTGGGGCCACAGACAAGTAAAAAAACTCCAAACAGATGGTAGAAGAATCTGACTTCCATATCCATTATGCACCCCCTTCCCCACAATCAGCCCTGCACTGAGTGTGTGGAAAAATTCTCCCCAACTCACAGTTTCTATACTAGAAAAAGTGAGATCAAAGTGAAAATAAGTTTCTCTACCATCTTGAGTTCTCTGACAGGAGACCTGTCCCTGCCTCCACCTACAGGAAGCATTAAGAGTCCTTAAAGGAGAAAAATTTCTGAGAAAGCCAAAAATAAAGGGGAAGGGAAGGACTACGATTCACAATCCAGGAAACTGTGCTCTGTAACTCAGCCAAAGGAGATGCCAAATCAGAGTGGCTGTTCAGCACCTCCACACTAGGGAGGTACACTTCATGGATCTTCTGGGCACAAATTCCTAGGCAGCTGTCCCACATTGCAGGGATATCCCCTTTGAGATCTGTTTATTTGGGATGGGCAGAGCTCTCATCCATTACTAGAGCTGAGGCAAACCAGGGCTTATGAAGTCATCTAGTGCTTAAAAGGGGGCAGAAACTAAGCTGGAAAGAAATTTTAAAATTAAAATGAACCTCTAAGCAATCATGTCAATAAACAAAACAAAACAAAAACAAAAACGAACAAACAAACAAAAAAAAAACAGAGAAGATTGGAATAAATAACTAAACTTTCAATGGAAAGACATAGACATACATCTACAAGAAACAACACCAAACCAGGAACCATCACTCCTCAAACAGACAAAGCAAGGAACCAGTGATGGATACCAACAATATAGCAATATGTGAGCTCTCTAACCAAAAATTCAAAATAGCAGTTTTAAGAGCACTCAGTAATCTCCAAGATAACACAGAAAAGCAAGTCAGATATTTATCAGAGACATTTAACAAAGAGATTGAAATATAAAAAAAGGGCATATATTGGAACTGAGAAACATATTTGCTGAACTGAAAAATTCATAAACAACTCTTAACAGTAGACTCGATGAAGCAGAAAAAAGACTCAGTGAGCTCCAAGATCGGCTATTTGAAAATACACAGTCAGAGGAAAAAAGAAAAAAGAATGAAATGGAACAAATATGTACAAGATATAAAAAATTAGCTCAAAAGATCACTATATAATGGTAAAGTGGTCAGTTCAGAAAGAAGATATAAATATCTCTGCACCCAACCCTGTATCACTCAAATCTATAAAGCAAACATTAACAAAACTAAAGGGAAATAAATACTGCCATAGCATAACAGCAGAGGACTTCAACACCCCACTCTCAGTAATAAACAGATCATCCAGACATAAATCAACAAATAAATATCTATACACTAGACCAAATAGGGCTAATTGACATTAACAGAAATTTTCCCCCAGTTGTGGCAAAATACACATTATTTTCAGCAGCACATAAATAATTCTCCTGAATAGACCACAGACACATGGAAATTAAACAAAATGCTCTAAAATGACCAATGAGTTAGTAAAGAAATTATGAATAAAAATTTAAAATTTCTGAAACAAATGAAAATGAAAAAACAGCATACCAAAATCAATGAGATACAAATAAAGCAGTACTAAGAGGTAAGTTTACAGCAATAAATGCCTATATCAACAAAGTAGAAATACTTTAAATTATGTGATACTTTAAGTAAACTAAAGATATACCTCAAGAACTAGAAAAGCAAGAATAAAGCAAACCCAAAATTACTAGAAGGCAAGAAATAATACAGATCAAATCAGAAATAAATGAAATTAAAACTAAGGAACTATTACAAAAGATAAACAAAAAGTTGATTTTTTTGAAAAGGTAAACAAAATCAACAAACTTTTGACTAAACTAAATAAGAAAAAAGGAGAGAAGACTCAAACACATGAAACCAGAAACAGGGCCAGGCGCGGTGGCTCATGCCTATAATCCCAACACTTTGGGAGGCCGAGACAGGCAGATCACAAGGTCAGAAGATCGAGACCATCCTGGCCAACACAGGGAAACCCTGTCTCTACTAAAAATACAAAAAAAATTAGCTCCATTCGCTTGTAGTTCCAGCTACTTGGGAGGCTGAGGCAGGAGAATCACTTTAACCCAGGAGGCAAAGATGGCAGTGAGCCGAGATCACGCCACTGCACTCCAGCCTGGTGACAGAGCTAGACTCCATCTCAAAAAAAAAAAAAAAAATCAGAAACAGAAAAGGTGACAAAGCAACTGAGACCATAGAAATACAAAGAATAGAGAATGTTATGAATCACTGTATGCCAACAAATAAGAAAACCTAGAAGAAATGGATAAATGTCTGGACACACACAACCAACCAAGATGGAACCATGAAGAAATTGAAAACCTCAACAAACCACTAAACTGAAATGAGGTCAAAGCTGTAATAAAAAGTCTTTCATTCAAGAAAACCCCAGATCTGATGAATTCACTACTGAATTCTACCAAACTTTTAAAGAGCTAGTACAAATTCTACTCAACTGCATCAAAAAATTAGAAAGGGGGGAATACTTCCAAACCATTCTACGAGATCAGCATTACCCTGACACCCAAACCAGACAAAGAAACAACAAAAAAAGAAAACTACAGGCCAGTATCACTGATAAACACACATGCAAAAATTCTCAACAAAATAATAGCAAACCTAATTCAACAACACATCAAAAGATTATTCACCACAATCAAGCATTATTCATTTCAGGGATGCAAGTATGGTTCAACATATGCAAATCAATAAACATGATACATCACATTATCAGAACCACAAAAAATAATCCTGCGATTATTTCAGTAGATGCTGAAAAAGCCCTTGATAAAATTCAGCATTTCCTTTAGAAAAAAACACTCAACCGGGTATAGAAAAAACATACAACAAAATAATAAAGGTCATATAGAACAAACACACAACCAACATCACAGTGAAAGAAAAAATTGAAAGACATCTCTCTAAAAAAACATGGCCACTTTCATCACTTTTATTCAACATAATACTGGAAATCCTGGCCAGGGAATTTAGGCAAGAGAAAGAAATAAAAGGCATTTAAATTGGAAAGGAAGAAGTCAAATTCACATTGTCTACAGATGACATAATCTTATATTTAGAAAAACCTAAAGACTCCATCAGAAAACTGTTAGAACTGAAATAAATTCAGCAAAGGTGCAGGATACTAAAATCAATATACAAAAATCAGTAGCATTTATATATGCTAACAATGAACAATCTATAAAAGAAATTAAGAAGTATATCCCATAGCTACAAAGAATATCAAATATCTAGAAATAAATTTAACCATAGAAGTGAAAAATCTATACAAGAAAACCATAATAAACACTGATGAAAAAAATTGGAAACAACACAGAGAAAACATATTCCATGCTCACGAATTAAAATAATATTATCAAGATGGGAATACTATCCAAAGCAATTTATAGATTCTATGAATTTCTGTCCAAATACCAGTGATATTCTTCATAGAAATAAAAAAAACTTCAAATTTATATGGAACACAAAAGACCCTGGATAGCCAAAGCAATCCTGAGCAAAAAGAACAAAGCTGGAGGCATCACAATGCCTGACTTCAAAATGTACTACAAAGCTATAGCAACCTAAACAACATGGTACTGGCATAAAAATAGACAAATGGGCCAATGGAACAGACTAGAGAACCACAAATAAATCCATGCATTTACAGTCACATTCTTTGCAAAAAAGTTGCCAAGAGCATATATTGGTGAAAAAGAGTCTTCAATAAGTGGTGTTGTGAAAACTGATATCCACATCTAGAAGAATGAAACTAGATTTCTATCTTTCACCACATATAAAAATCATACTCAAATGGATTAAAGACTTAAATATAAGACCCGAAACTATGAAACAACTAAAATAAAACATTGGGGAAACTCTTCAGGACAATGGCCTGGAAGGGTTTGTATGTAATACCTCAAAAGCACAGGCAACCAAAGCATAAATAGACCAATGGGATTATATCAAGTGAAGAAGCATCCACCCAGCAAAAGACACAACCAACAAAGTGGAGACACAGAATGAAGACACAATATTTGGAAACTATCTGACAAGGGATTACTAACTAGAATATGTGAGGAACCCAAACAATAGCAAAAAAACTGATCAAAAAATTGGCAAAGTATCTGAATAGACATTTCTCAAAAGAAGACATACAAATGGCCAACAGATATATTAAAAATGGTCAATATTACCAATGCAAATAAAAACCACATCTTACCCAGGTAAAATGGCTTTTATTTAAAACAGGGAATATCAAGCCTGAGCAACAGAGCCAGACACTGTCTCAAAAACAAAAAACCAACAACAAACAGGCTGGGTGTGGTGGCTTATGCCAGCAATCCCAGCACTTTGGGAGGCCTAGGTGGATGTATCATGAGGTCAAGACATCGAGACCATCCTGGCCAACATAGTGAAACCCTATCTCTACTAAAAATACAAGAATTAGCCGGGTATGGTGGCACAGGCCTGTAGTCCCAGCTACCTGGTAGGCTGAGGCAGGAGAATCGCTTGAAACCAGGAGGCAGAAGTTGCAGTGAGCCAAGATGGCGCCACTGCACTCCAGCCTGGCAACAGAGCGAGGCGAGACTCCATCTCAAAACAAACAAACCAACAAAACACAGAATAACAGATGCTGGTAAGAATGCAGACAAAAGGGAATCCTTGTACACTGTTGATGGAAATATAAACTGGTAGAGTCACTATGGAAAATAGTATGGAGGTACCTCCAAAAACTAAAAGTAGAACTACCACATGATTTTGCAACTCCACTCCTGAGTATATATCTAAAATAAAGAAAATCAACATATCAAAGATATATCTGCATTTCCATGCTTCCTGAAAAACTTCATAATAACCAAAATATGGAATGAACTAAAGTGCCTATCAGTGGATGAATGAATAAAGAGAATGGAATATATGCACACAATGGAATACTATTTAGCATTATAAAAGAATGAGATACTGTCATGTGCATCAATATGGATGGAAATGGAAATAATTATGTTAAATGAAACAAGCCAAGCACAAAAAGATACATATTGCATGTCTTCACTCATATGTGATATCTTAAAAAGTGGATCTCATGAAGAAAGAGAGAAAATTAATAGTTACCAGAAGCCAAAGAATGGTAGGGGGAGGGGAGGAGTTGAAGAGAGGCTGTTGATTAATGGGTAAAAATATATAGTCAGATAGAAAAAATAAGACCTAGTGTTGTATAGATTAGTTAGGAGATTATAGTTAACATTACTGTACATTTCAAAATAGCTAGAAGAAAATAATTCAAATATTCCTAGCATGAAGAAAAGATTAATATTTAAGGTGATGGATATCCTAATTACCCTGATTTGAACTTCATACATTATATGACTATATCAAATTATCATATGTATCTCCAAAATATGTACATGTATTATATATTGATATGGTTTTACTGTGTCCCCACCCAAAATCTCCTCTTGAGTTGTAATCCCCACATGTTGGGGACGGGACTTCTTGGGAGGTGATTAGATCATGGGGCAGTTCCTCCATGCTGTTCTCATGATAGTGGGTGAGTTCTCACAAGATCTGATGATTTTCTAAGGGGCTTTTCCCCCTTTGTTTGGCACTTCTTCTTGCTGCTGCCATGTGAAGAAAGATGTGTTTGCTTCCCCTTCTGCCATGATTGTAAGTTACCTGAGGCCTTCCCAGCTATGCAGAAGTGTGAGTCAATTAAACCTCTTTCCTTTCTAAATTACCCAGTCTCAGGTATGTCCTTATAGCAGCGTGAGAACTGACTAATATGTATATCAATAGAAAATAATAATAATAAAGAAAAAAAACAGAAAACAAAAATGGATGATGTAATGTCTAACATATTAATCATTACTTAAAATTTTAATAGTCTAAATACAACAATTGAAAGAGAGATTAACAGTGGATTTATTTAAAACCCCAACTATATGCTATATATAAGAATGTACTGCAAATTTAATAATACAGGTAGACATAAATTATAAAAGCAAAAAAGACAGATAATGTGAACTTTAAAATGTACCAGTAGCTATATTAATCTCAGATAAAATAGACATCAGAGCAAATAAAATTACTAGAGACAAAAAGGGACATTACATGATAAAAAGATAAGTCCGCAAGGAGACATAATGATCCTAAATGTGTATGTAACAAACAACAGAATTCATGAAACAAAATACACGAAATATAAACCAATATATATTAAAGAAGAAATAGTCAAATCCGTAATTATACTGAAGAATTCAACATCCCATTCTCAGCATTTGGTTAAAAAAACTAGCCAGAAAATTAGCAAAGATATGGAAGAAATGAATAACGCAATGAAACAATAGAATGTAAATCGAACACTTTAGGCAATAGCAGGAGACTACACCTTCTTTCCAAGCACCTATGGAAAATGTACTAAAATACACCATATTCTGGGCCATAAAGCCACCTTAACAAACTTAAAAAAATTGAAATCATATGAAATGTTTCCTGACCATTATAGAGTCAAACTAGAAATTAACTACAGAAATAAAACGAGAAGATCCTCAAACAGTTGGAAATTTAATAACACACTCTTAAGCAATCCATTGGTCAAAGAGGAGGTCACAAAAGACATTTTTTAAGATACATAGAAATGAATGAAAATATTATATATCAAAGTTTGTGGATCATAGCCAAAGCAATGCTGAGAGGGACATTTATAGCACTAAATATTTACATTTGAAACGAAGAAAAATCTTAAGTAATTTAAGTTTTTTTTCCTCAGGATAATAGCAAAAGGAGAGCGAAATAAATCCAAATCAAACAGAAGGAAGAAAACAACAAAGAGCAGAAACAAAACGAAAACAGGAAAAGAATAGAAAAAGTTTAATGAAATCAAGAGTTGATTATTTAAAAACATCAACAAATTTACTAAACTGATGTTTTCAATTTTTTCCCTTTGATAACTTTGGTATTAACAAATTAATAAACCTATAGTAAGACTAACAAAAATAAAAAAGAAGACACACATCTCCAAGTTACCATGGAACCCAGTATGCTTGTCACAAACTAGATATAATAAGAGCTACCAAGCATTAAGGTTGGCTATGCACAGCAAAACCCCACCAACACATGAAGTGTTAGATACTAGTTTGGGCACCAGCAGTTCCCAAAGGCACAAGGACATCACATAAGAAAGTGACTCATATTCTCATACTCCTACTCCAGTTATGTTGCCTCCTTTCTTGCAACCAATGCCTAAAACCTCAAGTAGAGTTCTTTGTGACCTGTTGACTGAGGATCTGGAACACTGGGCCTGATTTATATATGGTTCTACACAACCCACAGTCTCCATTCAGATTTGAATAGAAAAACACAATGGTTCTTATGAGAATTAGTCTTAAAAGACAGTGGTTATAGGAAAGTAACACAATGGACAGAAATATGCCATGAACTTGATAGTCTATTTTGCCTGAAAGTACAGATGGTTAGAGTTACGGCTCTATGCTATTCAGAGCAAGTATCTAATGGTTTGACTGAACAGCCTGAGATTTAGAAGAAACAGCAGAAAATGAGTGACAAGGGGAGGCTAGAGAGGAGCTATGTGCACAGGCATTTTTAAATAGTCAAAGAGGGGAAATATCTGTGTCCTTTGTAAATGGTCAAAAAAGTACAATATTTAAAAGTAGAATCTTAATTTTCAATTGGAGAAAATAATCTGTTCTGTGGACATTGGCGAGACTCTGCTCAGACACCTCTGTTCTTAAAGGTCTCATGACAAAATGGCATGGCAGTTGAAATGAGGGTTACACTTGGGCTCGGTAATGTGCACTTTATTTACTGGTCCTTCCACATTTCCCCTAACTCTGAAGCAGCTGGCCTGATAGAATGGTTGGAAAGTATTTTGAAGACTAAGTTATTACAACATCTAGATGACAACACATTGAAGGGCTGGGTAGTATGATCCAAGATGTATGCTAAATATTAGAAATTAATATATTTTACTATTTTTTCCTAGAAAAGATGTACAAGTCTGAAATCAAAAGACAAAATGAGAATATTTTCAGTCATTATTAACTCTAATAATCCACAAGCAAAACTTTGGCTTTTGTCCCTTCAAATTTGGGCCTTGCTGGTTCATAGGACTTATTCCCAAAAGGGCAATGCTTGCACCAGGACCACAGCAATGACTCCATTAAACTAAAATTTAAGACTTCACTTAACCACTTTATAATTATTATACCAGTGAATCAATAGGTAAAGAAGGTGGTTAATCTGAAGACTGTATAATTGATTGTGACTGTCAAGTGAAAATTGTATTACTTTTACAGAACTGGGAGACTAGAGTAGTTTGTAGCACAAGGAATATGCATAGCAATGTCTTAAAATTATTATATTCTATGAGAAAAGTTAACAGAAAATGACAACATTTCTTACAGGCAAGGAACTACTAATGTCATAGATCCTTAAGGAATAAAAGTTTTGCATTATTCCATTATTCCATGAACAGTTCAAATGATTTATATGGAAAAAGAAATAATGGAGTAGATATAAACTGGAAATTACAAATATCAAATACCACCCTATGACTCATTACTGAAATGAATCATAAGTATTTATTTTTCAATTTTATATTTATGTGTGTGTGTGTGTGCGTGCACACGCACACATGCACAGGCACGTGTGCACAGTCAGTCCCCAATTGAGGATGGATAGAGGGCTATCGTGGCTTTTATATTATGAAGGATAACTGTAGTAGGTGTGTATGATTTTGCCATTGTCTTCAGTTGGACAAGGAGTGGTATGGAATGCCGAATTGACAAGAAGTGGATGTGGCAGCTGTCTTAGCCCATTTAGTGTTGTTATGAAGGAATGCATGAGGCTGGGTAATTTACAAAGAAAAGGTGTATATTTGGCTGATGGTTCTGCAGAATGTACAAGAATCATGGCGCTGGCATCTGCTGAGTTTCTGGTGAGGCCCTCAAGCAGCTTCCACTCATGGTGAAAAGTGAAGGGGAACTGATGTGTCCAGAGATCCTTTGTTGAGAGAGGAAATAACAGAGAGGGGAGGTGTCAGGCTCTTTTTATAAAACAGCATTTGAAGGAACCAAGAGAGCAAGAACTCACTCAGTATTCATCCTAATTTCTGCCACAGCCGCCCAACAATGATTGCAGGCCCTGAGCTAGAAAGAGAGGCATTAGGTTTCCTTACACTCTGCCCAGATTTTCCTCTACAGCACCACTCTCATGGCTAAACATGTGTGGCCTCAGGAGGATTGGTCAGTGACTTTGATCCTTGAACTCCCTATATTAAACCTTGGTTTCCATTTTTTCTCTATTTCTATAATCATTCCTTTGTTCCATAAGACTTACCATGGTTCAGTCTTCCTAACTGAACCTTGACTATTACAGCCTGATTTTGGAATTTCTGAGTTACTATTGCTCTTGTTGGAGACTCTGTGACACTTTGGGACAGAGCATGGGTATGTAATTGACTGTGTGAGGCACAGCAGCGGCACACTTTTTGGAGACCAGTTTCTCTGTATACATTTAAAGTTCGTCCAAAAATTTATTCTTCTTAACTACTTATATTATACTGATGATAAATTGGTTGGGTACAAGCTGTCTGTTTTCTTTGTAGCTAAAACAGAATTGTATATAAAAGTACTCCTCAACTAGGTCATACACACATATTATGTATATACACACGTATTCATATATACATATATAAATATAGAGTTGAATGTTACCTTTTTCTAATGCTTTCTTAAGGTGAGAGACTTTTTTTATCAAAAATTGCTATAATGCTATTTGTACACTGTGTGAATCAACAACCATACTTAAAATATTTCCTCCAATATAAGGGTTAAAACAATGCTATTGGTATAGTTCTTTTTGACTTTACTGTCTTTAAGTTCACATAATAAATCTTAGATGATAGACTTCAAGTATTTATTAGATCATATATTTAATTTACCAGTAGTTGCTTGAATATAAAAAACTATTTGTCATGCACAAAATAGCAAAAGCAAACTCAATATGATGTTATTTTACATCTCTTAGAATGTTAAAGACTAGAAAGCTGAATATCATAGGGATATAGTAATCTTTTTGCATTCCTTGTAGGAAGGCAGGCTTGTGCATTCACTGGAGCAATCTGGCATCGGGTGATTAAATTAAATGTACCCATTTGTTATGACATTGCAGTTCTTCTTTAGAGTATATATCCCAAAGAAAGTCTTACAGAGCTGTATCAAGGGACAGGTAGGAAGATGCTTGATTATTGCATCATTATTTGTGGTAGTAGAATGTTAAAGGCAAACTGGGGAATTATTGCTTGAACTGTAGTAGGTAAAATGCAATAAATCCACACCTAGAGTATTATTCAGGACCTCGAAGCAACACAGTTACAAGCAACAAGGTTAACGCGCCCACAAGCACATGAAGAATGATAGATCTTAAAGGTATGGTGATGAATGGAGTAAGTAAGAGATATACTTAATAAGACATGTAAGACAATAGAATTTATGTAAATTAAAAATGCATATAAAACAATTCAAAATTTGTTTTAGCAATAAAGAAAACCAAATAAGTACACATTAAATGCATTAGAATGTTCCCTCTAAAGGGAGGGGAATAGGAGTAAATGAAAATAAATGTGTGATACAAGAAAGGGATTTTGAAGAGGCCAATAATGTTAATCTGCCATGACCAGAGAAGGGCTATTAAATCAGCCCCATGCAGTTATAGTCTTATAACTCACAGAAATATTAAAAAATATTTTAACAACTGATATAGCACAGCTATCAACCAATTAGAAGGTTAGCCACATGGGCACTCAGATAATCACAAAGAACACTGGCTATCAAAAACCGATATAGTCACAGTAGTGTGTACCAGCTAATAACAGTCATGCCTACAACCATAAAAGAAATTGAAACAGCACATCAACTATTGCATCAGAGAAAACAGATGTGTGTTCCAGCAACGTGCAAGTAAAAGAACATTTCAACCATAGAGAAAACTTCCAGAAAATAACAAAAAATAAAGTCCATAGATGAGTAAAATTATAGCCCAATTTTCTCAGAATAAATAAAATATTTGAAAATATTATCAAACCAAACATACAAAGATATATATAAAAATATATATATAATATAAAAACATATATATATAAATATATATATATAAAATGTAAACACATCAGGACCAAATTAGGTATCCAATGATGTAACTTTAAATTGATGAGTAAAATTAATTAATGTCATTATTCCATAAACAAATTAAATTCTGCAAAACATCTAATAATAGATAAACAGAGTATTAAAAACTTAGTATGTGCACTTTAAAAATATCAAGAAACCAGGAACAGGAGAGAACTTCCTTAACTTTAAAATACACTGTATAAAAATACCCAATAGTAAATCCAATATAGGTGGTCCCTGACCTACAATGTTGCTATTTATGACTTTTGGCACATACAGTGGTGCACATGCATTATGCATTTAGTGGAAACTATACTTGGGGTACCCATACAACAATTCTATTTTTCAATTTTTAGTACATTATTCAGTAAATACATAAAATATTTAACACTTTACTATAAAATAGGCTTTTCTTTAGATGATTTTGCCCAAGTGTGAGTTAATGTAAGTGTTCTGGGCACACTGAAGGTAGGCTAGGCTAAGTTATGATATTTATCAGGTCATGTGTAACAAATGCATTTTGACTTGCAGTATTTGCAACTTATGATAAGTTTATCAGGATATAACCCCATCATAAGATGAAGAGCATCTGTATATTTAATTGTGAAATGTCGAGAGAATTCCCTTTGTGACTGAGAAAAGACAAGGATGTCTTCAATTCACACTTCTATTCAAAACTGTACTAAAAATTTCAAACAGTTACAGAAGATAAGAAAAACATAAAGCGTAAGTATTTGAATGAAGAGACAAAGTTATGCTATTATAATATTTAAAAACACAAACAGATGTTCATCAGAGTCAAAGACAAAAAAAAAAAGTAAATTACAGACCAGTATTACTGATAAACATAGATGCAGAAATCCTCAACAAAATACTGGCAAACCTAATTCAACAATACATTAAAAAGGTCATTCAACAGGATCAAGTGAAATTCATCCCAGTGATGCAAGGAGGATTCAACATATGCAAATCAATAAACACGATACATCACATTAATAGAATCAAGGATAAACATATTTGTTTAGCCCCGTTCATATTCTATGATAGAAATTTTTCTTTTCATTTGATTTTTAGTTTTTGTAAAACATTAACATGGTTCAAAAATTTAAAGCCACACTGAAAAAAAAAAAAAAAACTCTGTAGTTACTCTCTTGATTCCTTCAACCTCATTCCCATCCCATTGATCTACTGATTTCTAATCTATGCTTCCTATGTTTCTCTTTGCATAATAGTTACATTTGTATTTTTATATTTCTGCTTTATTCTTATCTAAAAGTTAGAAAACTAGATATACTTTTTGCTTTTTGCTTTTTATGAACTCACTCTACTTCAGTTCATAAATATCTTCCTCATGGTTTCTACATCTGTGTAGTTCCCCACTGAGGAGATGTACTATAGTTTCTGCACAATTATTTATTTCTTTAGCCAAAATTGGCATGTGCAAGTTTTCTTTCTTTCATAAAATCAAGTTTGATAAACTGCATTTTCCAAGAAATAATTGACTGCATTTAGTTGTTCAAGCATATTTAAAAGTAGAGAATCTATATTATTATATTTCTCCCATCCTTTCTTTTCTTCTTTTATATTGTGTGTTTCTATCTTTTATTCTTGATTAAATTGGTTTTTTAAAATTTGGGTTTATCAATTGGTATAATCATTTGCGTTTTTCTTGTTTCCTTATTTATGATTTCTTTATACTTATATCATTTTCTTTCTCTTGTTTTTGAGTTACATTTGTGGTTCATTTATTATCATTCTTTTATGTTTTTACTGATATAAACACGGGTATAAATATTACTCTGAACACTGATCAAATGCTTATGGTAAGAGTGCAAGGAAAAGCTCTACTGGAAACTGTTTATTTTTTCTATTTAAATTAATTCTTCGTGTTTTCTATCTTTTAGCTATGCTGAAGATGTAGAATGTGTGTTCATTTTGTTCTTGTGGTTCATCTCTACAGTTTTTGAAATGCTATGCAGAGAGATTTGCATTTAGGCTATTAGTATGGCTATCTGAAAGTTTAAATATTTTGTTTGATCTATTGTGGTTATATGTATTAATTCACTTTGTTAAACTTCATGGAAGTGTGTATTGATGATATGTACATTTTACTATATGTGTGTTATAATTAAATGTAAATAATTTCCCATAAAAGAAAAATTAAAAAATTAATGCTTTGTATTAGGGTTAGGTCAAGACACTTTTCAGGAGGATCAGGTAAGTGACGGTTGTAATGGTGAAATTAGCTGATCATACCAGAAGCTATAATGGTGATAATGAAGTTTCAGAGAAGGAAGTGGCTATAACGTGAACAGAATTTGGTAATAAAGAATTCTGTCTCATTGGATGTAAACAATGATAAAAACGACAAAAATAATGATTATTCATAATTTTTTATTTCAGGGACTTCATTGATTTAAACTATTCATGTTGCGGCTAGTTGTGAGCATTGGGGATGTGGATGGGTATGTGAAAAATCGGAAAACAGAGTGAACAATAAGAAAAAGTATTGCAATTCAGTGAATGTTGTAATTCAATGAATATTGAATATGTATTAAGCAGCTATCATGCTGTAAAGACAGTAAAGAGCTACCATATGACCGGGCGTGGTGGCTCACACCTGTAATCCCAGCACTTTGGGAGGCAGAGGCAGGTGGATCACCTGAGGTCAGGAGTTCGAGACCAGCCTGGCCAACATGGCAAAACCCCATCTTTACTAAAAATACAAAAAATTAGTTGGGCATGGTGATGGGCACCTGTGATCCCAGCTACTCTGGAGGCTGAAGCAGGAGAATCGCTTGAACCCAGGAGACGGAGGTTGCAGTGAGCTGAGGTCATGCCATTGCCCTCCAGCCTGGGCAACAAGAGCGAAACTCCGTCTCAAAAAAAAAAAAAAAAAAGCTATCATATAAGATCATTTTTAGAAAAAATTAAATTTTATACCAAGTAAGTATCTAGGAACAACCAGGCATTATGTATTTTAGTGTATGCACTAGGAAGCTCACCTTAGAGTTAAGATGTAAGTACTCAGATTGGTCATTGATGCAAAAGATGTTTCATGCTAGATGTGCACACAACATTGAACAGTACACATTTTATGGCTCTCTTCTTTTGGACCTCTGATGCCACGCTTCATGATAAGAACATTACCCTCCCCTGGCATCCTGTGTGCTGAGATCCAAAAGCAGTATGATATGGCATAATCCTATCCTCCAGCTTGATTCTTCCTCTTCAGCATTCATGGTTAGGGAGAACTGTATTTCCTCTGATACAACCAAGGGCTGACTTCCAAGACTCATAACCGTAGCTTTCGGAGGTGTTATACCTTTGGCCTTGGATCCTGGCCTGCCATATCTTTAGAGTTCATGAAGTCTTAAAAGTCCATCTGTCTTTCTAGAAGATTACAAGAAGTCAGTCTTGAATAATTAACAATTACCACCTTGAAGCAGTGTGCAACCCCTGAATCAGAAGACATGATACTTACTGTGAGGTGATAATTTTATTTTTAGTTTCACAAGACCTGAGGAAAGTGGAACAAGTAGTAGAAAAGCAGGAAATAACATGGGAGGGATAGATATAGATGTAGATATAGATATATATATAGATATAATCTCCCACATATGTATATGTATGTGCGTATATATATATATGTATGTGTGTGTGTGTATATGTATATGTGTGTGTGTGTGTCTATATATATATATATAGACACACACATATAAAATATATGTGTATATCCCTGACTCTCTGCCAATCAGTTCAGAAATTAAGGAGTAAGCCTGAATCACCAGGACAAGTCATAGTTCTATGGAATAAACAGGTAGCCAAAATAAAGTACAAAATAAAAATTTTGGCAAATGTTCCAAGTTCTCCCTATTTGCAAAAATTAGCGAGAGAGAGAGAGAGAGAGAGAATTAATGACCAAAGGCCCAACTTCCACCTACGGAATAGAAGAAAGAAAGTAATTTAAATATTTTCCTGAGCCAACACAATATATTTTCATTTCTACTTTATATTGTTTTTGTTGTTATTTTCACATCATTTATTTTATATTGTCATAATTTTGTTAGTTTCCTAGCTTAATATCACTACAGTCCCTTACCTTTTCTCTTACCTTTTTTGCTTGTCTTGAATATATATTCTTTTCCTTTGAATTAAAAGAGACCTTCTCTGTGTCTGTCTTTAATTTGTATAATTTCTCCTGAGATAACTTCAGGTGCACAGGCAAAGAGCCAGATGTGCAATTTCTGCAGAGCTCTGCAAATTGTGTGAAAACAGGGAAGGTTAGATTTTTTTAGACTTGCTCTAAAATCATGAGAACACACCAACCAGGAAGTTTAGATTTTAAATAGTAATCCTTTGGGAAATTCTACTCCAGTACTATTTTAAGAACTTGAAAACAAAACTTTATTTTTTAAAAGGAGATATATGTGAAAGAGAGAGGTGATTGAGTTATAAATTGACAATTGTAAATATTGGAGTTTGATTTATGATATACTATTCTTAATATTCATGTAGAAGGGAAACATTCCAATATTGAATTAAACCTGTTTCCCATTGTGTTACAAATCTCTTAATATACATGTTTCTGTCACAATCAGTGTGCATTCTTTGACCTTTACTTCCTGACTTCCCCCATGTCTTTTCCCATACAACAGTTTTGCATGGCTTATGGAGTGCTCACCTCATGAACGGGCACGCTGAATCTGAACATACTGCTATTTCTGAGTCACTGGGAAAACCATTATTACTTCAAAATGATGCCTCATCCATCATGTCACTGATGCCACTGTTAAAGCTTTATTCTTTGATTAAGTTGAATGTCATAAAATACAAGTCTCCCTGGGAAAGATAACACAAAATGTTTAAATGAGTCTCTCGGAATGTAGTATAAATTCAATTTGGGTCTTTTCTTGAGAGCAGAGGTTAATAGATAAAGAGGGGAAGGAAAGGATTATAAAATCACTGGGTGCCTAAGGAATAGGGAAGTATCACTAAAGAAGGAAATAAAAGCACAGAGAAGAGGCCAGAGAGGTCAAAGGTTAATTTCCCCTACTTTTCATTTGGGACAAGGCCACAGAATATAGAAGGAATCAGTCATAATTTTGTTGGGTGCTGATAATATTTTATTTTATTTTATTTTAGCTCCAGGATACATGTGCAGGATGTATAGGTTTGTTACATAGATAAACGTGCCAGGGTGGTTTACTGCACCTGTCAACCCATCACCTAGATAGTAAAACCATCATGCATTAGCTATTATTCCTGATGCTCTCCCTTGCTCCTTCTCCACCCCCTGACAAGCCCCAGTGTGTGTTGTTCCCCTTCCTGTGTCCATGTGGTCTCATTGTTCAGCTGCCACTTATAAGTGAGAACATGTAGTGTTTGATTTTCTGTTTCTGCATTAGTTTGCTAAGGATAATGGCTTCTAGTTCCGTACATGTCCCTGCAAAGGACATGGTCTCATTCCATTTTATGGTTGCATAGTCTTTCATGGAGTATATGTATCACATTTTCTTTACCCAATCTGTCATTGATGGGCATTTGGGTTGATTCCATGTCTTTTCTATTGTGAATAGTGCTGCAATGAGGATACATGTGCATGTATCTTTATAATAGAATGATTTATGTTCCTTTGGGTATATATACAGTAATGAAATTGCTGGGTCAAATGGTATTTCTAGTTCTAGGTATTTGAAGAATCACCACACTGTCTCCCAAAAGGATTGAACTAATTTACATTCCCACCAACAGAGTAAAAACATTCCTATTTCTCTGCAGCCTTGCCATCATCTGTTGTTTCTCAACTTTGTAACAAACGCCATTCTGACTGGCGTGAGATGGTATCTCATTGTGGTTTTGATTTGCATTTCTCTAATGATCAGTGATGTTGAGTTTTTTTCGATATGTTTGTTGGTTGCATAAATGTCTTCTTTTGAGAAGTATCTGTTCATGTCTTTTGGGAGGCTGATAATTATTAGTCATCATTTTTGGTAACTAATTCTACTCAATGGAGAACATTTCCATATTTTTAATGCCTCTGCCATAGTAATATTACAAAATGAAAATACAGAGTTGACAATCAGAAAGGTTGGTCATTTAAATAAAGACAGAATTTACCATTTTGGAGAGATGTGAATTTGAAGGAATTCCAAATGGGCAGTGGTTTCCTCCCTCCTTCCGTCTTGTTACACTCAATGTTGAGCTCAAAAGAGCTATCTTCGTTTACCAGGTCAGCTTAGGATCTGTCCTTAATTTTCACATACCTAAAATAGCCAAAGTATACAATCAAAGAGCAGAATGGTGACTGCCAGGGGCAGAAGCAGGAAGGATTTGGAGCTTCTAATCAACAGGCAAAGTTACAGTAATGAGAGATGAGTAAGTTCTAGAGATATGCTGTACAACACTGCCCCTGTAGTTAAGTGTTGCTTTGTATACTTAAAAGTTTATTAAGAGAGCATATCTCATGTTGTGTTCTGGCTATAATAAAATACTTTTAAAAAAATGAGATAATTCAATGTCTTTAAAATGCCTTTTAAAAGACTAGTATTGGCTTGACTAAGTGTATGTATAGTTACCATAATCCCAATATGTGGGTTAGTGCATAAAACTTCCATGCAAAATTCAACTCATTATACACCACACAATTTTGTCCCTAAAAAGAATCATCTTTGTTCATAGACATCCAAGTTATGTTTCTATACTCTCCCTTTGAGTCTACATTAAATAAATATACTCTAAATACTACTTTTTAAAATAAAAGAGACTAATGCATTAGAGGATTATCCTTGTACATCCTTGAAACTGAAGAAATTTGGACTGAGCAAGGTGGCTCATATGTGTAATCCTAGCACTTTGGGAAGCCGAGGTAGGAGGATTGCTTGAGGCCAGGAGTTCCAGACCAGTCTGGGCAACATAGTGAGAGCCTATCTCTACAAAAATAAAAAATATATAAATAAAAATAACCAAGCATGGTTGCACTTATGCCAATTGTATTCCTAGCTACTCAGGAGATTGAGGTGGGAGGATCACTTGAGTCCAGGAGTTCAAGGCTGCAGTGAAGTATTATCATGCGACTATACCTCAACCTGGGCAACAGAATGAGATTCTGTCTCTAAGAAAGGAAAGAAAGGAAAAGAAATTTGGACAAAATAGCCAAAGCTATTCTAAAACTATTGATAAGCATAGACTACTTTCTAGATATACAGATATTTTCTGGTTTAGAATATGAAACATCAAACTCAATCACCTAATGAGAAAGGATAACTTAAAGAAATAAGGCAGCCTGAACCCTGGACCTAGAGATTCAACTCAGCACTAATGCTACTGACAGTTTCCTATCTGTTCTTGAATTTCTTCTCCATGTCACATGTCCCTAAGGTGCCTCAAGATCAGCTACTGTGTAGCATTAATCTTACATTTTAACCTTTCCATGTGAAGTCTGCCATTTAGCTTACATGAGCGTAGATACATGGTAAGTTTTTTAATCACTGAATTTGCACATAGGGGACCTATGTCATAGATTCTAAATAGGTTGATTATCTCCGTTATAGGTCATATTTGATGACCTTGAGATGTCATATAATTATGGTCAGAATGACTTTGACTTATTTAAAAACTCCCAGTTCTTTCAGAAATATCCTCATTTTTCTAAAACTGTAGAAATATAATTTGATGATTTGATTTACGTGGGACTTTTTTTCTTGGGAGCCAAAAATCTTTACAAAGGACACGTGTCTCAGGTTTGCCCTAAGCCAATTACAGTCTTATCTTGGATTCAATAACTATTAACAAACAAATGTGAGATGACTAGGTAGATCAAAGTATAATAAATTACTAGTCATGCATAGGTAGTTCATTTCTTTTTTGTTCATGTACTACTCTCTAATCAACAAGGCTTTCAATATTTATTGTAGAATCATATCAAATTGTTAAATACCTTTTATCATCTCAGGCCTTAACACTGTTTTTAATAAGCATTTAAAAATTTACATAATATTAAAATATTTAATGAGTTGCTATAAAATAATGCCATTTGAATCCCCATTCAAAATAATAGTGCCTAGGTTAATATTCAAGTAGGTTTTAATAAACACATTTAATTAGTGGTTAAAATCAACACTCTATAAATACATAGATCCCACAGTCCTATTTACTTGAGATATTGATAGAAAATAGTAATGACATATGAGCAAGTTAAAAGCATTTTGTTTTGAGAGTTTTTCCCACTCTTCCTTTCCCTTTCCAAAGACAGAGGAGCCTCACCTTGTGGCCTCCACCACCACAGGCCCATGGGGACAACTGCCAGACTACTGCCCATGTTCCCTTAAGGCCCAAGGGCTTTTCAGTTGGCTTGGAGTGAATGCTGCCTGGCTTGGGATTCACCCTTCAGGGCTGGGAGCTCTGCTCTGGCCCAAGGCAGGTCCAGAAATGCTGTCCAAGAGCCAAGTCCTAGAGGCAGGGACTCCAAGGGCCTACTTGGTACTCTACCTCTCTGTGGCTGAGCTAGTACCTAAGCAGAAAGGCAAAGTTCCCTTTACTTTTCCCTTTGCTTTTCATAAGCAGAAGAAGTCTTGTCCCATAGCTTTCATAGCTGGGAATGTGCTGAGTCTCACTTGAAACCAGCAAGTCTCAGAGTCTCAAACAAGGCCCTCAATGTACTTCCTGGGTATCACTGCTGGGCTCTTCAGTTAGCAGATGCTGAATCCTGCCAGAACTGCATCCTTCCCTTGAAGGCAATGGGCTCCCTTCTGGCTCAGGGTGTGTCTAGAAATGTTCATTGGGAGCTAGGGACTGGAATAGGGGCCTCATGACTTTGACCTGTGTTATATCCTGCTGTGGCTGAGCTGGTATCCACAATGCAAGACAGAGTCCTTCCCACTCTTCCCTCTCCTCTCCTCAAGTTAAACAAAGGGGTCCCTTTTGGACCCAGGAGCTGTGCAACGTGGGGTTAGGGGAGGGGTCAAGCCAGCACTCCCTTAGCTGGCTCAACTGATGTCTCAGTAGGTAGTAGGCCCTACTCACCCAGTCCCCTGGCTCTGAGCCCAGTTCAGCACTAGGACTCACCTAGGAATTGCAGTCTGTGTGGCTTAGACTGCCTTTCAAGATTATTTAGAACCCCAGAGCACTTTAGCCTGCAGTGGCGAGGCTTGTAGAAAGGAGTTCAGACTACTGGGATCGAAGACTCCCCTCTGGCTAGGGCTGGTTAAAATGCTACCTCTGTGGGCGAGTATCAGCTGAGTTTGCTCTGGGTTTCCTTTCTGATCTAACAGGACAGCACTGATTGCTGTGCTCTCTCTCCCTAGTGCACAGAAACGCGCCCCTTGCACCATACTGTGGCTGACAGGGGATGGGGAATGGGTGGAATCATAATTCAAGGCTGTTACCACTTCAGTGCTTCTTTCAGCGATATGAAGTTAAAACCAGCTCACCGGATTGAGTGCTCACCTGATTTTGGTTTTTATGAAGGTGCTTTGTGTGTGTGTGTGTGTGTGTGTGTGTGTGTGTGTGTATGTGTAGATAGTTGTTACATTGTTGTCCTTGCCCAGGGGGTTGTTGTGGGGAACGATTGGTGGAGCCTTCTATTCTGCCATCTTGCTCCACTAACAAAGTAGAGCTTTTAACTTGTTTATTGACCATTGGATATCCCCACCAACAGTGTTTCTGTACAACTCCCTTGACATTTTTCTATTTGCTTGGATACTTTTGTCTTAGTTAAAATTTATTGTAAAAGCAGGATATGAGTATATTTTCCCATTATATACCTTGTTTTGCATTTTGAGATTCTTAATTTATGTATTATTAGTTACAACAGAAATCAATGTTTTAATTTTTTCTTTATTACTAATTCTTTCTTTGTCCTGTTTATGTGGCAATGCACTTATCCTGTTTGCATGACACATTCTTGGTTCATGCCTCAGCATATTTGTTAATAGCTCCTCCCTTTCTCTGTCAAAACTTGTTCCAGATAGAACATTGAATTACATAGTCATACTATGTTTAATAAATTTTTACCTTGAGTATAATGATTTTTTCTTATATTATTGTCTAAAAGATGTGTTGTTTTCTCTTTTATATTTATATAAAAATCCATTTAGAAAAGTTTTTGTTTATGTGATAAGAAAAAGTAAATTTACCTTATTTTCTTCTATGGTTAAACAATTGATACAATATTATTTATTGAAAATATTATCCTTTATCTTTATCCTTATGCCACTTCAATACATTGCCATATGTTTAGTAAATAAACTAATCAGAATATTCTCAAGTCTATTTCTGATCTATCCTGTTCTATTGGTCTTTTTATATATATCCTATATATCCTGAGTCAATGCCATGCTATTTTATTTAATATAGCTTCATGATGAGCTTTCATATCCAGGAAAGCAACATTTTCCACCATGATCTTCTCCTTCAAGAATGAGTTGATTCTTCTTGATTATTTATAGTTTCTTGATAACATTGTGAAATTCTTTAAAAAAATGAAATTTTGAGTGGAATTGCATTTAGCTCATTTAAATTTGGGGATATTTGACAGCTTTAAAATTTTGAATCTTTCAATTTTATGTGAACATCCTGTATGTACTAACATTTTAGAATATTTAGTATCTTCAAGATCTGTGGTAACATCCTCTTTTTGTATTACTGACACTGATTTTTTGTACCTTCTCTCATTTCTTGATCACTTTCATCAGACAAAATCATTAAAGAACCACATTTTTACTCTATTGACTCTATTTTACAACACTTTTATATTTACTAATTTATATGCTTAATTTTATTTTTCCCTTCTTGCATATTTTGGCATTTAATTTTCTGATGTTTTTCTAATTTAAGAAGTTAAGTCATTGAGTTAGCTTTTCTTGTTTTCTTAAATAAGCATTAAAGCCATAAATTTTCCTGTAAGTATAGCTTCTCTATATCTCATAACTTCTGGTGTGTAGTAATTTATTATGATTAATCTAAACTATTATTATTCCCATTTTGATTTCATTTTGATCTATGGCTTATGTAGAAGTACATTTCTTAATTTCCAAATTATGATTTTTTGAGTTATCTTTTTTGATTTATAGTTTGAGTTATTGTACTCATAAAACATATTGTAATAATTTTACTTTTTATAATTAATTGAAACTTGCTTTGTGGTGAAGGGTACAGTCAATTTTTTAAAAAGTTACATGTGCAATTGAAACTATTGAGCAACTTGCTTTGTGTATATTTACAATGTTTCACGTTTATCAAGTAAGTCAAATTTGCTAATTACATGAAATTTTCTATATTTTTGTTAATTTTTTTGTCTATCAGTCACAGGGAGAAGTTTATTAAAATCTCTCACTATCACCGTATATTTCCCCTTCAGTTTTGTAAATATTTGTTTTATTTCTATTTGAGAATATGTTATAGGCTTATAGACCTTAGGATGTTTACATGTTCTTGGTGAAATTAATATTTTATCTTTATCATGTGTTTCTTTATACATATATTTCAGTGTATTTGTGTTTGTGTGAGTGTATACGTGTGCACACACTCTAATAGCCATTGTCTTTTAATTTGCACAATAGCTGAGTTAAAATGAAGGTAATTATGTATATGTTTGAGTTTAAATCTACCATCTTGCTATTTACTTTTTATTTGTCTCCCCTGCTCTGTTTTTTTTTCCCCCTCGTTCCTTTATTCTTTAGGACAGTCATGTGTGCATATGTGTTTGTATGTGTATGTACTTAACTATATTTCCTCCTCTATTATTTTAGGAATTTTTTACTCTTTCATTATAGTGTTAGTGCTTAGCCAAGAGATTACAACATACCTTTAAAAACGACCTATGTATACTATTCATGTGTACTTTTGGCTTATTCCTGGGCAATGTAAGCAACTTAGAACAATTTAAATCAAGTCACTTTCTCACACATCGTATGCCTTTGAAGTCCTATATTTAATTGGGTATATACTTTAAAAGAAACAAGACATAATCATTGCTTATACAGTCAATATTTATTTAGATTTGCTCTTTATTCCTCTGATTTTCCAACAGAGATAATTTTCTTTATGCTTGAATATTTTTTAGTATGCCCTTTAGTATGGCTCTTTAGGGATTAGTTCTTATAACTTTTATTTGTCTAACAAATCTTTAGATATTTTTGGTTTTGCTCATCAATTTGCTTAGGAATAATTTATGTACAATAATTACATCTATTTAAAGTGTATAACTTTTTGAATTTTGACAGGTATAGGAACTCACAAAAATAGCACTAAAAAATAAGGTAATAGAACTTTTACATCACCCCAAAAAGATTCCTCATAGCTCCTTGTTTCTCTCTGTGTCCCTGGGCCTAAGCTACCACTGGTTGGAATTCTTCATGCAATATTAGGCTAGTTTGCATGTTACACAAATTATAGCTTTGTGTTTTTTATTTATCTGGCTCCAAATCCTTCTTCTGCCTCTTATATAATGGATCTACTCAGCAATCATGTCCTTTTTAATATAAAATTTATTTTTCTTTAAGGGAAAAGTTATTTTGGAATTTTTATTAATATATAATATCATCTTGGCCGGGCACTGTGGCCGGGCACTGTGCCTTTAATCCTAGCACTTTGGGAGGCTGAGGCAGGCGGATCACAAGGTCAGGAGATCAAGACCATCCTGGCTAACACGATGAAACCCCATCTCTATTGAAAATACAAAAAATTAGCCGGGCGTGGTGGCGGGCGCCTGTAGTCCCAGCTACTCAGGAGGCTGAGGCAGGAGAATGGCGTAAAACCTGGGAGGCAGAGTGCAGTGGCGCGATCTCGGCTCGCTGCAAGCTCACTGCAATCTTGCAGTGAGCCGAGATTGCACCACGGCAATCCAGCCTGAGGGACAGAGCAAGACTCCGTCTCAAAAACAAATATATATAGAGAGAGAGAGTAAAATTTAGCAATTTGTTTTTGTGTCCTGTTTGATCCACATTGAAGATATTTTCTTTTGTTTCTATGTCTATTTGTTTAATTTGTTGGTTTTATATTTGATTGTCTCTTTAATATTCCTATTAAGTAATTGGTTATTTGCAAATAATAAATGACCAGATTATAAACATTTTATATTGTGTCTCACAGTTATTTACCAGAGATTCACAGTATTGGCAAGGTTGATGTGGAATCTATGAAGTCTTTAAGGTTTTCAAAGTGTCTAAGAGGAAATCTATGTTTCAAAAATACAACAAATTTGTATTACGTATGCTTTACAAGTAGTATCTAAAAAATGAGTTTTCTGTCCAGAAAACTATTAATATCTAAACCAAAATACTATAGTTTTATAAATCTGTAAGAGTATTTCATAAAATTCCAAAAAGATCCAGTATCTCTAAAAAGAAATCTTATTTAAGATTTTCTTTTTTTAATAAAAGGGCAAAAGATAGATGTCATATAAACTTGTATGGCAAGACTTAGAGATAAAATATTTCATCTCAGAACCCTAGTGAGTACTCTTTCATTCATTCAGCAAGTATTTAAAATCACCTTCTGTTTTTCAGAAACTATTCTGTTAGCAGACAAAAGACACTGCCTTCATGAAATGTATATTCTAATTAGAGGAGATAGATCATAAACATAATTATATGCAAATTACATAATATTTATGAAAGAAATAAGTGCTACAAAAATAAAGCAAGATAAACAGAATGAAGGAAACTGGCAGAAGAATTGCAATTTAAGTAAAATTGTAAGTGGGAAGTCCTCATTGAAAAAGTAATATTTTTGAAGGGAAGGATTTATTTGTACTATAAAATTATAATAGCTAAGTAATCAGATTGGTAGAATATATGTTAGAGGCATTCTATTTTGATGGAAACTGGACCTATGCCTGTAACTTCAGTGGTCCAGATTTCCTTTGAAGTTTTTACATTAAGGAATAAGTACTTAATAATAGCAGCAGGAGACACAATATAAAATATTTATAATATGGTTATTTATTATTTGCAAATAACCATTTACTTTACAGGCATATTAAAGAAACAATCAAATATAAAGCCAACAAATTAAACAAACAGACACCGAAACAAAAGGACATGTCTTCAACGTGGATCAAACAGGATACAAAAACAAACAACAAAAATGAATGCATTCAGACTTGTACACACACGTGTGGAGTAAGAAGACTACAACTGGTTTTATGACATTAACTTGCAGTCAGTAAAAACTCTGATTTAGATTATAGGCTTGAGAGCAAAGGGCGGGAATGGTTTGGTCACTAACTTGCCTGATGACTAACTGACATAATCTTGTTCAACTTTTCTATTTGTGGGCAATTGTATATGTGGCCATTGAATTAAAAAATGAAAACTTATGTT
This sequence comes from Pongo pygmaeus, assembly GCF_028885625.2. NCBI lineage: Eukaryota > Metazoa > Chordata > Mammalia > Primates > Hominidae > Pongo > Pongo pygmaeus. Next base: position 141,157,481 of record NC_072378.2, on the reverse strand, counting down.
GTTTTGGTAAAATATAGAGCAGAAAAAAATTATTTCTACAGGACTACAGTAAAGACTAATATTTTACTTAACATATTTTATGAATACTCACTTTTTGACATTGGCAGGTGTTCATTTCTTACCACATTCCTGAGCAAAATAATGTATCTTTTTTAATATAAAAGAAAATTAACCTTATTTTACATTAACTCAAACTTTGAACCTTTTTATGGCAAATCCCCCATACATAACTACTCCAGCTGACACCGTCTCCATAAGAAATATTCATTGAGTTCTGTTTGAATACCATATATCCAGTGAACAAGTGAGTGTCCTCATTATTCATGAATCAGATAGCACCCCAAGTGTACCCAGCATTAAATTGCTTTTGAACCATCTGTAATCTCTAGAAATGTCTCCTTCCAAAATGCATTTTGCAGGGAAACTCAATTTGAATTCTGCATTTACTCTAGCAGCACACAAAAGTCTATAGATAGGCTTGAAGGTCATTTTGACATTGTTCCTTTAAATAAAACTTTTCTGTATTTATGGAACAAAACGCAGGAATGTTCTGCATGTCACAGAATAAGATGATAGGATGCCAGATTGGTCCTTTTCTGAATAATAATAAAGCAAACCCACCCTTACTTTAAAAATAGATGCTTGTTCTTTCTAAAACAGAAACAACATACAGCTTTGAAAGAGACAAGCAGAAAGCCATGAAATGAGTCATCAGCTGTGTTAGGTTACAGTGGGTTTATCTATGACTGTGTGTGAAAAACCACTCACAAGAAGTCAGCAAAAGTGCAGCCAATTGCTGAGAGCTAATCATTCTGGGTTATTTTTGGAGGAACATGGTGTTTGTAGGTAGCATTGACAGTTACCAATTATTGCCTCTACCTGGCAAAATGCACGGGTTTGGAACACATATCATGAAGGTGTTCTCAGCAAGAACTATATTTAAACTGCTGACGCCAGTAATTGTGGATAGCTCACCCAATCCTGAATTTGATCTTAAGTGTTTTACAGTATGCAGACAAATACACTTAACTGGGGCTTTCTTCATCCTCAAAGTATGCCTGATAAACAGCTTGCACCAAAATCCATGTTTTACAATGTTCCTTTAACTGTCTAATTTCTGTTGAGTATCATGGTATTGAAAGGAACACTTTTACTATGGTTGCTTCAGAAATATTTAGGTGTAAGATGCTATCATCAAATCATTTATAATGCTCATATAAAGGCACCCTGGTGCATAATAATATCTATATTTGGTTTTACATGGATAATTTATAGCTATTGAGATGTAATAATAAACTTGCCTTGGGAAATATAACCAGGAAAATGAATGCATTTGTTTTATTTCTGTTGATTACCTTGAAGGTGCACAATATAAATGAAAACATATTGTTGGTATCTTTGCCTTTATGGTGGGAAAAAACCTTCCTTGTTTGAAGTTGTTGTGGTGATTATTGCCATTAAGAGCATGTCAAAGAAGATTGTTACTTTTTGTTGAGACTTTCTACTTCCAATTCCCAGGGTACAAATAAAATTTAAAGGGAAAGAACTAATAAATTATAGGCACAGCATGATTACAAAGGAAACATTTAAGTTCAGTATAAAAAAAATAATGAATTAGTTCACAACATCAGTAGAGTGCAGAGCAAACAATTACTGACTGCACCTCAGTGGCTCTGACTCATTTCCACCCATGCCTACCCTCTAGGATCAGTGAGAGCAGTATTATTTTCCTCTATTTTTATCTCCTTCTTGGCTATAAATGTACTATATTTTACAATGACTCTCAAGAGTCTTTATTCTAACTTTATAGGAGAAAGATTTCCCAGATATATATAATTGTTTATTTTGATGAAAAGTAGTTCTATTTCTGTTCATTTAGATTTTAGCTGACAAAACAAAGTAAATTTGGAAAAAATACATGGAATTATAAAGAGGAAGTTTTAAAATAAATGATTTCCATAAAAGGATGATCTCCATTGCCTAAAGTATTTTAAGTACATCAAAGAAGTTAATAATTACAATAGTTGACTCTGTTGACTACCATAAATGACACTAAAATGTGGAGAACAACTCTGACTAGGTTAACATTATTTGATTGGTTATCTTACCCTTGTTCAATTCTTTTTTTTGCCTATGGTTTTGTAATTTATGAAGTTGAAAAAATAACAATTACCTTAACTTTTTTTTGCTGTTGATTTTGGAATAAGTTAGTTGCATATGTTAAAATGGCTTTCTTGAAGAATGAATGTAGCAGCCTACTGCTGCAATAAAGATGTCCCTGGGAATTGTCATTTTTTCACTGTAAAGATAACACAAGATGTTATCTTGGTTCTAAAGAACACGTAGTTTCTTTAATAGGAACTATTTTAAAGTAACTCTTATTCAGCTGCTGGGATTGTATTACATTCCAAATCAAATCTTGCTAATGCTTTCTCATCAGATAGAGTCCTCCTGTCCTTATATTGTTAATGAACGAACATACTGCAGGAGTCTCTGAAGAGCCTATGAATCTTGGTTTGCATAGGGGGGAGTCTATACAATAAAGTCTCTTGTCTATTTTAAACAAAAATAAGAATGTGGTCTGCTTAATATAGAAACTAATGTGTAAATTTCTGAGCAGCTGAATTGTGTATAAATTTAGCCATCACTCATTAAGGAAACAAACTTTTTCATAAAAGTGAATCAAGTATTTTCTCAATTCTTAGTATTATCATTCAGATATGCAGTGTTTCTTTAATGTATTTTATGACCAAGTTGTCTTTGTCCAAAAAGTCTGAGATAAAAAACAATTTTATATTTTGCATTACTTAAAATACTACCTGATATGGTTTGGATCTACCATATCCCCACCCAAATCTCATGTCAAATTGTAATCCCCAATGTTGGATGTGGGGTCTGGTGGAAGGTGATTGGATCATGGCAGTGGTTTCTCATGGTTTAACACTACCCCCCTTGGTGTTGTCCTGGAGAGAGTGAGTTACTGTGAGATCTGGTCATGTAAAAGTGTGTAGCACTTTCCTTTGTCTCTCTTCTTCCTGCTCCATCCATGTAAGATGTGCCTGCTTCCCCTTCACCTTCTGCCATGATTGTAAGTTTTTTGAGACCTCCCATCCATGCTTCCTGTACAGCCGCAGACCTGTGAGCCAGTTAAGCCTCTTTTCTTTATAAATTACTCAGTCTCAGGTACTTCCTTATAGCAGTATAAGAACTAATACAATACCAATCTACAACTGGATCACTCAAACATTTCTGCCAGAAATGTAAAATGGACAGTCCCACTGACAGTTTTGTAACAGCCTGTTTGTTTAAATGTTAAACATGTTAAACAACTTGTTAATTTTTGCAAGTTCAAATGTTAAACAACCAGTTTCATAAAATGTTAAACAAGCTGTATTAGTCTGTTTTCGTGCTGCTGATAAGGACATACCTGAGACTAGGCAATTTATAAAAGAAAAATGTTTAATGGGATTTACACTTCCACATGGCTGGGGAGGCCACACAATCATGGTGGAAGGCAAGGAGGAGTAAGTCACCTCTTACATGAATGGCAGCAGGCAAACAGAGAGCTTGTGCAGGGAAACTCTCATTTTTAAAACCATCAGATCTCATGAGACTCATTCACTATCATGAGAACAGTGCAGGATAGACCCGCCCCCATGATTCAGTCACCTCCCACTGGGTTCCTCCCACAACATATGGGAATTGTGAGAGTTACAATTCAAGATGAGATTTGGGTGGGGACACAGCCAAACATATAACATATTCATAATACAACCCAGTAATCACACTCCTGTGTGTTTATCCTAGAAAGATAAAATCTTGTGGATAGGAAAATCTTTATGCAATGTACTCAGCAGCTTTCTTTGCAAATCCCAAACTAGAAACCACCCATGTGTCCTTCAGTGAATCGATATGGATGGATTTAAGGAGGCATGGTACAGTCATACAATGGAAAACTACTCAGCAATATAAGAAACAAATAAATTATTGAGATAAAAACTTGAATCAACTCAAGGACATTATGCTCAGTGAAAAAAATCTCAAAAATTGCATAGTGTTGCATGACTCCACTTATATCATATTCTTGAAATGACAGAAATACAGTGATGGAAAGTGATCAGATAGAAGTTGCCAAGAGTTAGGACTGGGATAAGGATGTGACATAAAAAGGTAGCAAATGGGAGTTTCTTTGTAGTGATCAAGCAGTCTGACAGTGGTGATTACATGAATTTACCCATACAGTAAAATTTCATAGTACTACATTCCTGGACCACACACATACTCTCTCACACACACACACAGACACACACACAAAGTGTATGTAACAACCTACGAATTCTGAAAAAATCTGTAATTTAGTTAATCATTTTGTACCAATGTTGATGTCCTGGTTTTGAAATGACTTCTGGGTAAGCGCAACACTATCATTGTAAAAACGTGGGTGTAGGGTCCAGGGACTCTCTGTACTGCTTTTGTCACTTCTTGTGATTCTTAAATTTTTCAACATGAAAATTTAATCTCTATATTACCAAGATGGTATGAAAGTTTGCAATTGCTTATTAAGTTGCAGGCATTAGCTATTTTATACCTCTAAAAGAAGAATTGTTTTATCCCCATTTTATAATTGAAGAACTTAAAACTCACCAGTATTTTTTTCATAAAGTCACACACATAGGAGCTGGGCCTATGAACAAACCCTGGAATTTTTTCCCCAAATTTGTACTATTTTCAGTCTTTCCATTCTACTCAATTGTCTCCTATTGTCACTAAATCAATATTTTTCTTTCTTTCTATCTTTCTTTCTTTCTTTTCTTTCTTTCTTTCCTTTCTTTTTTTTTTTTTTTTTTGAGACGGAGTTTTGCTGTTTCACCTAGGCTGGAGTGCAATAGCACAATCTCGGCTCACTGTAACCTCTGCCTCCTGGGTTCAAGCAGTTCTCCTGTCTAAGCCTCCTGAGTAGCTGGGAATACAGGTGCCCACCAATACCCTCAGCTAGTTTTTGGTGTTTTTAGTAGAGATGGGGTTTCACCATGTTGGCCAGGCTGGTCTCAAACTTCTGACCTCACGTGATCCACCTGCCTCAGCTGTCACTAAATATTTCTAAGAGTGGTGAAACTCATTTTACCACTTCATATCTAATTGGTTATCTAAGGCTTTCCTTTCTTGTCTTCCATGAGAATTCAAATATAACATGTCCAAAGTTCTTTCTCAAATTTGGGAGAGGACCCAGGCACTCCAGATCTATACATCTGTCAGTTATTATCTAGAAGATTAGTAAAATAAAAGATCCCCATCTGAATTATTTTAAAAATGCTGCAAATAGTAGATCTGAAAATGAGCCATGGTCTCCTGAGAACAATTCAAGACACTCCCGCAATATCATCAACAATGTTCTTGAAAGCAGATTTTATTGGATGATCAAAATGTTAAGTTTTATGTATCATTCTATAACTTTTTTAAAAATAAAAGTTTTCATTGCTCAAAATCCTTAAAAATAAGTCAAGTACTTCATACATGTTGCAAAACAGTTGATAAATCATATTCTCCTATAGTGGTATTCTAAATATAAGGCAGTTCAAAAATACCTTGGCATAGCATAAATAGGGGAGGCAAAACATCTGTGTACCATAAAAAAAATTGAAGAATATAAAAACGATGACAGGATGGGCCATATAGTAAAATATTATGCATGGCATATTTAAACTAAATGCTAATATTGAAAATACAATACTAAAGTATTCCATATGAGTATTTTGAGCTTTCAGACTAATTTACCTAAAAAGGTGTGCCGGGTTTACATGTGAACATCCCAGTTTTTAATAGAATTTTGCTATTTAAATCTTGATGGACTTGTTAAAAAGAACTGTTAGGAAAATAGCTATGTCTAAGTTAAAAATAAAAACATATAGTTGTATAAAATCTTTAAACACAAATTTTACTTAATGATGCAACATTAAAAATACACAAATTTGGTACTTAACTTTAAAAACAGTTTAGTTATTGATGAATGCAAGAGTTTTAGCATGCTCATTATTTAGTTTTTAATCAATCCAAGTGTTTGTTCAAACTCATTAGCAAAGATTATTAAATGTGTTTTCACTACTTTTAATTAACCATTGATTGCTTTTGAGAAATATTTGATTTGGGGAACAGGATAGTTGTCTCATTTGAATTTTGTTACCTGTGGGCTAATCTACCTTTGTTTGTCATGTTATTTTTCCAAGGATAACCCAACACAGATAGTCACTTTCAGATCCCTATTTGATGCTCCCATGCTAGATAATTAAATAACAAAAGACAGGAAAATTTAACCTAGATGTACAATATGGGCCTTTGCAACACTATAGAGAAGGCCTGGAAGTTAATTGAAGTCACCCCTTTAACAATTATTTCATTTAATGAAAAAAATAGAAACATTTAAAAGAAAGATCACATAATGGGTAAATGATCTAACATGATGTGGTAGAAAGCTAGCATTATATACAAAAGCTATAATGATAAAGAATTAGGTAAAGAAAGAAACCAAATAGATCATCAGTCTCTATTCTCAATGGATTCATGGATGATCTTCCTCCTTCTGCTTTCCTTTTCCTTTCTTTTATCTCTTTTATCAGTCATTTGCATGTTTGTGTGTGTGCATGTGTGTTGTTTGTTACCACAATACCAGGGGTTTGGTCTAGGTCCTGCTGCTTGCTGCACAGAAAGCAATCACTGAGAAGACAAGTATTGCCAAGGAAGAAGGCTTTAATCGGGTGCTGCAGCAAGGAGATGGGAGTTCAGTCTCAAATTCATCTCTCTGACTGATTAAAACTAGGGTTTTATATAGCAGGGAAGAAATGTAACAATGTTTAAGAAAACAGGAACTAGGGAGGAGCAAGGAGTTGTCTGGTATGGTGATCTAGTGAATTTCAGTTCTTCGATACTTTTTTGAGAGAACTGAATATCCTTTCCTGAGGAAGGAACTCAGATAAAACAAATACAAGTTTGAAGCTTTAACAACAGAAGGGTCAATTTCTATGTTTATCCAAAAACAACTGTCTATGGGACTAATATGGTTACATAATACCTATCAGATATAATTGCTTTATCTGCAAAAAGAAGGCAGTAAAACAAACTATCTTACTTTGCTAAGGCTACCATAACAAATAGCATAGACTGGTGGCTTAAACAACAGATATTTATTTTCTCACATTTCTGAATGCTGGAAGTCCAAGATCAATGTATTGGCAGATTTGGTTTCTCCTGAGGCCTTTCTCGTTGGCTCGCAGACAGCTGCCCTCTTGCTATGTCCTCACACGGCCTTTTCTTTGTGCACATGCATCCCTGATGTAAGGACACAGGTAAATTTGGATTAGTATCCCACCTTTGTGACCTCATTTAACCTTAATTACCTCCTTAATCTCCAATTTCACTCACATGAATGGTTAGGGCTACAACGTATGAATTTTGAGGGGACACAATTTAGTCCATCACACAAACCTTGAAAGATTTCTTTTTCAGAAGTTTATACTTCTTTTAGCAAGACACCTCAACAAATGAGCTGGCATGATTTATATATTTTTCTTGAGGAATTATAATGAAATGGTAAGTTGTAAAACAGAAAGATTAGTAGGTTTATCAGTTATCTCTTGGTACATAAGAAAACAACCCAATACACAGTGGCCAGAAACAACTATTTATTTAGCTCATAATTTTATGGTTGGCTATTTGAGCTGGATTCAGCTGTGTAATTCATCAAGTCTCGGCCAGGCTTGGTTGATCTCAGCTAGGCTTGTTCAGGCATATGCAGTGAGTTGATGGATTGGCTGGGGCTGGGAGGCTTATCATAACCTTGTCTGGAAAGGCTGGGATCTGTGGGGTCTCTCTCCATGTGGTCTCTCATCTTTCAGCACATGAGTCCAGGCTTGTCCACATGGATGTGAAAGAGTTCCAAGAACCACAAGAGAACAAGCCCCACGTGCAAGTTCTTTTCAAGTCACTGCTTGTTTAACATTTGTTAATGTTCTTTTGGTCAAAGCAAGTCTCACAAGTCTCACAAACAACCCAGATTCAAGGGGTGAAGAAATAGAAGCCATGTGATGGGAAGATCTGCAATATCCCAATGTAAATATGTGATGACTGAAAGAGAAAGAATCTGTGGCATTTTAAATAAACTATCACAGAATCCCTGATCAATAGTCATTAACAGAATGCCTCTGATCATCAATCAGGATGTCTGACCAAACCATGGAGTGCTAAGATCATAGATCTTACATCAATAGAATTATGTTCTGTAGTTATTTGGGATAGATAGGTAAACATACACAGAACAATGTGTTGTTGCTTTAGGTGTATTTTCTGAGGGCTGCTCAAAGAAAAGCACTATTTGTCTATCCACTTTCTGGCCTCCTACTTCCTATTACCAGTATAATAGGTACAGAAAGTAGACGGATAATATAATGGTTTTGAGATCATCTTTGTGATAATACTAAAGTGTTGGGAACCTAACCCTAGGAAACCAACACCTGTATACAAAGCTCTAGTCATTTAAGAATAAGATTTTTAAGTCTTAACATATGTGGTTTATATTGCCACATTTTTCTTTTTATTCTTTATTCCTTTCACAATAAGTGTTACACATTGCCTCAGAAGAGATTCAAATTCTGGAATGAAAGAAAAGAGTTAGATCTTAATGTTTTACTTTAAAAATGTTTCTTGTGGTTAGTACTCAGAGGATACAGAAATATGTGATCAGTCACAACAGATTTTTGTCTTCCCCTTGGATTAGAAATGGGTCTCCAAGTTCTGGAAGGAGTAGAGTTTTCATCTGTACTGGAATCTGAAAACAGAGGACATCTGTGACATAATACCCACTGATGAAGTCTGGAAAATAGACAATGTACCAGAGCATCTCTATGCCCTGTATGTGGGTAGCAGAATAAATTTTAAAGTTCAGTATGTAGGCAAATGGGCCAACGGCACCTCTTCTGAGTTTCAGTATGCTTCGGATGAGGATTACACTCAGCTGGGGCACAGACTTCATCGAGGAAGATTAAAGGATTTATAGAGGCTCTGCAGCTGTTATTGAGGGACAACAAAACACCTACCTTCAGCCATTGAAGCTGAATGCTCAAAGAAGAAATGATAGATTCTTGCAGATGTAGCTTAAGCAGGTGAAGACTAGGGAGCAGAAGTCCCTACCAGAGCTGTGAACCTAGGAGCATAAATATCCTAGTCCTCATAGTCCTCAATGAGAAGTTGTATATCTTGAACCACAGACCTTTTTACTAATTTTAACAATAATTTATCAAGGTGAAATTCATATACCACAAAATTAAACATTAACAATTCAGTGGCATTTAAAGTACGGTATCTAGTTCCAAAACATTTCCATCATTTCCATCACTAGAAAGTAAAACCATTACCCATCAATCAGTTTCTCTCCATTCCTTCCTGCACCCAGCCCCTGGAAACCACCAATCTGTGTTCTGTCTCTATGGATTCATCAATTCTGGATATTTCATGTACCTGAAATCATAAAATGTGTAAATTTTGTGTCATGCTTTTTTCACTTAACCAATTTTGGAGGTTCATTCATGTTACAGTTTGTACCATATATATCAGTACTTCATTACATTTCATGGCTGAATAATATTCCATTGTATAGGTATATCAAAATTAGATTATCAATTCTTCCATTGGTGGACATTTGGGCTGTTCTACCTTCTGAGTATTGTGAAAAATGTTGCTATGAAAATGCGTGTACATATACTTGTGTTAGTACCTGTTTTCAATTATTTTGTGGTTATACACTAGAGAGAAATTGAGGAATCATGTCATAACTATGTTTAACTTTTTGAAGAACCACAAAACTCTTTTCCACAGTGACTGAATTATTTTGCATTTCTACCAGATCTTTCTTATTAAGCAGCTATTTTTAAAGACCTTGAGAATATTATATTTAATTTATTTTTCTATTCAGAACTGATGCATAATAATTGTACATATTTATGCATACAATGTGATGTTTTAATGCAAGTATACATACTATAATGATCAAATTACTATATCCATCACATTGAAAACCAAATAGATTAAGTTGATGATCATAATTATCTCAAATATGACTCATAGAATATGGATGTAAGTTGAACATTTTTAACACTCACACAAGTATCTGTCAATCTGTATCCCTTTATCTGTCTTCTATTAATTTGTCATCTATGTATCTATCACTCATCATCCATTTATCGATCTGTCTACATGCACTATTAGAGGTGAAATAATAAGAAATTTGCTTTACTACATAAAACAAAATAAACATTAATAAAAACCTGTATCATAACATAATACTACTGAGAAAACTCCTAGAACTTGACTAAAAGGTATATTCAGAGGCTGATAAATTTTTGTCAAATCCTCTGATGACAACTGGTAGAAAATGCTCTTTGAAACTGAAAACAATCATTGATTCTTGAAAAACCCCAATTTCATAGAAACACTCCATATAATTTTTCTAAGCATTTTAAGAAATTTAGATTTATGTGGCATCTATAAAAATACCTTTGTTTAGTTCAGACAGCAGATTTTTTTAAAGTACCAACCAGTAGTTACTTAAAAAATAATTTTAGTAAACTACTTTATATTCATGGTCTCACTTATACTGTGAAACTTCTAAATGAAACAGTGACAAGCATATTTTTTCTAGAGTATTCACAAGCTGATAACAAAATTTCATTCTTCCTTACTCATAATCTTATGTCCTGTTCATTTTTTCCTTTAACTTAGGTGGCAGTAAAAAATGTTTTCCAAATATGGCTATTTACCAAACTAATAGAGTAATTAGTTTGATTAAATTGATGACCAACTCAGGCAAACAAATTCTGTCAACACAATCTGTTTATTAACTTAGGGAATATTTATGAATTAATGCAAATTGTGTCCAAATGCAATAATTTATGTAGATAGATCCCTGGCCAACCATGGAAAGCTAAACCACTTTTTGGAATATGCTTAGAAACCAATTAAAAGATAAATTTGACAAAAAGGAAAGAAAGTCAATCACAGATAAGAATCCGATTCGTGTACATTAATTTCTTTTAAAAATATGTGCAACTTGATTTGAACCTGAAAACATGAGTGACAAGGAAAACAGATGTGGGAAGCAAAATAATAGCCTACCAAAGTTGTCCAATCCTAATTCTCCCACCTGAATCCTGCTAAATGTTACGTCGTGGCAAAGAGACTTTGCTGACGTGATTAGGGTAATGACCTTAACTAACCTGGAGTATCTGGTGGACCCAATCTGATCACTATGAGTCCTTTAGAAGTGGAAGATGGGGCAGGAGAAGACAGTCATATTGATGCCAGGTGAGATGAACTTGACTCACCATTGCTGACTTTAAAGGGGGATGTAGGTCAAGGAATGTGGGAAGCTTCTAGAACCTGGAAAAGGCAAGGACACAGAGTGTCCCCTGGAAACTCCAGAAAGAAGTAGAACAATGCTGACACCTTAGTTTTAGCCCAGTGAAACCTATGTCAAACTCCTGATCTAGAGACTTGTAAAACAATAAGGCACTAACTTTGTAGTAACTTGTTCCAGTAGCAACAGAAAACTAATACTTCAAATAAAATAGCAGTGAGTCAAGAGTGCAAATTCTAAGTTATGCCTTCTTTGTGGCATTATATTCATTATGTAACTACTTTATTTCCATTAAAACACTCTAATAAAAGTAACAGCATTCGCACATCCAAGGTTCACCCCTGTAAAAAAATTAACAAAATAAACAAACCAGGGAAACCTGTTAATGTAAATAAAGAAAATAAAAACATAAATATAATACATTGTGCAAAATTGCTTTCATGATTAATTTGCTAAAGTTGAAAACATCAATGAAATGGATGATTTTCTAAATAAATATGTGATTTTATATACTACACAGAGAAGTCAGTGAATCAATAACTGACAATAACATTGAGAAACTTATAAAAATGTTTATTAATTTTTACTGAATTATTTTATTTTCTCACAGAAATGAATTAATTGGCATTTTACAAGCTGTTCAGGTCATAAGAGATAAGAAGCTACATAAATCATAGTATGAAAAAATAGATAGGAATCCTATAAATAATTAGCACAGAAATAGAAGCATGAGTTAACAATTATCAGTATACTAATTTTCAAAAAGAAGTATAAAGACAATCAATATAAGCAAACTACTTAAATAATTTATAATATAAGTAAGTTAAATAAATACAGTTCATTCTCATGCAGTTTGACCAACTTGATTGGATAAGCTACAACACAAATTGGTATTCAAAAATGTTATAAGGAAAATTAACAAAAGATGTTTTATTTTCAAAGTAAATACACTTTAAACAAAATACATTATAATGAATGATGGAATATCAATATCTATTAAAATTATCAACTTGAGGAAGATGTCTGTTATTATCACTATTTTTAAGATTCCTTTTGAAAGTTATGTTTCATGAATTTAGAATAAAACAGAAATAAGAGAGCTACAGTGGAAGAAGACTAAAAGGTCATTATTTTATACAATGTGTATATGCACTAAAATACCAAGGAAATAAATTTAAAAACTTTGGACACAAAGAAGAATTTAGTACAATGTCTGATAATAGGAGGTCTATGAATAGGTTTGCTGAGGCAGAAAATAGATTGCTAATATTCCCAAACAGAAAAACAATCAAAAGTCTTATCTATAGGAAAAGGGATGTATCTTTCTTATAATACAACAGAAAAAAATTATATAGAAAGCAATATCATGATCCTTTTTTTTTTCTTCACATACAGGAATTTGTCACTATTAAACATCTGAATTTTAAACAGATTCTTGGACTGGCCAGTTCATATCCATCAGCTTTTCAAGAACTACTACCTTCAAGTTTTCCCAGTTCAAACTTTGAGTTTTCTAATGAAGACATCATTGAGAGTATAAATAAATTGGCAAATCTTTTTATGACCTTTTTAATGTATTTTTCAAAGCTGCATGGGATCCATTTATTAACTGCTTCTTTCAGGAAATCTCTCTTCACCTCTTGGGTGGGAAGTTTCATCATCTTCTTCTGGATTTGGCAGACCTGTTGGTGCTGAGAATAAGAGGTCTTCTGTATCTGATTGCTGTATTTTTTTTTTTGTAAAACTAACACAGAATGGACAAATCAAATAGCCATTGGTAGTCTTGACATTGACATGAACTTCAGGTATGGTCTGCCATTTTTTGACCATGAAACACATTTTGTCACAAGTAAGATTCATGCCATGGACGTTAAGCAGTTTTTATCCTGAACATCCTCAATAATTAGCTTGAACTTTCTAAATACAACATCATTCTTCCGATCGGAAAGGCTCACTTCAAAGATAGTACCCTTGAGTTCATTGGATAAAATTTAGGTTCCTCGAGTCCTGGTGGCAAGCGTTTTTCTAATATTTCTTATATTGAACGTAGTTAGTGCTTTCATGTCATACCAGTCTTTCTTAGAAAATGGATCAATCTGTTTCTTCTTGGCTCCCTTTTGCCACCATTTGTAAGGCATTTGTTGTTGCAACCACGGTGCTGCCACTCCTATATGTCATAATTTTTGTCAAAATGTTTATTATAAGATTTAATTAATCCATTAAATTCATAGGTTAATTCAGTCCCAATGATTAGCCTGTGGAGACACTCTGGCTACTCAATAATAAGTTTCTTAACATTTAGCCATATTCTTGACAGAAGTAACAGCGTTATCAAGACATAATGAGAGAGTTTTAATGGAAAATTATAAAATAAACTCCATTTGTTATATTCTTACTGTATTGAAAAGTATAAGTCAAGTCAAGGTATTCTCCACATGATGACTACCTGTTTTTGGCTAGAAAGCTCCAATATTAAGCCTTCTAATTAAGACTGGATAAGTTACATGTTATGGACTGAATGTGTCACCCCACAATTCATATGTTTAAGCCCTAACATCCAATGTGATGGTATTGTGAGGTTGGATCTTTGGAGGGTAACTATATTTAGATGAGGTCATGAAGGTGGTGCCCTTATAAAAATCAATGTCCTTAAAAGAGGAAGAAACACAAGATCTCTCTATCCTCACACATACACTAAGGAAAGCCTGTGTGAGGGCACAGCAAGAAGGCAGCTGAAGTCTGGAAGCATGCTTTCACCAGAGACAACATCTACAGGCATCTGGTTATTGGACTTCACAGCCTCCAGAACTGTGAGAATACGTTTCTCTTGTTTAAGCCACACAGTCTGTGGTACTTTGCTATAGCAGTCCAAGCAAACTAAGATATTAAAGACACTACAGGCCGGGGGCGGTGGTTCATGCCTGTAATCCCAGCACCTTGGAAGACCGAGGCAGGAGGATCACGAGGTCAGATCAAGACCACGGTGAAACCCCATCCCTACTAAAAATACAAAAAAAAAAAAAAAAAAAAAAAGAAATTAGCCAGGAGTGCTGGTGGGCGCCTGTAGTACCAGCTACTCGGGAGGCTGAGGCAGGAGAATGGCGTGAACACGGGAGGCGGAGCTTGCAGTGAACCGAGATCACGTCACTGCACTCCAGCCTGGGTGACAGAGCGAGACTCTGTCTCAAAAAAAAAAAAAAAACAAAAGAAAGAAAAAGACACTACAGCTTATAAAATCTCATTCTAGATGCTAATTTGAAATATATGTTTCATTCCTGCCCTCTTCCCAGCTCAGAGCCATCTCTGCAGGTTAGATCTTTTAGTTAATCATCTCTTACCACTTTTTCAAAACTATTTTAAACAATAGAATATAGTAAGAAGCATGACCTCTCTAAGCATGACTTTCCTATTGGTACCAGGATTCTTCCTGCCTCTAGCTTTGGTTGCACCATGTTTTATTTCTGACACTGGGTTGTACTACCATGAGATCTAAGATCATTTTGATAGGTCAGTGGAATTTTAGTTTTCCAAAGTTTTGTTTTGTTTTGTTTTGTTTTTTTTTAAACAAGAGGTGAGAAAAGAATGTTTTACCAACAGAAAAAGTATAAGCCCAGTTTTCTGACTGGAAGAGACACAATGTTTCTAAGTTAGTAAGAATTTGGGAGTACATAGTTTCTTTTTATCTTTGAAATCATCAGGCAACATAATGTACTGTGAGTCAGACCACAATTTCTACTAGAAAACGTATTTGCATTTTAGCCTGATCTTTCTGCATGCAAAAATGTCATAAGTTTTATGTAATAGTTTCTCTTTTGTAATTTATCATAACTCTCATTTAATGTGTAAGAACAATCTTATAGTAAATAAAATAAATATTAACAAAGGTTTATTTTGCAAAGGTTTACTTGTTGAAAAACATTCTTAAACCAGAGTAGCAAATAAGTACTGTCAGGCCAAATTCAGCCCCCATTTTATTTTTGTAAAGAAGTTGGATTGGAATACATCGCAAATTCATTAATGGGTGGTTTATGGCAGGTTCATGCTACAACAGCACAGTCAACTATTTGCTGCAGAGACCATGTGTCTAGAAAAGTAAAAAATAATTACAATCTGATGCTTTGTGGAAAAAAAAGTATGTTGACATCAATCTAAATAATATCTGATATTGAATTCAATGATTTTGGAAAACTTAAAATATATGCATTCACATATTTCTTTAAAATGAAATACAATAGAGCAGATGAATACTCCATATGTTTGTCAAATGATATTTTGTAAAACAATCTTATGTTTCTACTGTTTCTGGTAAAAAGCAGAGTTGTCATTAAACATGCAACATTGAGAAACTACATCAACAGCCTGTTGCCATTTAAGTAATGTATTTCAGACATATATTAGGTGACAAAATAGTTTTATATAATTATCTTTTGTTTCATTTTTGAGGTGATTGGAAAGAAAAAATCCTTTAATGTTCATTTCATCCTCCAAGTATAAATAAAAATGTTAATATTTTTAAAACCCTATATTTTTATAATTTGTTTACAGTGTGAATAAATGTATGAGGACAAATGTTGGCTTAAAAAGGGTACTGTTGTGTGTACTATTAAAATCAAGTTTCAATCGGACCTGTGTAAAGCAGTTGAATTGTCATAGAAGATTTTAGTTTAGAAGCCCACAATAGTGACAGAGTTATCTTTTTTAATTTATTGTTCTTTTAGTGTATGCTTGGAATATTTGCATAAAAATAAGTGTTTTATTTCTTGGTTCATCTGCTTCTACAAATGTCATATTCTCATGATTATGATGCCCCAACTAGAAATTATAATGACATTAGAAACTGATTATGACTTCTGAATGAGACAAGCTGGAGGACCAGGCTAAATATACAAGTAATGAAAAGAATGTGTTTTCATGCAAAGTCTTGAGTATTATTAAAGAACAAAGGGAAAGGGAAACAAGGAAATGGGAAGATACAAATAAAAATAATGAGCAATTATATTCTGCTTACCAAAATTCCCCCTGCAGTTTCAATCAATGTCTCTGCTTTTGCTTTCTCTTCTAAATAATTATGCTACTTCTGGTAAATAAATCCAGCATGATCCAAAGCAGCTGTGACTGTCTTTCTGTGATTAATTAATTAATTCTCACTATTTTTTAGTTTACTGTTTCATTGCATTGTTTTAAACACCCTACTTCAGCTTTTACTTCTTGGTCAATCTTGCAATGCATAAATGATTTCAGGAGAGAAATTTGACCCTTGACATTAGACTCCAAAGTTACTAAGGAGTCTCATATTCAAACAAACGCCCCACAAGGAGAGGAAGTATGCATGATGCAATACTTGTGTGACTTAGGCAGGTCTCTAAACTTTAGCTCTGCTTTCTATAAAATGGGCACAAAAATATCACCTAACCCAAGGAGTTGTTGGGGGATTACATGAGACAACATATGCATAAAGTGGATAAGACAATGTGTAGCACGTGGTCAATGCTCAATAAATGTTAACTATTACAGTCACAAACTTGTAATTTATATGCTTGTTCAAAGAATGGAGCAACCATTAAAATTACGGATAACTTCTTGACTTAAAAATTAGAAAAAGCTTTATACTTACAATTACGTATTTTGTTTACAACCACCAAATAATATTTTATGTTCATTTAATATCTGCTTTTCTCTGCAAAGCTGATGTTGACTTGCTGTTGGCTATGTTAAGAAATCAGATCTACGTTGGAAAAGAGATGCTTGGCATAGACACCAGAATCCTCACATTGGACCCCCCTGTCATGGCAGTGATGAGGCAAGACCTGCAAAGAAAGCAGACTCAATGAGTGTCCCAGAGGTTCTGTGAAGAGCATTAGTTATTAGTTGATGTTGTATACCTTCTGCCTCCCAGTTAAAAATTGGTGGGCCTCTGAGAGAAAACGTGTAGTATAGGTCTCTATTGAAAAGAGTCATTGGAATTAGATCTACTAAAACTAGTTTCACCCTATTTGCATGGCCAGGTTGATTACTCCCACCCAGAAAAATGTATATTGATAAAATATTGCTAACTAAAACTAGTCTACATTAAATTTGCACCACCTATAAGTAGACTACAGGAATGACCAATTAATTAGTGTATGCCCATCATCAGGGCTGCTACACTCAGTTCCATAGTCCACTATTATCTAAAAATAAAATATAACTAGGCCACCTCCCTCCACACTCAAAATCTGTTGGTGTTTGCACATATAAGCTAAAGCTCAACCTTCATAGCATCCATACAAGCTTCTTGCTCACCTGGACCTTGCCTTCTTCTCTAGCCTCATTTTTCAAGGCTCCCCAACCCTACCCTCACCCGTGCCTCTTGCTAGGAGGCTTTTCCTCTGAGAATCTCAAAGTATGGTACTCTGAGCTGAATTTACTTGGTGTGACTGAGGTTTCATCAGACTTATTTCTGTTTCAAAGCAGACAATGTTTCTCCTTATTACATTCAATAAACATTTATTCAATAAATGCATTTCAGTTTTCTTATTATTCTTAGTCATGAGGTGTTTCCTAATGATTTGCCTAGGACTTTCTTTTAAGAATTCAAATGCTTTTCTGGCAAGCCACCCCTTAAGGAAATGTAGAATTAAATCAAAAGACATTGCACACATTTCTTCATATACTAAAAGATGTTGTAAAGCAATAATATATTGTCTTTTTTTAAACCATTCATAGTGTCTATCATAGAAATTTGCATCTTAATAGATGTTCAATAAACTTTTGAATAGTGATTATGGGTGAAGTATCACTTTGTTTCACTAGACTGATATAAACAAAACTTAGAGACTTAGATTCTCATCTATTAAAATGGATAGTAACTGTTACTTTGTTAGAAAATGTAAAAATTACAAAATAATTGAGAAAATATCCTCATATGCCCTAATATGTCAAGATATTGATTACTATAAGCAAGTACCAAGTGTGGAAAGCTTGATACGTATTTTGATTTATTCTCCTAAGCGTTTGGGCATCCTTGAGCTAGTATTTCTCTAGAGAGCAACAGTAAAGTGGGCAATTGCTACTCATACTGGATCCATATAACAGCTTTCCCACAACTATGATACCAGTTTCTACATAATTGGATTTTTGGATGAGGTGACAATTACTTCCAAGTTTTCTGTCAGTTATTCTCCAGGGTGTTATTCAAAATATTGTATATAACAACTGGTACAACAACTGCCAACCAATCAGAGCACACACCCATCCATTCAGAGCAGACAATAGCCATAAACAACCAGTGCAGCAACTTGGCTTGAGCCAGTTCTGACTTTGCTGGAATTCTCATTAAAAACAGAAGCCATTTACCTTTCATGCACTAGGGCAGGGCTTCAAAATATACCTTTCTAAACATCAAGAGAAGAAAATTCGTCTTGGACTTTCTTCCCTTATTATTTTTCTTCAATAATAATCTGTTAAGAGCCGTTATTGTGACAGAAATTAAACTGGGACTGGAAAAACTGCTAGGCGTGCTACATTTTAAGCAGGTAAAATTTTAACAGTGCATGTAAAAATGTAGGTTTTTTAATAGTAATAAGTTTCCATAGAATATGATCATTTGGCTGGTAAATTTCAGTTAGAGTAAAATAATGCCTTCTTTGGGAAACTTTAGCTTCATGCTACTAATTCTGTAATTTCCCTCATATATCTTCATTTGTTCCTGTAAGTCAAGATAATTTCTGTGAATATTTTCAAAGAATTTCAAAAAATACATAGTAAGTACTCTAAATATTCCACTACTTCTATTATATTATTGGTCTTTGTGTTTTTGTTGTTGACACTGAAAAGTCATGAATAGGGCAAACTCAAGATGAAATTGTGCAGCAGGGGAATGGTATTTCATGACATAAATCATGCTCCCTTCCCTGGCCTGTGCACTTTGACACACTTTCCCTCATTGCTGCCTACATCTGGACAATAGTTCATACACCTGATGTCTCCCTTTCTTCTCTTTTCCATGTGCCAATGACAAGAAGTATGTATTCATACTTCTTGCAAGGCTCTGTTCACAAGCCTTGAGAAGAAAGTCATTCAAAAATTTTAACATGGATAATAATGTATTTTTGTGTCCATGTTCTTCAACATGCTTATATTTTAACAGGGATCTTATGGAGACATAGTGAGTATATTATTTAAAAAACCCTCGTGGCTATTGAGAATTTCAGAGAGGGTGGCAATCAGTAAGAGAAAGAAATATTGCTATTTGAACATCCATTCACCCCCACAGTATATAAGGCCATGTATGTCTCTTAATTTTTGTTAAAGAGAAATAGACTTCTAGTTTATTATATTTATATGCATATGATATTTATTCATTTAAAACTCCTATTAATAGTGAGACAAAACCTCAGGTTAGGAAAAGGTCAGCATTCTTTGAATCTTTCCATTGTGTTTTCAAATAAAACTTCTAAGAATAATTGAAGGAATACAAGCTATGGAAACAGTCTTACTAAATTCAGTTGAATATTTTCAGTTTTATTCATAAAATTCTTTCTCCTTTTTTGGTGAGGTGGTTCGGAATAAGAACTGTGGGACTGGACCCATTAAGTTTATTTTATCACTTTTAATGCAAAGATTATTACTGTAATTTACATATCTCAGTAAGAGTCAAAAGCTTCCTGCTGTGGCTTTTTCCACCAATGTGCTACAAATTAACAACCCAGCTACCCAGCTACATTAAAGTAAATGAAAAAAAAAAGTTAATTCTTTTCAATATAAGGAAAATTATCTGCCCAGGGGACTATATAATTTCCTCAATAAGATTCCCAGAAACAAGAAAACAGAGTTTTTGCATAAACCACAATAATGCTTTACTCCCATGTAAGACAGTAACATAAATCTTAAGAAAATGTAGTAAAATCTGTATTGATCACCAACAATAAAAGCATTAACTTTGAGGCTGTGAACCATGCCAAAGTTGCAAGAGAAAAAATATGCACCAACAATATTTTCAAAAATCACTAAGGCCTTAGTAATATAGAAATTATTATAGTATGACTTTTCTTCCTTATTTCTCATTGGTATCAAAGCACCAACTTCTGGTAAACAACTAGCCCAATACTTCAATAAGGAGCTTCCACAAGGAAACACCATCTCTGGAAGCTGGGTTAAGATGTCACTACCCAAACTAGACCAGTGGAGTAATGAACACATGTTATGCCTTATATCTTGATGGGAATCACTAGATCACCCAATGATACTTGTGCCAATATCACTTCCAGGCTTTTCCATGATAATAGAAAAATAACCAAGGGTCTGTCAACAGTGAACCAGTCTCCCAATGACCTGTGTTTATTTCAGATACCATTTACACCCTTCATCTTGTTCCTACATCTTCACTAATTTGTCTAAACCTAGTAAACATTATCCCTCAAATTTTACTTTGCTCTGCTCCCTTTTGAAGCCAAAGTCATTCAGTTAACTTTAGGATATACAATATAACGTAGTCAGTTAATTGATGAGTTGATTATATAAATGAGAGAATGGACAGTATTTGAACAAACATATCATAATATTTCAATAAATTTTTGTTCCATGTTTTCCCTAAGAGCTATTTGTTAGGACACCATATTTAATTTTAACTATTAGTTGATGCTAAATAATGTAAGAACATAATATCTAAAGTTGGGTATAAATTCACAGAAATTCTGTTACTCTACAATTAACATAATAGACTGTCCAAAAATAATATACAACCTCTCTGAATTGAAATCATCAATTTTTTAATTAATACCTAATTTTGTTCACATACTGGGCTAGGCCTTAGGAAACAAAAAGAAAATATATATTTTCCCTGAAGGATTTCACAGTCACCCTCATAAGAAACCATTTCAGTACCAACACAATTCTTTTTATACTGAGAGATATTAACTACATCTTTGTAAAGACATCCTTACAAATATGTGTTATATTGCTATTAATAAAACCAAAACAATATAATGAAATCTCAAACAGCACTGAAGTATGTAAATCAGAGAGTGAAATAATCCAACTACCTGTAATCTTCCTTTTGACATCTTATAGATAAGTATGGGTAATGTTTACCTGCATGTATCCTCTTGTCTTAAATATGCTGAATCACATTATACAAACTTTTCTATAAGTCCCTCAGTATCCCGTTTTATAGATGGGCAATAGTAGATTTAACTTGTATTATTTAAACTATTTCACATGCAAGTCAATGTATTTAAACACATGGAAAAATTCAGTAGAATGAATTTCCTTTCTCTATCGCATTTAAAGTTACCCTGGCCATCAAAAAATCATTAATATATCTATCTTTAAAAATATTAATTCCACACCATTTATACTTGATATTTATCATGTATGTAATACATAATAATTTAACAAATTAATTAAACATGTTTAAAGATAAGAAGATTCATTATCTTGAAATAGATTTTGAGGAATAAGGCAGATATTGTTAAAGAACTTTTATAGATAAAAGGAAACACAGTAAGAATGTGTCTAGTTCTCTACTGATCATAACTGATCATAAAAAGGAATATACACCAAAATGTTGGTGAATGCTTTTTTTAAAGAGGATAGCATTAAATTTTCTGCATCAGCTTTAAAAGCTTCATTTTATGTCTATAATTGTATTTATTCCAAAGAGGTATGTGTTTGTATGCATGCATGTGCATGTATATAAATTCACAAATTTCCTCCAAAATTCATATACGGATGCCGTGTACCTACATTATTTAAGATGATCTTGAAGGAGAACAAAGCCGAAGAAATTAAATTACCTAGATATCAATAATTACTATAAAATTTCAGTCATTGTGCTATTGGCGCACTGATAAATTATTTGATCAATGGAAAAGAATAGGTAATCCAGAAAAAGGCTCACTAATATATGATTATATAATCCATTTCAAGAGTACTGTAGAATTCAGTGACAGCAAGGGTGGTGGGCTTTTCAATAAATGGTGCTGGGTCAATTAGATAGCCACATAGGAAAAAATTAAAACTTGACCATTTATTTTATACCATTTACAAAAATTAATTAAAGGTGGATCACAGACCTATGATAAAAGTGAAACAATAAAGTTTCTAGAATAAAACATAGAAAAATATCTTCATAATCTTGGGGTAGGCCAAGATTAATAACTAGGGCACAAAAGCACTAACTTTGTCTCTTTTTTTTTTAAAAAAAAAAAGAGACTGATAAATTGGATTGCATAATTAAACTTAGCACTTTTGTTGAGCAAAACTGACCATTAAGAGTGAAAAGACAAGCTGCTGACTTGCAGAAAATATTTGCAATATTATATCAAAAAATCATATATCTAGAAATCAGTAATATAATAGGAAACCATATCTTAAAATTAGCAAGGGACATGAAAAGGCACTTATTAGACAATGAAAATATACATACGGTTGATAAATATGTGTAAAGGTATTCAACATGATTACTTGCCTGAGAAATGCAAATTAAAGCCATAATGTGGTATCAACAGGTAACCACAACAACGGCTAACCTTTAAAGAATGCATAATTCTGTACTACTCAGGATTATCCAGAGAAATAGAACCAGTAGTATGGTTAGGTAGGATATATCACATATATCTCAGAAAGAAATATCCTAGAATCACATATCCACAAAGAGATTTATGACAGTATACTGGTTTTCTGATTATGGAAACTGAGAATTCCCATGATCCTCCATGTCCAACTTGGAGATTCAGCAAATCCAGTGGTATAGTTCGAAGACCTTAGAGCCACAGAGCTGATGGTGTAGATTCCAGTTCGAGTCCGAAGGCCTGAGAACCAAGAGCATCAGTGGCAAATCGGATAGATGTCTCAGCTCAAGCAGTCAGGCAGAGACCTTCTTCCAATTTTTCTTCTACTTAGACTGTCAATGAATGGTATAACACCCACCCACACTGGGGCCATCTGCTTTAGTTAGTTCACCAACCTAAATGCTAATCTCTTCCAGAAAAATTCTGAAGACAAATCCAGAAATAATATCTAACCAGATATTTGCACAACTTGTGGCCTACTCAAATTGACACATAAAATTAATCATAACAGTCCACCTCTTGTAAACTTGGCACTCATACACATGCCCTTAAACCATGCTTAGTCTCTATACTTTCATACATATTATGAAAGTAATAACAAGGTCAAAATTTCACTTAACATGATACAACTATCCACAATACAATCCAAAACATGCCACCCATTCCCCAGAAGTGGAGGCAAAATCCTTGAGTGATGTTTACTCTTTTCTTTGGCATCATATAATTTAAATACTAATGCAAAATTATCAAATACTATGATAAAAAGTCAACATATCTTATGTGATAAGGGAAGAAGAGAGAAAATAAAAAGATACTTAAGAGTTACACACACACACACAAACCCAGTTACAGTAACTGGGTCATGGGTCATAATTGGTATTACAACTACCTTCTACTACCCATTTTGTGTTCTCTTTGCCTTCAGCTAGCACCTCAGCCAGTAGTGGTTCATTACCTGGTGGCATGAACCCCTTTATTGACCACCAGCAAACATTTATTCCTGAAGCATCTAAGCCATTAGTATTGAATTCTTGTAGTTTTCTATTTACCTTAATCACAGGGCATGATAATACTAAGAGATGCCCGAAGGGATCTCTTGTATTTCAGACATACTCTTCCTTACCTTCATGGTAGAGCAGTCGTATAATTTCCCCTTTGTTGTCTGGACAGATCACCTTAGCCAGGACAATAACTCCTCTTCTTGCCTGTTGATTCAGAGTCATGAGGAGCCCAAAGAAGCCAAGTATCAGTCTTAACTTCCATTCCAAAGGGCTTCTTGTTGTGTTTCTTGGTGGAAGTATTCCTCTCTTTGGGAGTAAGATTGTGAGGCCAACAGAGCATAAACTTGAGATAACAGGAAGCAAAAATTGTGCAATTGTGTCACTAGGGATAACTGTGAGTGGTGCCACCCCCTTTTCCAACTCCACTCCAGGTACCAATTTCTGTTTCAGTTCATTGGGCTGCTACAACAAAAATACCACAGACCAGGTGGTTTATATAACAGTATTTCTCACAGTTCTGCAATCTGAGAAGTCCAAGATCCAGGTGGTGTCATGGTTGAGTTCCGGTGAGGGCCTTCTTCTTGGTTTGCTGATGACCATCTTCTCCTTGTCTCCTCACATAGCGGGGATGAGAGGGGTGGGGAGAGAGAGAGAGAGAGAGCAAGCTCTCTTCAATTTCTTCTTATAAGATTACTAATAAATTAGGCCGGGTGCAATGGCTCACGCCAGTAATCCCAGCACTTTGGGAGGCTGAGGCGGATGGATCACAAGGTCAGGAGTTCGAGACCAGCCTGACCAATATGGTGAAATCCCATCTCTACTAAAAATGCAAAAATTAGTCAGGCATAGTGGTGGACACCTGTAGTCCCAGCTACTTGGGAAGTTGAGGCAGGAGAGTCGCTTGAATCCGGGAGGAGGAGGTTGCAGTGAGCCGAGACCGGGCCACCACACTCCAGCCTGGGAGACAAAGCCAGACTCTGTTTCAAAAAAAAAAAAAAATAATAGTACAAATACACTAACGCTATCATTAGGACTCTACCCTCATGACCTAATCACCTCCCAAATTTCCCGTCTCCAAATACCATCACATTGAGCATTCAAAATTTTTAATTAAAAAAAATTTGTGGGTACCTAGTAGTTGTATATATTTATAGGGTACATGAGATATTTTAATACAGGCACTCAATGTGAAATAATCACATCATGGAGAATAGGGTATCCATCCTCTCAAGCACTTATCCTTTGAGTTACAAAAAAATCCAATTAAACTATTTATTTTAAAATGTACAATAAAGTTATTATTGACAATAGTAACCCTGTTGTGATATCAAATAGTAGTTCTTACTAATTGTTTTTGTATTTATCCCCACCTCCCCCTCACCCAAGCCCCCATGACTTCCCAGCCTCTGGTAACCATCCTTCTACTCTCCATGTCCATGAGTTCCATTGTTTTCATTTTTGGATCCCACAAATAAGTGAGAACACACAATGATTTTCCCTGTTGTCTGGCTTATTTCACTTAACATAATGATCTCCAGTTCCATCCAAGTTGTTGCAAATGACAGAATCTCGTTCCTTTTTTATGGCTGGATAGTACTCATTTGTGTGTATGTACCACATTTTCTTTATCCATTCATCTGTTGGTGGACACTTAGGGTGCTTCCAAATCTTAGCTGTTGTAAACAGTGCTACAACCAACATAGAAGTGCAGATATCTCTTTATATACTGATTTTCTTTCTTTTGGGTATATACCCAGCAGTGGGATTGCTGGGTCACATGGAAACTCTATTTTTAGTTTTCTGAGGACCTCCAACTATTCTTCATAGTGTTTTTGCTAATTTAAATTCCTGACCAGGTGCAGTGGCTCATGCCTGTAATCCCAGCTCTTTGGGTGGCCGAGGTGGGTGGATCACCTGAGGTCAGGAGTTCAAGACCAGTCGGGCCAACATGGTGAAACCCTGTCTCTACTAAAAATACAAAAACTTAGCCAGTCATGGTGGCATACGCCTGTAATCACAGTTACTCAGGAGGGTAAGGAGGGAGAATCACTTGAACCCAGGAGACGGAGGTTGCAGTGAGCTGAGATTGCACCACTGTACTCTAGCCTGGGCAGAGTGAGATTCCCTCTAAAAAAATAAAAATAAAAACAAATTCCCACTAACAGTGTTTAAGGGTTCCATTTTCTTCACATCCTTGCCAGCATTTATTGCCTGTCTTTTGGATATAAGCCATTATTACTGGGGTGAGATAATATCTCATTGTAGCTTTGATTTGCATTTCTCTGATTATCAGTGATGCTGAGCACTCTTTCATAGGATCGTTTGCCATTTGTATGTCTTCTTCTGAGAAATGTCTATTCAAATCTTTTGCCCATTTTTGATCAGATTATTAGACATTTTCCTATAGAATTGCCGAGTTCCTGAAATATTCAGGGTGTAAGTTCCTTGTCAGATGGGGTAGTCTGCAAATATTTTCTCCCATTCTGTGGATTGTCTCTTCACTTTACTGATTGTATCCTTTGCTGTGCAGAAGCTTTTTACCTTGATGTGATCCTATTTGTCTATGTTTGTGTTGATTACCAGAGCTTGTGGGGTATTGCTCAAACAATCTTTGCCCAGACAAATGTCCTGGAAATTTTCTCCAAATTTTTTTGTAGTGGTTTCATTGTTTGAGGACTTAGATATAAGTCTTTACTCCATTTTGATTTTATTTTTGTATATGGTAACAGATACGGGTCTTGTTTCATTCTGCTTCACATTGATAAGGTTTTCCCAGCAGCGTTTATTGAAGAGACTGTCTTTTCCCCAGTGAATGCTCTTGGCAGCTTTGTCAAAAAATGAGTTAACTGTAGGTGTGTCAATTAGTGTCTGGGTTCTCTATTCTATTCCATTGGTCTATGTGTCTGTTTTTATGTCAGTACCATGCTGTTTGGTCACTATAGCTCTGTAGTATAATTTGATATCAGGTAATGTAATTTCTCCAGTTTTATTCTTTTTGCTAAGGGTAGTTTTGACTATTCAGGGTCTTTTGTGGTTCCATATAAATTTTAGGATAGCTTTTTTTATATTTCTGTGAAGAAGGACATTGGTATTTTAGTAGGGATTACATTGAATCTGTAGATTGCTTTGGGTAGTATGGACATTTTAACAA
The DNA here is from genome assembly GCF_028885625.2 of Pongo pygmaeus. Taxonomy (NCBI): domain Eukaryota; kingdom Metazoa; phylum Chordata; class Mammalia; order Primates; family Hominidae; genus Pongo; species Pongo pygmaeus. The sequence continues at coordinate 141,130,376 of NC_072378.2, read as the reverse complement.
TATTGATTCTTCCAATCCATAAATACTAAATTTCTTTCCATTTTTTTCTGTCCTCTTCAATTTCTTGCATCAATGTTTTATATTTTCACTGTACACATTTTTCACTTCTTTGGTTAAGTTTACTCTTAGTTATTTTATTTTATTTGTAGCTATTGTAAATGGGATTCCATTCTGGATTTATTCATCAAATTGTTTGCTGTTGGCATATAGAAAGGCTACTGATTTTTCTGTTTATTTTATATTCTGAAACTTTACTGAATTTATCAGTTCTAAGAGCTTTCCTGTGGAGTATTTAGATCTTTCCAAATACAAGATCATATCTGCAAACAAGGAAAATTTGACTTACTTGTTTACAATTTGGATGCACTTTATATTTTTCTCTTTTCTGATTGCTCTAGCTAGGATTTCTAGTACTATGTTGAATAACAGTGGTGACAATGGGCATCCTTGTCGTGTTTCAGATCTCAGAGGAAAAGCTTTCAATTTTTCTTAATTCAGTATGATGCTAGCTGTGTATTTTTTTTTATTATTTTGAGGTATATTTCTTCTATCCCCAGTTTTTTTAGAGTTTTTATCAAGAAGGGAGGTTGAATTTTATCAAATGCTTGCTCAGCATCAATTGAAATGATTATATGGTTTTTATTCTCCATTTTAATGACATATCACATTGATTGATTTAGGTATGTTGAACTATCTTTGCATCCCAGGGATAAATCCCACTTGGTCATGATGAATGATCTTTCTAATATAGTATTGTATTTGGTTTGCTAGTATTTTCCTCTGGATTTATGAATCCATATTTATCAGCAATATTAGTCTGTAGTTTTCTTTTTTGGATGTGGCCAAATCTTTGTCTGATTTAGGTATTAGGGTAATACTGCCCTCATAGAATGAGTTTGGGAGTATTCCCCCCTTCTCTACTTTTTGGAATATTTTGAGCAGAATTGGTACTAATTCTTCTTTAAATGTTTTGTAAAATCAGCAGTGAACCCATTAGGTCTCTGGCTTTTCTTTAGTTGGAGACTTTTTATTACAGCTTCAATATTGTTACTTGTTGTTGGTCTGTTCAGGTTTTGGATTTCTTTCTGGTTCAGTCTTGGTAAGTTGTATGTAGCTGGGTATTTGTCCACTGTTATTAAACTTTCCAATTTATTGGCATAGTTGCTCACAGTAGCCACTAAGGATCCTTTGAATTTCTACAGTGTCAGTTGTAATGTCTTGTTTTTCAGTCAGTTCTGATTTTATTTGCTTCTTCTCTCTTTTTTTCTTAGTTAGTCTGACTAAAGCTTTGTTAATTTTATCTTCTAAAAAACAATTTTTGTTTCATCGGTCTTTTATATACATATTTATTTCTGTTCTGCTCTTTATTCTTTCTTTTATTCTACTAATTTTGAGTTTGGTTTGCTGTAGCTTTTCTAGTTTTTAAAGATGCGTTGTTAGATAGTTCATTTGAAGTTTTTTCTCTTTTTTTAAATATAGGTACTTATAGCTACACTTCCCTGTTAGTACTGCTTGTGATATATTTAATAGATTTTGGTATTTTGTGTTTCTATTATCATTTATTACAAGAAATTTTTTAATTTCTTTCTTAATTTCTTCATTAACCCTCTGGCCATTCAGGAGCATATTGTTTAATTTCCATGTAATTGTAAAGTTTCCCAAATTCCCCCTGTTATTAATATCTAGTTTTATTCAATTGTGGTCAGAGAAAATGCTTGATATTACTTAAATTTTGGAATGTTTTAAGACTTGTTTTGTGACTTAACATATAGTCTGTCCTTAAATGATCCATGTGCTGAGAAAAAGAATGTGTATTCTGATGCTCTTGGATAAACTGTTTTGTAAGTATCTACTAGATTCATTTATTCTATAGCGCAAATTAAGTATGATGTTTCTTTGTTGTTTTTCTGTATGGAAGAACTGTTCAACGCTGAAAGTGGGGTGTTGAAGTCTCCAGCTATTACTATATTGGGGCCTTTCTCTTTAGCTCTAATAATATTTGCTATATATATGGGTGCTTCAGTTTTGGGTACATATTTAAAATTGTTATATACTCTTGCTGAATTGGTGCCTTTATCATTATATAATAATCTTCTTTGTTTCTTCTTATAGTTTTTTTATGGAAACCTATTTTTTGTGATATAGTTATAGAGACTCCAGCTCTTCCTCAGTTTCCATTGGCATAGAATATCTTTTTCCATCCCTTTATTTTCAGTCTAAGTGTATCTTTATATGTAAAGTATGTTTCTTGTAGGCACCAGATAAATAGATCTTGGTTTTTTTTTTTACTCACTCAACCAATCTGTGTCTTTTGATTGAAGAATTTAATCCATTTACATTTAATGTTGTTATTGAAAAGTAAAGACTTACACCTGTCATTTTGTTATTTGGTTTGTGGCTGTCTTACGGTCTTCTCTTCCTTCTTTCTTTCCTTCCCACCTTCCTCTAGTGAAGGTGATTTTCTCAGGATATGATTTAGATTCTTGCTTTTTATTTTTTGTGTGTTCATTGTATGTATTTTAGTTTGAAGTTACCATGAGGCTTGCAAATACTACCTTATAACCTATTATTTTAATATGATAACAACTTAACACTATCTGCATAAACAAAGAAATTTGCAAAAGGAAAAGAAATAGAAACTCTACACCTTAACTTTCCCCCCCCCCCACTTTTTAACTTTTTGTCATTTCTAATTATATCTTACTATACTGGTTAGGCCTTGAAAAGTTGTTGTAGTATTTATTTTTGATTGGTTCACCATTTAGTCTTTTTACTTAGGATAACAGTAGTTTACACACCACAATTACATATAATATTATGTGTTTTTCTGTGTACCTAGTATTACCAGTAAGTTTTGTACTTTCACAGGTGAATATTTACTGCTCATCAATGTTATTTTCTTTCCTATTGAAAGAATATTTTTAGCATTCCTTGTAGGATAGGCTTGGCATTGATGAAATTCCTCAGCTTTTGTTTGTCTAGGAAAGTTATTATTTGTCCTTAATGTTGGAACAATATTGTCTCCATATATAATATTCTAGGGTAAAAGTTATTTTTCTTCAGCAGTTTAAATATATCATACCACTCTCTCCTGGCCTGTAAGATTTCCACTGAAAAGTCTACTTCCAAACATACTGAAGCTCCATTATATGTATTTGTTTCTTCTCTGTTGCTGTTTTTACAATCCATTCTTATCCTTGACCTTTGGGAGTTTGGTTATTAAATGCCTCAAAGTGGCCTTTTTTGGGGTTAAATCTGCTTGATGTTCTATAGTCCTCTTGTACTTGCATATTGACATCTTTCTCTAGGTTTGAGAAGTTCTCTGTTATTATCCCTTTGAGTAAACTTACTACTCCTATCTCTTTCTCTACTTCCCCTTTAAGGTCATTAACTCTTAGCCCTTTTAAGGCTATTTTCTGATTCTCATATGTGTGCTTCATTGTTTTCTATTCATTTATCTCTTCTGACTGTGTATTTTCAAATACCCTGTCTTGAATCTCACTAATTATTTCTTCTGCTTGATCAAGTCTGCTATTAAAGGACTTTGATGCATTATTTAGTATGCCAATTGCATTTTCAGCTACAGAATTTTGCTTGATTCTTCTTAATTATTTCAAGATCTTTGTTAAAATTATCTGACAGAATCCTGAATTCCTTCTATGTTACCTTGAATTATTTGAGTTCCCTCAACATTGCTATTTTAAATTCTGTCTGAAAGGACACATATCTCTGTTCTCCAAGATTAGTCTCTGGTTCCTTATTTTGTCCATTAGTGAGGTAATGTTTTCTTGAATTGGGTTGATGCTAATAGATGTTCTTCAGTTTCTGGACATAAACGAGTTAGGTACTTATTGTAGTTTTTGTGGTCTGGGCTTATTTGTAGCCATCTTTCTTGGGGAGGCTTTCCAGATATTTGAAAAGATTTGGATGTTCTGATCTAAGCTGTGTCTTCCTTAGGAGGCACCACAACCCAGTCATGCTGTGGTTCTTGCAGACTTTTAGAGATACTGCCTTGATGGTCTTGAACCAGATCTGGGAGAATTCTATGGATTACCAGGCAGAGACTCTTGTTCTCTTTCTTACTTTATCCCACACATACAGCATTTCCCTCACTGTTCTGAGCCACCTAAAACTGGGAGTGGAGTAACACAATCACCCCTGTAATTACCACTACTATGACCTGAATCCAACACAGTGCTGGGTCTCACCAAGGCCTGCTGTAACCACTTCCTGGCTACTGCCTATGTTCACCCAGTCCCTGTGGCTCTACAATCAGCAGGAGACAAAGGACAGGTTGTGTCCTTCCATTCAGAATGGCAAGATCCCCCAAGCCCCAAATGGGTCCAGAAATGCCAACCAAGAGACAGGGACTGAAGTGAAAAACTTATAATTTGTATTAGTTTGTCCTCATGCTGCTGATAAAAACGTATCCAAAACTCAGTAACTTAAAAAGAGTTTTAATGGACTCACAATTCCACATGGCTGGGGAGGCCTCCCAATCATGGCAGAAGGTGCAAGAGGAGCAAAGGCATGTATTACATGGTGACAGGCAACAGAGCTTGCACAGGGGAACTACTCTTTTTAAAACCATCCGACCTCATGAGACTTATTCACTATCACAAGAACAGCAAGGGAAACACCTGCCCCCATGATTCAATTACCTCCCACTGGGTCCCTATCATGACATGTGGGGATTACGGGAGCTACAATTTGAGATGAGATTTGGGTGGGGACACAGCCAAACCATATCATTCCACTCCTAGCCCCTCCCAAATCTCATGTTCACACATTTCAAAACCACCATGCCTTCCCAACAGTCCCCAAAGTCTTAACTCATTTCAGCATTAACTCAAAAGTCTGCAGTCCAAAGTCTTATCGGAGCCAAGGCAAGACCCTTCTGCCCTTGAGCCTATAAAATCAAAAGCAAGTTAGTTACTTCCTAGATACAGGCATTGGGTAAATAAACATGTTTCAAATGGTAGAAACTGGCCAAAACAATGGGATTACAGGCCCCATCCAAGTCTGAAATCCAGTGGGGCAGTGAAATCTTAAAGCCATGAAATGATCCCCTTTGACTCCATGTTTCACATTCAGACCATGCTGATGGAAGAGGTGGGTTCTATGGTCTTTGTCAGATCCACCCTTGTGTCTTTTTAGGGTACAGACCCCCTCCTGGCTGCTTTCTGGACTGACTTCGAGTGTTTGCGGCTTTCCCAGGTGCACAGTGCAAGCTGTTAGTGGATCTACCATTCTAGGGTCTGAAGGATGGTGGCTGTCTTCTCATAGCTCCACTAGGCAGTGCCCCAGTGGGGACTCTGTGCAGATTCTTGCACTTCACATTTTTTTTCTGCACTGCTCTAGCAGAGGTTCTCCATGAGGGCTCTGCCCCTGCAGCACACATCTGCCTGATATCTGGGCATTTCTACACATCCTCTGAAATCTAGGCGGAGCTTCTCAAACCTCATTTCTTGACTGCTGTGCACCCATGGGACCAACACCATATGTAAGCCAACAAGGCTTGGGGCTTTCAACCCCTGAAGCAGCAATCTGAACTGAATGTTGGCCCCTTTTAGCCATAGCTGGAATGCCGGGCACCAAGTCCCAAAACTGCACAAAACAGCAAGGCCATGAGCCCGGCCCAGGGAACCATTTATTCCTCCTAGGCTTCCAGGCCTGTGATGGGAGGGGCTGCTGTGAAGACCTCTGACATGTCCTGGAAACATTTTCCCCATTGTCTCAGTGATTAACATTTGGTTACTCATTACTTATGCAAATTCCTGCCACAGGCTTGAATTTCTCCTAAGAAAATCAGTGTTTGTTTGTTTGTTTGTTTTACAGTCTCACCCTGTCGCCCAGGCTGGAGTGCAGTGGTGCGATCTTGGCTCACTGCAACCTCCGTCTCCTGGGTTCAAGCAATTCTCTGCCTCAGCTTCCCGAGTAGCTGAGATTACAGGTGCATGCCACCAAGCCCGGCTAATTTTTTTTGTATTTTTAGTAAAGATGGGGTTTCACAATCTTGACCAGGCTGGTCTTGAACTCCTGACCTCGTGATCCACCTGTCTTGGCCTCCCAAAATGCTGGGATTATAGGCATGAGCCACTGCACCCAGCATTTTTTTTTTTTTTTTTTTGAGACAGAGTCTCACTCTGTCGCCCAGGCTGGATTCACGCTATTCTCCCTCAGCCTCCCCAGTAGCTGGGACTACAGATGCCCACCACCAGGCCCAGATAATTTTTGTATTTTTAGTAGAGATGGGGTTTCACCATATTGGCAAGGCTGATCTCAGACTCCTGACCTTGTGATCTGCCTGCTTCAGCCTCCCAAAGTGCTGGGATTACAGGTGTGAGCTTTCATGCCTGGCCCAGTTTTTCTTTTTTATTGCATTATCGGGCTGCAGATTTTTTGAACTTTTATGCTCTGCTTCCCTTTTAAACAAAACTTCCAATTTCAAAACATATATTTGTGAAAGAATGAAACTGAATACTTTTAAGAAGACCCAAGTTACCTCTTGAATGCTTTACTGCTTACAAATATCTGCCACCGGATACCCTAAATCATCTTTTTCAAGTTCAAAGTTCCGCAGAAGTTTAGTGCAGGGGCAAAATGCTGCCAATCTCTTTGCTAAAGCATAGCAAGAATCACCTTTGCTTCAGTTTCCAATAAGTTCCTCATCTCTATCTGAGACTGCCTTAGCCTGGACTTTATTGTCCATATCACTATCAGCATTTTGGTCAAAACCATTCAACAAGTCTCTAGGAAGCTCCAAACTTTCTAATATCTTCCTGTTTTCTGAGCCTTCCAGGTCTCCAGGAAGTTCCAAACTTTCCCACATTTTCCTACCTTCTTCTGAGCCCTCCAAACTGTTCCAACCTTTGCCTATTACCCAGTTGCAAAGTTGCTTCCACATTTTGGGGTATGTTTACAGCAGTGCCAATTTACTGTATTAGTCCCTCCTTTCTCACATTGTTAATAAAGACATACCGAAGACTGGGTAATTTATAAAGATAAAGAGGTTTCATGGACTCACAGCTCCTCATGGCTGGGGAGGCCCCACACTCATGGCAGAAGGTACAAGAGGAGCAAAGTCATGTCTTATATGGTGGCAGACAAGAGAGCAGGTGCAGAGGAACTGCTCTTTATAAAACCATCAGATCTCATGAGACTTATTCACTATCACATGAAAAGCACGGGAAAAACCCACCCCCATGATTCAGTTACCTCCCACTGGGTCCCTTCCATGAAACATGGGGATTATGGGAGCTATAATTCAAGATGAGATTTGGGTGGGGACACAGTCAAACCATGTTAAAAATCTACCTGGTATTATTTTATTGCAGCTGATCTGTGACTCAATCCAAAAGATACAGTCCTTCTCCCTCTTCCCTCCCCTTTTCAAAGGCAGAGGAGCCTCACCCCATAGCCACCACCACTGATAAGTACAGCCATGGGGAGTACTACCAGACTACTGCTGATGGTCTCTTAAGGCCCAAGGTCTCTGAAGTCTGGTTGTCGTGAATGCATTCTGGCCCAGTATTTACCCTAGGCTCCTCTCTGGCCCAGGGCAGGTCCAGAAATGTTGTCCAAGAGTCAAGTCCTGGAATCAGGGACCCCAATAGCCCAGTTGGTACCCTATCCCCTGTGTCTGTACTGGTACCTAAGGTGCAAGACAAAGTTCCCTTTACTTTCCCCTCCGCTTCGCTTAAGCAGAAGTAGTTTTGTGCCATAGCCACTGCAGCTGCAATGTGGCTCAAAATGTGCTGAGTCAGACTTGCTGAGGCCAGCAAGTCACAGAAGCTCACCAAGGCCCTTGTGATGATTAATATTGAGAGTCTACTTGATTAAAGAATGCAAAGTATTGTTCCTGGGTCTGTGTGTAAGAGTGTTGCCAAAAGAGATCAATATTTGAGTCAGTGGACTGGGCGAGGCAGACCCACCCTTGATCAGGATGGGCACCATCTAATCAGCTGCTAGTGTGGCTAGAATAAAGCAGGCAGGAGATGATGTAAGAGCAAAAGTGCTGAGTCTTTCAGCCTTCATCTTTCTCCTATACTGGATGATTCCTGCCCTTGAACATCAGACTTCAGATTCTTCAGCTGGACTTTTGGACTTACACCAGTGGTTTGCCAGGGCCTGTCAGTCCTTTGGCCACAGACTGAAGGCTGCACTGCCAGCTTGTCTACTTTTGAGGTTTTAGGACTCGGACTGATCCTCTACTGGCTTCCTTGCTCGTCATCTTGCAGATGGCCTATTGTGGGACTTTATTTTATGAATGTATGAGTCAATTCTCCTTAATAAACTCCCTTTTGTATGTACATATATCCTATTAGTTATGTCCCTCTAGAGAACCCTGACTAATACAGCCCTTGATGTAGCACCTGGGTATTGCTCCTGGTTATTCAAGGTCTAAGGGTTCTTCCGTCAGTAGGTGATAAATGCTGCCAAGACTATGTTCTTTCCTTCAAGGCAGTGGGTTTCCTTCTGGCCTAGGGTGCTTTAGAAATGTCATCTGGAACTACTCTGACCAGTGCCCTATCTTGCTGTGGCTAAGCTTGTATTCTAGATGCAAGACAAGTCCTCACTCTTCCCTCTCCTCTGCTCAAGCAGAATGAAGGGAAATCTTTTACAACCTTGAGCTGTGCAGCCTGGGGTTAGAGGAGAGGTGATATCAGCACATCCTTGGCTGCCCAAGCTGCCATCTCAGTATGTCGCATGCCTCCTCATCCACTGTTTCTGGTTCTAGTTCTGCACTAAAATTTGCCTAAAAGTTACAATTATGACCTATACTGCCTTTAAAGTTTACTTGGAGACTCAGAGTGTGGTAGCCCTTGGTGGTGAGGTTTGCAAGCACTCAAGTTTGGACCACTGGGATCAGTGATTCCTTTCTGTCTAGGGCTGGTTTAAATGCTCCCTCCATGGATGGGCATCAGCTGAGTTTGGTCCAGATTTCCTTTCTGCTCTAACAGGACAGCACTGAGTTCAGTGCCTCTCAATTGCTGTGTTCTCCCTCCCCAGCACCCAGAGACACTCTGTACACCATGCTGCAGCTGCTGGGATTTGCAGGGTGGGGGGTGCTGTTGATAATTCAAGACTGTTTTTTTATCTCTTCAGTGTCTCTTTCAGTAATATGAAATTAAAACATGGGACTGACTGCACACCTGATTTTTGGTTCTTATGAAGGTGTTTTTTTCTGTATAGATAGTTGTTAATTTGGTGGACTTGTAGGGGGCATGATCAGTGGAGCTTTTCTAACCTGCCATCTTGCTCTACTTCCAATATTGAGGATGAGAGATTCAACATATGAATTTTGGGGGTACACAAACATTTAGTACCTAGCTATTTCAAATGTTGATGGAGATGTAAAGCAACGTGGAAATCTTGTACATTGATGGTGAGAGCATACACCGATCAGTACATCACTTTGAAAAACCGTTGGGCAGAAGTTTCTATGATTAAACACATATGACCCTGAAATTAGAAGCCTGGGTACATATATAGAGAAATCAGTGCATGTGTACAACAACGACAACAAAACAAAACAAAAAAACTATGCACAAAATGTTTATAGTAGCTATATCATAATAGCCTGGACTACAATAATGTAAATATCTATCAATAGTAAAATGGATATATACATGGAGGTATATTTATACAATGGAATTATAAACAGCAAAACAAAAATAACAAAGCAAGTCTATGCATAATAGCATGGATCAATCTAACACACAGTGTTGAATGAAAGAAGCTAAACATAAAATAATACAGTGTATGATTCCATTTGCATAAAGTTCAAAAGCAGGCAAAACCAATATATGGTAGTAGATAAAATAGCATTTACTTTGGAAGATTATTGATTGAAAGGGCGTATTCTGGAATTTTGCAAAATGTTTTTTATCTTGTAAAAGTTAGTCTAGGTGTCAATCAAATGTTTACTATATTTAAGTTATTTGTCATAAAATTTTAAAAACCAAGTAATGATTATTTCTCTAAGGGGTGAATTTCTTGATTCTTCTTAAAACAATGTACAGCTAATGTTCTAATATATGTTCAAACTACACAAATAATTATTTAAAACAGATGTCTATAGTTAACTAACAATAGTTAACAATAATATATTATATAGCTTCAAATAGCTAGGAGGATAGTTAATGTTCCCAACTCGAAGAAATGATAAATTTCTGAGATGAGGGATATGCTCATTATCCTGATTTGATAACCGTGTGTTATACATATGAAAACATCACTATGTACCCTATGCATATATAAAATTATTTATTTATCAATTTAAAAATTAAGTGAATTAAAACTATATTTTGAAAAATGATTTGACCCAGAACCCTGAAGTAGAGGCAAACTTAACTACTTGTAATTAAATTTCTATCTTTCCTGGAAAGACTTAGGCCTTTCTAAAACCAGGAAAATAGATATCATAGGTTCTTTCCATGCATCAAGTGAATCTAGAGGATGTTCTTTGAAAAAAAAAATGCATATGCAGTGATAATAATGTTATTGCCAACCAATTTAATTCAGACTGTAATGAATCCCTTTTAAGAATAATGGAGAAAGATTGAATATTCAAAGTTAAATGCTCTTTCTTTACCTGTTGCAATTCATCAAACATAATTAAGTTTGAGTTATAGACCATTTATTCCTATAATAAAAATAGGTTATTTTTTGTGAATAACTGAAAAATATGGTAATTATCCACAAAAGCTTTGGCATTGTCATTGTAAGTGATTAATAATAAGTGGATAAGTGAGTAAATCAATGAATGAATTGATTGATTATTTAGAGACATTTTCATACTCAGTTCTGGATATAGCTCTTCATCTCATAAATTAGATCATTAAAAAGCCTGACAAGATACATGTAAAACCCACAAATAAAACATTATGTCATTATTAAAGAAACAGAAATTTTTTGAATGCTTCATATGTGCCAGCTACTCTTCCAGGTTTTAAGGTTACAGCCAGGAACAAAATAAATTCTCTGCTCTAATGGAGATTTCATGGAACTTATATATCTTTCAACCTTTTTGAGCTCATTTTTCTGTAATAAACAAGTGATGAATCTCAAATGAGAAGAGAGAAAATGGAACTGAGCCCTTAGGTGCTGATATAATGCTCTATTAGCCCCTGCCACACATGTGCATTTGCACAAGCCTCAGGTTCAGCCCCACAAACCTGCCTTTGTAAGTCACATTTACTTTAAAGACAGGAAAAAAAAAAAAGAGAAAGAAGGGGAAATAAAAGGAAAGAGAAGTTTATTTTTAGCACTTTCCCTAGAGATCAGTAGCCCTACAAAGAGAATATTGTTATTACAACATTGATGCAAAATTACACTAAGATTTCAAAGGCCGTAATTGCACAGAGAATAGGCCAGGTATTAAGTGCAAGGTTTTATTTCAAGATTCACCTTATGCCTCATCTCATTGGCTTGCTCAATTTTTCAGTCACTCAACCTGCTTTTTACTGTAGATGTTCTCATGAATTATATTGCTATTTGGTGCTATAATTTACCGTATACACTATATGGGCAATTTTATTATGTTTCTTTTTACCTTTCTAGCCACAATTACATTATCTTCTGCTGGGTTTGCTTGTGCTTGCAGGATTGGCCATACACATGAGGTAAAATGAAGTACTATTCACATTAGTTATGGTGGTGATGGTGGTGGTAATAGTAAATGTAATAACAGTAGAATAGGTATTATTTACTGCTGTGGACCGAATGTTTGTGTTCCCCTAAAAATCACATGTTGGAGCCCTAATGTGATTGTGTTTGGGGGTGGGGCCTTTGGGAAGTCTTGAGGGCCAAACTCTCCTAATAGGATTAATGTCCTTATAACAGGAAGAGCTTTCTCTCTCTTTTTCCACCATGTGAAGATACGGAAACAACCAGACAAGGTATGCAAGCCAGGAAGAGGGACCTTACCAGGAAATGAATCTTCTAGCCCCTTCATCTTGGATTTTCCAGCCTCCAGAACTATACGAAATAAATGTCTGTTGTTTAAGCCACCATCTGTGATATTTGGTTATGGCAGCCCAACGTGACAAAGACATTTACTAAAGACTTACAATCTGCCAGGCAAACACAAGTTAATGACTTAATTTTTTATTATCTCCTTTAATATTTAAAACAATCTGATGTGGTGGCTGCTGCTATTATTGCCTGTTTATAGATGAAGAAACTGAAACATAGATTAAGTAATTTGCCCAAGCTTACACAGATAGTCCTTGGCAGGAAATCTGTCTGACCTCAGGATCTATTATCTTAATCACAACAACATGCTGTTATCTAATAAATTTGTGTAATGTTGCTTTTCAATTAAAATCAGAAGCCACTACAAATGAGTGACCTCTGAAATTCAAAGCTATATATCTCAATTTAGCAGCATGTAATCAAGAATAGATATGGTATATTTTAATGCTAAATAAATAACTTCATTTTAGAAAGAAATTAACAACATAAAGAGTGTTATGGCATTAAAATACTTCCTGTGTCACTTTTGAGCTTTTATAAATGTGTGTAGTAAAATAGGCTTGCATTAATTCATTATTTTATTCATTTCACATATATAAATAAGACATGGTCCTTGTATTTAAGAAGTTTAATATTTAAACAGGAGGACAGATCATTTATTAGATGACATATATGTGTTGATAAAGATAGAGCATTGCAGTGGTGTAGAAGAGTAGATAAAATAACCAAGTCTGAGAGGTCAGATAATATTAAGGTAGATGTAATATTTATGTTGACATTGGACAACAGAAAGTATTCTTTTTCAAGTCTGATGGTGTCTTAATTTGAAAACTTGAGTTTGTTAGCTGATAGATGATTAAAAATATGTTTTGCTAAGTCTACACTATATCATTTTTCTTACATAATCCAGAAGGAGGTTACAGCAGTGACATTGGTTGCAACACGTGTATGTGTATATATATATATATATGATTTCTCAGTGCTTATGCTCAGAAAATGTAAAAATAGTAAGAGAAATAATGTTGAACATTTCTTACTTGAAAAATAAGTAAATTTCATCAATGAATACATGGATGCATTATAACAAAAACATTACAGTAACTATTTTAATAATAGTGTAAAAACATTATTATCAGAAATTACAATATACTAATGATGCTTTAATCAATTTACACTAATTCTAATTTTCATGATAATCAGCAGATATTTTAACCCTTTATCCAAATTGGAAAAGAAGAAGTCAGACTATCATTATTCACCCATGATATGATTGTATACCTAGAAAACACTGAAGATTCTTCTAAAGATTCCTATGTTTAATAAATGAGGTCAGTAAAGTCTCGGATTGCAAAATTAATTTTCACCAATAAAAGCCAAGCTGAGAATTCGATCAAGAACTCAATCCCTTTTATAACAGTGACAAAAAAAAATACCTAGGAATATTTGACCAAGGAAGTGAAAGATCTCTTCAATGAGAATTACAAAACACTGCTGAAAGAAATCATAGATGACATAAACAAATTTAAACATGTCTCATGCTCATGAACTGGAGGAATCAATATTGTGAAAAGGACTGTACTGCCCAAAGCATTCTACAGATTCAATGCAATTCCCATGAAAATAGCAACATTATTTTTCACAGAATTAGAAGTACTATCGTAAAATTCATATGGAACCAAAAAAGAGCCCAAATAACCCAAGCCTTTTTCCGCCAAAATAATAAATCTGGATGCATCACATTACTTGACTTCAAGTTATACTGTAAGAGTATAATCACCAAAACAGCATGGTATTGATATAAAAGTAGGCACATAGACCAACGGAACAGAATAGAGAATACAGAAATAAAGCCAAATACTGAAAACCAACTGGTCTTCAACAAAGCATACAAAAACATAAATTAGGGAAAGGACACCTAAATAAATGTTACTACAAAAACTGGCTAGCTTCATGTAAAAGAATGAGACTGGATCTCTGTCTCTCACCTTATGCAAAAATCAACTCAAAATTGATCAAAGACTTAAATCTAAGACCTAAAACCATGACATTTCTAGAAGATAAGCTTGCAAAATCTCTTTTGGACATTGGCCTAGGCAAAGAATTCATGGCTAAGACCCCAAAAGCAAATGCAACAGAAATAAAAATAAATAAATCAGACCTGAATAAATTAAAAATCTTCATAGCAAAGTAAATAATCAGCTGATTAAACAGACAACCCACAGAATGGGAGAAAAGATTTGCAAACTATGCATCTGACAAAGGACTAGTATCCAGAATCTACTAGGAGCTCAAACAAATCAACAAGAAAAAAACAAATAATCACATCAAAAAGTGGGCAAATAACATGAATAGACATTTCTCAAAAGAAGATATACGATTGTCCAACAAACATGACAAAAATGCTGAACATCACTAATCACCAGGAAAATGCAAATTAAAACCACAATGAGATACCACTTTACTCCTGCAAGGATGGCCATTATTAAAAAGTCAAAAAACAACAGATTTTGGCATGAATATGGTGAAAGGGGAACACTTATACACTGCTGGTGGGAATGTAAATTAGTACAACCTCTACGGAAAACAGTATGGAAATTCCTTAAAGAACTAAAAGTAGATTGATATGGTTTGGCTGTGTCCCCACCCAAATTTCATCTTGAATTTTACCTCCTATAATTCCCTCATATTGTGGGAGGGACCCAGTGGGAGATAATTGAATTATGGGGGTGGTTTCCCCCACACTCTTCTTCGGTAGTGAGTAAGTCTCATGAGATCTGATGGATTTATAAGGGAATACCTCTTTTGCTTGGGGATCATTCTCTTCTCTTGCCTGTCACCATGTGAGACGTGCCTTTTACCTTCTGCTATGATTGTGAGGCCTCCCCAGCCACGTGGAACTGTGAGTCTATTAAACTTCTTTCTTTTGTAAATTGCCCAGTCTTCGGTATGTCTTCATCAGCAGCATGAAAACAAACAAATACATAGGTCTACCATTCGATCCAGCAATCCCACTACTTAGTATCTACCCAAAGGAAAATAAATTATTATATGAAGAAGACATGTGCTCACATATGTTTATGGCAGCCCAATTCACAATTGCAAAGATATAGAACCAACCTCAGTGTCCATCGACCAATAAGCGGATAAAGAAAATCTGGTATATATGCACCATGGAATACTATTCAGTCATAAAAATAAACAAAATAATGTATTTCACAGCAACTTTGATGGTACTAAAGGCTATTATTCTAAGTGAAGTAACTCAGGAATGGAAAACCAAATGCTCTATGTTCTCACTTATCAGCAGGAGCTAAGCTATGAATTCACAAAGGCATGCCAAGTGATATAATGGACTTTGGAGACTCAGAAAGGAGAGAGGGTGGGAGGCAAGATGAGGGATAAAAAAATACATATTGAGTACCACATACACTTCTGGGGTGATGGGGTGGACTAAAATCTCACAATTTACCACTATATAATACATCCATGTAACAAAAAACTATTGAAATAAAAAAAATTTGAAAGAAATTTAACCCTTTGAAGCTTATGGCCACAGGAAATTGATCTTTGAAGATTATTCTTAAACTTCTACATGCTTGGGTAATCAATGATCTTTTAAAATGATGTGTATTATTTTGGATGAAGTCATTGTAAGTTAATTTAAGTGCAAAAATAAGAAGAAAAGATACAATGTAAATATTCTGTCTGGTAGGGAGGCAGTCATTCAGGATTTTATAAATGGATGATAGTAGCTAACAAAACACTTTGGTATTTAGATTTAATTGGCTACATTTTAAAAATTAATGTAGTAGTTTTGTTTGGAGATGAAAAAGTTTTTAATATGCCAGAAATAGCATCTTTATAGCTGTTTACATTTATAAAGAAAAATTTTAATTTTTTATTATAATTAATCAAAGTCCATTGTTTCAAAAATCATAGATAACATAAAGTATCTTAGTGTCACTTATCTGAAGAATGAAGGCTAATCTATGACATAGTATCAGATAAAATATTGCTGTAAAGACATAATGACAAGGAAAACATCAATTTGTGAATACAAGGCAAAAGATAACAAATGTTTCCAGTAGAATACTTTAAACATCACAGCATGCTTTCCATTTTCTCTCTAAACCATAATACTTAATATGGTAAAGTAAGTGCTAGTGTAAGTTATTGATGTAACTGTTTGAACTACTATATGACTGCATATAATTTTATTACATGCAGTCATATATTTAGTTAGGTCTACCAGATATATTTTTCCCAAGCTATTATCCACTATAGCATACATTGATAAACATCGATGACTCTTGATCCCAACATACATGTTATATATGTAGAACATGAATGTTAAAATTGTCTTCTGAATGTTCATTGTGGATTATTCAGGGTAATACACCACAGGAATTCTTCTGTGTCACTGTAGGTTAGAGTTGATGCATGAACTATGTTACACAGCAAGACAGAATTGTTTTCAATGTAATCCTCAGGGAGTCCTTCAGAGAAGGGAAAACAATGATTTTGAAGGTTCATTTCAGTGCCAGCTGGCAGAGATCTTAAAGGTTATTCTATTTTACCCATACTACATAGTTATTTAAATGTCTCCATGTGGAACATGTGAAAGGAATATGTATTTAGAAACAGTGGAATTTTAAAAATGTGTTTATGATGGGAAAAGAAGAAAAATAGCAGGAAACTGTGTTAAATACCGCTTAATTTGGCTGTATTGCATTAGTATTCCTGTTTTACACATTTTTGGTCTGTGTTTATTAAGAGATTGAACATTGGATCTGAGATATTAAGCTCCATATTAACTGGAAGCCAAAGATCTACCTCGGGATCACCTATTTCTGTTTTCTGCCAAATTAAATATTTATTATATGGGAACAGTATTCTACAAGTCTAGATTCATTTGGTCAGAACAAGTTTGGAATTGAGTAAAAAGGGGTTGAAAGATAGAAAATTCATTTTAAAATAAGTAATTGACCGAAGTAATCAATTGTCATAAGTGATTTTCTTCAAGAAATTGTCCTATAAAACTGGCATCATTTACACTGAGTCTAGCTGGCTAATTCTAAATATACATATTTTTCACCAGAAAAATAAATAAATAAATAAATAAATAATAAAATTAATACAATCTAAAGGTAGCATTATATAACTTAAGACTCACTTTTGGCCAGTCGCAGTGGCTCGTAATCCCAGCACTTTGGGAAGGTGAGGCGGGTGGATCACGAGATCAGGAGATGGAGACTATCCTGGCCAACATGGTGAAAGCCTGTCTCTACTAAAAATACAAAAATTAGCCAGGCGTGGTGGTGCGGGCCTGTAGTCCCAGCTACTCAGGAGGCTGAGGCAGGGGAATTGCTTGAACGCGGGCGGCAGAGGTTGCAGTGAGCTGAGATCATGCCACTGCACTCCAGCCTGGGCCGACAGAGCAAGCCTCTGTCTTAAAAAAACAAAACAAAAGAAAACAAAAAAAGGACTTACTTTTGTTTAAAATTTTTAGGTGTTAAACAACATAAATATTATATAAATATCTTTTTTTTTTTTTTTTGAGATGGAGTCTCACTTTGTCACCAGGCTGGAGTGCAGTGGTACAATCTTGGCTTATTGCAGCCTCCACCTCCTGGGTTCAAGTGATTCTCCTGCCTCAGCCTCCAGAGTAGCTGGGACTACAGGCACCCGCCACCACGCCTGGCTAATTTTTGTATTTTTAGTAGAGACGGGGTTTCACCATGTTGGCCAGGAGGTTCTCAAACTCTTGACCTTGTGATCCACCCGCCTCGGCCTCCAAAAGTGCTGGGATTACAGGCATGAGCCACTGCGCTGGGCCAAATATCTTATTTTTTTTAAGAAGTCTTGAATTTTTTTTTCTTTTTCTAAATCATGTTTTGGTCATTCACTAGTAGAAGTCACATGAGTATTCTATTGACAAGGACAACTTTATGGATTAAAAACCTGTGCAGTCTTATAGGGCCCTGTGGTTCTGCTAATGCTCTGATACCATAACTTTGAAATGAATAATAAATAATGAACAAGTAGTTGCACATATGTATTTTGCACTAGAACTTGCAAATTAAGTGCCTGGTCTTGGCTGATGGATTTGGGTGAAGCTAGGCAAACATAATTTATTTTTTTAAAACACTCTTGGTTATATAAAACAGGTCTTCATGGTTAGTGTGCTGAGAAAAATACATCATTGCTCTTTTAAAATACTTTGAAAAAGGAAGTAATTCAATAGAGATATTTTGGGAACCACTTCAATAGTAATATGCAAACAAATTTCTTTAAGAATATTTTAATGAAACAGGATTAGCACAAGGAACTATTAGATGTGTTGGAAATTTGCAGAGGTGCCTGAATGTAGCAGGACTAGTTTCCTATGATGTTTCTTTACAGACTATTATCAAATCTATTTTAAATGCTTGTGATCAGAAAATGACTTAAATATAGATTATCTACTATCTATCATTTTTCTTTCTAACTCAGTGGCTCTCACACCTTTCTACATGCAGCGGCATGCTCAGCAGTGGTTTTGAATTTAAGTATGCTGGTTTATTAAGCCCAGTGTAAGGCCATAGCAATCATTATTAACAAACACCTGTAGGTAGTCCTAAATGAGGCTCATGCATGCATCATGCTTTAAAAAATACTGATCTAGCTATTATAGGTCTGTCTCCATCCATCTGTGCTCCCATAACAAAGTACCATAAACTGGGTGCCTTATAAACAAACAAAATTTATTTCTTAATATTCTGAAGGCTGGGAAGTCCAAGATTAAGACAGACTTTGTGTCTGATATGGGCCCACTTTTCAGTTAATAAAGGGCACCTTCTATCTATATCCTCACATGTGGAAAGAACAGGGAGTCTCTCTAGGGCTTCTTTTATAAAGACATTAATCCCATTTATGAAGGCTATGTCCACATGACCTAATAACCTCCCCAAAGCCCACTCTCTAATACCGTCATGGGGATTAGGATTTCAATGTATGAATTTTGGGGGACACATTCATACCACAACAATATTCAATTGGTTTGAAGCTGAAAGTGCATTTTTCACCCATTAAACAACCCTATCACTAGATTCCTTATTAATGAATTGAATGTTTTAGGTATACAATAAATGTTTTTGAAGAAATAAACAATTTCAGATAGGAGTTATGCTTTCGGTTTTATGGAAAAGTTTCCTCCAATGAGTAGAAGATCAAAATCCCTCAGTAGAAGAGCTGGATAGATAATGTAATGAGAAAGCTATGGTTAAATCTAAAACAAACATTTAGAGAATTTATACTATCCTCTTTGATGGAATTATATCGTGAGTTATCTTTTAAGATAGGCAGTATGTGGACTGAAATAAGAAAATCATGTACTAGTAGCAGGAAGAAAATTAAGTCATACTACTAAGTATTTTTTTCATTCACTAAAAGTAAAGGTGGGTTAATTTAATATGTAACAATGTTATTGAAAAAATGTGTTTAATATTATTTTGTATTTATGAAGAAAGAAGCATTACTCAAAACATGAATGTCAAGACTCAGTTGGCTTTTTATATATTAAGTGATTAACAGTTATATTTTATAATCAAATGAAACTATTATAGAACCAGAAAATACTCTCTCTTGTGTGTGTGCTTTTTTCTTCCTTAGCATCTAATTTTAACCAACTGAATTATTTTAAGTATCATCTTATTCAACATTTGAAATGAAAAATGTGCTTTTTAATGGGGATCTACATTCATCATAAAGATAAAACAAAAAGTTCTTGGCAGAGGTTTTCTTCACAGAAGCAGACTATTTTTGTACTGTACACTTAGCAAATGGTAAAAATACAAATTCTAGAAATTGCATCTCAAGAATTTAAAAAAAAAAGCATGTATTTAAGAACCTATGTTTTGTTCGTTATATTGCTTTTAAGTAGCAAAAAATTTCAGCGATGGCATTATTATAATTACTTTTAAAGCCAATAATTTGTGAATATGTATTTTAAGGGGAACTTGAGAGGACAGTCAACTACAAATACAATCAAATGAAATGAGACCAACATTGTTCACTATTTGCTTATTTGGGAAAAATGAAGACCATACTTAAGGAACATTATGACCTATATGAGGTAGATCTTCAGATAATGTAATAGAGGAAGATAATATTTGATATTTTTTAAGTTGATATCAATATTATTAATAATATTATTACCTAAAATATAAAATACCATGGTGAGTGATATAATTTGGCTGTGTTCCCACCCAAATCTCATCTTGAATTGTAGCTCCCATAATCCCCATGTGTTGTGGGAGGGATCTGGTGGCAGGTAATTGAATCATGGCGGCAGGTTTTCTCATGCTCTTCTCATGATAGTGAATAAGTCTCACAAGATCTGATGGTTTTATAAAGAGCACACTCTTGCCTGCTGCTATGTAAGACAGGCTTTTGCTTCTCATTTGCCTTCTGCCATATTGTTGAGGCCTCCCCAGCCATGTGGAACGGTGATTCTGTTAAATCTCTTTCTTTTATAAATTACCCAGTCTTGGGTATGTCTTTGTTAGCAGTGTGAGAATAGACTAATACAGCAATGATGTAATAGAACTGAGAGTCTATATTGAATTACATTAGTCAGAACTTGGGAATAGCTTGTTTGTTCAGTAGCTCATTTCATTGCATGTAAAAATGTCTTATCTATAATAAGATGATAAACTGGAGAAAACATAGATATTTGAACAAAAAATTATGAACACAGTCAACTGGCAGCAAGTTAAATGCAAATAAAAAATTTTCATATTTATTATTCTGAATAAAAATAGATTCAAACCAAGCATATTTACGATTATATGTTTTTATTCTAATTATAGATCTAATGGCAACATCAAAAACACTACTTCCTTTCCTAGTAAAAGCAGTAACTTGTGTTCCATGTACATGCAGTGCTACTGCCACAGAAAATAACATACTTAAAAAGTGACTGCTTCATTCTCCAGAGGCCTATCAAAACATTTACCATGCCTGATGAAATAAACATTTTAGCTCTGATTCTTCAGAGCTGAAGTAACTTCAATTCTTCCTTCCCTACATGTCACATCACTACCTGCAAGAAAAGAAAACAATAGGAGAACTCAAATGAAACTGTTTTCCTAAAATTTGTTAACACTAAATTCTTCATTGACTCATCTGTGAGGTTCTACTTGTGCTCTAATTATCTGTAGCAGATAGGTGTTTACATACTAGCAAGAGATAACAGTAAGATTATTTTTCTTACTACGATGATTAACTAAACTTAAAACATTATTTGGATTTCACAAGTTTTGCCATTAATGTCGTTTCTGTCCAGGATCCAGTCAAAGATAATACTAGAGTGGTTTGAAAACTGCTTAAGTTTTAAAAGTTGTGTTGCATCTTTTCTAGCCTTTTCTCCCATTTTGGTTATCCACTTGTTATTTCTGTTTTCAACTATATTAAACAAGTTCTAAATAGCATCCTTCTAATAAATTGTCACACCTTTGATAGCACTCAGCAAATCGTCCACAATCCGTGTCTCGCAGACTCTATTTCCACCTTCAAAACTGTATTTTTTGTATGTTAATAACGTACTTCTCTGTAAATACCATATCTCTTTTTTAAAAATGTACTCATCGGAAATTTATTTACAAATCTGTTTTAGCAGACTTTAACCTCTAAACTGAATTCTATTTACCTGTCTCCAATTTTAAAAAATAAATCGATTTTGCATGTTCCATCAATGTTTAAATTCAAACAATGTAACAAATTTTCCTCCTCCTAACACTAATCTCTTATTTCTATCAATGGATTAATTTCTCCAGTCATTCAAATTTAAAAACTTAAAGCATTTCTGATTTTAGCCTTTTATCTGCCCCACATATTAGCAAATCTTAAAATTCCATCATGATCCTTAAAAAATAAAAGTTTATTGCAATTTCTTCGATTTCTATTGACCCAAATAACTCATGACATTTTTAGCTTACTTCTACATATTTTAGAAGTCTCCCAACTTGCCTGCCTTTATCAAAATATTCTTCAATAATTCATCTACAATTTCCAGAATACTTATTGACGAATCTTATTTTCCAGGTTACTCCTTCAATTCTAAATATTGATGATTTTCCCTTACTTATGGGGCAAAATCTGAATATTTAATACTGGCACTTAACTCCCACTTCCACAGGTTCTTACTTCAATTTACTGTACCACTGCTCCCCGGCTGTGTTCATCATTCTACTCCAGCTGGGATATTAATGCATTGAGGGTAAGATCTATGCTTGTTAGACATTGCCTTCTGGAAGGGCGAAATTAAGACCTGAGTGAACCTGCTGTACCCCTAAAGGCAATAAAATTTGGCAAAATAGTAAAAAGCAACCATTTCAGAACTGTGGAAATTAATCCAGTTCACGGAATGAATGGAAAGCACCCATTCAAGAACTACTACTAAACCTCAGTCAGAATAGCATGGTCTGTGACATTTTAACTTGGGGATAGACCCATCCTGCCTTACTCCCCACATCAGAGGCATGGTAGGCATAAAAGGTAGCCCACCTACAGCCAAGCTCCCATTTGGAGCTTTGTTGAAAACCCCATTCTCAGAGCACAGCCTAGAGTATGACAAGACAAAAGCCTTTCTGAAAAAAATCTTTATTCCCAGGGCTTTGTAATTATTCAGTTTGGGGTTCAGCTCTGCAAAACAAACAGCCAAAAACCAACGAACAAAAACCCTTTCCCCAGGACATTACTGAAAACAATAGTAATTTGTTGGTGACATCACAATAGCCCAAGACAGTGACTGCAGTTGAGGTAGACAAAAGCCTGACCAAAAATGTAATAGAAACCACCAAGTTGTTTATCTTCTCTGTAGTGTTGTCTTTTCCAGAATGTCATATGAATGAAATTGTGCACTCGGTAGCCTTTTCAGATTGACTTCTTTTACTCATTGATATGCATTTAAGATCCATCCATGCTTTTGTGTATCCTGATGATTCTCCTTTTTATTGCTGGATAGCACTCTATAGTATGGGTTGCTACAGTTTGTTTTAATTCATCTGTTAAAAGATATCTCGGGTCCTTCCAGGTTTGGCAATTATGAATAATGCTGCTATAAACACCTATGCATATGTGCAATTTTTGTGTGCACATGTGGTAAGGCTATGCTCAGTTTTGTAAGAAATTACCAAATTCTCTTCAAAATACCTATACTGTTTTGTACCCCACCAGCAATGAATGCTACACATGCCCACATCCTGTTGCTACACATCCTTACCAGCAGTTGATACTGCCTTTTTAAATTTCATATATTCTAACAGGTATGTAATGCCATCTCATTGTTTTTATTTGTACTTTTCTAATGACAAATGTTGAGCATTTTTTCATATGTTTATATGATTTTTCTATATCTTTTTTAAAGTAAGCTGTTTTATTTAGATATATTGGTCACTCTTACTTGGGTTATTTAAACAGAATAAGGCCCTCAAATATGTTGACACCTGAATCACTGGAACATTAAATGACCTTGCAAATATGATTAAGTTAAGGCTTTTGAGATGGGAAGATTAACCTGGATTATCTGAGTGGGCCCAATGTAATCTTAAGGGATCTTAATAAAGGAAGGCAGGAAAATCAGAATCAGAGTAGATGTGATGTTGAAAGTAAAGGTTGGAGTCATGCAGGACTATAAGTATCCTCTAGAAGCTCAAAAAGGGAAGATTCTCCCCTAGAGCTTCCAGAAGGAATGCATACCTGCTGGCCATTTTTGAACTTGTGATCTCTCAAAATGTAAGATAAATTTTTATTGTTTTAAGTCACTGTCTTAGTTCATTTGTGCTGCTATAAAGAAATACTGTTGCTATAAAGAAATACTGGAGGCAGGGTAACTTATAAAGGAAATAGGTTTATTTGGCTCCTGGTTCTGCAGGCTTGAGGGGCCTATAAGGGGCATGAGGCTGGCGTCACCTGCTTCCACTAAGGGCCTCGGGTTGCTTCTACTCATGGTGAAAGGTAAAGCGGAGCCTGTGTGTGAAGAGGTCACATAATAAGAGAGGAAGATATTAACTACTAGAACGGCATCAAGCCATTCAGAGGGATTTGCCCTCATAACCCAAACACCTGCCATTACACCCTACCTCCAACTTTGAAGATCAAATTTCAACATGGAGTTTGGCAGACAAACATCCAAACTATAGCAGTGACTAAGTTTTTGATAATTTGTTACAACAGAAACAAAAAAACTAGCACAAGTTATCTAATTTGTCATTGTAGAGTCTTACAATTTCTTTGTATCTTCACAAGGTAGGATTTTTTTTTCTTAACAGTAGCTTTTTAATTTTAGTAAATGATATGATTTGGATCTGTCACCCAGTTTAAAGCTCATGTCAAATTGTAATTAATCCTCAGTATTGGAGGTGGGGCCTGGTAGGAGATGATTGGGTCATGGGGGCAGAGTTCTCTTGAATAGTTTAGTACCATCCCCATTAGTACTGTATAAAGAAAGATTTCTCATGAGATCTGGTTATTTAAAAGTGTGCAGCACCTTCCCCCCTCTTTCTTCCTCATGCTCTGGCCATGTAAGACATGCCTGCTTCCTCTTTGCCTTTTACCATGATTGTGAGTTTGTTGAGGCCTTTCCAGAAAGCCAAGCAGGAGCCACTATGCTTCTTCCTGTACAGACTGCAGAAATCTTTTTTCTTTAAAAATTTTCCAGTTTCAGGTATTTCTTTATAGCAATGCAAAAATGGACTAATACAGAAAAGTGCAACTCAAATTGACTATTTTTTTTCAAGTATCTTGATGGTGTATCTAAAAGTTATTTACCAAACCCAACCACATAGATATTTTTCTTAATTTTTCATTCTAGAACTTTTATATTTTCACATTTCATTTAGTTCTATAATCCATTTTGACATAAAATTTGTGTAACATGTAAGGTATAGGCCTAGGTTGATATCTGTGCATATGGAAATTCAATTGTTCCAGCATCATTTAGTGAAAAGACTTTCCTTTTACCTTTGAATTGCTTCCATGCCTTCATCAAAAAAATCAGTTGACTATATTTCTGTGAATCTATCTCTGAGCTCCCTATC
This sequence comes from Pongo pygmaeus, assembly GCF_028885625.2. NCBI lineage: Eukaryota > Metazoa > Chordata > Mammalia > Primates > Hominidae > Pongo > Pongo pygmaeus. The sequence continues at coordinate 141,105,318 of NC_072378.2, read as the reverse complement.
TGTGAATCTATCTCTGAGCTCTCTGTTTTGTTCCATTGACCTAAGTGTCTATTTTTGCATCAATATGATACTCTCTTGATTACCATAGATTTGCAGTAAATGGTTGAAATAGGACAATATGAGTCCTCCAACTCTGTTCTTCTGAAGTATTATGTTGGCTATGCTAAGTACTGTGCCTTTCTATATAACATTGAAAAGTAATTTGTCAATATTGACAAAGTCACTTTCTGGGATTTTGGCAGGTATTGTGTTAAATTTGTGCATCAGTTAAAGAAGAATTGACATTTTCATCATATGGTAATAATTATGAACACAGAGCATCACTCCACTTTTACATATTTTATTCTTTTTTTAGTTTTATGAATAGGTAACTTAAACAATATTTTGTTAAATTTATACCTAGATACTCCCTTTTTGGAAGTTACTGTAAATAGTTTTTTTTTTTTTTAGTTAAAAACATCAATAGTTTAAGAGTGTATTGATAATATATAGGGAAGTTTTTGAATACAGACTTATATTCCACAAACTTGCTTATTAATACCGAGAAGCTATTGTAGAGTATTTGGTGTCGTCTACACAGACAACCATTTCAATGTATATAAGGCAGTTTCATTTCTTCCTTTCCAACTGTCTAGGTCTACTTGGGCTGTTATAAGAAAATACCACAGTCTGGGTGACTTATGAATAAAGGAAATTTATTTTTCATCAGTTCTGGAGTTTGGGAAGTCCAAGATCAAAGACCCATTAGGCTCAGTGTCTGGTGAGGGTTCACATTCTCATAGATAGCCTTCTTCTCACTCTAACATTACATGGTGAAAGAAAAGGGATCTCTCTTGGACCTTTTTTATAAAGGCACAAATCTCAATTATGAGGGCTCTATACCTATGATTTAATCACCTCCCAAAGGATTTACCTCTCAAGGTTAATACTATCACCTTGGGAGTGACTTCAGCATTAGAATTTGGAGATATGAGGAGACACAAACATTCAGGTCATATCACCAAACTGTATACATTTAATTTCATTTTGTTATTGCACTAGCAAGAACTTCTGGAATTATGTTAAACTGGAATTATATGAGAGGATGCTCTTGACTTATTCCTGATCTTAGAAGGAAAGTGTCTAATCTGTCACTGAAACTGGCCCAATAGTCCCATAGATATGGATAAACATAGAAATTGACCACTGTGGTCTTAAAGCTTGAAGCTTGCATTTGTTTTATATTAATTCCTTCCTCAGGAAATGATGTTCAGGCCTCTCACAAAAAGTACCAAAGAACTGAAACTCACCAGATCACCACATTCAGACAATGGAATGCTGGACCCCTATTCATCATGATTGCTTCCTTGACCCTCCCTAGTTTCTGCTTTCTTACATATGGTTATATTTTTTCCCTGCTATAAAAACCCATAGTTTTAGTAGGTCGGAGAAATGGAGTTGAGACTGAGGCCCTATATCCTCAGCTGCAACAACCAATTAAGGCCTTCTTCCTTGGCATTACTCATTGTATCAGTGATTGGCTTTCTGTGCAACAACCGGCAGGACCTTGACCAAACCCCTGTTGTTTTGGTAACATCACCATTAACTATATTGTTAGCTCTAGTATTCTGTAGATGTTCATTATTAATTCAAAGAAGTTCCACTCTATTACTAATTGGCCAAAAATTTTTATCCTAAATGGGTGTTAGATTTGGTCAACGGGTGTTGCTTTTTGTGAGTCAATTGATGTGGTCATATGTTATTCCTTCATCAGCCTGTAGATATAGTAGATTTTATGTATTAATTGTTAGTATTTTTAAATTTTTTAATTGAGTCAGCTGTGCATACATGAAATAAATCTCACTTGGTTGGGTAATAATTCACAGAATAAATTCCACTTGTATGAGATCAGTTGGAATACCCCATTTCTGGTTTCATTTCTGAAACTGGTAATTTGTGTCTTCTTTGTTTTTTTTCTTGGTTAGTCTGGCTAGATGTTTACCAATTTTATTGATATCTTCAAAAAAACAGCTTTTGACTTTATCGATTTTCTCTTTTGTTTTCTTCTTGTGAATTGGTTGATTTCAGCTCCAATACTTATTATTTAATGGCTTTTACTTGTTGTACAGTTAGTCTGCTATTCTTCCTCTACATTCCTAAGGTAGAAGCTTAGGCTATTGATTTTAAGTCTTTCTTTTGTTGAACATGTGCATTTAATGCTATGCATTTTCCTCTAAGCATTGATTTTGCTGTATCCTGCAATATTTAGTAACATGTATTTTTGTTTAGTTCAAATTATTTTTATTTCTCTTGAAATTTCATTTTGATCTATGTGCTATTTACAAGTGTATTTTTTGCTTTCAAATATTTAGGAATTTTCCATCTCTCTTTAGGTTACTAATTTCTACTTGCTTTATGGCCTGAGAACATACTTTGTAGGATTTCAATGTTTTAAATTTGTGAAGGTGTGTTTCATGGGTGGGTCTTTGATAAAGCACCATTTGATTGGTTAAAAGGCATCATTCAGAAGGAACCAATCGAGACAGAGAGTGAGTAAACGGGGAAAGGGTTGGAAGTTTTCACCGCGGTCGCAGACTCTGGAACTGGAACTGGCAGTTTGGTTTTCTGGCTTTAAACTGTGCTCGGTTTGAAGGTCGAGTTTCACCAGGGACCCGTCCCTGTCTGCCTAATAATTTGTCTCCTGTCGCTATCAGTTTCACAACTTCATATACTTACTAAAATGTATTGACTTGTACACTTGAAAAGAGTGAATTATATGATACGCAAAATATGACTGGGTAAAGTTATTTAAATAAAACAAGTGGGAGGAGGAAGAAACTATTCTATCAACTGAGAATACAAAGATGAATACGGCATACATAATCTCTGCCTTTATTAGCTTGCAGTGTAGTCTAGTGTGTGAAACAGACATGCAGAAACAGTACTACAAAAAAGTTGAAAAGAGAAAAGAATCTACCAATGAATTCTAGTGGAATTTTTTGTTTGAAACAAGGCTGAGTATTGGGATTGCACATTGTCTTGCTTGAGGAACTGAAAGAAGCTGTATCTTGTTGAACCTATAGTAGCATGTAGCATGCAGGGGGTTGTTAAAGGTGAAAGCCAACTGACAATTTTGAAACAGAAAAGCATTTTTTTGCAGTGTGTATAATAGATTAATTCATGAGTAAAATGACAATTAACTGAGCTAAGATAACGAAAGGGAGCAGCTTAAGTGGAAATGGGAATTCAGTGATATTTAAGATGTACACTTGCCCTGATTTAGCATGAAGTGACTTGATAATTGCCTAAAAGTAAATTCAAGGAATTTTGTCATGTTCAAATATCTAAAGCAGGATGAGTCTAGACAAAAAATTATATTTGCAATAGTGCTTATTTTAAATTAGGATTTGAGGATAAAAGTTCGTACTAAAAGTGTAAATACGCCATTATACTTTGCAGTTGAGGTCACCATGCTTTCTAAATTACAGTGATGGGTGATGTTCCTTAGAAGTAGAGAGTTGTGAATGAATAGTGTATTTTCCACAGAAAAACTTCTACCAATCCACACTTAAGTGTAAGCTACTTGAAGTCAGAGATTTTTGTCTGTTTTGTTTACTTTTGTATTACCAGCCCAAGACCGTTGCCTGTATACATAACAGGCACAAAATATATATTTGTTGAATAAATGAATGTACACAAAGAAGAAAAGGCTTTTAAGAAAGAACATGTTTGTCACCAAAGGAATCAATGTTGAAGCAATTCTTTCAGCTGAGATGATATTACAATATTGAAAATGTATTTCTCAGGAATTTGCAACAGAGTTAACCAGAGGCGGTTGTTCCAATTTACTTTGGACCCAAGCACAATGAATTAGATACAAAGCACTAGAAACTTACATCCCTCTTTAAGAGCAAACCAAAAAGAATTTAAGAGATAACATATCCTCATATCATTTACAGAAACAGAATGACTCTTGTAGTTGTAGTGATGAAGTCAAATAATTTAGTAAGACTTTGTGAAGTAATGTTTCATGCCCTATGAATAAAGCACTTGGGCAGCAACAGTGTCATTGCCTGAAGGCAACTACCTCATTTCAAATCCAGGGAGCAGGAGTGTGAAGATTTCCTCAATCTAACCTGCCCATGCTTATCACCATGTTTTATTGTTACAATTCTCATGATGATTTATTGAGACTTGCTATGCACCAGGAACTATCTTAATTGCTCTCTGCCATTATCTAACATAATCACAGCAACAATCTGAGTTGTTGTGCAGATGAGGAAATTGAAAATTTAGACACATTAAGTACAATGATATAAACTCCAAGATAGCAGAGCTTTTGTCTACTTTATTCGGAGCTAAATTCCCATTGCTACTTTGTAGGTGCCTGTCATGGGCTTAATTGCATCCCTGCAAAATTCATACGTTGAAGCCCTTTCCCTCAGCACCTCAGAATGTCACTGTACAGGTTGAGCATCTCTAATCTGAAGCTCTGAAACCCAAAATGCTCCAAAATCCAAAACTTTTTGAAGGCTGACATGATGCCACAAGTAGAAAATTCTACACCTCACCTCATGTGATGGGTTTCAGTAAAATACAGTCAAAACTGTGTTTTCTATGCTAAATTATGTAAAATATTGTATAAAATTACCTTTATGTTATGTTTATATGTTGTTTATGAAACATAAATGAATTCCATATTTAGTATGGTCTCATCCCTTAAGATATCTCGTTTTGTGTATAAAAATATTCCAAAATCTGAAATCAGAAATCTGCAACACTTCTAGTCCCAAGCATTTCAATCTGTATTGGGAGATAGGGTCTTTAAAGGGGTGATTAGGTTAGAATGAGGCCATTAGGGTGGGCCTTAACCCAATTTGATGATGCTCTTAAAAGAAGAGGAAATTTGGACACACAGAAAGACACACGCGTGTGTGTGTGTGTGTGCACAGAGAGAGAGAACAGGATGTGCACACACAGACCGAAGACTATGTGAGGGCATAGAGAGATGGCAGCCAAGGAGAGCGGGTCTCAGTAGAAACCAATCTTGCTGGTATCTTAATCTTGAACTTCTGGCCTTGAGAACTGTGAAAAATAAATTTCTGTTTTTTAAGCCACCCAATTGGTGGTACTTCTTTATGGAAGCCCTGGCAAAACGAGCTAATACAGTGCCCACAATATATTTTGTAAAAGTAAATATTGTGTTAAAAATCATAAAATCTGAAGTCTAGCATGTCTGCAGTCAGTCTGCAGTCAATTTGTTGCAATTATCACGAGAAACTTGTGGCTTGTAGGAGCTAATCTTTTACACTCCTGTGACAGCCAGATTCTATAAGCAAATTCCAAATCAGATACCTTCAATTCAAGGTTCTTTTGCCATGGAAATGTTTCCATTTTCAATTTATAAAAGATGAATTTTTCTGTAGTGTAGGTGTTTGAAACAATCTTTTCATGATGCCGAGAATTGATCATGGAGCATATATCAAGATATATATTGAAGAAAATGTAGCATTTATCCTTCAGAGCCCCCAAGAACTAAAGACTATTCTCTCCAGGCCAGACATAGTGGCTCACACCTGTAATCCCAACACTTTGGGCTGAGGTAGGAGGATCTCTTGAGGCCAGGAGTTCAAGAACAGCCTGGGCAACATAGTCCTAGCTAATTTTTGAATATTTTATAGAGACAAGGTCCTAACTACTCAAGAGACTGAAGTGGGAGGATTACTTGAGCTCCGGGATTTGAGGTTACAGTAAGGTATGATCGCACCACTGCACTCCAGCCTAGGTAACAGAGTGAGACCCCGACTGTAAAAAAGAAAAAAAGAATATTCCATCCAACCAAGGAAATCAGCAGGCAAAATAAAGATAAAATTAAACCAAATCCAATATAAATAGGTCCATAGAAAATTAAACAGAAACATTGTATGCAGATATACAGCACCAATACAACTGAAATGTTGAGACGCTTTCTGAATCACAGAATTTACATATTTTTAAATATTTAAGAAAATAAAGTATTAACATCATTTTTATTTCTCCTGTTGAATCCAAATGTCAAAGACCAGAAGATTTGGTGAGCCAGATATCATTTTGGACTTTGCAGATGATTTATGATTTATTAGCAGATTTACTTGATGTGGGCCACAGAATTACCTTTAATTGTTGAGAGTATAGAGTATAGCAGAATAATTCAACTAAAGAACACTTGGAAGAAAATAACTAAGTTTATAGAGGCAGAGTCAGGTGTAGTTGAAGAAGCTACACAGGTAGGCCCAGATGGCAGACGTATTCAGAATACATGAAATAAAATACCATAAGAAAGAATGCAATGGCATTGTCTGAATTTATTCCTAAACTACAGATGGTCCTCTATTTAGGATGGCTCAATTTAAAAATTTTCAAATTTACGTTTATTGTGAATGTGATCCCACCATAAATCAAGGAGCTCCTTATGCCTTAAAATGGGGTTACACTTTCTACTGAATGCTTCTTGCTTTTGGGCCATTTTAAAGTCAAAAAGTTATAAATAGAACCCTCCTAACTCAGGGTCTAACTGCTGTGTTGCCAGCATTACATGCATTTTCTTTATCTTTTCTTTGAGACAGGGTCTCACTTTGTCACCCAGGCTGAAGTCCAGTGGCAGGATCATGGCTCACAGCAGCCTCAACCTTCCCTGCTCAAGCAGTCCTCCCACCTCATCCTCCTGAGTAGCAGGGCCCTCAGGTGCATGCCACCATGTCCATCTATTTTTTAAACTTTTTTGTAGAGAAGGGATCCCACTGTATTGCCCAGGTTGGTCTCAAACACCTGGGCTCAAGCAATTCTCCTGCCTCTACCTCCCAAAGTGCTGAGGTCACAGGAATGAGCCACTGCACCTGACCTAAATGCATTTCTTTCCATTTGTGATATTTTCAATTTAAAAAGAGTGTATCAGGAGGTAGCCCTATTGTCAGTCAAGAAGCATCTGTAGTAGATTTGATTTTTTTTCACATGAAGAATTAAAGCTTAACTCAAATATTCCTTAGGAGAAGGCTGCAGGCCATAGTCAATATTTATTCTCAGTTGTGAACTGCAATCACACTTTCAATTCTGCATTCATTTAATCTCAGGGATTTCCTACAGGGAAAGTATGTAATAGTAATTGTGTAGGTCCTTGCAAATCTAAATAACTTCTTTAATATGACAACTGAATAGAACTTAATTAGGTGACAAGGATCTTTTCCTAAAAAATCCATTCTGTTGCTTTGAGAGATTATAATACAATGTATTAAAGACATTTATGACCAATAAAATATGTCACTGATGAAAGAATCTGTCTGTGTGTGTGTATGTGTGCATGTGTGTGTCTCTTAATCTCTGTTAGCAGTCTACCTGTTCTGATGAGCTGGAGCAGTCTTGCGACTCCTATAAATAGATAGCTTGCCAAAACTTTAGATTATATTATTAGCAATTAGATAGATAACAACTGATCAGCTTTCACTATTCTAATTGCACTGCATTTGGGTTCTTCAAAGCTCCTGCAATTTTGTCTTTTGATAGTGAAAAACAAAAAAACACAAACTCTAGTACTTTTATTTTGTATAATTTTGCCAAAATTATGATTTAATAATAATAGAATTTTCAATAGTAAGGCAATTTTCCTATTTTTATCCCAAAGTCACATCAAATGAACCTGAGTCCATGATGAATGTCTGCATTAAAGCTATCATTGCTAATAGTATTCCATATCATTTGTCTTTGGTTCCGTGGGACCAAATTACAATCACCACATGACTGTAGCTTATCTTGTGATTAATGATGGTTTTACTAAGTCACTGACAGTGAAGCTTCTGGGAGGAAAATGGTAATATGGTTTGAAATTTTAAATTGCACATTTAAAAAATCATTACCTGGTTTTCAAAGAGATGGTTAATTTGTTCATGATAGGGGGTAAAAATCCAGGCCGTTAGCCACTAAAGAGAAGAATTTCTCAAGTTAATTCTTCCAACTTTTAAAGGTTGTAAGGTGCTATAAATAACAAAACATTTCCAGAAGAGGTACAAACATCTCTTAGAAAAGATGCAAAGTTTTTCAGATAAATAAAAATACAATATGCAAAAAAAAAATACTAAGACTCAGAAAAAAAAACAACAGAAAATAAAGTTGGGTGAAATATTGAAGAGTATTCTGTGCGATATATTGTAGATTCAGAAAACTGCTCTGCATCATTTCCCTGAGAGTCATCAGTGCACGTCTAAGTCATTAGTGAAAGAATATTATCAACATCCACTGGACTTTTGATGTTTTCCTCTAAATTACCTCGGCTTCAAAACTAATATGAACTTACATTATTACTTCTGGGACTAATTGGCATTGGTTCGGTTTAAGCAAAGAGAGATTTTAAAATCCATTTTGCTTTAGGAAAGAGGTGGCCACTATTAGGGAATTTGCTTTTATTGCAACTTTATCTATTCTTCTACATAAAATTCAAAACCTTATTTTGCAAAAGTAGCTTAAGTTCCATAATAATATACTATTTGCAACTCAAGTGTACATAAAATAATCTCAAAACTCTGATTAGTCATAAATGGCTTTTTTGTAACAATAGAACAGTGAATCTGAAACTTCATTTCTATCCCTTCTACAAGTCAATCGACCATATCTTCTATGATTGAAATGGTCAAAATATGTCCATCTTTCAAAAGCCCATAATCATCCAAGTGACTGCAGCACTAACAATGCCAGCTTGGATTGTTATTTTATTTCTGTGCTTTTCATGCTAGGTTAGCTACAGAAAAATATTTTTTGGTAGTGTGTTGATTCTCTATGGGTACTTGGGCTGAAATAGTTCATCTAATACTTGATATGGTATTGTCTCAAATAATATGAGTATCCAGAAATTGATAATCTCTTGACATTATTATTCTCTATGCAACAGGGTGTATGATGGTGACTTCTGTTTTTAGTGAGAATCATCAAAATGTTGGGGCTGTATTACTAAATCTGGGCAAGTGATCAATCCTACTTGTGCTCACTCTGTTGTTTAGAAGACTAATTATTGTAGCAATATTAAGTGATTTTATTGTGCTAAGAGAGCTTAATGGAGACTGTTAAACATTTATTGGAAACGTATTTGCCTCTATGAACCTCTAAAACAAGGATATTACTGCATTTTAACCATTTATTTCTTCGTAATGATGCTGACATTAATTTTTGATGCTTATAAAGCTATTCGATTTTCTTAATTAATATAATCATTTAATGTATTGTTCCAAATAAATAAGGAAGATGGAGTTAATGATATAGACCATATGAGTGGTGACAAATGACTCATGCCATATTTTTAAAAAAGACCAAGTTAGTGAGACATTAGAGGCAATTACTCAAAAAAGTAAAATTATTCAAAAATGTAAAAGAAAGAGAAGAAACTACATTTATTGATGAAGAGTCTTTGGTATGACTGCATAAGGAGGCTTGTGGACTCACTTCCTAGTGAAGTTAGTGAAAATTATTATTTAATAAAAGCACCAGTTAAAATGTCTAGGAATGGTGTTAAGGGCACATAGCCAATGAAGAAGTATCTATTCAAGGACATCTACTAACATTCACTAATAGTCAAGTCTATGGTATCTGAACTTAGATTGCTTCCTCCCTATCCCATCCCAACTCAGTCAGCTAGAAACTCCACCACAGACTGATGCAGCAAAGAACTCAGGGGCCCCTCTCTCCCACCTCCCAGTAGGAGGACTACCTTCCCAGGACAGTCAGGCTGTCAACATTTCTTATCCTGCTCTACATGTAGCTGAGTCCTAGTTCTGGGTAAGAGGTTACTCTGGCTCCCTTTTTCTGTCCAGATCCCACAGGTGGAAGGAAGCTCTATCTTGAACCTTGCACTACTGAGAATTCTCAGTCTCTAATGACCATTTCCCAGGCTCATAAGGCAGTGGCTCCATTCTCTAGATGCAAGCTGAGAAGACCTGATGCTACTGCCTCTCTCCTCTGCTACATCTAGCACTTAGTTCCTAGAGCAGGGATGTCACTCAGAGAGATATGCACCATTGTCCCTAACCCCAGCTCCAGAAATATGAACCAATAATTTTACTAAAGACTGGTGCCTGGTAGAGTGGGTGGTGAGTGTAAGAGGTGGGAAGGGAGAAGAAAGTCATAAAACAAACAGCTTCTGATCTCTTCCAAAAGTAACAAACTCCACTTGCAATGGTATGTGGAGAAATCAAAGCCTAAGTGTGCCTTCTAAAGCAATGGAAGTTGTGGTGAAAGAAGATTGGAAAGTGATTTATGAATTCACTAAAAATAAAGGCTAAATTATTGGCTGCCTCATTTGCCAGAGAACCTTCTTGGGATCAGACTAAATCTCAAATACTAATCACCATAACTATTTTTTGAAAGTTTCTTTATAGAAACTTCATTTGATTGTATTAGAATACAGAGGAGTCTATGTCTCTGGAACACTCAGCCAGAAGTTAGTAGGATGTGGCCAGAGAAAGAGACAGTTAAAGAAAAGAAAACCCTGCAAAAACAATTATCATCCCAAAGTGGCTCTAGGTGCCCAATGGCAGTAACATCAAAGGCCTATTATTGAGAGAGTAAAACAGACTTCACTAAAATAATCTAATGAGTTCCTAAACAAACAAGCAAATACAAATAACAAGTGGCAGGTGGGGGAGCATGAAGAGGTAGTACTTACAGTTGCTATATTATCTAAAATGTCCAGTTTCCAACAAAATTTATGAGATAGCCAAAGAAAAAAGTACGACCCATAAACTGAAAAAAGTAAATACAACTGAAACTGCCTGTGAATGACTAGATGTAGTATTTATCATAAAAAGACTTTAAGCAGGCATTATAAACATATTCAATAAATAAAGAAAAATGTGATTAAATAAGTAAAGTATGATGACAATTATTCCTCAAGCAAAGAATATAAAGACATATAAATTATCTTAAAATTATCTTAAAAAGAACCAAATGGATATTCTGCAGTTAAAAACTATAATAACTGAAATAAAAAATTCACAATAGGGCTTAACTATAGAATTGAACTGCAGGAATAAGAATTAGTGAACTTGAAAACAAGAAAATAAGAATCATGCAATTTGAAGAAGGAAAATATGAAGAAAACTCAACAAAGATTCAGAAAAAATGTGAGATACTATTAACACAACAAAATATGCATAATGGGACTAACAGAACTAGAGGAGAGAAAAGAAGAGATCAAAATATTCAAAGTGATGATAGCTGAAAACTCCAGAAATTTATTACAAAACAATGATCTGCACATCCAAGAATCTCGATAAACTCTACATAAGATAAATACAAACAAATTTACAAATAAAAACATCAAAATAAAACTACTGAAAGCCAAAGACAAGGAGAAAATTTTGAAAGCAATAAATGAAAACTGACCTCTCACAAGTGAACCACAATAAAATTATTTAGAGTTTACTTATCATCAGAAACTACGAAGACTAGAAAGCAATGGGTTAACATATGCAAAGTGCCCAAAAGTTAAAAAAAAAAATTTAAAAAAAACCCAAAATACTATATGCAGCAAAACTATATTTCAAAAATGAAGGTAAAAGAAACACTTCCGGCCGGGTGTGGTGGCTCACGCCTGTAATCCCAGCACTTTGGGAGGCCAAGGTGGGTGGATCACGAGGTCAGGAGATTGAGACCATCCTGGCTAACACAGTGAAACCCCATCTCTACTAAAAATACAAAAAATTAGCCAGGTGTGGAGGCGGGCACCTGTAGTCCCAGCTACTGGGGAGGCTGAGGCAGGAGAATGGCATGAACACAGGAGGTGGAGCTTGAAGTGAGCCAAGATGGTGCCACTGCACTCCAGCCTCGGGGACAGAGCGAGACTCCGTCTCAAAAAATAAACAAAAAAAAAAAAAACAAAGAAACACTTTCCCAGATAGATAAAAACAGAGAATTTGATACTAGCCGACCCATGTTAAATATTAAAGAAAATACTTCAGGCCAAAATTAAGTATGAGAGGACTTCAAAATGTTCATGAAAATGCATATTATGAAAAAAACAGTGCATAGATTTCATTTTTTTCCACAAAATAAACTCGTACTAACTTTTTATAACATATCTGAACAGGATCAAGTTTGAGAACTAAGAAAAATAAGACATTAGTTTGAAAAAAAGCGCCTATCAGAGCAATATATATTCTGTCAAAACTGAAGCAAGAAAAAAACATCAAATTAATATGAAGCTTGAGTGGAAGAATAATGAAATCCTTGATATTTTACAAAGAGTTTATGAAGACAATGTCTCAAAGAAATCAAGAGTTTACAAATGGATAACTTATTTTAAGAAACAACAAGATGACATTGAAGAAAAAGCCCACATAGACAGATATCCACCTTTACTTGTGAGAAAAAACTACGTCTTGTTCTTGCCCTAATTGAAAAGAATCAATGATTAACAGCAGAAATAGCCAACACCATAAACATCTCAATCGGTTCACATTACACAATTTCCATTAAAAAAAATAGAGTTGAGCAAATTTTCCACTTGATGATTACCAAAACCACCCAGATCAGCTTCAGACAAGAGTAGGGCATCAACAGAAATTATAAACAAGTGAGATCAAAATTATGAAGCACGTCTTCAAAGAATTGCAACAGAAAGTGAAACGTGGCTTTACCAGTACAATTCTGAAGACAAAACACAAAGTATTCGGAAAAAAAAAAAAAAAAAAAAAAGAAGTCATCCAGTCAAAGCAAAAGCATACCAGTCAAGAGAAAAGATCTTGGCAAGAGTTTTTAGGGATGCTCAAGACAATTTGCCTGTTGAATTTCTGGATGGACAAAGAATGATAACATCTGCTTATTTTGAGAATGGTCTGAGAAAGTTAGACGAAACTTTAGCAAACAATGTGCGGGACATCTTCACTAGAGAGTCCTTCACAACTACAAATGGTCCAGCTCCTTTCTCTCATCAAAAAAGGCAATTTTGTGAAAGTTTCAATGGGAAATCATGAGGAATGCACCTTACATTTCTGGTTTGATTTCTTCTGATTTCCTTTTATTTCCTAGTCTTAAAAAAAATCTGTGAAGGATATGTAGTTTTCTTCAGTAACATAATATAAAAGAGATGACATTGACATGGTTAAATTCCCAGGACCCTCAGTTCTTTAGGGATGTACCAAATGGCTAGCATCATCAATTACAAAATTGTCTTTCATTTGATGACATTTATGTTGAGCAATAAAGTTTTATATTTTTATCTTTTACTTCTGTCTTTCCAGCAATTTTTTGAAATGTTCTTGTATTTTGAATGCATGTACAAATAAATAGCACCAGAAAAGGTAATTACGTAATTATAAAAGACAGTATACACATGTATTTTTATTATTTACTCTCTTAATTGATTTAAAAAGCAATTAAATAAAACAATAGGATATAATATATCTTTGTGCCTGTATCATACAGAAATGCGACACATTTGCCAATAATAGCAAAAAGGTGGCGGGTAGAAGGAAGTTTTAAATTAAGAATATGACCCCAGATAGTAACTGGAATCCACAGAACGAATGAAGAGAACCATAAATGATAAAAAGAATGTTAATATAACTAAAGTTATATAAAAAGTGTCATTCTTCTTTAAAACATTTTTATTAATTACACATACTCATTGACTATAAGGTAAAACTTAATTATTGGTTTCATTTGCAATATAGACATTGCTTTGAGAAGAGTACTGGATAAATTAGCCCAAATTAATGATATTTAAAAGAATTATTCATTCTCTTAAATATTAAATAAGTCATTAAAATATTATTTTAAGTGTTGATTAAACAGATTTCTCTTCTTATATTAGAATAGTCACTGTAAGTTAAAAGAAAACAACTTTAAATTGCATTTGTGAAAATCGACAAATTGAAAGAAGCCTTTAAACAAGAGATTTTGACTTAACAAAATAGCTAACATCTATCGGGTACTAGGCTTTGTATCACAAATTGAAACAAGCCTTTCAACGAGAGATTTTGACTTAACAAAATAGCTAGCATCTATTGGGTACTAGGCTTAGTCCCACAAATTAAAACAAGCCTTTAAACAAGAGATTTTGACTTAACAAAATAGCTAACATCTATTGGGTACTAGGCATAGTACCTGAGTGATAAAACAATCTGTACAATGAACCCCTGGGACATGACTTTATCTATATAACAAACCTACATATGTACACTCAAACCTAAACGTTTTAAAACAAGATGTACAGAAAGAAAAAAGTGTCTAACATATAAACCAAGACTATTTTGTGATTATTTCACCTTTCTAAGCCTTACAGATTTTAGCAGACTAACTCTAGTTTGAAGTCTTTCAGATATATATATATCTGAAATATATATATATAAATATATATATCAGGCATATATATATATATAATGCCATAATTAGCATTTGCTGATCTCGACATTAAATGAATGATGGCAAGAATTTATCTTTCACATATGCAAATTTGACATTACAAAAGTAATTAAGAAGAGTGAGAAAATTTGGATATTGTCATAGAGTCATTTAGCTCATTGTTTCGCCCCTAAGCAGAGTTATTAAACTATTTCACAAATATGGAAATATATAACATTTTAAATCACATCTAAGAAAAGAGTCCCTGGGAAACACTCTTGAATTTTTAATCCTTTATAACAAAAGAAATAAGTTTAACATGACCTAAATAAGTCTATCACTAAAGTATTTTTAGTTCATATAGAAAAGGTTTCTTGATATTATAATATATCTATTCATTACACTTCAATACTATTTTCCCAAGAATGAGAGGTCAGAATCTCAAGGTATAGTTTTCATTGTGAAGTATAATTACTGAAATAATTTTATAGTCTGTCTCTCTGAAGTTCAAAGTAGAAAAAGCAGTAAGAGGAGAAACGGAATCTTAAGAAAGACTAGACATTTTTCATTGTCTTTTTAAATCATCAGAGTTGTAATTAGCAGTTACACTAGATCTCATATATGAAACATCTTTTATACTTTGTAGGTGCTTGATATGTTTGATGAGGAGGAAGATAATGTCTCACTTCCTCATTTTGAAAGCAATGAAGTAAAACAGAGAATGAAGAATAACCATAATTGAGTTAAAATTGTCTCTACCAAGATTTTCTTAGGCAGATGTCCTACACAACCTTTATGTTGAAATGTCAATATTCAACTATGGGTCAGTCTTAAAATTTCATTGTTCTTTATTTTTGCATCTAAAAGTCATCTGCAACAGATGTGACTCATGGGAATATAAGGAAACCTGTGTCACAGGAGAGAATGACTATGTCACCCCTAAGTGTGGGATAGTCCATATCTCTTCTCTCTGTATTCCTTTTAAACCTGTTCTTTTCTTCTATTTTTCCTCTCATTCTGACTTTAATATATCTTTTAATCACTGATCTCCTTTTCCTGAATGCTTAACTAAATAAGCTGTATAAGAGGAATGTGTTTGTGTCATATATATATGAAATCACATAGACACTTGAGCCAGCTGCTTTCCTCATGTTAGTCTCAGTCTCTGCCTTTTCATTTAATTAGTGATGTCTTTCAAATAAGATAAGCATTTAATTTTAGTAAAATCTCATTTATCAATTTTTTCTTTTATAATGTTTCCTCTCACTGCCCTGTTTAAGAAAGGTACCCCAAGGTCATAAAGATTTTTTTCTATGTTTCATCTAGAGTTTTAGAGTGTGTGTGTGTGTGTGTGTGTGTATGTGTGCGTGTGTCTGTGTGTGTCTGTGCATCTCCACTTTGAGTTAATATGGGGGTATACGATCCTTTAAGCATCAAGGTTCATTATTTCACCATATAGACATATATATCTCCTACTATCATTAGTTGAAAAGACTGACTTCTCTTTATTCAGTTATTTCAGCACCTGCTTTTAAACATCAATCAACCATTCTGGGTTTGATCTGCATTTTCCTGACGACAAGTGACACTGACGTTAAGCATTTTTTCATATACCTATTAGGCATTTGTACATCTTCTTTGGGGAAATGTCTGTTCAAGTCCCTACCTCATTTTTTAATTGGGTTATTAGTTTTTTCTATTGAATTGTAGAAGTTCTTTATATATTTTGGAGATTAGCCCCTTATAAGATTTATGGTTTGCAAATATATTCTTTTATTCTATATTTTATTCTATAGGTGGTCTTTTCACTCTGTAGATAACATTTCACACCTGTCAGGATGTTCATTATCAAAAATACAAAATACAAGTGTCATTGAAGATGTAAAAATATTGGAACTCTTGCACACTGTTAGTGGAAATGCAAAAATGGTGCAGCTGCTATGGAAAACAGTGTAAAGGTTCATTATCACTCTCATGTTCATTGTAGTCAAAATGCAGAAACAATATAAATGTCCACCAACAGATGAAGGGATAAAGAAAATGTGGTATATACATAAAAGGGAATACTATTTAGATGTGAAAAAGGAGATTCTGCAATATGCAACAACACGGATAAACCTGGAGGACATTATGCTAAGTGACGTAAGTCAGTCACATAAAGACAAATACTGCGTGATTCCACTTACATAAAGTGTCTAAAATAGTCAAGTTCATAGAATCAAAGAATGGAATGGTAATTTTCAGGGGTTGTGTTAAGGGGGAAGTGGGGAGTTATTATCAATAGGTATAATGTTTCAGTTAGGCAAGATGAATAAGCTCCACAGATCTGCTGTACAACGTTGCGTGTACAATCAACAACAAGGCACTGTAAACTTAAACGTTTGTTAAGAGGGTAACATTTGTTACATCTTATGTTAAGTGTTCTTACTACAGTAAAATAAAATTTTAGAAAATCAGTTGACCATCATATGTGGGCATATTACTGAATTCTCTATTCTGATGCATTGATATATTTATCTATCCTCATTTCAAAATCATTGTATTGACTACTGTAACTTGATAGTAAATCTTGAAATAATGGGCTGGAATTTCTCCAGCTTTGTGTATCTTTTCCAAATTATTCATTTTAACGTTTTTATCTGCTAATCCCACTGTCTCTTCCATTTCTGAGATTTATTTCCTCCTAGTTATTGCTCACATGTTTCTGCTTTATTTCATGTCTAGTTTTTTGTTTGGATACTGAACTTACTGATTTTTACATTGTTCAGTATCTGGATTTAGTTCCCTAACTTCATGAGTATTGAGGTTGGTTGGTCGGTTGGTTTATTTATTTATTTATTTATTTATTTATGAGACAAAGTTTCATTCTTGTTGCCCAGGCTGGAATGCAGTGGAGTGATCTTGGCTCACGGCAACCTCCATCTCCCAGGTTCAAGTGATTATCTTGCCTCAGCCTCCCTAGTAGCTGGAATTACAGGCATGCACCCTCACTATGCCTGTCTAATTTTGTATTTTTAGTAGAGATGGGGTTTTACCATGTTGATCAGGTTGGTCTGGAACTCTTGACCTCAGGTGATCCACCCGCCTTGGCCTCCCAGAGTACTGAGATTACAGGTATGAGCCGCTGTGCCCGGCCAGGTATATTTAGTCAGGTCATTCAGTTACTTTAATAAGCTTGGTCCTTTAGACGCTTGTTTCTAATTTTTGTTGTCATGAGTCTAAAGTAGCCATTATTATGGGACTAGTTTAGTCCTGTAACTTCTTTTTTTCTTCCCTTCTGGCTCATTTGTTGGATGTCCTGTGTGTTCCACAAGCTCTCTCCACTTTGATGCTATCTCCAATATCTCTCAGCTATGTATTATCTCTAATAATGCTTTAGCTTACAGATCTCTAGTAGTTATTTCTTGCTCTGTTTGGGATAGTCTTACTTTGCAAGAGGAGCTTCGATATTTGGCAAAAGAGTCAAGAAGACTTAAATGCAGATTTAAAGAGCTTTTTATCTATCTATACAGCTTCTCATTGAGATACTGGCTTACGAATTCCAGCTGTCACAGCATTCCTAAACTCCAATTTTTTTTTCTCAGCTCAGTGAAACCATTGTGCTTTGTGTTTGCTTTTCATGTGTAAAGGTTCAGAAAATTTCTCCAGACAGAATGTCAGGCATTTCCTCTCCTCTAAAGAGTTACAATCCTTCATTGCCCATGATCTGGTGTGAGAAAATGTTTGTTTATATTTGTTGTTTTGTTTTATTTGTTTTCTACTTGCCTATAGTGGGAAGACAAATATAGTGCCAGCTACCTCATCAAGGCCAGAAGTGAAAATCTCTCCAATTTATTTTACAAGGATAGCATAACACTGCCAAAGCCAAAAAGCAGAGCATAAGAATAAATCAGAGCTCAATTTTACTTATGAATAGGAGGTCAATGATCTTAAATAAATTAGTGTCAAATTGATTCCTGCAACACATTAAAGAATAATGCCCTAGAACCAAACAAAATTTGTTTCAGGGTTTCCACAATGATACAATGTTCTGGAAGCTTAGCATCATGTACATAGGTCAAAGAAGAAAATCCTTTTAGTTATCATAGTAGGACCCAATAAATCCTCAGTGTGCAGCTAGCAAAAATAAAGCTCTAACATAATAAAGCACATCCATTTCAAATCCAAAGTTAGTATCAAAAAATAATGAATTGAATTATAGAATAATTTGTAATAAATATACAAGGAATATAGAAATGCCTGATATCAATATGAATATTTAATATTTGACCAGCACTCAGAACCAAGGTAGTTTTAGAAATTAAACTGCTTTGAATTTTCCAACTGATATTTTACTAATATTATAAGTATAATTTTCTATATATTTGCCAATCTATTGGACTGTTCTTTCCTTTTGAATGTTTACTACCTGCTACCCCCCATTAAAACTCAAAAGGGAAAGAATATTATTTTTTATTGTTACAACTATAAGCAAGATAGGATTTCAGAAAGCCCAAAGATTGGTTGCACTGAATTGTGAAAATTACATGTCACTCCTTAAGAAAGATTATATAATTTTCTAACAGGGAGGGTTATGAGTCAAGTTGGCAAATTTTCCCTTGCTGTGGAAAGATGGGAAAGGGTGGCCCCATGATCAATATATGTAGTACAAAGCTTCAAGAACTGTAATATGGCAAGAAAAAGCAACACGTTATATTACTGTAAATAATAATCATTGCCTTTAAGAGTATCCACGGAAAATTGTATAAGAAGGTAAGGAAACAAGAAGGTAGAAAGCAATGAAGGGAGGAAGAAAGGAAAGAATGAAAGGAAAGAAGGAAAAATAAAGTAAATCAAGTTTGTGAGGTGATTTGTTTAAAAAAGTGTAAAAGTCTTAAATGCTATCTAAAGCATGCAAAAATAAAAAACTAGCAGAAATAGGCATTAGATATATAATAGGGAATGTAATATTTTACTAAGAGAGATAAAAGTAAAAATAATGTGTGAAGTACAGAAGAGGCATAGCTTGTTTTATTGTGCTTCACTATATTGTACTTCGCAGATATTATAATTTTATAAATTGAAGGTTTGGGGCAACTGAGCATTAAACAAATCTATTGGTACTACAATAATATATGCTCTTTTTGTGTTTTTCTGTGACATTTTATTAGTTATTTCAATATTTCAAATTTTATTATTATTATATCTCTATGGTAATCTATGACCAGTAATATTTGATTGTACCATTGTAACTGTCTTGGGGAGCTAGGAACCTTCCCCATATAATGGTGAACTTATTCAATAAATATCATGCGTGTTCTGGGGGTTCCACCAACCAGCTGTCCTCTCATCCCTTTCCTTCTCAGAATTCATATTCTGAGACACAACGATATTGAAATTAGGTCAATTAATAACCCTACAGTGGCCTCCAAGTGATTAAACGAAAGGAAAGTTTGCATGTTATATTAGTTCGTTTTCTTTTTTTTTTTCTTTCTTCTTTTATTTTTTTGAGACGGAGTCTCGCTCTGTCACCAGGCTGCAGTGCAGTGGCGCCATATTGGCTCACTGCAACCTCCGCTTCCCGTGTTCAAGCGATTCCCCTGCTTCAGCCTACAGAGTAGCTGGGACTACAGGTGTGTGCCACCACGCCCAGATAATTTTTGTACTTTTAGTAGAGACGGGGTTTCACCATGTTGAACACGATGGTCCCCATCGCTTGAACGCATGATCCGTTCGCCTTGGCTTCCCAAAGTGCTGGGATTACAGGTGCGAGCCACCACGCCCAGCCATATTAGTCCATTTTCATATTGCTATAATGAAGATCCCAAGACTGGGTAATTTAGAAAGGAAAGAGGTTTAATTGACTCACAGTTCAGCATGGCTGGGGAGGCCTGAGGAAACTCACGGTCATGGCAGAAGGCAAAGCAGATGCAAGGCACCTTCTTCACAAGGCAGCCGGAATAAGTGCCACGCAAAAAGGGAAGAGCCGCTTATAAAACCATCAAATCTCATGAGAACTCACTCACTATCAGGAGAACAACATGGGGGAAACCACCCTCATGATTCAGTTACCTCCCATTGGGTCTCTCCTAAGACATGTTGGGATTATGGGAACTAGAATTCAAGATAAGATTTGGGTGGGGCCACAGTCAAGCCATGTCACATGTCTCTCACTTGAAATCAAAAGCTGGAAATGATTAAATTTAGAGAGGAAGGCATGTTGAAAGGCAAGATAGACTTAAAGCTAGGCCTCTTGTGCCAAACCATTAGCCAAGTTGTAGATGCAAAGGAAATGATCTTGAAGACAATCAGAAGTGCTACTCCAGTGAACACATAAATGATAAGAAAGCAAAACAGTTTTATTGTTGATACAAAGAAAGTTTGAATAACCTGGATAAAAGATCAGAGCAGCCAAAACATTCCCCTAAGCCACAGCCTAATTCAGAGCAAGTTTCTAACTCTCTTCACTTCTATAAAGGCTGAGAGAGGAGAGAAAGGTGCATAAGAAAAGTTTGAAGCTAGCAGAGTTTGGTTCATGAGGTTTAAGGAAAGAAGCCATCCCTGTAACATCAAAGTGCAAGGTGAAGCAGCAGGTGCTGATGTAGAATCTACAGCAGGTGACCTATAAGATCTAGCTAAGACATTGATGAAGATGGCTATATGAAACACCTGATTTTCCATGTAGCTAAAACAGCCTTCTATTGGAAGAAAATGCCATCTAATCTAGGACTCTTGTAGCTAAAGAGGAGTCGATGCCTGCAAATTTTCAAAGGACAGGTGCTGACTTTCTAAGGATTAATGCAACTGGTGAATTTAAGTTGAAGATAATGCTTATTTACCTTCTGAAAATCCTAGGGCCTTGAAGAATTATGCTAAATCTATCCTTCCTGTGCTCTATAAATAGAATAACAAAGTCTGGATGACAGCATGGTTTACTGAATATTTTAAACCCACTGTTGAGACTTACTGCTCAGAAAAAATATTCCACTCAAAATATTGCTACTCATTAACAATGCACCTGGTTACCCAAAGCTCTTGTGGAGATATACAAAAGATTAGTGTTGTTTTCTTGCCTGCTAACACAACTTTCATTCAATAGCCCATGGCTTAAGGAGTAATTTCAAATTTCAAGTTTCATTATTTAAGAAACACATTTCATAAGGATATAGCTGCCATAGATAGTGATTACACTGATAAATCTGGGCAAAGTAAATCGAAAACCTTCTGGAAAGGATTCACTATTCTCAATGCTGTTAAGAACACTCATGGTTCAGGGGAAGATGTCAAAATATCAACATCAACAGGAATTTGGAAGAAATGGATTCCATACCTGAAGGATGATGGAGGAAGTAATTGCAGATGTGGTAGAAATAGCAAAGGAACCAGAATTAGAAATGGAGCCTGAAGGTGTGACTGAACTACTGCAATCTCATGATAAAACTTAAATGGATGAGAAGTTGTTTCTTCTAGATGAGCAAAGAAAGTGGATTCTTGAGATGGATTCTACTTCTGGTGAAGATGTAAACATTGTTGAAATCATAATAAGGATTTAGAATAGCACATAAATTTAGTTGATAAAGCAGCAGGGTTTAAGAGAATTGATTCTAATTTTCAAAGATGTTCTAAATGTAGGCAAATGCTATCAAAGATCATCACATGCTACAGAGAAATATTTTTTTAAAAAGAAGAGTCAATCAATGGGGCAAATTTCATTGTTACCTTGTTTTAAGAAATTTTCACAGCCACCTCAACCTTTAGCAACTACCAGCCTGATTAGCTGGCAGCCATAAACATTGAGGCACACCTCCACCAGAATAAAGATAGGAGTTACTGAAGGCTTAGATAATTGTTAGCGTTTTAATGCAATGAAGTATTTTTAAAATAAGGCTTGTATTTTATTTTATTTATTTATCTATTTTTTGAGACACAGTCTCTCTCTGTTGCCCAGGCTGGAGTGCAATGGCACGATCTCAGTTCACTGCAACCTCTGCCCCTTGGGTTCAAGTGATTCTTCCGTCTCAGCCTCCGGAGTAGCTAGGATTACAGGCACCTGTCATCATGCCTGGCTAATTTTTTTTTTCTTTTTGTATTTTTGTAGTGACGGCTTTTCACCATGTTGGTCTGGCTGGTCTTGAACTCCTGACCTCAGGTGATCCACCTGCCTCAGCCTCCCAAAGTGCTGGGATTACAGGCTTAAGTCACATGCCCCAAGGCATGTATTTTTTATACATAATGCTATTGCATATAATAGACTACAGTATGATGCACTTATAGCTTTTATATGCACTGGGAAACCAACAAATTTGTATAACCTGCTTTATTGTGCTATCTGCTTTATTGTGGTGGTCTGGAACCAAACCTGTACTATCTCTTAGGTATGCCTTTAGTCCCTCCTCAGTTACCTATAATCAACTATAGGCTAAAAATGAAACTGACCCAATAGTCCCATACATACACAGTTTGTTTTTAATAAACATAGAAATTGACCACTCTCGTCTTAAAGCTTAAAACTCACATTTGTTTTATCTGAGCTCCTTCCTCAGTAAAGGACCCCTAGGCCTCTCAAAAAGTGTTAAAGAATCGAAACTTCCCAGATTATCCCATCCAATGAGATGCCAAGCCCCTCATTCATCAGGACTGCTTCCTTACCCTTCCTGAATTCCTGTTTTCCCATACATAGTTCTATTTCTCCCCTGCTATATAAATCCCTAATTTTAGTTGGTCAGGGAGATGGATTTGAGACTGATCTCCCATCTCCTCAGCTGCAGCACCTGAATAAAGCCTTTTACCTTGGCAGACTCATCATCTCAGTCATTGACTTTCTATGCGGCAAATGGCAGGACCTATACCAAACCCCAGGTATTTTGATAACAAAAATATTAAATGGAAAATTCCAGAAATAAGCAATTAATACTTTTTTTTTTTTTTGAGGCAAAGTCTCACTCTGTCGCCCAGGCTGGAGTGCAGTGGTGCCATCTCGGCTCGCTGCAAGCTCTGCCTCCCAGGTTCACGCCATTCTCCTGCCTCAGCCTCCTGAGTAGCTGGGACTACATGTGCCCACCACCACGCCCGGCTAATTTTTTTGTATTCTTAGTAAGATGGGTTTTCACCATGTTAGCCAGGATGGTCTCAATCTTCTGACCTCATGATCCGCCTGCCTCGGCTTCCCAAAGTGCTGGGATTACAGGCGTGAGCCACCGCACCCAGCCAGCAATTCATAAGTTTTAAATTGCACATGGTACTGAGAAGTGTGATGACATTTTGTGCCATCTGCTCCATCCCACCTTGAATTGTGACACATCCTTTGTCCAGTGGATTCACCTGTAAACACTGCCTCCTCATGAGCCACTCAGTAGCTGTCTCCGTTATCAGATCAACTGTCCCAGGTATTGAAGTGCTTGTGTTTAAGTAACTCTTATTTTACTTCATAAGGACTCTGAAGTGCAAAAGTAGTGATTCTGGCAATTCAAATATGTCAAAAAGAAGCCATCAAGTACTTCATTTAAATGAAAAGGTAAAAGTTCTCAATAAGGAAAAAAATCATATGCTGATGTTGCTAAAATTAGCAGTAAGAACAAATCTTCTATCCATGAAATTTTACACAGGATACTGTTTTAGTCATTCTATAGCATTACTAGTTATTGCTTCTAATATCCTACTGTACCTAATTAATAAGTTAAACTTTATTGTGGATATGTATGTACAGGAAAAAACATAGTGTATACAAGGTTCAGTTTCTGGCATCTTCTGAGGGTCTTAGAATGTGTCCCTTGAGGATAGTATTCATCAAAGTGAACCCTTATGTAAAGCTGTCACTCTTCCAAGATTAAAATATTATTTTAAAATTTAGGAGAACTGCAAACTACTACTCCAGGAAATAAGAGAGGGCACAAACAAATGGAAAAACATTCCATGCTCATGGATAGGAAGAATCACCATTGTGAAAATGGCCATACTGCCCAAAGTAATTTATAGATCCAATGCTATTCCCATCAAGCTACCATTGGCCTTCTTCACAGAATTAGAAAAACTACTTTAAATTTCATATGGAACCAAAAAAGAGCCTGTATAGCCAAGACAATCCTAAGCAAAAAGAACACAGCTGGAGGCATCACGTTACCTGACTTCAAACTATATTACAAGGCTATAGTAATTAAAACAGCATGGTACTGGTAACAAAACAGATATATAGACCAATGGAACAGAACAGAAGCCTCAGAAATAACACCACACATCTACAACCATCTGATCTTTGACAAAACTGACAAAAGCAATCAATGGGGAAAGGATTCCCTATTTAATAAATGGTGTTGGGAAAACTGGCTGACCATATGCAGAAAACTGAAACCGGACCCCTTCCTTACACCTTATACAAAAATTAACTCAAGCTGGATTAATGATTTAAATGTAAGACCTAAAACCATAAAAACCCTAAAAGAATACCTAGGCAATACCATTCAGGACATAGGCATGGGGAAAGATATCATGACTAAAACACCTAAAGCAATTGCAACAAAAGCCAAAATGGACAAATGGTATGTAAGTAAACTAAAGAGCTTCTGCACAGCAAAAGAAACTATCATCAGCATGAACAGGCCACCTACAGAATGGGAGAAAATTTTCGCAATCTATCCACTGACAAAGGGCTAATATTCAGAATCTACAAGGAACTTAAACAAATTTACAAGAAAAAAAACAACCCCATCAGAAAGTAGGTGAAGGATATGAAGAGACACTTCTCAAAAGAAGACATTTATGTGGCCAACAAACATGAAAAAAAAAAAAGACTCATCCTCACTGGTCATTAGAGAAATGCAAATCAATACCACAATGGGATACCATCTCATGCTGGTTAGAATGGCAATCATTAAAAAGTCAGGAAACAACAGATGCTGGAGATAATGTGGAGAAATAGGAACACTTTTACACTGTTGGTGGGAGTCTAAATTAGTTCAACCATTGTGGAAGACAGTGTGGCGATTCCTCAAGGATCTAGAACCAGAAATACCACTTGACTCAGCAATCCCATTACTGAGTATATACCCAAAGGATTATAAATCATTCTAGTATAAAGACACATGCACATGTACGTTTATTGTGGCACTATTCACAATAGCAAACCCTTGGAATCAACCCAAATGCCCATCAATGTTAGACTGAATAAAGAAAATGTGGCACATATACACCATGGAATACTATGCAACTATAAGAAAGAATGAGTTCATGTCCTTTGCAGGACATGAATGAAGCTGGAAACCGTAATTATCAGCAAACTAACACAGGAACAGAAAACCAAACACCACATGTTCTCACTCATAAGTGGGAGCTGAACAATGAGAACACATGGGCACAGGGAAGAGAACATCACACACCAGGGCCTGTTGAAGGGTGGCGGGCAAGGGGAAGGATAGCATTAGGAGAAATACCTAATGTAGATTATGGGTGGATGGGTGCAGCAAACCACCATGGCACATGTATACCTATGTAACAAACCTGCACATTTTGCACATGTATCTGAGAACTTAAAGTATAATAATAAGTAAATAGAATAAAATAAAATTTTTAATCAAAATGCTAATGAAAAATTTTTATAATTTAACAAATTGATTCTAAACTTCATCTGGAATTATGACATAGAAAAGCATGGACAAGAACATTTTGAAACAATTACTAAGTACAGTTTTCCTTAGTAGATAATAGATTGTAGTCTTAAAATATAGTAAATAAAACATTACTGGTGCTAGAATAGACAAAACTGAAAATGGAACAAAACCAAAAAGACAATATACCCAGTACAATGTATACAAATAGGAAATCATTTTTTAAACTAAGCCATTACTACATACTACATATCAAAATAAATTTCATATAAATGATTTAATTTAAAAAGCTAAATCATAAATCTAGTCAAATGAAATCATGAGACATATTTGTATAATTTTATCATAACAACAATGTGCACCATTACAGAATATAGAGCTAGTTTTGACAAAGTGAAAGTCTAAAATGGTTATGCCAAAAAAAACCATTATTTTTTTGAAATGCAAAAGGAAAAGTAAAAACTACACTTGTTATATATTCCACAACTTAATTTTCATACATAAGCAGTATTGGCAATCAATAAGAATTTAAAAATTCAAATAAAAAATGATCTAGAGACAAATTAGCAAATCATAAAATTAAAATGTAATTAGATAATAAACAGTAAAATGTGCAATGTTATTCATCAAAAAACTCATAAAACATTAATGGTTCAGGGTATGGGATTCATAGATGAACACTTATGAGTGTGAGTTCTAGATTTGACAGTTATAAAGATTACATGATATAACGTATTGTGGAACTTAATATGCTTCCTTTACACTGTGTGTTTTCACTTAATATTTTTCTTGTATTATGTTCAATTCATATTTATTATTTCATAAAATAATAATATGTCATCTTCACCAATCAAGCTGGAAAATATTTTATGGTAACAATAACATATTGTGTTATTATATAAATATCCATTAAGATTGGATATAGGAAATCAGTATTCTCATATATTAAGAATGGCTTGTATTTCTAGATATTTGCTTAAGATATAATAAATTATATCTAAATAGGTCTTAGCTACAAAAAATTATTGATATTTTATTTATAGTATGAATTCCTGATTCTGACTCCTTTACTTACTGGATTTGTAATGTTAAACATATTAATATGCCTTCCTATGCTACAGTCTCTTCATTTGAGATATGGGAGTAGTAATAATGGTTATTTATAGGGATGCTTTAATCATTAATTTAGGTTTTCTTTTGAAAGTGGTTATTAAACATTAGTTATTATTTTTCTGTTCAATAAAGATTTTTGTTGTGATTTTTATTATTCAAACCCCACACCAAAACAGTGATTGGTTTTGTTAAAATAATTTAGTGGATATCCAGTCAAATGGAATCATAGTGCATCATTAGAGGAAATGATGCAGAAGAAGGATTTTTAAAGCATTCTCCATGGAAGCCCAGTTCCACAGAGGAGCTTCAAGGGGCTGTTGGGGAGTGAGGGTGAGAAGCTACCCTGGTAGGCACACCTCTGCTTTCCCCCGCTTCAACCAGAACAGGCCTAGGTCTATTGTTGTACCTATTCAAGGTCCCCTTCATACTTGTTTGTACAAAGGATTCTTCTAAAATGTAAAACTACTTATCTGGAGCACAAACTGACAGAGAAAATGTACATAACATATTGTTCAGTTTTAAAGATCAGATTCCAAATTATTATAAAAACTGTTTTCAATATGGAAAACAGACATCATGACAGGCTAATGGATTTAGGGTCATTCTTTTTCCTTTTTGGTCACTGTGTAATCTATGATGAGTATATTATTATATAACTGAGATATAATAACATTTTTATAAAGTAATAAAATAAACATTCAATGGAACAAATCAGGAACTAACTTTCTTTTTCTTTTACAATTATCTAGAAAAATTAATATCACCATCAGATATTAATATTTGAATCTGTTTTTATGTTGACTAATGATGATTAAAGCAAATAAAATAACTTACATTTCCATAGTAAAAACAACAATACACATTGGAATTAATATATATTTTAATGCCACAAACATTATGGTGTAATACTACGTATTTGATTTGTTAAAATATGCAGAAGCAAACTTCTTAATCTCGCTGAACCTCAGGTTGCTCATCTATAAAATGTAGATAGAATAATTAATTTATGTTATTAGGGGATTAGAGGCAATGTAGATAAAAGGCCGAATTTATAAGAGGCACAAAGAGAGATTAACTTTAACTCGATGTATCATTTCTCCATCTGCGTTAAGGAATACAAACTTTAAAAAACACTCAAGTTCTAATACTTAATTGTCTTTAAAAGTAAGAAATGTCTTCATAAGACATTTGTCTTTTAATTTTTGCAAAAATGGCAAAAATAATAAACTCAATACATCATGAATTCATACTTTGAAAAAGGAAAAATTCTTTTAATTCACAAAAATGTTGGTATAGAGATGCTCAGGAGTACCTATAGTACTGTTGATTTCCATGAATTTTTGTTTTCTGTTCATTTTCTTTTACCATGGAAAGCTGCCTGTGTTACTGAAAGATTGCTCTTTGCATTTCACACAGATTTGTTCTTGTTAATATTTTATTAGTTGCTATTTTTAGTTTTACTAAAAGACTATACCTAACTCTTTTCTCTTCAGGTTTTTGTAAGTGGATTGTGCTGAAAATGGAAGTGCTTGGGAAATCTACTGGTTGTGCATATTTTAAAAACTCTTTGTAAAATAACATGTTGGGGTTCAAGATTCCAAGTGGCCTCCAGCCTGGAATACAGCATATTGGCAGGAGCCTCCACACCTGTTTGGCTCACTTGCTCTTTTTCACTCTCTGTTTCTCTCTCTCTCTCCCTCTCTATCTCTGTTTCTCTCTTTTTCTCTCTCTCTCTCTCTGTTTTCCTCTTCTTGGCCACTACAACTGTGGTGATATTTACTTTTTTACTTTTATTAAATGGCAAATAAATCTGACTTTAAATATACCTCCTTCCATGATTTTAAACCCATTATATGTTAAAAAGAAGTTCCATTTGCACAGAAATTCCCAACACCTTTCACCAAGATAAATTGTGAAATTGTCCAGCAAATATGTGTTTCATTAGTAATAACATTCAACAATTTACCTAGTGCTGACTAGGTGCCAGCCATTCTGCCAACATTTTCTCATATAATTGCTTTTCATTTCTACAACATCCTTATGAATTAAGATTTTTGAACACCCACTTTACATTTTAAAAGTTTATAATATTTTAAATATTTTAAAGTTAAAATGATCAAATTAATGAACTAGTCAGTTTTTTGACCTCAATTTCAGAAGAGACATGTTTCTCATTTTCTTTAGTTGTTCAACTTCTGATGATTAAAATTTGTGTTATTGATGATTTTCATACAACTGTTCCCCCAAAAGTTACCTTTTTTATAATTAATTTCAATGATAAGAGGAAAAAAAGATTATCATTCTAAGAGGAACTGAGGATATATTTTAAAATTAAAAAGCTAAATATTTTTTTTCGACTGAGATTTGGTTTGTTCCTCCAAGGCTCATCTCCTTTCAGCTTCTCTTACCCCCAGACCTTGTCCCAAGACCTGAGACGAGGCAGAGGCTGGTGCCCATCTACACCCTTGATGCATAAAGGTACAGGAGAGGCTGAGTTCAAGAAGCATCAAAAAAAAGTTAGATTGTGTTTATATTATTTCATTTTTCTCAACAAATACCCTAGGCCTCATGTTTAGTCTGGGTAACCCACAGTGTTATAGAGTTAACCAAACAAAAGGAGAGGCAATTAAGTTATGCTTAACTGGTATTTTCTATCCTTCAAACTAGAATAGGATTAGTTACTATAAAATTTAGTGGGTTTTGCAAACATTGCTAAAAATTACATTAGAAAAATCCTTTGATCTCTTGAAAGCAGTGTTCTGTATAAAACTAATGTGATTTGGATATTGTATATGCAAAATTAATTACTGCTTAAAAAAGACAATTAGCTTATTTAAATATTCTTGCTAACAGTGAAGTGAATTGTTTTAGATAAAAAAGAATATGATCAACTATATTTGCATTTGTAATAGCTTAAGTCAGTCTACCTAATTGTTAAAAGTATGATTGGCTGTTGAGGACAGAACTTGTTGCTTTCGAAGTAGTGGTAGGTATACATTTAAGTTTGTCAGTAATATATTGTGATGGTTAACACTGAGTGTCAACCTGATTGGATTGAAGGATGCAAAGTATTGATCCTGGATGTGTCTGTGAGGGTGTTGCCAAAGGAGATTAACATTTGAGTCAGGGGACTGGGAAAGGCAGACCTACCCTTAATCTGGGTGGGAACCATCTAATCAGCTGCCAGTGTGGCTAGAATATAAAGCAGGCAGAAAAATGTGAAAAGACTAGACTGGGCTAGACTCCCAGCCTACATCTTTATATATATCATATATAGGAGGATATATAGATATATATATAGAAATATAGAGAGAGGGAAAGATATATAGATAGATAGATAATATGTATTTCTATCCTATTAGTTATGTCCCTCTAAAGAACCCTGACTAATACAGATTTTGGCACCAGGAGTGGTTCTAGAGGAGCAGAATATTAAGGATGGAGTTCTTTCATTGGTTTGGGAGTTTCTGGAGTTGGCTGCTTAATATGATTACACCCAAGAATGCTCAAAAAAAGGACTCTACTTCTAATAGTATGGAGAACACTGATAGTCCTTGGCATAAATTGTTTACAGAGTTATGCAAAATAAATGCATTTGACACTCCTGAGTCACTGCTCGTGAGAGGCAAGGAGTTTAGTGACTCTGTACATAAAACCTTTGACCATATGTGGAGAACCAAGGAACATAATGAAGCTGGTTGGTTGCTCCAAATTTCAGTGGACAAAGTGATGAAAGAAAATGACGAACTCAAGGATTCTAACTCCCAGCTTCAGAAGCAGATACTGAACCTCAAATCTGCTAAGATTGCCCTGAGTGAGAGTATTATCTCCTGTAGAGAAAGAGCCGAAATTGTGGAAAAACAGACAGAAGCTTTTATCTTGCAAGTGGCTGACCTGCAATGAAAGAGGCATGCACAGTGTCACCAGATGTCTACTGTTAAAGTGAGGGCACTAATTGGAAAAGAATGGGACCCTGCAACTTGGAATGGGGACATGTGGGAGGACCCTGATGCAGCCAGGGATGCTGAGTTTGTCAATGCTGATCAACATTTTTTGCCAGAAGAATACCTTCCCCATACCCAGTAGCGGCAACATCCTCTCCCCACTCAAGCTGCCATCAGCCTTTCCACTTTTGTCTGAGGAGTTGAACTCTGAAGTTCCTGAGGCAACAGTGATGGCCTCCCCTGAGACAGTTACCAGGCAAAATAATGTTAATTCTCTTCAGGAGCCACCCTCAACACCCCTGTTTGCACCTAGACCTGTAACTAAAGTCCTGGTGGACCCCTAGAGGTGAGATTGAGAGTGTGACCCAAGAGGAGGTATGCTACACTTTGAAAAGACTGCTTGAATTTTCTAATTTACATAAACAGAAATCTGGAGAATAGGCATAGGAATGGATATTAAGGGTGTGGAATAATGGTGGAAGGAACCTAGAGTTGGATCAGGCTGAATTTATTGATTTGGGCCCACTAAGTAGGGACTCTGCATTTAATGTTGCAGCTTGGGGAATTAAAAAAGGTTCTAATAGTTTATTTGCTTGGTTAGCTGAAATACGGATTAAAAGATGGCCCACTGTAAGTGAGCTGGAAATGCCTGATCTCCTTTGGTTTAATGTACAGGAAGGGATCCAAAGGCTTAGGGAGATTAAGATGGCAGAGTGGATTAGTCACTTTAGAACTACTCATCCCAGCTGGGAAGGTCCAGAAGATATAGCCTTGACAAATGCCTTGTGAAATAGATTTTTGAGAGTAGCACCTGCATCTTTGAAGAGCCCTGTAATTGCTGTACTCTGTATGTCAGATCTAACAGTGGGAACTGCAGTCACTCAACTACAAATTTTAAATACAATGGGAAAAATTGGGTCCTGAGGTGGCAAGAGCCAAGTGGCAGCACTCAACTGTCAAAGGCAAGATGGTCATAGCTGTCATAACAGACAGCAGAGACAAAGCAGCAATCAGAATAGTCTGACTCGTGGAAAGCTCTAGCATTGGCTAATGAATCACGGTGTTTCTAGAAATGAAATTCATACGATGCCTGCTGCATTTCTACTTAATTTATATAAGCAGACAACTTCTAGCTCAAATGGAAAAAAGACTAATTTGAATTAGGAAAGCAAAGAATCAGAGCCCCTCAATCAATTTTCAGACTTGAGTCAGTTTACAGACCCAGAACCCCTTGAATGAAGGGGAGCCTGGTTCCTCTTGAGGAACTGACAATGTACGCAAAAAATCTTTCTCCCACCATTCCTCAAGTAGACATTTAGCATTTTACTAGGGTAACTGTGCATTGGAGAAAGGGAAATGATCAGATATTTCAGGACACTGGCTCTGAGCTGACGTTGATTACAGGGGACCCAAAACATCATTGTGGTCCTCCAGTTAAAGTAGGGACTTAAGGAGGTCAGGTAATTAATGGAGTTTTAGCTCAGGTCTGATTTACTGTTGGTCCAGTGAGTCCTCAAACTCATCTCGTGGTCATTTCCTCAGTGCCAGAATGCATAATTGGCATAGACTTTTTAGCAGCTGGCAGAACACCCACATTGGCTCCCTGACTGGTAGGGTGTGGGCTATTATGATGGGAAAAGCCAAACAGAAGCAATTAGAGCTGCCTATACCTAGAAAAATAGTAAATCAAAAACAATATCACATCTCTGGAGGGATTGCAGAGATTAGTGCCACCATAAAGGACTTGAAAGACACAGGGATGGTGATTCCACCACATCCCCATTCAACTCTCCATGTGGCCTGTACAGAAGACAGATGTTTCTTGGATAATGACAGTGGATTATTGTAAGCTTAACCAAGTGGTGACTCCAATTGCAGCTGCTGTACCAGATGTGGTTTCATTGCTTGAGCAAATTAACACATCTCCTGGTACCTGGTATGAAGCTATTGACTTGGCAAATGCCTTTTTCTCCATTCCTGTTCATAAGGCCCACCAGAAGCAATTTGCCTTTAGCTGACAAGGCCAACAACATACTTTTACTGTCCCACCTCAGGAGTATGTCAATTCTCCAGCTTTGTGTCATAATCTTATTTGGAGAGATCTTGATTGCTTTTCATTTCTGTAAGAATATCACACTGGTCCATTATATTGATGACATTATGCTGATTGGATCCAGTGAGCAAGAAGTAGCAAACACACTGAACTTATTGGTGAGACATTTGTGTACCAGAGGATGGGAAATAAATCTGACTAAAATTCAGGGAATTTTAGTAAAATATTTTACTTCAATAAAATTTCTAAGGGTCCAGTGATATGGGGCCTGTCAAGATATTCCTTTTAAGGTGTAGGATAAGTTGCTGCATTTGGCCCCTCCTACAACCCAGAAACAGGCACAATGCCTAGTGGGCCTATTTGGATTTTTGGAGGCAACACCTTCCTCATTTGGGTGTGTTACTTTGGCCCATTTATCGAGTGACCCGAAAGGCTGCCAGTTTTGGGTGGGGTCAAGAACAGTAGAAGGCTCTGCAACAGGTCCAGGCTGCAGTGCAAGCTGCTCTGCCACTTGGGCCACATGACCCAGCTGATCCAATGGTTCTTGAGGTATCACTGGCAGATAGGGATGCTATTTGGAGCCTTTGACAGGCCTGCATAGGTGAATCACAGCAGAGGCCTCTAGTATTATGGAGCCAAGGCCATGCCATCTTCTGCAGATAACTACTCTCCTTTTGAGAGACAGCTCTTGGCCTGTTACTGGGCTTTCGTGGAAACTGAATGTTTGACTGTGGGTCATCAAGTCACCATGTGACCTGAACTGCCTATCATGAACTGGGTGCTTTCTGACCCATGTAGCCATAAAGTGGGTCATGCACAGCAGCATTCCATCATCAAATGGAAGTGGTATATACGTGACTGGGCTTGAGCAGGTCCTGAAGGCACAAGTAAGTTACATGAGAAAGTGTCTCAAATGCCCATGGTCTCCACTCCTGCCACCCTGCCTTCTCCCCCACAGCCTGCACCAATGGCCCCATTGGGAGTTCCCTATGATCAGTTGACAGAGGAAGAGAAGAATAGGGCCTAGTTCACAGATGGTTCTGACAGATATGCAGGCACCACCAGAAAGTGGAGAGCTGCAATACTACAGCCCCTTTCTAGGGCATCCCTGAAGGACAACAGTGAAGGGAAATCTTCCCAATAGGCAGAACTTCAAGCGGTGCACCTGGTTGTGTACTTTGTATGTAAGGAGAAATGGCCAGGTGTGTGTTTATATACTGATTCATGGGCTATAACCAAAGGTTTGGCTGTATAGTCAGGGACTTGAAAGAAGCATGATTGGAAAATTGGTGATAAAGAAATTTGGGGAAGAGATCTGTAGATGGACCTCTCTGGTCAAAAACTGTGATGATATTTGTATCCCATGTGATTGCTCACCAATGGTGACCTCAGCAGAGGAGGATTTTAATTATCAAGTGGATAGGTGATCCGTTCTGTGGACATCACTCAGCCTCTTTCCCCAGACACCCCTGTCATCACCCAATGGACCTATGAACAAAGTGGCCCTGGTGGCTTGGATAGAGGTTATGCATGGGCTCAGCAACAGGGACTTCCACTCAGCAAGGCTGACCTGGCTATGGCCACTGCTGAGTGACCAATTTTCCAGCAGCAGAGACCAACACTGAGCCCTTGATATGGCACCATTCCTCGGGGTGGTCAGCCAGCTACCTGCTGACAGTTTGATTATATTGGACCTCTCCCATAATGGATAGGGCAGAGGCTTTTCCTCACTGGAATAGACACTGACCCCAGATATGGGTTTGCCTATCCTGCATGCAATGTTTCTGCCAAGACTACCATCCATGGACTCACAGAATGCCTTATCCACCGTCATGGTATTCCACACAGCATTTCCTCTGACCAAGGCACTCACTTTATGGCTAAAGAAGTGCAGCAGTGGGCTTATGCTCATGGAATTCACTGGTCTTACCATGTTCTCCATCATCCTGAAGCAGCTGGATTGATAGAATGGCGGAATGTCCTTTTGAATTCACAATTACAATGCTGACTAGGTGACAATACTTTGCAGGGCTGGGGCAAAGTTCTCCAGAACGCTGTGTATGTTCTGAATCAGCGTCCAATATATTGTACTGTTTCTTCCACAGCCATGATTCACAGATCCAGGAATGAAGGGGTAGAAGTGGAAGTGGCACCACTCACCATCACCCCTAGTGATCCACTAGCAAAATTTTTGCTTCCTGTTCCTGCCACATTACATTCTGCTGGCCTAGAGGTCTTCATTTCAGAGGGAGGAATGTTGCCACCGGGAGAAACAATGACAATTCCAATTACATGGAAGTTAAGATCGCCACCTGGACACTTTGGGCTCCTCCTACCTTTACGTCAACAGGCTAAGAAGGGAGTTAGAGTGTTGGCTGGGGTGATTGATCTGGACTATCAAGATGAAATCAGCCTACTGCTCCACAATGGAGGCAAGGAAGAGTATGCATGGAATACAGGAAATCCATTAGGACATCTCTTAATATTACTATGCCTTGTGATTAAAGTCAATGGGAAACTACAACAGCCCAATCCAGGCAGGACTACAAATGGCCCAGACCCCTCAGGAGTGAAGGTTTGGGTCAGTCCACCAGGAAAAAGTCATGACCTGCTGACGTGCATGCTGAAGGCAAAGGGAATACAGAATGGGTAGTAGCAGAAGGTAGTCATCAATACCAGCTGCAAACACATGACCAGCTCCAGAAACAAGGACTGTAATTGTCATGAGTATTTCCAGCTTCTTTTGTTAAAAACATGTTTGTGCATCTGTACACTTGTACTAAGAAAATATCATTTTATTTCCTTTTTGCTTTATCATGTAACATAAGACATACTGACTTCATATGAGCATTTATGTATTGTTAACATTACATAATAGTATGTGGGTTGGGGATTGGTGCATTTCCAGTTGTACAAAGGATAATTGTTTTATGTTAGGCATAATTATGACCTTATTATTGTTTTTATTTGAAGATTATGTATGACCTCAGGAGATGTGCATGGGTTTCAAGTTGACAAGGGGTGGACTTGGGATGGTTAATACTGAGTGTCAACTTGATTGGATTGAAGGATGCAAAATATTGATCATGGTTGTGTCTGCGAGGATGTTGCCAAAGGAGATTAATATTTGAGTCAGTGGGCTGGGAAAGGCAAACCCATCCTTAATCTGCGTGGGCACCATCTAATCAGCTGCCAGGGTGACTAAAATGTAAAGCAGGCAGAAAAATGTGAAAAGAGAGACTGTCCTAGCCTTCCAGCCTACATATTTCTTCCATGCTGGATGCTTCCTGCTTTCCAACATCGGAATCCAAGTTCTTCAGTTTTGATACTTGGACTGGCTCGCCTTTCTTCTCATCTTGCAGATGGGCTATTTGGGACCTTGTGATCCTGTGAGGTAACATTTAATAAACTCCCCTTTGTGTGTGTGTGTGTGTATATGTGTATCTCCTATTAGTTCTGCCCCTCTAGAGACAGAACCCTGACTAGTACATATATCTATGTCCTGAATGCTTGTAATCCATACACAAACTTTATTTTATAGTTTATTTTATTGATTTACTTCATTTGGACTGTGGTTTTTGCAATATGAAAAAGTAAGAGCAGAATTTGTGATTACCTGTTTAATTTTACCAAAGCGTATATATACACAGAAGTCAAATCAATCTAAGACAAACCAGATTTTGACATGAGTTATAAAGTTTGATTTCACACTTCATTAATTTGGAAATTGCTAAATTCCCCCTTTTTTCTATAGTCACCATTATAATTTATCTCTATATATTATTTTTTATAGGTTTAGTTGGTGTCAGCTTATGGGGGAGGGAAATAATGTTGACTATGTTAAATGGTGTGCAAATTTGACAAATGTTTTAAAATCAAGTTCTTTACTTAAAGCTTTGGAACAATGGGAAAAAAACAGATCAATTTTCATAGGAATTAATTGAACCAATTACTTACTGGTATTTTGAAAATTTCGTATAACCAGTGAAAATGCCTTTATATGTGCCTGTAAATTTGCATATGCCCTGCAAGGTTTACTGGCCATATTTAATTCTGAGAACTAATTTTAGTAAGTTAATGAAGTCAAGAAAGACAAATTCCTGAGGAAGAAAATTTTAAGATAATAACCTAAATTTTCAAAGGGCAGATAGAGAACAGAAAAGTGTAAGGTGGCGGCAATGAAGAAAGCATTAAGAATTAAACTCATCTGGAGGCTGAAAACAGTAATGCAACAGATTGATTTCTTATTGCACAGATCTATCCTCTCTCTCACCTCTCTTGCCAAAGATATACTTTTAAAATAATTTTAAAACAAGACCTTGCTTTTAAGAAGCCATCTGCTAAATGATCCAATCTATACCTCAAGTTCAGCCTTTTGTCAGCAACTAAGTTTGTAAACACCACTTCCATGTTTTCTTTTTCCCATGTTTTGTTTTAGGACAAAACAAAAAAACCAAAAGCCAACATCTAGCTAAACTAAAGTAAGCTACATAAGTGACCTAAATTATCTGGACTCCAAGATTAAATTTATTCTTATCATCTAAAAGTTGAGTATGTGTCAGAACTGAATAAATGTCTTGCTTTTTTTGGTTTTTGCTTTTAATGTTTTCATTCAATATTGTCAAATCCTACTCAAATCCTACTTTTCATGCCTTTGCTTCATAAGTGTGGAGCTAACCTGAAGATACAGTGAATACTGTTGTTGTTTTTTTTCTCAAACTATTAAATCAGAGCTAATTTCCTTGAAACAGAAGGCCTCAAAGAGCCTGATTGAAACATGTTTGGGAAAGGATGATATGAACTGTGGCCATCCCTTTCCAATGCTAGTTTATAAAGGTCTTGATTGCA
The DNA here is from genome assembly GCF_028885625.2 of Pongo pygmaeus. Classification (NCBI taxonomy): domain Eukaryota; kingdom Metazoa; phylum Chordata; class Mammalia; order Primates; family Hominidae; genus Pongo; species Pongo pygmaeus. The sequence goes on along the minus strand of NC_072378.2, from coordinate 141,067,441 downwards.
GGAAATACCTTATAGAAATAATATTAATAAGAGTTTTCTTTTTCTTTAACTTTACCAAATTTTTATTATTTTACCTTGTTCTTAATTCTGGGATTACTCTTGTATGCCTGTATTACATGCATCTTTATCTGTAGCTTTAGACCATGATGATTTTTACCATAATCATCATGCATTACCTCTTATTTCTGTCTGGGAAAAGTGTATGCAATACAATATCAAACTTTACTTTTTGGCAATAGTCAAAATCATAGCCTGATATATCATGATATAGTTTGAGCAGAAATGAATTATTGTGGAAACACAGGTAGTCGATGATAATTAAACCTATGATTTGCTAATTAAATTTTGATATAAGTAGGGATGGTTGTCCACATTAGGACATAAGGGAAAATGTACATAAAAATCCCTTAGAAAAATATTGGTGCTTTTATTTTTACCCTAGTAATCTTTTCTTTAATCTGTAAGACTACTATGATGGATTACTATGATATCCTTTTAGCTAGAAAGAAATCTAAGTTGGAATGGTATTAAATTTATTATAAGTAAAATAAAAATGAGCATTCTTCTCTGCATTAATTTTTATTGGAAAGTTCATGTTCTATCATTAATACATCTTTACTAAATACAACATTTATTGAGTATTCATAGAGTGAATATTATTCTATCATTGACTCTAAAATTTGATCAGGAATGGTGGCTCAAACCTGTAATCCTAGCAATTTGGGAGGCTGAGGTGGGAGGATCTCTTGAGGCCAGGAGTTTGAGACCAGCTTGGGCAATATAGTGAGGCCTCATCTCTACAAAAATAAAATAAAATAAAATAAAATAAAATTCACGGAGGTTTGTGGTTTTTTACTTCTTTTGGTTGTGATTGTATGCACATATGTATGAATAAATATACATATACATATACATATAACATTCAAAGACTTTACAGTTTATTGAAAATCAGAGGGATAAAACAGGCAATACAACAGTACAACGTAATTAGAATTATAGAATATAAAGCTTACAAATAACTTAAAGCTCCACCTGGTCATTATCCATAGTAACACTTCCAGAGAACTGAAATCAAAGTAGATGTAACTACACAATGGTAAAACTGTTCCAGTGCATGCCATAGGATAAATATTCCAGAAAACTTTAATGAACAAATGAATTGTTCATTACCTAATTAGCAAATAAATTCAGATCTCCTCTAAGTCTTAAGTTTCATTTCTTTTTTCCTCAAATGAATATATTTTTTAAATATTTAAGATCCATTCAATTTACTTTGGATTGTGTAACTGTTGGGAAATGACCTAAGTCGATATTTCCTGTGTAAAACAGTAACACTCTCATTTTTATTTGGATCTACCTTGAGCCATAAATAATGTTGGAATCTGGAGAAATCCTGAATGACTTAGCATTTTACAACTTTTTTGTTTTTATCTTAATTGAACTAGAACATGAAAAAGTGCCAAGGAGTGTATATAAAAGAAAGAATTATCACTCTTACTATTTCTGGAGATTGACTTCTTAGTTTTAAGAGAATTTTGAATTTCCTACATTTATTTTGACAATCTTACACCCATATATATGAGCATACCAAAGATTGTTTGTATGACCAATTTATACCCATGTTCCACTGCTTTACTGAAGTCCTGGAGTTTGCATTTGCATTGGCCCCAAGTAAAGGACAAATTACATCATGGCAAGCTGTACAAATAAAGCTTTTACAGCCATGTACATAAGGCATAGTAGTGGGGAAATTGTCACCAAATAGCACATGGTCTTTCAACTCTGAAGAACTCAACAGAATCTGTACTGTAGCAGTCAATGTCATAATTATTTCACTGGCAGATGTGTTGTATAGATTTAATTTTGAACAAGTAATGATGATACTAAATATATAATAAAGGACTTCATACTCCAAATTTTTTTGCCTTTTATGAATATGATTAAATTCATTGGATCTTCAAAATAATTCCCTGATGGTTAAAATTATGAGTTTTTTAAAGGCAAAAATAAAGGCAATGATAACTACTATAATTTTAAAAAGGGTCAAAATAAAAATGATAAAAGTGAGAAAGTATCGCTTCATAGTTTTAATTTCATTGGTATTTTTTTATAAAAATTATAATCTATGGCATATTAAATTAATGTTAATTTGAATTTTATTGATTTGGTAGGAAGCTTTAGTATTTTATTTGAAAATGAAATTTAATAGAGTTTCAGAGCTATAAGTAAAATAAGTTTATATCTTATTTTACATATAAATTTTATTGTATACATTTATATCAAAACATATATAAGTTTTGTTGATACGTTTTTAGCTAATATTATAAAAACTGATACTTAGAATTAAAGTGTACTTATCATTAATTTTTTTTAGCTGAAAATGGTCCATAGACTAAGGAAGTTGAAAAAACATTGGGAGAGTCCTCATTATGGTTGCTTTAAATGTAGACTGACATTTGCTATTTTGTGTTTCCTGCTGTTTCTTTTTTTTTTCATAATTAGTAGCAATAAAATGCCATAAATATTTTTAGCAATGTGTATGTTCATTTCAGGGTTAAGAGAGAAAAGTAGAGTAAATAATACTTTCTTCTTTTTTGCAAGAGGTTTAAGGGGACCTATTTAGTGGCACAGGTAGTATCCATAGAAGTGAAGTAAGCAAGTTATATGCTATTGAAACTAAAAACAAACCAAACAAGAGATACATGCCCCACTTGTGATGGAAATATGCTTGTGGGAATGCAATCAATGAAAAGCTCTCATGTGTCCCCTGGTCATGCTATTTGAGGTTTCATAGTAAACCTATGAGGTTTACTATGTAAATTTACACAGTAAATTTGAGGTTTACTATGAAACCTCAAATAGCATGACCAAGGGACACATGAGAGCTTGGGCTAGACCAGAACAGGGCTGCCTAAGAAATGAACGTGACAAATTCAACTGTAACATCCTTTGTAGGCAGCACTACCAACCGTGGTACCTCCTGGACATATCTCCAGCATAAGGAGCAAGGCAAGTCCTCTTTTCTCAAGGCTTTTATTCCCTCAGCCACGCCTTTACCCCCATTCCCTTCCAAACCCCACACACATAGAACAAAACTTAAAAGAACAAAAATTGCATCCTCCTCTAGAAATGGTAAACTAGAGAATTTTTTCTGGATGCAGTTTGTTAAATTCAACATATTTTGCTAGATAATGATTTTACTTCTTTAATTAACATGGATAAATGAGCTATTACTATTGCTTTCTCCTAGGCTTGTGCTATATGTGTAATATTAGACACTATATCTAATAACAATAAAATGTCTGAAGGGTTGCATGTATGTCTTGCTATTAGAGATTTTGTCTATATATATGTGGGTATGTGTGTAATCTCTATATAGAGAGAGAATATATATCTATATATCTCTAGAGATATATAGAGAGAATATATATCTGTATATATCTATAGAGATATATAGAGAGAATATATATCTCTATATCTATAGAGATATATAGAGAGAATATATATCTATATATCTATAGAGATATATAGAGAGAATATATATCTATATAGAGAGATATATATGTGTAATATTAGACACTATATCTAATAACAATAACAATAAAATGTCTGAAGGGTTGTGTGTGTATTGTTATTAGATATTATATCTATATCTCTATATAGATACACCTATATATACACATATACACACATACACAGACACACACATACGCATATATATATATATTTTATTATATATATATATAGAGAGAGAGAGAAGGTTAAAAATAAATAGAAGTATTGAAATTTTCTCAGGAGAAAGATTTAAAGAAATGTAATCCTAGACTAAAAGAGAGTATCATGGCCTCACTGATACTACTATTATTTCAAAATAAGCTAATCTTTTATGTGTAACTATGATGTCTGACTGTTTTATACTGAAGTAATACATCTAATACTGATGACATGTGTGTGTACAACTCTGTCATAGTTATCTTTTCAATTTCTGTCTCATTTTATGCCTGACATATGGAGAAGTTGAGAATAACTAAGTGGCCAATAAAAAATACAAAAAAAAGAAACATTTTAAAAATAGGGAATGTATGGCTTTGTGACCTAGAAAAAATAAAGCCTTTATAAAAGGACGGTTTGAGGTATGCATGGGACTTTGACAGATAAGTATGAGGTGAAGGAATTCCACATAGAAGGAACATTGACAAAATCAGAGATGGCAACGTATAGAATATTCTGTATATTTATAAATTAAACAGTTGAACTACAGAGTAGAAAACCTGACAAAAGGAAATTTAGAGTAGGCTATATTGGATGGCCTTGAGTGTAAGGGAAAGTGCCAGGTATTTAATTTGAGAGCCATATACTTTTATTGAAGGATTTTCTGCAGGAGTAAAATATAGTTTGGTTTACTTTTTTTTTTTTTTTTTTTTTTTTTTTTGAGAAAGAGTCTTGCTCTGTAACCCAGGCCAGAGTGCGGTGGCACAATCTCGGTTCACTGCAACCTTCACCTCCAGGGTTCAAGCGATTCTCCTGCCTCAGCCTCCCGAGTAGCTGGGACTACAGGTGCCCACCACCACGCCCGGCTACTTTTTGTATTTTTAGTAGAGCCGGGGTTTCACCATGTTGGCCAGGATGGTCTCAAACTCTTGACTTCATGATCCACCTGCCTTGGCCTCCCAAAGAGTTTGGTTTACTTTTTAGACAAAATATCTTGGAGAGATGTGAAGGAGATTGGATAAAAAGATAGAGGTGTAGGAAAATGGGACGCTATATATAAAATGAGAAAAATCATGAGAACATAAAGCCAGGCAGCGTCAATGAAAATACCAAGACAAGATGAATGATGAAGTTACAGAGGCAAATGGCATAATTCAGTAACTAGTCCTAAGTGTTGAGTGAAAACAAGTTGTTGCAGATGTCTCTGTATGTTTCAAGGATGAGCAACTGAAGAAACTGATGAACTGGCATTAATGACACTGGCATTAATTTTTTGAGGTGAGTGAAGTCAAATTTAAAAACTGGCTGGGCACGGGGCTCACGCCTGTAATTCCAGCACTTTGCGAGACTGAGGTGGGTGGGTCACGAGGTCAGAAAATCGAGACCATCCTGGCTAACCCGGTGAAACCCCGTCTGTACTAAAAAGTAGAAAAAATTTGCCGGGCGTCGTGGCGGGCGCCTGTAGTTCCAGCTACTCAGAAGGCTAAGGCAGGAGAATGGCGTGAACCCGGGAGGCGGAGCTTCCAGTGAGCCGAGATCGCGCCACTGCACTCCAGCCTGGGCGACAGAGTGAGACTCCGTCTCAAAAAAAAAAAACAGGGCCGGGTGCAGTCGCTCATGCCTGTAATCCTAGCATTTTGGGAGGCCAAGGCGGGCGGATCACTCAAGGTCAGGAGTTTGAAACCAGCCTGGCCAACATGGTGAAACCCCGTCTCTACTAAAAATACAAAACAATTAGCTGGGTGTGGTGGCGGGCACCTGTAATCCCAGCTACTCAGAAGGCTGAGGCAGGAGTATTGCTTGAACCCAGGAGGCGGAAGTTGCCCTGAGCTGAGATCGTGCCACAGCACTCCAGCCTGGGTGACAGAGCAAGACTCTGTCTAAATAAAAATAAAAATAAACAGGTGAGGACTTTTTTTTGAACATGTGGAGTGTGAAATGTCTATTGGTAAACCATATGGAGCTCTCCAGCAGGAAATTTGATATGAAGGTCTACAGATTAGGCAAATGCTTAGGGTTTGATCAGTATATCAGGAAATCAACTACTTAGCAGTGCTTGATCTTCCCCAAGGGAAAGATTAGAACGAAAAAGTATTGTTTAGCCCAGTGCGCTTGTGGCATTTTTATTTGATAAGCGCTCCCTGTAAGGAGAGTCCCACTCTTATTTCATACTCCTAGCTACTTCCATACTTTCCTGTATCACACAAACACAGACATGCATACATACACATACGTGTACACACTGCCACCAACCCCCACAAACACATGCATAAACAATTTTGCCACCTTATGTTAGTACAATACACAGCATCTTGCGTGCCGTGCCTGAACTTAGGACACATTACCAAAGCCTGCATAGTTAAATGGGGTCAGAATGTCAATCTAAATTAAACTCATAGTTGAGATGATGGACACCATCCCATCTGTCTCAGGCAGTGTTTTGCTTCACCAGAGAGGATCTGACAGCTGTTGTTTAAAAGAAGTCTCACTTGCAGTCATTTTCTTATTATGACATTCAATTTCCTTCCTGAGACCTTCTTTCAAGTTCTTGATCCTAACCCTAGAAATTGGCATATAAAATTCCCCGGGCAGCAACAGTATTGAAACAGCTGCATCATTACTCCAGCAGCCATTCTTCCACCTTTCAACTCTTAGAGCACCTGCATTTTTGCTCCTCAGGCAGCGCTCTGTTCATACTGCCTTGCAAAAGAGCTGTCTTGGACTACTCTTATGACTGCTACTAAAATTGTAAACAGTGAGAGGGCATTAACCTTCCTTATGCTTAGCATACAGAAGGAACTTAAAAATAGTACATACTGGATAGTTGAATAAATTGCTAAGTGAAAGAAGAGCTTTATCTGTGAGAATTCTTTTAATTGTTTGACATTGTTAAAATAAACACAATGCCTTAGATATACTCTGAGATCTATCAAGGGTATGCAAAAGTTAAATGGGATTCCTGCATTCAAGAAACCTGAAAAGACAAGAGCTTGCCTGTTTCTATGGCAGAATATTGAAAGGGGTATTATTTTCTTTTAATGCTTAAAATAGGTTTTGAAGAATAAATATTTTAAGAATTTATTAAATAGTGAGTGGATTCAATGTAATATTTATAAACTATCTGTTGTCAGGTATAAAGAATAATGATAGCCTGAACACCTACGTGCAGTAGTAGTGAGATAAATGTTAAAAAAAAAAAAAAGTCAGTAGTCTCACACTGTAGATTCTTGTGTGCCCTTACCAATTTCTTTTCTTCCCCAATCTAGCAACCCAAATTTTATTTTCTCCATTTCCTTTTTGTTGCTTTTACTATAAAATTTCAAACTTCTAAGCAAAATGTCACTTTGTTTTGAATTGAAAGAAATTTTGAATAGATATTCTGCTACAATTTATTTTTTCATCTTTTATATTCTCAATATTCATTTACATCATTGCATGAATACATATCTATTTTCTAACATGATTTTACTGTAATATATTTTTATTCTAACATTGATGAGTATTTTGATTGTTTTCAAAGTTTTGCTATTGCATAGGCTACTGAGAATTTTCTTCCACTTATCTCCTGGTGGACATACACAGGAGTGGAATTCTCGGATCATAGAGTATTAATATCTTCAAATATTCTATATACAGTCATGTAGTATTCATTGACAAGGATACATTCTGAGAAATGGGTCATTAGTTGTGGCAACATCATAGAGTTTATTGCACAACCCTAAATGGTATGGCGAATCACACATGAAGACTATATGGTATAGCCTACTGCCCCTAGGCTACAAACTTGTACAGCATGTTACTGTACTCAATACTGTAGGCAACTGTAACACAATGACAGGTATTAGTGTATCTAAACATAGAAAAGGTACAGCAGGCCAGGTGCGGTGGCTCACGCCTGTAATCCCAGCACTTTGGGAGGCCAAGGCGGGCGGATCACAAGGTCAAGAGATCGAGACCATTGTGGCCAACGTGGTAAAACTCCATCTACACTAAAAATACAAAAATTAGCTGGGCATGGTGGCACACGCCTATAGTCCCAGCTACTTGGGAGGCTGAGGCAGGAGAACCACTTGAACCCGGGAGGCGGAGGTTGCAGTGAGCTGAGATTGTGCCACTGCACTCCAGCCTGGCAACAGAGTGAGACTCCATCTCAAACAAACAAACAAACAAAAAACGAGAAACAGTACACTAAAAAATATGGTATAGAAGATGAAAAATTGTACATGTATGTAGGGCAGTTACCAAGAAGAAAGCTTACAGGACTGGAAGTTGCTCTGTGTATTAGTGAGTTAGTAGTAAGTAAATGCGAAGGTATAGGGCATTGCAGTACACTACAGCAGACTTTATAAACACTGTACTCTTAAGCTACACTACATTTATTTTAACATGTCTTTAATAATAAATTTAGCTTACTGTAACATTTTTTACTTTATAAACTTTTTAATTTTTAACACTTTTGACTTTTGTAATAGTTTAAAACACGAACATACAGCTGTACAAAAAATATTTTCTTTCTTTATATTTTTATAAGATTTTTCATATCTTTCAGTTTTTTGCTTCTACTTTTCAAACTTTCTGGTTAAAAACTAAGACAAAAACACACACATTATCCTAGGCCTACACAGAGTCAGGGTCATCAATATCACTGTCTTCCATCTTCACTTTTTGTCCCACTGGAAAGTCTTAACACGCACGGAGCTGCTGTCTCCTATGACAATAATGCTTTCTGAAATATCTCCTGGAGGACCTGCCTGAGGCTGTTTTACAGTTAAGTTTCTTTAAAAAAATAACAGGAGTATGCTATAAAATAATGATAAAAATTATAGTATATTAAATAAATAAACCAGTAACATAGTCACTTATTTTCAAGTATTATGTACTGTACATAATTGTATGTGCTACACTTTTATTAAATTGGCAGTGCAGTAGGTTTGTTTACACCAGCATCACCACAAATGTAACTAATGCATCGCACTACACTTGAATGGCTACATCACTGGGGGTGGGAAGTTTTCAGTTTCATTATAATCTTACAGGACCCCCGTCCTATATGCTGCCTGTGGTTGTCTGAAACATGGTTATTAGGTGCATGACTCTGAAGTCAAAATTTTTTAAGTCGGTCACTGATATCCACTTCCAACAGCAGTGCCTCTGTGCTCTCCTTACTCTGTATCCTCACCAACACTTGGTGTTGTCAGACCATTTGTGTTGGCCAGTCTAGTATGCACAAAATGGTATATATCATGTTATGAATTTATGTGTTCCTAGCAACAAATTAAGATTGGACATCTTCTCACATGCTTATTGATTATTTGGTTTTCCTATCATGTGAACTGCCTATATATCCATTTTGTTATTTTTATCAGATGTTGTCTTTTTACATGATTCATCTCAGTTATTCATTCATTCTGAATACTTACATTGATCGCTTCTGTGTGTTGTGTGTATTTTCTCCAGTTTGTAACTTTTGTTTTCATTACCATTAAGTGGTTTACTCTTTTTTTTTTTTTTTTTTTTGAGATGGAGTCTCACTCTGTCGCCCAGGCTGGAGTGCAGTGGCGCGATCTCAGCTCACTGCAAGCTCCGCCTCCCGGCTTCACGCCATTCTCCTGCCTCAGCCTCTGGAGTAGCTGGGACTACAGGCACCCGTCACCACGCCCGGCTAACTTTTTGTATTTTTAGTAGAGACGGGGTTTCACCGTGTTAGCCAGGATGGTCTCGATCTCCTGAACTCGTGATCCGCCCACCTCGGCCTCCCAAAGTGCTGGGATTGCAGGCGTGAACCACCACGCCCGGCCAAGTGGTTTACTCTTAATGTACTTGAAGTAATCAGTGATAATAGGCTTAAGGAATTCTTCTCTATGTGAACGTACAACGGTATTATCTTGCCATCTCATATTGCTTTATTTATTTACTTATTTTGGGCAGGAAGGAATAAAGAACTATGATTTGTTCTTTTTTTATACTCAGAAAAACACCATAAAGTGAGGCACAGATCAAGCCTTCATGAACTTGAACCGCTATATACTTTTGTGTATTTTGTGGCCTAACACGTATTTCCAGGGCTCACTTTATCCTATATTAACAAAAAAAAAAGAAAGAAAGAAAAGAAACAGACAGTAGAAACAGCAATAGTAAAACATAAAGGACTGATATTCAGCAGATACAGATGTTAAGATGTGTGCATGCATACAAACATAAATAGATACAAAGATTTGCCTGGACACACTGAGTTGTCTCAAGTTCTCATTTTAGAAGTAAATTAGATGGATAGTTCAAAAGCCAAAGAATCCTTTGGAATGTTAAAATAATTTAGAAATTGTCCATTTAAGGCAGCCACAGAGTCAAGGGACCTACTATAGTCCATTCTAGTCATTATAAAATAATATGTAAACATTTGAGTAAATCTAAGAATACATTTGTACATTTGTACTTCCAGACTGAAGTCACATCACAACTATGAATGTTTATAATGCAGTTTTTAATGTCTTAAGAGTGGAGTGATACTTTTAAAACTGCAGTATGTACAGAATGTCATTGAATTTGACTTTCTAGAGGGAAGACTGTATTGGTGATTACAGAATACCACCAGCCATTTTACACAAGCTGGACTAGTGCTCAATTAATGCAGTATTATCAGTGAATATTTGTGCTATCACATTGATGCATAAATGCTTTTAAGACTCCCAAAATAAATGCACATACAGACACAAACATGTTTTTACAGATATTCACAAAAGAATGCCATCTAGATATCAAAACTAAATTGTATTTGAATTTTACCTGTAGTTACTATGATTACGTTTTTGAATAAGCTCAATAAAAACTGGAGCTATCATGCCGGGTGCTGTGGCTCACGGCACTTTGAGAGGCCAAGGTGGGCAGATTACCCAGGAATTTGAGACCAACCTAGGCAACATGGTGAAACCCTGTCTCTACAAAAAAAAAAAAAAAAAAAAAAGTACAAAAAATTCGCAAGTGTGGTGATGCACACCTGTAGTTCCAGCCACTAAAGAGGCTGAAGTGGGAGAATCACTTGAGCCCTGGAGGTTGAGGGAGCCGTGAACACACCACTGCACTCCTGCCTGAGTAACAGAGTGAGAACCGGTCTCAAAAACAAAAAACAAACAGACAAAAACTGTAGATATCTATTCTTTGTCACTTTCAGTCTTTTCAGTACCTAAAATAGTACATAACAATTAACAATGAAGTTCACCTCTAAAAAATAGAAAGACTTTTTTCTTTTGTCCAAGATATTAGCAGACTCATAGAGGGTACCAAAGGAAAGCACTAACACTTAACTTCAAAAAAATTAAAATACTATAAAATGTTTATAAGGCTCTTAAATAGGTGATTTTACCCTAATATCATGAAGCTTGTTCTTTCTCTAATTTCCAAACAAATATTTTCAAATATTCATACTTAGGTACTACTCAATTTCTTGGGAGTGTAGGTCAAAGAACTGTATCTCCTTCTTTGTGAACATCTGCCATATTCTCCATTCCTAGACAATTCACCATAAACATGTATCTACTATGCATCAGGAGACACATTTTTTAGTTTCTTCATATAGCTAACCAATGTATGACAGAATTTCTTGAAAGTCTATTCTTTTCAATTACTCTTGAGTGAAACTCTGTTATAAATCAAATGTCAATGTGCAGGTAGGTCTTTCCCTTCACTTGATTTTTCTATCGATATCAATACCCTATTGTGTTATTAAATACAGTTTTATAATAATTGTTGATAACTAGTAAGGTAAATCCCACCCCTCCATCCCCAGGTCTTTCTTCTTTAGGAGGGTTTGGTTGCTGTTCCATATCAATTTAGAATCATCCTCTTATGTTTTACTCTCTAAAAGGAACAGAGGAAGTGACAGAAAAATAATTCTGTGGAGATATTAATTGGAATTCATTTGGATTTATAAATAACTTACGGTAAAAATGAGAGCTACACTTGTTATCCTCTTGTATATTATTTTCACAATTACGTTTTCTACTTGATTGAGGCAGGAATATATAAATGAAATTGATTTTTGTACTATGACTTATGTCACAGTTTTGAAAATTTTGCTAAATTTCACTGATTACTTGAAATAATATGTCAGTCATTTATTTTGGTTTTTCTACATAGATAACTATATCTTTACATATTGGCCATATTCTATTTTAGTTTTATTTGTTCTTCTTACCAAAAGCTGCCTTACACATTGAGTATAATGTTGAAAAGAAAGGCAATATGAACAGTTTGTCTAGCTTCTGAATGCCTTCAATGCATTTATATTACAAATTTATGCGCTACATTCATTTTTTATAGATAACTTTGTAACATTAAGGAATTTTCTATTGATAATTGGTTTTGTTATGACTAAATGTTGAATTTTCATAGTTTCTGTGATTATCACCAACTGACAACACATTAATGAAATTTTTAATGTTAAATATAACTTTTAAGCTTTTAACATAATGTATTATCTTCATATAATGTTTGCCTCAGGGTAATTTTCTCTGAGACTGGGTAATTTATAAAGAGACGATGTGTAATTGACTCACAGTTTCACAGGCTTAACAGGAAACATGACTAGGAGACCTCAGGAAACTTACAATCATGGAAGGCAGAAAGGAAATAAGCAGGTCTTCTTCACTTGGTGGCAGAAGAGAGAGAGAGCAAGGGGGAAGTGCCACACACTTTCAAACAACCAAATCTTCTGAGAACTCACTCACTACCATGAGAACAGCAAGAGAGAAGTCTGCCCCTATGATTTAATCACCTACCACCAGGCCCCTCCCCTGATATGTGGGGATTACAATTGTAGGTGGGATTTGGATGGGGACACAGAGCCAAACCGTATTAGTGTTCATAATAACACTGTGATAGCAAGAGAGTTTATACTATACCTTATGTTTTAATATAGGATAGCCCAGCTTTTCTTTCCTACACATACTCTATTATGCCAGCATATAATTTTAATATTTGCTATTGAATCCTCTCACTTGTAGTCTAACAGTTTACTACATTTCACAATGTTTGTCATAGTCCATGATATACCTAACTAGTGTAACAAGTGGCTGGCTGGTGTGGCATTGTTGGATACTTTATCACAGAGTACACCATATTTTGTCTTTGAGGGGAAGATGTTAGTTACTATTCAATGAAAATAAACAAAACAAAACGGAGCTGAATCATTGGTGTTCTTCCAGATGTAAAAGTAAAGTTCTATTCCCTAAACATGTCTTTCAGACTCCTAGATGAGGCAACTTAGACTTCTTTTGATGCAACTATAAATACTACTACTTCATTGAAAAATGAAAACTCCACAATAAGTTATAAGCTGGAATATGCTGGACAAACTGGAACATATGATTGCCCTAATCTGATCCAGCTTATGTGTCAGCATTGTTCAAAGCATTTTTCATTTAATTTCTAAGTGTTTTAAGTTTCTTAAAACTTTCCACTTAATTTTCATGACAACCCTGTAAGGTAGGCACTATTATTTACTCTATTTGAGTATGAGAAAATTGAGGAAATTGAAAAATTGAGACATGGAGAATGGGTGTCTAAGTCCATTTGCCCTGCTATATCAAAATATCTGCGACTGAGTAATGTATAACAGGTGTATTTTCTTACTGTTCTGAAGGCTGGCAAGTCCACGATCAAGGCTCTGATGGGATTAGAGTGTGGTGAAGGCTAGTCTGTGCTTCCAAGATGGCAGCACTTTGCTGCATCCTCCAGAAGGGAGAATCACTTTGTCCTTACCTCCTAAAATAAAAAAGAAAAGAAGGGACAAAAAGAGTCAAACTCCCTCTGTCAAGTCCTTTTATAAAAATGCTAATCCTAGTCATGAATGGGGAACCCTCATGACTCAATCACCTCTTAAAGGTCACACCTCTTGTTGCATTGAGAATTATGTTTCAACATGAATTTTGGAGGAGACAAAAACATTCTAACCACAGCAGAGGGATTCAGTACTTTGCCCAAGGTCTTAGAAATTATAGATAGCAGAACTGGGAAAAATCAACACCAGGCAGTCAGGTTTTGGAGCTTATTCTTTTAATTCCTACTATCCTCTATATTTTCTTCCTTCTACTTAGTTTGGGTATATTTTGATCTTATTTTTTTGAGATTTCTTTTTTCTAATGTAAGCAATTACTACTATAATTTTCTTAAACTTGAGTAATATACCACTTATAAAACTTAGAAAAAGTTTCATAAAGCTCAGGTAGCGACTATTTTACTAACCCACAGTTGAATGGTACAAACATGAATAATTTTACGATATTCTTATTCTTACTGCTTTTATACAACTTTATCTAAAATGAATGGGAAAAATTAAAGGAATTCAAATAAGTTATGTTAATATAAAAATGAGGAAGTGTTTCTTAAATGAAAAAGCTGCTCACAATGAGCATACAGAGCTAAATAAGCTGATTAACTGCAGTGTGCTTTTGCTGAGCACATTATATCTCTATTACACACACCATGTGCCATGTGATGACTCAACTTTATGAACACATTTCTCCTATGTAAAAGTTCCTTTGTTCAACTAGCCATGATATAATTTAATCTTCATTTGGCAGGAACATCATTTATGTTTTAAGTTCCATTGAATTTTTGTTAATTAAATGTGTACCACAAAGCCAAAAAGATAAACACAAGAGGCATTGGAATTAAATATATGAGTTTATGATTGCAGAGCTCAATTATCAACAAACCTTGAAAAGATTCAAACTGTACTTTTATATATGTTTTAGTCCATTATGAAGGTGAAGACATTTGAAAAATCATGTCTGTAGGATACTAATGTCGCCTTTGGTGTGCTTCATTTCCTACTGAGGGAAATGAATCTTTCAACTTGTGGTTACAGATTTTCACTTTAAGAACGTAGGCAGTAACCAGCTACGTCCTCAGATTCATCAAATTGCATCCCAAACTCACCTTTTCTAGAAATCTAGAATTCCCTGTATGTCTTTACCTGCCAAAGTGTGTGTGGTAGACTGAATAATGGTCCTAAAATATGTGCCTGCCCTAACTCCTGGAACCTGCAAATGTTAACCTTCTATGGCAAAAGGAACTTCGCAGATGTGATTTACTTAAGGATCTTGAGATGGTGAGACTATCCAGGATTAACCTGTGGTCCTGGCGTAATCACAACCATCTAGGAAGAGTCAAATTTCAAAAAATGCAGTGTAATGACATGATAGAAACAGAAATTGGAGGAATGCATTTTAAAGATAAAGGAAGTGGCCACAGGTCAAGGAATTCATAAGGCCACTAAAAGCTGAAAAAAGCAAGAAATTGGATTTTTTTTTTTTCCCCTAGAGCCTCCAGAAGGATCTAGCCTTACTGAGACCTTGATTTTAACCCTGAGAAATTAATTTTGACTTTCTGATCTCCAGAACTTTAAGAGAAAGAGACTGTATTGTTTTAAGCCACTAAGATTTTGGTTCTTGACTACAACGCCGATAGGAAACAAATACAATATTATGTTTGGAAATGTCCCCAGTTTTTGCCTAATTAATTACTGAGTCTCCTAGTTGTCTCAGCCTCCCCACATTCTTTCTTCAGGAAAATTATAGTGGAAGGCACAGGGAGGAATAAGCCTTCCCATTTAACAGCTTTTTTTAGTTCCAGGGTCATACGTTGACCATGTCACCTACACTGCTACTTTTAAGGTTGTCGTTTGAGTTTCTGCCCACCTAGACTACAAGCTCTCTGATGCTAAAGCCATGCTTTTATTCCTACTTTTAGTTTTCAGCAACAAGAATAGAATATGAAATAGAGTGAACAATAAACATTTAATTGATTTTTGCATACAGGAAAAGACTTGCAAAATGTTTTCAGAGCACATGCTATCTTAGAAAAGATGAACCTGGATCGTAAAACAATTTATATGTACATATCACCAAAAATAGTCTGAGTTTTCAATGGGCATTGACCTTTTGAATGCATTGAATGTAGATGATCTGTATGACAGATAAGTGAAAAAAGTTCAGGGTGGGTATTCTTGATTTTGCTGACCTATAATTATCCCAAGAGGTAGAAAGAATATTAGAATTGCCAAAGCTAGGTATAAACAATCACTAGAATACATACATATAGGATATTACTACATGAAAAATAATATTCTGAGCCTCATGTAATGTCCATTATTTTGTTTATGCTCTGATTTGTTCACACTGATGAAAATAGATCATAAGACTTGGTTACTGAATGATTTCTTTGAAAATGAGTGATGTTCCTTTTCCTTGAAAATATTTGCTTAGGAATCAGAAAAGCACTATATGTGGAAAATGTAGCTTTTAGAAGGTATTTTATAGCATCGAATTGACTTTATGGTGATTGGCACCTAAAGCTATATCAACCATTCTCTTTGCTTTTTCTTTTGTTGTACTTATAGTTAGAATTCTTTCTGTATCTGGAATGGGATTACAGAGCCAAGTGTAATCCCTAAAAATAGTGAATGATTGGAATAATTAAACATGAACCATATAATATCTCAGCCAGACTTCAGTGCACGAAGCATGCTTTTATTTCTGGGACTGATTTTCATGTTGGTTTTGACAGCCATAGCATCACACTAGAGGGGAACATACAAAGAAGAGGAACAAATGGCCATGGTTTTGTGGAATCCCTTTATCTCAAGGATTGCTATATTCCATGTCAACAAAAATTGTCATGATCTATAGTTTATGTACATATATTAATCAAATGATAGCATTATAATACAAGTTATGTTCAGTCAGGACTTACAGCCAGAAGTCTTATCTGCCATCTAGCTGCATGAATATTTTTTAAATGTTGGTATGGCTAATGGTTAAAGAAACAAATATTGATTATTGATTCAATGCAAGGTTTTTTGTATTATTATTATTTCCAGATTTGTAAGCACCAAAATACTTAAAACATGTCTCCATAATGGCACATTTCTAAAAGCTTCCTGGTTATTTAGATGTGGAATTTTGAGGACCTGGGAAGAGGTACGAAGAGTACTATTTGCCATTTGCTTATCTGTGCATTATTAAAGGTGTTTAGAGCTAATATTTACATTGAAATTTCTAATTTTCACATATGCAAATGTACTGTATCTCTATATCCTACCCTAAAATCTATAACAGGAGACATCTGTTGAGTTGAATATGTTTCATGGGGTCTTGGTCTCAAAACTGTTTTAACTGCAGAACATATAAATCCCCGTCCTTGTTTGACCCAGAAGAAGACATTCTGTACACAAATTAAATTAAGCATGATTAGATAAAAAATTAGAAAAATGAGAAGGAAAAACTCCACCCAGTGCTGCAAAAGATTCTGTTCTAACCTCTCAAGCCTATAGCCTAATATATATAGCTTATATGTATAGAACAACTTTGTGGTTCTCTGCATGTTCTAAGATGTACAAGAGGAAGAGAAATACACATTTTTAACATAAGTCCCCACCCTTTAGATTTTCTTGGAAGCCAGAAGAACAGAAAGATGCATTTGACCAGAATGTGATGGCTTGAGGAGCATAAGGTATGGAGAGTGATTGGTGAAAGAACGGACTCTCTAAAAGTCACCAGGGCCACTTCCCTTGAACCTCCTTTTTCCTATTACAAAGGAGATTACTGGCAAACTGGTATAAAAATTTTTTGAAAATTCTACATATCTATCTGCTTATGATTCAAAGGAAAAAGTGGAGGATGCATGTATCTACATCTATAATTGAATACACTAAGGAAAAGTGATAGGTCCTTCTGCCCCTCAATGCAGAAGGGTTTTAAAGTTATAGAATAAAAATTTAAGTAAACTAGGCTTATTTTTCCCTCTCTGTAATCCTTTATTCACACTCCTCATATCCACCCCATTAAGATTTCAGAATACTGCTCTCAGTTTGTTTGTTTTTTTTCTTTGTTTGTTTGTTTTTTATTGGAGGGAAGACACAAAATAGAGAAAAATGGCCTCTAGGCTTTGTGTTCAAAACAGACTACCGAAAATTATAAGGGATTATAGTTTTAAAATTAAGTGTTTTCATATGCAAGAACCGAGTTACTTTGATAATCCTTTGAATTTATGTGTAAAGATTGTTTACGGCATTCCCCTATTATACCCTAACGTCTGATAGGGTCTGTAGTGATATCTCCTCCATTAGTTCCTGATATTGGTCATCTGCTTGTCCTCTTTTTTCTAGTCAGAGTTGCCAGACATTTGAAAAATTTATTGAATATTTCAAAGAACCAGCTTTGGGTTTCATTCTCTCTCTTTTCTCTCTCATTCTCTCTCTCGTTGCATTGATTTCTTCTTCTTTATTTTCTTTCTTTTGCTTACATTGGGTAAATTTTCATCTTATTTTCCTAATTTCTTGAAATAGAAACTTAGGTTTTTGTTTTGAAATCTTTCCCCTTTTCTGACATAAGCACTGAGTAGTATAAATTACCCTCTATACCCTGATTTAATTAAATTCCACAAATCTTGAGATGTTGCATTTTCATTTCTAGTCACTTTAATGTATTCTCTAATTCTCCTTAAAAACATTAGAAATTGCTCTTTAATGCATATATTAGTTTGCTAGAGCTGCCATAACAAATGCCACAGACTAGGTGGCTTACACAAAAGAAATTGATTTTCTCACAGTTCTTGAGGCTGGAAGTTCAAGATCAAGATGCCTGCAGGCTTAGTTTCCTCTGAGGCCTCTCTCCTTGACTTGCAGATGGCAGCCTTCTTGATTTGCCTCTTTACATGGCCATGCTTCTGTGCATAAGTACCCTTAGTGTCTCTCTAAGCATACCTGTCTCCTCTAAGGACACCAGTCAGATTGGATTAAGGCATACCCTGAAAGCTTATGACATCTTTATAATGACATCTGTCATTAACTTACGACATCTCTAAAAGCTTTATTGTCATATACAGTCACATATTGAAGTACTAGGGATTCAGACAAATTATGATTTTTAGGGGGACACAATTCAGTCCATAACACAAATTAGTTAGAGTTGTGTTGTTTAATTCCCAGCTAAATATAAATGTTCTTATTCCTTTATATAATTTTATTATTTTTAAACATGTTGTTTTATAAGCCAGTATATAATCTATATTGGTGAAGGTGGCATGTGAACTTGAGAAGAATATGCATTCTGCTGTTTGGGGAGAAGTATTCTATACATGCCAGTTAGATTTCATTGTTTGATGGTGGTGTTCTATATCTTTGCTGATTTTCTGTCTAGTAGTTGCATTAATTATGAAGAGATAAGTTTTGATGTCTTCAATTTTAATTTAAAATTTTTATTTTCCTCCATTCTGTTTTCATCAGTTTTTTTCCTATG
This sequence comes from Pongo pygmaeus, assembly GCF_028885625.2. Classification (NCBI taxonomy): domain Eukaryota; kingdom Metazoa; phylum Chordata; class Mammalia; order Primates; family Hominidae; genus Pongo; species Pongo pygmaeus. The sequence goes on along the minus strand of NC_072378.2, from coordinate 141,048,434 downwards.
TATTTTAAAGTCTTTTTCTTGTAAATATATATTTAGGATTGTTATATCATACTGGTGACTTTTTATCATTAATTACCATTAATTTTATAATTAAGTAATTTTCTATTTTGTTCATGGTATTTACTTTGTGCCCTAAAATCCACTTTGCCTGATATTAATATGGTCATTTTAGTTTACTTTTGATTATAATTTTTATAGTATTTTTTTTCAGCCTTTTGTTTTTAAAGTCTCATATCACTACATTTAAAGTGAGTTTTTTTGTAGACAGCAGAAAGTTGGGTCATTTTTTAAGGATCCATTTTACTAATCTGTTACTTTTAATTAATAAGTATAGACGATTTACATTTAATGCAATTAGCATGCACATGTATAGTATGTTTGAATTTAGGCCTACTATTTTATTACCTGCTTCCTGTTTGTTTCCTTCATTTTGTTTGTTGTTTTCTGTGTTTCACATTTATTGCCTTCTTATGGGCTGTTTGAACCTTTTTTTTTTTTTTTTTGAGATGGAGTCTTGCTCTGTCACCCAGGCTGGAGTGCAGTGGTGTGATCTTGGCTCACTGCAACCTCCATTTCCCAGGTTCAAGCAATTCTCTGCCTCACCCTTGAGTAACTGGAATTACAGGTGCCCACCAACATGCCCGGCTAATTTTTTTTTATTTTTAGTGAGACAGGGTTTCACCATCTTGGCCGGGTTGGTCTTGAACTCCTGACCTCATGATCCACCCACCTCGGCCTCCCAATTGAACATTTTTAAGTATTCCTTTTTTTAACTTGTTATGGTAATTTGACTATAAAATTATGCACAATTTTTTGACAATTCTTTTCCAGCTGAAGGAAGACTATGAGAATTTATCACCAATAAGCATACTCTAAAAGAATGGCTAAAGGAAGTTTTTTAAACAGAAAAGAAATAAACAGTAAAGAAGATATCTTTGAACATTGGCAATAACAGAGGAACAGAAATAGTAAATACCTGAGTATGCTATTCTTTTCCTTTTAGCTTATTAAAAACATGTTGGATGGTTGAACACACACATACAAAAAATGTTATGTATGGTACTGTAGCTCTGTTCTTTCTTTAACCCCATAATAACAGACTTAAGTTTGATTATGATTTTATATTATTTGTTTTGATGTGCTTAAATATTTGCCAGTTATTTTCTGAATATTTTCCTTATATTACAGTTTTCTCATTTGGATAATTTACACTTCCACCTGAGGAATAGGTGTATTAGTCCATTCTTGCATTGCTATAAAGAACTACCTGAGACTGGGTAATTTATAAAGAAAAGAGGTTTAATTGACGCACAGTTCTCCAGGCTGAACAGAAAGCATGACTGAGGAAGCCTCAGTAAACTTACAATTATGCAGAAGGTGAAGGGAAAGCAGACACCTGTTAACATGCTGGAGAAGGAGGAAGAGAGAGAGAAGGGGGGAGTGCTACACTCTTTTATAAACAACCAGATCGTGTGAGAATTCACTCACTATTACAAGAACAGAAAGGTTCTTGGTTCATGGTTCAATCACCTCCTACCAGGCTCCTCCTCCAACATTGGGGATTACAATTCAACATGAAATTTCAGCAGAGATACTGACTCAAATCATATCAGTAAGTTTTTGGTGTTTTTTCATGGAATATATGTTTTTGATAAAGTCTATTTGTGTTTATCTTTAAATGTTTCTATTTTGCTTTTGTTATTGAAGGATTTTTTTCTTGTTATTAAGTAAATAATTGTAGATTTACTATTACTTTGTCTCAAAATTGTGAAGAACTTATGATGATATCTCATGGCTTCTGTTGCTGATGTTGTACAAACTGCAATCAGTATGTCATTCTTTCAAAGTTGTCTTTGTTTTTTTTTCTCTCATTGTTTTAAATATCTTTTTGTCTTTGGTGTACTTCCTTTTCATTAAAGTGTGACTAAGTATAAATGTTTTTCTTTTAGGTATACATTTAGTTTTGTATGTCTATAAATGTGTCTGGAAAGTGCTCAGCAATTAACTCTTCAAATATTGCCTCTTTTCACTGTTTCTTCCTTTGAGGATCGTTATTAAGCAAACTGTGGCCTCAGGATATTTGTACCTTTTGTTCTTTCTCTTTGCAATGACCCTCTCCTTGAACATTCTCCTCCTCCTGCAGACACACACATATACATATATACACCCACCCTCCCTGGACTTTGAACAGTCCTTACACATATGGTCAAATATCTCTCACTACCTATACGAGATTAGCTCTCATTATTGTATGTTATTTTTGTATCTTTTCCTTCATAGCATGAAAAACTACTATAATTAGATGAATGATATATAATAGTAATAAGAGCTTTTTGTCTCTTTGACATCTTCCTATCCTCAGTACACAGCACAGCTCCTAGCTCCACAGATACTATTAAGAGAATAATTTAAAATAAGTGGACAAGGAAATGCAATTTACCACAGCAAGTAGGGGTAGGGTACCAAAATTGACCTCATCAAAATTAGAAGAATTAGATGAATAAATTAAATTTGAAAATCCTTCTTACTACTCAATATATAAAGCACATAACTTCCAAAATGCCTTATAAGCCAATGTTATTTAAAACCTAATTTTGAGTAGCTTAACAGAAATTGAAACTAGGAATTCAGATGTAAAAGGCCATATTCAGGCCATTGTGTAAAATATTCAAAAAGCCTATATCTTATCATAAATATTCTTTGAATATGTCTCTTGAAGAAATAGATACCTGACTTGTAGAGATTTAATAAATAGCAGATACAAATAGTTACTATAAATAATAACACTGATTATCCTGTGTAATCAAACCCTTCACCTGCTGTGATATGCACTGCGTTTATGCAGATCAGCTGTAGGCCTTTCATCCATGAAATTATAGAATGTATAATGTGATGGGCCATGATATATTCAGTGTAATTGCTTATTTATAAAAAGAGCTATCAACAGCCCACTTTAAATAAATTCAGAAATCACCATAGGGCATTTAGAAATGAATATTTTATATGACTTTTTAAAAAGATTATGAGAATTTCTTTGAACAGTAAAATTAATGGCTGTTTGGCTGTTTAAACTCATCCAGTGTAGATTCAGGATAATAGCATATAAACTGTAATTACTATATTTGTGTCTTAATTAGGAATAACCCCATCTACCTTACTAGTAATGTATTTTTAGCCTAAAATATGAATAAAGGGAAAACAAATTAATAAGTTAAATTCCCTCATGGGTCATTTGAATGTAAAGCAGAATTTAATCATAACTCTGTATGCTTTTCTATCTGTCTATCTATCTGTCATCCATCTATCTATCCACACATCTATATTTTACTACAATAGCTTTTAAGTATATGTTTCCCACCGAAAATATAAAATTTTTGAACTTTGAATGTAATATTTAAACATCTAAAGCTTTTAATACACTCAGAAACAATGCATCTTTTGTGTCTTTGATCTTTAGTATAAATGGATTTTACAGTAGTTTAAGATGTATTATAAAGTTAGAATTACTCATCAGAACCCCAAATTTCCCAAATTCCCCAAATTCCCAAGAATAGTGATCTTAGTTCAAAATTAGCTAAAGAATATTAAAGTAGTGAATCATTCACAGTAGTGTTTATCACCATAGAAAGGAAAGGACACAATTAGAATTTGTGAACTACAGGATAATAGGAGTGTTTGTATGACAATAATGCATTAGACACTCACTGATCACTTCAGAGGGCCACAGAGTTTCCTGCATATTCTCCTATATTCTCAGAGCAAAGAATATTTTCCATATATTATTTTGTACTTTTTTTTCTATGTTGATTTGGAAATCATTAAAATAGTACTGGATTGTCTTTTTATATATTTTTAAGTTTTATTCTGATTGTAGCACATACCCTCGTGCAAAAAATCTTATCACTCTTAGCAGCAAACCAAATGCTGTGAAGGATATAAAAATACACAGAAAACAGTGTCTGGGGACCACTTTTAGTCAATAGAACAAATTCTATGTTTAGAGAAACTTGCAAGCTCGCTGTAAAAGTAGTGGAAATCATTTCACTAAAAGTAAGGATAATTATGGCAATATATCAAGTTCATATCATCTGCGTAGGCTAGGAAGGCAAGCTGGAAACAACAAATTCATACTTTTAACTTTGTCATTGTAACACTGATACTGGGGATGAAGGATGAAAATAAAGTGAATATGAACTATAAAGAACATGGAGCTAAAACATTAATTTTGTGAGAATCAAGGAAGAACATTAGCCATGAGATCTACTTACGTGAGACATGGGATCTATTCACATAAGAAATGTGACTTGTTTTTTATATATATATTTTTTCTATGAAATACAACAGTAGATAGAATTGCAGGCAGTAATAGTAAGGCTGTAACATTTAAGCTGATTTATCTAGGAATTTCACAAAAATATAGTGAAGATAAAGCCAACTGAAAGTGAAAACATATATAGAAGTGATACATTTTTTAAAATGGACTTAATTTTTTAGAGCAGTTTTAGGCTTATGGCAAAATTGAGCAGAAGATAAAAGAGATTCTCATATGCCTTCTCCCACACAAGCATAGCCTCCCCCACTGTCAACATTCCCCACCAGAGTAGTACATTATTCCCCCAATGGAGGAATCTAATTAGCACATTATTATCACCCAGAGTCCATAATTTACATTACGTTCACTTTCGGTGTTGTAAATTCTATGGGTTTGGGCAAATGTGTAATGACATGTATCTATTAGGTTGGTGCAAAAGTAATTGTGGTTTTTGCCATAAAAGTAAAGGCAAAAACCACAATTACTTCTGCACCAACCTAATACCATTATAGTATCATACAGAGAAGTTTGACTGCTCTAAAACTCATGTGTGTTCTACCTATTCATCCCTCCCTCCCCTACAAACTCCTGGCAACCACTGACCATTTTAATGCCTCCGTGGTTTTGCCTTTTCCAGAATGTCATAGAGTTGAAATCATATAATACATAGCCTTTACAGATTGGCTTCGGATTGAGACAAGGACTTTTGAAACATGTGTAGGCATTAGTTTTTAGACAACAGTCTAAACCAAACTTATCCTGATGTCAGTTAATAGTAAGACCTCCAGTCCTTTGATTGAATGAAGGCTTAAAGAACATCCAGAACTCTGAAGAAACTGGCAAGTGAGTACTTAGGCACCCCTGTTCTCTGAGTCCCCTCTGTCCCTATTCACATGCCTTACAGGGGCACTTCATTAATTTGTGGCTGAAAATATATATACATGGGGAAAAGGAAAGGAAAAGAAATATCTTCTTCCCCCAGTTGAATCCTGTTTTTATTTCAATTTGACATCTCTTTCCTCTACTTATTTTCATGAGTGCAGTAGCAAAGAAATTAATTTTCCTGTACTACATTCAAGTAGTAAAATATGTGAAAAGGGAGAATTAATTTCAAATCCTTAAAAATGAATTTAAATCACAGAGATTCCATTAATTTTATTTTCTCTCTATGTATTTGTAATAAAAGTAAATGCTTTCTCATTTTAAGCTATTAATTCATATAAATGTTATAGAGTTAATTTCATGATGCTACATTTTTATAATGTTCCCAAATATTATAAGACTCTTGGAGTTGAGCAAAAAGGAAAAAGATGTATTGTCATATTAAAATCAGGTGGTTATGCATTTACTTTGTAAATATCTAGAACATGTTCCTTAGTGTATTTGTATATTTATAAATTATATTTGAACTCACTTTCTAGAAAACTACTGATGAAAATGATGATATTAGATGTTTGCCTGAGTAATGGCACATATGATTTTAAATTTTTTGCTTCTTATTTTCTAGGGTATCTTAATGATAATCAGATTGGAGATTAAAGGTGAAGTTTATGTGTTTAAGGCTATTACACAACCTGAAAAAACTGCATAATACACATTGTGTTTTTTAAAGTTATTATTTTTCCTTCCTGTCAATTAAAGGGAAGTTTTTTGTGACAGATGAGAGGACAATATATATGAACTTCAAAAAGAAAGCTGAAAAATATTATATGACCAACCAATATGGGAAAGGATTTTTCAGGTTGCAATTGTATCATCATATGGTCACATGCTTTGTTTCCTATTTTAATATGCACTTTAACTTGATGTTTCTATGAGCTAAAGCGAAGCAAATAAATGATTTGTGACATAGGTATAAAATAAAAGTTTAACTCCATTTTCAAACACACATACACAAAGTGAACTATATTTGACAGCCACTACATGTTTTTCATATAGGAAAAGTGGTGTTGTTTACACCGATTTCTTTTGCCGTATAAAAACTATAATCTGTAGAGAATTAAAAAGTGGCTTTTTTTTAAAGCACAATATTTTCCCCCAAGGCAGATGTGAGAATATTCTAAATGAATTATTAACCCAGAAGAATTTAAGAAAATTTCATTGTACCCAGGAGAGGAAAAAAAAAAGAATCCACCCTCCTTCTTAGTGAAGGTGAGTGATGGCCAGCATCCCAACATCCAATATGTGGTCAGAAAATGTCTCTTCTGAACTTGACATAAAGTGTGTGGTCTTGCAGTCAACTATGATGAATAGCCTTTAAAAACCTTTTTCAAGCTTAGCATTCTATAAATTAATAAATACCTACTAGACACTTGTAGGTGCACAATATTAGTAGAAACAGAGAAACCCAACATAATAAAAGAAGAAAAATAAACCCAACAGAGAGAAGTATTAAAAAATAAAACTTGTATTATGGAGTGAAAGGAAACAGAAATAATTTAGTAATGGTTTGCATTTATATAAAAGCTAATTACATTTTATGTACATTATATGAAGTACAATTTCATGTATCAGAAGGTTCTTTTTATAGTAACAAATGTGTTATGGTAGTTTAGATGAAAAGAAAAACTTTGAGTGTAATCAAACACTGGAATAAACCTCTCCAAATATTGGTAGAATGTCCATCACTAGAGGTATTTTTAAAAAGTTTATGTCAGACTAGAATATGACTTCAGTAGGTTTCCACATTCAAACAAAAATTCAACAAAATAATTATTAATAAGCCAATTATTCCAGGGCTATTGAAAATGGTTAAAAATAAAATTATCTTAAAAATAACATTGGAATAATAAAATTTATTCACAGGAAAAAGAAAGCAAAGAAAATCCTATATTTTTTATTGTGTAAAAAGATATATTTGAAATTATTCATAATATATGAAGCCAATCAATACTTACGCAGTTACCAAATGCAACTTAACCCTTCTAATGAAAGTCTATATCTGTAGTTTGTTTGAGAAAGCTTTAGCTGTACAAACTTGAATGTTGGAATTCATGAAGAGTAATTTTTTCTGTTTTTAATGCCAGACGTGAGCTAAACAATGAATTTACTAGTTTCACGGAAGGGCACCAGCAAGAAAATGAAGAAATTCAAAATCATTCTCGCTGAGCCAAAATCAAGCTGTTGCCTGGTCTGTGCCTCCTCTGGAGCTTTAGGTGAAAATCCTTTCCTTGTCTCTTCAGGCTGTGGGCATTGTTTGACTTGTGGCTACATCACTCCAGTTTTTGCCTCCCATTACTGTGGTTATATTGCCTTCCCTTCTTCTGTGTGTGTCTAAATTTGTGTAAATATTCTCTTTTCTACGCAACCTTGCCTGAACCTAAAATAAAAGCTGAAATCAAGACTAAACTTTGAGAGAATAAATCTTTGTTGTTTTAAACCACCAAGTTTGTAGTATCTATTACAGAAGCCAAAGGGAACTAAAACACTGTGTATTTTCACTGATAAACCTTTGGAAAAATTTAGGTTGGTTTATCAATTATTGTACTAAAATTTGAATGCAGAAGATGTTACATTTATTCCTCTGTATTAGTCATGGTTCTCTAGAGAGACAGGACTAATAGGATAGACATTTATATGAAAGGGAGTTTATTAAGGAGTACTGACCCACAGGATCTAAAGGTGAAGTCCCACAATCGGCTGCCTGCAAGTTAAGGCGCAAAGAAGCCAGTCTGAGCTCCAAAACCTCAAAAGTAGGGAAGCCGACAGTGCAGCCTTCAGTCTGTGGCCAAAGTCCCAAGAGTCCCTGGCAAACTACTGGTATAGGTCCAAAAGTTCAAAAGGTGAAGAACTTGGAGTCTAATGTTCAAGGGCAGGAAGCTGCCAGCACAGGAGAAAGATGGAGGCCAGAAGACTTGGCCAATCCAGTCTTTCCACGTTCTTCCGCCTGCTTTTATCCTAGCTGTACTGGCAGTTGATTAGATTGTGCCCACTCAGATTGAGTGTGGGTCGTCTTCCCCCAGTCCACTGACTCAAATGCTAATCTCCTTTGGCAACACCCTAACAGCCACATCCAGGAACAATACCTTGCATCCTTCAATCCAGTCAAGTTGACACTCAGTATTAACCATCACATTCTCTAATACAGTTTCCCCCATTCACCTTTTGATGAAGTATCGAGGTTAGTAGGTTGTTATCATGTGAATGTTAGATCACTTCAAAACTTATGCTGAAATTTAATTCCCATTGTCACAGTATTAAGTGAGCACCCTAAGAAGTGATTAGGCTGTGAGGGCTCTATCCTCATGGGTGAGACTGGTGCCGTTGTAAAATAGCAAGTTCAGCCTTTTCTCGTCTTTCTGTTTCTGCCATGGGTTGACACTGCAAGAAGATCCTCTCCAGATGCTGACCCTCAAACTTGGACTTCCTACCCTCCAGAATTCTGAAACAATAAATTTCTGTTCATTATAAATTACTCAGTCTCAGGTATTCTCTTATGGAAACAAAAATTAACTGAGATACATGTCTTGTCCTAAGGCTCTGGAAAATCACTAAAGGCTTAAGATCTGAAAGTATACATCAACGAGGCAAGATGAACACAAAATTGCTTATCTTTCATTAATGGGAAAAACCCCCCACAAATATTCATTTCCCAAAGCAACTTTAAAATAAAAAAATGTAACACTCAAACATAGATGTGTGAATGCCCTCCTTCTGCATTGAAATCTGATGGGGTTTAACAAGTTCTACATCATGCATCTAAAAATGTTTGTCTTATAAAACTCTAAATTTAAGTAGTAAATACTCATTCTAACAGCTTGTGCACATTTTTATGTCACATTTTTCACATTTTATGTAATCTATTAAATCATCCCATTTGTCATAAAAAGAAAAATGTGTATTTTTTTCTATTTCTAGTAACTAGGATAATTTCTAACGAGGACAGAAATTAAAAACCTTATAATCTTCACAAATAAAAATAATGCATTTTTTCATATTCAGATATGTTGTATTTGAGAAATTTCTTTTAAAATATGTACATAACAAGGACTATTAGGATGAACACTACATATAATGTGTGAGAGCATGAGTATCTAGCTCTGATTTGATACTTTCTCTTTACATTCAAACTGGGCAATCTACATCTTTTGAAATTTCCACTGGAGATCTATTAAAAACAGATGTCACTTTACTTGCAGGAGCATTATAAAACTCAAATATGTAAAATCATTTGGAAACTATAATGACTTCTGCAAAAATAAATATTATGTTAGAATACCAATATACTTGTATACATGGATGATAATTTATCAATTAATTATAAAATGATGACCATATGGCATTAGTGTGAAGTAGCAGATTACAGCATATTTTAAAAATTGATTTTTTTTATTTGTGTAGCAGTAGTGACACTGTTGTGAGGAAATGTAACCTGCCATTTTCAAACAACTTCCTCAGAATTACGCTGACTGGAATAGTATTCCAAAACTTTTCTTTTTACCATATTACTACAATATCACTGATAAAATAGAACACAAACATAAGTTTAATTCTAATAACGAAATATGACTCAAATGCATTTAAAATCATTCTACATAATGAAATCATGTTATGTCAAATGCTTAACCTAATTCAATGGATGAGTCATTTCTAGTTTTCTGGGATCTGATGTGATAACAGACCCTTACACAGCAAACATCACTGGGTAAAAACACCTTTTCCTCTTCCAGGAACAATCTTTCTTTAGATAATATCATGGTGCACTCTCTCACCTTCTTCAGATCTTGACACATTTGTCTAATGCTCAGTGAAGACTTGTCTTTCCCCTTATCTAAATTACTCTATCCCTGACACTGACGCCTACCTTCATTGCTTTATTTTTTTTCTTGTCACCAGCTAACACACTCTATACTTTATTTGTTCATCTGCAAAGCATTTTGTCTGAGTCTCTTAATAGAATGCAATAGCCACAAAGTCAGACTTTTAAATTTCTTGTTTTATTTTTATTATATCTTAACACCTAATACCTACAATGGTGTTGGCACTTAAACAGCTTTGAATAAATGAATTAATTTGCAAATGGATAAATGCCTGACTGAATAAATAAATAAAGAAAGCAGAGAGTTTCTAACTTAATATTAACTTCTTTGGCTAATAAGTATTTGATTGGTAACTCAACTATGCTTAACTCCATGTAGGGTGACATAAGAATAAGAGTAATAGAAAGATAAGAGTGATAAAAAGAAATACTAAATGATTCTTTATGGGGGTACTTTAACCTCATCCTTTCCTTACATATGCAAGGTGATATAGATATCAGTTTTATAATAAAATAAAGAAATAACTAGAGATGTAAGTTGCAATGAAAGTATAATCAAATATAATAAAATATAGTAAATGTAAAAATCTTTTTCATTGTTTTAAATAAAATGCATTGACCTTTTTTAAAAAAATAAATGTACATATTGAAATACTCATTGGAGGTCTAATAATAGAAATATAAATAACCAAATAAACGGAAAAGGATCAATTGGAAAGTTCTTTCCAATTGTGTGTGTGTGTTTTATTGTCTCAATTTTAACTTAGATTTGTTTGGACGGTATACATTCCATTTCTATCCCTTTAGTAGTTATCCTAGAAATTGCATCAAACATCATTAGCTTATAAAAATATGATGTTAACGCATATTTTAGCCTCATCTGCAACAGTCCAAGGAACTTACCTAAGTGTGAATAAAACTTATTTTACTGCCCTTCGAACTTATATCATATTGGTGCCATATACATTAATTCCATCTATTTTAAGACTTTAGAAAATATTATTTATTAATATTATTGTATACAATCTAAGTTGATTTGGATTTACTCTTGTTTTGAGTACCCATTTTTGTTTTTTCTTAAAATGTTAGTAAAATAAGTAGTAAGCCTAAAAAATGAATAAACAAGATATTTTTCCTTCTGCATAACAATGTTTTTAAGTTTGGGGTTTTTTTTTGGACTAAAAAATAATCTTCATTTAGCCATCTTCCTTAGTATGTCTTGATGGGTATAGAATTCTACATGAAAGATAATTTTTTTCATCATGTTGATACTATGCTTTGGCTTCTAGTTTCCATTGTTGATATAGAAGTCAACCAGCCTTTGTAAAAATCTTTATTTGTTTTTCTCAAGATGCTTTCAAGATATTTCTCTCTACTTTTTTTTTTTTTTTTTTTGGTAGTTTGACAATGATACTTCTAGTTGTATTCTTTCTAATACAACTTCTAGTTGTATTCTTTCTAATACAACTTCTAGTTGTATTCTTTCTAATACAACTTCTAGTTGTATTCTTTCTAATACAACTTCTAGTTGTATTCTTTCTAATACAACTTCTAGTTGTATTCTTTCTAATACAACTTCTAGTTGTATTCTTTCTAATACAACTTCTAGTTGTATTCTTTCTAATACAACTTCTAGTTGTATTCTTTCTAATACAACTTCTAGTTGTATTCTTTCTAATACAACTTCTAGTTGTATTCTTTCTAATACAACTTCTAGTTGTATTCTTTCTAATACAACTTCTAGTTCTAGTCTTTCTAATACAACTTCTAGTTCTAGTCTTTCTAATACAACTTCTAGTTCTAGTCTTTCTAATACAACTTCTAGTTGTAGTCTTTCTAATACAACTTCTAGTTGTAGTCTTTCTAATACAACTTCTAGTTGTAGTCTTTCTAATACAACTTCTAGTTGTATTCCTTCTTAGAAATCTTAGGCATTTTGAGTGTATCAATTGATATCTTTTAAAAATCTGTAACATCCAGACTTAATTCTTGAAATGCTGCTAATATTTTACTGCTCCATTTTCTCTCTTTCTTCATTTAAATCAACTATGTATGTTTAATTGATTTAATTGACTTAATTAATTTAGATGATTTGATTAATTTAACTTATATGGCAGGTTGATTGTATATGACTCTTCCTTACATCAAGGAGAGATCAGCAACTTGTCGTCATTGAAATTAGAATTTCTCACCGAGTGTTCTGTTTCTCTTAACTGTACTTCTGTACTTTTCATCCTCTGCAGCTTCAGAGGCCAAAGGATAATTCTCACTGACCTATTTAGCTCCTTATTTCTCTCCTTAGCTATTTCTAATCTTGGGTGACATTGATCCATTGAGTTTATAACTGTTGCTATTTTACTTTTCAATACTAAAATTTCTATTTGGTTCCTTTTGAAATCTGCACTCCGTGTTCCTTAAAATTTTTTTTTCAAGATTTTCTTTTATTGTATCAACTATGGGAATGACAATTGTTTTGTATTCCCTGTTTGATACATTCAAGATGTAATTTTCTGAAACAATTTGTTTATATTGTTATATTTTCCATATCTTATTCATGATTTCTTGTTTCTATAAAAGCCTGGTTACTTTTGCTTGTTAGATGTTCATTTATTTTATTTTAAAATATATAGTAGAAGTAAAATAAGGTTAAAAAATTCACTCCTCCTTCAAGGAAGACAATTTTTTTGCTTCTTTTAGGGGATAGGAAACACTACCTGTCTCACTTTAATCCATATTGAAGGCTTCGGACTTCCTTCATTCTCCAAGTGATGCAAAACCAAGGTGAGCAGTAAATTCATAGTGGTTTACTTCAGATATTTCTTTACTTTAAAGGTTTATCCCTTTAGGGCTGCAGTTTAATGCCTGAGCTTAATTTCTTGTATAATTAAAATTATTGTATTTCGTAAGTTTATGTTGTAAATGTTATATTATAAACTTATTTCCTTTATAAATCAATTTCATAACTTTCATAAAGCTTGAGCTTTCCACTCACAGAGGCCAATGTAATTGTATTTCAACTTCACAGTTTTTTCTTACTGATTGGCAAATGCCTTTAAAGTACAAAAAATTTTGGGTTATCTCCTCTTTCCTAAGATTTTGGCCTACAGATTCCTCAATCTCTTCAAGGCTCTTAAGCTGATTTTTTAAATAATTTCATCCAGCTCTTTGAGTTGTCCTCAGTAGGAGGGTTGGCCTCAATCACCTGGCCCATAACTACCAGAAACAGAATCTGCTTTACAGAAAGACCACTTGATCTCAGTATATTCACATCAATGCACTCTGAAATATGTTATAGATAAATTAATTGGTAGATAGATGTAGATGTACATATACGTATGCACACATATTGAAGGTATACATAAACAGAATATCCATATGAATAAAACCTTGTATATCTACTCATATTTTTAATATTTATGCGGTTTAAGAAATGTAGAAGTGATTCAGCTCAAACCGTAACCCAATAAGCAAGAAACCAAATGTATATCTAGGAGGTAATTATATTGATTTATAGCTGCCAAGTATAATATTCTTCTTCATTTTATTTCTTTTACATTTTACCTAAAATGAGTGGTAGATTTCTCTGCAAACTAAAGAAGTTAAATATTTTGACAAATGTCATGTACTTACTGCAAATATTTATTGAGTATCTTTATAACACCTTCCTTGACCTCAGGCTACTTAAGTGCTTTCTGTTTGTGTTCCACAGACCTTTATTTATACTTTTATTTTGACATCTTTCATATTATTTTAATTAGTTATTTGGATATATGTCTCCTCTTAAAAGAAACACTTTAGACAAATTAAATTTGACAGAGTTTATTTGAGCAAAGAATAACTTGTGAATGGGGCACAATAATTATGAATGGGGCACACCAGGAGAGGTTCAGAGAGCACAACCAGCAAGCACGGGTACTCAGCAGTGGCCACACGAGGTCAGCCTTGGTGAATTGAAGTCCATGCACAACTTCCATCCCTGCCACCATGGCCACTTTGTTCATGACCCCATTGGGTGATGACAGGGTGGCTGGGGAAACAGGCTGAGTGGTGTCCACAGAACAGGTCATCCTATACACTTAATTAGTAAAATTTTCCTCTGCTGAGGTCCCCATTGGTGAGACATCACATGGGATACAAATATCTGAGTGGTTTTGGACCACTCAGAGAGGTCCATTTATATACCTTTTCCCCAAATTTCTTTGTCACCAATTTTTTATTCGTGCTTCTTCCAAATCTCTGGCCATCCAGCCAAACCACTGGCTACAGCCCATGAAACAGTATATAATCACACATCTGGCCATTTCTCCTTACATGCAAAGTACACAACCAGGTGCACTGCTCGAAGTTCTGCCCACTGGGAAGATTTCCCATCACCACTGTCCTTCAAGGATGTCCTAGAAAGGGGCTGTAGTGCCGCAGCTCTCCACTTTCGGGTGGTACCTGCATATCTTGCAGAACCACTTGTGAATCAGGCCCTATTTTTCTCTTCCTCTGTCAACTAATCATAGGGAACTCCCCATAAGGCCATTGGTGCAGGCTGAGAGAGAGAAGGCAGGGTGGCAGGAGTGGAGACCATGGGCATTTGAGCCACTTCCTCATGTAACTTACTTGTGCCTTCAGGACCTGTTCAAGCCTGGTCACATATATACACCACTTCCATTTGATGATGGAATGCTGCTGTGCAAGACCCACTTTATGGCTAGATGGGTCAGAAAGGACCCAGTTCATAATATGCAGTTCATGTCACATGGTTACTTGATGACCCATAGTCAAACTTCCAGTTTTCACCGAAGTCCAGTAACAGGCCAAGAGCTGTCTCTCAAAAGGAGAGTAGTTATCTGCAGAAGATGGCAGGTCCTTGCTCCAAAATCCTAGAGGCCTCTACTGTGATTCACTTATGGGGGCCTGCCAAAGGCACCAAACAGCAACGCCATCTGCCACTGACACCTCAAGCGTCATTGGATCTGCTGGGTCATATGGCCCAAGTGACAGAGAAGTTTGCATGGCAGCCTGGACCTGTTATAGAGCCTTCTCCTGTTCTGGACCCCACTCGAAACTGGCAGCTTTTCAAGTAACTTGATAAATAGGCTGGATTAACACACCCAAATGAGGAATGTGTTGTCTCCAAAATCCAAATAGGCCCACTAGACGTTGTGCCTCTTTCTTGGTTGTAGCAGGGCCAAATGCAGCAACTTACCCTTCATCTTAGAAGGAATATCTCAACAGGCCCCATACCACAGACCCCTAGAAATTTTACTGAGGTAGAAGGTCCCTGAATTTTAGTCAGATTTATTTCCCATCCTCTGGTACGCAAATGTCTCAACAATAAGTTCAGTGTGTTTGCTACTTCTTGCTCACTGGATCCAATCAGCATAATGTCATCAATGTAATGGACCAGTGTGATATCTTGTGGAAGCGAAAAGCTATCAATGTCTCTCGGAATAAGATTATGACACAAAGCTGAAGAGTTGCTATATCCCTGTGGTAAGACAGTAAAGGTATATTGCTGGCCTTGGCAGCAGAAGGCAAATTGCTTCTGCCAGGCCTTATGGACAGGAATGGAGAAAAAGGCATTTGCCAAGTCAATGGCTGCATACCAGGTACCAGGAGATGTATTAATTTGCTCAAGCAATGAAACCACATCTGGTACAGCAGCTGCAATTGGAGTCACCACTTGGTTGAGCTTATGATAATCCACTGTCATTATCCAAGATTGATCTGTCTTCTGCACAGGTCAAATAGAAGAGTTGAATGGGGATGTGGTGGGAAGACCACCCCTGCGTCTTTCAAGTCCTTGATGGTGGCACTAATCTCTGCAATCCCCCCAGGGATGCAATATTGTTTTTGATTTACTATTTTTCTAGGTAAAGGCAGCTCTTATGGCTTCCATTTGTCCTTTCCCACCCTAAAAGCCCTCACTCTACTGGTCAGGGTGCTAATGTAGGTTTTCTGCCAGCTGCTAAGTATGTCTATGCCAATTACGCATTCTGGCACTGGGGAAATGACCACAGGATGAGTCCAAGGACCCACTGACCCACTGTAACTTGGACCTGAGCTAAAACTCCATTAATTACCTGACTTCCATAAGCCCTTACTTTAACTGTAGGACCACAATAATGTTTTCGGTACCCTGGAATCAACATCAGCTCAGAGCCAGTGTCCAGTGGTCCCCAAAATGTATTATCATTTCCCTTTTTCCAATGCACAGATTCCCTGGTAAAAGGCCAGAGGTCTCATTGGCAAAGGATGGGAAAAAGTTTTACTGCATAAATTATTGGTTATGTAGTGGGGTCCTTCCTCAAGAGGACCCTGCCTCCTTTCATTTAAGGGATTCTGGGTCTGTAAATTGGCTCAAGTCTAGAAATTGATTGAGGGGCTGTGATTCTCTGTTTTCATAGTACAAATTAGCCTTTTTTCCATTTGACCTAGAAGTTTTCTGCTTGTATAAATTAAGTAGGAATGCAGTAGGCTTCCTATCAATTTTACTTCTAGGAACACCATGATTAATTAGCCAATGCTAGAGCTCTACATGAGTCAGACTAGTATGATTGCTGCTTTGTATCTGCTGTCCATTACAATAGCTATGCCCACCTTGCCTTTGATGGCTGAGTTCCACCACTTGGCCCCTGCTGCCTCAGGATCCAATTATTCTCATCATATTTAAATTTTGTAGTTGAGTGACTGTGGTTCCCACTGTTAGATCTGACATACAGAGTAGAGCAATTACAGGGCTCTTCAAAGATACCCTCATAAATCTATTTTACAAGGCATTGGTCAAGGGTATATCTTCTGGACCCTCCCAGCTGGGATGAGTAGGTCTAAAGTGACTAATCCACTTCACCATCCCAATCTCCCTAAGCCTTCTCATCCCTTCCTCTACATTAAACCAAGGGAGATCAGGCATTTCCAGCTCACTCACAGTGGGCCATCTTTTAATCCGTATTTTAGCTAACCAAGCAAATAAACTATTAGAACCTTTTTTTAACTCCCAAGCTGCAACATTAAATGCACAGTCCCTACTTAGTGGGCCCAAATCAATAAATTCAGCCTAATCCAACTCTGTGTTCCTTCCACCATTATCTCAACCTTTAATATTCATTCCCATGCCTGTACTCCAGATTTCTGTTTATATATGTTACAGAATTAAAGCAGTTCTTTTTGAGTGTAGTGCGCCTCCTCATGGGTCACACTCTCTACCTGACCTCTAGGGGCCCAGCGGGACTTTAGTCTAATTATAGGTCTAGAAGCAAACAAGGATGTCAGGGGTGCCACTACTGGTGATGGGGAAGCTGTTCCATCTGCAAAAAGGCTTCATCCATGTCCCTGGCTTCATCAGAGTCCTCTCACACTTCCCCATTTCAAGTTACAGGGTCCCATTCTTTTCCAATCAATGCCCTCTCTTTAACAGTAGACACCTGACGAGGCTGTGCATGCACTTTCATTGGAGGTCAGCCACTCACATGATAAGACCTTGTGTCTGTTTTTCCACAATTTCAGCTCTTTCACTCTAGGAGATAAGACTCTCACTCAGGGCAATCTTAGCAGATTTGAGACTCAGTATCTGCTTCTGAAGCCAGGAGACAAGATACCTGAGTTGGTTGTTTTCTTTCATCACTTTGTTCACTGAACTTAGGAGCAATTAACCAGCTTCATTGTGTTCCTTGGTTCTCCACATATGGTCAATGGTATTATGTATAGAGTCACTAAACTCCTTGCCTCTCATGAGCGGTGAATCAGGAGTGTCAATTGCATTTATTTCACATAACTCTCTAAACAGTTCATGCCAAGGAATATCGGTGTTCTCCATACCATTAGAAGTAGAGTCCTTCACATTTTTGGGTCTAATCATATTAAGCACCCAACTCCAGAGACCCCAAAACCAATGAAAGAACTCCATCCTTAATATTCTATTCCTCTCAAGCCACTCCTGGTACCAAAATCTGTATTAGCCAGGGTTCCCTAGAGAGCCAGAACTTATATGATATATATACACATATATATGAGTTATTAAGTATTAACTTACATGATCACAAGGTTCCACAATGGACTGTCTGCAAGTTTGAGCAGCAAGGAGAGCTAGTCCAAATCTCAAAACTGAAGACCCTGGAGTCTGATGGAGTCTGATGTTTGAGGGCAGGAAGCATCCAGCATGGGAGAAAGGTATAGTCTTGGAGGCTAGGCCAGTCTTGCCTTTTCACATTTTTCTGCCTGGCAGCACCCTCACAGATACATCCAGCATCAATACTTTGCATCCTTCAATCCAATCAAGTTGACACTCAGTATTAACCATCACAACATGATTGTGTTTTAAAATGTGAGAACATGAAATTTGGAGGAGCCATGGGCAGAATGAAATGGTTTGGCCCTGTGTCCCTACCCAAATCTCATCTCAAATTGTAATCCCCATGCATCAAGGGAGGGACCATGTGGGAGGGGATAGGATCATGGGGACTGTTTTTCCTATGCTGTTCTTGTGATAGTGAGTGAGTTCTGATGAGATCTGATGGTTTTATAAGGGGCACTTTTCTCTTCACCTCCTCTCTTTCCTGGCCCCTTGTGAAGAAGATACTTGCTTCTTCTTCACCTTACACCATGATTGTAAGTTTTCCAAGGCCTTCCAGGCCATGCTAGAAATCTAAGTCAATTAAACCTCCTTTGTTTATAAATTACCCAGTCTCAGGTAGTATCTTTATAGCAGTACGAAAACAGACTAATACAACATACTAAGTTCAATTGCAGTTTGCTACCTATGGAGACAGCTTTGGACCAAATTTAATGTAATTTAACACTCTGCATCTAGAATATGAGACTCCATGTGTTGGAATTTTTTTTCATTCATGAGTTTCTTTTCATAGCTACCTCAGTGACTTATAGATAGGGGGTACTTAGTAAGTGATTATGAAATGAAAGCTAGGTGTGATAATAAACATGGAGATAACAGATAGGAATAAAGCATAGTTTCTTGGTAAAAGAACTTCTTAATGTAGCAGAATGTGGTTGGCTTTGTCCCCACCAAAATGTCACCTGGAATTGTAGCTCCCATAATTTCCATGTGTTACAGGAGGGACCCAGTGGAAGATAATAGAATCATGGGGGTGGGTCTTTCCTGTGCTGTTCTCATGATAGTGAATAAGTCTCATAAGATCTGATGGTTTTATAAACGGGAGTCCCCCTGCACATGCTCTCTTGCCTGCCACCATGTAAGACATGCCTTGCTCCTCCTTTACCTTCTGCCATGATTGTGAGGCCTCTCCAGCCATGCTGGACTGTGAATCAATTAAACTTCTTTCCTTTAAAAATTGCCCAGTCTTTGGTATGTCTTTATTAGCAACATGAGAACAGACTAATAAAGTAAATTGTTACTGGTAGAGTGGGATGCTGCTGTAAAGATACCTGAAAATGTGGAAGCAACTTTAGAACTGTGTAACAGGAAGAGGTTGGAACAATTTGGAGGGCTCAGAAGAAGACAGGAAAATGTGGGAAAGTTTGAAACTTCCTACAGACTTGGAGGGCTCAGAAGACAGGAAGATGTGGGAAAGTTTGTAACTTTATAGAGATTTGTTGAATGGTTTCAACCAGAATGCTGATGGTGATATGGACAGTAAAATCTAGTCTGTATGTCTCAGATGGAGATGAAGAACTTGTTGGGTATTGGAGCAAAGGTCACTCTTGCTGTGCAGAGACTGGCCACATTTTGCTTCTGCTCTAGAGGTCTGTGGAACTTTGAACTTGAGAGAGATTATTTAGGGTATCTGGTGAAATTTCTTAGCAGCAAGGCTTTCAAGAGAAAGCAAAGCATAAAAGTTGGGGAAATTTGCAGCATAACAATTCAATTGAATAGAAAAACCCATTTTCTAGGCAGAAATTCAAGCCAGCTACAGAAATTCGCATAAGTAACAAGAAGCCCATTGTTAGTCACCAAGACAATGGGGAAAATGTCTCCATGGCATGTCAGAAACCATTGCCGCAGCCTCTTCCATCACAGACCTGGAAGCATAGGGGGAAAAATAATTGGTTCCTGGGCTGGGCCCAAGGCCCCCTTGTTGCATGCAGGCTAGGGACTTGGTGTCCTGCATCCCAGCCACTCTAGCCATGCCCAAAAGGGGCCAAGGTACAGCTGAGGCAGTATTTTTGGAAGGTGCAAGCCCCAAGCCTTGGCAGCTTCCATGTGATGTTGAGCCTGCTGGTGCACAGAAGTCAAGAATTGAGGTTTGGGAACCTCCACCTAGATTTCAGAGGATGTATGGAAATGCCTGGATGTCCAGGCAGAAGTTTGCTGCAGGGGTGGTGCCCTCAAGGAGAACCTCTGCTAAGGCAGTGTGGAAGGGAAATGTGGGATGGGAGCCCCCACATAGAGTCCCCACTGGGACATTGCCTAATTGAGCTGTGAAAAGAGGGCCATTGTCCTCCAGACTCCAGAATGGTAGATCCACTGACAGCTTGCACCATGCATCTGGAAAAGCCATTGACAATGACAGCCATGAAAGCAGCTGGGAGGGGGCTGTACCCTGCAAAGCCACAGGGGTGGAGCTTCCCAAGGCCATGGGAACCCATGTCTTGCATCAGTGGGACCTGGATGTGAGACATGGAGTCAAAGGAGATCATTTTGGAACTTTAAAGTTTAATGGCTGCCTTATTGGATTTTGGACTTGCATGGGGCCTGTAGCCCCTTTGTTTTGGCCAATTTCTTTCATTTAGAACACGTGTATTTACCCAATGCCTGAACCCCCATTGAACCTAGGAAGTACGATGTGACTTTGCTTCTCCTTCACCTTCTGCCATGATTGTGAGGCCTCCCCATCCATGCTGAACTGTGAGACAATTAAACCTCTTTCCTTTATAAATTACTTAGTCTTGGGTATATCATTATCAGCAGTGTGAGAATAGACTAATACACAGAGTAAATAAACATGAACAAAACAAAAGATTGTTCAACATACATTTCAAAGCCTCTTTTGCAGCTAAAGGCATTGACCTAGGTTTTGCAAATCACGTAACTCACATGTGATTGATTTTCAAGTGAAGTTCTGTGCAGGGCCCCAGTCTACCGACGGGAGGCAATAGAAGCTATGCCGGACATTTCTCCAAAAAGTTATTTTTGCAGGATGATTGTGAGATTTTCCAGGAATTGGAAAATTAGTTCCCCTTAAGCCAGCCTGTGTGAGTATCTTGGAATATTGTTAATACATGCTTATCTTGGGGAGCATTGGGGAGCTTGTTCTTTTCTAGCCCTTCCATGAGAGCTATCTAGTTTTTTAAGCAATTTTTAAAAATCAAAGTATAACATATTTAAAGGAAAGCACAAATCATAAGTAAACTACTTGATGTATTTATCAGAAAGTGAACACACCCATGTGCCAATTACACAAATAAAAAAAATAGAAAATTATATGAATCCCAGAGCTCTTTTATGGATCTTCCCATTTACAAATTCTCATCCTCCTCAACGCCAACCACATCCTGATTTCAACCACCACTTGTTTTGCCAGTTTTTGAACTTTATACATAGAGAATGACACAGTAGGTATTATTTTGTGTCTGACCTCTCTGGAATTCAGTGTCTGAGTCATTATAGGATACTCCTCATTATAAGCACAGGACACTGCACCTAATAACTCTTACCACTAAGTAAGAGACTCAAACTAGTACATATTCTTCCAACTTTCAGTGAAATTCAGAGAATATGATAGGTGTCTAGCTTGTTCCAGCAGTAATGTGAGTGACTCTATCATGTACCTTTTAAAACCCAACAGATCCAATGCAGCGGAAGTGCCTGAGGTTGTGCTGAATGTTGTATGGAGCCTGTTCATGCCCCAGTAAGTGAATTGCAGCAATGTCTGTTGGGTTTTGGCAGAAAGCAGCATTATACTTGTAAGTAGGTTTATATGAACAAAGTAGCCATGGTAGACTGATAAGAGGTTGTATTTAGTTTCACATTATAAACTTTTCACTTTGATAGGCCAGAATATAGTCATGGCTTGGTCAGTGCAAAACCAACTCTGACCTTCTAACACAAAACCTACTCCAGGAGACACCCTCCTCCTTCACATGATGGGTTGATTACATCGGAAACCTCTATGAGCAGCAATTTGTCTTCACTGAAATAAGCACTTATTCTGGATCATAATCTTTCTTCCTGTCCATGGAGTTATTGACAGAAACACAAAGAGTGGTTTCCTTGAATATCTCCTTCACTATAATGATATTCTGTCATGGGATTTCTTACTAATAAGCTAATTTAATCACAAAAGAGGTAAGGCAATGTAGTTAGTAATGCTCATGGGATTCTCTAGTCTCACTATTTACTCCAGATCCCCAATGTAGCCAGCCTTATAGAATGTTAAATGGATTGTTGATCAGTCATATATAGCTTCAGAGATAAGAGATTACACTAATAATTTAGTGGAGTGGTGTTGTTAATGATTTAGTATGTGCTTTGAACCAGGAACCAATGTGTGCTGCCATTTTTTTCCCACAAATTAAATATGTGGTTCTGAAAAAAAAGAAGTAGAAGAGGAAGTAGCATTTCTCACTATGACACCTAAAAGATTGATATTAAAAATCTTGAATACCATATAAGATAGTTTGAAGTGTGTCCTGCAGGCAAAGGCAAATAA
Source organism: Pongo pygmaeus (assembly GCF_028885625.2). Classification (NCBI taxonomy): domain Eukaryota; kingdom Metazoa; phylum Chordata; class Mammalia; order Primates; family Hominidae; genus Pongo; species Pongo pygmaeus. Next base: position 141,025,747 of record NC_072378.2, on the reverse strand, counting down.
TGATCAAAAGTTAAGATTGAGAGTGACCTGGATTTCTGGGGAAGAGGGGGAAGTTTTGCATGGAGAAGAGTTAGAAAGTGAATGCAATAGTCAGACACAAGCTGCTAATGCCTTGGACTCACACCTGGCATTGGAAGGGGTGAAGAGAGGACAACATCATACAGATTAAATCATCCAGATTTATGACTGATTGAAAATATATTGAAAGAGAAAAAATATTAAGGATAATATTATATTTTTTGATATTGTGTAGGTTCTAGATTTAAGAGCAGCAGGCTTGATGGTAACATTTTTGGGTTTTGTTTCTTCTAGATATGTAGTTCAGGTGTTTGGAAAAAAATTAGAATGCAGTAAAAAGAGCAAACTGCAGTTATGTGCAACATTGTTGCATCTTAGAAACAACTCTGTGAAATGAAAAAATAAAACACACAAGACCACATGTAATATGACACCATAATTACAAACAAAAAACCAAATCGATATTTTATTTAGAATTATCTAAATAGATTAAAAAAATATTTTCAAGTGGTATGGTAATGATGCATGCAAATGCAAAATCTAGGGTAGTGGTTATTTCCCAATAGGAAAGTAGGAAGGTGGGATTGGAGAAAAGCATGGTAATATTTTGTCTTAGGAAGGGGCATGAATTCATGGATATTTGTTTTATTATTATGACTAACAATAATCTATGTCTATCACATAAATATCATATGTTTAAATATTACATAATAATAAAGTATTTTATCAAATTCAAAGGACTGTCTGATGGAGACAAAACTTGGAGTTTTTCAGCATTTAGAAGACAGTTGTACATATGCGTGTATAAAAATTTCCTCTAGTGAGAACATGGAGACAAAGAGGATGAGTACAATATCCCAGAAATACTTGCCTGTAATGGGTGAAGAGAGGAATCCATTAGTAAGAAGTCAGGGAGAAAGCTGGAAAACAGGAAGTAAATTGTGTCTTGAAGCAAAGGGAATAGAAATATAAGGGATCATCGACAACGCAAAATGAAGCAGAGAGATCAAAGTTTGGAAATAAGACATTAGATTTATCAATTAATAAGTATGCTATTTGGCATATTGTCTGCATTACAGTTTGAGGAATGAGGTAACTAATGGGAACAACTCATGTAGATATTGATAAAGAAGCTCATATTAATAACTGATTTACTATGGCTAGGATTGCCAAAACAGAGTACCACAGACTGGGTAATTTAACAACAGAAATATATCTTTCACATTTTGGGGTACTAGAAGTCCAAGATCAAGGAGTTGGCAGGGGTGGTTTCTTCGGAGGATTGGATTAGGCCTCACCCTAATAGCTTCATTTTAGTTTAATCACCTCTTTTAGGGCCCTCCCTCAAAATGTCATCATATTCTAAATTACTGTGGTTTAGGGATTCAACATATGGCTTTTTGAGGGGGACACAGTTAAGTGCATTAACAAGGATCTTATTTTGGGTATCTCCAGATATGCCAGAAACTTTTAGTCATCTGGTTATTCACTAGTGCCTTCTATCAATTAAAAATTATTTTAACTATTGAACCGAATTCTTGTTCTGATCCCTCATTTATTATAAGTCATCCAATTCCTATCACTGTAAAAATTAGATTAATAGGGATTAAAAGACCTCTTAACTGATTTGTAAGAAAGGATTTAATATCCAACACATCTCACAAAATGACCAACATATCATAATGCTTGAAGAGGGTATATAGTAATTGTTATAATTATTTTTTCTCCTTTCCCAGACAACCTAGTGATGCCTCTCCAGTATCATGAACATTTCTTAAGTTTGAATATTTTTGGTGTATGTTTGTTTTGGGGGTGGAATATGAAATAAAGCATTCTTGACAGGTGCCCTGGAGATATCCAGGATATTGCTCAGCAGGTCAGTATATTGAGGTTAAGGAGAAATTGTACCTCATTATGTAGTAAGTTCAGAGCCTAAAAGCACATCACAATGGAGTCAAATTAACTTCTCATTGTCATGTAAAACATGGTATAATAACAGTCAAGCAAAACTCTTAATGCAAAAAGTGTATTATATCAGCTTGGCTTGGATTGTATAAAAATCTAATTTCAGTTTCAGAGCCTGGACAGGAAAACAAATGCAATTGGAAATTAATGTTAATCTGCTGGTAACATTCCTATAGAGAAACTGATATAGAAAGACATGTCCAAGACTTGAAAATTATATAATAATCATGTATGTATTTGAATCCAGAGAGGTTTGATCCTGGGAAGTCTTTTTTCCTAACAGCTTTGACTTTCTGAAGGTCAGAGGTTTGGGCTGACATCATGTGTCATGTCCTGGATTCCATATGGTGTCATGTACTAGTTGTTGAAATGAGATATAAGAATGCGTGGCCAACAAGTGGGGAGAGGAGAGATATGTGAAGAGGAGGAGCATTAGCACATGAACGGTCCCCAGGGAGAAACTAGAAACATGGAGTGGTATTTTTAGATACATTACATGTTAACATTACATTAATTTGTTGTGAAGCCACCCTCAAGGACTTTATTATACAGAGAAGAATAATTTTCCTTCATCTTTCAGTGAAAGTGTTGTTCTAATCTGAGAACTAATGTTGACCAGCTGACAAGGTATTAGAACCTATATTCTCATCCTCTATTCTTTTCAATCATTCTTCTCTGTTTTTTTTTTCTCTCTTCTTCTGTATTATTTTTTAGTGTGATCTTAGGCAATTTACTTAATTCTTCTTCAGCTGTTCTCTTTGTATCCTAATTTTCTTTTATACTATTAAGCACATCCACGTTCTATTATGCATGAAATATATGGAAAAATCAATAAATGAATTAAATATGTCATTCTTGTTTATAAAAAGTTCATATTCAAAAAAAGAAAAAAAATACAGATTTAGAAGCATCATAAGAGGGTCTTCCAACAAAAAATGCTGAGCAGAAACCAATTTCTGTCCAATTTCAAAAGGGATATTTTGATTTGTTGGTTTTCTTTGCATTGTTCATATACTGCATTATGTTAATTTCTTGAGGTCTTGCAATGTGCTATACACTGCGGTCTGTAACTTATCTTTAATATGCAGAATGATCATGTCAGCCCAAATAGTATTCTTTCATTTTATAAAACAGGGACAGAATTTTAAGAAATTTAACTAACTTGGCTAAGTTTGCATGACCAAATTACTCCAACTGTGGGGGGAAAAACAGTTTTGGTAACCTATTTCCTACTGCTTTGGTTAGATTTAAGGGCTTTATTTATTTATTTGTTATGTGCTAAATTTGTACTAGATCAAATATTTGGGGCCAATTTACATGATTTAAAGTAGATCCTACTTTTTGAGTCTTTTAAAATGATTGAATGACTAGAGAGGAATTGACAGAAACCAACCTAGAGTTTACACCTTTAACTCTCCTGTCCCTCAAAAAAAAAAAAATCCTCTCTGTGATGATTACACATTGTGTGCCAGTATCAAAATATCTCATGTATCCCCAAATATATGCACCTACTAAATACTCATAAAAATTTAAATAAATAGGCCAGGTGCAGTGGCTCACATCTGTAATCCCAGCACTTTGGGAGGCCGAGGCGGGCGGATCACAAGGTCAGGAGATCAAGACCATCCTGGCTAACATGGCGAAAACCCGTCTCTACTAAAAATACAAAAAAATTAGCTGGGTGTGGTGGTGGGCACCTGTATTCCCAGCTACTCGGGAGGCTGAGGCAGGAGAATGGCGTGAACCTGGGAGGCGGAGCTTGCAGTGAGCCGAGATAGCACCACTGCACTCCAGCCTGGGTGACAGAGTGAGACTCCATCTCAAAAAAAAAAAAAAAATTGTAAATAAATAAAAATCCTCTTTTTCTTTGCCTTTATTATTCATTTGCACAAAGATAAAGAAAAAAGAAAAGAAAATCCATATTTTGGAATAAAATTTACATGTTACAATGTGTGTATCTTACAAGACTGAATTTGTACAGGAAATATAAAAATACATAAATAAGTGGTTTTGTATTCCCAGTGCCTAACAAGGTGTTATAGATGCATACTAAATTTTCATTGGATGGAATCCACACTGATAGAAAGTTGAAAGAAGATGATAAGGGGAAGAAAAAGACAAATAATCAATACGGGAAGATACTTGTATACATGATAATAGTTTCTAAGTACTGTAAATACTATGCAGAAAGCTGTTGTGTTAAATGCAAAATGATGCTAATCACACCATCATCATCACTATTGCTTGTTTTCAACTCAGCCAAGCAGCTTTCAAAGGCAAGAACAGCTTTACAGCTCCAGGGAATGAAGTGTGGAGCCAAATCTTCCTAGCGCAATAGTCTAATTACACTGAGCATCTAACACACACCAGAGCATTCTCTACCCTAACCCAGCAGTAGTCTGTAAATTCAAAGAGGGAAAGAAAAGGGTGCAGAGTGGGAGCCAAAAATGAAAGTACCCTTGATGACTACCTAAGCCTCAGGGCTTTGTTGTTGTTGCTCTAGCATACTGTAGCATTTAGATTGTTCCTTCTTCTCTCCTTATATAGACATGGCACAGTTTCAAAAATAGCCTGTGCTTTTTTAGACCTTTAAAGACATCATCAATCATTGTCTTCTATGGTAATGCTTCAATTACCCAGGAGGACAAAAAAATACAGTAGCCATGGAAGTGACATCCTAATGTGCTGAAAATCAAAACTAAAAAAGGGCAGTGTTTGCATATTAGCAATGTAAGCAGTGCAAAAACTGTGATGAACCATTAATAAGCCTCTCTCATGCTTTCTAAGTATTCAGGAAATGTGCCGCCTGACAGGCCAGATCTTTATAGGATTAGCTTAATGGTTTGTCACTTTCTGCATTGCTTGCTGCCCTTCTGCCTTTTTTATGCTGAACAAAATTGTACGAAGCATTCTGTGTGGCCGAACAAGCCCACTGTTTCTCCATGATAAGCACCCCCATTTTAGACACTTACAGTCCATCCATGTTTAATGACATTCAGCAAAAAGAAGCTCAAGAGCCAGCACCTTCTATTCAAATCACGTTGGTTTCTTTCTTACTGCCAAGGTGGTTTCAAATTGGCTACTCCCAAGTGATCACCCAGAATAATGAATACCCAGGGGTGCTGTTCCCTCCACTCCACACTGTTTGTATCTCTGGGAAATGAACACATGCTACCTCAGCCTAGAGAGACACACAGGGGCAGCTTGTTTGAATGCAGCTTGTGTCACACTCCCCTATGTTGGCCAAGGCGTCCAACATGTGTTTGAAAAAATAAAAAGCCATAGCACATACACATATATGATTTTGATCACATTGAGGTGCTTATGTGAACTACTTCTGCAGAAAGAAAAGGTATGAGTGCCTATTATTGAAATAAGAAATTTTTCTGCAGCTCCTTAGGTGAAAAAAACATGTTCAGTTTCTATGTTAAAAGGTTAACTGTGGTTTTGGATAACAAATACGAAACATTAAGAGGATAGGTTCCATCTGTTGATAATTTTATTGATACATTTGAGCATACCATTGATATATTGGCAGTAAATATATACTGTGGCATTATTTTTAATATGAAAGATTTCACACTGCAGTAAGCCTGTAATTAGAGTTTTCAGATTATCATCTGTAACTGCTTTATATATGTTCACCAATTCCCTTGAGACTTTTGAGGTACTACTGCTTGCACCACTGATTTTATGAAGGTTTATAGTCTGTGAATACCACCAAACTTAAACTTACTTTGTATGCCAGGCAAACCCCTAACATATACATCCACAAAATCATATTCGATTTTTACTGCTGAACACACACGTACACACATTGTTTGTAGCACTTCAGGTTACTTTTTCTATTGTTTTAATATGCCTCAAGGGATTGATAATGGGATAAAGAGCTTTTCCTACTTAATCACATATTATGAACCTACTTCGAGTCTGTAATGACTGCTAATGCTTAGTTTGAATATCGTTGTCTGCAATCCATTCTCAATGGACTGCCTATGTTTTAAATAACTGATTTTTGGAATATTATGAGACATTTTTCATGGTAATAACTTTTTGAACTTTAGTGACTGGCTGGAAACTTGTACAATGAAGATTTACTATATTTTAGGCCGTAATGATTTATCTTTAAATTGTAAAATTTGGAGTAAAAAATAATTAACACACATCATATATACATATAAATCAAGATTATTTGACTAGACAAAGTTAACCACTGCTTTATCTATCCCAGTATTCATGCTATGAACAGGAACAGTTCTCTACTAAAAACTAAAATACTAAAAGTCTATGCTAAATACTAAAGTACTAGAATTTTTTTTGAATAGCCTTCAAAGAAGCTGGTACTAATTCAAATTGGTGACTGCTACAAAGGGCTTGTGATCTAAAAATCAAACAGCATTTATAAGACCCCCACAATGAATTTCAAACAATAGAGGTAGATATATAGAAATGGGTATATACATACATATATAAAAGAATGATACATAGATGCATACATATATAAAAGTAGATATAAATATGAAATGTATTTTTTTCCTCAATAGTCTCTCTTTCATGAATTTTGGAATATAAACCAGCATCTGGTACAAAAACAAAAAAAAATTCTCAAGATTCTATGAACGCTATTCAGTATTATAATAATGACTACTAAAAGATTCCATCATTTGTTATAGAATGCATCCCAATGGTTTCTGCCAAGTTCACAAGTCTTCTATTGAGTCATCAGAAAGGATACTTTAAGGCTAGGTTCATAAATGAATGGAGAAAGGAACAATTTCTTACTAGTGGCCTCACTCTAGGAAAAGGAGACAGTTATTAATACCAACATGAAGCCTGAAAATTGTACTTAAACATTTGTCTAAACAAAACTGTCTCTTGGGAAAGTAACACTTTGCAACTCTCCTGGTATCCTGTCTCCATAGTCCACATTCCACCTTGATCAGCACTGGCCAGTCAAAGGAGAAGATTCAAGTGGAAGACTAAGGTGGGAAGAAAATAAGATGGACATTGAAAAACAAAAACAAAAACCAAAAAAAAAAAAAACCCAGAGACAGAGAAGCATGGAAGTTAAGAAAGAAAGAAAGAAAGAAGGGAGAAAGGAAGAAAGAAAGAAAGAAAGAAAGAAAGAGAGGAAGAAAGAGAGAAAGGAAGGAAGGAGAGAGGAAGAAAGAAAGAAAGAGAAAGAGAGAGAGAGAAAGGAAGGAAGAGAGGAAGAAAGGAGAGGAAGAAAGAAAGGAAAGAAAGAAAGAAAAGAAAGAAAGAAAGAGAAAGAAAGAAAGGAAGAAAGAAAAAGAAAAAATAGTCCACAGGATACATTATTAGATCAGCAACTGAAAAAGAATGTGTAAGGGGCCTCAACTGGTAAAGAATTGTAAATCAGCTGCTGCTATTTGTCTCGTAAGTCTCTGGCATGAAAACTGGACCTTCATCAAAACAAGGAGTATTCATTTTTTTACAGTATGGGATTACAACTCATCATAGACATACAATTGCTAAATAATGGAAGGTTCCCTGTAGACATACATTGGTAGGAATATGACTCGTAGAAATGACCAAGGCAGGGAGATGAGGAAAAGGAAAATCAGAGGTCCTGAAATCCCTGTACAAACGTGTGAATGGATTTAGCAGCAGCCAAATCATGACTTGGATTTGAATTTAGGATAATTTTTAGACAGGTAGATGTTGGTGGGCTTTTCTTTACTGAAATATATTTTTATTTACCTTGACATCAGAGTTATTCTGAAACATGTAAAATTTAAAAAAATGATTAAAGCCCTGGGCATTATGCTAATCTCTCTCTGTCTCTTTCACATACACACAAATACACTTCATCTTTACTCAACCCCACTTTTCCTCTATTTTCTTCCTTCCTATTGATAGGTAGCATTTCTGTAGAAAATGATTAATACTTCTCCACTGAATTTTCTAGTGTTGAAAATGAACAGATTTACGTAAGCATATCTATGTCTTTCTAGTGTCTAGTTAGCTGGCAAGACAATTTAATGGTTTACTGGTTTAAATGGAAGAAACACGGGCTTGACTAATTTTTTACTAAATATCATTTTCTGGATAATAGTCATGAGTCAATTTTTTAGTTGTAAATATCTCTGCAAATTAGTTTAAAGCAAAAATAACTTCTTTATAATTAGAGAAAGAAAAAAGGCTACCCCTATTCTTATTCCAATTTTCTGAGTACACTGCTTTTGTGTTTAGGCTCTTTTTCTCAGTGCCAGGCATCTAGAAACACTTAATAAATGTTTAAGGTGATATATATAGTACTGTGTGAACAGGCCCCACAGAGGTCAAGAAAGTTATGATAATGATTTTCCCAGGGTCAGTTCCTGCACTAAACATTCATCAGCTGTTAGATTATATTTTGATTTTTTTGATTTACTGCTTAGTTTTTGGTAGATTGTTTTCTGAATTATCTTTAAATCACAGAGAAAATTAGATTTGTTTTCTGGTTTGAAATAGTATCCATCTGTCGCATGAAACAAATTGTATTAATTCACGTCTCTCCTATTCAAAATTAGATTTCCTTTTTACAAATTTTGCCATTAACAAATTAGTTAGCTAACAATGCTAAATATCAGCTTGATTCTTAGTTTAAAAGTTTCTATTTTGAAAATGAAATGTGATCACTATGCACACCATTTGGCCAAATATCTTCTCCTCTTTGTTTTCATTAACATTTAAGAAGGCAAAGTATGCAAGTAGGTATCTTGTATATTACAACATCTAAAGAGAACGTTTTAAACAGTATTTATTGGATCCAGTAAGTACATACACATTCAAAAAATTGGGATTTTTAAAAAATTTGTCATTTTATAAGAAATAGATTAAAAATGTAGTTTGAAGAAGACATAGTATGTGAAGCTTAGGAAACAAGCACATTTTACTGTATAGTTTTTTAAATTTTGATTTTATTAAGTTTGTTAAGAAGTTAAATCTAAAAGAATAATTTACCTAATCTGAGATATGTAGATAAAAATTATTCAGTGAGGAAAAGACACTGTGGACATTCTAGTTTATCTTACTGAATGCTGGGTAGTGGTCCTTTTACTTTTTTCATATCTCCAAGCTCTTGGTAAAACCAGAGCTGGTAAAATACACAACATGCACCTATAAGTGCAGCTCATTCAATTCTCTGGCAACAGGGACCTTTAAGAGATGTTGTTCAATCAAAGCTGACTTGTTCAATATTTTTAACAAATATAAATATTGATTCTTGATATGTCATTTTTATAAAGTGCCCAAAAACTATAGGAGAGCTCAACAATTCTTCTAAGTTATTGAAGAACATACAAATTTTTCCCAGTATAATTTTATTGCTGAAAAAATTTACATCTTCCAATTTTTATTTTTATAGGCAACCTTCACAAAGCATATGTGCTAATTATTCTTAAATCACTATCCTTGAGTAATCCACAGATCACATGCTATAGCAATCTTTGTATTTTTTATTCTATATTTACTATATGGAATCTTATATGAACTATATTAAATATCATATTTATGTAACACTTAGTCTTTCAATAGGAAAAACCACTATTAGAAGCATATTTGTTGGGTTTTATCAAAATAAAATTACTGCATTTTAATAAATTCTGAGTCTTCAGTGTCTCCATTACAAGAAATAACGATTAAAAACTGTAACTCAGGATCATTTGTTCTTTTTGTGTTTTTTTTATGAATCTAGAATGCTAGGAAGAAGCAATTATATAAGGCTGTAGACCTTATATAATTTTATGATATTACTGTTTACAAGAATTATTTAATTCTCCTGTACTTTATGGGCATTTTTATGAAAATGCCAACATAGAGAGGGTGAACATAGAGAGGGTAAAACCCCATCTCTACTAAAAACATAAAAATTATCTAGGCATGGTGGCACGTGCCTGTAGTCCCAGCTACTCGGGAGGCTGAGGCAGGAGAATCGCTTGAGCCCGGGAGGCGGAGGTTGCAGTGAGCGGAGATTGAACCACTACACTCCAGCTCCAGCCTGGGCGACAGAGTGAGACTCCGTCTCAAAAAAAAAAAAAAATTTTAGACAAACGAACTTTGATTGAACAACAGTTCTTAGTTGTCCCTATTGGTATAAGGTGGGATGAACTGCACTTGTATATATGTAGTGTGTATTTTACAGAGAGCCTGGATGCATAAAAAGAGAAAAAGGACCAGTATCCAGAATTCAGTAAAATACTGTTTCAAGTTACGGGATATATTTTGAGTAAAGATACATCTTCATGTTTTACACTGTCCATTGGAATCTGTGGTATTTGGAACCTAAATCAGGCATAGAAAATTGATTGAGAGTTTATTTTTTCTTCTTAACTGAGTACCTGAATTCACATGGGTACTCAGTTCCTCTAAGGAGAAATTACTAGTAATTCTACTATCAGTGAATAATACTATACTTCTAATTTGAAGCTTGTTTCCATATGCTTTTTTGTTTTTGTTTTTTTTTTTTTTTTGAGATGGAGTCTCTCTCTTTTTCCCAGGCTGGAGTGCAGTGGCATGATCTCAGCTCACCGCAACCTCTGCCTCCTGGGTTCTAGCAATTCTCCTGCCTCAGCCTCCCAAGTAGCTGGGATTACAGGCACATGCTGCCACGCCTGGCTAATTTTTTGTATTGTTGTTAGTAGAGACAGGGTTTCACCATGTTGCCCAGGCTGGTCTCAAACTTCCGAGCTCAGGCAATCCACCTGCCTCGGCCTCCCAAAGTGCTGGGATTACAGGTGTGAGCCACCACAATGGGCCCCATATGCTTTAATCAGTTGAAAAGTTATTCAACTTTCATTTGAAGATTCATTAAACCTTTAGTTCAAAGGTTTCCATCTACAGAATTTTAAAATTAACTCTACCTACATTTATGCTTGTCAGGTAGCCTGACAACAGTGGATTTGACAATAATTCACCTAATTGAAACTCTAAAGTAATTGAGAATATAAATATACTTGTAACTTAGGTCTTTAAGTGCTTCCACTTAACACAAAATAAAATCAACACTGGTAAGGAGACCGGCTGATTGTTTTTCTGATTTATAATCAGAAGGGAGGGTGTCAATTAGATAATTTAAACAAGCTAAATGAGAAGAGAATTGTGTTTCTCCATTTAAATTACTCAAAACAAAATTAGCTGGGGTAAAAATATTTTAACAGAAACATTCTGCACTTATTATTGTCTTCTGAGCTTGACAGAAGAGTAAAATTTTAGTGTTTAGATTTGTTTATGCTTTGTTTGGGATATTGAGCAATACCAATTGAGCCTCCATGATACAGCTCAGAGAAAAACTCATTGTTGCATCTTCACGATGAAACAGCTAGAGAAATGGCAGTGCTTAAAGTGAGCATGGAGGGTTGTGCTTAAAAACAATTAGGATCATTTATTTATTGAACCAATATGTGGGAATTTTCTTAACAATTTCTATAAATTCAGAAATGTTTGAATTCATCTACTAGGGAACTTTAAAGACATTAATAACTTGCAATATTGGTATTACCACAGTCTCAGTATATATCCATGCTATCCCAAAAGTTAGTTCACTATGGTATCATTAGAATTATTTTGGAAAGCCCCAAACCACGGAGTAGTTTTTGGTCTCCCTGGAATTTTTATTGCCTTGAGAAAGATAGAAGAATGTATATAATTTAGAACCTTATGAGAATCAATCTCTGTCTGCATTCATCTTAGGACAATAGGAGAATTATATCAAAGATTTCTGGAATATCAGGTTATTTTAGTTACTCATTGATTTGTAATGTGCCTTTAATAAAACATGTTTTGAATATCATTGAAAAATGGCCTTAGTGAATTGAAGATTCATTAAATTAAACATTAAGTGTATGAATTTTATAATACACTTGTGTGTTCATGTTTTTTAAATTGCACCATTAACAAAAAATTATTTCTGTAAAATAATTTTTATTTTCATCATACTTTTAAAATGAAAGATCAGAGAAATAATTTTACATTAGGTTTATGCACATATTAGTATCTGCTTACATGAATCTTTACATAAACACAGTCATACTATATCTAAAGGTGTTCTTAGAACTGCCAGATGTTATATTTATTGGAAGTGATATGCATACCTGCTTCCTCCATTCAATCCATTTTGATTTCATAAAGTGTACTGCATGTACCCTCTGGACAAAGCTCTGCTTTACATGTCTTATAATACATAAAATCACTTCTACTCAATGAGTTTACTATTTTATGAGAGTAATTATGATAAAATATAAAAAGAGGAAATGCCCAAAACATGTCTAAACAAAATATTAAAATGATTTATTGAGAAGGGGAAAATATTTTCTGTAAAAGTCTCGAGATTTTATCAAAAAAATGGTATTTGATGTGATCTTTGTTTGATTTTGAATATTTTATTGAGGTATAATTTAAAATGTTTACATACAATAAAATGTACAAAATAAGTGTGTAAGCTGAATGATATTTTCTGTATGTATACCTGATATGCTTTGGCTGAGTTCTCCACCAAATCTCACCCCAATAATCGGCACACTTCAAGGGCAGAACCAGGTGGAGTTAATCGAATCATGGCGGTGGTTTCCCCCGTACTGTTCTCATGATAGTGAATAAATCTCACGAGATCTGATGGTTTTATAAAGGGGAGTTCCCCCGCACACACTCTCTTGCCTGCTGCCATGTAAGATGTCCATTTGCTCTTCCTTCATTTTCTGCCATGATTGTGAGACTTCTCCAGCCATGTGGAATTGTGAGTCCTCTTTCCTTTATAAATTACCCAGTCTCAGGTATGTCATTATTATCATTGTGAGATTGGACTAATACAATACATTGGTACCGAGTAGTAGGGTGCTGTTGTAAAGATACCTAAACATGTGGAAGCAACTTTGAAACTGGGTAACAGGCAGATGTTGGAACAGTTTGGAGGGCTCAGAAGAAGACAGAAAGATGTGGGAAAGTTTGGAACTTCCTAGAGACTTGTTGAATGGCTTTGACCAAGTGCTGCTCATCTCAGATGGAGATGAGGAACTTGTTGAGAAATGGAATAAAGGTGACTCTTGCTATGCTTTAGCAAAGAGACTGGCAGCATTTTGCCCCTGCCCTAGAGATCTGTGGAACTTTGAACTTGAGAGAGATGATTTAGGGCATCTGGCAGAAGAAATTTCTAAGCAACAAACCATTCAAGAAGTGACTTGGGTGCTGTTAAACAAGAATTCAGTTTTATGTATTCACAAAGGTAGGGGTGCAATTGGAACTTATGTTTAAAAGGGAAGCAGAGCATAAAAGCTCAGAAAATTTGCAGCCTGTTGATGCAATAGAAAAGAAAATCCCATTATCTAAGGAGAAATTTAAGCTGGCTGCAGGAACTTGCATAAGTAATGTGGAGCCAAGACAATGGGGAAAATGTCTCCAAAGCATATCAGAGGTCTTCATGGCAGCTCCTCCCTTCATAGGCCTGGAGGCCTAGGAGGAAAAAATGGTATCATGGGCCGGGCCCAGGGCTTTGCTGCTTTTGAAGTCTTGGGACTTAGTGCCCTGCATTCCAGCCATGGCTAAAAGGGGTCAAGATACATCTCAGGCCATTGCTTCAGAGGATACAAGCCCCAAGCCTTGGCGGCTTCCATGTGGTGTTGGATCTTTGGGTGGACAGAAGTCAAGAACTGACGTTTGGAAACCTCTGCCTAGATTTCAGAAGATGTATGAAAATACCTGAATGTCTAGGCAGAACTCTACTACAGGGGTATAGCCCTCATGGAGAACCTCTGCAAGAGCAGAGCAGAAGGGAAATATGGGGTCAGAGCCCTCACACAGAGTCCCCACTGAGGCACTGCCTAGTGGATCTGTGAGAAGAGGGCTACTGTCCTCCAGATGCAAGAATGGTAGATCCACTGACAGCTTCCAACATGCTCCTGGAAAAGCCAAAGACACTCAATGCCAGCCTTTAAAAACATCCAGGAATGGGGCTGTACCCTGAAAAGCCACAGGAGCAGAGTTACCCAAGACCATGTGAGCCCACCTCTTGCATCAGCATGACCTGGTTATGAGACACGGAGTCAAAGGAGATCATTTTGGAACCTTAAGGTTTAATGACTCTCCCATTACTTGCTTGGGGCCTGTAGTCCTTTTGTTCTGGCCATATCACCATTGTATCTGGGAAGTAACTTACTTGCCTTTTTTTAATTTTTTTTATTTTGAGATGGAGTCTCGCTCTGTTGCTCAGGCTGAAGTGCAGTGGTGTGATCTTGGCTCACTGCAACTTCCAACTCCCAGGTTCAAGCAATCCTCCTGCCTCAGCCTCTCAAGTAGCAGGGATTACATGTGTGCATCACCATGCCAGGCTAATGTTTGTATTTTCAGTAGAGACAAGGTTTCACCATTTTGGCCAGGCAGGTCTTGAACTCCTCACCTCAAGTAATATGCCTGCCTTGGCCTCCCAAAGTGCTGGGATTACAGGTGTGAGCCACTGTGCATGGCCACTAACTTGCTTTTGATTTTACAGGCCCATAGGTAAAAGGGGCATACCTTGTCTCAGATAAGACTTTGGACTGTGGACTTTGGAGTTAATGCTGAAATGATTTAAGACTTTGGGAGACTGTTGGGAAGGCAATATTGGTTTTGAAATGTGAGGACATGAGATTTGGGAGGGGCCAGGGTGGAATGATAGATTTGACAGTGTCCTCACCCAAATCTCACCTTGAATTGTAATAATCCCCACATGTCAAGGATGGGGCCAGATGGAGATAACTGAGTCCTAAGGGCAGTTTCCCCATACTGTTCTCATGACAGTAAATAAGTCTCATGAGATCTGATGGTTTTATAAAGGAGTGTGTCCCTTCACACGCTCTCTTGCCTGCCACCATGTAAGACGTCCCTTTGTTCTTTCTTTGTCTTCCACCATGATTGTGAGGCCTCCCCAGTTATATGGAATTGTAAGTCCATTAAACCTCTTTCCTTCATAAATTACCCAGCCTTAGGTATGTATTTAATAGCAGCATGAGATCAGACTACTACATGCCTCTGTTTGACCACCATGCAGATCAAAGTATAAAACATTCTTCATCCTCCAGTGATAATCACTATTTGACTTCTATTATAGGTTAGTTTTGCCTAACCTTGAACTTGGCATGAATGAAATTATGCCATACACTATGTACACTTTTTCATCTCCCTTCTTTAACAAGACAAAATATCTCTAAGATTCTTCCGTGTTACTGTATGCATAAGTAATTCTGTCTTCTAATTTCTGAATAGTGTTTTATTATATTCTCCAATTTGAGAAAAATTGAGTTGTTTCCATTTTGGGACTATCATGAAAGAGTCTTTCATTAACATTCCTGCACAAGTATATTTGTAGACCTAAGTAATCATTTCTCTTGAGAATATTCTTAGAAGAATTGTTGAGTCATATGCTAGATATATGTAAACAGTATTCCCATAATGTTTAATCATTTTATACTCCTTTCCAATTAATGAGCATTATGGTGACTCCACATCTTGCCCTCACTTGGCATTTCTGGTCTTTTTAAGTTTTACCTTTAAAATGTTTTTATAATCACATTTCCTTGTGATTTTTATTTGTATTTTCTAGATGACTAGTGATGTTGAGTGTCCTTATACACCTTTCAGATACATTCTTTGGTGAAACACTTGTCCAACTATAAATATTTTGTCAAAAATTAGAAGAAATAGAAAGAGAAAGAGATTATAAAAAGATAGAGACTGATGAGAAAAATGGAGTTAGGGATACAAAAACTTTAAAATTTTGTCCATCACACATACATATACACACAAATAAAGACCCTTTTAAAAGGATAGCACTATTTTCCACATAATAAATTATTAAGAAATGCATAAATATTATAATAAATTGCCACTTTTTTCCTTGAAAAAGGCCAGAACTTTGCTTGAGGAAGTGGGCATCAAAAAGATTGCAGCTTGTGATTATTATGAATTGGTAGAAGAAGGGTTGTCTGAAATGTGTTGGAAAGTTGTAACACCAGATGGGAATGTGTGGCTCACAGCTCACATACAGTGAACTGAGGTAGCTGATAGATGTTTGAGGTGTGTGTGTGTGTGTTTGTGTGTGTGTGTGTGTGTGTGTGTGTGTGTATTCTTTGCATTAGTATGCAGCTCTGTTCAGCTAGGTGCGGTATTTTTCTTTATTCAGGTACTATCTTTTGCAGAAGAAATTATACATAAGCAAAGGCAAAATTTGTGTTATGCTCAAATTGTTCCCTATTATATCAAATGTTTTGGAACAAATCCATGTTTCCTGAATAAGTGTTAGAGCAGAACAGACTGCATACCCTTTTGAACATAATTTCCAAGATTTACGAGTAACAACATAAAATCCTTGGCTAATTGAATTAACAAATGTAAAAACCTTGAATACTTAAATGAAGAGTTGGCAAACATTTCCTGTAAAGGGCAAGATAGTAAATATATAAAGCTTTGCGGGAGATAAGGTCTTCAATGCAATTACTTAATTCTGCAATAGTGGTGCAAAACATCTATAGACAATGTGAAAATGAATGAGTGTGATTGTGTTCAATTAAACTATAGTAGTCCCACTTATCCACCAGAGATACATTCCAAGACACTCCGTGGATTCCTGAAACTGCAGATAGTAACAAACCTTAAATATAACTATGTGTTTTTTTTAATTTGATAACCAAGAGGGCTCCTAAATGACTAACAGGTGGGCAATATCTATCGTGTGGATTTTCTGGACAAAGGGATGATTCACATCCTGGCAGGATAGAGCAAGATGGTGTGAGATTTCATTATGCAACTCTGAATGATGCAAAATTGAAAACTTATAAATTGTTAATTTCTGAAATTTTCCACTTAATATTTTTGGACTGTGGTTGACCGCATGTAACTGAAACTATGGATAAGTGGACACTACTGTATTTATGAAAGCAGACAAAGTGGGAAGTTTATAAATATTTGCTTCTTACTTTTACATGCCATAGAGAGCTATAACTGGGAGAAATTAATAAACTTGCAGTTTTTGCCACTTTAATAAATTATAAAAAGGATGGATGAAGCTGGTCAAAGTCATTGTATGTCTATTCTTAAGCTTTTCTAACCTGCTTAAAATGCTTAAGGACAATTTGCATTGTACCCTCCAGTCTTTGTGAAATAGAAGTTGTTACTTTATTAAAATTTACAATTAATAGTGATTGAGGCTATTCTAGAGTGAAGCAATAGTAATAGAAAAATACTAAAAATGTTTATGTAATTAATTTTTTTCAAGGAAAAGAAAGAGAAGTTTTAACCTAAAATGAAGTCTTAATTATCTAGAATATGAATGAGTATAGTGAAGGACAAAACTTGAATGCTTTTAGCAAGTTGTAGAGGATTTAGGGGAAAGTCATTTCCCATTTTCCTTGATTTATAATACTTAAGTCTGAAAAAGGCTATGAAATATGTTAAAATTTTGGAAAAATTGCTCCAATTATGGGCTAATTCACAAGATAATTATGTTATAAATTGGAGAGAGAAACTCATGAATCATTTATTGCAAGAAACTGTGTTCATCCAAATCTAGGTTTTGTCTTTTCCCTGTTAAAATAGTAAATTGGTCTTATAAATCTTGACAATGGCTAGTGAAAAGTATTCTTTATACTCTGTGTAACATGCTGGTATCATAGAGATTCCAAAACTCACCAGAATAATTTTCTCTGTTCTGTGGTGACTTTATCAGGTACTTGATTATTATATAACATTTTTAAAATTAAAAATTAAAAACCAAGGTTTCTCACTTGTATTAACATATTTATGTTTATTTTTAAATACTTTATTGTCACTTTGATTGAATATGTAACTAAGTCATCATTTCCTAGATGTCCATGAGCATATTTCATTCTTGCAGCCAAATCTCCCGATATTCTTTTGATTTTGCCTTTGCAAGAGCAGAACCAATAAATAAATAAATAAATGAAAATTAATGATGCATTTTACCTCTACAGTCCTCTTTGAGATATTCCACAAAGCTGCAAAAAATCAAACATTTTTTATTTTACATTATAAAAATAAAAGTGGTAGAAATAATTCGACTTGTTTGGTATGCTCATTTTTATTCGTTATTATGTTGGTGCAAAAGTAACTGTGGCTTTTGCCATAACTTTTAATGGCAAAACCCACAATTACTTAATAGCTCAAGACTATTAAGAGTTGCATGGGAAGAGTTGCTGACCCAGAAAGATGCTCAGACTTTTCAAGATTAAGTTTGTATAGGTAAAATATTTTTAATATAAATATTTCAGATATTTTATGTTTTATAGAAAGGACCTGCAGATTCTTTTATGGTTGCACTGTCCATAATATTCTTACACTCAGGGTTGCTGGGCACGGTGGCTCAAACCTGTAATACCAGCACTTTGGGAGGTCGAGGTGGGCAGATCACTTGAGGTCAGGAGTTCAAGACAGCCTAGCCAACATGGTGAAACCCCATCTCTACCAAAAATACAAAAATTATCCGGGTGTGGTGGCACATGCCTGTAATTCCAGCTACTTGGGAGGCTGAGGCAGGAGAATCACTTGAACCTGGGAGGCAGAAATTGCAGTGGGCCGAGATCACGCCACTGCACTCCAGCCTGGGCGATAGAACAAGAGTCCATTTCAAAAGAAAAAAAATGTGATTCATGGTAAAGTTTTACCAAACACTTATAGCATATATTTAATGGAATTGAACAAATAAATAAATGGATTGTAGATGACTGGAAACAGATTTCTCACTGTTGGTGTGGGAGGCTACAGATAAGCAAGAAGTCTAAAAGGATCCATGTGGTATTGGATTAGAATTGGAAAAATCATTAGGAACGTAGATTATCTCAGTATAAATAAAGACAAACAGAAATATTTAAGTTATGTGTGTACATGTGAATATACACACACATATTTTCTTGTTCCATCAACTGAGAGGGCAGAAAAGCAACACCAGTAGCTGTCCACATACCTAGTGATCAAATCTTGGTTACTAATAACATTCACCAATTAAAAAAACTGAGATCCTTAGATAAATGGCTGACACTTGGACTAAGACAATAAATATACAACATGGAGCAACTTGTAGTATCTAGAAGTCAGGAAGTCTTAAACACACACACACACACACACACACACACACACACACACACAAAATGATGGGGCTATGTCAAAGAGACATGGAGGTTCCAATTGCCAAAGCTAGAACAATTTGGGCAGAAATAATGTAGTATTGGATTATAACTCAAAGAAGAAATTAAAAAGCTGTAAGTCCATACTGATTATATTAGGCAGTTCTCATGATGCTATAATAAGGTTACCTCAATTATACCTGAGGCTGGGTAATTTATAATGAAAATAGGTTTAATTGACTCAAGGTTCTGCAGGCTGTATAAGCATGGTGCTGGCATCTGACCAGCATCTGGGGAGCCTGCAGGGAGCTTTTACTCAGGACAGAAGGTGAAGCAGGAGCAGGTATGTCACATGGCAGGTAAGAGTAGGAGCAATAGAGGAACTGATGGGAAGTGCCACACACTTTTAAACAACCAGATCTCACAAGAAATTATTCACTATCGAGAGGACAGCACCAACCCAGGAGGTATCCACCCCCATGGCCCAAACAGCTCCCATAAGGCCCCACCTCCAACACTGGGGATCACATTTCAACATGAAATTTGGGAAGGACAAATATCCAAGCCATGCCACTGATATACATAATTGAAAAAATAAATACATGGAGGAGAACAGATAAATCTGTCATGCAGAAAGAGCCCAAATAATTTGTGCAGATGCTCTGCCCTCACAAAGGTTGAGGCATAACTCATAAGTTCCCACTCACTATTATTGGTTGCATATAATGACCTCCTCCCATGAATGCAGTATGGAATTAGAGAAGAGTAACTTTGCAAAGAAAAGCATAACAGACACTAACTCATCCAGGTGTTGAACCATGTTTATAGTATGCATTCATGATTTGATGTGATGAGGATGGCATGTTTCCCCTGTGATTTTTCTCACAAAACCCAATAACCCCAGTCTACCCATGAGAAAAACATGGGATAAATCGCAATCTAGGGAAATCCTACAAAATATTATCCCAATATGCCTCAAAACTCTCACAAAGTCATCAAAAATAGGAAAAGTCTGAGAAATTCTTACACGTAAGAGCATTCTAAGTAGACATGAGGACTAACTGTAATTTTTATATGGGATAGAATTCTGTATGAGCAAAAGAACACTGGATGACAAACCAGGAAATCTAAATAAAGTATGGACTTTATTTAATTCATAATAATGCATCACTATTGGTTCATGAATTATAACTAATGCACCAATCTAAAGTAAGATGTTAATAACAGGAGAAACTGAGTTCAGGGTGTATGGGAACTATCTGTATTATCTTCTCAATTTTTATACATCTAAAATTGTTGCAAAATGAAAAGTTTATTTTAAAAAACTGATAGGACTCAGAAAAGAAATGAACAAATCCTCAATAAGAGTTAGAGTTCAGTGCCCCTTTTTTGCTGATTGATAAAACAGATGGACGTAAAATCATCTAGATTTAAGAAGAACTGAACCACTCCATCAATCAACAGTATTTAATCAACATTTATAGAAGACTCACCACCAACAGCAGAATAGATATTTTCTTCAAGCACCCTTAGAGTATATACCAAGATAGGCCATATACTGGGCCTTAAAATAATCCTCAAACATTTTAAAATATTTGAAATTATACAGAAGTGTTTGCTGATCACAATGGAATATATTACAGATTTGGATGTTAAATAACATATTTCTAAACAATCTCATTGAGTAATATGAAATCTCAAAGGCAATTAAAAATATATTGAACTGACTAAAAATCAAAACTGGGAATAAAATTATTGTCTGAACAGCTAACACAATTTTGAGGGGGGATAGTTTTTGGCACTAAACACTTATATCAGAAAGAAGGAAAAGCAATAATATAATCCTACATCACAAGAGTCTAGAATAAGAAGAGCAAAATAAATGCAAAACAAGCAGAAAGAAATAATAAAGATAAAAGCAGAAGTAAATGAAACTGAAAACAAAAAATAGATAAAATCAAACTAAAAATCTTGTTGTTTGAACAGATCAATACAATTGACAAATCCGTAGCTAAACTGACAAAGAGAAGACACAATTACCAACATGAAAAATCAAAAACCTAGCATCATTACCCAATATTCAGGCATCAAAAGGATAATAAGGGATATATGAACAAATCTACACACACGAATTTGACAACTTAAATGAATTGGACCAGTTCCTTAAAAAGCAAAAACTATAATTTACCCATATGAAAAAAATAGTTGAATAGCCATATAAGTTATTAAATAAATTGAATTCATAATTTTAAAATGCCCCAAAAGAAATCTCCAGGTCCAGGTGGTTTCAGGAGATAATTGTACCAACTGCTTGACATTTGAACATTTAAAGAAGAATAAAACAAATTCTACAGAATCTATTCTGGAAAATAGAAAAGGAATAATTTCCCAATTCATTTTATGAAGCAAATATAACTCTGAGCCCAAACTATACAAAAGCAGTGCAAAAAGACCAAACTACAGACTAATATCCTTCATGAATACATACACAAAAATTAACTTTATTTTCACTAACAGAAATCAGAAAAAAAACGTGTATATATATATATATATATATATATATATATATGTACCATGATCAAATATGGTTTCTTCCAGAAATTAAAACCTACTTCAATATTAGAAAATAAATCAATATAATCTATTATATTAGCAGGAAAATGAAGAAATCAATTGACATGGAAAAGAATTTGACAAAATTCACTACTTATTCATGATAAAAATGTTTAGAAAATCAAGAATATTTTAAAAATTATTCTTCAACTTAATAATAACATCTTCAAAATGCCTACAGATAAGAATTATTTAATGATTAGAGACTGAATGCTTTTTCCCTAAGACTAGAAAGGAACAAAGGATGTGCTCTCATTACCCCTACTGAGCATAGTACCAGATGTTCTATTTAGTTCTATCTTGCAAAAAGGCAATAAAGTAAAATTAAAGGCACAAAAACCTCAAAAACAGAAATAAACTCTATTTTAGGATGACATGACTGTTCACATAGAAAATCCCAAGAAATCTAAAAAAAACAAACAAAAATTACTGGAAATAATAACTGAGTTCAGCAAAGCGTCAGGATACAGCATCAATGCACAAAAAAGTTTCAATATACTAGCAATGAACATGTGGACACCAAAATTAAAAATACAGTATCATTTACCACAGTCAAAAAAGTGAAGCTGGGTGCAGTGGCTCATGCCTAGAATCCCAACAACTCAAGGAGGCTGGGATGGGAGGATCGTTGAGCCCAAGGGCTCTAGACTGCAGTGAGCTGTGATCGTGGCATTGTACCCCAGCCAGGGCAAAAGATTGAGACTCCATCTCTAAAAAAAAAAAAAAAGAATAAAAATTTTAAGTGAAATATTCAGGCATAAACCTACATAACTTCTATGCCAAAAGCT
The DNA here is from genome assembly GCF_028885625.2 of Pongo pygmaeus. Taxonomy (NCBI): domain Eukaryota; kingdom Metazoa; phylum Chordata; class Mammalia; order Primates; family Hominidae; genus Pongo; species Pongo pygmaeus. The sequence goes on along the minus strand of NC_072378.2, from coordinate 141,003,255 downwards.
ACAAAATGCTAATGAAAAAATGAAAGAATATCTAAGTAAATAAATCAAGAGATGCCCGCTGGGTTCCAGGCTTAGAAGGCAATGTAATAAAAAGCAAAAATAGTGTGGGACTACATCAAACTAAAAGGCTTCTGCACATTGAGGTGGTATATACATATATACACACACATATATAATGTATATGTGTATATGTATATATGTATATGCATATATTATATATCATGTATATATGTACATTATATATACATAGATATACAATAGAATATATCCAGCTTTAATAAAGAGGAAATTCTCAATACTTGATAACCTTGTTGAACCTGGAGGACATTATGGTAAGTGAAATAGGCCAGTCACAGAAGGACATATGCTGCATGACTCCACTTAGTGTATTAGTCTGTTCTCATGCTGCTAATAAAGACATACCTGAGACTGGGTAATGTATAAAGCAAAAGAGGTTTAATGGAGTCCCAGTTCCACATGGCTGGGGAGGCCTCACAATCATGGTGGAAGGCAAAAGAGGAACAAGTCATGTTTTACATGGCATCAGGCAGAAGAGCATGTGTAGGGGAACTCTCCTTTATAAAGCCATCAGATCTCATAAGACTTATTCATGATCACAAGAACAGCACAGAAGAAAACCTGCCCTCATGATTCAATTACCTCCCCTTGGGTCTCTCCCATGATACATAAGAATTATGGGAGCTACAATTCAAGATGAGATTTGGGTGAGGACACAGCCAAACCATATCACTGAGGTTTCTAAAATAATCAAATTTACAGAACCAAAGAGTGGAATGGAGGTTGCCAAGGCCTTGTGGAAAGGGGAAATAGGGAGTTGCTAAATGAAGGGGCACAAAGTTTCAGTTAAGCAAGATGAATAGTTCCTAGAGGTCTGCTGTACAATACTGTGCCTATAGTTAACAATATGATACTGTACACTAAAAATGTTGTTAAGAGGGTGTATCCCACAGTAAGTGTTCCTAGGAAAACAAAATAAAATTTTTAAAAATGTTAATTATCCCCAAGTTGGCATATGGATTTAACAAACTTCCATATTTTGTTGTAGTTGCTGATAAGACTATTCAAAAATGTTTAAAAAGGCAAAATAATGAGATTTTCTAAAAACAATTTTCAAATAGTATAAAATGAGAGGAATCTGTCTACCCAGTTTCAAGTTGCATTATGTAGGTAAAGTAATCAAAACTGTGTGATCTTGTGTGTATTGATAATTACAGTAATCAGTTCTGGTGGAATAATAGGCACATAGATCAGTGGAATATAAAACAGAACCCAGAAATAGACCCCAAAAAAATACATCCAACTGATTTTTGACACAAATCACAAAGCAATTCAATGGAGGTAGGGTAGGCTTGTCAACAAATTATGTTAGAATAATTGGGCATCCATAAGAATATAAAATAAAATAAACCTCAATCCAAACCTCATATCTTATGCAAAAGTTAACTCAAAATGAATGAAAAACTTCAATGTAAAACATAAAAGTAGCATATTTTTAGAAAAAATAACCTCATATCTTATGCAAAAGTTAACTCAAAATGAATCACAAACCTCAATGTAAAACATAAAAGTAGCACATTTTTAGAAAAAACAATTATAGGAGAAAATCTTTATGATCTATATATGGACAAATAAATATTGATACCCAAAGCACAAATCATAAAAGGAAAAATGATAAATTGGATGTTATTAAAATTAAACACTTTTGCTCTGAAAAAAGGCACTCTTAAGAGCTAAAAAGACAATCTATATACTGGGTAGAAAATATCTGCAAGCAAATATCCAACAAGGGACTACGATAAAGAATATGTAAACAACTCTTAAAACTCAACAGCAGAAAATAAGCAATCCAACTAGAAACTGGTCAACACAAATGAATGAATATTTTACTGAAGAGGACAAATAAATGGCAAAAACTACATAAAATATATTCAGCACCATTATCCATTAGGAAAATGGAAATTAAAAGTTAAAAATATAACTATGTATTACCTTATACCCACCAGAATTTCTCAAGTGAAATATAATGATAACACCAAATGCTTGTGACGATTCAGAGAAACTGCACCACAGTTTAGCAATGTCTTAATAAACCGCATATTCAACTACCTATGACCCAACAATTGTACTCCTAGTCATTTATCCCAGAGAAATGAAAGCATGTTCACACAAAGCCTGTACACAAATATGTTTATAGCAACTCTATTCATAATAATCCCAAAATGAGAATAACTCAGGTTGATTCAACAAGTGAAAAAAAGTTAAACAGACTGTGGTACATTCATGCCATGGAATACTGTTCAGTCATAAAAAGAAATAACCTATAGGTATACGCAATGACTTGGATGCATCTCCAGAGAATTATGCTTCATAAAAAAATTGAAAATTATATATTGTATGTTTCCTTTTGTACAGCATTCTTGAAATGACAACATTATAGAAACAGATAACAGATTAGTGGTCTCATGTTAAGCAGGGAATGGAGATGGTAGAGAAATGATTATGGCTATAAAAAGGCAACATGAGAGACAATTTGGGTAATGAAAAAATTATGTGTCTTGACCTTATCAATGTCAAAATTCTGACTGCAATATTGTAATATAGGTTGTCAAGATACTACTATTTAAGAGAAATTGGGAAAAGAATGAGCAGAATTTTTCTGGATTATTTCCTACCATAGCATGTGAATCTACCGTTATCTCAAAATTTAAAAACAATTAAAAATAAAGATATCATATGCAAGAAGAAATGATAAAATGATCTGTGGTAAATATTGAATACTGAGATAATTAAACCACTGGGGAATTATGTTTACAGAACACACAATTGATATTACATACTTTAGCAAAGCAGTAATGATCTATGCAACAGAATGAAAAAATAAGATGAAGAAGAAAAAAGATGACAGTGGCAATCAAACTATTTCTTATAATATTTAATAAATGTCAAAGTAATTAAAATCTTACTATTAAAACAATTAAGAAACTAAATCAATCTTTTTTTCTTAGTATTAAAGGGCCTGTTACAAATTGTCTTTTGAGGTGGAAAGCAATAGTATGAATTTCTGATCCTCTTCAGCTTCACTTCAGAATGTTTTTTGTTATTAATTTGAGTAAAATTAAATTAAATATTTTATTAAATAGAATTATAGTATAATTGTCATTATTATGAAATCTATGTGTACATAAAGCACATTTTAGAATGATGTTAATAAAAATTAAACTAGGTTATTGGTAGATGATTTAATTTTGAATTATAGTTATTAATTTATTTATTTATGTATTTGATTTCTCTTTCATAGTTTTATGTAAGCATCATTTGAAATTTAAACACTGGATATTTTCATTAAAATAATATTCAAAATAAATTAAAGCAGGCAATTCTGTTATTTGTTATTTACACTTATTAGATGAATTGAAGTAGAAGGATGACGTTAGCCTAGGAATCTTGTCTTTCTCTTTCCTTTCTATCATGAATAGGTTCCATTAAATCAATACAATATCTACAGTCAAAGAAAAATATCCCAAATATTAGCATTTTACCATATTTTACAATAATTTTGTGATCCAGGAGACACACCAAGCATGCCACCAAGTCTCACTGAAATAGATTTTTTCATATATGCAAATATATATACATAAAGTTACAATCACATTTAGAGTAATTCATACCTTCAAATTTTCTTTTTCTTTTCTTTTCTTTTTTTTTTTTTTTTTGAGACCAGAGTCTGGCTCTGTTGACCAGGCTGGAGTGCAATGGCACGATCTCGGCTCACTGCAACTTTTGCCTCCCGAGTTCAAGCAATTCTCATGGCTCAGTCTCCTGACAAGCTGGGATTATGGGCATGCATCACCACACCCGGCTAATTTTTGTATTTTTAGTAGAGACAGGGTTTCTACTAAAACCCCAGGCTGGTCTCAAACTGTTGGCCTCAAATGATCTGCCCATCTCCACTTCCCAAAGTGCTGGGATTACAGTTGTGAGCCACCACCATGCCAGGCCTTCAAATTTTCCTTACAGCGAATGTTCTTACATTGGGCGTTGGCTTTCATCAGGTTCCCCTGAGATATGCCCCATAGGGAATAAAATGTTACACAGTGAAAAAATATTTTGCTTAGAAATTTTCTGATTGAGATAAATATTACTCAATAAATCATATCACATGTTTATCATAAAAATATATGGAAGTGATATTTTTTAGGAGAGGAGGTATTTTCCTAAAATAATCATAATGAGAAATATAGAATATTTGATTATGATTTCTTCGTTCTTTTAGGTAAAACTATTGGCTCTATCTAGTTCCTAAGTAAACATTTATTTTTAAGTCCAAGGCTTTTAAAAAGTTCATCTTTATATTTAAGCTATTAAAACAGTATTTAATAGCTTATGAATATTATTTATTAACAGGACAGCTACTGTTTCTACTTTATCATTCTTTGCAATTCATCTACCAGTGGTTTAATGTAGGTTCTCATACTACAATTTTGAAGGATTTTAATGAAAATCTATTACTTTGTAAATAAATTTTACTTTTATTATACCTACATAGTGTGGGATTGGTGTTTGTTTATATTTCTTGAAGATTTCAAAGTGTAATTAATATTCCAAATATGGAGATTATAGTATAGTACAGTGGAGAGGGAAGTAAAACGGGGGGGTTGTAGTACCAACTTATTTTATAATTGTGTTTCCTTGATTACTTTAACTCCTGATGTTTTCATTGCCTTAGTTTTAACAAGGAGATACTATATCCTCCTTACAGTGATACGTGATTTAAGAAACAAGAGAAATGCTTGTAAAAACACTTAAATTCAATGCTTGTAGAATAATATATTCAATATTACTTTTCATGGTCACAAATCTCTGCCACTAGCAACAAGGGTATTTTATAAATTAAAAATAATACGATTCTACACATTTTTTCCCTTCATTGTTGGTAATATTGCTGCTTTCAAAGTAGTTTTCCTGTTTAAGACAGGATCAGACATTTGAATAGATCAATTTGATACTGATATAACTTCTTTCATGTATAAATAAGCTCAGTATTTCAGAGCCAGAAATGTAATTTTTCAATAAAACATATTTTTTGTCTGGTTATTTTCCACTTTATTTCCTAATCTATCTTAAACTCTGAACAAACTTTAAAAAGCTTGCAGGTGTAGAAACAGGAAGGTGTGATTTTATCATGTTTAGAATTAAATTGTTGTAACAATTAAGAGGAAATGAACAATGAAGTTGAAACTCATTCTTAATTACGAAATCTTTAAAAATTTACTAAAATTATACTCATCTAAAGTCATTAGTTCAGTGATCAGTTTCTATATTTTTTTGTTTAATTTCACTTGGGAGTGGAGTGAAAGTAAAAATTAGTCTATGTGCAATTCTACAATTGAGTTCAAAGAAGAAAGAACACTAAATTATTCATAGTGCAAAAAAAGGAGTTTCTGTTAGGAAAAAAAATCATTAAGTTTCTGAATCTCTAGTACCTACATAGTAATAAATAACATGCAACTCCAAGGACAACTCTTACCTGAGACGTGCCAACGGCATCTTTTAGGGTATAAAACATCTGCTGCTTAAGCCATTCACTTAAGGAGAGTGAGGGGATTCTCAATAATACGCTGAATAGACTGATACCATGTCTTGCACTCTTAACCATCATTATCAGAAAAAATCCAGTATAAATTAGCTTTATGTTAGGAGGTAAAAATCACTATGACTCAAAGTCTAACATATTCCACAATAAATATTTTTAAATGGCATTAAAGTTCCTGAAGGAAGAATTTAAAAATTCTGCTATCTACAGATATATTTGATTATACTGTTTTTTGCTCCTCTGAGCTAATACAGCACTTTTCCTTTACCCCGCCTCCATTGACAACGAAAATGTAATTGAACTATTTTTACAATTTCATATTCTCACCTAAGTGCTGAGGTTACACAGGTCTCTGTCCTCAACGACCTCATAGCACAAAGGGGAGATAGAAATTTTAAAAGGTAATTATAAAACATAAAAAAGATGCGAAAATGAATAGATGAGCATAGACCTGTGGGACTGCAAAGCAAAACAAATTATTAAAGGTTTGATGGTCCATGTTATCTAAACATTGTGTAAACTTTTAAATGTTTATGAATCCCAGCTCAGAGGTGTAAGTAATATGTGTGTGTGTGTGTGTGTGTGTGTGTGTGTGTGTGTGTGTGTGTGTGTATGATATACTGAACAAATGTATACCACCTAGCAAGTGGCCTTCTTGCTTGGTGACTTACACTGGCCTGTTTACTTACCCTGCTGTAAAGATCTTCATTATCCTTTCCGAAGGATGTATTTCTCCCTTACTCTACCCATGGTCAGTATATAACCTTCTGATAGTTCAAGCTGTCTGCAGCAAAATCCTCTCAGGAAAGATGGCTGTCTAATGCTTTTCTTCAGTCTTTGAGGTATTACACGGCTCTCAGCTCTCTGTGGGCCCTTTATCCAGAAGGCAGTCTTGGCTCCAAAGTAGACAACATTCTTGTATCTGTGCACTGCAATTCTAGTCTGCCCCTGTAAGTAAAAACACATTTATACTCTTTTTCTTATATGGATAATTCTTCTCCAAAAGTATATAACACCCCAATTGTTCTTCGGTTCACTTTTTTTTTCTGCTCAGTGAGCACAGGAGAGTAACTTAGGATCACAGTCTCATTTGTAACCAAAGAAAGGACCTCTCATCTCACAAGGTCATGGTAAAGAAAGAACAAGACGATTAAATGGAACTTATTGTAAAATTATATTATAGTCCAAAAGGGAAAATACGGAGTGATTTATTAGTAATCTTCTCACCCAAAGTTTAGAAAAAGCACTTTAGTATTAGTGGCAAATACTTTTATATTAAATATAGCCATGCATATTTTATGGAATGTTGTATCAGCAGATTAGAGAATACAATATAAAAACATGACAAAGATATCCATTCTAAATGAATGTGGAAGAAAGAAATAAAATGAATTATTTGAATATGACAAGGCAGCCCACAGGATTTTCTGTGTGACACCTTTAGAAATCTTCACAAGGAAAATCATGGCAAGTTTAAAGCACTGCAGTGTAAAAAGAAAAAACAAACTAAGACGAGTCACAAAAGAAAATTGAAGTCATATTACACTAACAACAGCTAAATAAAGCTAAATCCGGTGTTTAAAATTTACAAACCCATGAGAGAGGCAAGAACTAGGCTCAGTAAAATACAGATGCTGCATGTCTGCTAAAAATTGGATAGAAGCATATTTACTCCACTGTTTTCTGTGGAATGTACTGAAAACATTAAAGTAACAGAACCTACATTTTTTAAAATAATGAAACATACAAAAGATTTTCTTAAAAAGGTCAAAATATGAAAAACTCTGTTTTGGATATAAAGTCTCAATATTCTGAAGATGTCAATAAACTATTTTTAACTTCAATGCATTTGTCATAAAATTTTAACAAATGTGTCACTCTCTTTGTAAGTGATTCTAGCATTTCATCTGGACAACTAAACAGGTGAGAAAAACAAAAAAAAATCTAAAAGGGAAGATGATTAAGGCAGACATTACCAGTCGTAAAATAAATTTGCATTATTAAAAATTATATAATATAGCAAGCAAATTTATATACTCCTAGTTAGGAGTATAAATCAAGATATTTCAAAAAGTAGAGTCACCAAATTTTACGGGAACTTACTGTCTACTAAAGATGGCATTCCAGTCAATGGAGAAAATATGAATTATTTGTTATAGTATTAGAAAAACTGAGTAGCCAGAAAACAATATAAATTTTCTTAGAGCAAATATCATTTGAGCTGGATCGCTGAATTAAATGTATAAAGCAAAACATGATAATGCGAAAACAAGCTAACAGATAAAGTTGCTTCAGAGGTAAATGGACGTATCACTTTGAACAAAAAGTAGAATCCTGATTTATAAATGTAATTAATGTATCTGTTAAAATTATTTGTGTTATACACATTAGAAACTTGACTAACCAAAACAAGATAATAATTGGTGATAAATAACTTAATTGAAGGAAAAGCTAAGAAGGCAAGAGGACAACCTAAAAATGTGCAGGGTACATTTACATGACTCAGCTGCAACAGTTTCCAAATTTGATAATTTAAATTTCACAATTTCAGAAGAGAAAATCTAACAACCCAGTCTCAGTGCAGTGCCTTTGAATAAAAAGTTCACTGTGGTGGAAATGGGGTCCTCTGGCTACTGATAGCATGTCCCATTTGCTGATGCAATATGCCTGTACACATATGTTTGTAAGCCAGTATTTGCCTTGGATTCTAGAACAAGTTTTAAATAAACAGCATCACAATAAATGTAATTGAAAAGTCAAAAAACAAATATAAAAAAAGGGGGGAACATTGTACAACACGTATGATAAAGACTACATTTACACTTTTAAGAGAGAACACTAAAAAATGGATTAAAATGGAAAAAAAAAAAAAAAAGCCGGGCGCAGTGACTCACGCCTGTAATCCCAGCACTTTGGGAGGCCGAGGAGGGTGATCACCTAAGGTCAGGAGCTCGAGACCAGCCTGACCAACATGGTAAACCCCCGTCTCTATTAAAAATACAAAATTAGCCGGGCGTGGTGGCACACGCCTGTAGTCCTAGCTCCTCAGGAGGCTGAGGCAGGAGAACCGCTTGAACCGGGGAGGCAGAGGTTGCAGTGAGCCGAGATCGAGCCACTGCACTCCAGGCTGGGTGACAGAGTGAAACCACGTATCAAAAACAAACAAACAAACAAAAAAACAGAAAAACAAAAACAAGCCATGAGAGAATGAATATCGAAATCAATAAGGGTGGAGATTCGGAAAAGGGCAGCTCAGATACAGACCTCAGCTCTACTCCAGTGTATTTGTGAACTGGAGCAAGTTTCTTTTCCTCTGGCGTATTTCCTCACCAGAGGAATAGGGATAAAAATGGCGGACAACTCATTTTTTTTTGTAGATTAGATGAATCAATTCAAGCAAAATATTTACTTCAGAATCCAGCATGGAGCAAGCACTCAATAAATAATAGTTATACCTGTTTTGATAAATATTAACCCCTTAGGAAGGGACGACTTATTATGTACATAAAAGTTTAGAGGTGGCTGGGCGCAGAGGCTCTCGCCTGTAATCCCAGCACTTTGGAAGGCCGAGGTGGGCGGATCACTTGAGATCAGGAGTTCAAAACCAGCCTGACCAACATGGTGAAACCCCGTCTGTACTAAAAATACAAAAAAAAAAAAAAAAAAAAAAAAAAAAAAAAAAAAAAAGCCAGGCCTGGTGGTGGGCACCTGTAATCCCAGCTACTCAGGACACTGAGGCAGAAGAATCACTTGAACCCTGTAGGCGGAGGTTGCAGTGAGTCAAGATTGCACCATTGCACTGTAGCCTGGGCGACAGAGCAAGGACCCATCTCAAAGAAAAAAAAAAAATGTTTAGAGGTGAAGAATATATACAGTCAGTAAACTTATGGGAAAAAAACAAAACTTCATTGATATTTAAAGTGATGCAATTTTAAACAATTAGAGAAGTCTCATTTTGCTTATTAGATTGCTAAAAATTAAACAGTACCAACTATTGCTGAGAGTTTTCCTTTGACCCTAAATCGCTACAAACTTTTTAAGGGCAATTATTATATAATAACTCCAAAAGTAAGAGGCACGCAGAATCCGTATCAGTGACAGAGATATTTTGCCTTAGGATCAGAAGCACACCCCACCAGCCCCCTGGGCTACCTGCTCTTTGCTTTGTCAGGAGGTTTACATTGTGCTTGTCCAAGGCTCCTGTTTCCTTTTTTCTTTCTTTTTCTTTTTTTTTTTTTTTTTTGAGACGAAGTTTCGCTCTTGTTGCCCAGGCTGGAGTGCAATGGTGTGATCTCGGCTCACTGCAACCTCAGCCTGCCAGTTCAAGCAATTCTCATGCCGAGGCTCCTGGGGCAGGTGGGGGGTGCCTGTGATGGGCTCCCGATCTCCCAGGCGGATCCAAATGCATGTCAAAGTTGGCAAGACCAAACCCTATCATCAAGTGCTATTGAAGCCTAGGTAGTAAACAACAGGTGATATCTGCTTGGCTGTAGGTAGGTCTCAGCCTTGTACTTCATTCTGGCTTCACCGAGAAACCTTGAATTTGTAGGGTTTAGGATAGTTCCCATCACTCTTAAACCACTTATTTTCCCTTCCATTTGTCTCAGTGTTTCCCCATACCACTACTTAAAACACATTGAAGAGACAAATGGTTAATACCTCAAATTTCCAACTTAATCTATTTCTATACATTTATCTACAAATTGAGTCAAATAAATAAGGGTATTTATATGTACAGAATTTTCCTTCCAACATTGTTATAATCATAAAGAAAAAGAAAACATTATTTATTATTCCAGGACTGGCTAAATAAATTATGATACATGCTTAAAATGTGATACTATGTATTTATTTAAAAAACATAATGTAAATTCATATGTATTAATGCAAAAAATGTTCATTACATATTATTAAGAAAAACAGCAAGGTGGACTACAGTAAGGGTAACATGATCATTTACATAAAATATATTTATACTTATCTTGCAAGTTTGCCTCAAGGGCAACAATTTAACTGTGGCCCTTCAAAACCAGGCAAGGTCTGTTGGGCCTAAGTAAAATAATTGGAAGTTACGGTTGTGAATTACGCGATGGATTTCATACCTAAATGCAACCACATTGTTTTAAAAATTTTAAACTACGATTGTGCTGAAACAAAACAAAATGATTTGCCTCAAACTTACACTGGGAAAATTCTGATACAGCCACTCATGTTCATTTAACACTTCTAGAAGTGAAAAATTATTCCTAAGAAATTCTTAGGCCAGGCGCTGTGGCTCACACCTGTAATCCCAGCACTTTGGGAGGCCGAGGCAGGCAGATCATGAGGTCAGGAGATCGAGACCATCCTGGCTAAGACGGTGAAACCCTGTCTCTACTAAAAATACAAAAAATTAACCGGGCGTGGTGGCGTGCGCGTGTAGTCCCAGCTACTCCGGAGGCTGAGGCAGGAGAATGGCATGAACCCGGGAGGCGGAGCTGGCAGTGAACCGAGATACCGCCACTGCACTCCAGCCTCGGTGACGGAGCGAGACTCCATCTCAAAAAAAAAAAAAAAAAAAGAAAGAAATTCTTAACAGAAATTACTATTCTGGAGTGGAGCAAAGATGGTGAAAGGTAACCTTAATTTTACACTACACACTCTTCTGTGTAGGTTTGCATTTATTTACTGTGAGCATATATTTCTTTCTGCTGAAAAGGCTAACGTAAACAAATATATATAAGAAGGCAATGAAAAACCTGTCATAATACTTCAAATATATGCAACATACATTTTTCATAAAAATAGGAAATAGTTGTTTTGACACTCCAACTCCAGCAATATCTAACTAATATATTTCAACATATGTTCTTCTACTAAGTTTTACTATAATATCCTGAGGTTTTAATTACATATAAAATATTTATAATATGTCATATGACTTTGCACATATTTTTTATACATGATGTTACTTCAGCTGAATTTTTCTTAATATCTGGTAAACATATGTTCATTCTTCTCAAACTTGCATATGAGACTTTCTTATATTATTCCAAGCTCTCCTCTCCCCAAATAGTGGTGACTCAGTTCCTCTCCTGTACCGCTTACTTATGCTACATACTTTTATCATGTATACATCACATTGAGTTATTTATCATAATGTTTATTCTCTCTCTTCTATACTCTGAAATTTGCTTGAGATCAGAAATAACACTTTATGTTTCTTAATATCACTAGTGCCATGCAGAATGCCAGAAACAAAATTGGTTCACCATACATTTTTTAACTGACCCGAGAGAAAACATTTCATATTTTGGTCAGTCTGTAAATCATCCCTACAGTATAGAAGAATAGTAATTACTGCTATTTATTGAGGGCTTACAATGACATTTCTTATGTACTTGATATGCATTATCTTATATAAGACTTACAGAAACCCTAAAGATATTATTATGATTACTAAGCTCATTTTTCAGATGAGAAACTTGATATTTTGAGTCATTAATTTTCTTGGCGAAACTATGATCTACAACTTAATTATGATATGCTTAGTTTAGGATTTGAACCTAAAATAAAGAAAATCATGCAATTACCTTAAGAGTCAAGAAAGCATAAACTAAAAGTAATGCTTTACATTCTATTTCTTCAGGTTTAGCAATTAAGTAGAAACAAAACCCCCAATGAACATAAATGAATTGGCTTGTAAATACATATATATGTGTATATATATATACACACACATATATATGTATATGTATATACACACACATATATATGTATATGTATATACACACACACATATATATGTATATATGTCTCAGCATCATAAAAAATACTATAATATAGTCATTAATTATTGGAACATGTATATTAGAAAACATAGTTTGCCCAAGAAGAGAGCATAGAAGATAAGCAAAGCAAATTACCAATTTTAATACTTTTAACTGTAAAGAGATATAAATCCACAAGGACTAAAGATATCTCCAATTATGCTTTTCAAGAAGGAGCATCACAGGAGTCCCAAAACAGGAAACCTCACATATACAGTTTATAAATATTATTTTAAAAAATATAAAACCTATCAAGAGTCATAGAAAAATCAAATGTTCTAAAGCAAGAAGAATCAGCCACTGATTTAGTTATAGTATCATCATATCAGAAAAAAGAGGAAAAGACTTAGAAATCGATTTTATTAGCGCACTTAAATTTTATTAATAGAAATACGTAGTTTAACAAAATGGAAATTTGCAAATTAAAAAAATATGTCTGTGGCCATAAACCTGTTTTTAAAAAGCAGGAAAAAAGAAGAAATTATTTCCAATTTCCACCCACCCTAGTATTATTTAATATAAAAATCCTGTGAAATATAATTCCCTTCACTCTGAAAAAGAATATAAAATACTTCCCAGCATAGAAATTCATATACTTGAACTTGAGTAAGGAATTACAATTCCCTGCTTTAAAGAAGAGTTACAACTTCATCATCTTCTCTGTCTGTATTGATCCCAATTGTATAGTTATTGTCAGTGGTGATGTAAAGGTATAGGTAAAAAATTCATTGCCATTAATTGCTAATTGTAAATACAAAGACACACAAGAAAATTCAGAATGTCACTATGCCTTGTTCTTCCATACATTTATGTAAGAAGAAAGCACCCCGTGAGAAAGGCACCACTCTCTACTAAATGACCTGCTTGGGGCCTTAAGGCTCATGGTCTCCAAGCTGTTTAGCGGCCTGTGTCAAAAAAATTACTTGTTTCAGTCCAATTTCTCTCAATTCAATAACCCCTAAGCCTCTCAAAACAAAGCAAAGTTAAAATGATTTTCAATTGCTTTGGACTAGGATGTGTCAGGCAGTCACCACCATTTCACGAACATCAATAGAAGAAAGCACTCACCCTTAAACCTTTCTCTTTTTCTCATTAATCAAAATTCCAATGAGCTGATTTCTTTTTTAGTCTACTCTAGAAGAGATTTATGAGAAATGGGATTTTTCTGACTCATGACTTTGAGCTAAGTACTCTGGATATATATTCCAGAGAAAAACAACACAGCTAATCATCCCACTTAACTCTAAATAATATGCCCTTGATTACGAATTGTATTCCAAAAGTCCAGCAATCAAGAAGCTTGAGGAAAATGAGAGCATGGCTTTCTGTTCTCGACTCTATTTCTTTGTGAATGGCTTTACTTTCTGTGGTTTATTTAGTCATACATTCTAATATAAGTTCATTGTGTCAGAAAGGTAAAATCACAAGAATTAAGGATGGAGGATTTCACCTACTCAGCCGCCTGTCGTCATCTGTCAACTTTCTATCCATTCATCACGTAGCCTGTCACACTTGACATAAGCTTCTGAAGGGATGGGTGAAAGGGAGGCAGGAGAGGCTGGATAAATGTCTTCATGATCATCTTTAGCAATGTCAGGAGCTCAGCACTCTCAGTATTTTAGACTTGCCTGTGACAGCTTTTCCACTAGCACTGAAGCTGCATTCCAAATTGATATTTGTGGCGGTGTGGATTCTGGGCTAGAGCAATGCCTTAGGCAAGCCAAATTCTGCAGTTTGATATCAGTAAACAATATGATCTCTCTTTGTGTTTATGTGGATGTGCTGGAGTGGAATGAAGGGAGGATAACTTCAAATGACAGTTGCCACAGGTGATTAATTTTTTTTTTGTCTTTTACACATTTACTCTGCCTACTCTAATTTAAACTGGTGTCCCTAATGATCCTTTCATTTTGCACAAAAGCTGAAGAGATGCTTTCACTCATGAAACAAATAAGCAAGCAGGATGCCATCCATGGAGATGATGCTTCTGACTCACTGTAAAAATAAAAAAATACGTATACTATGAGGTGTTTCCTCTTTATTGACATCTACCTGATCAGCCCATTTGTGACCAACAAATGCAATTATGAGGTGAGACAGCTGATGGAGAAAGAGGTGAGATGCCAGTAAGACGGGATATGGAGAGACGCAACATAAAAGTTTTAGGAGAAAAGGCCAGACCGAGCCCAGAGAGCAGAAAATATGCTCCAGCTCAACGCTAATTGTAATCAGGAAAAAGTAAATTCATCTCACCGTGGCTCAGTGACAAAGGGGATAATAAATGAATGCTACTGCAAAAGGATACCATAAATTATGACAATGCTTATGAAAGTATTTAAAAGTTACAAAGTATTATTCAAGTACTAGTTAAATATTGTTTATAATTATCTCATATCAAAGGGAAGCCAATGGACTGATAATTGAGCCTTTAAACTTTGCCTTGGGAATCAGAGAGAATACAAAATCTCATGTTTTATTAACTTCACTCTGTTTTTTTATGGTCTAATCTTAGTCATCTTTTAGGTTTCCATTTTGGGATATATGTAAACATGAAAGCAATGGGATTACTATATATCAAAATATTTAAGCAATGCCTATTTAGAGAAGTTGGCAGCACAGAAATGAGCAACTTTTAAGAGTAATTTTAGCCATCTCATGGGAAAATTACAATAATAAAGTAATACAATGCTAATTAAAGATTTTCAAGGATAATGGCCACTCAAATCACAATTCATTTTTATGACCTGAATTAACAATTTTCTTTAAACAAACAAAAAACCCTACATTTTTTATTTTATTGCAGAAGTATCCTATAAAATTTATGATTCTAATGGAAAATATCAGGATTTTTCACTTTCTCTTTACTCAGTCAATAGTCAGGGGCTGTACTGTGATTACCTGACATACATTCAAACAAATGTGAGCTCTCACATTGATCTATCACTCTCTGGGGAGCAGAGCTCTCAGAAGCTCTGTTTCTGAATAACAAGGTGAGAGTGAGCCGATACAAACCTCCTTTGAAAGAAAATGTCAGATTTGGAATAGAGAAACAACAGAAATATCATAGCCTTCCTTAGAAGATACACAGGGCTGCATTTCCTAAAGTATGTCCTCTAGACACTCTCTATTAGAAAATCTGATGAGCATGTATAGCCAAAGTGTTTACAGCTGCTGACTCCCCAAATCCATTCTTAGAGGAAAAGAATTGAAATGCAGATAACCTTAAGTTGTATCCAAAATATATTTATAATTTGAAACTCAAAGTTGAGCAATGACTTCTTTGTTCTACCTAGACAATACCCTGTCTGCCTTCTGTAGCAATGCATGACATTTATTCAATTGGTGGGAACCCCCAGGGTAAAAAAGAGCTCAGAAAATAAAACACTGATCAATTATTTTTTATTTCCCAAAACATTTTCCTTTTTATACCCCAAAACATCTTACCTGGACCAATATTTTAGCTTATGAACTACCTACCTCCAGCTTCTCCTTAGTCCAAATCGTCATCAGACCATTAATAGTCAGATTTGGATTTTCAAAACCCACCTCCGATCATGACTCTTGTTCTAAAAACTTTTGGAGGTTTTCCAATGCTTACACACGCACACACACACACACACACACACAGCCTTCACAAGGCACATGATAACATTGCAGCAATGTTTTTATCCTTAGTTCCCATTAACCCTTCATATATAAACCCACATTACAGTCAGACAAAACCACCTATTTTCTTTCTAACACTACCTGGGTTTTTCTTCTCTGTTCACACTGCTTTATTCTTCTGAAATGTTCTTACTCTTCTATCTCTGCCTAGTTGAAATTTTACATATCCTTCAAGTTCTATGTCAAAGATTAAACACTCAGTTTTCTGCCTGAATATCATTTCTCAGTATCTCAAATTTCCTTTAAAATACTCAGGAAAACTCAAAAGCATTTGGTAATCCTCCACAGTGGCTCTCAGTGGTAGAAGCCAAACTAAGTAGAATTTGGGAAGGATTTTCATCAGTTACAAGACATACAAACCTAAGTGTCACTCCAATTTGGCAAGAAACGCTGGCCTGCTTGCTGTCATTTGAGGAACACCACATTGCAGAGCCTACAGAATGGAAGCATTTGTCTCCACCCTCTTGAAAATCCTGCTTGTTAAGACCCAGATTCTCAACTTTGTGGGGTTTTTTACATTGCATTTTATTAATTTTTAATAACAAAACCTATTAATCTTTTAATGGCCAAATACTTTCATTATATTTTATTTTCTTAAATGGATTTTCATTTCCAGAAAAATGGGGAGGGGAGTTGTTCATGAAGAAGTAGAAGGGATGGGTGGTGAGGCAAAGATTCTGCAGTCGTATAATCCAAACAGTGTGGAGTTAGTGGGAGGGCTTTGAGAAACAAGAAGTGGGAACAAATTTTCTGTGGAGGAGCCATATTATGTCATCTCTTGGTCAAGGTTTCAGACAAAGAAGTGATTAGAAATTATATACATATATATGTGTGTGTGTAGAATATAAATGTATTAAATTAACATTTAAGAAAAAAAAATGGAAATTTGACCAAGAACTACATATGTGAACCTGCCTCTCAGCTGTAGATCTGAGACAAAAAGTATACCAAATGTTCAAGTGCAGGTGTGTAGTTTGTTTCTTTTAACTGCATGATAAAAATGATTTAGCTTTGTTTTTGAGAATCAAGGACATTGTGTGAAATGAATTCTGTGCAACTATTTTTTGCTTACTATGTAGGTCTGTAATGCACATTATAATACACAATTTATGCTCATGTTTGATGCCATAAGATTTACTACATTTCTGCTGAATTTATCTGATAACCCTCCCCAATTGAATTGAATGGTGAATAGTAGAATAAAGATATGCCACCTATTTTTCCTTCCATCAATTCTAGACAGGATTTTCCCATTTTTAGGACAGGTAAAAAGGAAAATAACTTGAATGGGACCTGTGAAAAATACTGACTATTCAGAAAACTATGTTGTAAACTTTTTGGATATGTCCAACTCTAACACATAGGCAAATAACTGAGAATTATATAAACATTAATCCTCAAAACAAACATTTGGTTGGGACACATTAGAAACAAGATATTGTCCTAAAATATACAAGTTATTATGAATGGCTAAGGTAGTTGCTATCCCATCAAAAACATATTTTAGAATAAAATATTCTAAAACAAAACAATACAGTCATAGCATTCTCAGCAAATTAACAGATAAGCTAGTAAAGAGAGATTTCAATGAATACTAGGAAATGTAGCATATTGGTATAATAGTTAATGAGCCTCATATAAAAGAGTAGGTAAGTCAGCAATAAAAGGTAAATCATAAATGTTTTTAAAGGGAGAAAAATAAGTTGCAAAAGTATGTGAAAAAGCAATCAGTGTATATAAATACTGAGATATTAATAAAATAATCAATAAAATTATGTACCAAATGTATTCAAGAAATTTTTTTCTTCTAAAAAAAACGGGATACACGTGCAGAACATGCAAGTTTGTTACATAGGTATACATGTGTCATGGTGGTTTGCTGCACCTATTGACCCACCCTCTAAGTTCCCTCCCCTCACCCCCACCCCCAACAGGCCCTGGTATATGTTGTTCTCCTCTCTGTATCCATGTGTTGTTCTCATTGTTCAACTCACACTTACGAGTGAGAACATGCAGTGTTTGGTTTTCTGTCCCTGTGTTAGTTTGCTGAGGATGATGGCTTCCAGCTTCATCCATGTCTCTGCAAAGGACATGATCTCATTCTTTTTTATGGCAGCATAGTATTCCATGGTGCATATGTACCACATTGTCTTTATCCAGTCTATCATTGATGACATTTGGGTTAGCTCATGTCTTTGCTATTGTAAACAGTGCTGCCAGAAACATTTGTGTGCATTTGTCTTTATAGTAGAATGATTTAATTCCTTTGGGTATATAGCCAGTAATGGGATTGCACGGTCAAATGGTATTTCTGATTATAGATCCTTGAGGAATTGCCATATTGTCTTCCACGTTACCTGACTTCATGCTACCTGACTTCAAACTGTACTACAAGGCTACAGTAACGAAAGCAGCAGGGTACAGACATATAGAACAATGAAGCAAAACGGAGACCTCAGAATGCCACACATCTGCAACCATCTGATATTTGACAAAACTGTCAAAAACAAGCAATGGGGAAAGGATCTCCTATTCAGTAAATGGTGCTTGGAAAACTGGCAAGCCATATGCAGAAAATTGAAACTGGACCCTTTTCTTACATCTTATACAAAAATTAACTCAAGATAGATTAAAGACTTAAATATGAAACCTAAAACCATAAAAACCCTAGAGAAAAACGTAAGCAATACCATTCAGGACATAGGCATGGGCAAAGACTTCATGCCAAAAATGCCAAAAGCAATCGCAACAAAAGCCAAAATTGACAAATGGGATCTAATTAAACTGAAGAGCTTTTGCACACCAAAAGAAACTATCATCAGAGTGAACAGGCGACCTATAAAATGGGAGAAAATTTTTGCAATCTACCCATCTGACAAAGGTCTAATTTCCAGAATTTATAAGGAACACAAACAGATTTACAAGAAAAAAAAAACCCATCAAAAAGTGGGCAAAGGATCTGAAGAGACACTTATCAAAAGAGGACATTTACACGTCCAACAAATATGAAAAAAAAAGCTCAACATTACTGATCATCAGAGAAATGTAAATTAAAACCACAATGAGATATCATCTCACACCAGTCAGAATGGCAATTACTAAAAAGTCAGGAAACAAAAGATGCTGGGGCTGTGGAGAAATAGGAATGCTTTTACACTATTGATGGGAATGTAAATTAGTTCAACCATTGTGGAAGACAGTATGGCAATTCCTCAAAATTTTAAAAATATGGCATCTGGGGAACTGTTTTGCCGTGTATACAAAGCTAGCTTAGAGACAAGAGGAAAGGCTAGAAATAAGTAGGCACTTTTCTAAATAAAAAAGTGTAAACACCAATGTTCCTTATGGAATAGTGCTGGTATATCCCTTACTTAATGTTTTTATAAATGATTTAGAGAAAAAGTACATAAGGGAATCCTGAAGTTTGTGGAAAATTTTTCTGTGTAATGCAAAGCTTTGCTGGATCTAAGTGATCTAAGGAACAGTTTGTAATTTGAATTATAAATAGCAAATTCATTTTAATCTGGGGCAGTGTATTTTAAAAAATATAATGTATATGTAGAAGATATGAGTCTTGAAAACACCCACTTTCACATAGGTTATGAGCCTTGGAATATTATACTCATATCCTTCAAGACAGCAGGAAGTAGAGATTATTGCTTTCAAATATAACTATCAAATACCCATCATCGTCAAGCAACTTGGAACGGATTAGTATATTTAGTGGAAAACTAAATATACTAATTTTGCATTTACACTATACCTAAAGCCTATATATCACTGTGAATGAGGGTTACAAAGATTATTATTTTCAGTTATCTGGATTTCTCAGTAGCATTTGGCACAGTTTATCATTCTATCTCAGAAATCCTCTGATTACCTGACATCAGAGACATAAAACTCCCTTGGTTTTTCAGCTCACTCTCTGGACTCTATCTCAAAGTCTTCCTAGTCACTTTCCCCTCTACTTCACGGCTTTGGAAAACTAAGTTTCTATTACCTGGAACTCCACAGAAGGCCATTTTTCTACTCAACCTGTACCCTCTCCTTAGGTTTCCTTCCACTGCCATAACTTTAAATACCATGAATATGCATATACCTCACATTTTATTCCAGACTTCTCTTCTGAATTCTGGAGCATGTATTGAAGTATCTACTTGGTATCATCACTTGATGTCTCATAAATATCACAAACATAGCATGTATGAGACCCAACTTTCAATGACCCCCATCCCAAACATATTTCTTTTCTGCTCTTCCTTATCTGAGCAACAGGCTTGACCTCATATCCAGCACTCATGGCAGAAACCTGGGAAGCATTCTTGAAACAAATCTCTTATCACCCACCTTCATTCCATCCTTGCTTGGGTGAATTTTGATTAAAATGTTCCCTTCTTTCCATTTTATTCCAGGTAACTTGAACTTTTTTAAAAAGCCTTCTAACAGATCTTTCTGGTTCTATTCGTATCTCTCTCTAATCCTCTACTTAAACAGAAGGAAAAGTGATATTTTTAAAAGACATAATAAATGTAGCTCTCCTTAAAAATCCAGCGTCCTTAAAATAAATTAATACATCAAGTACTTTCTGCTTATAGTACAGCTTGATCTGTTCTTTTGTTTCATTTTTATTGTCATTTCCTCTGTTTTTTATTGAAAGAATATTGGGTTATTTCTATTTCTGGACAGCATCAAATCCTTTTAAGTTCAAACATGTTATTATTTCTACCTGTTGTCCCATTCTTCTGTTCAGCCTTTCTCCCAGTCTTTCCCTCTCCCAGGACAAACAACCACCTGTCAACATCTACTCACCCATTTCATCTTAGATTCAATTCATTTTTCACTTAGAGACCATTCCTCTGACACCACTACGTGATTTACACCTCTCTGTTACTACTTTGATAGCATTTTTAAACTTATCTTTCATGCAAACTGTGGAAGTTATATAGATATTTAGTTAATTATGTGTATGGAGACTGTAATAGTCCATTTTTACACTGCTGATAAAGACATACCCGAGACTGGGCAATTTACAAAAGACAGCGGTTTAATTGGACTTACAGTTCCACATGGCTGGGGAGACCTCACAATCATGGTGGAAGGCAAGGCGGAGCAAGTCACATCTTACGTGGATGGTGGCAGGCAAAAAAAGAGCTTGTGCAGAGAAACTCCCATTTTTTAAAACGTCAGATCTCAAGAGACCCATTCACTCTCACAAAAACAGCATGGAAAAGACCTGCCCTCATGATTCAATTATCTCCCACCAAGTCCCTCCCACAACATCTGAGAATTATAGGAGCTACAAGGTGAAATTTGGGTGGGAACACAGAGCCAAAACATATCATTATCATTCCATCCCTGTCCTCTGCCAAATCTCATATCTTCACTTTTTAAAACCAATCATTTCTTCCCAAGAGTCCCCCAAAGTGTCAACTCATTTCAACATTAACTCAAATGTCCACAGTCCAAAGTCTCATCTGAGATAAGGCAAGTCCTTTCTGCCTTTGAGCCTGTAAAATCAAAAGCAAGTTAGTTACTTCCTAGATACAATGCGGGTACAGGCATTGGGTAAATACAGCCATTCCAAATAGGAGAAGTTGGCCAAAACAAAGGGGCTACAGGCCCCAGGCAAGTCCAAAATCCAGCGGGGCAGTCAAATTTTAAAGCTCCAAAATGATCTCCTTTGACTCCATGTCTCACATCCAAGTCACACGGATGCAAGAGGTGGGTTCTCATGTTCTTTGGCAGCTCTGCCCTGTGGCTTTGTAGGGTACAGCCTCCCTCCTGGCTGCCATCACAGGCTGGTTTTGAGTGTCTGTGGCTTTTTCTGGTGCACAGTGCAAGTTGTCAGTGGACCTACCATTCTGGGGTCTGGAGGATGGTGGCCCTCTTCTCACAGCTCCACTAGGCAGTGCCTCAGTAGGGACTCTGTGTGGGGGCTCCCACCACACATTTCCCTTCTACACTGCCCTAGCAGAGGTTCTCCATGAGAGCTCTGGCCCTGCAGCAAACATCTGCCTGGGCATCCAGGTGTTTCCATACATCTTCTGAAATCTAGGCAGAGGTTTCCAAACCACAATTCTTGACTTCTGTGCACTCGCAGGCCCAACATCATGTGCAAGCTGCCAAGGCTTGAGGCTTGCACCCTCTGAAGCAACAGCCTGAGCACTACATTGGCCCCTTTCAGCCATGACTGGAGTGGCTGGAATGCAGGGCACCAAGTCTGTAAGCTGCACACAGCACAGGGACCCTGAGCCTGGCCCACAGAACCACGTTTTTCTCCTAGGCCTCCAGGCCTATGATAGGAGGGACTGCCATTAAGACTTCTGACATGCCCTGAAGACATTTTCCCCATTGTCTTGGGGATTAACATTTGGCTCCTGGTTACCTATGCAAATTTGTGCAGCTGGCTTGAATTTCTCCTCAGAAAATGGGATTTTCTTTTCTATTGCTTCGTCAGGCTGCAAATTTTCCAAATGTTTATGCTCTGCTTTTCTCGTAAAACTGAATTCCTTTAACAACACCCAAGTCACCTTTTGAATGCTTTGCTGCTTAGAAATTTCTTCCACCAAGCTGAGTGTGGTGGCTCACGCCTGTAATCCCAGCATTTTGGGAGGCCGAGGCAGGTGGATCACCTGAGGTGAGGAGTTCAAGGCCAGCCTGGCCAACATGGTGAAACTTCATCTCTACTGAAAAATACAAAAAAATTACCTGGGCATGGTGGCAGGCACCTGTAATCCCAGCTACTTGGGAGGCTGAGGCAGGTGAACCACTTGAATCTAAAAGGGAGAGGTTGCAGTGAGCCGAGATCACACCACTGCACTCCAGCCTAGGCAACTGAGCAAGACTCAGTCTCAAAAAAAAAAAAAAAGAAAAAGAAAAGAAAAAGAAATTTCTACCACCAGATACCCTAAATCATCTCTCTAAAGTTCAAAGTTCCGCAAGTCTTTAGGGCAGGGGCAAAATGCCACTAGTCTCTTTGCTAAAACATAACAAGAGTCATCTTTGTTCCAGTTCCCAGCAAGTTCTTCATCTCCATCTGAGACCACCTCAGCCTGGACCTTGTTGTTCATATCACTATGAGCATTTTTGTCAAAGTCATTCAACAAGTCTCTGGGAAGTTCCAAACTTTCCCACATTTTCCTCAACCTCTGTCTGTTAGTCAGTTCCAAAGTCACTTCCACATTTTCGGGTATCCTTTTAGCAATGCCCTAATCCCGGTATCAATTTACTGTGTTGGTCTGTTTTCACACTGCTGATAAAGACATACCAGAGACTGGACAACTTACAGAAGAAAGAGGTTTAATTGGACTTACTGTTCCCCATGGCTGGGGAGGTCTCACACTCATGGCAGAAGGCAAGGAGGAGCAAGTCACATCTTACACGGATGGCAGCAGGCAAAAAAAGAACTTATGCAGAGAAACTCCCATTTTTTAAAACCATCAGATCTCATGACATCCATTCACTTTCATGAGAACAGCATGGGAAAGACCCACCCCCATGATTCAGTTTTCTCCAATCAGGTCCCTCCCTCCCACAACATGTGGGAATTACGGGAGCTACAACATGAGATTTGGGTGGGGACACAGAGCCAAACCATTCAGAGACTGACTCACAACCCTGTGCTATCAAGATAAAGCTTAATGTTCTGTGAAGTAAGAATTCTGTCTATATTTTTACTGTTGATTTCATATGATCTAAATCAGTTTTTAATGAATGCTTAAGACATTTAAAAATTTCTATGTTATAAATTTTATTTAATGTGTGACCCTGATAAAATGGGCATAGCTAAGTCAACAACAAATCAGAGAGCAGTGCAAAGGAGGCATTCCCTTCATAGATTTATGCTGAATAAATGTAATTACTGCTTCATACTTGTAAATTTAAGAAACATCAATTCATTTACTATTTCATACAAAAGGTAAAAATTTCATGAAATGTATTACTTCCAAGAGATTGTAAAGGCTAAAGTATAGCTAGGTACAACAACAGATCAGCTTTATTTATGGAGGACAATCTATAGGTTGCTAAGGAAAGTAAGAATGTTTTGAGAATCACCTGGGATTTGATTTGATGTAGGTATTTTAATCTTTCAAAATGAATGCATTTTAATTTCAAAATTATACATGTTCATTTTTACCTGACATTCCTAATTCTAATAAATTCAATTTGGCTCAACTCTAATACACTGATGTTTAAAGACATCTTAGCCTGTGACCTAGACTGTCCTCCAATTGTAGTGTATCTGTTTCATCAAATCCCATTGCTAGTAACAATTTTTCAAATTTCTGTGGAAAAATGGTTTCCTGAAATTTTCTGTCATAGCAATTAACAGAAAATGCATAGTTTTTTGTTTAACCTTCTGTCTTACCTATTGACTGTAGGAGCTGTAAGACAACAGTGGTGTATTTCTCACTCATTATTTTATTTCTAACATCTATCTAAAACAGTGCTTGAAACAAAATAGATATTTCTTAACTTAGTAAATACAGTCAAGCAAGGAGAGATGGTTCTAGTCTCTTAAGAGAACAATTTATATAAATATTGCTGTAGTGCAACTCAAAGTACTTAAACATCTCAAGCATATCAAATACAAAGAATCATATAATTTATGCTGAATAATAATCATTGGCACTATATTTTATAAGCAGAGTAGGATCAGATATAAATTTTACTGTGGAATTTAAACAAATGAAAAAGTTCAAGTAAAACAACATGGTACATTTCCCTATCTTCTTCTAAAAGACCAATTAAATTGTAGACCAATGTATATATCATGATTTCAACTTGCTTTACAAAATCATAGAAAGTTATTACTATTTTAGACTATTGCCCAGAGAGATCATTGAGATTGAAGAAATTTTAGTAACAAGTTAAGAAATTGGATCTTTTAAAAGATCCATATTCTGCTTTAAATCTAAAACCTAAACCTTTTGTTCAGTCCACAAATGTTCTGGTGTCCTTACAGTTAATCCAAGATTGGAGTGACTTAGGGCCAATAAGATACAAATAAATAAGTTAAAATATAAACACTAACATAGGTAGCACAGATATTTGCAAATAGAAGAAATACAGAAAGCAAAATTTGAAAGATCTAGATAACAGAAAGGTGAAATCTGATTATTCTCAATCAGAGGTTGTTTGTTCTCTTCCTTGCTTTATAAATCCTGCTGGTGTAAGCCGCATAACTTTTCAGGTAATGACTCCTCCTGTATCCAGGATGAATTGGAAGTGCTGCAAGTAAATTTGCCTTCAGTGTTAGCAGAAGGGAAGCTCCCGGGAGACCCTCATATTAAAATTTAGGTTAGTTTCTTCAGAGTCAGCAAAACAAAACAAAATAAAACCCAACACCCAAAACCTGTAACAATAATATGATGAGAAACAAATTAACATTCACAAGAAATCATTTGGAATTAACACACTGCATTGCATTATTTGGTTAAATATCTATATTATTGTAATGGCTGTCACTAAACCTAATTACTGCATGTGAAAAATAACTTCATTGCTGAATCTGTCAAAATAAGCCTGGCATATTACCATATAAAGTCTATCACTACAGCTATTAAACATGAACGTGAGTAACCGTTTCAGCGAAGAAATACTACAGACTAATGATCCATCCTTACTGTAAAATTCAGTAGTGTTATGATATAAATATATTGCAAAACTCAGTTAATATGAATTTCCTGCTTTTTGTGTATACAAAATGACATTTTCAGTATATATGTATACACACATGTACATACACTCATACATAGTGTGTATTGTGTGTGTTTATTCACATATAGTATGTTACTTTTTTGATATAGCATATTAGTCATTTTATTAAGTCTCTTTATAAGTCTTGGGTAACAATGAAAGATTTCATGTCAGTGATGTTTGGAGAGCTAACTCCAAAACTATATTAGTTGGGGTGTCTTGATATTTAGACTGCACTTTAACAAAGAAGAACGGTATTTACCTTTAAAAGCTGAAATCATGAAACACAACATTATTCATTATAAATGAAAGAGTGACTACTGGTAGTATTGGTTATGGATGAAAACTGACCAAGTAACAACACATAAATAACACTTGTTAAAGATATACCAACATTTAAAATACATACTAATAAATTATTCTCTTGCAAGATTGTGCATGAAAATATTGATCCTATTTTGGTGACTTAAACTCCACCAAACCTTAGTTTTCTAAAGGTATATTTATGTCCTTGAGTACTATTAATTCTTGAAAGCTATCATTTATTTGCCATATTAAATGAGATAACATGTGAAAGTATTCACATTTTAAGAGTAATTATTATCTCCCTGATAGAGTAAGAATGTAACAATAATATAACTTTCTCTTCTGCAAAGTGTTATAGAAAAGTGTTACAGAAGATAAACTTATATTATTGTTACATTCTTCCTGCTTCAGGAAGATAGTTCCAGGTTGTTCATCTGATTTTCTACTATATAGATTTCAGAATTTTCCCACAAAAAGATTTTATACTTTATGAAATTCAGAATGATCATCAGTTTGAGATTGCCAGGTGGCTGATAAAGGTGTTTGATAACCCCAGTTTTATATCTGTTTTTAGACATTTAATGAGGCATTGCCATTAGCTTATAATTAGATATGATGAATTTCAAAAAATATTGACATTCATAAATATAAAAAATGTGTTTAAAAATTGAGAAAATATTTTCCCATGGGAAAAATAAACATAAACATATTATAAACATGGCCATTTGGACTAAGGAATTTTGGCCAGAGTAAATTGAAAGGGAAATTTGAAGTTACAAATGTGTTAATATTGTCTTATACACAGTAGTTTACCTTTTCACATGTCATATGTATTAGTAAGGCAACTATACTTCTTTCCAGTTGCCTACCAGAAAAAAAAAAATGATGTTCTTTCAACCATACTTAATTGTAGAAATGTTTATACCCAGCAGAGATATATGAGTGTTCATTTACCTAAAAGAATTTTGACATTTTGTGTTATTATTGTTTTTAGGCTTTGGCAGTCAGATCCATGAGAACAGATTTTGTAGTGTAAATTAAAAATTTTGATTGCATGCAAAGTTAACAAGTGTTGTATACATTTTTAATGAATGTTTTATTTTGGAATACTTTAATATTAACAGAAAACTATCAAAGACATTACAGACTTTTCTTATACCCCACTCCCAATTTTTCCCACTGTTTATATCTTATATTACCATGGTACATTTGTCATAATAAATGAATCAATATTAATATATAAATGAATATTAATATTAATTGATTTATATAACAATATCCATGATTAAAATAATATATAATTAACAAATATTGATATATAAAACTAATATAAATAACTACCATTATTATGTTATTATAAGCCACTATTATAGTTACTATTAATTAAACTCCATACTTTATTCTAGTTTTTTAGCTTTTTTCTAATGTTTTTTCATTTTTCCAGTATCTCATCTAGAATAAAACATTACATTTATTTATCATGTCTCCTTAGACTTCTTCGAGCTATGTAATTTCTCAGTTTTAATTGTTTTTGATGATATTGACAGTTTAGAGAAATATTGGTCAGGTATTTTTAGAATTTTTTTCAAGTGGTATTTGATTGATTTTTTAAAAAATACATTAGGGCTATGGGTTTGACTTGGAAGTCCAAAGATACAAAGTGCTGTTCTCAACACAATATATCAATGGTAAGTGTAATTGACTGAACTTTATCACTGATGATACCAACACTGATGATACTCGTAATAGTGTTTACCAGATTATTCAATGTATATTTATTTATCTCCCATTTCCATGCTGTATTCTATGGGGAAAAATCATATTGATTTCCAATATATCCAATATTCCAAACACAAAGAAATGATAAATGTCAGAGATGGTGGATATGCTAATTAACCTGATCTGATCACTATACATTATATGTATCAAAAATTACAATGTACCCAAGAAATATGTACAATTATGTGTAAACTTAAAATAAAATAAAGAAATAAGTCTATTCCATACTTAAGGGGTGGCAGTTGCATTTCATCTCCTTGAGGGGGTGCATCTATGTGAAGTGTTTGGAATTTATAAGAAAAATTTGTATTTTCTTCTCCAGGGATTGACTTATTGAATAAGTCAATATAAGTACAAATTATAAGTACAAATTATGGATAGTCATTTTATATAAGTACAAATTATGATAGTTATTTTATATTTTGGAATATAATCCAATACTACATTATTTACTTTATCAAATTGTTCCACCTTAGGCCATTGGGAGCTCTTTTACTGGTTCTTGTGTCCCTTATACATATCCCAGTTGATATGGTTTGGCTCTGTGTTCCCACCCAAATATCATTTGGAATTATAATCCCCATAATCCCTATGTATTGAGGAAGGGACCTGGTGGGAAGGGATTGGATCATGGGTGTGGTTCCCCCCATGCTGTTCTCATGATAGTGAGTAAGTTCTAACGAGATCTGATGGTTTTATGAGTGTTTGACAGTTCCTCCTTCACACTCTTTTTCCTGCTGACTTGTGGAGAAGGTACTTTCTTCTCCTTTGCCTTTTACCATGATTGTAAGTTTCCTGAGGTCTTCCCAGCCATGCAGAAATGTGAGTCAATTAAGCCGCCCTTCTTTATAAATTATCCAGTCTCAAGTATTCTTTATAGCATGTGAAAACAACCAATGCACCAATTGTTTTGATTTTTCAGAATTTCCTTACTTTCTGGTGTTAGAAGATGCACCCAGCCTTTTCTTGTATATTCCCTAACCAAGACATGAAATTAGCCATTTTTCCAAGAAGTCCTGGTTGCTTTAGTGGAAAATGGTGCCTGATGGGGTGCCCTTTATATGTGACCTGCCCCTTCTCTCTAGCTGCCTATAAGATTTTTTATCTCTCACTGACTTTGGGTAATGTGATAACTATACATATTGAGAAGGGTTGTCTTGTACAGCATCTTGCAGAATTTCTCTGGAAGTCCTGAATTTGCATGTTGACCTCTCTAGTGAGGGTGGGAAAATTTCTATGGACAATATCTTCAACTATGTTTTTCAAGTTGCTTGCTCTCTGTTCATCTCTTTTAGGAATGCTAATTATTCGTGGTTTCTGTCTCTTAGCATAATCCCATATTTCTGAGAGGTTTTGTTCATTTTTAAAATTCTTTTTTCTTTAAATTTTTGTCTGCCTACATTGATTTGAAAAAGCGGTCTTTGAGCTCTGTGATTCTTCTTCATCTTGGTCTATTCAGTTATAAATTGTTCCAATTGCACTTTGAAATTCCTATAGTGAAATTTTCATTTCTACAAGTTCAGTTTGGTTCTTTCTTAAGATGGCTATGTCATCTTTCAACTTTTGAACTGTTTTACTGTCTTCCTCGAATTAGATTTCAACCTTTTCCTGTAACTCAAAAAGCTTCCTTGCCATTCTAATTTTGAATTGTATCTGTCATTTCAACCATTTCAGTATGATTAAGAACCACTGCTGGGGAGCTAGTGTGGTTGCATGGAGGTTAGAAAACACTCTGGTTTTTAGAGTTGCCAGTGTTCTTGCACTGGTTCTTTGTCATCTGCGTGGGGCTTTGTTCCTTTAATCTTTGAAGTTGCTGGCTTGGATGGGACTTTTTCTTTTATATTCTTTGATGCCCTTGAGGATTCAACTATGGTGTAAGTTGGGTTTAGTCAATTGGCTTTGTTTCTGGATGCTATTATGGGCCAAGGCTCAGCTCAGCACTCCTGGCCTGCATACTCTAACCCTGACAGGCTGGGACCTGGCCTGCTTGTTTATTCTCTGGCCACTTGAGGTTAAGCACCTGCTGCACTGGAGGGGCTGACATGTTTCCAATTGTTCCCACTGGCAAGAACACTCCAACACGGGCTGCCAGCAGAAGCACTCTGGTGAGGTGGCAGAGGTGGCAGTGGGTTTACATGCATATGCATGCTGGAAAGGATGGGAGAGGAGGTTGTTGCAGGCAAATGCACGCTGCCAGGGAAAGCTGTAGGCAGGTGTGTGCTGGTGGGGGAAGACCGCAAGTGGGTGTGCACTTGCAGGGGTCTGTCTATAAAAGTAATCCCATGAGTAGGCAGCTCTGCCAGGGAAAGAGCTATGGCAGTGGCTGCTGGAAAGCTGAGGCTGTGCTGTAAACGGGTTCAGCCAGGGAGGGACCCTGGAAGAAACTGTCAGTCAGGGGAGTGCTCAGATCAGAGTGGCCTCATCCCATGGCCAAGATAGCACTGTTCTGTCCAGGTCTAGCAGCTAACAAATGCTGAAACTGCCTGGAAAAGTATGGTGAGACCTGGGAGATGGGTGCCCATGGCCATGCAGTGCTACAGCCATTCCTGTGCCAAAACTTCTTGGCTCTGCAATGGCTGGAGTTCCCTCCGACAACTCTCCAGGCAGTTCTCCCTGCTACATCAGAAATCCATGGAGATCATGGGGTCTCCCACAGTGAGGATCCCAGAGGTCCGTGGTGAGAGTGGGTCACTTCACACCTATAAAACTTACCCCTTCCCTAGGAGCTGTTTGGGGCCAGGAGCAAGTCCTGGTGCTCAGCAACCCCATGCATGGTTCAAGCTTCCTCCTCTTTCAGTCCCGGGGTCTGTGTCCTTCCTCTGTCAACTCTCAATGCCTTCTTTCCAAAGAACTGTTCAAGTGTGCTGGTCTATTTGATGGTCTAGTCTATCTTGGTGCAAGAAGCTCTTCCTGGTTGAATCTAGTTGGCCATCTTGGCTCTGCCTTCTCATCATTGTTTTGTAGTTTTCCTTGTAGAGGAGTTTTTACCTCTTTGGTTAAATTTATTCTTACATATTTTAAAATACATTTTAGCTATTTTAAATGAGATTGCCTTCTTGATGTCCTTCTCAGCTAGTTCATTATGGGTGTATAGAAACACTACTAATATATATAAGATTATATCATCTGCAAAATGGGACAGTTGACTTCCTCCTTTCCAATTTTAATGCCTTTTATTTCTCTCTCTCTCTCTCTCTCTCTCTCTTTCTCTCTCTCCCTCTTTTTTGCGACATGATCTTGCTCTGCCACCCAGGCTGGAATGCAGTGGCACACTCTGAAATCTCTGCCTCCCAGGCTCAAGAGATCCTCGCACCTCAGCCTCCCTAGTAGCTGGGACCACAGGCGTGTACCACCATGCCCAGCTAATTTTTTAATTTTTTTGTAGAGACAGGTTTTCGTCATGTTGCTCAGGCTGGTCTCAAACTCCTGAGCTCAAGTGATCCACCCACACTGACCTTCCAAAATGTTGGGATTACATGCATGTGCCACAATACCTGGTCTACTTATTTCTCTTGTCGGATTGCTCTGGCTAGAAATTCCAGAACTATGTTGAGTAGAAGTAGTATAAGTGAGCCTCCTTGTCCTGTTCTGATTCAAACAGGAAAGGCTTTCAGCTTTTCCCCATTCAGTTTGATGTTTGCTATGGGTATGTTATGTATGGCTTTTATTATATTGAGATATGTTCCTTTAATTTAGTTTGTTGAGTTTTTTTATAATGAAAAAATGTTGAATTTAATCAAATGATTTTTCTGCATCTATTGAGATGGTCATATGGTTTTTTCCCTTCATTTTGTTGATGTTATGTATCATGTTGATTGATTTACATATGTTGAACTACCTTGCATCCCTGGAATAAACCCCTCTTGATCATGGTACATTATCTTTTTATTGTGCTCTTGCATTCAGTTTGCTAGTATTTTGTGCAGAATTTTTGCTTCTATGTTCTCGGGGATATTAGCCTGTTGGTTTGTTTTTCTTTTTTCTTTTTTAAATTGCATCTTCGACTGGTTTTGTATTAGAATAATGTTTTCCTCATAGAATAAATTAGGAAGAATTCTCTCTTCTTCAATTTTTTTTAATAGTTGGAAATTTGGTGTTAGTTTTTGAAGTCTGGTAGAATTTGGCAATGAAGCCATCCAGTCCTGTACTTTTCACTGGTAAGAGATTTTTGAAATTAAAACTTTAATATCATTACTTATTATTGGTCTATTTAGGTTTTCTATTTCTTTCTGATTCAATATTGGCCAATTGAATATGTTCATTAATTTAGCCACTTGGTTTAAGTTTTCCAGTTTGTTACTGCATAGTTGTTTATCTATTGTCTGATCATATTTTGTATTTCTGTGTTATTAGTTGTAATGTCTCTTTTTTCATTTCCGAGTTTATTTCAGTCATGTATTTTTTTCTTGGATAGTCTAGCTAGAAGTTTATTGATTTTGTTTATCTTTTCAAAATATCAACTTTTTTGTTTTATTAAGTCTTTTTATTTTTTTAGTCTCTGCTTCATTTAGTTTGGTTCTGAACTTCATTATTTCTGTCCTTCTACTAATTTTGTTTTTGGTTTGTTCTTCCTTTGGAGTTTATTGGGTTGCATCATAGATTGTTTATTTGGAATCTTTCTACTTTTTTGATGTTGGCATTTATTGCTATAAACTTCCCTGTTAGCACTGCTTTTGCTTTATCCCATAGGTTTGGGTATACTGTATTTTGATTTTCATTTGTTTCAAGAAAAATTTTTATTTCCTTTATAATCTCTTCCTTAACTCAGTGGTTACTCAGGAGCATTGTTGTTTAATTTCCATGTATTTGTTCATTTTCCCAAGTTCCTCTTGTTATTGATTTCTAATTTTATTTCACTGTGGTCTGAGAAGATACTTGATATATTTCAATTTTTAAAAATCCTTTGAAAATGTTCCATGTCCTGATGAGAAGAATGTGTATTCTGTAGCTGCTGGGTGACATGTGTACATGTCTGTTAGGTCCATTTAATCTAATGTTCAGTTAATCTTTTGTCTAGATAATGCATCTAATGCAGAAAGTGGGGTACTGAAGTCCCCAAATATTATTTTATTGGAGTCTCACTCTCTCTCTTTAGATCTAATAATATTTGCTTTATTTATTTGGATGCTCCAGCATTAGATACATACATGTTTAGAATTTTTATGACCTCTTGTTGAATTGATCCCTTTATCATTAGGCAATGTCCTTCCTTGTCTCTTTTTACTGTTTTTGACTTAAAGTCTGTTTTATCTGATGTAAATACAGCTATTTCTCCTCACTTTCAGTTTCCATTTTCATGAAATATCTTTTTCCCTTCCTTTATTTTCAATCTATACATGTCCTTACAGTTGAAATGAGTTTTTGCAGTCAGCATATAATTGGGCCACTTAAAAAATTCAATCAACTAGACTATATCTTTTATGTGGAAAATTTAATTTTTTTACATCCAAGATTATTATTGATATGTGAATCCTTAGACCTGTCATTTTATTAATTTCTGATTGTTTTCTATATCCTGTTTTCCTGTCTTTCTCTTACTGCTTATCATTGTGGTATGGTAGTATTTTTGTAATGGTAATATTTGAGTCCTTTTTCTTCCTTATTCGTGTGCTTGCTCTACCAGTGAGTTTTATATTTTATCATAATGGTAGATATTATTCCTTCATTTCCAGGCAGGAGTAAGACTCCCTTAAACATTTCTTTCTTTTTCTTTTTTTTTTTTTTTTTTTTGAGATCGAGTTTTGCTCTTGTTGTCCAGGCTGGAGTGCAGTGGTGTGATCTCGGCTCACGGCAACCTCCGCCTCCTGGGTTCAAGCAATTCTCCTGCTCAGCCTCCCGAGTAGCTGAGATTACAAGCATGTGCCACCATGCCCGGTTAATTTTGTATTTTTAGTAGAGATGGGGTTTCCCCATGTTGGTCAGGCTGGTCTGGAGCTCTCGATGTCAGGTGATCCACCTGCCTCGGCCTCCCAAAATGCTGGGATTACAGGTGTGAGCCACCATGCCCGGCCCCCTTAAACATTTCTTGTAGCGCCAGTCTACTGGTGATGAAGTACCTCAGCTTTTGGTTGTGTGGGAAATACTTTATTTCTCCTTCATTTATGAAGGATAACCTTGCTGGATGTAGTTTTGCCTAGCAGAGGTCAGTACTTTGAATATATCATCCCATTTTATCCTACCCTCTGAGGTTTCTTCCCAGAAATCTGCTCTTAGTCTGATGGGGTTCCCTTGTAATTGACTAGATGTTCCTCTCTTGCTGTTTTTTGAATTCTCTCCTTACACACACGGTAATCTCAAGGCTCAGGAAAGTTGTGTGTTGGGTGTGAGGTTTCATCTTCATGTGCCTGACATCACACCACTGCCAATGGACTCTAAAAACAGTCCACCTTGGCTTTATATATCCTGAGCAGAACTTAGATCACTGATCTTAAGCAATAAAGAATATTCTTTCTTCAAAGGAATGAGGACACAGTGCAAGTTGCTCTGAACACCTCATTCTTTCTTTCTTTCTTTTTTTTTTTTTTTGCCCAGTGGCCTGTAATGTTGTTTTTGCCATTTTTTAAAATTTATTATACTTTAAATTCTGGGATACATGTGCACAACATGCAGGTTTGTTGGTTTGTTGCATAGGTATACATGTGCCATGGTGGTTTGCTGCACCCATCAACGCATCATATAGGTTTTAAGCCCCTCATGAGTTAGGAATTTGTCCTAATGCTCTCCCTTCCCCTCCCCCTGACCCCCCAACAGGCCCCAGTGTGTGATGCTCCCCTCCCTGCCATGTGTTCTCATTGTTCAGCTCCCTCTTATGAGTGAGAAAATGCAGTGTTTGGTTTTCTGTTCCTGTGAACACCTCATTCTTATCTCAGGATATTGCATTCTCAGCCCGTTCTGTGGTTTTTCTAAGAACTACAAAAGGAAGAGGGAAGATCTGGATTGGCCAGAGTCATTCAGAGGCCTGCCTTCCTACATATACCAATTATTTATTTTTTTCTTGAATGTCCATATTGAATAGGAGTGGCGAGATGACATACTGCCTTCTTCCTGATTTTAGAGGCAAAGTCATCAGTGTCCCATTAAGTGTGATGTTGCCAGTAGGTGTTTTTCATATAAACCTGTAGAAATTATCTTTGATGCTTGGGTTTTTTGAATTTTTTTTCATGAATAGTTGTTGAACTTTATAAAATACTTTTCCGCATATTTAAAATATATCATCTTTTCTCTGGTTCTATGAGAAATTATGATGATTGATTTACAAATGTTGAACCAGACTTCCTTACATTCCTGAATCCTGATGTATTATATTTTTATATTTTGCTGAAGTGAATCTGCTAATATGTTATAAAGAATTTTTGTATCCATGTTCATGAGAAATATTGGTCTGTAGTTTTGGTAATTCCTTAGATAAATTTGGTGATAGGGTAACACTGTTCTTTCAAATAAAAAGTGTTCTTTCCTCCATTATTTTCTGAAACATATTGTGTAAAATTGATATTATTTCTTCCATACATATTTGGTTTAGTTCACCAAAGTGGTAAAACTACTTGGGCCCTTTAACTTAAATTCTCTGATAATTTCAAAGAAAGCATTTATTTTTAGTTTTTTCCAGCCTGTGTATGTTGCAAGGAAAAGAACAATGACTTCCAGTCCTTCAGTACTTTTATAGGTCAAAGATGAATCCATAAGCTTGTTTTTCTGTTTTGACCATTTAAATAGTATTGTTAATTTTCATGTTCACATATTCTTAGCCCATTCTTACAATATTTTTATATTCTTAGCAGATATGTTTATGGAGTATTTATGGTATACTAAAATTTGACTTGTTGTTTGCACCTTGAAGTAGCTATCCTTATCTATAATACTATTTGTAAATATGTTCCCTTTTATATTTAAATATTTACAATAATTATATTATGTTATAATCTACATATAATAAAATTCCCTCAGTGTAGGTGTATAGTTATATGAATTTGGATAATTATATATAGAATGTAGATATGCCCTCCACCACAAGTAAGGTATAGAAAACTCCAATCATCCTAAACAATTCCTCTGATGCATTAGAGCTGATTCCTTTCTCTGGTTCTCTGACCTAGATAGCTACTTATAGGCTTTTTGTCACTAGAATTTTACCTTTTCTGTAAAGTCAAATAAATGGATCATTCAGACAAGTAGTCATTTGTGTTTGACTTCTTTCACTTAGCCTAATGTTCTTGACATTTATTCTTTTCTCTCATAATCCTTACCCAATTCATCAACAAATCTTATTGGCACTACCCTCTAAAACTATTTATTATCTGTCTACTTCTCTTATAATTCATTTCCAGCAGCCTAGTCTTCCCAGAATACTGTGTAGCTTTCTAACTGATACCCGTGTGTCAGATTTGATTCTGTTCGGTCATACATCTATTATTTATCTCTACTGAAGCCTAGGCTTCAATCCTCCATGCAACAGCCAAATTATTTCTTTTTGGAGGTTAACAAGATTATGCTGATCTCCCTGCTTAAAACCCTTCATTCAGTTTCTAGATTACTTGGAATAAGATTGAAATAACTGATCTTATGGTTTCTATTGACTTCTCCAAACATGTGTCATACCATGTGCACTTAAATTCCGGCCGTGTTGTCAATCCACACTTTTGTCTCTCTAACACCAAGCTCTTTTATGATTCCCTCTGGCATTTGAATGGCTTATTCTTATCCCTAAGTCTCAATTGTCCTTCTGCAGATAGTCTGTTTCTGGTTATCTTGAATAAAACAGCACTAGCCAGCCCTTTTATATTTTACCACCGTATCTTATAATTCTTGTAAAGTACTATGGCAATCTATAAGTAATTTGTTCACTTATTGGTGTATATTTTTATTTTAGCACCTCTAAATACAATGTAAATTCTATATGAGCATGTTGGATCCCCAGTTGCTTGTAGACTGGTTCATAATAGACACTCCTGACAGCTAAAATAAACCCTAGTATTGATTCCCTCAAGTATCCTACTCTCATATCGAATACAGCTAATCTGTGTAGCTAAGAGAGAATTAGACTGTATTTTGGACAAAAATACATGATCTGACCACAATGGAATTAAATTAGAAATCAATACCAGAAAGATCCCTGGAATATTTTCACATATTTAGAAACAAAATAACACATTTCTAAATAATACATAGATCAAAGAGATAATCAAAGGAGGAAGCAGAAAGCAATTTAAACTAAATGAAAACAAAACATATCAAAAGCAGTAATAAAAAGAGGCAATTTCTAGTACTGAAAGCTTAAATTAGAATACAAGGAAGGCACTAAACCCTATGCTTAATATTCAACATTAACCTTAAGAAACTTGAAAAAGAAATTAAACCAAAAATAAGACGAATAAAGAAACTAAATAGAGCAGAAATCAATTATATGGACAAGAGGAAAACAACGGAGAAAATGAATAAAACCAAAGACAGTTCTTTGAGAAGATCATTACAATTTATAACATCCCAGTCAGATGAATCAGGAAAAAAATAGATGACTCAAATTATCCATGGCAAGAATAAGAGAAGTGGTATCACTACAGATTCTACAAATAGTAAAAAGTTAAAAGCAGACCATCCTGAACAATTTTATGTCAATAAATATAAAAATGTGAATTAAATGAGAAAATTTCTAAATAGAAACAACCATTAAAGCAATTTCAATAAGAAATAGATATTCTGAATATTTAATATATATTCAGTAATTTAATTTGTAGTTTAACATGCTCAATACAACACCCAGTATTTGACAGTTTTACAAGCAAATTCAATCAGTTATTGAAAGAAAAATAATACCAATTCTAATTAAATTCTGGAAATTTGAAGAGGAGGAAATACTTCTAGCCATATCCTGGTGCTAAAAGCAGGAAGTCATATTACAAGAAAAGAAAACTACAGACCAATATCCGCCATGAACATAGATGTAAATATTCTAAACTAAAGGCTAGCAAATTAAATTCAACAATAATATAAAGGATAATACATTGTGATCAAGTGGAGAAGAGTTGGTATAATAGTCAAAAAGCAATCAATAATTCCACATATTAACAAATTATTATAAAAACAAAACACATGACAATCTCAAAAAAGAAGAAAAAGCATGTTACAAGATCTAATATCAGCTCCTGTGAAAACTCTCAGGAAATTAGAGAAAGAATAGGAATCCCTCATCCTGATAAAGAGCAGTCATGAACAATGACGGTAAAATGACTGAATGCTCTTACCCTAAGATCAGAAACAGAAAAACACGTCTGATTTCACTGTTTCTTTTCAAGATTGAACTCAAAATTTTAGCCAGTACAATAATACAAGACAAAAAAAATAAAATTCATCCAGATTTTAAGGGAAGGAAGAAATAATCCTTATTTGCTGACTACATGTTTATATGTGTGTGTATATATGTATGTATATATATACAAATATATGTATACACACATATACACACACACACACATATATATATAGAAAGAGAGGGAAAAAAATGCAATGACACCTACCAAACTAAATAATAAGGAAGCTTAGCAAGGTTGCAGGACATAAAAAAGGACAATTTGAAAATGAAATATAAAAATGATACTACTAGATAGCATAAAATATTAAATAGGGGTATATCCTACATGCCACTGAAAACCTTAAATCATTGCTGTTAGAATTTAAAGGATTGGCTAGAAGTCTCAATATTGTTAAGATGACTGTTCTCTCTAAATTGATTTTTGTATGTTTTAAGACATATGAAAGGCAATACTAATCAAAATCCCAGCAGAGTAAGGACTAAACTGTTAACTATTGATACAACATGATGACTCCCAAGATGATTAGAGCATAAGGAGCCAGAGAAAAAAATACATACAGTATGATTCCATTTACATAAGATTCCAGAATATACAAGCTCATTGATAGTGACAAAAAGAAAATCAGTAATAACCTTGCAATAGAAGTGTACGAATAAGAACTAGTGAGAGGGTTACAAAGAGATTGGAGAAGCTTTTAGAGGTTATGGAAACATACTCTTATTTGAGATGATGGTTTCATGGATGTACACATACGTCAAAACCTTTTCACGTATACTTTTAAAATATGTTCGGCGTACTCTACATTAAATACATGATGAGTTGTTTAAAAAATATCATTAAAAGTAAATATTCCTCTTTACCACTTTTCTCAAACAATATCTTCTCATAGATAACCATAGTTAATTGTTTGAGTCATATTCTTTCATATATTTTAATCAATTTACATACATATTTTTGTATATGTTTATATTTCACATAAATTACATATTTCATATTACTTCACAACTTTAAGAAGAATTAATCTCTGGAAAATAGAAGTAAATTTCCATAGCTGGAAACACTTTTGGAATCTTTGTATTATAAAATTTACCATCAGGCACAATATCTATAAACAAACCCACACTGAGATTATTCTTCCTGAATTTCAGAAGAATAAATATACAAAAGAGTGTAAAACCTTGGGAGGGCTTTGGGGTGAATAGAAAAAAAGGTTACTTATCAAGGAATGAAAATCAGATGGCTGTCAAGCTTCATTAGTAGTACTGGATGCTCAAAGACAATGAAGCAACAATTTTGAAGCCACATGGTATAAGCATTTTGAACATAAAATTATGAATTCATCCAAACAAGTTTCAAGTGTGTCCTCTTGCTTAGCACCTACCAAGTATCTGGTAACTTTAAAAAGAACATTCTTGGTAGTTGGTTAAAAGAGAAATCAGTTTTCAAGTAAGGGTAGTTGTATCATGAAGCAACTGAAGCTTCATCAAAGACCTTCACTGCATGTAAGTTTCATGCCCTGCAAATCTGGATCCATGCCTGATTGCAGCAGGTTAACCAGTAGGAATCAAATTAGGGAAAAAATAAATTGGGACACCTTTTTCAAGGAGAAAAAAGAGAGAGAGGATGGTGGCAGCAGAGGGCCACAGAGGCAAGACTTGTTTAGAAGAGGACTGCAGTACATATGTTGATAGAAAATGAGGGAGTAAAATGGTGAAAATTTATGGAAAGTGGGAATAATTTATGGGGCAAAGTATCAGAGAGAAAAAAAAGGAGCAGGTTAAAAATTAAGACTGAGGAATCTGTCTTGAACAAACATGAAGTTTTCCCCCTCCCCTTAGTACCATCACTCTGGAGGAAACACAGGAAAGACTGCCGATGTTCATATCCTTGAGGGAGTAGAACTGAGGCTGGTCATGCCCTATGGTTTCATTTTACCTTATGGAATGAGAAGAATGGCATCTTCCCATTCCAAATGGCTAATATAGAGGCATTTTTCTAAAGGCAGATTCCCTGGTGCATAATTTATTTGTAACATCTTCAGGAATGAACAATTGTGTTGCAGAATCAACATGGCACACATATTGTGATCAGTGCCGAAACAAATAATTCTCTAGACAACCTATTTTAATGTCCATTGATTTTACAGATAAATAGACTGAGATGCTTCTTCACATGCTTGTCTTTCAGTTCCTCATCATTACAATCATAGCAGGAGGGGCCGCCTGAGAGTCAAAAGATTCCAGTTCTTCCCACTGTGTTTCTCTGGGCCTCAGCCTTTTCCTCCACATGATGCACATACCGGACTACGTTTCCAACATGTAATTGTCTTATTTTCTAATTTGTTTATTGTCTAAACAGAAAAATTGGAGTGTAGAAAAGGAAGACATAATTGTAAACTGAAGTAATCAGAACATCTTCAGGAAGATACATGATTTAAGCTGAATTTTAAAGGATGAGTAAAATATTTATAATAAAATCCATTACAATTTATACTGTTTTTTAAGTTAAATGATTTTTACTAAACATAACACTTTATTCTTCCTGTCATAGCTGTATAATATATTGTAATTGTTATTTTCATTATAAAGGAAGAAAAGAAATAGAAAAAAAAGACACTGAGCTTCAGAATACAGAGGTCCAGTTTATTGCATATGTTCCATGTTCCAGTCATTGTAGCCAATGCTGGAGATTTCAACATAAATGAGGTGTGGCTCATATTCTAAAGAAGCTCACTAATTAAGGCAATGTGAGGAAGAGGTTAGAAAATGAAGACAGTATAATACAGTACCTTAAAAGCCCATCAGAAATTGTAGATATCTTTCTTCTGTTACCCAGCTATTTCAACACAAATAAATCGAGATAAGAAAAAGATTCCTAATGTGCTCTTTGCATCACTATATTATAATGCTTCATTATTTTATTAGGACAAATATGTATAACACCAAAAAGGTGATAATCTAAAACAAATTGAAGGGATATACTTACATCCTTAGCCAAATTATAGTATATTCAATTAACTAGGAAGCTATAACACATCTGAAGTTATTAAGCACCGTTTATGAAGAATCAATAAAAGCCAGTCACACATAATACCATGAAAAAAACTGAAAGATTATTTAGCTCATTATGAGGAATAATATCACAATAGAAATAGAACTGTGACCTCTTTCTTAAATAATTAAATGAAACTTCTTGTAACAAAGAAGTCATTTTGTAATTTAAATGACCATCTTCTAACTAACTCAAATTCTCATTTATATTACTTCTTTGTAGTCTATTCCTGTATTTTAAGCATGTGTTGACTTTCATTAATTATGAATAGTTATCAATGTGTGTGCCTGTTTGTTCATACCTTATATAAGAATGTTAGAAATTGAGTTATTCCTCTACACGAATAATAATATACATAAAATAATTATTTTAAAATAAATTCTAAATGATGAAAACACAATATATTGAACTATTTTTAAAGGCATACATATAAACCCTGGATCACATCGCTTTAATGGAGAAGTGTTCAGAAGCATAACACATATGCTGGTAAAGTTTCCTGGATAAAATTCAACTTATTCCCAGATCCAATAGAGTTTATTCAGTGCTAATTTATGTATATACATAATTCACATCTACGCAGTTTTGCAGCATGAGGCTTTGAGTAAATATTTCAAGTGATGTCAGTATCATTAGCAGAAAAATCTTATAACCATCTCAATCAAAAAAGCAAGTGTGCATGATACAAAACTTTAATATTCTATGATCTAACGTAATTTATTTTATAAATTTCATTCTAGAGTATTTGAAACTTTTGTCAGTCAATTAAAGAGTTCTCTGTCTTTACTGAGGGTTTTTTATGAAAATACAAAGTACAAGGAACGGTCAGGGGATACATGGCAGAAGATCCTTTTCTGTTCACGTTGTTACCATTTGCATCATACATTCTATCGTCTGATGCTGGTGGTCAGTTCGTGAAATATTCTTATTTTTAACCCCCAAAGCCTTTCCAATGTGTCTGAATTTCTCCTTTTCTCAGGTGTTTGGAAACATTTGTTGCTATCCAAAGTGCTAATAAATGAAAAACACAGTTTAGATCCTTAAATCAGGATTTTCCTTTAGTCAATCAAGAGGTAAGTGCCTCAATGTCTGTTATATCCTCACCTTCCAGTTCCTCCTGACCTGAGTAAGCAAAGCAAAAGGAATCCATTACGGGAAGAGACGGGAGTAAAATTTGGCAGAATGATTTAAACTGATATTAGTCCTAGAAATCAATCAATTGTTGTTGTGGTCAAATTAAACATACCCAGTCTGAGCTATGATCTCATAATTGAATGTTTTAAATATTTTGAATGATGTCCATTTCCCATTATTATCTGGAGTTCCAGCAGAAGATCTAAGCAGTCTGAAGTAGCACATGTATGCTCACAAGGCACTTAGGGGGATATGAAGATATGGATTACGTTCTTTGCACCTTGCGAATCTGGATGTCCCTAGAACTTAAAGGTCTGGAAAATCCTTATCTAGAACTTAAATCTATTAGAACT
The DNA here is from genome assembly GCF_028885625.2 of Pongo pygmaeus. NCBI lineage: Eukaryota > Metazoa > Chordata > Mammalia > Primates > Hominidae > Pongo > Pongo pygmaeus. The sequence goes on along the minus strand of NC_072378.2, from coordinate 140,960,534 downwards.
AAGGCATTTCTGTTGCTCCTTAACTAGCCCGGAGCAGAGCAATTCATTGCACTTTCCATGACTCTCAGCACCGCTCCTTAAGATAGCCAATTAACAAATAAAGCATCACTCATAATGGAGCTGGTAATAGGGTTCACTTCATATCAGAGAGGAAATCAAAACTGCAATGATAAACCATCTAGAAAGTAATAAAAATGAGAACCAATTTTGAATTGGGTATCCGGGAACTGGGCTGGAATCCTGAGCAAGGGAGACCCCTCAAAGACTGTTTGCAAATTGGAGCATCTCTCGAGGCTATAGCTATAGCCTGCCAAAATAGAACTCTAGAGCCTAGGGTCTCCCTCAAATGAAAAGAACAGACAAGCGGAAAGAAGAGTAGAAGAGCAGACAGGAGGGGACAGTATTGAGAACCAAATTTCCCACTGGGACCCCTCTCTAAGAGCAGTATGGCTGATGGTTGGTTAAGAAAAAACTACGAAGGGAATGCGAGAGTCTGGGAAGGGAGAGACTGGCACCAATTGCTGCAGTACAGGGATATTCATTCACACTGAAAAATACATCCATTTTTTTCATGTGTTTTTCGGCTGCATAAATGTCTTCTTTTGAAAAGTGTCTGTTCATATCCTTCGTCCACTTTTTGACGGGGTTGTTTGTTTTTTTCTTGTAAATTTGTTGGAGTTCATTGTAGATTCTGCATATTAGCCCCTTGTCAGATGAGTAGGTTGCGAAAATTTTCTCCCATTTTGTAGGTTGCCTGTTCACTCTGATGGCAGTTTCTTTTGCTGTGCAGAAGCTCTTTAGTTTAATTAGATCCCGTTTGTCAATTTTGGCTTTTGTTGCCATTGCTTTTGGTGTGTTAGATATGAAGTCCTTGCCCATGCCTATGTCCTGAATGGTAATGCCTAGGTTTTCTTCTAGGGTTTTTATGGTTTTAGGTCTAACATTTAAGTCTTTAATCCATTTTGAATTGATTTTTGTATAAGGTGTAAGGAAGGGATCCAGTTTCAGCTTTCTACATATGGCTAGCCAGTTTTCCCAGTACCATTTATTAAATAGGGAATCCTTTCCCCATTGCTTGTTTTCATGAAAACCACAATGAGATGCCATCTCACACCAGTTAGAATGGCAATCATTAAAAAGTCAGGAAACAACAGGTGCTGGAGAGGATGTGGAGAAACAGGAACACTTTTACACTGTTGGTGGGACTTTAAACTAGTTCAACCCTTGTGGAAGTCAGTGTGGCGATTCCTCAGGGATCTAGAACTAGAAATACCATTTGACCCAGCCATCCCATTACTGGGTATATACCCAAAGGACTATAAATCATGCTGCTATAAAGACACATGCACACGTATGTTTATTGTGGCATTATTCACAATAGCAAAGACTTGGAACCAACCCAAATGTCCAACAATGATAGACTGGATTAAGAAAATGTGGCACATATGAATACTATGCAGCCATAAAAAATGATGAGTTCATGTCCTTTGTAGGGACATGGATGAATTGGAAATCATCATTCTCAGTAAACTATCACAAGAACAAAAAACCAAACACCGCATCTTCTCACTCATAGGTGGGAATTGAACAATGAGAACACATGGACACAGGAAGGGGAACATCACACTCTGGGGACTGTTGTGGGGTGGGAGGAGCGGGGAGGGATAGCATTGGGAGATATACCTAATGCTAGATGACGAGTTAGTGGGTGCAGCGCACCAGCTTGGCACATATATACATATGTAACTAACCTGCACATTGTGCACATGTACCCTAAAACCTAAAGTATAATAATAATAAATAAATAAATAAATAAATAAATAAATAAATAAATAAAAGCATGTAATTTCCAATAAAAAAAAAAGAAAGAAAAATCCATCCAAATAGGCTTCTAAACGGGCCTTTTCCCTGCTACAAATGAAACAAATCTAGAGAAATCTTCTATAATTTCCAGCACTGCCCTGACTTATACATGTCTTACACCCCAGAGGCATGACTACCGTTTGAGTTAGAAGACTTACTTATACTTCAGTTACTCTTTTGCCTGTGAGTTTCAGTCTGCATCAAATGACACTGGTGTTCACCATGTCTTAGCACATCCATTACCTAAAATCAATGTGTGTTCTCTGAGTGTGCATTCTAGTCATTTGGGAAATTTTTATAACATGTATGACTGCCACACTGATTACGTAACTCAGGAGATTCTCAGTCATGTATATTAATTTTGAGAATATACCCTGGGAATTCTGATAGGATGCCCCTACTCTCACCTCTAGGCACAGCCCCATCAGAATAACCACGTAAATCAGCATAATGATGACTGGAAACGCTCACAGGCCTGCAACTGACTTCTTGCTCCTCTAGTTATCACTAGCTATAAGCTCTGTATTTTCTGGAATGTTATTTAACTTTTAAACCTCGAGCTCCTCCAATTATATCCACACTTGGCACTAGTTCATCATTTTAGGTGATCAGATCAGCATGTTAACTAACTGCACTGGTTTTAGTGTGGAAAACAGTAGGTCCCGAGAAGTCAGATAAGACTAGAGGTCCCTGGTTATTTGGAAGGAAGAAATTTGAAGACAAAAAGGAAAGAGGAGACAGCAGCACAGCAGAATTTGCTACTTTATAATTTGGCCTAGAATTAGCCCTTAGAAAAACTCGTGGCTTAGACCACTTAATGGCACTATCAGGCTCTAACACTATTTCCTAAATATAATACTTTCAGCTCACTTAAATAAATGGAGTTTTGTGACGAGTGCACAGGAAAAGATGACTCAGAAAACTGGTTAAGATTGCCCTTCTCTTTGCTATGTTTCCTGTTTTCCTTACAATTTATGTATTTTTGGCAAAGACTCTTGTAAATTGTCTTGGGCAGTTGTTGCAAGATACTGTATTAAGTTGCTAAAAAGAGAATTCTGAGTTAGTGAATGACTAAGCAGTGTTTTCATCCTGAATAATGATAGACCTACTAGACAGTTGTAACTGGATTTTCCATTTCTTTCCTGACAGCAGCATTGGGCTAAGGGGTTGGAAGTCCTTTAAATAGACAGATGCATAAACCATAAATGCTTTAGTCTTGCTTATTTTCTTTCCAGTGCTAATCTCTAGACAACGGTACCATCTCTGGTCAGCTAATTGTTTTTATAGAAAACCTTAGCAGTAGAATTTTTTAGTATTGAATTTTATCTACTTTCTTTTTCACCTTTTTCTTTTCCAAAATGTAAAGATTTTGGTTATGAACAATAAGGGATATATCTAACTTGCTGTTTTGAAACTTTGCTCTATTTAAGATGAGTAGCTTTCTCAAAAGACAAACACACTGTGTCTCAGTTTGAAATATAATATTATCATTGACAAGAAAGACTTCAAAATGAGTTCATATCACATAGCAAAGTGAATTTTAAGACAATAGAAAATCTCTTTGCTTCTCTCACGTAAAATAAGTGCTTCTATCTATTGATCTGAGATCTAAAGTGCCCGCTGCCATCCTACCCAAATACCAAGAAAATACATTTGCAGTAAGTCTAAGAGCTTAATAAAAATGTCTGATTATTATAGTGTAAAATTTCTTCACTGTATATTACTATTTTGTCTATGTGAATCTTACCTGCTTATAAATTTATATTTGCTAATTAAACTAAATATATCAATAAAAGATATTTTTTCCACAATATTCTTGTCTGTTTCTATTAACAGCTTAAAATGTTTTAAGGATATTTCATCAAGTTCTGCATGCTTGAGGAAAGTATTTTCAGAATTTGTCATAGAGGACTGAATGACAACTCAAAGACAAATGGAGTTTTACTACACAGAGTTAAATCAAATTAGTGACTTTCAGATTGGTGTGGGCTGAGTGAAATTTGAAATATGAAATCAAAAATCTATAATTAATTACCTATCTTTTCAACATATATTTTATTAGTTTCCAAAAATGGCAGTATGGTATTTCAAATACCTCTTTGAACCACAGTAAAATATTCTAGAATACATTCTTCACCAAAGTTGATGGCCTCAGTTGTGGCAGCATTTTATGTCTTATTGATACTAATTGAAAATGATGTTTATTTATAATAATATTGTTTGTTTAGTGCTTATTTCTGACACTTAATCAATTTTTTCTACCATCTATATAAAATTTCCAAGTTGGAAAATAAAAAAGGACTAAAATTTCATATGTAATTTGGTCTTCTTGAATTTCTGTTAATGTGGTTAATTTTGAACGTTGGAGAGCTTGTTTTCTTTGAAAGAAAGTCAATTCAAATCAACTAAATTACTTTTTCACAAAAGTTTAAACACAAAACACGACAAAACAAACTAATAAACACAATCTCTCCACATATTGATTCTTAAGTAGTAAGATTTTGACCTTGTTTCAAATCTCAGGTCTGATAGTAACTAAAGTGTGTTAACTTTGAAAAGTAATTTGATCTTTTTGAGCTTCCATTTCCTCATCCGTAAAATAGATGCAATAATTTTATCTACATTTAGGATCAGTGTGAATATTAATTGTGAAGTCAAATATGTGACAGAGACTATGGTTTTATCAAACCCATTCCCCTTTCCTCTGAGTAAATACAGTCGTCTGATCTTTGACAAAGCAATAAAGGGAATACAATGGAAAAAATAGTCTTTTCAACAAATGATACTGGAACAATTGAACATCACAAATACATCCCTGTTAAAAGCACTTTTCAAATCCTTAAATCCACATGCAAAAATGAATGTAGACACAGACCTTACACCCTTCACAAAAATTAACTCGAAAGAGAGCATACACCTAAATGTGAAATGCATTGTTATAAAATTCCTGGAAGATATATAGGAGAAACCCTAGATGACCCTGGGCACCGTAACAACTTTTTAGAACACCAAAGCCATGATCCGCAAAATAAATTATTGATAAGCTGGACTTTATTAAAAGAGGTCAAAAACTTCTTCTCTGAAAAAGACAATGTTAAAAGAATGAGAAGACAAATCACAGACTGAGAAAAATATTCGCAAAAGACACATCTGATAAAGGACTGTTACCCCAAATACACAAAATACTCTTAAAACTCAACAATAACAAAATGAACAACTCAATTAAAAAATGGGCAAAAGAACAGACATCTCACCAAACAAGATATACAGATGGTAAGTAAGGATAAGAAAAGATTTAAACCACGTTATCACTAGAGAATTGCAAATTAAATAACAGTAAGATACACTCTATACTTACTAGAATAGCTAAAATTCAAAATGCTGACAACATCTTTACTCTGTACATGTGGGCTTCTTTTCCCAGCTCACCTTTGCAGTACTGTGGTACTTAAAAAAAAAAAGGTTACTCTGTGAGAAAATTAAGATAAGACAGATAGAAGTATACTATTTGTTATGTAATAATGTAATGTCAAAGAAAATAAAGTGGTTTCAGGGTCTTGTCTTCATCCAGAAATTTACATGCTACCTAACAAATTTTAGTCACAAAGTACTTGTTAAATAAATGATACAATTTGAAAACAACAGATACTTTAGTGAGACTAATAATTGCTAACTTTTACTGAGCACTTACTGGATACCAGACACTACTTCAATTAATTGACAGAATTCTCAGGAAAAATAGCATGAATTAAACATTAATGTCTTTGTTCTACATATATAAAAATTGAGTAACAAAATTTTTAATTTGTTATTATGGGCCAAATTTTTAATTGAAATTACTGAATAAATGCTTAATTTATAATTCGATATGCTTCAAGTGGAACTCAGATATCTGACTTTCCTTGACAAACTGGCGTATCTGGTTATAACCCACTTTATAGTACAGCAAATCCACCTGAAGCTTAGATGATTTACAGGACACATTCCTGTTTTGATGTATCAGCTCTTTAGTTTACCACTTTCTTCCACCCCTCACTACAGTTTTATACCTGGTTAATTTATATCACTTTTTAAAATTATCTGGTTTCCATAAATAGTTGAGGTTGTGATTGCTGAAGCAAATACTTAAACCTACTTCAAAGCACGTGCTCTCAACCAGTATAATGTAATGTAGAAAAAGAAAGGTATTTTAATTTATTTTTATTGCTTTTTTATGAACTATAAAGTTACTACTACATATGATTGTTTGTAATATGATATGTATGATATTACATATGCTATATATGTATACATATGATATAGATTGATGATAATACATATTTTATATATATATATATTTGGCTTTGTATATATGTGTTAATCTACAATGGTACACACATAATTTTATAACTAACAGATATGGACTAAAAAGTCCCTACTTTTATAGCTAACTCAAAATGTGCCCAATAATGCCCTCAAATAGACTCAGAAGGCATTGATTTGGTCAAATGTATTTCCATCCTGGCACCTGCCGCCTAATTAAGCAACTAGCTTCTATTAAAATTCAGACTCCCAATTTATTCCTTCAGTCCAGGCTTCTTATGTCTGATGTTGCTATTCCATTTACTGAATGAACTTACCTGCTCTGACACAGATCAAAACAAACCCATATATCTATTATGCACGTGAATATTAGAAAGCAAATACTATGATAATGATATTGATGTTACTCATTATGAAACAAATGTTATACAGAGAGTCAGCTCCATTTTCATTTCCAGCAAATACAGAAGGGAAGGTAAAATGATGTCATCAACATGAAAATTCTTAGCCAGGGTTTCCACAGGGTGGGGATGGAGGTCCTGAAACAAGAGAGAACTCCTACACAATAGACACAGTATCTCTGAGCTAAATGCCTAGTGTAGCTTCTGACTTAACACAGTTTTGTCCGTCCCTCACCCACAAGAGAATATTGTGGGATGGGTATTTTGGAGGAGAAAAACCTCAGCATTTCTTCTAGCCATGATGATTTTTCAAGGATACTCATCAACTTTATCTTCTTATGGGAGGAAAGGAGGATCATAAAAGGAGTGAAGAGGAGGGTTTATGTGTACTTTAAATTCACCCAGAAAGATTTGGCTCTGCAGCCAGCCACAAAGAAATTTTCTATTTATTTAAGCTTAAGCTTAAAGAGAAGAAATTAAGAGGTTTTTCATACTCTAACACATTTGTGTCATATTATAGTATAGCAACTAGACTTTATCAGTGCCAAACATCACTAAACTGTTGTGACATCACTATTAAGATTGGTCAATTTTATGTCCTGGGGACCTAAAACTTAGACTTTAATAACATTGGCCAAGCAGAGCTAAGGGGTAAAGGAAGTTTGCTGTCATGTAGAAAAAGCACAAATTGCTCAAGTTTGCTGTGACTAGAGAGACAAAATGGAATCATTCTCAGAGATTCAGCAAATCATGGACATTAGATCTATGTCCTGAGGCTAGGTTAAGAGAAAGTGTTTTAACAGAAGCATTCAAAAATATGTAAATTGCAATACCTTTTATTTTTAATTCCCTATTGTTCTCTATGTGTTTGAAAGCTGGACTGGGATTCAGAGAGTGTTATTTATAGCCATGAGTCATCAGGGCCCTGAAACTGTTAACACTTATCCAACAGTGAGGAAGGCACCATGGAGAATCTGATTTCCAAAAAATAATGATTCATTCTAAAATTATTTTATAAATATATTACCAAATAACGTTATAATAAGTGATATCCTCTTTATTCTTTCTCACCCACACACACACATTTACACGTCAACTAGATAAAATAATAGTAATACAATTTTTATCCATTTCTTGTCTTAATATTTACCAGAACATCTAGATGTCATAAATGGCCAACATGAATGTCTATCTGCTTATGAGGCTCCATTAAAGTTGAGTACTAGAAATACAAAGGAGGTCACAACATTTAGCAATACAGCTTCTAGCAGAAAAGAAACAGAGTGATTGAAGGGCATATTCTGTTTTGCTTATGAAGTAATATGATATACTTTACTCCTACCTGATTCTCTTTTCTCTAAATTACATGCTCTTATTTACACCCACCCACATGAACTCTCTACCTAGAAACTATTCTAATGTTACTAAGTTACTAATATCTTAACTTTTCCTTAGTCTATAAAATGCCATTTCATAATATTTAAGATAACTAAATAAATCCTGATGTGACATGCTGATTAGTTATTTAAAGCCACAGAAAAAAATAAAAGCATAAATAGTAAGGTAATATTAATTATTAATAAAAAATGAGTCCTAATGAACTTCAAGTTTGTATCAGATTATTTTTGATAGCAGGATTACAAGTAGAGTATCAATTATTAAAAACCTATTTGTGTAAGAGTTAGGTATTCAAAAAAAAGTAACAAAATACATTCATTATTGGGTGGTTATTTACTATTATGTCAATCTGCTTTGTAAAGGGCTGATATGACAATTGCCTTGCTCGTGGCATTTCTCTACTATTGATGGACTCATATGGCACAGGTAGGCTGCTATTTCCTCATTCCCAACACTAACAGGATATAGGATATAACAGAATACACAACAACAGAAATAAAAACTAAGATCCTAGGCAAATGTTTCCATGAAAGTAAAGAATAAAATAAAATTGAAAATATCACTCAATTTTTTTTCAGTTACAGGAGATAAGTGCTTGCATGTAAGTGCAAAATAAAGAAAACAATATAATGTAACAAATATCACTTTTTGCATTTGCTACCAGAAAGCATAATGAAAAAATGAGATTTTAATTAGAATCAGCTCACTGTATACTCACTACATACACCCTCTCAACTTCATTCACAGATGTTCATTCACTACATTCAGCTCTTTTTGTTTTTCTATAATTTTTTCTTTTTCATGGCATTTTAATCTCTATATCAACAACAAAAAAATTTTTAAGTGGTCAGGATACAAATAAGATAAGTGAGCATATTCATTAACAAGAGCATCAATAAATACATGTTATGTATTGAATGTAGTAATGACAATAAAATAACAAATATTAACTGAGCGTATATTACATGCCAGACATTGTTCTATAATACTCATACACATTAACTCATCAATCCTTACAAAAATCCTATGTAATAGATAGTTTTTGCTCCTGTTTTACAGATGGGGTAAGAGAGGAATTCACCGAGCTAGTAGATATTGAGACCAGGATTTTTGTACAGTCTGACCCCAGGCCCAGCTTTCTTAATCCCTCTGCTATGCTGTCTCCTGATTTCAAAGGGGCTTTATAAGCTGATTGTATTTTTACATATACAACAAAATTAAAACTTGTTTTCTTTTTTTACGTATCTATATAGCTGTATTAAAAGCAGTCCAATAAATTGACTAAATTAAGGACAAATACCTTTTTCTTGAGCCTGGTATCTTTTAATTTGCTAAATATCTTTAAGAATCCAATGTAAGGTTTTACTTTGTTTTTAAATGAATGAACAAAAAGAGAAACAACCTGGAAATGAAGCATTATGACATGGAAGAAAATTGATATACATATTTTGTTTTTGTAAATGTCTTAAGTATTGTATAACTTTTGCTCATTTGGGGTACCTAGGTTTTGTTAGTTCAAAAATGAACAAAACAATTAATTTACTAACTAAAATGTAACAAAGTTATCAATGCCACCGTTAAATATTTGGATCAGCTACAGAGCATGTAGACTCATCCACTTCTGAGAACAGAAAATTGGCATGCCCTCTAGCACCTTCCCAGGTAGTCCTTGGAATTGTCATACCTGGAGTCAGAGAGCTCTATTGCATTATCAGTGAGTCAAGTCACAACCACAGGATGAGTGGAATTAGTTAGTATGATAGGATTAAGGAAGATAATTAAAGGACATGCCAAATCAATACAGTATGTTCTGTGTCATATGGAAAAGGTCAGTATGGAACAACTAAGAACCAGTGGAACAGAACATCAACAAACAGGGTGTTGGGCAAAGGAATCAACAGAGAAAACAACCTGGAAACAAAGGTGGAGGTATGAGAATAAATTGTGACATTATATATCTGATTACAAAAATTCATTTCAGATGGCAAGCATAAACTATTGCTTAATCCCATTGATAGAGTCAACCTTTAACTGTAAGGTCAGAAAGATTTTGACTGTGATTCTCATCATTATTTTGCAGCCCTCATTTGAATATTCAGATGAGTGAGTAACACACACTATGCTGCACAAACCTTCGTCAGTTTATTTCTTGTCCATGTTTAAGGCTAATGTATGAGTATCTAAAGAGACCATGTAGAACAATGTGGCAAAAAGTTCTTGTTACAGGTTATTAATAAGTCCCCTTTTAACTCTACCTAAAGGCATAAACACAATATTAATGCTAAGAAAACGATAATGTGATATGATGTATCACTAATATGATAGAAAATTATATTGTAAAATTTTTATATTATCATTAATAGGATTTAATATAATGAGATTTTCATGGAAGATTAAGCAATGTCCGTAATGCCTCTGGGTAAGAGCAGTGTGGTATTTCATGCTTATAAATAACATTGTGGATACATCACACATGATTCCTGCATAGGAAAGTTTATAGCCTAAAAAGGAATATTTGTTACTTCATATTACCATTATCAGAAAATATTGAAGGTGCAGGATATTTAGAGGTTTATATATTTCCATTAGGAGTGTTGTTAAGCTGTGCTTCAAATTCAAAATCCTCTATATGTTTGGAGTAGAAACATGTACTATTATCTCACATTTACCCGTCTACAATTTATGAATACATGTACATGTATTTCACAGTTGATGCTTTTTGAAATTTTGAATATTAAGACTCAATTGGTGAATGCATTTGAATATGATAATAAGCCAAATTGACTTTAGAGGTAAACTTAAAGTATATAATTAACTTAATAAAATAGTCTTAAAAACGAATAGATAATTTACACTAAGAAACATTAGGTCAGGTACAGTGGCTCATGCCTGTAATCCCAGCACTTTGGGAGGCCAAGGTAGGTGGATCAGAAGGTCATGAGTTCGAGAACAGCCTGGCCAACATGGTGAAACCCTGTCTCTAGTAAAAATACAAAAATTAGCCAGGTGTGGTGGCACACGCCTGTAATCCCAGCTCCTCAGGGGGCTGAAGCAGGAAAATTGCTTGAATCCGGGAGGCAGAGGTTGCAATGAGAGATTGCGCCACGGCACTCCAGCCTGGGTAAAAAAGCGAGACTCCATCTCAAAAAAAAAAAAAAAAAAAGAAAGAAAGAAAGAAAGAAACATTATACATGAATGTATTTCATATATTTAATTGATAATTAAATGAATTAATTTAATGATGAATTGACACATTCTCTTTAAAGGTAGCTTGATAATGTTTCTTCTTTCAAAGATTATTTTTACTTTATTTCTTTTAAGTCTAGTGATGGCTCTTAGTTTTTCCCTCAGTGAAACCACAGGATTTTCCAAGTTACACCTTTATTTTATGTGCAATCTTTCATTGTATTCGTCAAAGAGAGCAATATATGTATCCAAATAAAAATCCATTAGTTAGTTTTTAGGACAAGTGACATGCCTGCTCTTCTGCACTGTCCATTTAATTGGAGCTGTAGATACCACAAAACCTCAAAGGAACATAATCCAAGCGTTTAATTTATAAAAAAAGTAGTCTATGCAAATATAGGTTTTGCAGATTCTGAGAGGCCTCTGACAACTTTTCGCAATCATCTTGATTAAGTTATCAAACCCACCAGACTTTCTTAGGAGCACCAGTATATTTCTTCTGGACCTTTTGAGTTCCCTTCTGATTCCTGAATCCTGTCAGGATTACTTGGTGTACCCAGTTAAAACCTGCTGTGATTGTTATGTGGAAAAATAGCTTGGATTTTATGACATCTGTGAAGCATCGTACTACTTTCTGCAATTAGTACAGCTGTTGAATTAACTGAAGAATCAATAGAATAACTCAAGTGGACTGCTCTGAATTAAAATTTTGTCTCTCACAGGGGTTCTTCTCTACCACTGGTGCCTGATTATTTAGCATTGAAGAAGTCACTGTGTTTCACAACAGTTTCATATCCTCAAGGGCAAATGTAACTGTGGAATGGTAGAGTTGGGAATAAAAGTGAAATGTACTAACATGTGATTCTCTTTGGTAAGGGCATGCAGAGGCTACCAGTATTTGAAACACAGAAGTCCCTTTTACTAACCTCTGCTCCAGCTTTTCCCTATAATCAGACAGCTGTAGACGATTGGAATTTTTGATCCTTAAGAAGAAAGACATAGAGAATGTGATTATATATCTGTTTTTATCTATCATTGAGAAATACGGCTCCCTACCCCAGATCCACTCTTCCATTTAAGAATCATAGAATAAACCTGTAAAACTTCGTATTTATATGTAATTTAACCCTAACCTGGAGAGGTTAGCCAGTGAGTGCTTAATCCGACAAGGAGTAATACGTTACATGGCAATGGTTATATAGGAAAAAATAATTACACATAGACATCAGAGATCAGTTTGATAGCCACTTTACCAATTAAAATTTAAATCTATGAATTTCACTGAAATCCAAAAGGTATTCCAAGTTTGTCATAAAATTGTTTTACCATCAAACATTTTGTCATTTCGTTAGCACCAACTAATAATGACAATATGAATAATAGGTAAATAATAATGATGATAAATACTAACATTTCTTGAGGAATTAATATAAGGGAGGTACCATGCTAAGCACTGTACCTGCACTATCACATCTCAACTTCTTTTTAACCCATTTTAACTCCTTTTCTGACATGAGAAGATCAAGTCCTAGTGATACAGGTGGATCAAGACTAAGGTGGTATTTGAAGCCAGGTGACCTTACTCTAAAATCCTTGACTTTTAACCATTATACCACATTGTTTCCCAGTTATTTTCTTATACCCATTATATAATTGATCCAGTTATATACATAAAACTTTTTAAATTGTATTTTTTTGTTATTTTCTTTTTCTTCTTTAAAAAAAAAAAAAAAAAACAAGAGAGAATGGGCACTCTTGAGTTGCTTGGCATGGCACGGCACCTTAGCCCTGCTATACAAAAGGACTGTTTACAGTCACAAAATGTGTAGCCTTTCCAGAATTTCTTCCAAGACAAGGGAGTAATTGACAAAATTCCTGTAAATCTTTTGCTCACTGTAATTTATGACCATTTATCTTCTTTGATGTCCATAGCTCCCTTATATCAAGAATATCAGGCCCCAGAACCTTGCATATTTCCATCTCCAATATCACAAACATTAACTGGAAAATTTCCTCTAAGATCCATTATTTTTAAAATGTTTCTGAGTTTACATTAACTGCCAAGGCAAAGGGGAAATTATTCTACTATTTCTATATTTGAATATTTTAAAAAATTATTTAAAGAAAGGTATATTTTGTTTCTCCAAATCTTTGGCAACCTTATAAATTGACTCTTGGTGAGTTTAATACACAAAAGCCTCATTTATATTACCTTTCTCAGGCTTGAAATATCCACAATTTTTATGAGAAAAGAGATTAAGATTTGAGGGAAAAAGAGATTATATAATTCCCTATAGGAATTTTCCAGATGGCAAGGCATATCACATGAAAATTCTTTTTTAATATGTATGCCTTCATGTTGTTTCTTAAGGAAATAAAGTAATATTTTTGATAACTGAAAAAAAATAGTTTTACCCTTTATGTCTGTCTACATTTGGCTACACTGGGTAGTGGCAGAAGCCAGGAAGCTGAGGTCCTTGGCGAAATTGGCCTACTTCATATCTTGCCTGAGCCATGAACCTGAGTCTGACCCTAGCCTCCTCCATTCTACTAACCCTTCACTTTTTCTGAACTATCCTCGTTTCTTACACTCCTTACTTTCAAATTCCTAGTGAAGAATACTTTCTCACCTCTTTCCTTTCCCATAAATTACTCTTTCACGTGATTTTAAGTTAACTTTCCTTTTTCTATTTTTTATTGTTAATTTTTTCTTGAGAAAGTGTTGCTTCTCTGTATCAAAAGAATATTTAAACATCAGCAAGTAAGTTGTGAATGAGTATTCCATATAAGCAGATACCCATATTTGCTTTCCGATAAGTCACACATACTCAAAAACACTTACTGAAAAAATTAAGTGATTTTAAATGAAATTAAAAATGCAGTGTGGGGTGCTAGAAAGGTAGTTGTTCTAAGACTTACTGGTCCATTTAAAGATCCTGAAGAAATGGAATTTGAACTTGATTTTACAACTGGTTAAAAGGAATGGCTCAGCTTTTATGTTTTTGAAAACATTCAGCTGACACCCTCACCTAATTATCTGTGGTTGTTATGTAGATTTAATGCAATATCATCATTAAAAGAATGTTAAAACATTTTAAACTCAAAGCTTTATATAATTGTGTTGTTTTAAAAATTTTTCAGGTAAAGAAAATAGTTTCTTATTAAGACGTGGTTGTTATACGTACAGATTAAAGGTTATTTTCTAGTCATTTCCTCTGTTTATTATGAAAGTTATAAAAATATGCACAAATTGAGAAGAATATGATGAATCTCCATGTGGTCATAGTTCAATGTTTACAATTATCAATTCATGGTCAATTTTCTACATATATAGCTCCCTAAGAAAGATTATTATGAATCAAAGAACAGCCATTGAAACATGATTATCTGTATATATTTCAGTATATAATTCCACAAAATTAGGGCCCTTTTTACAAAAATAACATGTAATCATTATCTCATCTAGGATAAATTAACACTAATTACTTTAATGTCACCAGTTATCTAATTAATGTTCAAATTTTCTCAATTGTATCATAATTTTTATTACAGTTTGTTTGATCAGAATTCAAATAAGGTCCATACACAGCAACAGATTGGTATATCTTAGTCTTATTTAATTTCTAAGTTCTCATTTCATCTATTTTTTATTTCAAGATTTTTGCTCTTATTGTTTAAAAAAAAACAAGGTTATTGAATCAATTTCTATACTTTTGATTTTATTTATTTCAGATGTATTTAAAAATACTAGGCAAATAAAGTGTATTTTTGAGAAAGAGCTTAGTACAACACCTGTCACATGGTAACTACTCCATAATCCTTAACTATTCTGTATCCTTAACGACCAAAGTATATCCTGCTGCAGTAATTCTAAACCAAAGGCAGACCTACAGCTGACCATCCCTCTCTGGATAGTGGCATTCATGGCAGTCATAGTGGCAGAATTCATATTTTGAATTGTGTGCCTCCAACAGATATTGAAGTCCTAACCTCTGGTACCTGTGAACATGACCTTATTTGGCAATAGTGTCCTCGCAGATGTAATCAAGTTACATAAAGGTCCTATTTAGGATGAGCCTTAGTCCAAGATGACTGGTGGCCTTATAAGAAGAGAAAACAGAGGAACAGACTGAGACACACAGACAGAATGCCACATGATGACAGAGGTAGAAATCAGAGTGATGCGTTTACCTGTCAAGGGGTGCCAAGCAGTGCCAGCAAAACTAGAAGCTAAGAGAGAGCCCTAGAATAGACTTTCCCTTAGAGCCTTCAGAAAGCATGCCCTGCCAACACCTCAACTATTGACTTCTAGCCTCCAGAACTGTGAGAGAATAAATATTGTTTAAACTACCCTGCTTGTAGTAGTTTCTTTCAGTAGACTTAGGAAACTAATTCATATTCCATCAGCAACCCATCTTGAGTTAGGAAAGAGCAAAGTCTAGTATTGAGAAAATAAAAGAAAGATTAATGTTAGAAAGAAGCTCATATGATGTCTTAAAAAGAAACAGGAGAGACTAATGATGACAGGCAGAAATGGACAACAAAGCGAAGATCAGTGCAAAGAGAAGGTCTTGTATAGATGTTCTGTTTAACATCAGAGGATGCAAAATAACAGACAACGGGGAAATGGAAGAAACCTTAAGACTTCTCTTCATGGCTACTACTGCATGAAGGCAGTGACCCAATCCCTGAAATTCAATGGGATTCTGAAATTTCTGCCCATAAGTAAAGTTGAAAACTGAATATAAATATTTTCTATGGTGAAAGAAGGAGAAAATAATAGAGATTTTGGTAAAGTGTTAAGATATTCCTTTATTTTTCTAGTCTGACGAATGAATTAAGAATTCCTAAAAACAAATGAAATCTTTATTTGTTTCTCATGGAGAAGACTCTGAAGGTGAACAGACCAGGGCTGATATGGGCAACTATAATCATCAGAGAGTCAGCCTACTCTTGTCCTTTTTTCACCTTTCTAACTTGTGGTTATAACTTCATATCATCTTATGGACCATAAAGGTTGAAGCATCAGCCATTATATTACAGGTCCAAGCCTAAAGGAGGAAATAAGTGGACAGGTCAAAAAGTACTTTCTGCCTGAGATATCAGTTTTAAGTAGTCTTCACAAAGGCTTGCATTTTAAAATACATCTCACTGGCCAACATTAGTCACTTGGTTACATTTAGCTAAGAGCTCATACAATTTGGACAAAAATCATCCAGGATTTTTTGACTGATGTAGTATCATATAGAATAAATTTATTTTTGAAAGTGAATGTTTGTTACTAAGCCACATCAGGCTTACATCAGGCTTACAATACATCAGGCTTACAATCCAGCCATGGAGAAAATGTTTAAAGCTTGCCTGGGACCAACCGGGTGAATTTGACTCAGTCAATTCTTTGTTTCAAGTGTTACTTGAAATATCTATACTCCCCTCAGCTGCCATTTTGCATTAGCTAAAATCAGTTTGTTTAGCACTTTTAAAAATACCCTTTTTTCTTCTCTCCACTTTCCCCCATCCACTTTGGATAGGGGACTCTTTTGAAGATTCATTTTTCCTTGTCTAGGACATGGATTCACCAAATTTATAGTAAAAACTCTATAAATATTTGCTTAGTTAATTAATCATTTTAAAGAAAATCTAAATATGCTCACATTCAAACAGGAGCATAGATTATATATTTTTAGTTACAAAAATTGTGATATGAAGATGACAATTACTCCTTATGGTGATATATATAACTGATGTACTTAGTATCAAATTCTCAAAAATGAAGCTTTCTTTGCTAATTTGACTATAAACCAAAAATGGATTTATTTACCCCACTCTCAGAGCAGCACACTATAAATTATACCTAGGTAGTCCCTTAAGGATTACACACAATCTCCTGACAATATAAATGCCTTATAAGTAAGTAGCAGCTTCCATCATCAAAGTTCAGAATAATTATAAAAGTGAAAGGAAAATATAAAATGGAATGGTACTTCACGAACACATTTATGAGACAAAAATGGAGAAAGAGAATTTCTCCCTACTCCTTATAAATTCATCTCAAAGCCTTATGCTAATTAATAAATCAAAAGTTTTCATGCTATTATGCTATTTTCTTCACTTCCTTCACTAATTAATCAGTTAAAAAAAGTGTCCATCAACCTATTATGCTATATTCTTCACTTGTCTAGGAAGTTCTAGTTATAGTCCATTTCCCAAATAGAGATTCCTCATTCTAGAAGTGTCAGCTAACATTATAGCAGAAAGAGGTTTTATTGCTAAACTGTTTGGTTTACTAACACTTTGAATATCAACTAACATTAACATGTTGAATAATAAAAATGAGATATTATATTAACTTAAAAATACTTGAGCTATGTGCTTCGGATAACATATTTTCAAGGTGCTGCTCAAATTTATATAAATAAGATGTAAATTAGGAGTCCATCCAGGCCTAGAGCCTTTACCCCTTGAGATCACTATAGGCAATGTTTGTGTCATCCCAAAGTGTATACGTTGAAACTTCATCCCCAAGGTGATGGTATTTGAAGATGCAGCTTTTTTTAGTTAATTAGGTCATAAGGGTGGAGCCCTCACTGATGAGATTAGTGCTCTTATAAGAGAGGCCACAGAGAACTCCTTGGCTTCTTCTGCCATGTAAGGTCATAGTAGAAAGATGGTGATCTATGAACCAGGACGCTGGCCCTAACCAGACATGAAATTTGCCTGCACCTTGATCTTGGACTTCCCAGACTCCAGAACTGTGAGAAATAAATTTCTGTTTTTCATAAGCTACCAAGTTTATGGCATTTTATTGTATCAGCTAAAATAGAGTAATACAGGCATTTTGGCCAAAAGATTTCTGCTGGTCTTACATTCAAACATCAGATTGGAGGATTCCTGGTTACTTTATGCTGACTATAAGGGTAACCTAAGTGGACTTCTATGATATTACCATATCTGACGAAATTGAACACTTTATGCGAGGTATTGTCAGAACACATGCAATTCCAAAGCAACAGACTTCATCAAGATTAAATAACAGATTGTATAGGCTCTTATAAATAGTTTTTTAAATATATGATTAGTAAATGACTGTATGTGTAGTAGAATTAAGTCTGATATTTACTTTCACTGATAGTGAAAGGGGGCATGAGGCCCCCTTTCTAGGCCCTAGCTCCCAGGTGACATTTCTAGACATACCCTGGCCTAGAAGAGAACCTGTTCCCTTGAAGAAAAGGACTCAGTCCTGGCAGGACCTATCACCTGCTGACTAAAGAATCGTTGGGCCGGCCGGGCGCGGTGGCTCATGCCTCTAATCCCAGCACTTTGGGAGGCCAAGGTGGGTGGATCACAAGGTCAGGAGATCGAGACCATCCTGGCTAATACGGTGAAACCTCGTCTCTACTAAAAATACAAAAAAATATGCCGGGTGTGGCGGCAGGCGCCTGTAGTCCCAGCTACTCTGGAGGCTGAGGCAGGAGAATGGCGTGAAACCAGGAGGCAGAGCTTGCAGTGAGCTGAGATCGGGCCACTGCACTCCAGCCTGGGCGACAGAGAGAGACTCTGTCTCAAAAAAAAAAAAAAAAAAAAAAAGAATTGTTGGGCCCCGAATAAGCAGCAGCAATACCAGTATAGTAATGCCATGGCTGAGACTGTGAGACTTGCTGGCTTCAAATGAAACACAGTACATTCCCAACTCTAGTGACTATGGTGAAAAACTCTCTTATGAAAAGCAGAGGGAAAAGTAAAGGGGCCTGTGTCTTGCATCTTAGGTACCAACTTGGTCACAGGAGTGTAGAGTACCAAGCAGATGCTTGAGGCTCCCGATTCCAAGCTTTGGCTCTGCAGTGGCATTCCTGGATCTTTCCTGGGTCAAAGGAGAATGCACTACCCTGAAGGGTGAGACCCAGGCTAGGCAACATTCACCAAAAACTGAGTGAAGAGCCGGTAGACCTGAAAGGGAAAATCAGTGGTACCTGAGCATTACTCTCTATGGGGCTGTGGTGGTGGTGAAAGCAGAGTGAGAATCCTCTGCCTGTGAAAAGGGGAGGGAAGAATGTGAAGAATTGTATCTTGTGGTTCGAGTGCCTGCCCAGCCATATGACAATAGAACAGCAGGTATACTTCTAAGATTTCTGATGCCAGTCATTGACTCCTAGACAGCACCTCTGGACCCACCTACAGCCTGGGGGACCTCGCCACCCTGAAGGGAAGGACACAGGCATGGCTGGCTTTGTCGCCTGCTAATTGTAGAGCCCCAGAGCCTTCAGCGAACATAGGCAGTATCCACATAGTGGTTACCACAGGCCTTGAGCATGACCCAGTGCTGTTCTGGCTTCAGATCTGACCCAGTGCAGACCTGGTGGTGGTGGCCACAGGGGTGCATGTTTCACCCAAACCGCAGCTCCAGGTAGCTCAGAAAAGAAAGACATAGACTCCATTTGCTTGGGATAAAGT
The DNA here is from genome assembly GCF_028885625.2 of Pongo pygmaeus. Classification (NCBI taxonomy): domain Eukaryota; kingdom Metazoa; phylum Chordata; class Mammalia; order Primates; family Hominidae; genus Pongo; species Pongo pygmaeus. The sequence goes on along the minus strand of NC_072378.2, from coordinate 140,940,933 downwards.
AAGGGAAGAGAACAAGAGTTTCTTCCTGGTAATCCAGAGAATTCTCCCAGCTCTTGTTTGAGACCATCATGGTGGTACCTCTATGTGTCTGCAAGAAACCACAGCATTACTGGGCTTGGGGTGTCCTCTAATGTAGACATAGCTTAGATCACAATACTCATGTTTTTTCAAATACCTGGAAAACTTTCAGAAGAAAGATGATAATAAACATGCCCAGATTGTGAAGACTACAATACCTGACCTTTTAATGCCCAGACACAGATGAACATCCACAAGCATCAAGAACCTCCAGGAAAATATGACCTCACCATATGAACTAAATAAGGCACCAGGGCCCAAGCCTGGAGAAACAAAGATAAGTGACTTTTCAGACAGACAATTCAAAACAGCTGTTTTGAGGAAACTCAAAAACTTCAAGATAACACAGAGAAGGAATTCAAAATTCTATCAGATAATTTAACAAAAAGGTTGAAATAATTTAAAAGAATCGAGCAGAAATTTTAGAGTTGAGAAATGCAGTTGATACACTGAAGAATGCATCAGAGTCTTTTAATGATGGAATTAATGGTGCTGAAGATTAGTCAATTTGAAGACAGGCTGTTTAAAAATACACAGTCAGAGCAGATAAAAGAAAATAGAATAAAAAACAATGAAACACATCTACAGGATTAAGAAAATAGCTGCAAAAGAACACACCTAATAATTATTGGCCTTAAAGAGAAGGTAGAGAAAGAGATGGGGTAGAAAATTTATTCAAAGGAATAATAACAGAGAACTTCCCAAACCTAGAGAAAAATAACGATATCTAAGTACCAGTTTATAGAACTCCAAGAAGATTTAACCCAAATAAGACTACCTCAAGGCATTTAATATTCAGACTCCCAAAGGTCAAGGATAAAGAAAGGATTATAAAAGCAGAAAGAGAAAAGAAACATACAGTATAGTTCTCATACATCTGGCAGCAGATTTTTTTGTGGAAAACTTACAGGCCAGGAGAGAGTGGCATGACATATTTAAAGAGTTCAAGGAAAAAATATTTTACCCTAGAATAGTATGTCTGGTGAAAATATCTTTCAAACTTGAAGGAGAAATAAAGACTTTCCCAGACAAACAAAAGCTGAGAGATTTCATCAACACCAGATATGTTCTACAAAAAATGCTAAAGGGAGTACTTAAATCAGAAAGAAAATGACATTAATAAGCAATAACAAATTATCTAGAGGTACAAAACTCACTATTAGTAATAAGAACACAGAAAAACAAAGAATACTATAACAATGTTATAATACTATAACTGTGGTATGTAACCTACTCTTATCTTAGCAGAAATAGTAAATGATAATCTAATCCAGAAGAATAACTACAACAACATTTCGAGACATAGGCAGTACACAAAGATATAAATAGAAACAATAAAAAGTTAAAAAGCAGGGAGACATTAGGCTGGGCACGGTGGCTCATGCCTTTAATCCCAGCACTGTGGGAGATCAAAGCGAGGGCATCACTTGAGGTCAGGAGTTTGAGACCAGCCTGGCCAACATTGGGAACCTCCATCTGTACTCAAATAAATAAATAAATAAATAAATAAATAAATAACAATTGAAAAAAAAAAGCAGGGAGACAAAATTAAGGTGTAGAGTTATTAGTTTTCTTTTTGCTTGTTAGTTTGCTTATCTATTTATGCAAAGAATGTTAAATTGTTATCAGCTTAAAATAAAGAGTTATAAGACAGTAATTGCAAGCCTTCTGGTAATCTCAAATGAAAAATCATACAACAGATACGCAAAAAAATAAAAAGCAAGAAAGTTAATGATACCACTAAAGAAAATTACTTTCACTAAAAAAAAGACAGGCAGAAAGGAAAGAAGGAAGATAACACTACAAACAACCACAAAACAAATAACCAAGTGGCAGGAGTAAGTCTTTACTTATCAATAACAATGTGGAATGCAAATAGACTAAACTCTGCAATCAAATACATAGAGTGGCTGAATGGATTAAAAAAAAAAAAGATCCAATAATCTGTTGCCTATAAGAAACACACTTCATCTGTAAAGACACACACGAACTGAAAATAAAGGGATAGAAAAAAGATATTTCATGCCAATGGAAACCAAAAAAGAGCAAGAGTCACCAACATTAGACAAAATAGACTGCAAGGCAAAAACTATCAAGAGTCAAGGAAGGTCAATACATAATGATAAAGGGGTCAGTTCAGCAAGAGGATATAATAATGGTAAGTATATATTCACCCAACACTGGAACACCCAGATATATAAAGAAAATATTATTAGGACTAAAAAGAGAGACAGACCCCAATACAATAATAACTGGAGACATGAACATCCCACTTTCAATGCTGGATAGATCATCTGGACAGAAAATCAACAAAGAAAGATTGGACTTCATCTGCACTATAGACCAAATGGACCTAATGGATATTTACAGAACATTTCATTCAACAGCTGCAGAATACACATTCTTTTTCTCAGCACATGGATCATTCTCAAGAATAGACTATATCTTAGCTCAGGAAACAAGTCTTAAAACATTCAAAAACTGAAATAATATCAAGCATCTTCTCTGACCACAATGAATAAAAACCTAGATATCAGTAACAAGAGAAATTTTGAAAACTATACCAATACATGGAAATTAAACAATATGCTCCTGAATGACCCGTAGGTCAATGAAGAAATTAAGAAGGAAATTGAAAAATTTCTTAAAACTAATAATAATGGAAGCTTTTTTTTTTTGAGACGGAGTCTCACTCTTACTCTGTCGCCCAGGCTGGAGTGCAGTGGCACAATCTCGGCTCACTGCAAGCTCTACCTCCTGGGTTCACACCATTCTCCTGCCTCAGCCTCCCAAGTAGCTGGGACTACAGGTGCCCACCACCAGGCCTGGCTAATTTTTTTGTATTTTTAGTAGAGAACAGGTTTCACCATGTTAGCCAGGATGGTCTTAATCTCCTGACCTCGTGATCCGCCTGTCTCGGCCTCCGAAAGTGCTGGGGTTACAGGCGTGAGCCAGAAAGTTTATAGCTGTAAGTGCCTACATCAAAAAGGAAGAAAAACTTCAAATGAACAACCTAACAATGTATCTTAAAGAATTAGAAAAGCAAGAGCAAACCAAACCCAAAATTAGTAGAAGAAAAGTAATAATAAAAATCAGAAGAGAAATAAATGAATTTGAAATGAAGAAAGCAATGTAAAAGATAAATGAAATAGAAAGTTGTTTTTCTGGAAAGATAAACAAAATCGACAAGCCTCTATCCAGACTAAGAAAGAAAGAGGACCCAAACAAATAAAATAAGAGACAAAAAAAAAGATTATAACTGATGCCACAGAAATTCAAATGATAACTAGTGGCTACTATGAGCAACTATATGCCAATAGATTTGAAAATATAAAATGAAATTGATACATTCCTAGATACACACAACCTACCAAGATTGAACCATGAAGATATCCAAAGTCTGAACTGACTAATGACAAGTAACAAGATCAAAGTTGTAATAAAAAATGCCCCAGGACACAATGGCTTCACTGCTGAATTCTACCAAACATTTAAAGAACTAATACCAATTCTGCCCAAACTATTCTGAAGAATAGAGGAGGAAGGAATACTCCCAAACTCATTCTAAAAGGTCAGTATTACCCCTATAGGAAAATTAGACAAAAAGCAATCCTAAAATTTATATGAAACCACACAGACCCAGAATAGCCAAAGCTATCCTGAGCAAAAACAAAAACAAAAACAACTGGAGGAATCACATTACCTGACTTTAAATTACGCTACAGAACTGTAGTAACCCAAATGGCATGGTACGGGCATGAAAAAGACACATAGATCAATGAAACAGAATAGAGATTCCAGAGATAAATCTATTCATCTAAGTGAACACATTTTTGACAAAGGTGCCATGAACATATATTGGGGAAAGGATCATCTCTTCAATAAGTGATGTTGGGGAAATTGAATATCCATGTGCAAAAGAATGAAGCTAGACCCTTATCTCTCACCATATACAAAAATCAAATCAAAATGGACTACAGACTTATGTCTGAGACCTCAAACTATAAAACTACTAAAGGAAAACATTGGGGAAACCTTCTAGGACGTTGAACTGGGCAAAGATTTTTTGAGTAATACCTTACAAGCATAAGCAACCAAAGAAAAGATGGACAAATAGGATTACGTTGATTTAAAAATCTTCAGCACTGCAAAGGAAACAATCAACAAAGTGAAGAGACAACATACAGAATGGAAGAAAATATTTGCAAACTACCCATCTGACAAGGGATTAATAAACAGAATATATAATGAACTCAAACGGCACTACAGGAAAACATACAATAATTGAGTTAAAAATGGGCAAAAAGCCTGAATCCATATTTCTCAAAATAATATAGATAAATGGCAAACAGATATATAGAAAGGTGCTCAACATCATTGATCATCAGAGAAATGCAAATCAAAACTACAATGAGATATCATCTCACCTTATTTAGTATGACTTTTATCCAAGTCAGGCAATAACAAATGCTGGCGAGGATATGGAGAAAGGGGAACCCCCGTACACTGTTGGTGGGAATGAAACTTAGTACAAACACTATGGAGAAGAGTTTGGGGTTCTTCAAAAAAAAATAAAAATATAGCTACTATACAATCCAGCAATCTCACTCCTAGGTATATACCCAAAAGAAAGGAAATCAGTACATTGAAGAGATACATGGACTCTTATGTTTGTTGCAGCACTGTTTACAATATGCAAGATTTGGAGGCAATCTAAGTGTCCATCAACTGATGAATGGATAAAGAAAATGTGGTACATATACACAATAAAGTACTATCCAGCCATAAAAATAAGAATGAGATCTTGTCATCTGCAACAACATGGATGGAACTCAAGGTCATTGGGTTAAGTGAAATAAGCCAGGAACAGAAAGAAAATTCACACGGTCTTACTTATTTGCAGGAGCTAAAAATGAAAACAATTGAACTCATGGAGATAGTTAGAGAGCAGAAGGATGGTTACCAGAGGGAATGGGGGAGAAGTGGGAATGGTTAATAGGTACAAAATATAGAAAGAATGAATAAGACCTGCTAGCACAACAGTAGGACTATAGTCAAAAATAATTTAAATGTACATTTTAAAATAACTGAAAGAGTATAATTGGATTGTTTGTAACACAAAGGATAGGTGCTTGAGGTAATGGATACCCTATTTACCCTGATGTGATTATTACACATTGCATGCCTAGATCCAAATATTGCATGTAACCCATAAATATTTACTCCAACTATATACCCATAAAGAATCAACAGAAACAAAGAAAAGAAGCAAAGGGAATCTATTGCCATCACATTAACAGTACAAAAAATATTTAAGGAAGTCATTCTGGAACAAGAAAAATAATATCAAATTGAAATATATATTTATAAGAATGAATAAGGAGCACTGGAAATGGCTAACATAAGAATAAAAGTAAATTTTATTTTCTTTCTTTTTAATAACTTCTCAGGCTACAGAAACAAGTTACACAAACTTGGTGACTCAAAACAATAGAAATTTGTTTTTTCACATATCTGGAGATTACAAGTCTGAGATAAAAGTGTTGGCTGAGCCACGCTCTCCCTAAAGTCCCTACAGGATTATCCTTCCTGGCCTCTTCTGGGTTCTAATAGTTCCTGGCAATCCTTGGTGTTTCTTGGCGTGTATACACATCACTCCAGTCTGTACTTTCATCTTCACATGGGATGTCTCCCATGTGTCTGTGTTCAAATTCCCTTCTTCTTGTAAGGAACCCATCTATCCTAATCCAATATAAACATAATCTTAACTTGATTATATATGCAAAGACCCTATTTCCAAATAAGGTTATATTCACAGGTCTGCATGTGAGCACTTCAACATATCTTTTTAGGAGGACACAAGTTAACCCAAAATTGCCAGCTATCTGCCTCTCCACCATATTCATGTGCTTCTCACATGCAAAATACATTCGCCCCATCCCAATATCCCCAAAAGTGTTAATCCATTTCAGCATTAACTATAAATCCAAGATGATATCTAAATAGAATTAATTCAAAAAGTGCCAAAATTCATGTTCTGGATCACTGAAATCAGCTACAGGGGAGACCCTGTATACGGTCCACTTTGGGACAAACTTCTTCTCTATCTGTGGATGGGTGAAACCTAGAAAACAGTCTATCCGCTTCAAAAATGCAATGGTGGGACAAGCATAAAATAAACATTCCCATTCCAAAAGTGTGAAATTATAAGAAAATAAAGAGTCACAAACAAGTCTGAAATCCAGAAAAGCACATTCTATTAGATTTCAAGGCCTGAGACTAATCCCTGCAGCTAGATGTTCCTGAGCCAAATGGGAAGGTGGCCCCACCTCCGCATCCTATGAGGCCAAGGGTTCCACCCCCTTAGCCATGAAAACAAGGGTCCCATCAACCTATCTTTCAGATCAAAAACTGGATAGAGGGGGATGAGTAACTACTAATGGTTACAGGGTTTGTTTTTGGAGTGATAAAATTTTCTGGAACTAGACAATGGTGCCGGTGGTACAACCTTGTAAATCGAATTGTAACATATTAAAACTGGGATTTTCATGGTATGTGAATTATATCTCAAATAAGAAAAGAACTGGAAAACTCATGCTGCACTATTTTAAGGCTTAGTTTAAAACTACATTAATTAAAACAGTGTGGTATTTGTATAACAATAAACATATAGAGCAATGAAAGAATAATATTTCTAGAATGACACACACTTATACATGACTGAGTGATTTTTAACAAAGTTGCTAAGGTAATTTAATGGGAAAATATAATTTCAACAAATATTGCTAAAATATTTGGATATCCATAATCAATAACAAATAAATAAGAAGTAAATACAAATAATAAACCTACCTTAATCTTATAATACATTATATAAAAAATTAATTAAAATTGATTCAAGGTCACAGTGAAAATCCTAAAATTATAAAGATTTTAGTAGCAGACATGGAAGAAAATCTTTGATAATGTTTTAGATAGAAAAAACATAAAAGACAAATTTTGATAATTTTGACTTCATCAAAATTAAAATCTTATCTTTTAAGGACACTGTAAAGGAAATGAAAACAACTGACAACCTGGAAATACATTCAAAAAAGATGTGTGATCAGTGATTTAATAGAGAATATAAAAAGAACTCTTACAACTCAATAGTAAGAAGACAAACAGCATGATAAAAAATAAGTGAAATGTTTTCATTTCAGACACTTCACAAAAGAATAAACACATCTGGCAAATAAGCACACAAGAAAGTCCAATATTATTAGTCATTGGGGAAATTTAAATTTAAGCCACAAGAAGACACCAGAAACAAACCTATTAGAATGGCTAAAATTAAACAAACAAAGCACATAAAATGCAAATTGCTGGTAAAGATGGAAAATAATTAGTACATTCATGTCTTGCTGGTAAGTATGCTAAAGGGTGCGAAAAGTTTGCAAATAGTGTTGTGGTTTCTTATAAAATGAACTGTATACTTCCCATATGACTAAGATATCCAACCCAAGAAGATTTATTTTATTTTATTTTAATTTTTTTTTTTTTTTGAGACAGAGCTTTGCTCTTCTTGCCCAGGCTGGAGTGCAACGGCACCATCTTGGCTCACTGCAACCTCTGCTTCCCGTGTTCAACCAATTCTCCTGCCTCAGCCTCCCCAGTAGCTGGAATTACAGGCATGCGCCACCACGCCTGGCTAATTTTGTATTTTTAGTAGAGACGGAGTTTCTCCTTGTTGGTCAGGCTGGTCTCGAATGTCCGACCTCAGGTTATCCGCCCACCTCAGTCTCCCAAAGTGCTGGGATTACAGGCGTGAGCCACCACACCTGGCCATCCAAGAAGATTTTTAAACATTAAAATGCTCACATAAAGACCTATATCAGAATATTTATAAAGTTTATTTTAGAATAGCTAAAAAATAGGAAAATCTAAATGTCCACTGATGAATTAATGGATAAAAAATTATGGTACATCCATACAATGACATACTGCTCAGCAATAAAACAAAATGATGTACTGATACATGCAACTATATGGATGAATCTCAAAATAATTATGCTTATTAGTGAAAAAAGCCAGACTCAAGTGACCATATATGTAGAATTTTATTTTCATGATATTCTGGCAAAGAGAAAATCACAGGACATAAAACAAAGCAGTGGTTATGAGACACTGGCATTCCAGGGAGGGATGACAACTGAGAGGCTCAGGGGACTACGTTGGAGTAATTAAACTATTGTATATCCTAACTGTAGTGCTGATTGCATTTGTGTATAGGAAAAAAAGACTGAATTTAATTCTATTTAAATTATTTATTATAAATATGCCATGCATTGGATTGTGTTCCTCCAAAATTTACATGTTGAAGTCCTAACACCCATACCTCAGAATGTGACCTTATCTGAAGAGAGAGTTTTTGCAGAGGTCATTAAGATCAAATGAGGTCTTTAAGGTGGGTCCTAATCCTACATGACTAGGGTTCTTACAATAAGGGGAATTTTGTACACAAAGACATGCATAAAAGGAAGATGCCATAGGGAGAAGATGGCCATTGACAAGCCAAGGACAGAAATCTGGAACAGATCCTTTGTTCAAAGGCCTCAGAAAGATCCACCCTGCCCACACCTTGATTTTGGACTTGTTGCCTTCAGATTGTAAGACAATAAATTTCTGTTAAGTCACTCATTTGTGGTACTTTGCTACAGAAACCCTAGCAAACTGATATACCTGAACTCTAAAAATACCTTTTTATTTGAAAATTAAAATAATGACCATCATAATACAGTCATTGCAATGAAAGCAATGAACTTAATATTGCAGTGTTTGTGTATACACACCATGAAAGAAAAGCTATCTCCTTTATTAGTTTTAATACATTTGAGTAGATTGTCTCTGTAGCATCATAAAAATGTCCTTTAGTAAGATGGTCTTCAGGTGTGCCTTTGTTGTTTTGTCCAAATCTCTGCATTTCTGCATTACTTAAATGTTAAAATATTGCTTTAATTGTTACTGCTCTGACTGCATTATGCAAGTATCCAGCTGTGTCTCATTTTACATCTCTTTTATAAAGAGATCCACTCTACCTCATGCTTAGTGTTCCACAAATATTGCCAAACCCCTCTTAAAAGAAAGACTCTGGAAATGCATAGGAAGAAGATTGTGATAGCAAGGGTCATGGTTTCCTTTCCATGTACGTAAGTGCAAGTTAGGCTCTTTAGAGAAGCAGTTTCCTAAAGAAATGTTCTCCTCAAATGTACTGTATGTATGAACTTTAAATGAGAAGATGGCATGCCACATTTCTCACTTGGGAATTGGCTATTGTACATGGTGGTGACTCTCAAAAAAACGTTGATTACTTGATGAGGTAAAATATGTGTTGCACAAATATGGAAGTAAAATCTCATGGTAATTTAAAAAACACTAAATCATACCCAACTTTTGGTATAGCTGTATCACTACAAAAGGCTGTTAGGATGCACTCAGAGAAAAAAAAAATGTTTCTAACTCTTGAAACAGACAAGTTCAAGCACATCAGTCATGAATCTCCATCTTGGAGCCAGGACCGGGGAGGAGGTCAGTGAATAGCTAAACATAATTATCCATCAACATAACAACCTTTAAATGAATTTCTGCAGGCATGTTAAGGAAGTTTCTTGCATGTCCAGTGCTTATAATCATTATAATTGCACGAGAGGATTTTTTTTTTTTACTAATGTAACCCTGTTTAATACAATCCTTTACATCACTGTTGCCCTCTGTAATCTCCTTAATGAATGAATATTTAATTATATTACTTCTTTATCAATTTTATATTAAGTACATCTGGAGGTCATGTGCTAGAATCCTTAATGTATAATTTCATTTTTGAAAATATATTAAAATAAATAATTTAAATGAAGCTGATTTTCATATATTCTAATATAATTTCATAAATAATTATAGACAGAAACTTGTATGGCTTAGCAGATTGGTAATGCAATGTAGAGTCTTAGCTCACATGTTCAAAACCAACTTCAGATTATAAATCAAGAAAAAGTTATGGAAATTAAACCTCATGTTGTGAGCTAGTTTTATTTGCATGTAAAACATTGAAGTATGAAGAAATGCACATCTTTTTCAAGTCTTAGAAAAATTTCCCAAAAGGTAGTACTATAATCTGAAATCCTTGGAGAAAGAGAGAGAAGGGGGTAGGAGAAAGAGAGAGAGACAGAGACAACAGGTATTTATATATGATAGTAATTCACATCTACTTCCATATAGTAATACTCATGTATTAGTAAACTTGTACACATTTCCCTTGCAGACATTAAAGATATAAAATAAAAATAAAAATCACCTTAGTGATTTTGAAAAATACATCTTTCTCAATGTTATTTAACACCCCTCCTGGTGGGGCTTTTTTGTACACACCAAATGTGCTTCCCTACAAATTTCTGTAAACCCCAGATGTCACTCCTATTTGTATATAGTATGAATTTGTAGTGGTGACCAGATATTTGTCTTCTTCGTCAGGAACTTTTTAAAAATAAAAGTTAGATATCAATCAAAAGGTATATATTATTCTTCCTTTCATTTTCAGGAAAATCTGCTTCTGAATTACCCTTGGCTACTTAAAGAATGGATGCTCACCATATGCCTATACTGGGCCTCTGTATATCTTTCCCTTATGGATAATCTAGGAAAATTAGGAAAAGATCTAAGTATTGGAGCAGCCAAAGTCAACAATCCAGAAATCTGAAGTTACATTCCCATGGGTAGGTTTATCACATGAGAGTCACAGAAAACTGCTGAGTGCTAAAATGGTAGCTATATGACAGAGTGAAATAGTGCAAATAATCCTATCAAATGTGGAAAGAAGAAAGGCTAGAAGGAGACAATGTAGAGGGCTTGAATCAATATTAATACCTGGGAATGACAGCAGCAGACGAGCTATTCTAGTGTGAAACAATTAAGGTTGACATGGCTCAGTTTGAACAATGTGTTGCACTGGTCATAAAGCTAAGAGACAGATCTGCAAACAATGACAAGCCCTGTGTACAATACACACCATCATTATTGACTGAGTGATCAGAAGGTTTAATTGGTGACCGAGGAATCACTAATTGGGCATTAATCTTTCAATCAGTCATGTTTGCTTATAGAAATGACTCTTTGGTAAGTTTCATTTCCTTTCTTTTCTCACACAGCCAGGGAAGCTTTGACTTGTACATTAGAAGACAAGTTTACTTTAGTAGTTGATCTGGCTTTCGAAAGGACAAAGCCACTGATTCCACAATTAGAAAGGAGTAAAATGTCAAGAACCCTGGTAAAGTAATACCTTTCTTTAAACTGACAGTGAGAAATGAACAAGTGAGACTGAACCCTTTGCTGAGAGCAAATTTAATTGGCAGGGGTCAGGGAATTTCACAATGATATAGAGTTCCTGAAGGATGCAAAAAAAAAAAAAAAAAAAAAAAAGTATTCTGAAGAGGAGGAAAAAACTGCCTAAAGTAGGTCTGGTGACGTCAATGTCAATCTTCTCCTTCACAATCTTGCCTGGGGCTGGTTCTGCCAAGACTAAAGAGACAATGACATCTGTACGGTATATTCATAGTACTGTAGCATTTTATTGTACACCTTGGTAAAAATAAAGAAATTTTTGGCTTCTTTCTTAAGAAAAAGATGAGGGACAAACTAAATTATGTGTTTGTTGTTCTAAAATGCATATTGCTCTACATTCAGTAAATGCAAAATAAGTGCTCATTAAATGAAATCTATACTAGAATTTTTAAACAATTCTCAAAAGTGGAATAATTAATTTGCTTACGGACCCAGTAGTTGAAGTTCCAATAGTTCTTAAATAGCCTAAAATAGTTTTGCTCTTAATAACAGAGCTCTAGGGTTTAAGAAATATGCTTATTTGCTAGGGAAAAGTTTTCAATACCTATGTTTCAGGAAGGGTGTATTGGTTTTATATGTATCTTAAAATTTTTCTGTTTAGGATATATTTCCAAAACATGATTTATATTGTGAACTGCATCATGTATGAACTGTTTCTAGACTACTTGAAAATGTACCACAATAAAACATTCTAATCTGTACGAAATCAATGTCTTGAAACTGAATCCCGTTCTAAAATATTACACATGTGACTGGTAAACATGATTATGAATATCATCATATTTTCCATGTTAATCTGAATTAGCTGTAAAGATAATAATAGATTCAACCTTGGAAAACTATGCAGACTCCAGTTTAAAGTACTGTGCTACTTAACAAAGATGTACAGTTCTTTATATACCATCTATGCTAAAAATCGCAGGTATTGAAAACTTCTTCCCATCAAGTAATATACATTCTAAAATGCATATCGCTGTATGTTCCGTAAGTGCAAAATAAACGCTCATTAGCTGAAATCTATTCCAATTTTTTAAACTAATTCTTAAATGTGGAAAATGTAAAAAAATGTGTTCTATCATCAAATATTATTTTTCATCACGTATTTCAACACATAATTAAGTTAGCTATTGTTTCACTTGTATTGAAAACCTAGATTCTGAAACCAGCGACTTGTATACAGAGTTGTTTCTCAGGCTTTTGTGTCTTTGGTGATCCAGGCTTTTAAGTCATTCACTCTCGATTTTCGTAAAGCTGTTCACAAAAGCTTTACTGGGAGTTTGTTTGTTGCTAAGCTTCATCCATGTTACGGTGCGTTATTAAAGTTCATTTATTTTGCCTACTATAGAACATGCCAACGTGAGAATGACACACGGTTTATTCATCTAGTTTGCCACAGGGGGTGTTCAAATTATTTCCAGGTGTCTGATGTCATGATATTCTCACGCAGGTCTCTGGTGCTACCATGTTTTAAGAGTCTCTCTTGGGTGCATATCTCAGCGTAGAATTCTGGGATATAGAGCATATATATGCTCAACTTTAGAAGGAAATAGGCAACAGCAACTTTCTTCATAGGTTCTTTCACCAAGTTAAACCTCCACTTTTTCAAGACTAATCAAGTCACTACTAATTAAACCTATTATTCTTTTCACCGTTAGGCACTTTGCTTAACCCAATAATCTCAGAATCGTTAGAGAACACAAAAATACTGTAACATCTGTGACAATGCAGTTTTCCTAATAAAATATTTTTATTTTTTCATGTGCTTTAAACTGTTTGTTTTGTCAAACTAGAGAGTTTCCTGACTTAGATGTTGTTAGGGACTTTTCTGAAATCGTGACTTCAGAATTAATTCCTGTTCTCCCTAGTATCCCAGTTAGTCAAATCAGACACTTTGTATGAGAAAAAGTTTCACCTCATTTTTTTCAAATCAAAAGCACTTGTTAATATGCACTTGAGGAATATAAAAAACAGAAATGCCTTCCAGAACATATGTAGTAAATTATTAAAATTAGTTCAATAAAATTAAAATGATGTGAACTTAAAATAATTAATTTTAAGTTGGGTAAATTTTATGTAATATCTCATTACTTAATACGGAATAACTCAATGAAGCAAAAAGCAAAAATTATAGACTAAGAATATAAGCACATGATAATATATTAATCTTTCAGAAAATATCTTCATGCACGTGTTCAACTCTGACATTCAGTTTCTGGAAAAAATTAAATAAGAATACACCCCTTACTTTAATTAGACATACTGATTTTAAAAATTGTGTATTTACAGGAAGAAATGGGACATGTTACTATAAAATAATCCAACATTTACCATTAAAATTTCATTTGTTGTTAGGAAGTAGAATATATTTTAACACATAATTATAATGAGCTAAGATGATTTTCTATAATTAAATACTTCAAGTAGCATTTGACAAAGTAAGACTTATCTACATTGTCAAATAAAGGTATATAGCACCTAAAATAAATAATTGTTCATCTGCAACTTTTTTACATCATAATTCAAAAAATTTGATGTACTAAATACACTCTAGTTACTATTTAAAAAGTTAGAGTAAGTAATCTGTGTTATTTTGGAAATTTGTAGATTCTTTTGTTTCCTCCTAATGATGGATTTAAGGAAAAGGAATTGAAAATAACATTTAAAATTGCTTACATTAAATATGTGAATAAAAGCCATTTTAAAAAGTTTATTATTTCTGAAAGCTCACTGCGTTACTCTAACTATACTTTTTTTTTTTTTTTTTTAATTGAGACAGAGTCTCTCTTTGTTGCCTAGGCTAAAGTGCAATGGTGCGATCTTGGCTCACTTTAACCTCTGCCTCCAGGGTTCAAGTGATTCTCCCACCTCAGCCTCCTGAGTAGGTGGAATCACAGACACGTGCCACATGCCCGGATAATTTTTGTATTTTTAGTGGAGACAGGGTTTCTCCATGTTGGCCAGGATGGTCTCGAACTCCTGGCCTCAAGTGATCCCCCTGCCTACGCCTCCCAAAGCTCTGGGATTACAGGCATGAGCCACAGCACCTAGGCTAACTATACGTTTACAGTTAGCAATTCATTTTCAAAATCAATTCATCCTTTGGAAATAGTAGTTTGGCACAGAGGAGGCCATAAAATTAGATTTTCTATCAGTTCTACCACCAATAATCTACCATGTATCTGATTTAAGAACAGTCTACAAGGACAGAAATACATCATTTTTTATTCCCTGCTCCTTTCTTAACAGAAATATGTATAAGACAGGGAAAAACACAAATTTCTGTAGTGGGATTAGGGGATTTTAATGAAGGCAACAAGAGTAATTTGAAATATCTGATGAGATGAATGAATGATTTTTATTTTTTGTAAACAGCTATTATACTAAGGAAAGGGGTTTACGGGGTTTAAACAAAAAACAAACAATATCATGCTAAAAAAGAGTAATTGTGGTACATGAGGAGCTTTAATTAAGCTTTAATTAAGTCTGTATTCACATTCTTGGAAATAATCCCAATTTGAAGACCACTATTCAATGACTCCCCTAGGTGAAAAATCATCTTCTTCCTATCAAAAGTGAGGTAGACATTTAATACTTCCAGTCAAGCCTGAATCAAGACTTTCTACATTTAAAAAGGCAGATGATGGAAGATTACACTAGAAATCAGCTGGAATGGGGGCAGTGTTGCTCACTGGCTGGGGTTGTGTCTACCCAGGATGACCTGATGTTCTGGTTTGCTTTCCCCAGCAGGATCTGGTGCACCTCTTGTCCCAGCATCCTGGCAGTTTTTCTTTACTTTTCTTCTTTTTCTTTCCAGACAAAAGTGTCCAAATTTAGATAATAAATTATATATCACATACTTCTACCTCAATCCTCTCCCATTTATATGACTGTTTGAGAAACTATGGTTCAAGGTTGATCAATAATTATGTAGAAATGCCCAGAACCACAGAGTTCTCATATAAAGGGAAAATGTTCTCACCTCTAATTCCAATATTATAGAACCTGAGGCTGTGTGCTTTCTGACTGTAGCTTTATCCCCAGGTCCAAACTAATGAGCTATATAAATGACCAACCTAGGACTATTTTTCAATGGGGAAAAAGGCAGGGAAACTGGATATTTAATTTGCAAAATTAAAGCTGGTCATTAGCTTCATAAAGAGATTAGCAGTCTGTCGAATTCTTACATTGACATTTCTTAAGGGAATAAGATGGAGTGAAAATGTCTGAGCTTTTTATTTCTCAATTTAGCATAGAGTATGTGAATGAGTTACATTCATTTTCATTCAACATTCACTCTGCAATCATTCATTAAGTATTTAAGGCACCCCAAATGCCTGTCTTCAAGGACTTTAAAGTTAAGTAGGGGAGACAGACAAGCAAAGAATGCAATATAAGGTGGTAGGTACTGCAAAAACATAAAGTGGGAAAACAAAGGAAAAACTTCCAGCATGTCAAAATGTATTGGGAAACCCTTTTGATCCTTCCTGACTTTAGACGAGTAAATAGAGCTCTGTATTTTTGGTTCATGAACGTACTTCCTTAATTCTAACAACGTGAATACACAAGTCCCCCTCCCTGACAAATGTCTGAATCTTAAAGCTGAATGTAATTGGCATCTATTTTTGAACTCTTATAAACTATTTGTGGAGAAATGTTTTGCTTCTTGATGCAAAGCCATGGGCAACTGCAATTCACCACAACTCTCTCCTGCTGCCTGAATTCTTTGAATAAGGCATTGTGTGAAATTCCAACCTCATTAAATCTGCTGTTTAGCTGCGCTCTGTGCAGCCACTGCGAATCTGCTCTGGGTCAACCCTCCTGCTTGTGAAACCATTTAAGGCAAACAAGATGCCTGAACCATGAGGTGTAACATAATACCAAAGTCAGACAGCCACATTCTTTACTGCTTAAGTAAATTTCTACATTCTTTGCTGATCAAACTAAACTCTTTTTCGTTTTTATTTGGTAGAATCATTCAGACAAAATGTTGCTTCCTCCAAATAATAAGCTGCACTGGAAGACCACATAGTTAAAGAGCCGAGAGGCTCATTTCACTTAACCATAGTCTACAAAGGCATAAAAATTGAAGTTGAAAAGAGTCCCCCTGGTAAAGTGGATCACTTTAATTCTGAAATAGAAATTGCCTGATGACACCACTTGGACAAATTAAACAAAATATTTTCTATTCTGCACAGAAGATTCATTCCAGAATAATTTTACTCTGCTCTAAAGCAACCCAAGAAATCATTAAGTGTGTGTGCGCTCACGTGCATGCATGTGTTAGGTAGATGGGAAAAATGTCTGCCAGAATTGAGACCATATTCTCATTTCACATGATTTGACAGTTCTTATGAGGCAGCAGTGACTGTTTTTCTACCTACCTTGGTGACAGTCTCAAATCAATCAGTGACCTAGATGGAAAAGATTTTATAGCCCATTACCCAAGCCTTCAGTCATCCCACTGGTATTGTGACCGAACTGATTTTCAACTCCAAAAATAGACTCTGCTACTGAAGTTAACGAGATTTTCCAGACAGAGACAACAATGTGATCAGTTTGGAGTAGACCTACAGATTTCTTCAAAAGTATTTGTGATATATTTTTGTAACTTCAATTATTCTCAACGCCTCAAATAAGCAACATTGTTAAGTTTGAAAAGTTATATATGTGATGTATTAGCATGACATATTAATACTCAATGTGGAAACACATAACAAATTCATTAAAAAGACTTTTTTAAGCTCTTTGAAGTATGTGAGTTTTTATTATTTTTTAATTTTAATTTGATTTTTCCTGTGATATATTTAAATAGCAACAATCTTTAATAGTTGTTTTAACCTTGCTTGAGAGAACATTTGTAGATATTCATAATTTAATTTTTTTAGAATATTGCTATTTTTTATAATTTTTAAAAACATTTATGGGTACATAGTAGGTATATATTTATGGGGTACATGAGATGTGTTGATAGAGGAATGCAATGTGAAATAAGCACATCATGGAGAATGGAGTATCCATCCCTTCATAAATTTATCCTTCGAGTAACAAACAATCCAATTACCTTCTTTATTTGAAAGTATATAGTTAAGTTATTATTAACTATGGTCACCTTATTGTGCTATAAAATAGTAGGTCTCATTCATTCTTTCTATTTTTTTTGTACCCATTCACTGTTTATGTCTTCCCCACCAACCCCTCATTACCTTTCCCAGACTCTGGTAACCATGGTTCCACTCTCTATTTCCATGAATTCAATTGATTTGATTTTTAGATCACACAATTAAGTGAGAATATGATGTCTGTCTTTCTGTGCCTGGCTTATTTCACTTAACAGAAAAATCTCCACTTCCCTCCATGTTGTTGCACATGACTGGATCTCATTCTCTGTATGGCTGATTAGTACTTCATTGAGTATATGTACAACATTTTCTTTATCCATTCATCTGTTGACAGACACTTAGGTAGCTTCCAAAGCTTAGCTATTGTAAACAGCGCTGCAGCAAACATAGGAGTGCAAATATTTCCCTGATATACTAATTTATTTTCTTTTCAGTGTACACATAGCATGGATTGCTGGATTATATGGTAGCTCAATTTTCAGTTTTTTTGAGGAAACGCCAAACTGTTTCTCCACAGTAGTTGTACTAATTTACATTCTCACCGACAGTATACAAGGGTTTCCTTTTCTCTACATCCTTCCCAGCATTTGTTATTGTCTGTCTTTGTGTATAAACCATTTTAATGGAGATGAGATAATATCTCACTGTAATTTTGATTTACATTTCTCAGATGATCACTGATGTTGAACACCTTTATATATATCTGTTGGCCTTTTGTATGTCTTCTTTTGAGAAATACCTGTTCAAATCTTTTGCCCATTTTTAAATAGGCTTATTACTTTTTTCCTATAGAGTTGTATGAGCTCTTTATATATACTGGCTATTAATCCTTTGTCAGAGAGTAGATAGCAAATATTTTCTCACATCCTGTGGGTTGTCTCTTCACTTGGTTGATCGTATCCTTTGCTGTGCAGAAGCTTTTACACTTTATGTGATCCTGTTTGTCCATGTTTGCTTTACTTGCCTGTGCTTGTGGAGTATTGCTCAAGAAGTCTTTGCCCACACCAGTGTCCTGCAGATTTTCCCCAGTGTTTGCAGTAGTTTCATAGTTTGAGGTCTTAGAGTTAAGTCCTAAGTCCATTTTAATTTGATTCTTGTAGATGGTGAGACATAGGAGTCTAATTTAATTCTGCATATGAATATCCAGTTTTCCCAGCACCGTTTCTTGAAGAGACTGCCTATTCTCCAGTGTATGTTCTTGGCAACTTTGTCAAAAGTGAGTTCACTATAGGTTGTTTCTGGGTCCTCTATTCTGTTTCATTGGTCTATGTGTCTGTTTTTATGCCCATACCATGCTGTTTTGGTCACTACAGCTCAGTAGTATAATTTAAAGTCAGGTAATATGATTCCTCCAGTTTTGTTCTTTTTGCTTAGGATAGATTTGACTATTCTTGGTCTTTTGTGGTTCCATATAAATTTTAGAATTGTTTTTTCTACTTCTGGGAAGAATGCCATTGTTATTTTGACAGGGATTGCACTAAATCTGTGGATTGCTTTGGATAGTATGGTCATTTTAACCATATTGAGTCTTTCAATCCATAAACAAGGAATATTTTTTTCCATTTTTTGGTGTCCTCTTCAGTTTCCTTCATCACTGTTTTATGGTTTTCATTACAGAGATCTTTCATTTCTTTGGTTAATTCTTAGGTATTTAATTTTATGTATAGCTATGGTAAATGTGATTACTTTTTAAATTTGTTTTTCAGATTCTTAACTATTGGCATAGAAATGCTACTGATTTTTCTATGTTGATTTTGCATCCTACAACTTTGCTGAGTTTGTTTATCAGTTCTAACAGGTGTGTGTGTGTGTGTGTGTGTGTGTGTGTGTAGTCCATAGGTTTTTCCACATATAAGATCATATCATTATCAAATGAGGATAATTTGACTGCTTCTTTTACAATTTGGATGTCCTTTTTAGCTTTCTCTTGTCCAATTGTTCTAGCTAGGACTTCTAGTATTATGCTGAATAACAATGGTGACAGTTAGCATTTTTGTCATGTTCGAGAACTTAGAGAAAATGCTTTCAGTTTTTTTCCATTCAGTGTGATACTAGCTATGGATTTGTGATATGTAGAGTAGAATTAGTATAATTTCTTTAAATGTTCAGCAGAATTCAGCAGTGAAGCCATTGTGTTCTGGGTTTTTCTTTACTGGAAGACTTTTTATTATGTCTTTGATCACATTACTTATTGGTATATTCAGGTTTTGAATTTCTCCCTGGTTCTATCTTGGTAGGTTGTATGTACCTAAGAATTCATCATTTTTTTTCTTGATTTTCCAATTTATTGACACACAGTTGCTCAGAGTAGCCACTAAGGATCCTTTGAATTTCTGTAGTATCTGTTGTAATATCTCCTTTTTCAGTTTTGATTTTATTTATTTGAATCTTTTCACTTCATTTTCTTAGTCTGGATAGAGGTTTGTCAATTCTGTTTATCTTTTCAAAAAATTATTTTGGTTTCATTGATATTTTGTATTTTTTTCATTTTAATTGCATCTCTTTCTGCTGTGATCTTTATTATTTCTCTTTTCCTACTAATTTTGTGTTTGCGTTGCTTTTGCTTTACTAGTTCTTTAAAATGCATCATTAGATTGTGTATTTGAAGTTTTTCCTTTTTTGATGACCACAGTTTTAAGTATCTACATCCTTCTGAGTACTGCCTTTGCTATATCCAATAGGTTCTGTTTATGTTGTGTTTCTATTATCAATTGTTTTAAGAAATTGCTCAATTTTATTCTTAATTTCTTCATTGATCTACTCATTCCTTGTCATTCAGGAGCATATTGTTTAATGTCCATGTATTTTTAAAGTTTCCAAAATTTCTCTTGTTATTATTTTCTAGTGTTATTCCATTGTGGTCAGAGAAGATGCCTGATATTATTTTGGATTTTGAATGTTTAAAACTTGTGTGGTGATTTGTGGTCTATCTTTGAGAATAATCCATGTGCCAAGAAAAATAATGTGTATTTTGTAGCTGCTGGATGAAATGTTCTGTAAATATCTTTTAGATCCATTTGGTCTGTAGTATAGATTAAGTCTAATGTTTCTTTGTTGATTTTCTGTCTGGAAGATCTGTCTAATGTTGAAAGTGGGATGCTGAAGTCTCCAGCTATTATTGTATTGGGGCCTATCTCCATATTTAGCTCTAATAAAATTTCCTTTACATATCTGGGTGCACCAGTGTTGCATGCATATATATTTACAATTATTATATCCTCTTGCTGAATCTTTATCATTATATAGTGACCTTTGTCTTTTTTTGTAGTTTTTGTCTTGAAATCCATTGTTTCTGATATAAATATATGACTCCTGCTCTTTTTTGGTTTCCAGTGGCATGGAATATCTTTTTCCGTCCTTTTAGTTTTTTGTCTATATGTGTCTTTACAGGTAAAGTGTGTTTCTTGTAGGTAACAGATTATTGGATCTTGGTTTCTTTTAATCCTTTCAGCCTATCTATGTCTTTTGATTGGATAATTTAGTTGATTTATATTCAGTGTTATTATTGATAAACAAATACTTATTTCTACCATTCTGTTTTATGTTTTCTGGTTGTTTTGTGGTCCTCTCTTCTTTCTTTCCTTCCATTCTTCCTCTAGTGAAGGTGATTTTCTCTGGTGATACAATTTAGTTTTTTGCTGTTTATTTTTTGTATCCATTGTATGTTTTATGGTTTGAGGTTACCATTAGGCTTGCAGATACTATCTTATAACCCATTATTTTAACCTCCAAACTGAGAATGGGTCCAGAAGTGCTGTCCAGGATTCAGGGGCTAGAGTTAAATACCTGAGTAGCCTACCTGGTGTTCTATTGTATTGTTACTGAGCTGGAACTCAAACCACATGATGCCATCCTTCCCACTCTTCCCTCCCCTTTCCAAAGGCAGACGAGCCTCACCTTGTAGCCACTGCCATCCTAGGCCACAAATAGTACTGCCAGACTACAATTGGTGTTCCCTTAAGGCCCAGGACTCTTAAGTTAGCTTGTCATTAATTCTGCCTGGCCTGGGAATCAGCCTTTGGGGCAGTGGGCTCCTCTCTGGCCCCAGGCAGGTCCAGAAATGTCATCCAACAGTCATGTCCTGAAATCAGAGACTCCCCAACAGCCATCTTGGTGCTCTACCCCACTTTGGTCATGCTGATAACTAAGGTGCAAGACAAAGTCCCCTTTACTTTTTCCTCTGCTTTTCTCAAGCAGAAAAAAATTACCCTATATCCACACTAGCTGGTTATGTGCTGAGTCTCACCTGAAGCCAGTAAGTCTCAGAGGTTCACCTAAGGCCTTCAGTGTAGTACCTGGGTATCACTGTTGGTTATTCAGGGACCAAAGGCTCTTCAGTTAGCAGGTGATGAATGTTGTCAGAACTGAGTTCTTTCCTTTAAGGAAGTTGGTTCTCTTCTGGCCCAGGGTGTGTCTGTAACTTTCTTTTGGGAGCTAGGGCCTGGGATAGGGGCCTCACGACTCTGACCAGTGCCCTATCCTGCTGTGGCTGGGGTGGTATGCCAGATGCAAGAAAAAGTCCTTTCCACTCTTCCCTCTGTTCTCCTGAAGCAGAAGGAAGGGATCTCTTTTGGAGCCAAGAGCTGTGCAGCCTGGGGTTAGGGGAGAGGTGATGCCTGCACTCCCCTGGCTGCCCCAGTTGGTGTCTCAGTATGTCACGTGTCCCCCAAGTCCACTGTCTCTAGGCCTTATTTAGCATGAGGACTTGCCTAAGAGCTGCAGTCCTTGTGGCCCAGACTGCTTTTCAAGTTTACTTGGAGACATAGAGTTTAGTACCCGGCACTGGTAAGGTTTGTGGAAACTCAAGTTTGGACCTCTGGAATTGGCGATTCCCCTCTGGCTAGGACTTGTTAAATGTTCTCTCCATGGTAGGCATCAGCTGAGTCTGGTCCGGTTTTCCTTTCTTCTCTAACAGGATAACACTGAGTTCAATGTCTCATACTTTCTATGTTCTCCCTTCCCCAATTCCCAGAGATGCTCTCTACATAGCTGAAGAGGCTCCCTTCAGTGTCTGTTTCAGTGATATAAAATTGAAACCAGGTACTATGTGTGCCCACCTGATTTTTGGTTCTTATGAAGATGTTTTTTCTTAATTTGGTGTCCTTGCAGTGGGGACAATTGGTGGAGCTTTCTATTCTTCCATCTTGCTCTGCCTTCCATATGGGGGTTTTTAAAAAAGCTGAATGTCCCAATATTTTGGAAGGTTTAATAGTATAACTGGAATAACAGATGTGTGCATGTTTGCTTATTTATATTATCACATAAAAGCCATTGCAAATTATAATGTGTCAAATAAAAAAAAGTGAATAAATTCAATATGTCCACATACACCCATCTTAATACATTATAACATGTGTCATTAAAATTGTCATGATAAAATATGTCATTTCATAAGAAATTATAAAATATACAAGATGTTTTAATATGTAAAACAGGGGAAACAGATGATTAGGAAAATTAACAAAACTTAAAAGATATTTAATTTTATGCCAATTTAGAATGAGGAAATATTTCCTCACATTTTTATTTTTAATAAGTTCTTAGTTTATTTGTATTCTTTATTTTTCTATTGGTAAAATCTAAATTTTAGAACATTATACAAGCTTGAAATCATAGTAAATAGGAAACTAAATAGATGTTACATAAAGAAAAGTTTAAAATATAGTAAACTTGAATTAGGTTTTCTGAGTGATGAAGATAAATCTGTGCAACTTAGAATCCATGAGTTGGTAAAGATGTTAAGGAACTTGAAGTAACCATAGAAAAAGGAAAAGATACAATATCAATACCTTTATGAATAGATATACATTATTAGGAAAACATTCTGCAAATGTCATTTCTGGAAACTACTGAATGAGATTTGAATGGCATTGTTTTAACTGTATGATTTTTTTTCTACCTTCAAAACATATGTAGGAATTAAGAAGTTTTAAGGAATTGCCTTATCTTTCTTTTTTGTCATTTCAGGGAAATCTGAAGACTAGTCAGCCATTATTTTATTTTAAAATATGTGGTTGGTTTTCACTACTTTTCTCGTACAATTAAAATCAGATAGACTAATCATACACACAGAAACTATATTCAACAAACATTAATTTAATGTCTATTCTATCTAGGTACTAGCCAGTATCTAGCTAGCACCTATCCCCAGTACTAGCAATACTAGGCTATTAAAACTCTGTCATTGTCTGCCAATGGCTCATAATCTAGTTTAGGATTCTTAAAAGAAAATAAGTAATCATCACAAAAGTAAGTAAGTGAGTGCAGCAACAGAGTTGCACTTGATACAATGGTTGTAAAGAAGATAAAGGGACCAAGTTTACACAGGAGAAACAGAAAATAACATATAAAGGAGGTTCCTGAGAAAATGAAATTAGAAACACTTAAAAGGTCGTACGGAAATGTCAAGACTGGTAATTTAGGGAAGGATGAAAGGCAGGTAGTTATTATATTCTATTTTCTTCCAGTGTCAATCCCATAAATATCAACTATCAACTTCAGAATGCCTAAGGTGACAAGACACAAAAATGCAATCCTAACTTCTAGAAAATAACAGAAAATATCTTTATATTCAGAAAGACAAATAGTACATGATCTCATTTATATGCGGAACCTAAAAAAGTCAAACTGATAGAAAGAGAGTACACTGCTGCTTACCAGGGGCTGAGTGAGGGAGTGGGGAATGGTGACATATTGGTAAAAGGGTGCAAACTTTCACTTATAAGATGAAAAATTCTGGAGACAGCATGTAGGGCATGGTGGCTAGAGTTAATAATAATGTATTGTATACTTGAAATTTGCTAAGAGAGTAGATCTCAAGTATTATCACCACAGGAAAAAGAGGTAACTATGTAGTGAGGTGACTGATATGTTAATTAGCTTGATTGTTATCATTTCACAACATATGCATATCTCAAAACACCTTCAACATCAAAACACATTGTACAACTTCAGTACAGACAATTTTGATTTGTCAAACAACCTCGATAAACTGGAAAACTTAAAATAAATCACAGATGGTAGGTATCTTCATAAGACGTGTTAAATACGATCCATTGTTAATAACTATACTTCACTTCTGGAATAGATGATAAGAAAATCTAACTAGAAAGATGTTACACTGATTGATAGATACATACATACATAGGAAAATGGATAGATAGCTTACATTCAAGCTATCAGTTCAAAAGTTTTAAGCTGCCTCAACAAGATTCACAATGACCATATTTTATTAACAAAGAGAACTAATAAAAGGTTTGGCTTTAGCTTGAAAGTCCTCCTGCCATTGAGTAATTTTCTTATGCCATATACTTAGCTCTTGTTATGACCCAATTACACATAATTCTTTTAAAATAGGATCATTCCAAGTGTGCTTATGACAAGCTCAACAACCATTTAAAAATATTCACTAAAGATGTCCATGTGGCTAAGCAGGAACACAGAGTCTGCATCCAATTTTGATAACCATAGAAGAAATGTTAGAATAAAAATATTTTTCGAAAACTGTATTTTGGTTTACCCTAGACTGAACCAAGATTGACACAAACAATGCATTTTTTTAGATATTTCAAGAAAAACAATTAGTTGATTTTTAAGACATTATGCTCAGAAACTGTATGATCTAATACAATACAGGGAATCATTCAAGAGAGGACAATAATTTCATTGGGTTGTTAGCCTCATCAAATGTACCTCAGGAGATGGAAAGGTCTACAGTGAACAACTAGCCTCCTCCACATGGGTTTTGGAGACTCTCCATTACCTCAGCAATGAAAGAATCATTTTGAGAGTTTGAAAAATAAGCACTTGTTGATTTGATAACTTAAGGATTGTCCATTTCAGTACCTAGGCTAGTTATATGATAGTATTACTAGGTCAATATGTTAAGGAAATAACTGAATGATAAAGAAAACTATGCAACAACTATAGCACATAGAACTTCAAGTAGAGTCGACCATTTCACAAATGTATCCAATTGGATATTAGAGGGCATCCCATGAAAATCTCAGGATAAGTGATTCTGTTGACCACTAAAGATTAGTGAATGATGAATGAATGAATGTTGCTTTTATCATTTATTTTACTTTAGAGACAGGATCCTCATACAAAACCAAGTGTCTAACCTATCTCTCAGCAATGTTAAGTTCTATCAATGCAAAACCATCGGCACTTGTAAAAGGTAAAAAGATTCAGGTTTTACCTGTATAGTACTTATCATTTTCAGACTCACTTCATTTCCATTTCTGATTTAATTTTGTAGTTGTTGTGATGAACGGTAGAGCTTAATGTTAACAGCTAAAGATGATGAGCTAAGACTGAAGACACCATAATGTTTGTGAAATCAACACATTTTACTTCCTTGGCTCATGAATGTATATAACAATTTTATAAAAGAAAAATAAATGTGTGTTATAATAGAGAGTGAAACTGAGCACTAGGGTAATTTTCTACATTATTAGGTTCAAAGAAGTTTTTGCACAGAATTCGCAGCTCAGTAGTTTTCAAATATTTTGAGCAGAGCAGTTCTCCTTTCAATAAAATATAGTGTAAATAAAAATTGATAGTATAGTGAATATGCTTATGTTATATGATCAAGTTATAATGTTTTTATTTTCTAAATTAATGGAAATTTCAGTTAAAGATATAATATAGAACACATGAATTCATGTCTTTCCCTTCCACAATACTAACTTCAATGATCAGAAAGTAAATTTTTTAAAGGCTTCAACCTGTAAACCTAAAAATGTAGGGGAAGAGAAGATAAGAACAAATTTTGAAGTTAGAGTTAAGTAAAAAGGCTCATGTAAATTTTTCTTTGTAAATTTATTTTGTAAAAAAAAAAGTAATGATAGCTGATATTATCAGACCTGTGAAAGCACCATCAAAACTGGAGAAATCAAGAAGAAAGTTTCAATCATAAAACCCCTCCAAAAATGCTAAGAAATTGGCAATACCAGTTACCTATGTATATAAGAATTCAGTTGAGGATCAAAAGTGGTCTGATTATGGCTTTGTAAGAACTTACATGTACTGGTTTTCTATGACATGCCTGCCACAACAATATAACAAAAACTGGGTGGTTTAGACAACAAAAATTGATTGTCTCCCAGTTCTAAGGGCTAGAAGCCTGAAATCGAGGTGCAGACATGGTTGGTTTCTCTGCAAGTTGTGAGGAAGAATCTTTCTCATGCCTCTCTTCCAGCTTCAGTGGTTTGCTGGATATCTTAGGCACTCCTTGGCTTGCAGACATATCAGCCCGATCTCTGCCTTCATCGTCCTGCAGTGTTCTCCCTGTGTGTTTTCTGTTTTTAAATTTATTCTTTTTGTAAAGACACCAATAATACTGAATTGGATGCTACTCCAATGACCTCATTTTAACCTGACTATCTCTGTAAAGATCCTCCAAACAGGATCACATTTTGAGATACCGGGGGTTATAACTTCAACATACAAATTTGGTGGGGACACAATTAAATCTATAGCATTGTGAAGTCTATGTTCCCTCCTCATCTTCATACAGATTACAAACTATCTCTTCTTACTTCAGCATCAAAAAGAAGGTTTATACTTTGAATAAAATAATTATGAATGAACCTAATAAACTGTTCTGATTAGCTAAACTTTTGCCTCAGACTTATAGAAATAAAGACAACTTATATAAAAAAGATTTTCACTTTTTGGATGGGAGATGAGTGTACAATAACTGAAAAATCTGAGTAAGACAAGTAAGTTGCGATGGTGACTTGTATTGCAACTTTTGAATAATTTTCAATAAGAGATCACAAGAATTTTTACTATTAGCACCAAAAGTTAATGCTTTGATTTATGTAAATTATTACAATTTGGCATGGAACATACCTATGTGTCAATTATGTGTAATTTCAGCTTTTAAGATAGTTACAAATAAATATCCAAAGTAAAATTCAAAGGCACCACTAAAATACCATATCAGTAAAAACAAAGGAATCCACAGGAAAAGATTTAAAAACCCCAAATCTATAAAAACTTAGAGCCATTTTTTATTTCAATTAATATTCTTCATTAATACCTAAGAAATTTTATTCCCCAATACCCTTTTTGTTTGTGTGTTTGTCTGTTTGTTTCACAGACCTACTTGAGAATCTTATAAAAGCTATGGTCCGTCTCTCCAGGAAAATGCAAGTATACCTTTTATCCATAACAATTCAAATTTTCACAAACAGCCTTCATGAAATTGAGGTACAGAAATAACTGAATTTCCTGAAGTTTGAAGATTTTGAATAAAAATAGAGCTGAATTGGAATCTACTGTCTGCCATTTAAAAGCAGTATGATGACTTAATCTCTAGGTTTCAGTTTTGTATACATATAAAATTAGAAAATTATGCCTATAAGCTTTTGCAATGATGAAATTTACGTAAAATGTTGGAAACATATAGTTGGTGTCTCTATATATTTAGGGGAGGGTATTATTTTAACCTTAACACTGTGATTAACTCACTATTTTTCTTAGGTTCTATATTTATAATTCATTCATGACATTTTTTATGTCACCATCAGCTTGAGACATTCTGTATTTCTGCTGATGCCTCATCCTAAACCTGACAATAGGTCTAAATATCAAAATGATTAAAATAATATGTTCCTACCCCTTCACGTATGAGGTAATGAAGCTTTGCACCCAGAATGATTGCATAAATGGAGATTTTCTAGAAAATATCAGAAAATTATTTTAGTCCCAAAGATCTCGAATAAGAATACATATTGTGTGTGGGAATTGGTATTCTTCCCTTTAGAAACATTGTTTCCCTATCTTTACTTTATGTTTGAATCACTTCTACTGCATCCTACCAGGAATTAATTCAGCTTCTCTATTCTTTAAGATAGAAACTTCTCATCTGCAGAAGTAGACCATTTACATAAATACAAATCTAAGCAAATTCAGAGAGACTGAGAGATTTGGGGGGTTAAGCAGTGTGTCATATTGAGAAGCCTGGATGTTAGCAATTAAGATTAAAGCATTAATAACTATTCCAACAGTTATTTATGAAAATTAAATGAGATTGTGTAGATAAAGTAACTACCAAAGACAATGCCTTCACATATTTGGTTTTCAAATAAAATTTCCTTCTATTAAATCCAAATCTCTATTCAAAGCAAAGACAGTTTTCATGTCAACAGGAATTTATATTAGAAATATATTTAATCTTTCCCTCAATATTTCATATTAGAGATCCCAAGTACATATTATTGGGCATCTCATACTCAATTATTTCTTCAACATTCTTCATATCATAGGTCACCTCATCTCTTATAACATAAATTACTTCTCCTAAATATATTTTTTATCAATGTATTTCTTACCCTAATGTTTTAATTAACTAAAAAAAATTTAGATAATTGTCAACCAATACAAACTCTAGAGACTAAATTACTATTGGTACACCTTTGTATTAGTCTATTTTCACACTGCTGACAAAGACATACCTGAGAATGGGTAATTTGTAAAGAAAAAGAGGCTTAATGGACTCACAGTTCCACGTGGCTGGGGAGGCCTCACAGTCACGGCAGGAGGCAAAGGGCACATCTTACATGGCAGCAGCAAAAAGAAAAAAATGAGAACCAAGCAAAAGGGTTTTCCCTTATAAAACCATCAGATATCATGAGATTTATTCACTATGATGAGAACAGTATGGAGGAAACCGCCCCCATGGTTCAATTATCTCCCACCAGGTCCCTTCCACAACACATGGGAATTATGGGAGCGACAGTTTAAGATGAGATTTTGGTGGAGACACAGCTAAACCATATCAACCTTATTTGGAAAAATTTTGGCAGCAAAATTATACTTTTGATTTCCATTGACTTTACCGTTACTTAAAAACAGGCCTTCTCCGAACTTCACTGATAACTGATCAATCATATGCAGAAAAATCTACATAATTCACATACATATGACTTTTCAGAAACATTTAAGGAATTGTGTAATAGAGGTTTTCTTTTAAGAATAATATATTTGCACTTATTTGATCCTCTCTAATTCAGTCTTTCTTCAATAGCAACATGTTTTCCTAAGATAGCAAATAACGGTAATCATTCTGTATCCATATAGTAGAATGGAGCTAACTTAATTTTGTAGGCAATATCAACAAGCAAGCGCAAAATGCTTTACATTAAAAGGCTATCAAAAAGCTTCAACACAGCTGTCATCCTGAGAGAACTTGTTCAACGCCTTCTGTTGTGAACTGAATTTTTGTGAACCCCCAAAATTCATATGTTGAGCCCAAAGCCTCAGTATGTCTGTATTTGGAGACAAAACCTCTAAATAATTAAGGTTAAATAGGGTACCATTACCTTATGGGGCAGGCCCTGATCTGAAAGCATTAATGTTTTTATAAGAAGAGATACCAGAGCACCAGAGATCCCCTGCTCTCTCCTTCTCTCTCTCTTTCTTTTTGTCTTTCTCTATGTATGCCCACACACATACCAAGGAAAGGCACGTGAGCACACCGTGAGAAGGTGGCCATCTGCAAGCTAGGAAGAGAGCCCTCACAAGAAGCTAAATACATTTTCACCGTGATCACAGACTTCTAGCCTCCCTAACTGTGAGAAAATAAATTTGTCATTGAAGCTATTCAGCCTGTGATATTTTATTATGGCAGCCCAAGGAAACTAATGCGCCTTCAATACTAATTTATTTTTTATGCCAGAGCTTGAGAATATATGCCTGTGTACCAAATAACTTTTGAGAAAAACACATATAAATTTTGAGTCAACAGATTCCAATTTATATTACAAATTGATTGATATCTGTTACAATAAAAATAACTGGATAAAAATATAAATGTCCAAGGAATAAAACACATTACTGTGTTATATCAAAAATTAAAGTGTAACCAAAATTTGAGTAATCTTTTGGAAACTGAGATAGAACCTTTTCAAGATATATGGATTTTTAAATTCTATTAAATGTACCTATTCAAAAGGGAACCTAACAAGCAAATTCAGACCCTTATGTCTTAATAGAAATAACGTAAGAATGAGATGAATGAGTTACTGGAGGTTTTGATTTTCTTTTTAACAACAAAAAGAAAATTCATAAGAACATAAAAAAATTCTTTTTTTTTTTTTGAGACAGAGTCCTGCTCTGTTGCCCAGGCGGGAGTGCAGTGGCACAACCTCAGCTCACGGCAACCTTCACCTCCCAGATTCAAGTGATTCTTCTGCTTCAGCCTCCTAAGTAGCTGGGATCACACGCGTGTGCCACCACGCCCAGCTAATTTTTGTATTTTTAGTAGAGAGGGAGTTTTGCCATTTTGGCCAGGCTGGTCTAGAACTCCTGGCCTCATGTGATCCACCTGCCTCAGCCTCCAAAAGTGCTGGGATTACAGGAGTGAGCCACCACGCCCAGCCAATTTCTTAAATTTTTGAATTTGCTACTGATCTATTTGAATCAAAAAGAAATTGTACATATTTGACATGCTATATGTTTCTCACCCCAATTTCGTTTAAATGAAATCAACTGGATCAATGTCCACATTTTCAAACTGCATTAACAGTTGCTGCTATTGATTGAATTGTATCACCCCCTCCCCAACCCCAAAAAAGATATGTTGAAGTCCTAAACTTTAGTACCTCAAAATGTGGTTCTTGGAAATAAGGTCTTTATGGAGCCAGTGAAGTTAAAATAACATTAAGTAGGCCCTAGTCCAATGTAACTGCTGTACTTGTAAGAAAGATAAGTTTAGACAGAGACAGACATACACAGAGGAAAGACAATGAGAAGACACATAGGAAGATGCCATTTGAAAATAGAGGAACATGCTAATGCAGCTGTAAGCCAAAGAATGCTAAGGGTTGCCGGCAACCACCAAAAGCAAGGAAAAGGCAAGAAGGAGTCTACTTAGAGTCTCAGAGGGTATATGGCTCTACCCTACAGATTTCAAACTTGTATTTTCCAGATCTGGGAGATAATTCATATAAATTATCTTCAGCCACTTTAGTGTGTGTACTTTGTTACTGCAACCCCAGGGAACTAATAAACTTATATTATAAAATAACATTTGCCAGTATATAAAGTTATAGCATACCTTCCAGCTCTCAAATTAAATCAAATTCTATCAATAACAAGAACATAAATTAACCAATGGAAAAAACGCATCGATAATTCATAGAAATGTGTGGCATAAAGTAAATAGATTACCTAAAATTATTTTTTGTATTAAGAGAGAATAAATATAGCTCATCTGAAAGCATTTTTAATAAAAACATATTTCATACTTTTAATTAATAACACATATTTATGTGTCATTGAACCCATCCACTTCATTTTGGAAGGTAAATATCATTTGATATCAAATTAGAAGCTGACTGAAAATTAAACAGTTCTCTTTTTAAGATAAGCCACAGTAACACGCTTAAATAGGATTTGTGTTGCTACGGTGTGTACAATTCATAACAAAATTTTTTGAACTAAACATTCTTAATGTATGCTATGTTAAAAGGGTCTACAGATCATTTACAAAAGAATAGAAAGTTTCCTTTCTAAGAGTTCTTTGATCTAGATAATATCAGATTCCCATGTTTTATGTAGAAAATTGTTTGTATGCATGTAATACTTCCCTACTGATTTAAACTCTTTAAAATAATCCCGAGCCTATGATGAAAGATACATAGCTCAAGTTTTCAGAGATATTGGCACTTCTTAATCTTTTATTTTAAAATGGAATCATTTCAACCTTAGAAACTGTCATTCTCACTTATATTTATGAGCAATAAATGGTACCTGAGCATTATAACAAAGTTTCATTTCAACCACAGCAAGAAATGCAAAAGAAAGTGGGAGAGCCGTTATAGACTATGTCTTATCCACTCCAGTTTGTCAGGTATAAATAAACTCCTGTAAACATGAGCACTATGACAAGAAGAGAAGAATGGTATTAAGTTTCCTTGTTCATTTTTCACTGAAATCATTTTAGTACTGAAGTTCAATTTTGTACCTAACTGTTCTTTATTTCAACATAGCATCCACTTGCATTAACACAAAGATATACTGTGTTTTTATGCTTTTTCACGTTTCCATAGTAGCAAAAAGACAAATCTTTACGTGATAAAGAAAAATGGTGACAATAATTAGCAGTCACCTAGGCTTTATTATGTGCCAGGCACTATTCTAAGCTCCTTACATGTATTAAATCAATTAATCCTCACAATAACCCTGACAGCACATAAAATACAAAGCTGAGAACCAGCCATCCGATCTAACATTGGTGTGCTTCCTTATCTAAGCATATTTCATATTCATTCATGTGCTGACAGAGCAATTCAGAGAAAAACACAGACAGACAGAAAATATATAATTCCTTTATCAGTAAGGAAATCTGCAGCTGGAGATATTGTCTACCATTGCCAAAGAAACACTGCATCAATGTAGAAATGAAGATTGTAGAAATATCCCAATATAGTGAGATGAACTGTGTTGTTTTCTACATAGACACTGATGACGAAAGAGCGATGTGTTGGAAGTCTGGATACCCGAATTTCTACCTTGATGCTACATCTCTCTAGTTATGTATAAGCATAAAGGAAACATCACAACACTTTGGCTAGACCTTGATTTCCCTACTTTATAAATAAGGATGAAGGCTGAAATTTATTTGATTTCTAAATGCAATAAATTTACCCATTTGATACTTAATGTGTACAAACTGTGATAGATGCTTGGGGTACACAGATCAATGAAATATTTTCATGGTGATCATATTCTTATTTTAAACAATTTTATTAAGTATAATTGATACACCCCTAATGGCACATATTTAATATATACAAAAATTTGATAAGTTTGAACAAATGCATTGAAAGAGTTTAGAAAACACCACCCTAAAAAATGTCACCCTCGTATATTGATTCTTTTGAGTTAAAGGCACTTAAAAAACAGCAGATGTAAGGAGGACACTGACATCTCCCTTTTTTTTTTTTTCTTAAAACAAGAGATGAGGCCGGGCGCAGTGGCTCACGCCTGTAATCCCAGGACTTTGGGAGGCCGAGGAGGGCAGATCATGAGGTCAAGAGATTGAGACCATCCTGGCTAACACGGTGAAACCCGGTCTCTACAAAAATACAAAAAAAAAAATTAGCCGGGCCTGGTGGCAGGCGCCTGTAGTCCCAGCTACTTGGGAGGCTGAGGCAGGAGAACGGCATGAACCCGGGAGGCTGAGCTTGCAGTGAGCCGAGATCACGCCACTGCACTCCAGCCTGGGTGACACAGCTAGACACCGTCTCAAAAAAAGAAAAAAGAAAAAAAAAAAAAAGAGATGACATTCCCATATAAGAGCTGCCCTCCCTATGCGACCAAGAGAAAAAACAAAAAAAAAGGAAACATCATCAAGGACAGGAAAATGAGACAGAGAATTCTGTACAAATAGACTTTGTTAAAATAATTCTTATCTTCCTCTAGCCTTCTCATATATTTTAGCTGCTTTTCAACTGTTGTCTATGTTTTCAATCTGTATTAGTCCGTTTCCACGTTGCTCAGAAAGACATAGCCAGGACTAGGCAACTTAGAAAAGAAAGAGGTTCAATGGACTTACAGCTCCACGTGGCTGGGGAGGCCTCACAATCATGGCGGAAGGTGAGAGGCACATCTTACATGGCAGCAGACAAGAAAAGAGAGCTTGTGTGGGGGAACTCCTCTTTTTAAAACCATCAGATCTCTTGAGACTAATCCACCACCACAAGCACAGCACAGGAAAGACCCGCCCCCAAAATTCAATCACCACCCATCGAGTCCCTCCCACAACACATGGGAACTCAAGGTAAGATTTGTGTGGGGATACAGCCAAACCATATCACAATTCAATATAAAAGAATGTAGGGTTTGCCAGTTCTTTTGGTCTTCATTTCCTTATGAGGGCTCCTGTGTCACATAAAACTTTTATTAAACAAATATGTATTTTTTTCTCCTGTTAATCTGCCATATGGCAAATTAATCTGTAGGCTCATTCAGAGACCCTAAATGGGTAGAAGCAAAGTTTTGCTTTTCTCACAGCGTACACCCATGAAACCATCACCATGGTCAAGCTATTAGACACACCCATCACCTCCATATGTTTCCTTGTGTCCCTTGGTTTTTCTTTGTTTATTTATTTATGGTAAGAATACTTAACATGAAATCTACTGTCTTAACAAAATTTTAAGTGGATTACACAATATTGTTTACTATAAGCAATACATTGTACAGCAGATCTTTAGAATTTACTTATCATTCATAACTGAAAGTTTAGACCTATTGAGCTACAGCTCCCCATATCCCCTCTTCTCAGCCCCTGTCAACCACCATACTACTTTCTGCTTCTATGAGTTTGACTGTTTTAAATACTTTATATAAATGAAGTCACATAGTATTTGTCATTCTGTGACTGGCCCAATCAACAGAATAAAAAGGCAACCTTTGTAATGGGAAAAATATTTGCAAACCATATGTCTGATAAAAGGTTAGTACCTAAACTATGCAGGAAAATCCTATGACTTAACAGCAAAAACACAAAAAACCTGATTTTTAAAAGGCAAAGAACTTGCAGACACATTTCTCCAAAGAAGACATACAAAAGTCTAATAGATAATGAAAAGATCTTCATCATCACTAATCATCAGGGAAATACAAATCAAAATCACAATGAGAGGTCGTTTCACACCTGTAAAATTTTCTATTTTTTTAAAAGAAAAGATGTGTTGGCAAGAATGTGGAGAAATTGAAATCTTTGCAAACTGTTGATATGAATGAAAAATGGTGCAACTATCATAGAAAACAGTATGGATGATCCCCACAAATTAAAAATAGATCTACCATTTGATTCAGCTATTCCACCTTTGAGTATATATGCAAAATAATTAAAATTAGGATCTCAAAGAGATACCAGCACATCCATGTTCATTGCAGCATTATTCCCAATAGCCAATATATGAAAGCAACCTAAATGTTTATTGGTAGATGAATGAATAAAGAAAATGTACTAGACACATTAATGAAGCACTAATCTCTACTTTAAAAAAGGAAATCCTATCACATGCAAAATCATGGATGATCCCTGAGGACATTATACTAAGCAAAATAAGCCAGTCACACATAGTGTTCATATTCTAATTGTCAACTCAGTATTGTAAATGCTGTGATAGAGTGAGGCCAGATTACTATGAGAAGCAAAAGGGGAACATTTAATCCAGACTAGGTAATTATAACAGTCTTTCTGAAGGGGATGACAATAATTTGAGTCTTGAAATTACTTAGGGCTTAAGTATGTTATACAAAGAAAAATATTTCAGGAAGAAAATCATTACATTTAAGGTAGAAAGAAATGAAAGAGGTGGACTTATGTATTGAAGAGCCCATATAATCTAGCATATTTGACATATAGGAAATAACCTGGAAATAAAGAAAACAGAAGCTGAGAAAGCTAGTAGGGGAGAGGTCATAAACAGCATATGTTGTGCCAAATAATTTTGCACATAGATTAATATTTCCTAACATGTATTCTCTAGAAGTAAACTGGGGCATGGTACACAATATATTACATTTTTACAGGGAAAATACAAATTAGTATTTTAATGGCTTGAACATTATGAAGTAATTAAACTTATTAAATGTTAACATATTTCCCAAATTTGTTTCCAAACTTATTTGATCCTGAAATTTGTTCATTGATTTTTATTGCAAGTTACCATGCAGACAAAAAAATTTACAGATTGAAAATGTATACTTTGATGAATTGTGTAGGCCAAAAAGGTGTGTGTGTGTGTGTGTGTGTGAGAGAGAGAGAGAGAGAGAGAGAATGAACAACACCCTAGAAGCTCCCTTTTTGTTTCTTCATAATTATTATCAAGCCTTACTCCTAAAAGATTACTCCTATTCTATTTCAATTGCCATATAACTTTTCTCTTTTTAGAAAATGCATGTAAATATAATTTTATAATCAATTTGTTTGTGGCTTGTTTCCTTTTACTCAAAATATATTTCATTCATGCTGCTGTGGGTAGAGATAGTTAATTCATTTTCATCACTGGAGAGTATTCATTGTATGAATCTACTACAATTTAGACATTCCACTCTGGCTGCTAGTTTGGAGATATTATAAATAATTCTACAATTACTATTTTTGCAAAGGTGTTCTGTTGCATGTATGTACTCAGTTCTGTTGGGTATAAACATTGGAGTCAAAGTGCTGCATTAAATAACATAAAATACCCAGCATTAGTAAGTACTACCAATTATTTTTTCTCAAGTAGTTTTCCGATTTGTACTCCCACCAGGAACATGTTAGAGTTGATATTGCTGCACATATCTGCCAACAAATGATATTGTTTGTGTTTGTTTTTGTTTTGTTTTGTTTTGTTTTGAGACAGAGTCTCGCTCTGTTGCCCAGGCTGGAATGCAGTGGTGTGATCTGGGCTCACTACAACCTCCATCTCCCAGATTCAAGCAATTCTCCTGCCTCAGCCTCCTAAGTAGCTGGGATTACAGCAGCCCACCACCATGCCCAGCTGATCTTTGTTTTCGTTTTTGTTTTTTAAGTGGAGATGGGATTTCACCATGTCGCCCAGGCTGGTCTCAAACTCCTGACCTCAGGTGATCTGCTGCCTTGGCTTCCCAAACTGCTTGGATTACAGGTGTGAGCCACTGCACCTGGCTTTGTGTTTTTTATTTAAACCATTCATATGTCTTGTTTATGGTATCTCAAATTGTTTAATTTGTATTTTTCCTAACTAACAGTGAGGTTAAGCATCATGTCATATAATTTGGCTATTTGGCTATTTTCTTTTGGAAAATGCATTTTCTTTTCTTTTTTTTTAATTAATTTATTTTTTTATTATTCTTATACTTTAAGTTTTAGGGTACATGTGCACAGTGTGCAGGTTAGTTACATATGTATACATGTGCCATGCTGGTGTGCTGTACCCATTAACTCATCATTTAGCATTAGGTATATCTCCTAATGCTATCTCTCCCCACCTCCCCCACCCCACAACAGTCCCCAGAGTGGGATGTTCCCCTTCCTGTGTCCATGTGTTCTCATTGTTCAATTCCTACCTATGAGTGAGAAGATGCGGTGTTTGGTTTTTTGTTCTTGCGATAATTTACTGACAATGATGATTTCCAATTTCATCTATGTCCCTACAAAGGACATGAACTCATCATTTTTTATGGCTTCATAGTATTCCATGGTGTATATGTGCCACGTTTTCTTAATCCAGTCTATCATTGTGGGACATTTGGCTTGGTTCCAAGTCTTTGCTATTGTGAATAGTGCTGCAATAAACATACGTGTGCATGTGTCTTTATAGCAGCATGATTTATAGTCCTTTGGGTATATACCCAGTAATGGGATGGCTGGGTCAAATGGTATTTCTAGTTCTAGATCCCTGAGGAATCGCCACACTGACTTCCACAATGGTTGAACTAGTTTACATTCCCACCAACAGTGTAAAAGTGTTCCTATTTCTCCACATCCTCTCCAGCACCTGTTATTTCCTGACTTTTTAATGATTGCCATTCTAACTGGTGTGAGATGGTATCTCATTGTGGTTTTGATTTGCATTTCTCTGATGGCCAGTGATGATGAGCATTTTTTCATGTGTCTTTTGGCTGCATAAATGTCTTCTTTTGAGAAGTGTCTGTTCATACACTTTGCCCACTTTTTGATGGGCTTGTTTGTTTTTTTCTGGTAAATTTGTTGGAGTTCATTGTAGATTCTGGAAATTAGCCCTTTGTCAGATGAGTAGGTTGCAAAAATTTTCTCCCATTTTGTAGGTTGCCTGTTCATTCTGATGGTAGTTTCTTTTGCTGTGCAGAAGCTCTTTAGTTTAATTAGATCCCATTTGTCAATTTTGGCTTTTGTTGCCATTGCTTTTGGTGTTTCAGACATGAAGTCTTTGCCCATGCCTATGTCCTGAATGGTAATGCCTAGGTTTTCTTCTAGGGTTTTTATGGTTTTAGGTCTAACATTTAAGTCTTTAAGCCATCTTGAATTGATTTTTGTATAAGGTGTAAGGAAGGGATCCAGTTTCAGCTTTCTACATATGGCTAGCCAGTTTTCCCAGCACCATTTATTAAATAGGGAATCCTTTCCCTATCCCTTGTTTTTCTCAGGTTTGTCAAAGATCAGATGGTTGTAGGTATGTGGCGTTATTTCTGAGGGCTCTGTTCTGTTCCATTGATCTATATCTCTGTTTTGGTACCAGTACCATGCTGTTTTGGTTACTGTAGCCTTGTAGTATAGTTTGAAGTCAGGTAGCGTGATGCCTCCAGCTTTGTTCTTTTGGCTTAGGATTGACTTGGCAATGCAGGCTCTTTTTTGGTTCCATATGAACTTTAAAGTAGTTATAAGAGCTATCTATGACAAACCCATAGCCAATATCATACTGAATGGGCAAAAACTGGAAGCATTCCCTTTGAAAACTGGCACAAGACGGGGGGGCCCTCTCTCACCACTCCTATTCAACATAGTGTTGGAAGTTCTGGCCAGGGCAATTAGGCAGGAGAAGGAAATAAAGGGTATTCAATTAGGAAAAGAGGAAGTCAAATTGTCCCTGTTTGCAGATGACATGATTGCATATCTAGAAAACCCCATTGTCTCAGCCCAAAATCTCCTTAAGCTGATAAGCAAATTCGGCAAAGTCTCAGGATACAAAATCAATGTACAAAAATCACAAGCATGCTTATACACCAATAACAGACAAACAGAGAGCCAAATCATGGGTGAACTCCCATTCACAATTGCTTCAAAGAGAATAAAATACCTAGGAATCCAACTTACAAGGGACGTGAAGGACCTCTTCAAGGAGAACTACAAACCACTGCTCAATGAAATAAAAGAGGATACAAACAAATGGAAGAACATTCCATGCTCATGGGTAGGAAGAATCAATATCGTGAAAATGGCCATACTGCCCAAGGTAATTTATAGATTCAATGCCATCCCCATCAAGCTACCAATGACTTTCTTTACAGAATTGGAAAATGCATTTTCATATTTTTTGTCCATGTTATTATTGAGTTGATGATTTTGGGTTGGTTGGTTGACTGTTTCTTTTTCCTCCCTTGTTACTGATTTGTAGGCATTGTTTAAGTATTCTGAAGACTAGCACTATGTCAGTTACATGAATTATAAGTATTATTGTCATATATGTTGCTTAGCATTACATTCTCTTAATGTTGTCATTTCATAACTAGAAATCTCTGTGTTACTAGAGGGTTAGGTAGGTGTCAAGATGTGTGGGTTTTAGTTTTTATTTTTAATTTTCTTTTTTTGAAACAGGATCTCGCTCTGTTGCCCAGGCTAGAGTGCCGTGGTACCATCCTAGCTCATTCCAGATTCTACCTGGGATCAACCAATTCTCCTGCCTCAGTCTCCTGAGTAGCTAGGATTAAAGGCATACACCACCACGCCCAGCTAAAGGATATGTCTTTAATACATATATCCAATTAATTTAGCATCATTTGTATAAAACTATTATTTCCTTTCTTCTGTGCAGTACAATTTTGCTGTGAAACAACTGTACATGTATGTAGACTTTGTTTCTGGATGACCCATTCTCCTCTATTATTATCTTTGTCTCTGTGCCAACACAACCATACTGTTTTAATAACTAAACACCAAGTATATTAAATTTGCATTTATGTAAAAATTTAATAAAACTCAGAGTGAATGATTTCAAAATTAGTAAAAAAATTGGGGAAAAATTTATTTGATTTCTTGAAAGAAAATGCAAAATTACATTTTAGAGAATTATTTGAATATAAATAACTAAGTCAAAAAAACAAAAAATTATTTCATCTTCTAATACACCAGAGCATCAAAGTTTTGTCTCTAATTTAAATCTAAGTTACACAAAACAATGCGTTTTCTATGTGAATGCCTCAGTGAGGTTCCATTTTGAGATAAGATCCTGGGCACAAGTTCTCTAAAATAATTTTTGATATCCATAAAAATAAGTCTTTCCACTACTTTTTCAAGATCAGCTTAGCTATGTGTGGTCCCCTGTATTACACATACTGCCTACACAAAGTTTTGCTGGCATCTGATTAAGATGACATTTAATACAGGGAACGTTTTGATAAATGTTGACATATTTACAACATCACATCCTCAAATTCATGAAAGCATCTCTCTTCTTTTTATTCTACTAACATTTTGTGAATTTTTTCTTTGAAGTCTTGTGCATCTTTTTTCAGATTTATAATATTTATTTGATGTATTCAATATCATTTTCAGTTACAAAATTGTATTTATTTACTATTTTATTTTTATTATTTTTATTTCAGTAGGTTTTTAGGAAACAGGCGGCATTTGTTTATATGGAAATAAGTTACATAATTTCAAATATATTTTTTCTGCCTTTTGTTTTTGTTATATGGAGACCTAATTGCTTTTGTATATTGACCTTTTAGCCAGTGATTTTGCAAAATGAATTAACTAATTCTCATAATGTATGTGCTGGTTTTTTTGGAGGTTATATATCAGAATCATATAATCTGTGAATGAGAAGATGTTTACATTTTTCTTTTAATCTTCATACATTTTTCTATTGCCTTATATCACTATATAAGTCTTTAATAAGATGTCTAATAGAAGTGATGATAGGTATTATTGTCATTTTTATTCTCAGAGCAAAGTTTCAAAATATCGCAATTCAATGTTTGCAATAGAAATATTTTATATATTTTTATCAAATTAAGAAATTTCCTTCCTATACCTAGTTGGCTAAGAGTTATTATCACAACTGGATATTGAAATTTATTAAATGTTTATACTGAATTTTATTGTGATAATCACATTATTTCTGTTAGTGTTGTGGGTTATATGCATTGATTAAAACAGCCTCCAGTTATAAAAGTAAATTAAACTTGGTTGTTATATATATATTTAATATTACCAGTTTTTTTGGTTTATGTTTAGGGGGCATTTTTCTCCTCTTGTCATTTTTTAATGGCTATAAAAATATTTTCTGCCATGTTTTCTTCTAAAACTTTTATAGTTTCACATCTTACGTTTAATGTCATGGTTACAGTACTTAGAGTTACAGAGTTGGAGTCATCAAGACAGTGATCTATTGTCACAGGACTAGACAAATAAATCAATGGAACAGTAGGGACTGCAGAAATAGACCCACATGTATATGGTCAATTGAGTTTCAACAAAAGTACAAGAGCAATTCACTGGGAAAATAACAGTGTGTTTCAACAAATATTCTAGAAAAATTGGCAGTTCTTGTGCAAAAACTAACTAAACAAAAATTAAAAACTAACAACTGAAAAAAGAGAGAAGATACGAATTATAAATATTAGAAATCAAACAGAGGATATTGCTATATACCCTTTAGATATCAAAAGGATAATAAGGAACTATTAAAAACAACTCTACACACATAAATTTAACAAATTAGCTTAAATTGATCACTTCCTCCAAAACACAACTACCATAACTAACCAAATATAAAACAGATGATTTGAATAGCTTTATAATAATCAAGAAAATTAAAGTCATAATTAAATGCTCCCCAAAATGAATCTCTGGGTCCAGATGATTTTAGTAGATAATTCTACTAAAAATTTATATAATTAACACCAATTCAAATCAAACTCTTCCAGAAAATAGGAAATACACTTGTCAATTCATTTTATAAAGGCAATATTATCTTAATATCAAAAGGAGATTAATGTATTTTTTAAATTACAAATAGCCTTCATAAATATAGACAAAAATATTTCATAAAATGTTAGCTAATCCAGCAATATACAAAAATAATTCTACATCACATCTATGTAGAGTTATTACATAGATACTAGGCTGTCAGTCTGTTCAGACTGCTATAACAAAATCCCATTGATTGGCTAGCTTGTCAACAACAGAAACTTATATCTTATAGTTCTAGGGACTGGGAAGTCAAGATCATGACAGAATCGTTGTTCTGCTAGGGCTTGTTTCCTGGTTCATAGACGGTGCCTCTCACTGTGTTCTCAGATAGTGGAAAAAGCAAGGTATCTCTCTGTGGCCTCTTTTATAACGACACTAATACCATGCATAAGAACTCCACCCTCATGACCCAAATGTCTCCACCTCCCAATCATCATTGTCTTGGGAGTTAGGATTTCAATGTATAAATTTCAGGATGACACAAATATTCTGACCATAGCAAAGGGTGGTTTAATACTTGAAAATCAATAAATGTAATCCACCACATCAAGAAGCTAAAAAGAAAAACAAAATGTGACCATATCAATTGATGCAGATTAAGAGTTTGAGAAAATCCAACAATGGTTTTTTATTAAACTCTCAGCAAGTTAAAAATACAGGGGAATTACTTTAACTTAATAAAGATAACCTACCAAAATTCTGTAGCTAACATCACACTTAATAGTGAAAGACAGAATTTCTGCTTTCATTCATCTTATTTAATATACTTTCAGGGCTGTCCAATCTTTTGGCCTCCTTGGGCCACATTGGATGAAGAATTGTCTTGGGCCACACATAAAATACACTAACACTAACAATAGCTGATGAGCTAAAAAAAAAAAAATCACACACAATATGTTATAATGTTTTAAGAAAGTTTACTAATTTGTGTTGGGCCACATTCAAAGCTGTCCTGGACCTCATGTGTCTCGCAGACCAAGGGTTGGACAAGTTTGCTTTCTATAGTACTAGGAGTCTAATGAGTTCGGTAAGGCAAAAAAAGCAAATAGAAGCATACAGACAAATAGAAAGGAAGAAATAAAACTCTTTCTATTTGCAATGACATGATAGGCCATGTAGAAAAAACTGAAGAATCTACAAAAACAAAAGTTTGTGAGTTTAACAAGGTAATATAAGATCAACATATAAAAATCAATTATATGTCTACATACTATCCATGAGCATATCATGTGGAAATTAAATATATAATACCACTTACAATTGTCCAAAAACT
Organism: Pongo pygmaeus; assembly: GCF_028885625.2. Classification (NCBI taxonomy): domain Eukaryota; kingdom Metazoa; phylum Chordata; class Mammalia; order Primates; family Hominidae; genus Pongo; species Pongo pygmaeus. Next base: position 140,897,420 of record NC_072378.2, on the reverse strand, counting down.
AACAAAACATATATAAGACTTGTATGCTGAAAGCCACAGAATATTGATGGAATAAATCCAAAAAGATGTAAATAAATAGAGAGACATAAAATAGTCATAAACTGGAAAAGTTGACATAGTAAATATGTCAATGTTCCCCAAATTAATATCTAGATGTAACCTAATTCTTATCATATTTACAAGTTTTTTTTGTTGTTGTTGTTGTTGTTTTTTAAGATGGAGTCTCACTCCGTTGCCCAGGCTGGAGTGCAGTGGCACCATCTCGGCTCACTGCAAGCTTCGTCTCCTGAGTTCACGCCATTCTCCTGCCTCAGCCTCCCGAGTAGCTGGGACTACAGGCGCCCACCACCACACCCGGCTAATATATATGTATATATATATATTTTTTTTGTATTTTTAGTAGAGACGGGGTTTCACTGTGTTAGCCAGGATGATCTTGATCTCCTGACCTTGTGATCTGCCTGCCTCGGCCTCCCAAAATGCTGGGATTACAGGCGTGAGCCACCATGCCCAGCCAGTTTTTTTTTTTTTTTATAGATATAGACAAGATTATTCTAAAGTTCATATAAAGAACAAAGGAACTAAAATAGCAAAAACATTTTGAAAAATATGAATATATTGAGAGAAATCAGTTTTCTAAATTCAATATTTATTCTGTAACTACAGTAATCAAGACTATGCAGTACACAAATAAATCCAGCTAAATTCTAATAAAGATGAAAAACAATTCAATGGAAGAAGTATACCCTTTTAACAAATGGTGCTAGAGAAATTTGGATAACCATAGACCAAAACCAAAACAAAAACACACACATGATTCTCAGTTAAACTTTGTCTTAATCCATTCTTAGTTCATTTTGTATTGCTCTAAAAGAATACCTGAAACAGGGTAATTTATCAATAAAAGAGGATTAATTAGCTCAGGGTTCTGCAGGCTGAGAAATAGAGAGCATGGCCCTGGTTTCTGACCAGTGCTTTCCATGCAGTGTCACAAACATGGTGGAGAAAATCAAGGGGAAACAAGACACATGCAATAAGGGGAAAACTCGTGGGGTGTCCTGGTTTTGTAACAACTCGCTCTCACAGAAATTAATCCATTCTAGCAAGAATCAGTCTAGTCTTGCAAGAGCAAGAACTCAATTCCCCAAGAACAACACCAAGCCAGTCATGAGGGATCTTCCAACCTTATAACCAAAATACCTCCCACTAGGTCCTAATCTCAACCCCAACACATTGGCGATCAAATTTCAGCATGAATTTTAGTGGGGACAAACAAACTACATCCAAGTCATAGCAAACTTCACACTTTTCACAAAAATTGATTCAACATAGAAAATATATTCAAATATAAAACCTAAAAGTATGATCTTTTTTTGAATAAACAATTGTGTTAAAACTTCCATGCCTGGAAAGAGTTCTTAGACATAACATTACAAGCATAATCTATAAAAGGAAAAGTGATAAGTTAGACCTCATCAGAATAAAAACTTTTACTCTGTGAAACACCATCTGAATAGGATAAACAAATAGAAAGCTAGAGTGGAAGATCATATTTGTTAAACCACATATATAGCAAAGAACCTGTATCTAGAACTTACAAGAACTCCCAAAACTTAACAGTAAAAATATAAATAATACAATTAGAAAATGGAAAAAATGAATAAAGGGGTATATCACTGAAGATGATATATAAATGGCAAATAATCTCATGAAAAGGTGTTCAACATCTTTAGCCAAAAGAGAAACAAAATTAAAACCACAATGAAATCTCACACACATTTGTCAGAATGGTTGAAATTAAGAATAGTGATGACATCAGATGCTACTGGTGACAATGTGAAGAAACTGGATTACCAAAGCACTGCTGGTGGAAATGTTAAAATAAAAAAAATGGTACAGCCACTCTAAAAGTAGTTCAGCAGTTTGGTATAAAACTAAACATGCAATTACCATATGTCCAAGCAATTGCACTCTTGGATATTTATCTCAGAGAAATAAAAATGTAGTTCACAGAAAAACCTGTACATGAATATTCATTGCTGTTTTATTTGTAATAGCTAAAAACTACTGAAACAAGTTCAGATATTTTTCAACAGATAAATGGTTACACCAACATATAATATACCATGGATGGAATATTAGTCAGCAATAAAAAGCAATAAGCTGTTTATATACACAACAATTTGGATGGATCTCACAGGTCTTATGCTGAGTGAAAAAAAAAAGCCTATATCAAAGGTGGCATTTATGATTTCATGGATATAACATTCTTGAAATTACAAAAGCATACAGATTGAGAATGCATATTTTAGTGATTGTCAGAGGTTAGTGACTGGGAGATGGGGGTGGCAAGAGAGGGCTCAGTGTGGTTGTAAAAAAACAACAGAATGTCACTTTGTGGTAATGCAATTGTTTGGTGTCTTCACTGTGGTGGTGGATACATGAGTCTACACATGTGATAAAACTGTGTGTAACTAATGCATTTATATATACACACACAAGTATAAGGAAAACTGGAAAATCTGAACACAATCTGTGGATATGCATGTACTATTAATTGTGATATTGTAAAACATTACCTTTGAAAGAAACTGGGTAAAGGGTACTCAGGATCTCTATTATTTCTTACATCTGCATGTGACTCTACAATAATTTCAATAAACATTTTAATATTAAAAATAGTACATATGCCCTTAAAATAAGTATAAATATGGTGTATATCAATTAAAGTGTCTACAGTCAGCACAGTAAAAAAAAGAATGGTTTTTATGCTGACAGACATGGTTTTGAATCTTAGCACTCCTATCTATTTGATATGCATCCTTGAACATGTTCTTTAAACTATGCTGAAGCTCACTTTTCATATTTAAGTTAAATGTACAATAACACCTAAAATATTTTACTGTAAAATTTAGAGTTACTAGTTAAAAGTAACATACTTCTGATACCTTAGTAGGTACTCCCAATATTTTAGACATTAACAATTTTTAAAATCTGTAACAACGTATTTTGGTTAATTGTTCAACATTTTAATTGATAAATACATTTGAAATAACATTTTATGCCTACTATAGCCTACAATAACAAATAATAATAATTTATTTTAAATAAATGAAATAATTAAATAATTATTATAATTTTAAATGAAAATAAGTTCCAACAACATAATGTATATTTAACCTCAAATTCTTACCACTCAACAATTGAAATTCTGATATCCTAAATATTATACTTCACTAAAATAATAAATACCAGATATTAGATTGTAATTAGTTAAAAAGGGCAGAAACATAACTGAGAAAATATAACTAACCTTTTTAGAAATTGGGTTTTTTTTTTTTACTTAGCCACTAATTTATTCAGTTAGTGTATCATTTTTTGTGTGTACTAAGTAATTAGCAGGTCACATCAGAAGATAGAAAAAAATGTTTAACAGAAATATCTACTTCTTTTTAATACCTTTGGGATCATTATCTCTGCTCTGACCTCGGTGTAATTGTAACAATTTAGAGAATCTTTATTTATATTAAAATACATGAAAGATATATGCTAATTTTAAAGCTTAAAAATAGAACAGAAATTAAAGACGCCTTTTCCTCATGGCTGAAAGTGCATAAAATTGAGTCCTATGAATTTACTGTAATAATAGTTCAATTTGTGTGACAAATGCTTCTAAGTAATTTATACTAAAACTCTATTCTTATCTACAAATAACAAATTCCACTTACCAAATCTAACATCTTTATTAGCAAAATATACATGTTGCCCCTTATTTACACATAAGTATACTTGGTGATGTGGGCCTGAAGACATTTAAGAAAAATATCAAGTACTCAAAAGAACTATGGTAATAAGTATCATATAAATTGAATGGAAATTAACTAGATAGTGGCAGATCTTGTAGATTAAAATACATTTAAGGAACATTTAAATTTAAAAAGTAGAAGGTAACAACTAAAATACCAAATTGAGTAGTACTCACTATGCATAAAAAACCCATAAAAAGTACACATTAGTGCTTTTGATTAAATGGACAAATACAAGTTCTATTATTCTTGAATCCACTACAATAGATTATCAAAGGCACATTCTGAGTGTAAGGACCTCACACAAATGCTCTTGGTGACTTTCCTTTAATGCCAAGAGCCTGTCCTGGAAATCTTCATCCTTAACAAGACACCATGCACAAAATTTATAATCTGACAGCTCTCCCCTCTTACAATTTATTACTGACATCTTCTCATCCTGTTCTACACAAAACCACTGATGGTTCAAAAAGTACCTACAGACTCAGAAGAGAAATTGTCATGAGCCTTAGTTCATAAACCTTAGAGTAGTTTTTATGGCATTCATTCTCTGAACCTGGGATAATCTCACTATGTGTCTTGCCCATAATGTGCTGATCTCATTTTTCCTTATTCACAACCAAGCACACAAAAATAATTTAGTTATTTTTAGTGATTAGATTTAAAGACATGCCAGAATTAAAAAACATGTAATTTATTTATTTTGCAAGAGACATCCAGGGCTCCATTCTACCATTATAGACTCCTGTGTCATTCTCTCATCCCATGGAGCCAGAATTCTAGGCACATTTGGCTTCTCAACGTTTGCTAAATATTCTGTATATTTTTATGGTTCTACATATTTAAATGTACATATCTTGTTTTCTAAAATGCCATTCTTCAGTCTCAATTTTCTGTCAGGCAAATGTCTCTTTAAACAAAGTCAATACCAATATTATTTCCATTCCACCGCTTCCATCTCTGACCTCATTTCCTTCCACTGACCCAACCAAATGTATCACATTTATATTTTATTCCATGGCACTTTATATTCTCTTGTTGTTGAGGTGATGCTAGCAGACTGAGAACCCTGGCTCCAGAGCCAGACGTCCTGAGTTTGAATCACGACTCCGTCGTTGATGAGCTGTGCAACCTCGTGCATATTCCTCAATCTTTACGGGTTTCAGTTTCCTCCTTGTTGAAATGGGCATAAGAGTAATTATGACTGTTGTAAGCATTAAATAAGATAATGCATGCGGAAAACTTAGAAGTATACTTAGCACATGCCCAATCATTTTACCTATTATTTACCAAGTTATTTGAAAATATACTTGGCCCGCCCAGGCGCTGTGGCTCACGCCTTGTAATCCCAGCACTTTGGGAGGCCGAGGTGGGCAGATCACCTGACGTCGGGAGTTCAAGACCAGCCTGAGCAACATGGAGAAACCCAGTCTCTACTAAAAATACAAAAATTAGCTGGGCGTGGTGGCACATGCCTGTAATCCCAGCTACTCAGGAGGCTGAGGCAGGAGAATCATCACTTGAACCCAGGATGTGGAGGTTGCCATGAGCCAAGATCACGCCACTGTACTCCAGCCTGGGTAGCAAGAGAGAAACTCTGTCTCAAAAAAATAAAAAAGTAAAGAAAAGAAAATATACTTGACTAATAACTAAGAATAAAATATTATTTTCTAATAACTTCTAGAAAGAAGGGATTTTTAAAGTCGTCTTTCTGTCATCAATGATTATTGCCTAGATAACAACAGTAAAACCTCAACAAAGAGTGATTTTAATTGCTCAATTGCTCTATGTATAAGAAAAGCAGAAGCTCCTCTTGACATTTTAAGTATAGGTCAATTTATTATAGTGAACAGGATCTTCATAAATCCAGTGGAACAGCCAAAGGAAGCTGAAGTTGGGGAAGACATCTCAATTTTCAGATCCACAATTATAGATATGACCCATATGGTTCGGAACTTGATTCTGCCGAGAATAAACCCTTGTAGGAATACATCCCTAATGGTGATGGTTGCCTTACAGGATCAAGGTGGGAGGCTCTCAGGGGTATGAATGCCTGTGGAAGCATGCGTGTGTCTACCTGTCTCTCTTCTAGGTTCCAAAACATATTTGAGTACAAGGCTGGGGAAACCATGGAAGGATTTTGGTGAATGCTGATTGCCTATTGCTTTAGTCAATTCAAACTGCTAGAGACTGGGTAATTAAAATGACAGACATTTATTTCTCACAGTTCTGGAGACTGGAAAGTTCAAGATCAAGGCACCAGGAAACTCAGTGCCTGGTTGAGGGCCTGCTTTCTTGTTCATAGATGGGACCATTTTGATTTTTTGTTGTTTTGGTTTGTTTGTTTTTTTGTTGTTATTGTTTGTTTGTTTGCTTGTTTTTTGCTGTGTTCTTACAAGGCAGAAGTGGTGAGGGAGCTCTGAAGTCTCTTTTACAAGGGCACTAATCCCATTCATGAGGGCTCCACTTTCATGACCTAATCACCTCCCCAAAGCCTCAACTCCTAATAGCATCTTATTGGGGGTTAGTATTTCAATACAGGTGGTCCTCAACTTAAAATGGTTAGACTTATAATTTTTCAACTTTATAATGGCATGAAAGTGAAACATATTCTGTTTTTCACTTTCAGTACAATATGCAATAAATTACATGAAACACTCAATACTTTATTATAAAATAAATTTTTCATTAGATGATTTTTCCCAACTGTAGGCTAATGTAAGTGTCCTGAGCATATTTAAGCTAAGCCAGCCTAAGCTATGATGTTCAATAGGTTAGGCATAGTAAATGCGTTTTGACTTACCATATTTTCAACTTATGATGGGTTCATAAGTCAAAGGAACATCTGTATATGAATTCTGAGGGGGCACAAACATTCTATCAATGACGTGTGTGTGTGTGTCTATCTGTTAGTATGAATTATAAGAGTTTGCCTGTTCAGTGCCTCAGAAATGGTTGAACTTCAATAATCTCATATAATTTGACTAGATAAATAGGCACAGTTTAATATTTTATAATTATTGAGTAGGATAATAACTGCTAGGCCCTTACTCTTCTGTCGCCACCACAATGTTTACAATTATGATTAGTCAAATTCAAACCAGCCCATGAGCATTTCTAAATTCTGTGAGAATCCAACTTCTTTAAAGTTGATGGCTGTGTCTAAAAGGAAATCACAATTATATGTACATATGAGAGCACCCTGAAGCTACTTTGTTTTCATGTCCTCCTTGTTGTGGTCTTAATTTGCTTAGTGTTCTCTTCATTCTAGATTCTTGATACAAGAATTTACTGTCTGTTTGCTCTCCCCTGATTATTTGTTCCCCATAGGATCGCTAGAGCTAACAGCCCAAAGTTCTACCTTTAGATAATTTTCAAGATTCTACTTTGCCTGAGATTGGATCTTACGTCAGATAATTCCATCGATCTGCTTTAAATCTACTGATTACAGCTAGTTCGCCTACTATAAAGTCTGAAGCCAACCAGGATACTTTTGGCTGGAAGTTTAGTTTTCAACTTCCCTTCCCAGTGGACCTCAAGGATATTGAAACACGCTTATATTGGGTTTCTTATTTTTATCTCATAGTGTTGTACTGGTTCATGTAATAAAGATAAAATCTATTAGTATTTGAGAATTTTTGCCCCACTTTGTTATGGCAACTCTAGTTGTGAGTGAAGAGAATTAGAAGCATATTAGAAAGTCTAGACTACTTGACAGTAAAGGGCACAGTAAGAGCTATAAAAATACACAGTAGAAGGGAAAGACTCATCTGGGTGGATTAGTTTAAGAATAGAGAAGGAGAAATAAAAGACTGAATGTCAAGGACAGAAGCTATGGCATACAATATAAGACTGAGATTTAACAGATTTACAGGAGATTTCACTTAGAGGTTATATGTATCATGGCATGTAATTCCAATTCACTGATTCAGAAATTTGAATAAATAGTTTGATTGATTTTGAAGTTTTTTTCCATGTCATACTTCATTTGAATGGGAAATACTGCTGAGATAGTAGAAATGAGCTCAGCTTTATAGAGTTTACATTAGATTTTTGGCTAACGTACCTTTCAACATTACCAAAACTGGCCAGTAGATCTGACTCTTAATTTTCCTGGGTCCTCATTGCTCTGGGAAAAGTTTGCTGCCTGCCATTGCTCAAGACTTCCCTGGAAGTCTTGATATGCTATTTTTGTCTTGATATGGCCAGAGAAATGCTATTTTTAACATTGCCCAAGACTTCCCTGGAGTCTATGTGGCCAGAGATACCTACTTTTAATATCAATGTTTGTCTATTCATATTGCAATTATAAAGTGGTCCTTTTCAACAAACGTATTATATAGTACGTTGACCAATAGGCATTTTGAGCATCTTCTCAACTACAAGCAAGCATTTCTATGTATATGATACTGTATTATGCACAATAACCATCCACTCGTCTAACTCTGTATATTTTTTATCTATCTATCTATCTATTTATCTGTCCATCTATCAATACAAGTGGTGGTGTTTAGTCCCACCAGAAAAGGAGAGCTATAGGACATGTGAGTCTTTTAAAAAAAAAAGTAAAGAAATGCTTTCTGCAATACTGTGCTCCTTCATGAGGTAGGATAGAGCTTCTCATATTGGCTGTATAAAGTAAGCAAAGCATATTTTTGAAGTAATTCCTAGCAGGATATATATTTCAGACATATATACAAGAAAAATAAACTTTAGTTGAGCATATTTTTTATAACTATTAAAGTTTGTTTCATGAAAACAAAGTGAAAACTTTGGTAGCTATCCAAACAAAAATACATTTACATTCGCAGAATTGAAAAGGATCAAAATAACCCTCCCATTATAAATTTGCAGAATCACAGGCTTAGAAAAGTCAAATCATCTTCTCAAGGTCATGAATTCAATTTGGGTGCTAGATACCAGGACTTGCAGACCCCGATTCAGTGATCTTTCACTACACAATATTTTGTCTAAATTAATGGTAGGTATAGAGTCAAAAATATTAACATATTAAAACTATTAATATTTTCTGGCATTAATTATATGGTTTAATATCTAGATTCTCTTTTTCAAGTGTAGACTTATGTTTAATTTGATATTCTTTGAAAAAAGGTTACTTAAACAGCGATCAGAATGATTAATTTCATCAATATTATAAGAACATGCTTAATTTAATTAAATTTCTTCATGACTTTGAATGCTTAATCAAAAAGAACCTTTAAAGATAAACTGAAAGCATATTAATTATACCTTAAATTTAAAACAGCAAAATTGGAATTTTTTACAAACTTGGTTTTTTTCCCCAAAATATGAAGTCCTTTGAAATTGTAAGTAACCTCTAACAGAAAATTACTGCATAATATGAAATGTGACTTTTTAAGTTGTCATAATAAGCACCTACACAAAAAATAAAGCATTTATACTTGTGAGCCATTAATATGCCTTACAGAAAGACTGAAACCCATGATTTGGGATTTATGCAAATGAATTAGTAGTGCAGACTGTTAATTATAAACATTTTTCCAGACTTTCTTTTGTCACAATTCACAGGACATCAAAGCTTTTATGTAACAAAATAGTTCATATTTGACTTTTTCCAATTATATATATTTCTATTATCTATTATATATGATTCAATATTAAATGACAGAGGCTATTGAGGTCTCACAAAAATGTTTTACTTAAGTATATTAAAGGAAAAGTATAAACTACCAATAAAGAGCTTAAAACTCAAAAAAACTGATCTATGACTTGATTTCATAGACTGGAAGTCATTAACTTGTTTCTAGTCAGGGCAGATGCCAAGTTAACTTTGTGTTACCTCTGCATATATGGCTCCACTTTTCCTTTTGTATCCCTTACTGCCTTGCTAAGATAATCAGAACAGCTACCCCACCTCTTTCTATTTACTCTGTTTCCACTAAATATTGGAAAACCCCATTCCCTCCTCTGTGGCTTTTAGCTGTCTTAAGCTACAAACGTGCTCAATAAGGATTTGTGGCATGCAAAAAGGAGTGGGGGAGAAATTACTTCTAATTCCCAACACCTCCCCCATACCTGACCTACATCTTATCACATTTTTAGCAGTAAATAATATTCAGACAAAATGTTATGGGGAAACAGAAAATCAAGGAGGATGAAACAGCTGTTGTTGATATAGATAAGACACCCAAGGCCAGCAATTGGTATCCCTCTCATCCTCAATGGCAGTCTTTGTGCTGCTTCTGGAACTCTATAGAACACAGTTTAAAAATCAAGAGAATGAAAACAGAAACCATAGACTGGGAGACAAGTATTTGCAAAAGACATATTTGATAAAATAATGTTATCCAAAATATGCAAATAACTCTTAACTCTTTTCTCATTTTGAAAAAAAAAGTGCAGCTCACTGCCAGCACTCATTTAATTTTACATAAAGATGCTCTTTGAGGCTGAAGCAAATGTGACTGATTTTCGATGAGGAAATAAATTATAAAAACTGTTTTTGGAGTTATTTCTAAACAGAACTAACACCAGAATCATCTGAATCACCAGAATCACCTATTTTGGAAAAATCAGATTCATCATATGATTCTTTGGCCAACAACTGTTCAATAAAGATGTTAACATCATGCATAGGAATGCTACGTTTTCTAGGATTTGCCATTTTCAGCAATCAAGAATTCCTATATTTTGTAAATGGAAATACCACTACTAAAACAGAATGCTATAAATAGAATAGTGTCTTTTCTTTCCAAAGTCAATTCAATATACTAGAACAATGCAAAAATAATAATAAAAGTGAGATAGTTTGTGACAAAGTTATCTCAGGGTAAATGCTGTAGCCACAAGTGCCCCCGGCAAGTATTCTTGGAGCAAATAGGAAAAGGGCTAAAACTCAATAATAAGAAAACAAATAACTGGAGTGAAAAATGAACTAAAGACCTTAATAGACACCTCACTAACAAGAATATAAAGACTGCAAATAAACATATGAAAAGATGCACCATATCATATATCATATGAGAAATGCAAATTATGACTACAATGAGATATCACTATACACCTATTAGGATGGTCAAAATCTAGAATCCCAGCAACATCAAATGCTGATGAGGATGTGGAACAACAAGAACTCTCACTGATTCCTGGTGGGAATACAATATGTTACAGCCACTTTGTAAGATAATTTGGCAGTTTCTCACAAAATTAAACATACTTTTACCATATGATGCAGTGACTGCACTCTTTAGTATTTAAGCAAAGGAGTTACAAATTTATCTCCACACCAAAACCTGCACATGGATGTTTATAGCAGCTTTAGCAATTCTTAATCACCAAAAGTTGGAAGCAACCAAGATGTCCTTCTCTAGGTGAATAAACAAACAAAGTGTGGTATACCCAGACAACGGAATATTATTTAGTCCTAAAAAGAAGGGAGTTATCACACCATGAAAAGACATGTAAGAAACTTATATGTATTTTTTTTTTTTTTGAGACGGAGTGTCACTCTGTAGCCCAAGCTGGAGTGCAGTGGCACAATCTTGGCTCACTGCAACCCTCACCTCTGGGGCTCAAGCAATTCTCCTGCCTTAGCCTCCCAAGTAGCTGGGACTAGAGGCACATGACACCACACTGGTTAATTTTTTTGTATTTGTAGTAAAGACGGGGTTTCATGTTGCCCTGGGTGGTCTCAAACTCCTGAGCTCAGGCGATCCACCAGCCTTGGCCTCCCAAAGTGCTGGGATTACAGATGTGAGCCACCGCGCCCGGCCACTTAAATGTACTTTCGTAAGTGAAAGAACCCAGTCTGAAATGGCCGCATGCTATATGATTCCCACTATATGCTATTCTAGAAAAAAAAAAAAAAACAACTGTGGAGACAGTAAAGAGATCAATGTTTGCCAGGGATTGGGGAGAAGGAGGGATGAATAGGCAAAGCACCGATTATTTTCAGGACAGTGAAACTATTCTGTATGATACTGTTAATTGTGGATATGTGTCATTATACATTTGTTCAAATCCGTAGAATGTACAGCACCAACAGTGAACCCTAATGTAAACTATGGGCTTCGGATAAAAATGATGTGTCAATATAGTGTCATCAGTTGTAACAAATGTACCAATCTGGTAAAGGATGTTGTTAATAGGGAAGGCTATGCTGCCATGGGGGCAGGGAGTATATGGGATATCACTCTACTTTCCTTTCAATTTTGCTCTTAACCTAAAACTCTCTAAAAATAAAAGTAGTCTTTCCCCAAAAAAATCACTCTGCTATAAAATCTGAAAAATAACGTACAATTACGAGTAATTTTTAAATGCCCTGCTCTCAAGCTACAAAAGGCCAATTAGTAGTATCCTTCTAGATAAATCAGTCTCATATTTGTTGACAGCTATACACTAAAAGCTAGAAAGGGTAGGCCAGTGAAAGATACTTTGAGAACATTCTTCTAAATTACTTCTGAGAAGTGCCTCTTCAACCTCCTTTTATATATGGCTGTTCTCTTACTGCATGAGAAAAATAAAATGAGATGTCTTGGATGACAGTTCCAATTCTCTTAACTAGTTAGATGTTCCCTAGACAATGAAGTATCACGTCCTACTGCACCAGAATAACAAAGCACAGGTTTCCTCTTATTAAAGTCATCCAGCTATCTGTTGTTTTCGTTCTTCCCAACCTCAAGAAGGACATAGCCTTTTCTAGAACTCCATACCCAATGGGTATTAACGTAAATGTCAGCACATCTGTGCCTTTCCCCTAATAGCAGTGCTTTCCATCCTAGACATACGCACAATTAATATAAGAATAACTTCTTTCTGGATGAAAGAGTAGACAATGTCTGGATAGTTAACCCAGAATTATAAGTGAATTAAGTTAGTAATAATTTTGGTGCATTGATTAGTATTCTTCTTGAAAAGACAGCCTTGACTGTTACATCTTTCTATCCTAGACAGCCCCTCTCAATTCAGCGGTAGTTTGCACTAACTACAGTTTACAACAGAAGTCAGATTCCCAAACCAGTTCTGTGCAACGTGGTCTGACAAGAAAAGAGAAAATAATAACTCTGTGTAGTTATAACTTGGGTTGTTCTCACACATTCCCACTTCTCAAAAGAGCAATACCTCAGATTTCTTTCATTCCTTTACAAACGTCAAACATGTAATCAACTCAACACTGAGATATTGATTTAGGGGCACAGCAACTTCATTTCAGGTGGAGTCAAAAAATTGAACACAGAGATATACTTTCTTGTCTTATAGCATACTTGTTACATTGTGGAAGAATACAGAATAAAGCTATGACCAAGAGAGCTAGCTAAAACAATCCTATTTGTTTCCATAAGTAAAATTTATTCCATGTCAGCAAATATTTCCTAGCCCAGAAAATTCTGAAGGGTACATTTAGAATTTGAATACCTTGTCAGTATTTTGTGTTTAAACATACTTGCTGTTCAGAAAGATGGAAATCATTTTTCCAGAGGAATAATGACACAAATCTGATAAAATAAATCAACCTTCCCAAATCTGTTTTACTTAAAGTTCGTATACTGTAATTTTCTTAGTTCTCTTCAATTTACAGATAAAACTGACTTCGCTGACTTTGTTTCTGGCCCTAATACAGAAAGAAACTATCTAAAGATCATGGTGAGTGACAAAATGAGGACCATATAGATTGACAATGCAAGCATGACTCAAATATCTAACAGTAAGAGTGTAGCAATTAATTACCACAATATCGGCCTCTCATATTCTAGACTAATTAAATAGCAAAACATTGAAATCCTTGGCTTCACCAACATATATATGTTTATTTCAATGTACTCCATATAATATGTTTTCTTGACAGTATGCTAATATGAAAATATTGCCAATATAGCTTAATGGTGTGAGTGTTCCATTATGACAGTAGATTTCTAAGCCTGTTACATTATGAGTCATGTAATAGAAAATATGTTTATCCACATACTTCAGCATATTAATGAATGTGAACGGCCTACCAGTAAATGTTATTCAGAATAATATTGAATAGAAAAGGAATCTGATGTTCATAATGAATAGTGCAAATAACCTTACACTGAACATAAACCGTAAGTTACCATAGAATGTATTTACTGTAATAATTGCTAATCTCAGTAATATGAAAGGAAATAATAAAAATCTCAATGAAATAAGCAATAAAAAATTTCAACTTGTATCTATGTGAATAAATGCCTTGGAGAAATAAATTAACCAGAAATGTGTGGAATATGCAATTTATTAAGTATACATTGCTGAATTTATTTCATGTGCCTAACACATTCCTTATTGCAATAAGGCTCAAAAGATATGTTAGTCACAGTCATTTACTAGACGAATTTGTAAGAAAAAAGTAAGCACATTAGGTGATCATTAGTAAATTATTTCTAAATGTTAGCAAAACATATATTCTACTTATATTCATACTGGATATATGAATGTAATACCCTGCTAACCAAAATAAAATGTTAGGAATTAAGACAGCTTATTAAAAGAGTGATTCTTACAATGATAATTTTATTTCTAATCCATGGTACAGTGTTTTTGATTTTTAGAAAAAAAATCAGAAACTAATTTATAATTTTTTTCACCAACAAGTTTTCTATAATTTTCTTAACTCTTCACTTTTATATATGTGTCAAGATGGAAACATTTTGTACAATATTACTTGAAAATAGCATAGGACAGAAAAGAAAATGTGAAAAACACACGGAATATAATGAAAGCAATTTCACCTCAGTGAAATTTCGAGGAGTCTAGTAGTGTGGAGCATGTTGAGTTATTCGAGATACAGGATAAGTTGTTACATACCCACATCCTATAACCAAAACAGAAGCAGAGTGCCTAATGGACCTCTTCGGATTTCAGAGGCCATATTCCTCATTTGGATATGTTACTGCAGCACATACACCAAGTGACCTGAAAAGCAGTTAAAGTTGAGTGGTGCACAGAACAACAGGAGACACTGCAGCAGGTCTAGGCTGCAGGGCAAGCTGTTCTGCACTTGGACACATGATCCAGCTGATCCAATAGTGTTTGAAGTGTTAGTGACAGAAAAGGATGCTGTTTCCTCCCTTCGGTTTTGGGAGCAAAGTTCTACCATCCTCTGCAGATAACTATTCTCCTTTTGAGAAAACAGCTCTTGGCCTGTAATTGGGCCTTAGAAACTGAACACTTAACTGTGGGCCACCAAATTATCATGTGACCTGAACCCCTATCATGAACTGGGTTTTATCTAACCCCCAAGCCGTAAAGTTACGAGTGCACAGCACATCAAATGGAAATGGAACATACATGATGAAGCCCAAGCAGGCCCTGAATATCCAAGTAAGTTACATGGAGAAGTGGACCAAATGTCCATGACACCCATTGCTGCCACACTGCCTTCTCTCTTCCAGCCTTCACATATTGGCTTATGGAAATTTCCTGTGATCGACAGAGGAAGAGAAGACTCATGCCTACATTACATGATATGCAGGCATCACCCCAAAGTGGGCAGCTACAACATTATACCTCCTTTCTGGGACATCCCCGAATGACAGTGATGAAGGGAGATCTTTCCAGTGGGCAGAACTTTGCATGGGGCATCTGATTGTTCACTTTGCTTATGATGATTAATCTTGTGTGTCAAGTTGACTTTGTCACAGGGTGCCCGGCTACTTGGTTAAACATTATTCTGGACATGTCTATGAGGGTGTTTCTGGGTGATATTAACATTTGAATGGATAGACTCAGTAAAGTAAATTGTCCTCCCCAATATGGGTGAGCCTCATCCAATCCATGGAAAACCTGAACTGAACAAAAAGGATGAGTAAGGGAGAATTCACTTTCTTTATCTGACCATCTTCTAACTGGGATTCTGGTCTTCTGCCTTTGGATGCCAGATATGGACTGCAATTACATCACTGCTATCTTGGGTCTCCAGCTTGCTGACTACAGATTGTGAGACTTCTCAGACGAGACTTCTCAGCTTCTATAATAGTGTAAGCAAAGTCCTTATAATACACACACACATGCACAAACACACACATATACATATATATCTCCTATTGATTCTGTTTCTTTGAAGAACCCTGAATGAAACATTTTACTTTCACAAAAACAAAGCTCAAGATGGCCGAATAGGAACAGCTCTGGTCTACAGCTCCCAGTGTGAGCGACACAGATGATGGGTGATTTCTGCATTTCCATCTGAGGTACCGGGTTCATCTTACTAGGGAGTGCCAGACAGTGGGTGCAGGACAGTGGGTGCAGTGCACCGTGTGCGAGCCAAAGCAGGATGAGGCACTGCCTCACTCGGGAAGTGCAAGGGTTCAGGGAGTTCCCTTTCCTAGTCAAAGAAAGGGGTGACAGATGGCACCTGGAAAATCGGGTCACTCTCACCCCAATACTGCGCTTTTCCCATGGGCTTAAAAAACGGGGCACCAGGAGATTATATCCTGCACCTGGCTCAGAGGGTCGTACGCCCACGGAATCTCGCTGATTGCTAGCACAGCAGTCTGAGATCAAACTGCAAGGCTGCAGTGAGGCTGGGGGAGGGGCGCCCGCCATTGCCCAGGCTTGCTTAGGTAAACAAAGCAGCTGGGAAGCTCGAACTGGGTGGAGCCCACCACAGCTCAAGGAGGCCTTCCTGCCTCTGTAAGCACCAACTCTGCGGGCAGGGCACAGACAAACAAAAAGACAGCAGTAACCTCTGCAGACTTAAATGTCCCTGCCTGACAGCTTTGAAGAGAGCAGTGGTTCTCCCAGCATGCAGCTGGAGATCTGAGAACAGGAAGACTGCCTCCTCAAGTGGGTCCCTGACCCCTGACCCCCGAGCAGCCTAATTGGGAGGCACCCCCCAGGAGGGGCAGACTGACACCTCACACGGCCTGATACTCCTCTGAGACAAAACTTCCAGAGGAACGATCAGACAGCAGCATTCGTGGTTCACGAAAATCCGCTGTTCTGCAGTCACCGCTGCTGTTACCCAGGCAAACAGGGTCTGGAGTGGACCTCTAGCAAACTCCAACAGACCTGCAGCTGAGGGTCCTGTCTGTTAGAAGGAAAACTAACAAACAGAAAGGACATCCACACCAAAAACCCATCTGTACATCACCATCATCAAAGACCAAAAGTAGATAAAACCACAAAGATGGGGAAAAAACAGAGCAGAAAAACTGGAAACTCTAAAAAGCAGAGCAACTCTCTTCCTCCAAAGGAACGCAGCTCCTCACCAGCAACGGAACAAAGCTGGATGGAGAATGATTTTGACGAGTTGAGAGAAGAAGGCTTCAGAGGATCAAACTACTCCGAGCTACAATCCAAAGGCAAAGAAGTTGAAAACTTTGAAAAAAATTTAGATGAATGGATAACTAGAATAACCGATACAGAGAAGTGCTTAAAGGAGCTGATGGGGCTGAAAGCCAAGGCTTGAGAACTATGTGAAGAATGCAGAAGCCTCAGGAGCTGATGCAATCAACTGGAAGAAAGGGTATCAGTGATGGAAGATGAAATGAATGAAATGAAGCGAGAAGGGAAGTTTAGAGAAAAAATAAATAAATAAAAAGAAACGAACAAAGCCTCCAAGAAATATGGGACTATGTGAAAAGACCAAATCTACGTCTGATTGGTGTACCTGAAAGTGATGGGGAGAATGGAACCAAGTTGGAAAACACTCTGCAGGATATTATCCAGGACAACTTCCCCAATCTAGCAAGGCAGGCCAACATTCAGATTCAGGAAATACAGAGAACACCACAAAGATACTCCTTGAGAAGAGCAACTCCAAGACACATAATTGTCAGATTCACCAAAGTTGAAATGAAGGAAAAAATGTTAAGGGCAGCCAGAGAGAAAGGTCGGGTTACCCACAAAGGGAAGCCCATCAGACTAACAGCGGCTCTCTCGGCAGAAACTCTACAAGCCAGAAGAGGGTAGGGGCCAATATTCAACATTCTTAAAGAAAAGAATTTTCAACACAGAATTTCATATCCAGCCAAACTAAGCTTCATAAGTGAAGGAGAAATAAAATCCTTTACAGACAAGCAAATGCTGAGAGATTTTGTCACCACCTGGCCTTCCCTAAAAGAGCTCCTGAAGGAAGCACTAGACATGGAAAGGAACAACTGGTACCAGCCACTGCAAAATCATGTCAAATTGTACAGACCATCGAGGCTAGGAATAAACCGCATCAACTAACGAGCAAAATAACCAGCTAACATCATAATGACAGGATCACATTCACACATAACAATATTAACTTTAAATGTAAATGGACTAAATGCTCCAATTAAAAGACACAGACTGGCAAATTGGATAAAGACTCAAGACCCATTTGTGTGCTGTATTCAGGAAACCCATCTCACGTGCAGAGACACACATAGGCTCAAAATAAAAGGATGGAGGAAGATCTACCAAGCAAATGGAAAACAAAAAAAGGCAGGGGTTGCAATCCTAGTCTCTGATAAAACAGACTTTAAACCAACAAAGATCAAAAGAGACAAAGAAGGCCATTCCATAATGGTAAAGGGATCAGTTCAACAAGAAGAGCTAACTATCCTAAATATATATGCACCCAATACAGGAGCACCCAGATTCATAAAGCAAGTCCTGAGTGACCTACAAAGAGACTTAGACTCCCACACAATAATAATGGGAGACTTTAACACCCCACTGTCAACATTAGACAGATCAACAAGACAGAAAGTTAACAAGGATACCCAGGAATTGAACTCAGCTCTGCACCAAGCGGACCCAATAGACATCTACAGAACTCTCCACCCCAAATCAACAGAATATACATTTTTTTCAGCACCACAAAACACCTATTCCAAAATTGACCACATAGTTGGAAGTAAAGCTCTCCTCAACAAATGTGAAAGAACAGAAATTATAACAAACTGTCTCTCAGACCACAGTGCAATCAAACTAGAACTCAGGATTAAGAAACTCACTCAAAACCGCTCAACTACATGGAAACTGAACAACCTGCTCCTGAATGACTACTGGCTACATAACGAAATGAAGGAAGAAATAAAGATGTTCTTTGAAACCAACGAGAACAAAGACACAACATACCAGAATCTCTGGGACACATTCAAAGCAGTGTGTAGAGGGAAATTTATAGCACTAAATGCCCAGAAGAGAAAGCAGGAAAGATACAAAATTGACACCCTAATATCACAATTAAAAGAACTAGAAAAGCAAGAGCAAACACATTCAAAAGCTAGCAGAAGGCAAGAAATAACTAAAATCAGAGCAGAACTGAAGGAAATAGAGACACAAAAAAACGCTTCAAAAAATTAATGAATCCAGGAGCTGGTTTTTTGAAAGGATCAACAAAATTGATAGACCGCTAGCAAGACTAATAAAGAAAAAAAGAGAGAAGAATCAAATAGATGAAATAAAAAATCATAAAGGGGACATCACCACCGATGCCACAGAAATACAAACTACCATCAGAGAATACTACAAACACCTCTACACAAATAAACTAGAAAATCTAGAAGAAATGGATAAATTCCTGGACACATACACCCTCCCAAGACTAAACCAGGAAGAAGTTGAATCTCTGAATAGACCAAAAACAGGCTCTGAAATTGTGGCAATAATCAATAGCTTACCAGCCAAAAAGAGTCCAGGACCAGATGGATTCACAGCCGAATTCTACCAGAGGTACAAGGAGGAACTGGTACCATTCCTTCTGAAACTATTCCAACCAATAGAAAAAGAGGGAATCCTCCCTAACTCATTTTATGAGGTCAGCATCATCCTGATACCAAAGCCAGGCAGAGAAACACCCAAAAAAGAGAATTTTAGAGCAATATCCTTGATGAACATTGATGCAAAAATCCTCAATAAAATACTGGCAAACAGAATCCAGCAGCACATCAAAAAGCTTATCCACCATGATCAAGTGGGCTTCATCCCTGGGATGCAAGGCTGGTTCAATACACGCAAATCAATAACTGTAATCCAGCATATAAACAGAACCAAAGACAAAAACCACATGATTATCTCAATAGATGCAGAAAAGGCCTTTAACAAAATTCAACAACCTTTCATGCTAAAAACTCTCAATAAATTAGGTATTGATGGGACGTATCTCAAAATAATAAGAGCTATCTATGACAAACCCACAGCCAATATCATACTGAACGGGCAAAAACTGGAAGCATTCCTTTTGAAAACTGGCACAAGACAGGGATGCCCTGTCTCATCACTCCTATTCAACATAGTGTTGGAAGTTCTGGCCAGGGCAATTAGGCAGGAGAAGGAAATCAAGGGTATTCAATTAGGAAAAGAGGAAGTCAAATTGTCCCTGTTTGCAGATGACATGATTGCATATCTAGAAAACCCCATTGTCTCAGCCCAAAATCTCCTTAAGCTGATAAACAAATTCAGCAAAGTCTCAGGATACAAAATCAATGTACAAAAACCACAAGCATGCTTATACACCAATAACAGACAAACAGAGAGCCAAATCATGAGTGAACTCCCATTCACAATTGCTTCAAAGAGAATAAAATACTTAGGAATCCAACTTACAAGGGATGTGAAGGACCTCTTCAAGGAGAACTACAAACCACTGTTCAATGAAATAAAAGAGGATACAAACAAATGGAAGAACATTCCATGCTCATGGGTAGGAAGAATCAATATTGTGAAAATGGCCATACTGCCCAAGGTAATTTATAGATTCAATGCCATCCCCATCAAGCTACCAATGACTTTCTTCACAGAATTGGAAAAAACTACTTTAAAGTTCATATGGAACCAAAAAAGAGCCCGCATCGCCAAGTCAATCCTAAGCCAGAAGAACAAAGCTGGAGGCATCACACTACCTGACTTCAAACTATACTACAAGGCTACAGTAACCAAAACAGCATGGTACTGGTATCAAAACAGAGATACAGATCAATGGAACAGAACAGAGCCATCAGAAATAATGCTGCATATCTACAACCATCTGATCTTTGACAAACCTGAGAAAAACAAGCAATGGGGAAAGGATTCCCTATTTAATAAATGGTGCTGGGAAAACTGGCTAGCCATATGTAGAAAGCTGAAACTGGATCCCTTCCTTACACCTTATACAAAAATTAATTCAAGATGGATTAAAGACTTACATGTTAGACCTAAAACCATAAAAAACCTAGAAGAAAACCTAGGCATTACCATTCAGGACATGGGCATGGGCAAGGATTTCATTTCTAAAACACCAAAAGCAATGGCAACAAAAGCCAAAATTGACAAATGGGATCTAATTAAACTAAAGAGCTTCTGCACAGCAAAAGAAACTACCATCAGAGTGAACAGGCAACCTACAAAATGGGAGAAAATTTTTGCGACCTACTCATCTGACAAAGGGCTAATATCCAGAATTTACAATGAACTCCAACAAATTTACAAGAAAAAAACAAACAACCTCATCAAAAAGTGGGCAAAGGACATGAACAGACACTTCTCAAAAGAAGACATTTATGCAGCCAAAAAACACATGAAAAAATGCTCACCATCACTGGCCATCAGAGAAATACAAATCAAAACCACAATGAGATACTATCTCACACCAGTTAGAATGGCAATCATTAAAAAGTCAGGAAACAACAGGTGCTGGAGAGGATGTGGAGAAATAGGAACACTTTTACACTGTTGGTGGGACTGTAAACTAGTTCAACCCTTGTGGAAGTCAGTGTGGCGATTCCTCAGGGATCTAGAACTGGAAATACCATTTGACCCAGCCATTCCATTACTGGGTATATACCCAAAGGACTATAAATCATGCTGCTCTAAAGACACATGCACACGTATGTTTATTGCAGCACTATTCACAATAGCAAAGACTTGGAACCAAGCCAAATGTCCCACAATGATAGACTGGATTAAGAAAACGTGGCACATATACACCATGGAATACTATGAAGCCATAAAAAATGATGAGTTCATGTCCTTTGTAGGGACATAGATGAAATTGGAAATCATCATTGTCAGTAAATTATCGCAAGAACAAAAAACCAAACACCGCATCTTCTCACTCATAGGTAGGAATTGAACAATGAGAACACATGGACACAGGAAGGGGAACATCACACTCTGGGGACTGTTGTGGGGTGGGGGGAGGGTGGAGGGATAGCTTTAGGAGATATACCTAATGCTAAATGATGAGTTAATCGGTGCACACACCAGCATGGCATATGTACACATATGTAACTAACCTGCACATTGTGCACATGTACCCTAAAACTTAAAGGATAATAATAATAAAAGAAAAAAAAGAAAAAAGAGCCACTAATTTAAAAAAAAAAAACAAAAAAAAACAAAGCTCAGGGTTATATTTAGGTAATTGAATCTGAAAATTTATACTTCCTTTATTTCATCTTCTAATCTATTATTTCTAATTCAAGGAGATCACAGATGTAGAGGCACTCATTAGTTCTGAAATCTTGAGCAAAGGTTTTCCTGACTTGCTGGGCATGGTGCCTCATGCCTATAATCCTAGCACTTTGGGAGGCTGAGGAGAGCCGTTTGCTTGAGCCCAGGAGTTCCAGACCAGCATGGCCAACATAGTGAAATCCCATCTCTACAAAAAATACAAAAAAAAAAAAAAATAGTTGAGTGTGGAGGCTCACACCTGTTGTCCCAGCTACTCAGGAGGCTGAGGTGGAAGGATCACTTGAGCCGAGGAGGCAGAGGTTGCAGTGAGCTGTAATCACACCACTGCATTCCAGCCTGGATGACAGAGCCGGATCCCATCTCAAACAAATCAACCAACCAACCAACAAAAAAAAAAAAAAAAAAAAAAAAAAAGAAGAAGATTTGCCCGAATTGCCTACGTTATACCCATGATATGTTTATTGTATCAACCAACTGCCTTTCCTGTAAAGACTGAAAAGTGCACTGAGTATCTTCTTATGTGATTTTCTGTACAATATTTTGACCAAAATGCCCATCATGGGTAAGGATACTCAATTTCAGGTGTCTGTATTTAGAATATACAATTATCATGTGATATATTTTAAAATATACACGACCTCTCAAAAATGCCCAAAGTTTAATTGTCATAGTGTTAGAAGCTCTATTCTTTTATCTGCATTGATTCCATTTTATTTATATTGAAGAACAGTTTGTATAGTTTGCAATGAACAGATTTTCAAGGTACACATCAATGAATTTTAATAAATGTGTAATCTATGCAACCAATGCCTAAATCAGGGTATAATACACTGTCATTACAACAGAAAATGATCTCATTCTTTTTCTAGTTGCACCCACTGCAGACAAATCTTATTTCCACCACTAAAGACTGGTTTTGCCTATTTTTAATCATTACAGTAGTTGTTCGTATATACAATTTTCATAATGTTTAACATTTCATTGTTCCAAATTGTTTAAAAATTAGCATAATGTTTTAAATTTTGTTCTATTCTTTTGTGCATCTGTAATTTATTATTTATTTGATTTTTCTTGATAAATATTAGTCTATAGTTAGAATATATCATGTGTGTTTATTTATTCTCCTATTGATGGACATTTGCTTTGTTTCCAGTCTTTAGTTAATATGAAGAATGCCAGTATACACATTCTTGCACAAATCTTTTGTTTTATTTATCTTGGATAAAAAGATAGAAATTAAATCCCTTGATCAGATATACATACATACACACACACGCACATACACACATATATCTAGCCCTCTATCTGACTATCTGACAATATGTTTTTCAAAATGATTCTACTATATTCCAGTTGCTTTGCATTCTCAACAACATTTATTATTGTCATAGTTTCTAATTCTGAGCATCATAGTGGCTGCAAAAATTTATTTCACCTGATTGTAATTTTCATTCCCTTCATGACTAATGATGATGAGCAATATTTTATGAGCTTTCTGTTCTCTCATGAATTTTTTTCTTTTGAGAAAGGTCTATTTAACTTTATGTTTTAAATTTTAAAATTATCTTCTTTAGCATTGAATTCTATGCATAATTTTTAATATTCTGGAAGCAAGTGTCTTGTTAAATAGTCCTCCAGACTATGGGCTACATTTTCATATTCTTAATGATGTTTTGTGTTGAGAATGTTGAGAAGTAATTAATTTTGATTACATCTTAATATGTGCTTATTTTGTACCGTCTCTAAGGAAAATAGCTTATATAAAGTTTTCTTCTAGTTTAAACTTTTGGCTTTCACCTTAATTCTGTGATACATCTCAGGTTAAATCTGGGCATAGCCTAAGGTACAGACTAAAGTTAATTTTTCCCATACATTTACAAAGTTGTTCCAGTGCCATTTATGAAAAAGACTCATGGTTGATCATTGAATTGCTTTTATGCCTATGTTAAGAATTCACAGACTGGAATTTTGCTTCTGGCAAAGATTGAGTTAACAGGGCTGGCTTAATGTTCATACCCATAACTAAAATAAAATAGACAAAATATATGAAATCATGGCTTACTGATATTTGACTCTAGGCAGCAAGGTGATCTCTGAGAGAAGAGGAAAGTGAGGTAAGTCCTAGAAGTGCTCCAGCTTAGTATCTGCATAAAGTTTCCAGAACACTGCCTAGGGCAGTGGAGCTGAGATGCAGTGCACAGGACTTGAGTTGAGAAAATGAGAGTAGTGAAACTGACACAGGTAGAATTTGCAGGGAACAGCGCCAGGAAAGAGAGAGTTAACTAGACAGAACGAGTTCTGAAAACCAGTGAATGGTATCCCGAGTCAGCAGATAGATCCTAATCAGTAAACGCATATAAGGAAAATAGCAGAGGCCAGAGAAAAAGTGCTCAAATAAAATGGAGAGAAAAATCCTCAAAGATTATACAAGGTCAGGAATTGTTTGTGCTCCAACAAACCAAAGTAGAAAATCTAGTGAGTCATAGGGCATTGGAAAAAGTATTTAACGAGTGTTGCCTCAGTCGAGAAGTAAAATAAAGGCAGTTGTGATCACTTATAACAAATTTTTTTCTTTTTTTTTTTGTTTTTTGAGATGGAGTCTCATTCTGTTGCCCAGGCTGGAGTGCAGTGGCATGACGTAGGCTCACAGCAACTTCCGCCTCCCGAGTTCAAGCAATTCTCCTGCCTCAGCCTCCCAGGTAGCTGAGACCACAGGCATCTGCCACCACGCCTGGCTAATTTTTTTTTATTTTTAGTAAAGATGGGGTTTTACCATGTTGGCCAGGATGGTCTTGATCTCCTAACCTCATGATCCACCTGCCTCGGCCTCCTAAAGTGCTGGGATTACAGGCATGAGCCACCGCGCCCAGCCCACTTATAACAATTTTAAAAGCAAGATTAGAAAGAATCAAATTATACTCAGGTGAAAAATGGTGCTTCCGAATACAATTTAAATATATTTATAGAAATACAAAAATATTCAGCACCCGGCCAGGCGTGGTGGCTCACACCTGTAATCCCAACACTTGGGAGGCCGAGGTGGATCACCTGAGGTCAGGAGTTCGAGACCAGCCTACCCAACATGGCGAAAACCCATCTCTACTAAAAATACAAAAAAATTAGCCAGGCGTGGTGACAGGCGCCTGTAATCCCAGCTACTCAGGAGGCTGAGGCAGGAGAATTGCTTGAACCTGGGAGGCGGAGGTTGCAGTGAGCTGAGATCACGCCACTGCACTCCAGCCTGGGAGACAAGAGCAAAACTCCATCTAAAAATAAATAAATAAATCAGCCGCCAAAAATATAAAATTTAAATGTCTGACATCCTATTATGATTACTAAGTATGCAAAGTAGCAGAAAAATATGACACATAATGAGAAGAAATTTCAGTCAATAGAAACACAATCAGAAATGACTCAAGTAATAGAATTAGAAGGCAGACTGTTATAAAATAGTAGCTAATTCTATCATTCAAGTGTTAGCTAATAGTAGCTAATTCTATTACTCAAGCAAACTTAATAAAATAGTAATGATAACTATATTGCACTCAAAAAGATGGAAGACAAAACTGATATTTAAAGTAAAGAGTTGCAACATTAAAGATGAACATTTAAATAGAACTTCTAGAGCTAAACAATACAATTTGGAGTTAAAAAATATACTACTTAAGATGAACAGTAGATTAAACGTTGAAGAAAAAATCAATGAACTAGAAAGCATAGCAATATAAACAGTTCAAAATAAAACACAAACAGTAAAAAAGAATTTTAAAATTGAAAAGAGCACTGTGAGTGGCAAAACAACTTCAAGGGACTTGCTACATGTATATTTAGAGTCTCTGAGGGACAGGGAGTATTATAAAGTATATACAAAGGAATATCGGGTATATTTTCCACATTTCATAAAAACAACAAACTCATCTATCCAATATGTTCTGTGAACTCTAAGTACAAAAAGTGCATATAATTTTATTGTTTAAAATCAAAGATAAGGAGAACATCTTAAAATCAGCCAGAGGGGGAAAATGTCATATACCGGCAGGGAAACTGCAGATTGCTCATCCAAAGCAATACAAGTTAGAAGGCAATGAAGCAACATTTTTAAAGTACTAAAAGAACAAACTGACAACCCAAAATTCTATATCCAGCCAAAAGATTTTCAAAACCTTTCTATTGTCAAAAAATAAAGACAATATAAAGACATCTTAACATATACAAAAGTTGAAAGAATTCATCACGAGCAGACCTTCACTACAATAAATATTTTCAAAAATTCTGGAGGAAGATAGATTTCAGATGGGAGTCTATATCTACAGAGAAAAGCAGCAAAAATGTAAACATGTGATTAAATATAACACACTTTTTTATATATTAAATCATGAGACTTGTTTAAAGCAAAAAATGGCAACACACTGTAGGATTTACATAAATAGCGTATGTATGACAATAACAGCATAAAGGCTAGGAGGGGAGAAATGAAAGTATACTATTATAACATCTTTATACTAAATGTGAAGTGATATAATATTACTTGCAGACAGACTATGAAAGTGAAACATGTATACCAAAAAAATCTAAAACAATCACTGAAATAACCCAAAAAAGGAACAGATAATAAGCCAATAAAGAAGATAATTTTAAAAAATAGTATTCAATCTAAAAAGAAACAGAAAAAGAGGAACAGTGAAACAATGATATGCGAAAAATATAAATTAAATAGCAAGATCATTGATATAAAAAATCTTGTTAATAACCACATTAAATATGAAGTGTTTAAATACTCCCCAAAAAAGTGACTCAGATTAGAAAATGTGAAAAAATTGATCCAAATATGTGCTGCCTACATGTAACCAATGTCAATGTAAATAAAGCAAAAGTAACAGAAGAGAAAAATATTTATCATGCAAATAATAAAAATAAACCTGAAGTGGCTGTGTTAAAATCAGATAGTTGATTTCAGAACAAAGAATATTGGATGGGGTAAAGAGGGCTATTTCATAATACTAAAGGAATCAATTCATTAAGAGGACAAAATAATTCTATTTTTTTTTCACCTAATAAAAGGACTTCAAAATATATAAATCAAAATATTTGCATAACTTTAAGAAGAAATATACAAATAAACAATTCTAATAGAAATTTTCAATGACCTTGTCTCAATAATGGGTAGCAAAGACAGGTAGAAACTCAGTAAGGATACAAAACATTTAAACAGCACTATTAAACAAATCAACCTAAATTGTATGTGTAGGACGTATCACCCAACAAGGGCAGAATACACATTCTTTGCAAGTGTACATGAAACACTTAAGAAGGTTGATATACTAAGTGTTATAAAATAAGTCTCATTATATTTTAAAGTAGTTCAATGATACACCATATATTCTGTGACCAGTGTAATTGAATTAATAACAACTAATTGAACCATGTTAAATCAAGGTTAGCCTAAAGCTGCCTCCTTAAATATTTTAAGTTTGGCCTGAAGGTTTTTCTGCACATTATGAACTATAAAAAGTGGAGGTGTAAACAGACTGTAGCCTACACTTGTTCCAACCACTAAGTCTTGGCCAATCATATATAGCCAACTGTTTGAATTGTGTTCAAGTAAGGCAAACGATGAGCCTTAACCAACCCAACTGTTCCTGTACCTCACTTCCATTTTCTGTTCATCACTTTCCTTTTTCTGTCCATAAATGTTCTTTCACCATGTGGCTGTGCTAGAGTCTCTGAGCCTACCCTGGCTCAGAAGGCTGCCTGATTCATGAAGCATTCATTGCTCAGTAAAACTCCTCTGAATTTAATTTGGTAAAAGAATTTTTCTTTTATCAACCGTATCAAGACAATCACGAAATATTTGAAAGCCAGATAATCAAATTCTAGTAAGCAATCAATAAAACATGAAATTGAAAGAGAAATTAAAAATAATATGCAGGAAAAGAAATTAAAAACCAAATATATCAAAGTTAGTGAAATGCTACCAAAGAAATATTGAGAGAGTAATTTGTATCACTAATAGCATACATTAGAAATATAGAAAGGTCTCAAGTCTATTACCTTAGCCTCTACTTTAAAGAAAGAGAAAATAAAAGAAAACAAAAGTCAGCAGAAGAAAGGAAATAAGATAGACAGGAGCAGGATTAAATGACATAGAAAACAATAACAGTAGTGGTAGCCAATGAAACAAAATTCTGACTTTCGACAAGATTCCCTTTCACTAAAAGTCAATAAATAAATAAATAAAAAGTGATTAACGTTTAATCAGTCTGACAAGGAAAGAGACAGGAAATGCAAATAACCCATAACTGTAAATAGAATAGTTACATCACTACAGATATTAACAAGTTATTAAGGAAATATTAATTACCTAATATCAATAAATTTGACAATTTGGATGAAAAGGGAAAATTTCTTGAAAGAGATAACTTGCCAAAGTTCATTAAAGAAGAAATAGATACTCTGAATTGACATATATATCTATAAAAGAAATTGAATGTATAACAGAAAGCTCACCAAAAAAAAAAAAAAAGATACCCGTCCCATATATTTAACTGTTGAAGTCAACAAACATCTAAGGAAGAAACAATATCAATTTTACATAAACTATTTAGAAAAATAGAAGAGGACAGAATATTTCCCTGTAACTTCTATGAGTCAACATTACTCATAACAAGAAACTGAAAGAGAAATATGGACCAATGTCTTTCATGAACATAAATGAAAAAACTCTAAAAGACTGTTAGCAAATCAAACTCAATATATAAAAAAGATAATATACTGTGACGTACAATATTTGTCTCCCAAACAGTTAATTTAATATTTTTAAATCAAATTAATGCAATACACCAGTTAAGAGACAAATAATAATTATCTCAAGAGACATCAGAAAAATCAGTTTAGGAAATTTAGCATGCATATATTTCTGTTACAATTTCTCAGCAAACTAGAAACACAAGTGAAGTTTTTAAACATGATCAAGGGAATCCAGACAATACAGCTAATAATATATTCAATGCTGAAAAAGAGAATACTATAATTGAAGATCAGGAACAAGGCAAAGACATTTGCTGTCATCACTTCTATTTCACGTGACATAAGCAGTTCAACAACTGGAAAAGGGTAAGAAGAAAAAAGGTTATAAACATATAGTTAATAAAGGAAAAAAAAAATTGTGTGTTTTAGCTCATGACAAATTGGCAATGTAGAAAAACCTATTAAATTTACACAAAACTACTAGAACTAATAACTGGGCCTTGTAAGTTTATATAATACAAGATTAATATACTAATACATTTTATTTCTATATAATAAGGGCCAAAAATAAGAAATTAAATTGAAAGGCAATGTCATTTATAAAAACATCAAGAATATGATTTAGTAAGGAATAAATTTGACAAGAGATGTGTAGTAACTGTATACTAAAAACTGCAAATGTGGCTAAGAGAAATAGAAATGATTAAAGGAGAACTAAATAAATGGATAGATATACCATTATCATGGATCAGAAAAATCAATATTTTCATAAGTGGTCCATTCTCTGCAAATTAATCTACAGAATCAATGCAATACAAATCAAAATTTCAGTAGACATTTTTTATAGTAATTGACAGGCTGATTTAAAAATATATAAAAATATGTAAGAAAATAGAATATGTTAAAAAGAAAAAACTTAAAGAACAAGAACAAAATGACAGTACTACATTACCAGATTTCAAGTTTGATTATAATGCAACAGTAAATAAAACTGTGATTTTAGAGTTAGGATACACAAACGGAACAATGAAACTAAGTAATGCCTAATTTTATTATTTACTAAATGCTATGGTAATTCAATGGGAGAAAAGATAACAGTGTCAGAATTATTGGTTAACAATATGCAAAACAAACAAGAATCCAAAAGACCTTTGACCTTCAACTTACATATATATAAAATACTTATCTCAAAATAGATCATAGCCCAAAATTTAAAATCCAAAACTGCAAAATTTCCAGAAGAAAACAGAGAAGGAAATTTGTGTAATCTTGGGTTTTGCAATAATTTCTTGTATTAAAAACAAATAAGCACAATTCATGGAAGAAAAATTGATAAATGGGATTTCATCAAAATTAAAGGTGTCTAATCTTTCACAAACACCAACCGCTAAGGGAATAAAAAATAACTCACAGACTAGAAGAAAATATTTGAAATTCTCATACCTAATAAAAGACTATCTAAAATATATACAGAACTCACAAAACTCACTAATAAGAAAAAAAAATCTAATTAAAAATGGCCAAAAATTTGGGCATTTCACCACAGAAGATATGTGGTTGACAAATAAGAAAATAAAAAGATACTACACATCAAAGTTTTTTAGGGAAATACAAATGAAAATCACAAGGATATACCACTCTATTATACCAGGGTGTCTAAAATTAAAAAGACTGACAATATCAAGTGTTGGTCGGGATATCGGTAAACTGGAAACCTCATAAACTATTTTTGAGGAATGTAAAATTGATAGCAACAGAAGAAAGCCATATGCCTAGGCAGATAAAGGGGGTTCCCCAGAGAAACCCCACCTTCAAGCCAAAAATCACACAAAGGCTGAAAGACTGGACTGCTGGTCCCAGATGAAACCCACAACCCGGAGTGAGAACTTCTGTTCCTGTTTGGCTGCCCTTCCCCTATTCTGAGCCCATATAAAGCCCCAGGACTCAGCCACACTGAGGGAATTTTCTTGCCTTTGGGTTGGGGGACCACCACACGTCCCCTCTCTGCTGAAGGCTGTTTAATCACTCAATAAAAACTCCCTGCCTTGCTCACTCTTCCATTGTCAGTGCATCCTCATTCTTCTTGGGCATGGTACAAGAACTCAGGAACCAGTGCACAAGCCAGACTCTGCCTAGTGGGCCGATTGGACAAGGCGCCTCTTGCAGCAGGTAGCATGTCCCGAGTGAGGCCTCTGGCATCAGTGGCCAGAGGTCCCCCACTGGCAAAGGGACAAGAGAAAAATCCTGCAACAAAATGGCATGATCACTTTGGAAAACAGTCTGGCAGTTTTTAATAAGTCAAATGTAATCTACCATATGTCTCAGTTATGTACTTAAGAGAAAGAAAATTATTTGTTTATATAAAATGTTGTACTTTAATGCTCACAGAACTTTGTTTTTAAAAATGTCAAATTGAAAAAACTCAAAGAGCTTTCAAAAGGTTAATGAGTAACACAATTGTGGTGCAATCATGCAATAGAATACTATTCAGAAACAAAAAACGATGAAACTACTGATACATACTCCTACATGGATGATCTTGAAAATAATTTTACTGACAGAAATTAGACAAAAAATAATATCTACTATATTATTTCATTCAGATAAAACTTCAGAAAATACAAACAAATCTATAGTGACCAAAAGCAGATCTGTGGTTTCTGTGAATGGGATAAGGAATGAATTGAAGAAATCAGAGACAACAAAATAGTGTGGGAAACTTTGGAATTTGGGGAATAATTATGTTCATTATCTTGTGATGGTAATTTTGTGATGATGATTTTAGGAGTAGAAATATATGTCAAAACTCACCAAATTGTATAACTTAAATATGTGCTATTCATTATAACTCAGTTAAATCTCACTAAAGCTATTATTCGAATCCTGGTGGTTTAATACAATATTCATTTATCCTCACAGATACACAATGTTGTGAAGCTCGGCTGATTTAAACCAGGATCACGTGCAGAGGCTTGCACTAATATGCATCTTTCTGAAAGCCTCTAGATAACATTGGGTGGCTCTGCCTGATATGTTTGTCATTCATTTTTGACTGGCAGATTGACTAGCACAGATTCTTCTCATGATAATGGCAGAAGTGAAAAAGGGCAAACAGAAACATGCAAGGCCTCCTAAATCCTTGACTTGAAAATAGCAGTCACTTTTGACTCTTTCTATTCATGAAAGCAAATCACACAATCAATTCCAAAGTCAAGGGTAGGAAATATGCTCCAACCATAATGATGTCATAGTAGGGGAATGGCTACAGGGATGGTTGAAGAATTGGGCCAGTAACGCCATCTAAAACACACAAGAAATAGTATTTTGTCCAAAAGAACCAATAAATTTTGAAAAGTACTTCGGAGAAACAGGAAATCACTTTATTCTTTTACCTTAATCACTTTCCATTATATTGTGAGCTCTCATCTTCTAAAACAGTGTCTCAACACACATCATGAGGCTTCAATGCTAAGTTGATAGTTAAATGTACCTCAAGCTTGGCTTTGTCAAGTAAATGATAACAAAGTAATGCTTGAGCATATTATTTCAAAATAACAGAGTCCTTGCTTCTATGAAAAAGAAAAAAATTAAAAACACACCCTCCTAACCACCTCAATTAACAATACAATCATCTCAAATTAGCCCTCAGCTATTATTGTTGAAATGCAAAACTGCTGAGACACTGAGATAAGTAAATTCTCAACTACTACAACTTGTTCGGATTGAAATCTCCATGTAGATCATTGTATTATTTTAAAACTGTTAGGAATTAACACGTATTCTAAATATCCTTCATACTTCACATTTTCCCCATTTCTCTAAAAAGTGTGTAGGGGAATATTAAGGCAATTTGTGTGTACATAGGTTTGGAAAATGTTAAGAGGTATTACTCATCACCACGGATTGGTGATTCTGCTGACTAACATCACTGCCCACGCAGTGGCCTACTTAGTATAAGAGGAAGTTAGAACTTTTAATATCTCTTGGCTAGATAGACACTCTAAAGCATAAACAGGTAATTTTGAAGGGAGCAAGTTACATTTGTTAAACTGAGTTAACAATAGCTGTCTTATCTGCATATAATTATTTCTTTGAGGTGAAACACGTGAGGTTTCAGGAGAATTTCAGGTGAAACAAATCTCGTATTTTTATCTTAATATAAAATATTGCAACAGTCTTCCTCAGAAGTACAGCCATAACATTCAAGCTGGAAGGACAAGAATCTCTCAGGACATTTTCCTTCTGTGACATTTATAAGTGTTTGCTTACAGCAAGAGGAGAGAGCAGAAAAACAAAAGATTTAATGACATCATTTTTCACATCGATGTGATTTTCTCTATTAACTGTTCTTTAAAACTGGCTAACTCAAGAATGATTGTTATATACAAAACCTGGTCGCTATATATTACTTGGAATCTGCTGTCAAAACAATATTTGTTTTTCTGGCCATTAATGCTGCAGAAAAGTGGAGAGGGAAGGTGGAAGGAAAATATGAGAGTTCAGAAAACATTCATTACTTGTTCCACAGGCACAACTCAAAAGAAGCTAAATGTAAAATAATAATAGTTCTAACCTTGCAGACTTTAACTGCAGTAGAGATCAGGCTGTGAGCACCCCACATCTACCCTTTTGATCTTATTATTATGTGGCACAGAAGGAGAAGAAGGTCCCGCTGCTAGGGAAAAACAGATCATGGATGGAAAGGTAAATGTCAAGGAGGAAATAAGGTTAAAATATAAAATCATAACCAAAGGTAACAACATTGGTTTGCATGGAATGCCAACTAAAAGAAAAAAATTATAGTTGGAAAACAGAATAAGAGTGAAACAGGAGGAAAGAAAATGAAGGGGTTGCAAAGGTCATTTCTCTAGAGCACGCAGAAGTGCTAACTTGCCAGTTCCTTGACTTTTAGTTGAAGGATATTTAGGAAAAAAATGTATTGCACACAAGGATTCATGTTTTTCATGAGAATAAAGTGGGTATTTAAGATGTTTTGTTTGTTTTTTATTCTATCCACTGGACTGTAGCTGTATACTGGCTCATTTTCTGAAAAATAGTTTTCACCCCAATAATTCTATACAGAGATTTTTCACATTGATATCTCTGTACCTATCTATTGTTAAAACAGTGAGGCCTGGGTAGGGAGGTTCTGAATTGAACACCAGAACACAAACACTCTCCTGATACAGGACAATGGTGACAACACAAATTAAATCCTTCTAAATCTCCTGCTTCCCAGAAATGCCTGCATTCAAAGAAGTGCTTGTTTGCAGGTCACATTATCTGTTTCTTTGTTTAAGTAATAGCAGTAAATCAGAATACTTCAATTATCAACATGATACAGAGATGGGGTTTTCTTCAATGTGTTTACATTGTTGACCTTGGCATTTACTGATTCATCATTGCTATTCTGACTACTCACAACGATCTTAATGGTATGTGTAGGATTTTTAAATCAGACAGGCACATATTTTAGGCTGGGAAATTTCCTCTGTGCCAGGAAGAAGAATTAGGATTATTCACCTAGCCAGCCTTTGCCCTATAGGGTCATTATAGACCCATTTATATAATGTATTGTAAGACGATTTAATGACATGGGAAACATTTTAAAATATGTTATTGGTTGGGGGAAAGAAGGATGCTAAAATAAAGAATCAGTTTAATCATATGTTCTCAACAAATCAGCGTGAATGTGAACATGCATAGAAAAGAAATGACTAAAATACACCCTCAGTATATTTATTTTCTAAATATATACATATATTTAGTATTTTATTTTCTGGATATTATTAATAGTGGCTTATATTCTTTTATTTGTTATTTTCTGTCCTCAACCTGGATGGCATTTGCAAGATAGAAAAGATACTGACATAGAAATTGAACAGCAGACATGTTTAGCTTTTTAGCCGTATGTTGGACTCCCATAAAAAAAATATTATTAAGCAATCTACACATGTCAAGACTATTACTTGCTCTTAATGTCAGAAGTAATATCATACTACTCCGGCCCCACCTTTCGTGCTTCATGCTTTTTTTCTTATTTCCCATATCATGCCACACCACACACAGTCAGTGGTGGAACTCTCATGACTATCGTTATTATCTCATAAGAAAATTACTATTGCTATTGTTGTTGTTATTATCATACATCTTTTTACTGTGTATCAGGAGTTGACCCATTTTAGATTATCTGTAGAAAGAGAGCAATACAATTCATTAAGGAAAACATAAGAATTCAAGGAAAAGGGGAAAAATAGTTTTAGAAGAAAACTTGAGTACATCACTTTCATATTTTATGAGTAAAGGAAGCAAATATTTAATAAATTAATAACATAAATATTAAAAATTACATTATCAAATTTATAGAATAAGAAAAATATGCATGTTTCAAAGGGTATGGGAAAAGTGAATCATTAATATTTAAATGTAAATAATATATACACATTTCAAGTCACATTATAGCAAAGAGAGTAATAATTTTAAGTAACCAAACAGAAGCATTGAAAGTGCACACACACACACAAATGAGCTCAGGAAAAAAAATGCAGATATCACTAACACATTTTTAAATGCCCAACATATACTCTACAGCAAAACTTTGGAGTGTGGGTAAAGTATTTCATTCCTTTAAATTTGTTTATGAATCAAAAATGATGAGAAAAAATTAACAAATTGAAGACTTGCATTTTGTTTTCAGCATAAGAACAAGTTAACCAAGGAATAAAGTAGAAAATAATGAAAAGTTAAAGCAAAATTACTAGATCAATACAAAATTTAATTGTTAAAAGAAATAATGTTAGTTTTTCTACTTTCAGTACTAACTGAACAATGTGCAAATTTCAATAATATTGGTAGAAATTTTTAAAAAGATAATTTATATAAATACAATATGTGTATATATGTGAAGACTTCTGAAATCGTGTTTAAATAGGTAGTTTTATTTTAAAATGACAATTACTGGCTGGGCGAGGTGGCTCACACCAGTAATCCCACCAGTTTGGGAAGCCGAGGAAGGAGGGTTGCTTGAGCCCAGGAGTTGGAGACCAGCTTAGGCAACATAGCGAGACACCATTTCTAAAAAATATCAGCCAAGTGTGGTGGCACGGGCCTATAGTCCCAGCTACTCAGGAAGCTGAGGTGAGCGGGTCCTTTGAGCCCGGGAGGTCAAGGATGCAGTGAACTATGTTCACGTCACTACACTCTAGCTTGAGCAATAGAACAAGACACTGTCTCAAAAAAAAAAAAAAAAGACAATGACCAAAATTGACATATCAATGAGACAACTTAAATAGGACAGTAAAAATTGTGAACAAAATAGGTAAAAGTGCTAACAGCAACAAGAAACTAAAGAACATCCAAGTATTGGCTTATAGGTCATTTCTTTCTAACTTGTAAAAAAAAGAAAACAAAATCATCAGGTTGTAGAAAATACCTTTAAACAAAGAAAAAAATGTCATCAACTTCAACTAATTTCTTAAGGTAAATATGGTCTTTAGTTTAAAATAAGACAAAGATAATAAGAAAAATATAAATCATTCTCACTTGTCTATGAAAATAAAAACTAAAAGTATTTGTAAAGCTATTATATTAAAAGATCATTTTTGAATACTGAGGTTCATTCAAAGAATAAAAGGTAAGAAACAAGCAATTCAATTATGCTCACCAAGGCAATATACAAAAATATAAGATTATACAATTATAAGAATAAAATATAATTTTTAAAAGCGGATTTAAAAAGTGAAGTATTAGTTTCAAAGACAGAGGTGACACAAAGCAGATCAGCACTTAATTGATATGATCAAGGAGAACTTTTTGTTTAAAGAACACATAGGAAAATATTACTGCTATTCTTTTTCTTAAAACCAGTATAAAATCTGGAGAGGTCATTTAACACTCCAGGAGGGAAACTATAATGACAAAATTAGCAATTTAAGAGGTTAAAGGCAAACAGAAATATAACAGTAATTAGTGAATAAAAATGCTGTACTTTTAACAAAGCAACTAGATAACATAATTAAAAAAATACAGAACATACATATACAAAATCAGAAATGACAAAGGGAGGTTATTAAAACAAAGCAACAATAGAATTATAAAGGATATTTAGCAAAATTTTAGACACTTTCTTTTTTTTTTTTTTTTTGAGACAGAGTCTTGCTCTGTCGCCCAGGCTGAAGTGGCGCCATCTGGGCTCACTGCAACTTGCACCTCCTGGGTTCAAGTGATTCTCCTGCCTCTGCCTCCCAAGTAGCTGGGATTACAGGCATGTGCCACCATGCCCAGCTAATTTTTGCATTTTTAGTAGAGATGGGGTTTCACCATGTTGGCCAGGCTGGTCTCGAACCTGGTCAGGGGACCTCAGGTGATCTGCCCGCCATGGCCTCCCAAAGTGCTGGGATTACAGGCATGAGCCACTGCACCTGGCCCAGACACATTTTAAGGCTTATACAAAATATTTTATATAAACATTTTAATAACATTTTATTTTATAAAATGTTTTTAATGAAAATATTTAATTAAAATATTTTTCAATTATACTTGACCCCAGGAGAACTGATTGAGCACTTAAAGAATCAATTTCCTTGGAAGTAACACAATGTATCAAATAACTACCCATACAAAAGGCAAAGGTCAAATAATGCTTTATGTAAATCCTTAAGACCTTCAAAGACCAAGTAATTCTAAGTCGTCCCCAACCCCCAATTCCTACCTGCCCCGCACCCCTGCCCCCACACTTTTTTTAAACAATGTAAAATCTGATTGTTGTCACTTTCTGGCATAAAACGTCTGTAAAGTAACTTCCCACCTGTAAAGTAACTTCCCATTGCATGTGAGTAGAACCTATGAATATAATGAAATATCACTCCCATGACTATGTTATGTTATATAGCAAAAAGGAAATTATCCTGATTTGTCCTGTCTTAATCAAGTGAGGATTTTCAAAGTACAGTGTTTTCTCTGGCTTTTTGGTGAGGGAGGAAACAGAGAAACTTGCTCCTGCTTGCCTGAGACAGAAGCAGCAGCTATCCATCTGCATTGCCCATGAAAGCCACGTGGCAAGGAATTATCGGCAGTATCTGGAAGCTGACAGTGATCTAGCCAAGAGTTAGCAAGCAAATAGGGACTGTGGTAATACAGCTGCAAGAAAATGATTCTGCCAAGTTAAAAGAGGAAGCTGACTTTTCCCTAGTCCAAGCCTCCAGATGCATCAGACAGATGCTTTGATTTCAGCCATGTGAGATCCTGAGCAGAGAGCCGAGTTAAAATGTGTCAGACTTCAGATTCTTAGAAATTGTGAGACAAATTTGTATTGTTTTAAGGTACTAATATTTTGATAATTTGTTGCACAGCAATAGAAAACTAATACAATGACCAAACATATTAACAAAATGAAACACAGTGATATTCCCAAGTCTCCAAGTGTGCAACCCTGAACGTGACAATGCACGAGACATAATCTAAGTAGAATTCCTGCCAAATATTTTAACCTGAAACTAGCCAGACAAATTCAGATTAAGAGATAAGTCCTAGAACTTATCTGATTTTTGTTAAAAACTCAATGTCACTGACAACAACAACAATGGGGAAAATGCTCTATTATGATGGAGACTAGCACAGCACATCAGTTAAATACAACGTACAATCAAAGACAGGGAAAAAGTCCATTGAGATAAATGAGGATATTTAAATATGGAGTCTATAGTAGATAATGTTTTTACTGCTAAATTTTCTGAGCATAACCATTGTATTAAGGCTATGTAGGAGAATGCTATCACTTAAGCAACATGTAATAAAGTGTTTAGGAATAAATTAGTATCCTGTCTGTCAAATATCTCTCAAATAGTTGAAAGGAAAAAAGAAAGACGAAATAAAAGTAGTAAAATATTCAAAGATAGTGAATCTAAAAGTATATACAAATGTAGATTGCCATACTCTTGCAATTTATAATATTCTTTTCTGTGCCTTTGAATTTCAAAATTACTGGATAAGAAATGATGTTGCTGATAGTGTCAGGTACATACATTTTATATAAAAATATTTTCATTATATATCTAGCTCACAGAAGGTTGTTTTTCAATAAGAAATAGTGCTGAATTTAGTATTTTGGTATCTTCAATATAATCATTTAAGTAATTTTCATTTAAAAAGTTAAAGTAATGAAATATATAAATATTTTTATTATGAACCATCGTTGAATTATTGGAATAAATTATTCATGGCCATAAGAGATTAATCCGGTAGATTAATTTGCTGTCGTTTTTTCTGCTGCATCTCATTCACAAATAATATTGGCTCCTAATTTTCTGTTTTTTCTCCTGATATTATTCTTCATTATTTAAAATCAGAATATGAAAACTAAATAGACATTATTAAAAAAGGTTTCTATTTCTTTTCTGTTTTGTCTGCTGTGTTCACCAATAGATTGTAAGCACATCAAGGAGAATTCTTGAAAGTGAGAAATAGGGTCATGGTAGATACAATTAATTAAGGTGAGGTCCTCCTGGACTTTCTTCTTTGCACAACTAAGGCCAAGTTCACATATTGTTCTTAATAATATTATACTGAAAAAAGAATGAGGACAGGTACAAAGGATTAATAATGCATATTTAAAAACCTATTAAGAGATAAATTTCATAGAACAAGGGAGTGGTTATACTGGCAGAGAAAAGGGGCTGAACTGACACTATTAGGTCTCTCTGTTGACTGGATTGATAAAATGCAGAGTAGTTAAGAGTGACTCCCAAGTTATTTTCTACGTTTTATTTCAAACACTAAAAATTAATGGTGTGCCTTCACCAGTTATCTTTTGACTAATAGTTTATTTAGCTCCAAATTTATCCTAAATGGCTGATTTATATTTTACTTGGTAGTACATGTAAAAAAAATCACAATTTCTTTTGAGTTAACACAAAATCCCTGCAAAGTAAACAAAGCTAAAATTATTAGCTCCATTTTACAGATCATGTAGCTAAGAAAAAGAAATTAAGAGATTTTCCAAACGGAGCGCAGGTAGTGAAGAACCAAATTTGAAGATAGGGTCTTAAGTATTTTGAAATTTCATGTCCATTTTTTTCTGCCATGTTGTTATGGGTTGAACACCCATGAATGCCTCATCCCAATCCCAAATAAATATTTTGAAGTTCTAACCACAGTACCTCAGAATGTTACCTTATTTGGAAATAGGGTCATTGCAGATAGGATTAGTTAAGCTGAGGTCATACTGGAGCAGGGTGAGCAGCTTATATGACTAGTGTCCTTATAGAAGGGAAATTTGTAACACAGACACACCCACAAAGAAAATATCATGTGAAGATGAATGCAGAGATCATGGTGATGTTCCTGCAAGCCAAGGAATGCCACAGATTACCAGCAAACCACCAGAAGCCAGGGGAGAGGCAAAGAACAGATTCTCCCTCACAGCCATCAAAAGAAACCAGCCCTGCCGTCACCTTATGCTTGGACTTCTAGGCTCCAGAAATATGAGACAATACATTTTTATTGTTTATGCCACTCAGTTTGCATTTGCAGTACTGCGTTATGGCAGCCTTAGCAAATTGGTAAATATGTGTTGCTACACTTTCATGTAGAAAATGATAATAACCAAAATTGAATAAGTAACGCATTGTATATTTCTTCCTTTTATGTGGCAAAACACTGCTATATGTTGTGGTCATTGTAACCTAATCACACATGGGAATGATGTTTGTTTGTTTGTTTGTTTGTTTTGAGACAGAGTCTCGCTCTGTCACCCAGGCTGGAGTGCAGTGGTGCGATCTTGGCTCACTGCAACCTCTGCCTCCCGGGTTCAAGTGATTCTTCTGTCTCAGCCTTCTGAGTAGCTGGGATTACAGGTGTGCACCACCATGCCCAGCTAATTTTTGTATTTTTACTAGAGACAGGTTTTTGCTATGTTGG
The DNA here is from genome assembly GCF_028885625.2 of Pongo pygmaeus. Lineage (NCBI taxonomy): Eukaryota > Metazoa > Chordata > Mammalia > Primates > Hominidae > Pongo > Pongo pygmaeus. The sequence continues at coordinate 140,856,579 of NC_072378.2, read as the reverse complement.
CCAGGCTGGTCTCGAACTCCTGACCTCAAGTGATCCTCCCACCTCAGCCTCCCAAAGTTCTGGGATTACAGGTGTGAGCTACCACACCCAGATACACATAAGAATGATTTAAACATCATAGAAAAGCAATTTAATTAAAATTTTAACTCTTAGATAAATAGAAAAAAATTAAGTTTTCTGAGAGAAAAGCCTTAATTGACCTTGTCTTCTATAGCATTTATACTTTCTCCATGACATCTTTTTCAAATGTAATTATTATGTATCACAAATCCCCAAAGCGTCCTTTTACTATGCATGTCTTAAAATTAAAATGTACTAATAATTTTATTTCTTTTGTTATACAAGAACAATTAATATTCTGCAGCATAAGTATGTCATATGCAATTTGGGACATGCTTATATTAGACAATAATTATTTGTTTATCTGAAATTCCAATTTAACCTGAAGTATAATATTTTTTCTGACATGCCTTGACAATCTCAGTTAAATAATTTCTGGCTACAAGAGTTCAAGTGCATAGAACCAGAAAAATTAACAAAGCCATAATGAATCTTCCAGAAATGCCAATATGTTAGTACCAGATGGTAGAGAGAACTTACTAAATAATATAATTGGCCAAAACAATAAATTTTAATTCCTCAAAAGTCACAGTGATATTAAGTTTGTCCATTTTTATTAATCAACCAATTTCAATGAAGCATATCTATCCAGGGGCTACTGAATACCTTCAGCCGTTATAAGATATACCAACAGAGACAAATTTAGAGCAATGTGTTCAAATCTACCCTGCAGAATGGAACACTCTAATACCTCACAGTAACCAGGAATAATCATCAAAATTATTCATTACTTTATAAATAATAATAAGGGGCATTTGGTTTTCCTGGGTTAAGCACCTAGTTTTGATTTTAAAGGCATTTTTAGGATATATTAGCTTAATGCAATTTATAAAACAGGATACTTGAATTTCAAACAACATGGTGCACTGCTTGTTTTTACCCTTGATAATTCGATTGGATTAGCACACTCTTCCCTCAGATTTTTCAAATGACTAGATCCTTCATGCTTTTCTCCTATCAGTTCAAACAGCACCTTCTGAAAAAAAGCCTTCACTGACTAGTCTCTGTAAAGCAGATGAAGACATACATCATTCATGTAATTTCACACCATTCATGATGTTATTCACACCATTCATGTATCATGTAATTTATTGTACTTTCTTCTTATTTGAGCTTGCATGTTCAACCTATTTTTGGTACATTTCTGATGAATTTTTTGTTTACTTTTTGAAGGTGATGTCTTTTCCTACTAGAATCTAAATTCCAAATGTCCAATGTCAGATCTGTGCAACTCATGATAGTGTTCTCTGAGCTTGGCACTGTCCTTAACTACATTTTAATGTGTTATAAAATGACAAGATTTCTCCACACTATTTGAATTGGCCCAGAAGCAACAAGCTCAAGGGCTTCAGAGACCACAAACCCTGTCTGGCAGCTCTAGGGCTGAAGTGTCAATATCTTGGTACTCTGAAAATTCATTCAGAGCAATTATTCAGCCAATGAATGGGGTTTTGGAAGCACTTGGCATAGGCTCTCAAGTCAAATGGACCTAGACTGAAGTTCTTATTTTGCAATAGACAAAATGGCAGATCTGCGCTTCAGGCTCTTCATCAGTGCAGAAGAGTGATAAAAGTACTCTTAGCACAGGGGGATTGTAAGGATTCAATGAAGTAAAACCTGTGCTTCACATTGCAGGTTAGGAGTGTTTTTTCGTAAAGTGATTTATTCCTTATATCCATTTCCAAATATATTTTTTAAAAGAAGTAGAGTGTTGAACTTCACCTCAGTAGCCAATGTTCCAACTAGTAGGGCCTAAAAAGGCCATCAATGAGTATTATTTCTACAGGAAAATATAACATATTCATAGCACAGTATATACAGTGTTTAAACATTTTCAATATACACATATAAAAGTCTACAGAATCTAGATTCTCCTATTTTTAAATGATTCCTGGAAGTTTCTTCAAAATCAACCCTAGTGAAAAGATGAGTAATTATCTGTTACAGTTGAGACAAAGAAATAGCCTAAACACTAGAAATCAAAGTTCAGAGTTTTATTTTATAATATACATATATAATTAAGTGGAGAAACTCTGGAACAGGCTGGACATTAGAGTTATTGATGGTAAACCTTCTCCCCATTTTTACCTAGTAAATACTAGGGTTTTTTTTCTTTAGGTCTGGCTACTGTCCAAGTGATAGTTCTTCTTTAGTAAAATTCTATTTTGTTGCTTAAAGGTTTTGCTATTAATAGCTTATTAGAACACTGATGAAAAACTATTGTTTAAAAAATGACATTCTTTCTAATTAAGTTCGTTTTGAATTATTTACATCCATTTTGTTGAACACTCCCCTTCGATCTACACTGCATTGCACTAATGATTTTGCAGCAAACGACATAAATGTTTTCCATATTCTCTCAGCAAATGTAAATGCTAATAGTACATCTATGTGAAAAATGTCAATATAATAAGCTTAGATTAAGGACAGTGCCAAGCATGGTATGGAACAATCATATTTAATTAATGAGTGATATTATTTATTTTTAGTGATTTGAGTACTCAAAAGAAATGAAACATTTACAATACATGTTACAAAAAACATTCAAATAACCAGTCACTGTGCTTCCTTGGGGTAGAGGAATACAATTAACTTAGTTTCTTAATCAGAATGCCAGTAAGTACTGTAAGCAATATTTCATGCCTAAATATTATGATAATATAGATAAACTTCTTCCTTTATGCATCAAAATGTCCTAGAATATTTCCTGCTCTATTTTGCTTTACATTTGCCTCTATATAAAGGATTCATCTTTCAAACAGAAGCCTGTGGTATGAAACCTATGGCTATTTTTCTTACTATGCCTGGATGCTCTGTGGTAGGCAGCATTCTAAGATGAATCCTAATGAGGCCCGCCTTTGTACAATTCCCTCCCCTGGAGTGTGGGCAGAGCCAAGAAAATATGACAGAGGTGTTGGGATACCATTCTCCTAATTAGGTTACGTTCTATTGTGAAAATGATGGCACAGTTATTCTCACGATTATCTATCTCAAGTAAGAGATTCTCCTACAGGCTTTGAAGGAGTAAGCTGCCATGTTGTTAAGAGAGGGCTTGTGAAAGGTTCAGATGACAAGGAATGGAGATCTTCAATAAGAAAACAGCGACCTTAATCTTACAACTGCAAGGAAATGAATTCTTCCAACAACCGTGTGAGCTTGGAAAAGGACTCTCAGCTTCAGAAAGGAATGCATGTCAGTCAACACTTATATTGAATCCTTGCAGTGCCCAAAAGCAGAGTTCTCAGCTGTACTATGCCAACCTCCTAACCCATGGAAACCATGAGATAATAGATGTATGTTGTTATAAGTCACTTATTTTTGCTAATTTGTTACAGGAAATAGAAAACTAATACGTGTTACCTATTTTACAAAAGTCTCTGTACTTTTTCTCACATCACTTCCTTAATTGCAATGACTCCATATCCTACCCTTCACTCTGTTTCACTGACTCCTGTTTATCAACTGGATTCACATCACGTGACACTTATTTAGGAGACTTCTGACACCTCCACAACAAAATAAATGAGGTTTCATTCCTCCCCTTTTGTATAGCAATTGTATATACTTTCTTACATTTTATTTTAATGAGTTTCCATATATGACTCTTAAGAGCAAGAATTGTGTCTTACTCTTACCTCCTCAAATCTTTAAGTAAATAAAATACATTGTGTTTTCATAATTTATTGGAATGGTCCCTACATTCCAAGTGTCATGTGGTCCTTAAACTCCCACCTGCATCAGAGTCATGCCAGTTCTGAACCTATTCTAGATCTACTGTTTTCAGATTTGGATGAGTAGGTGATAGGGTTTGGATCTTTGTCCTCACCCACCTCTCGTGGAATTGTAATCCCCATTGTTGGAGATGGGGCCTAGTGGGAGGTGACTGGGTCATGGGGGTGGATTCTTCGTGAATGGTGTAGCACCATCACCTTGGTGCTGTTATCATGACAGTGAGTGTGAGTTCTCATGAGATCTGGTTGTTTAAAACTGTGTAGCACCTCCCCCATCTCTCTTTCTTGCTCCTGTTCCAGCCATGTAAGACATGTTCTAGAAATAGTGATACCCTAAGGTGAAGTGACATGTGAGATAATCACATGCCCATTTTCAATAAATTTTGATATGTGCCACAACTCCACTTCTATTTGAGAATTATTGCCTATTGAACAACTACTGTCAATGAATGATTTTAAATTTTCCAGGTATTTTGGGGTATAAAACAAATTGGAAAACAACCACTATGAATTAATGGAGCTAATTTCCATGTATGGCTCATGGAAATCCATCACATTACTTCAGTTATGAGCTGAGGTCACAGCCACTGGCAAATTTCTTCATCAGAAGAGAATTGCTAGCAAATTAATGAATTAGAGAACTGTTCATATTCTTAATGCCTAGAAGTACATTAAAAAGTGCTTATCTTTCAACATATTTGATACTTTATGCCAAGAGCATGTTAAAACAACTCTCTCACAGACATAAGACTGGATGGGTAAAAAGCAAATTTAGCAATCTGAAATAAAATCAAAATAATTTTATAATCATGCTTTATATTAAAAATATTACAGCAAATCTCTAAATTGTAACCATAAATTTTTATGAACATGTACAATTGTTACTCTAGTATAGATCACTTCCTTTATCTCACAGAACTAGCTTCAGATCTAGTGACTATTAAGTAGTCACTTTTTATATTTAAGACCATGAAATATGTTAAAGAGACATGTAACTTGATTAATAACTTCACTTCTCTCTTTTTATTTACTATATTTTGAGCTTTAGCTCTGTTATCATATTGTAGTTAGGACATTTAAAGAAAATATACGTCTCTGAAAATATCCTTATGATACAGGATATTTAGATGTCTAATTCCTTCAACCCTGATATTGACATCACATAAAATGTCCTCACACTAGATACTAATTAAGGACTGTTATTGATTTTTCAGAGAGCAATTATTGATAGTCATGAGTGAGTATAAAATGAACTATCTTTGATCTTATGATGATTGCATTGGTCAGCATAAGGAACTGTAGCCCTCTATTCAACAGAACGGGGCCTCATAACATACTCATTTAATTTGGCAGATTATAATATGCTTTTCTATTAATGCTGGCTAGATTTCAACCAAATGACTATGTAGACGTAAAAGACTTAATATCCTATTAGCAACCCTATGATTCATCTAGTCCCCCAGGCTTGTTTCTAATCATAGCTTCTAATATTACATGTAATATTGGAATGTGCCCATAAAAAATTTAACAAATTGAAACTTGAATGGTTGAAATATATACTAGTTAAAAGCTCTCTGTAGATCCTAATTGATTTTATTGTATTTTCATATACCTATGAAATCCATTGATTATATTTAGCTTAAAAATGTACACACACATTTTATAGTTAGCAAATCTACCAGTGAACAATTACGTTTTCAAGTAAGTACATTATCTTAGGATAAACACAAATTGGCTTGTAAAAAAATACAATCCATTAGCTAAGTGTAGCTTAAATAGTTACCATACATTTATATTACCTTTAAGTGATGCTACTTACTTCTGAGGAGATTAAGTATGGTAACCAAGAAGATAGGGGAGTAAAACTAAGTTGTGAATGGTTTCCATTCCTAGCAGAAGTATATCTTTTGAATAGCACATAAAAAGGCTGGAATATTATATTTAGCATTTGAATAACATGAATTAACATTTTAAATAATGACTGAAATAGTTTTAAAATAAAAACAATCTTGAACATTACACATATCTAAAAAATTCTTACTAATAAATTCAGAGATTTGAAATAAAATTTGAGAATCACAAGTAAAAACTTCCTGCTCACTTTTATCCACCTGTAGTTAAGCTTACTTAAGGTGAAACATAGTAGTGAATACACAAAGAAAAATTAGTATAAGCTTATATTTTGGGCTGAAAGGATAGACTACTCCATTTGACAAAGATAGCATTAGTATAAAATCATGTGGTTTAAAAACAGAATCTGCAATTACTTCTTCCCTCCAACATCCAAAAATTAAAATGATTTATTATAAATGAGTCCAATTAATTTAGATTATTCTATGGTTATATTATTGATACCTATAGAAAAATACTGTCTTATGATGAAAGCACATCATAATTCATAAAATAGTTATTTATGAATTTACTGATTTGCTTTCCATAAAATTTAACATAACTATTAGAGATTCTATGTTGACTTCTCAGGCACACATTTTGTTGAAATATTTATGGGGTTCATACTATCAAATACAAAATCTTTGTGTGTATATATGGCCTTGAAATTAGAACAATTACAAGAGGGAAATCTAGAAGCTGCTTTTGGTTTTTTTGTTTGTTTGTTTGGTTTTATTTTTTTAAAGACTTCTGAAAGTGCCAAGCAATATTGTTGAATTTATTTGAGGAAAATAATAAATACGTTGTTATTGTGTATGGGTGGGTACACTAGTACTTAGGAGGGTCCACAGTTAGAAATGAAGGTGACCCTCTGGTTAAATAGCATGGGTAGATTTTGATTTATGTAGATTGTCGCTGGTAGAAAATAAGCCTTGCTCATAAATCTTGGAAAGTAGTGTAGAAGGGGGTAAGAGAGTATTTAATATTTGTATGCCTTTTAATGGTTGTATGAATGTCTTTTCAATTGAATCTAAGTAGTTTAATCATAAAGATTGTATAAGGAAATTAAATATGTCTTTTAAAGTAAGAACTGTAAACACCTACATAATTAATATGTGATTTTCAGTACTTATTAAGGTCAAAAATGTTATACTAAATGAATACATTTTAAAAATTACAATGAATAGCATATTTCCCTTAGCCAGAATTATTGTTTAAAGGGTGTTTGTTCTTCAATACAATGTCCCTCATGGCCAATTTAAAATATTCCACAGAATTAATTTCCATTGTATTAGTGATTTTCAGCGACTCCAAGGAACTTCAATGTTTAAACAAGTGCATTGTTCATATACAGGAAGAATTATTTTCAGAATTCAAGTAACCCAAATTATTCTGGACACCCACGTTTCATCAAATGGAGTCTCTATCTTCTTATAGTGACAATACTTGGTAATTAAAATATATTGATCAAATCATTAACCAATTGATAACAAGTGCTATCCTAATTGCCTATTGTGAAAGAGATTTTAAAATTTAGTTTTTTCTTTTATTTCATAAATTTTACTTATTTTATAAAGTTTTTATGGAGCCAAATAAAATATACCATTTAAAAATTACATTATTTAAGTCATTTTTTTGGAGGTGTTAAATATTAAGCTACACTTAGCTAATGGATTGTATTTTTTTACAAGCCAATTTGTGTTTATCCTAAGATAATGTACTTACTTGAAAACATAATTGTTCACTGGTAGATTTGCTAACTATAAAATGTGTGTGTACATTTTTAAGCTAAATATAATCAATGGATTTCATAGGTATATGAAAATACAATAGAATCAATTAGGATCTACAGAGAGCTTTTAACTAGTATATATTTCAACCATTCAAGTTTCAATTTGTTAAATTTTTTATGGGCACATTCCAATATTACATGTAATATTAGAAGCTATGATTAGAAACAAGAATAGGCCGGGCACAGTGGCTCATGCCTGTAATCCTAGCACTATGGGAGGCCAAGGCAGGCAGATCACCTGAGGTCGGGAGTTGGAGACCAGCCTGACCTACATGGAGAAACCCTGTCTCTACTTGAACCTGGGAGGTGGACGAAACTGCAGAAAGGAACATCTCTTAAAAAAAATAGCAATAACTCTTCCTCCCATGTTGAAGCCCCTGATTTCCAACCCATCAAGATATTTTACTTAGGCAACCAGTTGCCTTCTTCCAAGTATCTGGCATATCATATAACTAAACCACTGGAAAAGGGTCAGAAGTTGTCTCTCATAATAAATTTATGACAACATAATTCACAAATTCAATTTAACATTTTGGATGCTGCTAAGATAATGACATGAAAAGAGCTTAAATACGTATAGTCATTCTTTTTTTTCTTGAATCCTCATGAAAACATATAAACATTGAAAAATGGCGAAATAAAAATCCTAAATTTAAAGTGTTATCAAAGCATGAAATAAGTTTATAGTAATTTACTTTTTTATGACTTTAATCTAGATTCTAGATGTAATATGATTTATCTTGAATAATCACAAAGTACTAAAGGTTTCCCTTTAATAGTAATACTTTTGGTAACAGTCAGTATGCAGTTAGATTATACCATGGTTAATAGTCATCACCAAATCTCAGGAACTCAATACAAGAGAAGCTAATTTCTTGTTTACAGAAAGTTTACTGTGGGTATGGTCTGCTCTATAGGACTGTTGTCCTCTATATCCTCAGGAAACCAGTGATGGAGTCAACTTATGCTAAGAAATTTCCAACATTTTACACTTGTACTATCTAAACCATATGATCTCCTTATTAGGTGAAACAGGGGAATGAGCACTTTCACCTTAGGATAATCTACTCAATGAAACTATATTTTTAAAATAAGAAAAAATTTTTTCCCTAGAAAATAGCAATATATGTTAACCATTAAAACTATACCTGCATTGCAATAAATATTTATACAAATTATTCAGGCAAAAGAAAATTCCAGAAGAAAATTTCAATCCACATACAAAATTAAGTGTGTTAAAAAGGTAAATATTGGGATATATATAAAAGATATTTTTCAGCCTTTTTAAATTAAGTTAGAATTAATTATTTAATGCAAACTATAATAACAAGTTGTTGTGAAGTAACATATAATTGATTTCAGTACTCTATTTTCATATACAGAATTCAAATTTATGGAAACAGCAATTTACATATATAGAAACAATAAAACACAATATAAGAGGAGAAAATGATACTATACTATTATGTATCTTAAACCATATGTAAATATATATATTTGAAGATAGTGATAATTTTAAAATGCACATTGTAAACCCTAGAACAATCACTAAAAACTAAGATAGGCATAATTTATAATGCAATACAAACAAGAAACTGAAAATTTAAAACATTCAGTAAATCCAAAAAAAGCAAAGAAAGAAGAAAATATAACTAAATAAGCAGACATAAAGACATTAGATTTAATTTTGAAAATGTCAACCTTACAATTATATTAAATATAAATGGCCTAAATACTGCAAATGATAGGCAGACATTGTCATAAACGTAAAAATGTTTAAGACAGACATAAAAATGCATGACCCAACTCTAAACCGCCTGAAACAATCATAATTTAAATATCATGATATAATGTATTAAAGTGAAAATAATTTAAAAGATATAATAAAAAAATCAAAATAAAACTAGAGTGGCTATATTAATGTCAGACAAACAGTATTTTGGAAACTGTAATATTTTCAGGGAGGAGAAAAAGGGAAATTTCATAATAATGTTTTCTTGATTTTTTTAATCAAGAAAACTTAATCCCAATCAGCATGCTTTTTTAAACACATGTATTTAAAAATACATGCAAAGAAAATTGATAGAAATCAAAGGATAAGTAGACAAATACATAATTATAGTGAAGATTTTAATATACCTCTCTCAGGAACTAATAAAGCACACAGAATAAAATTAATGTAGACAAGAAACACCTAGAAAGCACTATCAAAGGGCAGACTTAATTGACATTTATACGGCATCCACCCTCAAATAGCAAAATACACATCCCTTTCCTTGTGAATGTAATATTTACCAAAACAGGTCATTTTCTGGTCATAAATCAAATCCCAATAAATTTAAATAATTTGAATCATGGAAAGTATGTTTTTGGTTGCAACAAAAGTAAATTAGAAAGCAATAGTAAAAATAGACATTTTCTTGGCCTCAAAATTTTACTTTCCCCAAAATTTGCAAGTGGAGAAGACCTGTGGTTACTGCCCCAGCCCAGCACTCCAGCACTACCTTCATAGAACAGAAACATCATTGTGAAAAAAACAGGCCTCTGTCCCTGCCCCAAGCAGTGGTGGAGTGTTGCAGAGATACTTGTTTTTCCTTTTGCAATGGGAGAAGCTAGCTATAAGAACAGAGAGATCCATAATTTTCCCTAAGGGGACTGACTTTATTTGGTAATTAAAGTGGGCTAGTTTAAGCCTATCAGTATTGTCAAAATAAAATGGAGACTTTGGTGGTGAGCAATTAAGAGGATGCAACAAACAAACATGCAACAGCACGTAGGAAGCACCATGATAGGAGCAAGCAAATTGATAGACCAACTAGAAGTTTCAGAGAACCAAAGAATGTGGCTGTTAAAAGAGTTCTCCTGGGATTAGAGCAGATTTCAGAGATGGGCCTCTAAGACTATCTCAGCAGAGGGGCAGTAGTTTAATTGGATTATACAGTGAAACAACTTATGCACAAAGACTTGACAAAACAATTGAGTAATTAGTTAGCAAGTGGTGGAGGTTCACAGCTGTATGTAATACTAATAGAGGCATACCACCCAGTAGTTTAACAGGGATACCGGGTAAGACACTGTCAAAAAGAGCCTGTCATTTATAGGGCATGAGGGTCAGGGTTACTGAGTGCATGCCCAAAGTTGTACCCTTTGAAAGGTGATACTAGAAGCTAAAAACTTCAGGGGAAATAGACATAACTGAGCTAATCCCGAAAACTCACTAAACAAATAAACAGGCAAACAATAATAACAACAAGCCCACAGGAATCAATATAGAGCTGCTGCAATATACTATCTAGAATGTCCAACTTTCGACAAATTACAAGATATCTAAAGAAAAAAAAATTGACTCGTACACATAGGACTAAAAGCAAGCATCAGAAATTGCCTGCATTAAGGTCCAGATTTTGGACTTAACAGGTAAATAAATCAAAGCAGCTATTACAAACATTTAAAAGACTGAAAGAAACCACATTTAAAGAATCAAAAGAAGGACTGATGACAGTATCTTATCAAATAGAGACACTGATAAAAAATTGAAACTTTCAAAAATAATGAAATGGAATTTTTGGAGTTGAAAAGTGCAATAACCAAAATAAGAAATGCATTAGAGTGGCTCAGCAGTATATTAGAACTTGCAGATAAAAGAAATATGAAACTCCAAACTAGATACATACATAAAAATTATGTAATCTGAAGAACAGAGAGAAAAAAAGAAAGAAAAATGAACTGAGACTCAGAGAAATATGTGGGACAACAGTAAAGGCACAAACATGTACATAATGAGAGTACCAAAAGAATAAGATAGAAAGAAGTAGAAAAAAAAATCAAAGAAATCACAGTGAGAAATGTCCCAGATTTGTTGACAACATTAATCTATAAACCCAACAGGTTCCATAAACTCCAATTAGGATAAACAAAAGGAGGTCCATACCCAACACTTTATATTCAAATGTTTAAAGTCAAAAACAAAGACCTTGAAAGCAGTAAGAGACAATTCACCATGTACAAAGAAAACCAGTAAGATTAGCAACTGGCTTATCAGAGTCCATGAGTTAAAATGTAATCATTAAACCAATATACATGTAATATAAGACTGGATTTTTTCAACATAAACTTGCTATTAAAACCTGATCATATTTTGAAAGATACAAAGGAAAATAAGTTAAAAAAACTTTTTAAAATTATCAAATACAACCCAGATGTACATAAAAAAGAAAAAAAAATCATCATGATTGAGTTTTTTATACCAGGAATACAAATATAGTTCAACATTTAAAAAATTCAGCAATGTAAACTATCACATTTATCAGAAGAAAAGAGAAAAAGAATAAGGTTATCTCATTTAAGAAAAACCACCAGAACTCCAGAACTATAAGAATTTTTTTCTTTATAAATGACTCAGTCTCAGTTATTCTATTATAACAACAGTAAATAGACTAAGACATCCACTTTTCTAATTGCCATAGTCTGAGTTCAAATTCCTATAAGAATTTGATTCAACAAGCTCATATTTTTAATAAAATGTTTGTGAATTAAAAAAAAACTTCTGCCTCAAAATTAAATAGATTACTATAGAGCTTCTTTATACATTCTAAATCTACAGGAATAAAACATAATATGCAACTATCCTCCCAAATATTATAATCATAAGACCCATTTTAACAGCATATTTCAGGGTTAGTGTTTAGTAATCAGTAACTGTTATGATTATTCAAAAACTTTTTCTTATTCAAATAAGGAAATTGATTGATATCGAAGGAAAAGATAAAATATAGTAAACATTTAGAGGAAATATAACTGTACACACAATAGATAATCAGTAACTGGACTATGTGAAATTTAATAGAAGACAGTCCCTGAGTTCAGAATAGTATGTGATTTGAAGGTGATTCAGTAATATTTCATAACAGCCAAGCAGAATTCAGGAATGAATAAAGTGTACACTGAAGAAAACCACCCTAATTTCCCCATTACACACAAACTTATTTAGACCATCACCTAACAGTCTTCTTCTCTGTGACTTAACATAGTTGGGTCCAACATGAATAGAGTATCCAGGAGAGCAGTGAAATTGATACAAAGCCTAGACTGAAAGGTTTAGCTAAGGAAGTTTATAGTAATTATTTGGTCCCGAGTGACTTTTCCAAGGATGGTGGTAGCAGACTTTGAGTGAGATTTTGAAGGACGGTGATAACAGGCTTCAAGGAAATGCAGGAATATTATTGTTCATATGCTGATGACCATTTCTGTTGATAAAAGAGCAAGGGACAAAAGTCTAAGGGTGTGGCAGGAAGAACTCAGATTAGATGACGCAGAATGAAGATTACTCATGAAATGCCATTTTCTGGGATATCAAGATAATGCATATTATGATATCTAAAACTGATTATGGTAATGCTGCCATGAAACAAAGGAAGAAAATTAACAATTTTCTGAGGTCATTTCAAGTTCTGAAGAAAATATATGAGTGTTCACGTGTGTCTTCATAAATATTCATATTCCATATATATGTAAATATATAGTATACTTACTGTAATCCTTATTTAACGTAAAAATTATTCTTCTAAATTTTAATGTAAGGATGTTGTATTTAAAAATTAAACTGAATTTCTGATGACAGAGTATTAAGCTCTAAAATATATCTTATGACATTATTGCCCTTATGGCAAAAAAGAAAGAAAACATGCCCTCATTGCTGCTAAGGAAAGTATGTTCATTACCAGTGACTCCCCAGAAGACAGTAACCATTTCGGATTTTGTTTTTCCTTTCCATTATAGTATCTAGTTAAAATGGTGCAAGTAATATATAGATTTGTTTCTGTTATAATCCTTGTGAATCATTTTAGATCTTTATTACAGTATAATTCTTTCATTTACTTTAAACAGGATGTTTAAATTGTCTTCAGCAGGGTCATTTCCAATAAACTGAAGAGCTCCAATTCTAAAAATTTTAAAGAGTCAATTTCACTATTTTAAAAAGCCATACTCTGTGTCCTGCTTTCCCCCACATGGAAGACATGGAAAATCATTAGCAATGTTACTGTTTATTTGCAATCCTACAATTTTTGAGTGCATTCTACTTTACCTCAAAACTGAATCTCAGTTTTCAATCACTGAGTAATACACATGTAGAGAGATTCATTCTGCTGCTAAGGACATAATCCAATCAGTGTAATGATTTTTGAGAAAGAAGTGAGCTAGTTTTGTTTACATCTCACTTCCATAGAGAATAAAATAGCAGAGGACTTTCCGGGTAGATGAACACCCTGGAGGTGCTAGAGTGGGATGCAGTAGGCAGGACAGGCTGGGTTCACTGCATAAAGAGAAAAGTCTGTCTTAATTTGTACTTTTCCCTCAGGCTTCAAATCCATTTAAAAAATGGACTGAAGCAATAACGAAAGGGATTTGCACCCCAATAAAATCACCCCTTTGAATGACAGCTTGGCTGCTTGGGGAAAATTTACCATAATTCAACTGATTCTATAATGAGGGAGAAGCAAATGTAAACTCAACTACCTGGACCCAGCCATTGAACTTAGATAATTATTTCCCAATCAAAAAAGAACATCCTGTTTTTCTCTGGCATGCTCTGGTGTCTGTTAGTTTTGCTTTTTATAGCTTTAATTGAAATTTCATAATCACAGAGTTCAAATACAGAACACATTTGAGTCAGTTCTCTGGAACAATATCATTCCCTTAGAGCTCTCCTTTTTCAAAAGAAACAACAACAACAAAAAATTCCCAGGCCTTTATTAGACTCTGTGCTTCTCCTGCTTCTGTGTATAAAACTTTCTGCTCTAAGGATCCATGCTATTAAAGCAAAGCCTGAGGCTAAATTCAACAGGGAAGTGAGTGGAAGGAGCAGGTGAGCTCACCTAGATTACAGGTTTAGCAAGTTTACTGGAGAATTTAAAGGGAAAAAAATAGAAGGAAAAACACTTGGGATTCAGCAAAAGACAAAATGAGTTAGAACCAAATCTGTTGTGAAGGGATGTGTATTTTTAAAGGAAATGTAATCCATGTTTCTGACTCACTTACAATGACCTTATCAAAATGTCATGTAATGAAAGTTGTTCAGGGTCCAATAATCCTTTTGAGCATCTAAATAGCATTTCAAAACATTTTTTTCTAGTTTGATTATAAATGAACTCAAATTCCAAAAATTCCACCAAGGTCAGTAAAATTCTCAAGAGTCATCATATTGAAACAGAATTTAAATGCTGCAATTTTTTCTTTCTATCCTGAGTCATTAAAATGGTTATGGGATGTTTAATTCAGTTGGAGACTTTGGATTGCATAATTATAGACAATCAAACAAAAATCAAGAAAAAGCTCCTAGGAATAGATTTTTTAAGTGATTTTGCACATTTATTATTCATTGTAAAAAACTTACCAAAAAGTCTCCTAACTTTCTTTCTCTACAATATAATAGTAGTTTCCTAATGTTTCCCTGGGAATTAGAAGGAGTTTGGCATAAGATACTCTAATGTTGTACTGGAGTCCTAAAGCTCACACATTTTCATGTTCTATATCATTTATATTAGTCTGCTGAGAAACACAGGTCAGAGATGGAGGTTATTGTGATAATTTAGTCCAAACCCTAAGCATTGAAATGGGAAATTGCAATTTTCTGCCCAAGGGACATTAATATTTGGTGGCAGAACTAGTCTGTACTGACTCAAAGATTTCCCAAATACTTCCTAAACTGAATGCATAACTTTCTGTAACATGCTCTTTTTTTTTTTTTTTTTTTTTTTTTTTTGTGAGGTGGAGTCTTGCTCTGTCGCCTAGACTGGAGTGCAGTGGGTGCAGTGACACAATCTCTGCCCACTGAAACCGCTGCCTCCCAGCTTCAAATGATTCTCTTACCTCAGCCTCCTGAGTAGCTAGGATTCCAGGTGTCTACCACCACGCCCGGCTTATTTTTGCATTTTTAATAAAGATGGGGTTTCACCATGTTCGTCAGGCTGGTCTCAAACTCCTGACCTCAGATGATCCACCCACCTCGGCCTCCCAAAGTGCTGGGATTACAGGCATGAGCCACCATGCCTGGCCTCATTTCTCTTTTTGAGGATTCTAAAAATCTGCTGACAGCATGGCCAATAATCTAGGGTGATTGTCTAGCCCACAACATGACTATGTCTTGCTTAGACTACTATAATTTTCTTACAACGGCTTCTTTGCTTCACTCCTGCTTCTCTGCAGTCTGTTGTCCACTCAGCAGCAAGAGTGACCCCATAGATCTTTTTATTCCCCTTGTTTAAAACCACTCATCAACCATTAACTGGTTTTCCAACGTATTTTGACTAAAGTCCTCATTCTGACCTGCAATACCTTATAATGATCTAGATCTTGGTACATTAACTAACTAATATCCTATCACTTTATCACTTGCTGACAGTGCCCTCATCATACTGCTCCTCTTCATGTTCCCAGAGTAGCCCATCACACTTGAACTTGTGCTCCTTTTGCATGAAATAATATTCCCTCAGATATCCACATGACCCACTCTCATTCACATCTCTGCTCAATGTCACCTCCCCGGAGAGATGTTTCCTCTTTTTCCTACCTAAAAAACATTTCCTTACTCTCTCTGCCTTTGTTTTGTTTATTTTTTCTTTCTGGAACTCAACACTTTCTGATAGCATATCTACATCTTTTTTACTATTGGTGTATTATCTATCTTAGTTACTAAAATATGAATATATGAAGAAAGAGACATTTTCCCCTAGCACACTGAACAGATTTTGGGGAGAGACGGATGCTCTGATGGTATATGGTTCCAATCTCAACAACTCCATTATCATGTTTCTTTAGTTAGCTTTGCAAGTTTATTAACTTTAAAATTCTGTTACACAAAATATCTTGTGGCAATGTATGTATTAGTCATTATCAAAAAGAGCTACAGTTGCTCCTCAGATCACTAGCAATTAGGGGCAGCGCCGTTAACCTTGAAAAGCAGAGGATTTCTAGGCTCTGAGTGCATAATTGCAATGATTTTTGGTTAGTTAACCAAGAAGACACAAATGATCAAACTGCAAAAACAGTAAGACAAGGTGTTTGTTGGGGTCTTACAAACTGCAATTTGGGAGACACAGCTCAGCTAGATGCCAAATCAAGTTTTGAAGAGAGAAAGGGGAATAGGGATTTTTTAAAAGGACGCCAATAATAATTACACAAGTTATTTTGAAAGAAATGTCGTTGGTGGAGGTGGCTGGCTTAGTATATAAGTCCATAGTTCATTGGTTGTCACTTTTCAAGAGTTGCACTGCTGGTAAAATTTAGCTGTTCCAGAATGTTGTGGTCATGGCCATTTGGCCCAGTTCAGAGGTTCAAGTCAAGTCCTTCATTTGCAAGTCCATAGGTCAAGCAGGTAGTCCTTCTCAGAATGGTTATCTAAAAGCCTTTTAGAGCTCTGAACCAGAGTGATGTCATTTGGTATATCACATTTCACAGGTATCATAAAAGGTTAAGAGAGAAAAATGGGAGTAATGATGGAGATGTCATGCTATCAAAAGAAGACTCTCAAGCAACAATTCATTTCTATTATTTATTTTTCTTCAGTTAACTGTCTAATAACATGTTGGATTGAAAACCAGGGCTTAATCTGGTTATAAATCTACTCTATTAAGGCAAAATGGCAGGGTACATTCAAAGATGAATAAGAATAGTTGCTGGTTTTGTTGAAATGTTAGTGACATAATTACGCTTGAAAAAGATATACATAGGCTATTAAAATCCAATAACTTTATTAATAAGAAATAGAAAATTATGGGATATACTTCAAATGATTAGCAGAAATACACATCCACAAAAGATACTTGCCATTGCCATTGCATTGTCTTAAGATTTTTACAGTCCCCATCATTCTTCGTCACTTATGTATCAATCATCTTTACTGTTTAGTTCAAAAATGATGATAGAAAAGACAACTACTAAAGTAGTAAAAATCTAATTCTAAGTTGTCTCTAGCATCAGAACGGTTATTTGTGGGGTTAGAAAAGGCTGTAGATGATACCCATACCATGTAAACATACATGATAGCGAAAAGGGGAATTCAATAGTAATCAGTTCATTATCCATCCACATTCAAAAGTTGTAAGGCCACACTCTTTACAAGACCTAACTCCTCAGTAGCAACAAGAGTGTTTGAATTGATCTTTACACTGATCATATTGGAAGTCTAAATTTTCCATCCTTCCTTTAAGCCATAACACATGGGGGGGAAAAACTACAAAGATGTGGCTTAACCAGTTTCAATAACATTTACCTATGGGATATTAGCATATAAAATCACCAACAAAGAGCAGCTGGATGTCAGCCAGCTACCAGTTTGGAAGCAATGCTGAGAGCCATTCGCTTTTGTGAATCTGGACAAGTGGAATTGATGGATGATGGCAGTACACTTGCACAGCTGGGCATACAGGAAGCTAAAACAAGGCTGATCAAAGAACAGAAGATCTGCCTTAAGAATACCCAGAAGCACAACTTGCAATCAAACTCTGAATTTATGGAAAACATAAAGAGCAAAACAAATTAATATATGAAAGAATAATCACAAAGAAGTCTGGGTGAGCCAAGTTACACACAACTGAGTATCAAACACAGAACATTATCAACTTAGAAAAGAACAGTAATGTACCATCCATGCCTAACCGAAGCAACCTCACAATAAGTCACTGAAGCCTCCTCACATAGGTTGGTAAATTAATCAAAACCTTCCAGTTGTCCCCGGGTGCAGCCAAGGCTGATTATTAGAAATGGAACAGTAAATTTAACAGTAGGGCTGGGAGAAAATATATTATAATAGCAAAAATTATTTGTTTTGTTTGTGTTTTTTTTTAAATATCAGCCTTTTATATGTTCAACATGCTAGATTGGCCTCGACAGGCTAAACTTATCATGAAAATGTTGAATTCCGTATTTCTAATGTAATTGCTGTTCTCTGAACTAAGGCAAACAGCTGTTGAAGGTAAGAATCATGTTTGGAAGTTATATTCTTAATAACAACATTTTAAAAGTGAAACTTTTTCTAGAACATTTTGAGAGAAATACATAAGTAGTTTACATGGTGTTGTAAAATAATAAACTATATGGAAGCCACTGAAAATTACTTTGGAAACTGTAGATATAAGGGATCAAAACTAATAATTTAAACATGTATAAATCGGTCTGCACTGAACAAAACTAGAAATAGATGGCACACTCAAATGAGGTAATTGAGAAATTTTGATGAATGAGGCTATATAGAACATTGTAGACAGGCTTAAGGGAAACCTCTAAGAAGGAAAACCAGTAAGAAATGGGGTTTACAACAATAGAAGCACTCAGCATACTTGGCTTGAAGGGAAAAGGTAAAGAACAATTACTGGAATCCAGCAAAAGTATCTGTTTGAAGACAGCTCCCAAAACCCAACCAACCAGAGCTGTGACATTAGGTACAGAGATACAAACACTATGCAGCAACTGACAGAAAGCAGACCATGGGAATAAATACATGAACATCATTCTCTTCCCATCCTCTAATATCCTGCCAGTAGTTCTCATTCATTGGCAGGAGAGCACCTTGATGCCAGACTCATAGGATCACCTCCCTTTCCCAGGGCAGAGAGATGAATGGAAAAGAACAAAGAAGGAATTTGTAAGCACCAACAGAAGGCACATAGCAAACAGTTGATTCCAGGTTAGGACCATTAGCTACTAAAAATACAGAAATAATTCACAGCAAAACATTCTAAGTTTTTAATGTAATCTTAACTATTTTTAGAGTTGCACGAGTATTTAATAAAATAATACATGTAAAATGCTCAGTCCAGGGAAGACTGGTTCTTTCTTCTTCTTTAGTAAATTATTGGTGTCAGCGCAATTGTCAATGTCATCTTGATTTGTCCTATATGGAGTGTTTGATATTTTATCAGCTTCAGTGGTGGAGGAATATAAAGCTATGTGTATTTGTTGTACTGTGTGCACAAGGAAGAAACAGAGGAAATAATTATGGAATAATGACTTAAGAAAGGCACATAAGACATGAAAAATGCTGATTAGAGCCAAACATTGTTAAGTATAGCTTAGACCCAGTTGTGGTAGGAGACTTTAGTAAAATATTCTTCATGAAAACTTTTTCTCATAACATCTCCCAAGTAAAGGGACCTGGAAAGAGTCAGCCTTGCAAGACAGCAAACTGTTAGATAATAATTATTCTCTAGTCAAATACCATAGGAAAAAGCTCTGGTTCCAATGCCAATGCTACCAGCAAAGGCTAAATGGAGAGCCTAGACTCTAACCCTAGACATACTGTAACAAGGCATCTTAATGCTCATGTTGGGGTATTATCAGAGAAGGCCAAAAGAGACAACGGCATGGTTCAGGGCTAAATTGTGCCCCCTAATATTTATATGTTGAAGCTTCAATACTAAATACCTCAAAATATGATTATATTTGGAAACAGGGTCTTTAAAGAGGTAATTAAGCTAAAATGGGGCCAATAGGATGGTCCCTAACCCAATATGACTGGTGTCCTTATTAGAAGAGAAGAATGAGACACAAAGAGGTACCAGACATGGGGGTGTACAGAATGAAAATCATGCGAACACATAGAAGGAAAAGGCAAAAAGACAGCCATCCACAAGTCAAGGAGAGGATCCTCAGAAGAAACAATTCTACAGACTTGATCATGGGCTTCTGGCCTCCAGAACCATGAGAAAATTAATCCACCTGATCTGTAGTACTTTGTTATCACGGTGCTAGAAAAGTAATACAAAGACTTATTCCTTGCTAAGCAGTAATAAGTTACCCTCTTTCCCATGGTGACAGTGGAAAGCATGTAAGAAGTTCCCATCGGAAGGTAATTGGTCACCTTCTCTTTCCCCACTGGGGTGATGTCAAGGTGGCCTAGTGGAGAGTCAGGAATTTTACTACTAACCAGCAATAAGTGTCCCTCCAAAACATAGAGGCCACAGAGGGAGCAGTAATGAGGTACTTCTTTCTCTACACTTCTCTCTCTACCAGTCAGGATGGTATCAACTGAGCATACTAGAAGGTGAAACTCTACTCTCCCCCATCCAGCAATAACTAGAAGCCCTCCACTTACAAGTGTCAATGGAAGCTAAATGGAGAATTTAGGCTTCCACACCAACCTGGCAATAACATAGGAGAAACATGCCTCTTCTCCACCTGGAGCAGAGTTTGATGTGACCAGTGAAAACAGAAAATTTAAATACGACCTAGATTCTTATAATAAAATATCCCAAATGGCTAGGCTTATATTAAAAAATCACTCATTGTATCAAGAAACAGGAAAATCTCCACTGGAATGTTAAAATGCAGTCAATAATTGTCACCACCAAGATTATAAATATTTTAATATTATCTGACAAGGATTTTAAAGCAGCCATCACATAAATCATTCGACAAGCAACAAGCAATTAATCAATCTTAAACACACTTGACAAAAAAAAAAATCAACAAAGAAAGAGAAGATGTCAGCAAAGAAATAGAAGATATAAAGAATAAACAAATGGAAAATAACTAAAAAATGCAGCAACTGAAATGAAAAGCTAAGTGGATGAGTTCAACAGCAGAATGGAGGGGACAGAATTAAAAATAAACTGAAAGACATAGAGGAACACCCAATCTGAACAAAAGAGAGAAAATTGGCTTTAAAAAAGTCCTTAAGGATTAGTGGTATTATAACAAAATATCTAAAATTTTTACCATTGGAGTACCAGAAAGAAAGGAGAAAAAGGGTGGGGATAAAAAAGTATTTGAAGAAATAACAGCTAAATTGCTCCCAACTTTGCCAAAGGACATACAGATATTGATTTTTAAAACTGAGAACCCCAAACAAGATATATCCAAAAATACATGCTAAAGCTCAGCATAATCAAATGTGTAAAAATAAAAGAATAAAAATTGTGGAAGTAGTGAGGAAGACACAGAAAATTTCACAACAGGAATAACAGAGATTAGGAAGAGTAACACAGCATGTTTCAAGTGCTGGAAGAAAAGGAACGTTGATTCCAAATTCTATATCCACCAAACATATCCTTCAAAAATAAAGGGAAGATACAAAAATTCCCAGATGTAAGAAAACTAAGGGAATTTAATACCAGTAGATTCATCCTGTACAAATGGCTAGAGGAAGTTTTCAAAGCAGGAATAAATGATCAAATAAGTAATCTGGAAACATCAGGAAGAAAGAACAATCAATTGAGTATAAAGATGGGAAAATATAATACATTTCAATTCTCCTTTTAAGTTTTCAGTTTATGTGCAGTGATTAAAACAAAAATTATAACACTATCTCATGTGAGATAAATGTCATGTGAGATAATTATAACACTACATCATGTGTGAGAAAATATGTAAGACAGTTATATTAGAGAAGGGCAAATGGAATATACTAAATTAAATTTTCTATACTTCACTTGAACTGATTAAATGTCAACACTGTGATAAATTTTGTATATTAATATAACACTAAGAGGAACCCATTAAAAAATATATAAAAAGATAGAAGAAAAAATACCCTACAGGTAAATTTAAATGGGAATCTAAAGAATAATAAAATAACCCAAAGAGAGGCAGAAAAAAACACAGAAAAATGAAAAACAAAGAATAAACAGAAAATTAAAATTAATAAAATAGCAGTCTTACACCCTAACATATCAATAATTATATTAATTATAAACGGCCTAAATAAACCATTAAGACAGTTATTGGCAGAGTGGGAAAAAAAGTAACCCAAACATATGCTGTCAGAGAGGAACTTACTTCAAATATAACAATTTATAATAGCTAAGTTGAAGGTAAAAGGATGGAAAAAGATAGGTCATGCCAACATTAATCAAAAGAAAGCAAGAGTGGCTATATTAATAACAGATAAAATTAACATTAGAGTAAAAAATTACCAGCGATAGGCTGGGTGTGACTGCTCACACCACAGTGGTATGGGCAGGCTGAGGTGGGAGGATCACTTGAGTGCTACAGTTCAAGAATAGCCAATGCAATATAGTGAGACTCCATCTCTTCTAAAAAAAATCAAAAAGTTTAAAAAAGTAGCAGGGTGTAGCAGCACATACCTGAATTCCTAACTATTTGGGATGCTGAAGTCTTGAGGTGGGAGAATAGCTTCAGTCCAGGAATTTGAGGTTAGAATGATCTATTTTTGTGCCAATGCACTTCAGCCTGGGTGACAGAGTGAGACCCTGTATCTAAAATAAACAAACAAACAAACCACAAAAATCTTACAGGTCTAAGCACCAAAACAGAAACAAGACATATATGAAGCAAAAACTGATAGAACTTAAAGGAGAAATAAATGCATATGTATAATTGTAAACTTAACACCTCTCTCTCAACAGTCAATAAAACAATTCAACAGAAAATCAACTAATATAGAAGTACAATAAAATACCATGAATAAACACAATCTAATACACATTCATAGAACACTCTACCCACCGTAGCAGAAAACAAATTTTTTTCGAGTGCCTATGAAATATATACCAAGATAAACTATATGCTGGCCCAAAAGAAAAACTTCAACACATTTTTTTAAATGAATCATTTAGCATATATTCTGTGACCACAATGTAACCAAACTAGAAATCAATAACAATAAGACAACAGGAAAATCTCTAAACATTGGTAACTAAATAATGCATCTTTAAATAATCCAGGAGTCAAAAAGGAAGGTCTCAAGTGAAATAGGAAAATACATTGAACCAAATGGAAATGAAAACACCACATATGATAATGTGTTGGATGCAGCTAAAGCAGGCAAAAAGAATAATTTATAGTACTAAATGTTCATACTAGCAAAGACGAAATGTCTCAAATCAATAAGATGGGATCCAATCTCAGAACCTAGTTAATGAGGAGTAATATAAACCCAAAGCAAGCAGAAGGAAGGAAACAAGAAAGATAAAAGCAGAAATAATTGAATTGAAAAGAGGAAAACAATACAGAAAATCAATAAAACAAAAAGTTGTCTCTTTGAAAAGGTCAATACAATTGATCAACCTCTAGCAAGACTGACAAAGAAAGAAGATACAAATTAACATCAGGAAACAAACAGGATATATCTATAGACTGGGCAGACATCAAAAGTAAAGTTAAAAAAAAAAACCACTACTAACAATGCGCAAACAGTGTCTTAGTCCTCTCTTTGTGTTGCAATAACAGAATACCGCAGCCTGGGAAATTTACAATGAACATAAATGTATTGCATCTTCTTGCTGAGTTTTCTTTACATGGCAGGAGGCGAGAGGACAAAAGAGAGCAAGAAGGGGCTAAAGTTACCTTTTATGATGGCACCAATCCAAACCAGGAAGATGAAACACTCATAGCTTGATCACCTCTTAGAGGTCTCACCTCTTAATACTGTTTCAATAACAATTATATTTCTTTCTTTTTTATTTTATTTATTTTTTTGGAGAGGTTCTCACTCTGTCACCCGAGCTGGAATACAGTGGCACAATCTCAGCTCACTTCAACGTTGACTGCCCAGGCTCAAGCAATCCTCCTGCATCAGCCTCCTAAGTATCTACAGGCATGTGCTATAACATCTGACTAATTTGATTGTTTTCTTTCCTTTTCTTTTCTTTCTTTTTTTTTTTTTTTTTTTTTGAGGCAGGGTCTTACTCTGTCACCCAAACTGGAGTGCAGTGGCATGTTCTCAGCTCACTGCAACCTCCACTTCCTGGGCTCAAGCCATCCTCTCACTTCAGCCTCCCAAGTTGCTCAGACTACAGGCACCTGCTACTATGCTTGGCTTTCTTTTTATATATATATATTTTGTAGAGATGGGGTTGAGCCATGTTGCCCAGGCTGGTCTCGAACTTCTGAGCTCAAGCAATCAGCCTGCCTTTGCCTCCCAAAATTCTGGGATTACATATGTGAGCCATCAAACCTGGCCTAATTTTTTGATTATTTGTAGAAACAGCATCTCACTCTGTTGCCCAGGCTAGTCTTAAATTCCCAGGCTTAAGCAATTCTCCCACTCTGGTCTCCCAAAGTGCTGGGATTATAAACGTGAGCCACCACACCTGACCCACAATTATATTTCAACATGAGATTTGGAGGAGACAAACAATCAAAGCATAACCCACAGATTTGACAACTTTGATGAAATGGACTAGTGCCCCAAAAGGGACAGTCTGTCACAACTCACCTAATATTTAATTAGAAATACCTAATTAATATTTAGGTCATTTAAGTAGCCCTGTAAAAATTAAAGAAATTGAATATTAATTTGAAAACTTCCCTAAAAAGAAGTCTCCAGGGCCAAGTATTTTTGCTACATAATTCTATCAAGTATTTAAAGAATAATTCATTCAAATTTTACTTAATCTCTTACAGAAAATGAAAGAGGGAACAGTTTTGAATTTATTTTATAAATTATTATTCTGATACCAAAACCAGAAAGAGACAATACAAAAAAAAGGGAAAATTATAGACCAATATCCCACATGAATGTAGATCCAAATAACCTTAACAAAATATTAGCCAATAAAATTCAACAATTTGTAAAAAGAACTATACAGCATGACAAAATGGAGTTCATTTCAGAAAAACAAAGTCAGTTTAGTATTAAAAATTCCATCAGTTTAATTCATCATATTGACAGGCTCAGCAACAGAAATCAAATGATCATATCAAGTGTCACAGAAAAAGCATTTAAAGAAATTCAACACCCAATCATGATAAAAACCAGGAAAATAGGGGCAACTTCCACAATTTGATAAAGAACTTATACAGATAACCTTCAAGCAGTATCATACTTAATGATATAAAACTGAATATATTTCCTCTAAGATTGCAAACAAGACAAAGATGCCATTTAATACAATAATGGAAGTTCTAGACACTATAATAAAACAAGATAAGAAAATAAAACCATACAGATTGGAAAGGAAGAAACTGTCCCTATTCACAGGTGACATTATTATCTATATAACATGTCCTAAGAAATCTACAAAGAAACTCCTAGAATTGAGTTTAGCATGCTGCAGGTGTACAAGAGCAGTATCCAAAAATTAATTCTATTTTTATCTACTAGCAATGAGGATGTGGAAACCAACATTTAAAAATGCAATACCTTTTACAATCACTCAGTAAATGAAATACTTACATGTAAATATAACAAAATATGTATAGACTTTAATGTTAAAAGTTGGAAAACATTGATAAAATAAGATCTAAACAAATGGAGAGACATACTGGGTCTATGGATTAGAAGACTCAACATAAAAGATGTCATTTTTTTAATATTGATACATTGGTTTAAGGAAATTCCTCAAAAAATCCAAGCAAGTTTTTATTTTGATGCAGATAGACAAGGTGTTTCTAAAATATATAGAAAGGTACAGAAATAAGAATAGCTGAAACAATTTTGAAAAAGAATAAAGCAGGAGGAATCATTCTAGCAAAATTCAAGACTTATTATATGACTACCAATATTCATGGTATTAACAAAAGGATAAACACAAAGTGGAATGGAACAAGGCAGAGGATTCAAAAATGGTTCCAAAAGCACAGCCAACTCATTTTTGACCAAAATGCAAAAGCAACTCAATGGAGGAAGAGTCATGATTTTAATAAATGTTTCTGGAACAATTGGATATTCACAGGCAAAATAACAAATTTCAACATAAACCTCATATCTTTTACAAAATTTAATTCGACATGAATCATAGATGTAAATGTGAACATGAAACTATGGAACTTTTAGAAAAAAACTTCATAAAAAATCTTTCAGACTAAGGCTTTGTAAAGAGTTCTTAGACATGAAACCAAATGCATAATCTATAATAGAAATAAAAATATTAGACTTTATCAAAATTTAAAACATTTTTCTATTAAAGACCCTGTTTAGATTAGGAAAAAAAATCTACAGACTGGGAAAAAATATTCACAAACACATATCCAATAAAGGAACAGTATCTAGAATATGTAAAGAATTTAAATACCTCAACAGTAAAAATAAACACCTCAACAGTAAAAAGTCAATGAAAATATGAAAGGGGCAAAAGATATGAAGGGACATTTCACTGAAGAGGATACATAGTTAGCAAATGAATGCATAAACAGATGTGCAAATCACTAGCTATTAGAAAAATGCAAATTAAGATCACAAAAATATAACACTACACACCAAATTAAACAGCTAAAATAAAAAATACTGAAAATAACAAATGCAGATAAGAATGCAGAGAAATGATCTCTCATACATTGGTGGGTGAAATATAAAATCATATAGTCAATCTTGAAAATAATTTGGCAGTTTCTTTTTTAAAGAGTAAACTTTGCTTTTTAGCAAATTGCTTTCCTCCAGCAATTGCTTTCCTTTGAATTTATCCCAATAAAGTAAAAATTTATATTCACACAAACAGCTGTGCATAATTGTTCATAGCCGCTCTATTTTTAGTACTCCAAAACTAAAACAACCCAAATGTCCCTCTCAATAGGTAGATGGCTAAACAAACTATGGTAAATACATATCATGGAATACTAATTAGCAATAAAAATGAACACATTATTGATACATACAAAGCTTTGCATGTATCCATCTTTTCTTAGACCTTTCAGGTATGAACAACAAAATATCATAAATTGGGTTGCTGATAAACAACAAACATTTATTTCTCACAGTTCTGGAGGCTGAGAAGTGCAAGATTAAGGCAGCAGCAGCTTTGGTGTCTGGTGAGGCCCTATTTCCTGGTTAACAGGTGGCATCTTTTCCCTGTGTTCTCACATGGTGGAAAGGGCTAGCTAGTTCTCTGCAGCCTCTTTTATAAGGGCACTAACTTCAATCATGAGGGATCTAACCTTGTGATCTAATCACTCTCCAAAAGCCTGCCTCTCAATACTCCCATCCTAACCTTGGTGGTTAGGATTTCAACATATGAATTTTGAGAGGACACAGTACTTACACTGTAGCAGATCTCAAAGTCAGCATGATGCTGAGTGGAAAAGGCAATCTCAAAAGGTCAGTTAATTTCTGATCCCATTCATGTAACATTCTTTAAATGACAAAATTATAGTGATAAAAACAAATCAGTCATTGCCGGGGTTCAGATACGGGAGAGGGAAGGGTGGAAACTATGAATATAAAAGGGTAATGTGTCAGAGATCTTTGTGATGGTAAAATAGTTCTGTATTTTGATGGGAGTGTAGTTACACAAATTGTATTAAAATTGTCTACAGTATAGAGTAGAATAACATGCTACACAGGATTGTACTTAGGAGTAATAGGCTGTACCGTCTAGCCTAGATGTGTAGGAAGGCTAAACCATCTAGATTTATATAAGGATCCTCTATGATGTTGGTACATTGATGAAATTGCCTAGTGATGCATTTCTCAGAAAGTATACTCATCATTAAGTGATACATGACTATATCTACATCTAATATGCCAATACCAATTTTCTGGTGTTGACATTTTACTATAGTTATGTGAGATGTAACCATTGTAGGAAACCAGATGAAGGGTACACAAAACACCCCTCTTCAACTATTTTTTTAGAACTTCTTGTGAATCTATAATTATTTTAAAATAAAAAGCTTTTATCTTATTTTATTATTATTATACTTTAAGTTTTAGGGTACATGTACACAATGTGCAGGTTAGTTACATATGTATACATGTGCCATGCTGGTGTGCTGCACCCATTAACTCATCATTTAGCATTAGGTATATCTCCTAATGCTATCCCTACCCCCTACCCCCACCCCACAACAGTCCCCAGAGTGTGATGTTCCCCTTCCTGTGTCCATGTGTTCTCGTTGTCCAATTCCCACCTATGAGTGAGAACATGTGGTGTTTGGTTTTTTGTCCTTGTGATAGTTTACTGAGAATGATGATTTCCAATTTCATCCATGTCCCTACAAAGGACATGAACACATCATTTTTTATGGCTGCATAGTATTCCATGGTGTATATGTGCCACATTTTCTTAATCCAGTCTATCATTGTTGGACATTTGGGTTGGTTCCAAGTCTTTGCTATTGTGAATAGTGCTGCAATAAACATATGTGTGCATGTGTCTTTATAGCAGCATGATTTATAGCTTTTTTAAAAGACCAAAAATCATAAACTCAGAAAAAGTTAATTTTAGAGCCTGAAAAGAGCATAAAAATTGACATCTGTAGTATTCCAGAGAAATATTTTTTTAAAACACCAACAATGTGATGAAGGTAGATTATCTCAGAAGCCTCTAGGATTGTAGATATGTAAAATATGTAGATTTAAAATGTAAGGTGGGAGGCAACAGATGTTTCTTTGTATGCTCAACAGCAGTGAAATTATATTTTTTCCTGGGACTTGAATTGTAAATTAGCAGATATCAGGTAGTGTGCACTACTGATTGTGAAGTATTTAACTATCAGCCTTAGATAAGCAATATAAGTACTTAAAGTCTAAATATACATTGTTGTAGCAAGATGGACATTGAAAACACACACACAAAAAAAAACCTCTGAAGTTCAAATTAAAAACAAAACAAAAATGGTTCTTTGTGGTCAAATCTAGACACATTTAGAGAACTAGAGTCTGCAAATTTGCAATCTTAGTAGATAATGTTACATAATGTTATGCTTGGGGATCTTGTCATGAAGACATGCACAGGTAACCAAACTTAACCAACATCTTGCAGAAACCTGATCGGACTAGATTCCTATGAAATATTCTCATAAAACTTCATGCTTTTCTATAAACTTTATTCAGCCTTTAAAATAATGTAATTAATGGCTATCTTTCTTAATGGGCTGCAAGTTCCTTGGGAATAGACAAATAAATATATCTCTATTTATCTATTTATTAATCAATCAATACATTATAGTCATGCATCCTGATTCTCTCACATTTATAAGGCAGTCTTATAAATAACTACTGATTTATAATACCCTTAACTGTACAGAGTATATACTCAATATGTGTGAAATAAACTACTTCCTTCATTTAACAGGTAAAACTCTGAAACTCATTAGTTAAGGAAGGTCTTGCCCAAGGTCACAAACTAGTGAATAGTAGAAGTTAAAAAGAAGACGTTTAAAATGATGTTAGGCTGGGCATGGTGGCTCATGCCTGTAATCCCAGCGTTTTGGGAGGCCGAGGCAGGTGGATCACCCAACGTCAGGAGTTCAAGACCAGCCTGGCCAATATGGTAAAACCCCGTCTCTACTAAAAATACAAAAAAAATTAGCCAAGCGTGGTGGCAGGTGCCTGTAATCCCAGCCACTCAGGAGGCTGAGGCAGGAGAATCGCTTGAACCTGGGAGGGGGAGGTTGCAGTGAGCCCAGATTGTTTGCACTGCAGCCTGGGCGACAAGAGCAAGACTGTCTCAAAAAAAAAAAGAGGCTAAAAAGAAAAAAAAAAAACAAAAGCAAGGGTGGTTGTTATTTATTATATGCAAGGCAATGTATCTACAGTGTGAACTTTTGAATTTGGGAATATCAGAAATGTTAACTGGGAGAAATCACACTAGTGAACTACTAGAAACAGTCATAATTTTTCACCGCTTGTAAACTTTGGAAAAATTGATGGCTTTAGTGTTGACATTCTACTAAAACAAATGTTTATATATTTCTCTATATGTTTTCTATTTCTGTAAAAAAAAAGATAAATTCTGCATGTGGCTTGGTCTCTCTATAATAGAGTCAACTTATAGAAAGTAGTTATTATATAACTTAATAATTACAAATAAGGTGTGCCCCAACTAGCATCTAGCAAATAAAATTCTTTTTAAAGTAAAGGTACAGAATATGAAGTTAAAGTGAATTTTATTAGGCATTAAGTGTTATGTCCTTTGAAGAAATCAACCATGCATCCTGATTCTCTCACATTTATAAGGCAGTCGAAATTTTCTAGTATCTATGAGTGAAAATTGAGATGATTGAATATGAACTGAGACAATGCAACTCAGCAAAAAGAACTCTGCATGTGAGAGTCAAGAGACCTAAATTCTATTCTGTCATCCTCAAGGTCACAAAGTAAGTTTCATGGCAAATGTAATTTGGCTTCTCAAGACTTCTAGCTTCCCAATTGTACAATGATCGAATTTTTGCTTAATCTTTCCTGGCTGACTCCATAGGGTTTAATGAGGCACAGGAGAGCTGGGGAAGTAAATTACTCTCCATTCATCATTTACTTATTCTCTCATTCACACTTTCATTCCTTTGTTCACCAAATATTATTAAGCAATGTATATTTGCTCAAAGATTAATAAGATTAATAAGACACCATCCAATGACACATATGGAAATGGATAAGTCCCATTTAAAAGCTGTATAAAGGATGGAAAAACTAAGTCTGAAGCAGTGAGAGAAGGCTTCTACTTTGAAGTTTTTTAACTCAGGATGTAGAATATGGTGTTCATTTATTATTTAATCCCATAAGTACAGCAAGCATTTATTCTGTGCCAAATTTATGACAGGAATTAGGACATGTGCTGAGGATTCAAAACTAACTTCCAACAGACTTTACCATTAGGAGTTTATGGCCTATAACTAATAACAACAGGTTATATATTTGAGCACAGGTTTCTGTAGAGACATAGATTTGGATCACCTAACCAAAATTGGGAGTCAGAAGTCAGGGAAGATGTAACAAACCTATGATATTTGTGTCTGGCCAGTCAACGGTAGGATGATGTTTAAGAATTTCTACCTCTTCTCATATCAACACCCCAAAGTTCCCTTGGAGACCACCACTTCTGCCCTATCAATCCATTGTCCAAGTAGCGCTCCACCCTAAATTCCACAGGTTGACACAATGCCTTAGGTCAGGACAATCACAGCCTGAATCCTCCTGGCTAACGTGACACTTCAGCAGTGAGCATAGTATCCAGGCCTACAATTCCAGCAGCCCAGAACACTAATTGATTCAGGGATAGATATGGGAACCAGATTAGTTGACATATAGTGACTCTCAAAATGTTTACAGATGATACCAAGAAGAAACTGGGCTTGAATCTATTATCTCACAGACTGTGAGCTGCTAGAAGCCATCCTACTGTCACTTGGAGCTTGTGACTAAATGTAAAATGAAAGAAAGCAGAACAAGGAATGGAGTGGGCCAGGAAATAGGTGAGAGCAACACAAAAAAAGCAATTGATATAAAGCAGTTATAGAAGGATGAACAACACAAGAGAGTGTTTGAGACAAACATTTTCCCCCATGAATGTTAGAAAAAATAAATTTGGAGGACAAAAGCAAAAGATTATAGTGCAGAAAAATTTTTGCAGGGGAGTGACAAAGTGATTTTTTGAAAGAGAATTGTCTTTTTGACTGTGGAATAAATTAAGCAAAGGAAGATTGGAGGCAGGTAAATGAATGAAGGTGCTGTGGATGTCATCCAGGAAAGAAAGATGAGAGCCAAAAGTTAGGTGGAAAGACAGAAAAGAGAAAGGAAGAAAGGGCCAGTATCATAAAGTACAAGTAGCAGGATATAGAGACTGAGAATGATAGGAATACAGGCTGGATTCTAAGTTGTCTCTTGAGAGGAAGAATGAATGATGAGATCAGGAAGAATGAATGATGAGATCAATCTCCAAAATAGGAAATACAAGGAATACAGCAACCTTGAGTGAAAAAGATAGAGTTCTCCTTTAATCATGTTAAACTTTGAGTACTTAGATTTTTGAAAATAGAGACTCAATAGGTAATTTAAAAGTTTGTGGCAGAAAATTAGGTTTTGAAATTTTTTTCCAAATAATCTATAAAGAGTTGTGTAGGTAGATGAATTAAAATGGAATATGTATGTAAGCTAAAATGAGAGAAGTTAAGATTGTGACTCCAGGAAAGAGATAAGAACATACAGTCAGAGACTGCCAACAGAGGAAACTTGAGTCCTGGAAGTCAAGGGGAAGAGAGAATGGTTCAAGTAAGAAATAATCAATACTAGTACACTCAGCAGAAATTTTTTTTAAATAAATAACCATGGTATTTGCAATAAAGATATCACTGGCAGTATTAATTAAAGTTGTTTTAGTGAAAAGATTTTTTTCACTAGATTCAAAAATAGAGGAATGAGGAGAGAAATAAAGATATTGACAGTAGATGACTAGTTTAAAAAATGGTAAAACAAATCCATAGACGGTAGTGGCTTGAGTGTAGCATAGGAAAGATTTTGGTGTTGAGTTTTTATTGTTTGTTTATTAATGTGAGAGTAGGCATATTTTTATGCTGCCTGGAAAGATGCAATTGGAAAAAAAATGTGCATGAAAATATGGGAAGGAAAAAGCTAATAAAGGGAGGCCCACGATGAAACAGGAAAGAATCACTGAAATAACACATGAAGAAAAAGAATTAAGCATAAGAAATAGGAATGGGACTAGAGTTTTCTGGGTGGTCTGGGCCTGAGTATGGAGGGGGAGATGGTGCTCTGATTAAATGCACCTGATAAAGATGTGGAGAAATGGAAAGGCATAGCAACACAGGGAATTGAAGATAATACTTGTTCAGTTAATAGATTTAATGAGTGAATGAATGAATGAATGAAGGAATGAAATGCAATGAATTTGAACCAGAGATTTGGACACAGCTAATGTTCCAGGTGAATGAATGAAGGACATTTTAGTCAAATGTAAGAATGAATGAATGCAAAGATGTAGAAGAGTGAAAGATCTTCCTTGTTTCTCTCCAGGAGTGCGAGGTGCAAAGTTGAGTGTAGTTTAGGGTGATGATTGAAATTAAGACTGATGAAGATCTCTAGAGATAGATTGTAAAAAGATTTGCATTTAGAAGTAGGGTGTACGTATTTTTACTTGCATGAAAGAATCTTTAAGCAGGGGTAGGACTTTGTCAAATTTCTTTTTTAAGAACATAATACCAACATCTCTGCAAGAACTGGTGAGTTTAGATGGAGAAAAAGTCTAGATTCCTAAGCATTTCTGAGATAAATTCTACATTTGATACCTAAAGAAATGTGTGTCATAAAGACAGAGATCAGTAGAGTATGACTATAACACAAGAGGGAGTTTTAGAAGGTGTATGTTGAATCAAGACTTCCTCTAAAGCGCACTTGGATCCTCTGCTTAAGTAAAAATATGCTTATTTCAAACAGTCAATTTTAAAGGTAAAACCAGTGAGTGTATACCATGCACTTAAAAATGATTTTGAATATCTATGATATTCCAGACATTGTACAAAACACTAGAGATATGAATAAAGCTCAATGTTTGCTCTACGACATCTTCATAGCCCTCTAATAATAAATAAGGTACTCAATAAGGACAAAGTGATGTGTGAAAGGCAATATTAGAAATATTCATATGGTAGTATGAAAACACAAAAATGAACACCCAACTTTTCTTATGTGCATAAAGAAAAGTTGCACAGAGATGAATTTGAATAATAGCTCAGAGGATAAGCTATAGTTTTCATAGGAAGATAAAGGGAATGATAAGGGGAATAGCAGGGAGAGTATGCATCCCATTTGAACAACAAAATGCCTTCTTAGACCAGAGGGAGAAGCAAGATTTAGGAGTGTTTATTTATGGAGGAGACTGTAAAGCCAGTAGATGTGGACAGTCTTGAATGCAATGCCGCTGTCTTTTTTTCTATTGTTTCAGTCTCTACTGCTAAAACAAAATACCTGAAACTGGGAAATTGATAAATAACAGAAATTTCTTTTCTCACAGTTCTGGAAGAGGGGAAGTCCAAGATCAAGGTGCTAGCAGATTTTGTGTCTGGTGAGGGCTGCTCTCTGCTGCCAAGATGGCATCTCTTGGTGAGTCCTCACAAGAAGGAAAAGAAAAGCGCAAAAGGACACTTCCTTCAACTTTTTTTTTTTTTTTTTTGAGATGGAATTTTGCTCTTGTTTCCCAGGCTGGAGTGCAATGGCACCATCTCGGCTCACCACAACCTCCGCCTCCCGGGTTCAAGCAATTCTCCTGCCTCAGCCTCCAGAGTAGCTGGGATTACAGGCATGCACTGCCATGCCTGGCTACTTCTGTATTTTTATTTATTTATTTATTTATTGAGACAGAGCCTCACTCTGTCACCCAGGCTGGAGTGCAATGGCACAATCTTGGCTCACTGCAACCTCTGCTTCCTGGCTTCAAGCAATTCTCCTGCCTCAGCCTCCCGAATAGCTGGGATTACAGGCACCCACCACCACACCTAGCTAATTTTTGTATTTTTAGTAGAGATGGGGCTTCCCCATGTTGGCCAGGCTGGTCTCTAACTCCTGACCTCAGGTGATCCACCCGCCTCAGCCTCCCAAAGTGCTGGGATTACAGGCATGAGCCACCGCACCTGGCCTACCTCTGTATTTTTAGTAGAGACAGGGTTTCTCCATGTTGGTCAGGCTGGTCTCGAACTCCCAACCTCAGGTGAGCCACCTGCCTTGGACTCCCAAAGTGCTAGGATTACAGGTGTGCTACTGAGCCTGGCCCCTTCAACTTCTTTTATAAGGCTTCACAAGGTTTCTAATCCCATTCATGAGGGCTCCACACTCATGACAACTACCTCCTAAAGGCCCCACGTCTTTACATATGATCAGAGTGGTGATTAAGTTTCTATGTATAAATGCTGGGAATGCATTTAGACCATAGCACCTGTGAGGATTATGATGACAATACTAATGATGGGGATCATGATTGAGATGACTATAATGAATATTTATTAAGTGCTTACGATGGCCAACAGTTATTGCGCTATACATTTATAGAAAGTCATTCATTTCTTTCCTTTGGGCAGCCTGTAAGTTCAATATTAACACCATTTTACAGGTAAGGAAGATGAGGCACAGAGAGGTTAAATAAATGGGCCAAATTCATCAACTGCTAAGTGGAAGAGCCAGCACTTGAAGCCAGACTGTCTGCCTCTGTAACATTAAACACTCAATCAGACTGACCCTGATGGATATGGGGAAGATTTTAAGTATTTAATGCAGAATGATGACATAAATGACTTGCTTATTTAGAACAGTAACTCTGCAGTTGAAAGGATGAATTAACTGTTGGGAAGTGGTTATTAGAATGCTGTTGCAGTGGTCCAGGTAGCCAAATATAAGAACATCACTATGGTTATTGTAGTGAGGATACATAAATAAAGGACAGATTTGAGACTTTTTGAGCAACCAGAATTGGCAGAACCTGTTGATTGATTGGGGTAATTAACATTAGGGCACACAAAAAAAGGCAGGTAACATTTCATCTCCAAACTAGAAAAAGATAGATACGATTTAGTTGGGGAAGATGAAGAACTTTGAGCATATTACCTGCAAGATACTCAAACAAAACTCAGTAGGACACAATTATACTTACAGGGTGAATCTCAAGAGAAAAAGGCTTTAAGTGCAGATGTGGTAGCCATCAGAGGAAAGCAGTTATTTGAAGATATGAGTGTGGATATCGTTTTATAAAGAAGGGTGAAGAATGACAAGAGAAAAGGGCTACATACAGATGATCTGTGGAGCAGCTGACTAAGTGATGTGCAAATTAGACTGGCAAGGAAAGACAAGAGTTAGAAAGAAAACCAGAGGAAAGAGATGCCCCAGAAAGAAGAGACAAGCAAGAAAAGATTAGATTATCATTAATCTAAGCTTTTAGAGCTCCTAAAGAATATCCTTTGGAATTGATCATAATGATGCCTCCAGTGATCTTAAGGAATGCCCTGAAATGCAGTAGCTGGAGATAGTCCCAGTCACAAGGCATTAAATTTTCTTCCATGAGCAGTTCAGTGCTAGTAACGAAGGGAGTGCCTGACTGATGCACAAAGATGACAGCTATGTGGCCAAGAGACCAAGACTATCAGAAAATGTTCCCTTCTGGCCCTGCCCCCAGATGGAGCTGTATGCTCATCAGTGGAGCGATAAAATGCCATGGCCTGGGAGTGGGGGAGGAAAAGTTCTCTGTAACTCTTACCATTCAAAAGTTTGTCAAGGCATCATTTTTCTTCAGAAGCAGAGAAGTCTGTGCCCTGTTGTTACTTGACAAGTATTAACTAAAAGCCTACTCTGTGCCTTAAGCTGGGAAATACCTTCCTATACTCAGAGTAAGAAGAAGAGGAAGATTCTCAGAAGGTATTTACAACTTACTCAGTAACTTCCCAGATTTAAATTACTTAGAAAAAGCAATATAGAGTCTGTAATCTAATATGTAATTGATACAGGATACACAACTTCAGGGGAATTGTGATGTCCTGAAATATTCTTTCAAATGCAACAGAAGGTACAAAGTATAATTATAAAATGACACTGGTTTCTACAAATCAAAGGAAAAATTGGTCTTTGTTCAAGGTCACACATTACATTCAATTAGATGTTTGTATTTAGGAGGCTATCCCGACCCACACATGCTTTCAGCTTACAGAACCACACATGTGCAAAGAAACACAGAACTCAAAAAATCATAAAAATCATAATATGTATGTATAAGTTTTTCAGAGCTATTAATTTTTCATATGAAATTTTAATCTTTAACCATTTCTTTTATAACCGGTAGTATTAGATCTCATATTTATGTTTCATTCCCTTTCCTCACTTTGAAGCAGTTGATATATTTACATGAAAATGACATCTTTGTTCTTTAGAAAATCATCTCAGGCTTATTCTCTACCCAGAATTACAATAATCCTATATTTGTGACATCTTAATCACCTCCACAGCAACCGATTGTGAGGTTAGAAACAGAGGATTAAAACTTCAAGTGGAAAATAAGAAGCAGGAATTGATGAGTTCTTAACAAACCAAGACTTTTTTTTTTTTCAAAATAAATAACCCGAGGAACAAGAAAGGATTTTCAAACGAGGACTATGAAGAATATAGACAAATACAGCAGAGCTGTTTATCAAAGTTTTCCTTGGTATGTCAGCAGGTCCTTTGGAACTGACAGTGCTGATCTAAACGTTTCGATAATAATAGAAGTGTTAACAGTGATAGGAACAAATAATATTAAACACTGTCAACTGCAGCATTTCATTTTCACTGGCCTGACAACCACTGCTGCAAAAAATGAAATAAGGAGAAAGAGACTTAACTGTTGAGTCATTGCAAATAAGACTCTATTAACAATACTAGCAATGGGAACAAGGGTATTAAAATGAAAGAAAGTAAGAAAAAAATGAAAGAAAAAGAGAAAGGAGAGAACGGGGGAGGAGAAAGAAGGCGAGAGGGAGGGAGAAAAAAAGGAACCCAAGCCTGACTCCTGTCTTTAACAGTGAGTGCAAATTTTGGGTTCTTTTTGTTTATATTTTTACAGGATACATAGAAACAAATATGTAATAAATAAAAATGGAAGTGTGTCATATTATTGAAAAATAAAACCTGCTTAAAAATATGTAGGAAACTGACGTTGAGTCTTTAATGTTGGCCCCATCTCCACCTCACCACCGTGAACCAAAATAACAATCTACTTATTGAAGAGGACACGTCACCTTTGAACTAAATATCTTGGTCTTGTCTTAGTGGAACATGACATCACTTACACAAACTTAACATAAATGCATGTTCAAGAACAATGTACTTGAACATTAAATATTTCAGTAACTTGTAATGTTACAATGAATGGTAATAAGCATTATGAATATGAATAGTCGTAATCTCTGTTAATAGTTAAATTTGAATATTCATTTTGATAT
Source organism: Pongo pygmaeus (assembly GCF_028885625.2). Classification (NCBI taxonomy): domain Eukaryota; kingdom Metazoa; phylum Chordata; class Mammalia; order Primates; family Hominidae; genus Pongo; species Pongo pygmaeus. The sequence goes on along the minus strand of NC_072378.2, from coordinate 140,818,461 downwards.
ATCTTTATTGTATTTCACAATAAACTTAAAGTATGACATAAAAACATATGTAACACATAGAATTAAAAATATGTTGCCAAATACATGGATATAAAGTTTTCACTGACTTCCCAATGGGATAATTAATAAACATTTTGAGCCAATTTCAAAAATTTTATATGTAATTAAGATTATTAGTTTAGGTACATGCACCTATTTATAATAATGGACTGAGAAATATTCTAGTGATTCAAGCGTTATCTTTTCCACTCTTCACATGTCAAATATTGTATCTTTAAATTGTCAAGTGTGCAATCACTATCCTCCTAGACAACATCTGTTATCTAAGAGAAGCATGGATGTGCATTTGCTATTCATGCTAACAGGCAGCACTTGTTGAATTCAAGTGTAATGTTCTCATAGAAATTTTAATCTCAGCCACAAATATGTTATTATGAACATTACAACAGCTTTAAAAACATTTACCCTCTAGGTTGGATATTTTTATTAAATGTCTAACTTCCTCTACTTAAAAAAAATGGATACTTTCATATTATCTTGAAATCATATACAACTACTTTCAATTGAATTAACTTATGACTAATATACCTTCCACAAACATCAAATTATTCTAAATATTAAAATACGTAGAGCGATTTCAGATTTTGTTTTTAGGGACTTAAGGACAATGTTTTCTTTTCTGAAACTTGTCTTTGCAAAAGAAAATTTCTGGTTTATATGGTTAGAAAATTTGAGAGACATACAAATGGAAAAATATGTGAACATAATAAAACCAGAGACACACTTTGCACATTACAATCACTGCCCTATGGACTAGTATGTCACAAAAGCCTTGGTTTCAGCTCTAAATTTTGAATCAGAAAAAGCAAAAAGAAAGACACAATCGTAAATTTATAATTCCTGAAAGATACAAACGAAACAAGTACTTTTGCATTTTCATACAGAGCACACATATTTTTTGAAGATTTTCTGCTATATGATGTACATATCTTACAACACAACAGTGTGGTTGTAATTTCCATTGTATTGTAATATATCATTTAATTTAATTGTATGAATATAATTGGGCTCCTGCCACATCCTCAGCACTGTTCTACAAGCTCTGAACTCTAGTAAAGGTGCATGTTATAGGAGCAAATCACTTTACTTCAAGGGGGTAGAATAGTTTCATTCTGTATATCCTCTTTCCTTAATTGAGAAGTTCTGTGCCTGGCAGGGATGAGGGTAAGGTGTCCCCAGAAAATTTATTTCCTTTTCTTGGAAGCTTCTCTCTGATGTCTACTAGCACACACTGTGCTATAAGGACAATGTCTAAACACTATGCCTTGCCCCAGCTGACAATGTGAAGAGCTTGAATTTGGTTCTGATTCTGTCTAATTTTGTTTGAAGTCAGAGAGGCTAAGCACAAATACTACAGCAATGTTTACTAACTTTCTCAGTCTCCAAGCTCCTCCAGAAATCCCAGGCTCTCCACAAAGTATGCCTTGTAGGGATAGAGGTGTCTGCACTCAACCTCCGAGACCTGATCTGTCAGGACTTGTTAGAGGTCACATACCAGATGCTGCTCAGCAAATGACTGAAACATGATAGTGACCTGAGTCTCATATCATGTAGTATGTTTCTCCCTCTAAATCCACAACCTCACTTGCAGGCTTTGATTTTTTTTGAGGGCTTTTTTTTTTAACTTAAATATCCCTGGTACTTTTGCATATTTTTTTACAAACAACATTAAAGCATGATTTCTATGAAGAGAATAGATATGAAGAACACAAATTACAGAAAGTCACGATGCTCTCAGGATTTCCCCATCCACACCCTGTTAATTTGGGGATCTACCTCTCTACTGTGCCTGAACATCGGCAAGGCTGGAGCTAGGGTCTGAGATGATGCTGTAAGCTATTATTATTAACAGGAGAGTACAATTTAGTCTAAGCGTCAATGAAGTCATTTTTGTGCCTTAAAGAAAGATTAAGCTATAGCCAGGCAAAAATGTTGAAACTTTGAGGGGATGAAGGTGGAAATTGGTGGGATGATAGAAGTGAGAGGAGGACTGAAGAATTAACAAGTATTTCAGAGTATTTTCCCCAAAATGTGCTTACTATTTTTACAGAGAAAAATTTACACTGAAGAAACTTTGCAGACACTATTTTAACCAAGAGATCAATGTTAACATCACCAAAAACAGAACAAAATAGTGTCATGTGCCTACTGATAGAATGAACTGGAAATGATACAGTAACAGACAAATGCAAATTAAGAGGCATTCTACTAAATAAGTAGGCTTTACTCTTTAAAGTATCAAAATAACATAAGACAAAGAAAGGCTGGGTGCAGTGGTTCACACTTGTAATCCCAGCACTTTTGGAGGCTGAGGTGGGAGGCTCACTTGAGGTCAGGAGTTGAAGACCACCCTGGGAAATAGTGAAACACTATTGCTACAAAAGAAAATAAAAAATTCACTAGGTGGCATGTGCCTGTAGTCATAGCTACTGGGGAGGCTGAGGCAGGAGGATTGCTTGAGTCCAGAAGTTTGAGGTTACAATAGCTATGATCACACCACTGCACTCCAGCCTGGGCAACAGAATGAGACCTTGTATATAAAATAATAATAATAATAATTTTAAAAAGACATAGAAAGACTGAGGACCTATTCCAGATTGATAGCCAAAGAGCAGAAAAGAAAACATAACACAACCATGTGCTGGACTCTGGGTGATGACATTTAACTAGTCTATAGATTCAGTAATAATATTGTATCTAGTGGTAATTGTGTTGTGAAGATACACAATGATGTTCTTGTTTTTAGGAAGCAAATACTGAAGTGTAAAGGGTAGCTGAGTGTGGACTCATTTCAGAGTAAGATTCTTCAGTGCCCATAGTCTTAGGGGAGCCTCACACTTTTGTGGGCTTTACCTCTGGAATCTCCACCAAGTTCTTGTGGTAAAAAACCAAAACCAAAAACAAAACAAACAAACAAACAAAAACAGGAAAAATCAACTCCTGGTTCTAGCCTGAGGAGGAGAAGAGTAATCCTTGTGAAATGTGCTGAGAGACTTCTGCATAACAAAGGCCTACACTCTTTGGGGAAACAAAACCTTACCAGAGCCTTGTCCTGGAGCTATGAAGATGTGCATTCCTCTCACTCCACTAGCATTCCTGTCTCAACTAAGACGAAGAAAAAAAAAAACCACATATATAAAAAGAAACACTTCTGAAGGTCATGGGCCAGGGACACAGGAGCATTAAAAGACTGAGGTTAATTGAAAAATTATACAATCTTCTTCTCTATCTTACTGCAATTACAACAAAACTTTTGTTTAATAATGGTGGATTACAGAGCTGCAAGACATAGACTTTCTGCAAGGAGGAGCACTTAGAGAAATTCAAAGTCAAGAGGGGAGACAAAAACAAGGACCCTAAAGGAGTTTGAAGCCTCTGGCACACAGAACTACAACAAATATTGAACAAAGCCCAAACACTAGCCAGATTAACATAAATCCTCACATTACAGGTCTATTTACTTGGCTTCCTATTATGCAATACAACAAGTCCAGTTTCACAAGTAAATGAATGAATGAATGAATGAATGGCATGTCAACAGCAAAAAGGAAGAAAAAGAAACAAGAAAGTAAACAACAAAATAATAACAAAGTCTGAAGAGTCAAAGCAAAGATCAGACCCAGATTCAGGCATGTTACAAATATTGTAATTATCAGGCAGATAATTGTAAATGTCTATGATTAATATGTTAGGAGATCTAACACAAAAAATAGACAACATGCAAGAACAGATGGAACAGTAACCAGAGAGAGAGAACTCTAAGAAAGAATCAGAATAAAATGGTGAAAATGTTAGAAGCATTTTTACCCAAGTAGAAAAAGCCTTTGATGTGCTCATCAGTAGAATCAACACAGCCAAGGTAAGAACTAGTGAGCTTGAATATAAATCTATAGAAACTTCCCAAATTGAACGTTAAAAAAAAAAAAAAGAATAAAAACAAAAGACCAGAACATCCAAGAACTGTGAGACAAATTTAGGGATATAACATAAGATGTAACTAGAGTAAAAGAATGAAAAATAAAGACCAAAGAGAGCAAAATAAATGTTTGAAATAATAATTTCAAACTTTCCAAAATTAGTGAAGAACACAAAACCACGGATTCAGTAATTTCAGAGAATGTCTAACCAAATAAATACAAAGAAACGAAACTATATCTAGGCATAGGACATTCAAATTTTAGTAAACCAATGACAAAGAAAAGATCTTGAAATACTTCAGATGAAAAAAAACATACTACCTATAAAGGCACAAACATAGAAATTACACTAGAATTCAGGTAAGAAATTATGCAAGCAGAAGAATGGAGTAAAAAAGTATCTGTTGAAAAAAACAAATCACCAACCTACTACTCTATCTCCAACAAAATTATCCTCAAAAATTAAAGGAAAAATAAAGACTTTCTCAAAAAATCTAGGAGGATCGATCAACAGCAAACTGGTTGCATTAGTCTGTTTTTACACTGCTATAAGGAACTACCTGAGACTGGGTAATTTATAAAGAAAGGAGCTTTAATTGACTCACAGTTCTGCAGGCTTAACAGGAAGCATGACTAGAAGGCCTCAGGACACTTACAATCATGTTGGAAGGCAAGCACGTCTTCACATGTCAAAGCAGGAGAGAGAAAAAGACAGAGAGGGAGGAAGTGCCACAGGCTATTGAACCATCAGATCTCATTGAGAACAGCATGTAGGAAATCTGTCCCCATGATTCAATCACCTCTCACCAAATTCCTCCACTGACATGTGGGGATTACAATTCAACATGAGATTTGGATGAGGAAACAGGGCCAAACCATATCATTCTGACCCTGGCCCCTCCCAAATCTCATGCTGTTCTCACATTTCAAAACAGATCATGCTTTCTCATCAATCCCCCAAAGTCTTAATTCATTCTAGCATTAATCCAAAAGTCCAACTCCAAAGTCTCATCTGAGACAAGGCAAGTACCTTCCACCTATGATCCTGTAAAGTCAAAACCATGTCTATTACTTCCAATATATGGCATTTGCTAAATTCTCCATATGAAAAGGGAAAAATTGGCCAGTACAAGGGGGCTACAGGCCCCATGCAAGCCCGAAACCCAGCAGGACAGTCATTAAATCCTAAAGCTCCAAAATAATCTTCTTTGACTCCACATCTCAGATCCAGGACATACTGATGCAAGGGATGAGCACCCATGGCCTTGGGCAGCTCCATCCATGTGGCTTTGCAGAGTACAACCACTGCGGCTGCTTTCATTGGCTGGCATTGAGTGTCTGTGGCTTTTCCAGACACAGAGTGCAAGCTGTTGGTGGATCTATCATTCTGGGGTCTGGAGGACAGTGGCCCTCTTCTCACAGATCCACCAGGCAGTGCCCCAGTGGGGACTCTGTATGGGGGCTCCAACCCCACATTTTCCCTCTGCACTTCCCTAGTAGAGGTTCTCCCTGAGTGTTCCTCCCCTGCTGCAGACTTCTGCCTGGACATCCAAGCATTTCCACACATCCTCTGAAATCTAGGCAGATTTTCCCAAACCTCAACTCTTGCCTTCTGCACACCCACACTCCCAGCCACCAAGGCTTGGGCCTTGCACTCTCTGAAGCAATAACCCAAGCTGTACCTTGGTTTCTTTGAACCACAGCTGGAGCTGGAATGGCTGGGATGAAGGATGCCATGCCATGTATTGAGGGTGCACAGAGCAGCTGGGCCCTAAGCCTGGCCCATGAAACCATTTTTCCCTCCTAGGCGTGTAAAGGGAGGGGTTCCTCTGAAAGTTTCCGAAATGCCCTGGAGACATTTTTCCCATTGTCTTAGTGATTAGCATTCAGATCCTTGTTACTTATGCAAATTTCTGCAGCATGCTTGAATTCCTCTCCCCAAAATGGGTTTTTCTTTTCTACCACATGGTCAGGTGACATGTTTTTCACACCTTTATGCTTTGCTTCCCTTTTAAACATAAATTCCAATTTCAAACCATCTCTTTGTAAATGAATATGACTGTACACTTTTAGAAAAAGGCAGATTACCTCTTGAATGCCTTGCTGCTAGAAATTTCTTGCACCAGATGCCCTAAATCATCTCTCTCAAGTTCAAAGTTTCACAGATCTCTAGGGAAGGGGCAAAATGTTGCCAGTCTCTTTGCTAAAGCATAGCAAGAGTAACCTTTACTCCAGTCTCCATTAAGTTCTTCATCTTCATCTGAGACCACCTCAACCTGGACTTCATTGGTCGTATCACTATCAGCATTTTGGTCACAATCATTTAACAAATCTCTAGGAAGTTCCAAACTTTCCCTCATCTTCCTGTCTTCTTCTGGGCCCTCCTAAATGTTCCAACCTCTGTCTGTTACCCAGTTCCAAAGTTGTTTTCACATTTTCAGGTATCTTTATAGCAGTACCCCACTTCTGGTACCAATTTTCTGTATTAGTCCATCTCTCACTGCTATAAAGAACTACCTGAGACTGGGTAATTTATGAAGAAAAAAAGTTTAATTTGCTCATAGTTCTGCAGGCTTAGCAGGAAACATGATTGGGAGGCATCAGGAAACACAATTATGGTGAAAGGGGAAGCAAACGCATCTTCACATGTCAGAACAGGAGAGAGAGAGAGAGAGAAGAAATACCACAAACTTTTAAGCCATCAGATCTTGTGAGAAATCACTCACTATCATGAGAACAGCATGGGGGAAATATGCCCCCATAATCCAATCACCTCCTACCAGGTTTCTACCCCAAAATTGGGACTTACAATTCAACATGAGATTTGGGTGGTGACACAGAAGCAAACTATATCACAGATGATGCAAGAAATATTAAAAAATATTCTTCAGGCAGAAGAAAGATGATATGAATCAGAAATTCATCTCTACACAGAAAAAGAAGATCTTCAGAGAAGAAATAAATAAAAGTAAAATAAAGCCTATTTTTCTTATCTTTAAGTGATTTAGAATACAAATAATAATTGTGATAGTGTTTTGGGTAATTATAGTGTATGAACACATGAAATAAATGACAAAAATTTCACAGGGATAGGAGGGAAAAATTGGGAATATTCTGATATAAGACACCTGCACTACACATGGAGCAGAATAAGATTATTTGAAAGTGGACTTAGGCTAGTAAAAAATGTTTATTAGTGAATGAATGTATAATGTAAACTGTAGACAAAGTACTAAAATGTTCAAAGAAGAGGTAAAAAATATTATGCTAAGAGAGAAGATAAATATCAATCACAAAAGTACTCAATTAAAACCAGAGCATGCAAGAAAATAACCTTTGTCAATAAGCAGATAATATTTTAACATGCAGTTGCTATTAATCCAAATATATAAATAATCACTTTAAATGTGAGTGGTCTAAATACACCACCTTTAAAAGCAGAGATATTGAGAGTGGGTAAAAGCAAATTCAAACTGTATATTATTTATAAAATCTGCAATTTAAATATAAAACTCTAATAGGTTAGGAGTAGAAAAGTGGAAAAAAATAAAGCATGCTAAACAAATCAAAAGAGAGCTGTAACTTTGAGTAACTGTGTTAATTTCAGACAAAACAGACTTCAGAGTACAAATAAATGTTAGGTATAAACATTAGAACTACATAATGATAAAGAAGTTCCTTCTCCAAGAACACATACAAATCCTAAATGGATTTTCACCCACCCATCTAAACACATGAAGCAATAATAAATAAAATTTAAAAGAAAAATAGGCTGGGCACAGTGGCTCAACCCTGTAGTCCCAGCACTTTGGGAGGCCGAGGTGGGCGGATCACCCGAGGTCAGAAGGTCAAGACCAGCCAGACATGGAGAAACCCCATCTCTACTAAAAATACAAAAATTAGCCATGCATGGTTGTGGGCACCTGTAATCCCAGCTACTCAGGAGGCTGAGGCAGAAAAATCGCTTGAACCCGGGAGGCAGAGGATGCACTGAGCTGAGATCACACCATTGCACTCAAAAAAGGAAAGAAAGAAAGAAAGAAGGAAGGAAGGAAGGAAGGAAGGAGGGAGGGAGGGAGGGAAGGAAGGAAGGAGAGAAAGAAAGAAAGAAAGAAAAGAAAGAAAGAAAGAAAAAAAAAGAAAGAAAAATAGGCAAATCTACTGTTTTAGTTGAAAACTTCAACACTTGACTATCAGTAATTATTAGATCAAATAGACACAAAATTACTAAAAATAGAGTTGACCTGAATAACATTGCCAGTCAATGTTATCTAATTAACTTTTATAGAAGACTTTATCTAAAACTGGTAGAAAACACATTCCTCTCAAGCTCACATGGAACATACACCATGATTGACCACATTATAAACATAAAACACACCTTAACAAATTTAAAAGTATACAAATCCTACAAGTATGTTCTCATAACATAATTAAAGAAGAGACCAACAACAGAAAGATAGTTAGAAAATTCCAAATATTTGGAGAATAAACAACATACTTTTAAATAACACATGGGTCAAAGAATCTACAAAAAATTGAAAAATATTTTGAACTAAATGAAAATGAAAATAAAACACCAAAATTTGTAGAATGTATCAAAGCAGTACTTACAGGGAAATTTATACTATTAAATGCACATACCAGAAAGCTAAAAATACCTAAAAATCAACGACCTAAACTTCCAACTTAAGAAACTAGAGACATAAAAGAAATTCAAACCTAAAGTAAGCATAAAAAAAGAAATAGCAAGAATCAGAGCAGAAATAAATGAAATTGAAAAGAGCAAAACAATAAAATCAACAAAACCAAAAGATGAGTTTTTGCAAACATTAATAAAATTGATAAACCTCTAGCCAGGCTAACCAAAAAATAATAATAAAAAAATTAAATTAAATAGATAAGACAAATAGCTACTACCACAAATGAAAAAAGGTCATTACTACTGACCCCATGAACATTAAAAGGAAAATCAAGAAGTATGATGTATAACTATATGCCCACAAATTTGATATATTTGGTTGAAATAAACCATTCCATGAAAGATGAATTATAAAAACTCACACAAGTAGAAATAAATAGTTTGAATAGCTTTATATTTATTACAGTAATTGAATTAGTAAAGAATTACCTTCTAAAAAAGAAACAATCAAGAACAGATGGTTACATAGTGAATTCTACTAAATATTCAGTTTAAAAATATTACCAAATCTCCACAACCTCTTCCAGGAAAAAGAAGCCAAAGGAATAATTCCTACCTGATTCAGTGAGGCCAGCATTATCCCAATACCAAAACCAGATAAAAGCATTACAGAAAAGAAATGCTTTTCTGTACAGAAATGCTTTTTTTCTTATGAACATAGATACCAAATTTCTCAACAAAATATTAGTAAAAATTGTTAACAAAGACTCTCTGGCCAGGCCCAGTGGCTCAGGCCTGTGATCCCAGTGCTTTGGGAGTCTGAGGTTAGAGGATCACTTGAGGGCAGGAATGTCAGACCAGCCTGGCAACATTTGTTTTTCTACAAGAAAAATTCAACAAAATGTCAACAACTGAGTATAAACTGAATTATATGCCACCACCAAGAAAGATTCACTCAACCTATGTAAGTCTAGTTCAACATTTGAAAATCAATCAATACCTCATCAATAGATTAACAAAGAAAAATCATATGATTATATTAATTAATGCAAAGACGCATTTGACAAAGATCCAACAGCTATTTACGAAAAGACTCTCAGCAAACTAGTAATAGGAGTAAACTGCCACAATTTAATTTTAAAAATCTACAAAAAATGTACAATCAACATCATGCTTAATGATGAGAAACTGATCACATTTCCCATAAGATCAGCAAAAAGACAAGAATTGCCTCCCTCCCCACTTATATTTAACATTATACTGGAAGCCCTAGCCCTAACTAGTCCAATAAGACAACAGGAGGAATTGAAACTATTTAAATTTGAAAGGAAGAAATAAAACATCCTAGTTGCAGATAACATAAATGTTTACTTGGAAAATTCCAAAGAATCACTAGAAAGTTCCCAGAACTAATAAGAGAGAGAGCAAGTTCACAGATTATAATGGCTAATATACAAAACTCAATTGTTGTTATATCGTTCAGGAATAAACACATGAGATTTGAAATTTAAATGAAAGCCATATAATTTACTAAGGTACCTCCAAAATAAAGTAGGTATATATCAAACAAAAAATGTATAGGACATATATATATATATATATATATATATATATCAATATATATCAAAAGTGCAAACACTTATTTTTAAAAAATCAAAGAAAATCTATGTAAATCAAGAGATATTATTTGTTTAGTGATTGAAAGACTCAATACTGTGAAGATATTGTGAACAGACACAAGGTATTGTGAAGATAGCAAACCTTCCCAACTACACGTATTCAATTCAATATTAATCAAAATTTCAATTTATTTTCGCGATATGGACATACTTGTCATAAAGTTTACATGGAAAGTCTATAGAATCAGATAGCCCAGTATACTGAAGAAGAATAAAGTTGAAGAATTCACATAACTTAATTTCAAGACTTAATGTAAGATGACATTAATAAAAAGAGTGTAATATTGGCAAAAATAAATAGACACATAGATATTGGAGAAGGATAGAGAACCCAAAAGTAGACCCACACAAATATAGTCAACTGATCTTTGACAAAGAAGCAAAGGCAATTCAATGTATAAAGAATGATCATTTCAACAAATGGTACTGGAAATTTTGACAGCCATATGAACAATAAAACGAACATGCACACAGACCATATACCTTTCACAAAAAGTTAATTATAAGTAGAACATAGGTCTAAATGTAAATTGTAATTCTATACAATTTATTGAAGCAGAGAAAACAATCTGTATTACCTTGGGTTTCATGATTAAATTTTAAATACAAAACAAAAAGCATGATCCATGAAAGAAAAAGTAAAAAGATAATTTGATTAAAATGTCTGCCCTACAGAAGACATTGGTAAAAGAAAAAAGAGGCAAGCTATTGAAACTGATCTTACAAAAAAATTTGATAAGGGCTTTTTAACCTCAGCAGTACTATGTAACATTTGGAACTCCATGATTCTTTGTTGGGGGGCCTATCATGTGCACTGAAGGATGTGTAGCATCATCTCTTGCCTCCACCCACTCTATTCCAATACCACCATCCCAGCTGTGACAAACAAAAATGTCTCCCAACATTGCAAAATATTTCCTGGGGAGCAAAACTACCACTAGTTAGAACTACTGTTTTAAATGATATTGAAAAATTATATATATGGAAAAGTAGCATTGGAGAAAAATGAACAAAATGGTATTAGCAATATAACTGTTTATATATGATTCCCAAAAGGCACATTAATTAGGAGAATTATGTGCATAATTGTATAAAATATATCAACATTTATTACACCAGAGGTAGAGCAGGATGGTGGAATAGAAGGCTCCACTAAGCATCCCTCCCCACAAGGACACCAAGTTAACAAATATGTACTCATAAAAACACCTTCATAAGAACCAAAAATTACAGGGTAGTAGAGCACAAGTGGGCTCTTGGGATCATCAGTTCCACAACTTGACACTTGAATGGCATTTCTGGACCTGCCATGGGCTGAATGGCATTTCTGGACCTGCCCTGGGCCAGAGGGGAGCTCCCTGCCCTGAAGGGTGAGTATCAGGCCAGGCAGTATTCACCACAAGCTGATTTAAGGGAAATTGGGCCTTGAGAGAACACTGGTGGTAGTTTGACAGTACTTCTTGTGGCCTAAGGTGGCAGTAGCTTCAGGATGAGGCTCCTCTGCCTTTGGAAGAAGAAAGGAAAAGTGGAAGAACTGTGTTTTATGGTTTGAGTGCCAGCTCAGCTGCACTACAATAGGATACCAGGTAGATGTCTAAGGTTTTTTACTTCAGTCCCTGACTCCTGAATGGTACTTCTGGACCCACCCAGGGCCTAATGGACCTCACTGCTTCGAAAGGAAGGACATAGGCCCGGCTGGCTTTGCAACCCACTGATTGTAGAGTCCCATGGCTTTGAATGAACAAAGGATAGGAAGTAGTCAGTCAGTGGTTACAGCAGGCCTTTAGGCAAGACCCAGTACTGTGCTAGCTTCAGGTCTGACCAAGTACGGTCCCAGTGGTGGTGGCCACAAGGGTGCTTGTGTCATTTTACCCTCAACTTTAGGTGTCTCAGAACAGATATATATAGAGAGAGAGACTCTGCATGTTTGGGAGAAAGTAAGGGAAGAAAACAGACACAGCTCAGGTCACAACACCCAAGTCCTTTCAAATATCTGGAAAGCCTTCCCAAGAAGGATGGCTACAAATAAGCCCCAACGGTGAAGACTATAATACCTAACTCTTAATGCCCAGATACCAAAGAACATCTACTAACATCAACACCATCCAGGAAAACATGACCTCACCAAATGAACTAAATAAGGCAGCAGGGACCAATCCTGGAGAAACAGAGATGTGTGACCTTTCAGACAGAAAATTCAAAAGAGCTGTGTTGAAGAAACTCAAAGAAATTCAAAATAACTCAAAGAAGGAATTCAGAATTCTATTAGATAAATTTAACAGACAGATTGAAGTAATTAAATATAATCAAACAGAAATTATGGAGCTTATAAACGCAATTAGCATACTGAAGAATGCATCAGAGTTCTTTAATAGCAGCACTGATCAAGCAGAAGAAAGAATTAGTGAACCTGAAGACAGGCTATTTGAAAATACACAGAGGAGACAAAAGAAAAAAATATGAAAGAATGAAGCACACCCACAAGACATAGAAAATAGCCACAAAAAGGCAAATCTAAAAATTATCAGCTTTAAAGAGGATATAGAGAAAGATACAGGGGTAGAACATTTATTCAAAAGGATAATAAAAAAGAATTTCCTAAACCTAGAGAAAAATATCAATATCCAAGTACAAAAAAGTAATAGAACACAAAGCAGATTTAATGCAAGGAAGGCTACCTCAAGGCATTTAATAATCAACTCCCAAAGGTCAAGTATAAAGAAAGGATTCTAAAAGCAGAAAGACAAAAGAAACATCACATACAGTGAAGCTTGAATACATCTTCCAGCAGACTTTTCAGTGGAAATGTTACAGGCCACAAGAGAGTGGCATGATATATTTAAAGTGCTGAAGGGAAAAACAAAACTTTTACCCTAGTATAGTATATCTGGCAAAATATCCTTAAAACATGAAGAAGAAATAAATACTTTCCCAGACAAAAACAAAACAAAACACAACAACAACAAAAGAAACACTGGGGTTTCATTAATACCAGACATGTCCTATAAGAAATGCTAAAAGGAGTACTGCAATCTGAAAGAAAAAGACATTAATGAGCAATAAGTAATCACCTAAAAGACAAATTTTAGTGGTAATAGTAAGTACACAGAAAAACACAGAATATTATAACACCATAACTGTGGTGTGTAAATGATTCTTATCCTAAGTAGAAACAGTAAATAATGAGCCAATCAAAATAATAACTACAACAACTTTTCAAGATACAGTCACTAGTTTTCTTTTTTGCTTGTTTGTTTAAGCAAATAGTGTTATTATCAGGTTAAAATAATGGGTTATAAGACAGCATTTGCATGGTTACCTCAAACCGTGGTTACCTCAAACAAAAAAAAACATACAACGGATACATAAAAAATAAAAAGCAAGAAACTAAATCATATCACTAGTGAAAATTTCTTCAATAGAGGAAGACAGGAAGAAAACAAAGAAGGAAGAGAAGACCACAAAACAACCAGAAAACTAATAACCAAATGGCAGGAGTAAGTACTTGCTTATCAACAATAACATTTGATGTAAATGGACTGAACTCTTGTTTTTTTTTAATCCACTCAGCCAGTCTATGTTTTCTAAGAAAATGTTTCTTAAATAGACTGGCTGAATATACTAAAAAAGCAAGACCCATTAATCTGTGAATAAGTGAAGAAATACACTTCATCCATAAAGACACATGTAGACTGAAATTAATGGGATGGAAAAATGATATTCCATGCCAATGGAAACCAAAAAGCATAAAAGTTACTATACTTTATCAGACAAAATAGATGTTAAGACAAAAACTATAAGAAGAGACAAAGAAGGTCACTATTTAATGATAAAGGGGTCGAGTCGGCAAGATAATATAACAATTGTAAATACATACTCACCCAACAATGGAGCAACTATATATATATAAAGGAAATATTACAGCTAAAGAGAGAGATAGACCCTAACACAAGAATAGTTGGAGACTTTAACATCCCCACTTTCAGCATTGGACAAATCTTCCATGCAGCAAACCAACAAAGAAACATCAGACTGAATCTGCACTATAGGCAAAGTGGATCCAATAGATATTTACAGAACATTTTATTAAAGAGCTGCAGAATACACATTCCTTTCCTTGGCACATGGATCATTTTCAAGGATATATCATATATTAGGTCACAAAAAAGTCTTAAAACATTCAAAACTTGAAATAATATCAACCATCCTCTCTGACCACAATGGAATGAAACTAGAAATTAAAACAAGAGGAATTGGAGAAACTATACAAATACTTGGAAATTAACCAAAATGCTCCTGAATGACCAGTGGGTTGAAGAAGAAATTCAGAACAACCTTGAAAAATTTCTTGGAATAAATGATAATGGAAACACAACATACAAAAACCTATGGAATATAGCAAAACCAGTACCCAGAGGGAAGTTAATAGTTATAAATGCCTACATCAAAATGAGGGAAGGCTTCAAATAAACAATCTAGCAATTTATTTTTAAAGAACTAGAAAAGCAAGAGCAAACCAAACCCAAAATTAGCAAAAGAAAAGGAATAATAAAGATCAGAGCAGAAATAAATAAAATTGAAATGAAAAATAAAACAATACAAAAGATCAAGGAAACAAAAAAATGTTTTTTTAAAGTTAAACAAAATTTCAAAGTAAAACAAAACTTTTAGCCAGATTAAGCAAAAAAAGAGGGAAGATCCAAATAAATAAAATCAGAAATGAACAAAGGGACATTACAATTGATACTACAGAAATTCAAAGGATCATTATTGGATACTATGAGGAAATTTATGCTAATTAATTGGAAAAATCAAGAAAAAATGGACAAATTCCTAGATACATACAACCTATACAACCTACCAAGATTGGACCAGGAAGAAATCCAAAACTTGAACAGACCAATAACAAGTAGCAAGGTTGAAGCCATAACAAAAATCTTCCAGTAAAGAAAAACCTGGGACACAAGGGTTTCACTGTTGAATTCTACCAAATATTTAAAGAGGAGCTAATACTAATCCTTCTCAAACTAATTCCAACAAACAGAGGAGAAGAGAATACTCCCAAACTCATTCTACAAGGCCAATATTACCCTGATAATGAAACAAGACAAAGACATATCCAAAAAAGAAAACTACAGGCCAGTATCTCTGATAAATATTTATATAAAAATCATCAACAAATACTCACAAACTGAATTCTACAATACACTAGAAAGATCATTCATCATGACCAAGTGGGATTTTTTCCCTGGGATGCAAGGACGGTTCAACATGTGTGATATGGTATTTGGCTGTATCCGCACCCAAATCTCATCTTGAATTGTAATCTCCATTTTCCTCACATGTGGTAGGAGGGACCTGGTGGGAAGTGATTGGATTATGGGTAGTTTCCCCCATGCTGTTCTCATGATAGTGAGTGAGTTCTTATGAGGTTTGATGGTTTTATAAACATCTGGTACTCCCCCTGCTTGCACTCACTCTCTCCTGCTGCCCTGTGAAGAGGTGCCTTCTGCCATGATTGTAAGTTTCCTGAGGCCTCACCAGCCACGCAGAACTGTGAATCAATAAAACCTCTTCTTTTTATAAATTACCCAGTCTCAGGCAGTTCTTTATAGCAGTGTGAGAGCAGACTAATACAATACGCAAATCAATCAGTGTGATACATCATATCAACAGAACGAAGGACAAAAATCATATGAGCATTTCAATTGATGCTGAAAAAGCGTTTGACAAAATTCTATGTCCCTTCATGATTAAAAAAAAAATCAAAAAACTGAGGCTAGAAAGAACATACCTCAACATAATAAAGCCATATATGACAGACCCACAGCTAGTAACATACTGAATGGGGAAAAACTGAAAGTCTTTCCTCTAAGATCTGGAATATGACAAGAATGCCCACTGTCACCACTGTTATTCAACATAGTTCTGGAAGTCCTAGCTAGAGCAATAAGACAAGAGAAAGATATAAAAAGCCTCCAAATAGAAAAGGAAGAAGTAAAATTATCCTTGTTTGCAGACGATGTGTTATTATACATGAAAAAAACCTAAATCCACAAGAAAACTATTATAACTGATAAACAAATTCAGTAAAGTTGCTGGATACAAAATCAACATTAAAAAATCAGTAGCATTTCTATATGCCAACAGTGAACAATCTGAAAAAGAAACTTAAATAGAAATTTCATTTACAATAGTTATATATATAATTAAATACCTAGGAATTAACCAAAGAAGTGAAAGATCTCTATAATGAAAACTATAAAACACTTATGAAAGAAACTGAAGAAGACACCAAAAAATGGAAAAAACATTATATGTTTATGGATCGGAGGAATTAGTATTGTTAACATGTTCATACTACCCAAAACAATGTTAACATGTTCATACTACCCAAAACAATCTACAGATTCAATAAAATCTCTATCAAAATACCAATGACATTCTCCACAGAAATAGAAAAAAAAATCTTAAAGTTTATATGGAACCACAAAAGACCTAGAATAGCCAATGCTATTCTAAGCAAAAAGAACAAAACCGGAGGAATCATATTATCTGACTTCAAATTATACTACAGAGATATAGTAAGCAAAACATGATACTGGCATAAAAAGACACATAGACCAATGAAACAGATTAGAGAACCCAGAAACAAATCTCCACACCTACAGTGAACTAATCTTTGACAAAGGTGCCAAGAGAATACATACTGGGGAAAATACAGTCTCTTCGATAGATGGTGCTAGGAAAACTGGATATCCAAAAGCAGAAGAATAAAACTAGACCCCTATCTCTTGCCATATAAAAAAATCAAATCAAAATGAATTAGAGACTTAAATCTAAAACCTCAAACCATGAAATTACTATGAGAAAACATTGGGGAACATCTCCAGGACATTGGTCTGGGCAAAAATTTCTCGAGCAATACCACACAAGCACAGGCAATCAAAGCAAACATAGACAAATGGGATCACACCAAATTAAAAAGCTTTTCCTCAGCAAAGTATACAATCAACAAAATAAAGAGACAACCCACATAATGGAAGAAAATATTTGCAAACTACCTATCTGACAAGGGATTTATAGGGAGATCAAACAACTCTATAAAGACATCTTATAATCCGATGAAAAGATAGGCAAAAGATTTGAGTAGACATTTCTCAAAAGAAGACATACAAATGGCAAAGAGGCATATGAAGAGATGCTTAACATCGTTGATCATCAGAGAAATGCAAATCAAAACGACATTGGGATATCATCTCACCCCCGTTAAAATGGCTTATATGCAAAAGACAGGTAAGAACACATGCTGGTGAAGATGTGAGAAAAGGGAATGCTTATACCCTGTTGGTGGGAATGTAAATTGGTACAACCACTATGGGGAACAGTTTGGTGGTTCCTCAAAACTCTAAAATTGAGTTTTAAAAATTTTTTAAATTAAAAAATAATTGGATTTCTGACTCTATCACATAATCCAGGAATCCCACTGCTGGGTATATACCCAAAAGAAAGGAAATCAGTATATCAAAGAGATATCTGCACTTCTATGCTTTGTTGCAGCAATGTTTATAATAACTAAGATTAGGAAGCAACCTAAGTGTCCATCAGGAAATTAATAGATAAGGTAAATGTGGTACATATACACAATGGAGTACTATTCAGCCACAAAAAATAATGAGATCCAGTCATTTGCAATAACATGGATAAAACTGGAGGTCATTATGGTGAGTGAAATGAAGCACAGAAAGACAAACATTGCATGTTCTCATTTATTTGTGGTATTTAAATATCAAAACAATTGAATTCATGGATGTAGAGAGAGAAGGATGATTACCAGAAGCTAAAAAGAGCAGTGGGGGGTTGGGTAAGGAGGTGGGCATGATTAATGGGTACAAAAAAATAGAAAGAATGAATAAGATCTACTATTTGATAGCACAACAGGGCTACTCTAGTCAATATTAACTCAACTGTACATTTTAAAATAACTTAAAGAATGTCATTGAATTGTCTGTAACTCAAAGGATAAATGCTTGAAGGGATAAATGCACTATTCTTCATGATGTGCTTATTTCACATGGCATGCATGTATAAAAACATCTCTTGTACCCCATAAATATATATACCTACTATCCACAAATTAAAAAAAAACATTTACTACACTAAATAATTACACTAAAATTAGTTGTATTCCTTAACACTAGCCATAATGTCATAGTGTTATTTTAAAAATACCATTTAAGACAGCAACAGAAATTATAACAGGGTTTTAAAAAAACAGTGAAAGATATTTAAAAGTTTTATTTAAAAAGTTTGAAAACTTTTGAATGACTTTTAAAAAAACCAATGTAACTTCCATCCAGGAAAAATTAATATGATAAACATGTTATTTCTATCCAAGTAAGCTATACATTCAAAGCAGGTGACATACCAGCCTGATTCATAAGTGTATATGAAATTGAAAGTGGAAAAAGAATAGAAAAGGCAATTTTGAGGAAGAAAATCACAGTAAAAAATTTGCCTTCCTAAAATCAAGTGCTACAATAAAGTTATTATAATTATAATATTATGTAACTGAATCAGGAATAAACAAAAGATTTAAGAACAGAATAAGCAGAATGAATCATCTGTATACTTATAGAATTTTGTTTATTAAAGAGATTGCATTGTAGCTTAATTAGGAAACATTGGGTTATTCAATAAATGATGCTATGAAAATGGTTGTACTTGTAAAAAAAATTGGATTTCTGACTCATATCATATATAAGCAACCTAGGATACATGAACTATCTAAATGTGAAAAGCAAATATTTCAAATCTTAGAAGAAATTATAACAAATAATTTTATGACAATGACATAGGAAAGATAAATTAAATTACATGAAAAATGAAAACATCTATGCATGATGGTTACTAAAAAATATAAGAAAGATAAAAATAAGGATAGGATACTACCAGTCTCATAATCTTAAACAAAAAATGATTAGTATATGGAACACATGATGAACTCAATAAGAAAAAGAGAAATATCCCTTTTTAAAAATGAACAAAAGATATTACCAGACAATTTTATAGAGACAAAATGTTAATGATGAAGAAATAGATATAAAATATGGTCAATATCAATTATAATGAAGAAAATATTAATTAAAACCACAATGATAAATCAGGCATAGTAGCATGCACCTATAGTCTCAGCTACTCAGGAGGCCAAGGTGAGAGGTTCACTTGAGCCCAGAATTTCAAATCCAGTCCTGGCAGCACAGTGAGACACAGTTTCTTTTAAAACAAACCCACAGTGATGATTTTCCATACCCATTGGATTGATAAAATATTATTACTAATTGTTGAGAAGACTGTAGAACAACCTGAAATCATATCTAATGCTGTTGGGATGATGATACGGTTTGACTGTGTCCCCACCAAAAATCTCATCTTGAATAACCTGAATTATAATCCCCATGTGTTGGGGGAAGGACATCATGGGAGATGATTAGATCATGCAGATGGTTCCCCCATGCTGTTCTGGTGATAATGAGTGAGATCTCATGAGATGTGATGGCTTTTCCTTACTTTCCTCTTCACTTCTCTCTCCTGTTGTCATGTGAAGAGGGATGTGATTGCTTCTCCTCCACCATGATTGTAAGTTTCCTGAGACCTCCCCAGCCATGTGGAACTGTGAGTCAAACTTCTTTTGTTTATAAACTACCCAGTCTCAGGCAATTCTTTACAGCAGTGTAAGGATTGACTAATACAGATGGTAAACTAGTTCAACCAGTTTTGAGATTTGGAGCAATATCTTATATAATTGAAACTGTAGAATAGTTCTAAACTCACTGTATATTCTAGAGTCAGAGAATATTAATTATGGCCTTTGGCACAAATCTGACCAGTTGCCTGTTTGTTTGTCACTTGGGAGCCAAGAATGATTTTTCCATTTTTAAATGGTTACATTTTAAAGCATTATCTGAGTACCCACATAATATCCTTGATGTTGCCTCTTAGGCAGGAAAATCGGAAATATTTAGTATCTGGCTTATTAAAAAAAAAAATTGCTGACCCTTGTTCTAGAGAAACTTTCATACTTAATGAAATGTGTACATAAGGATTATTGTTTATAAATACTAGAAAATCAGAGACCCTGTAAATATCCATTAACAAGCATTATATTTTATAGGCAAAAATAAAACACTTTACTGGAATACTACAAGCAGTGAATTAAATGGAACTAAAGCTTTGCCTATAATTATAGACACATTTAATATTGTACACTGTACAAAATAAAATTGTAGAAATATTTTACCATTTATATGAAGTTTAAAAATGTAATACAAAACTATCTGACAAGACAATACACTTTCAATGAAGGCATAAAGATGGAAACAATACAGACACTTAATTTTATCACATACTATTATAAAATGAAGAAAGATGCAGTTGGGGAGGAACAAACATAGTGCTTTAGCTATTTTCATTATGTATGATGAACACTATGTTACGTTTCTCAAAACTAAGAATCTGAAATTGGTGCATTACCATTCACAAACTCAACTTTATTTTGACTTTACTAGTTTTTCCATAATGTCCTCTTTCTATTTGGAAATCAATTTTGGGGTGCTTCTTTGCATTTATTTGTCATCTTTCCTTGGTCTCCTCAGGCCAGTGACAGTGTCTCAGCCTTTCTTTAGTTTTAATAGTTTTAATGAACTTGACAGCCTTGAGAAGTACTGAGCAGATATCCTTTATAATGACCTTCATCTGGGTTTTTCTGATGTTTTCTCATGCTCTGGGAGTTTGGAAATAATACAGTAGAGGTGAAGTGCTCTTCTCTTTACCTCATGTCAGGGATCACATGATAGTCATATAGCATCATTGATTCATTTAGTTTGTTCATTTCTTGATTCAGGCACTTTTTCATAGGTTTCTCCACTATACAATTACTCTTTTTGCCTTTCCCTACTTTGCTCTTTCGAGTTATCTGTGCAGGGAATTGAGCTCCACTTCCTGTAGCAGGGAGTATCTCCATATATATGATTCCTCCTTAGAGGTTTTTAAAATGAAAACAACAGAGTTATTATATGGTAAAGTTGAATACTTTATATTAATTAGACTTTGTTATCATCAGTAGCATTAATGTATTGAATTCATATTTATTCAACTTGTAATCCTTATGGAGCAATTGAAGTGATAAACTATAAAACATTAACTATCATAATACTTGGTAAGAAAAATTGATTTCAATAAGTGTAGAGATTTTTTTGAATGACATTCTTAAGTAAACCTGTTATTGTTCCATTTATTTTTGTTCCTAGTTATGTGTATATTTAGTTTGATTCTCCTCCAGGTTTATTTCTTTCATTTATAGTAACCCAGCATGCAATTCACAATACACTATACCTAACTACATTTCCTGCTTGCTACAAATAATTTTTTTCTGATGAGTATTTCATGTAAGTTTATGTTTGCAAGAATATTGGCAAAAAAAAGATGAAAAATCTTAAAGTGGAGTATCTAAAGCTTAATAAAAAAGGAACTCACCAAACTTTATACTACTTTAGTAGCAGGTCCAGGAAGGTTCAGTAGTCTATTATTACTTTAAGACTTGTCTTTACTCGATTATTTTAAAAAGGTGATTATTTCCTGTGTGTTATTTAAATTTTCATGTATATACTCAGAAATCAGGAGCATCTGTTTATGGAAGTAGCACAGGCATTGAAGTCAGACATTCAATTTCCTTCTCTGCCAATTACTAGCTTTGGGATTTTAGGAAACTTCAGTTAATTTGTATCCTGTTCCTCATTTGCAAAATGAATTGAATAGGAAAGTCAAGTGATAACAGATGTTGGCAAGATTATGGAGAAAAGAAGTCCTGTGCACAGCTGGTTGGAAGGCAGGTTGGTGCAGCCATTACGAAAAAAAGTGTACAGAGGTTCCTCAAGAAATTAAAAATAGAACCATATGACCCAGCAATCCCTCTTCTGGGTATGTATACAAAAGAAATGAATGTCTCATCTTGTAAAGATGTCTGCACTCCCATGCTTATTGTAGCATTATTCACAACAGCCAATATTTGAAAATAATCTCAGTGTATGTCAGGAGTTCAATGCATAAAGAAGCTGTGGTATGTATACAAAATGGACCATTACTCAGCCTTAAAAAAGGAGATCCTGCCATTTGCCACAACATGAATGAGCCTGGAGGACATTACACTAAGAGAAATAAGCCAGGCACAGAAAGAAAATATATTGCATAATCTCATTATATGTGGAATCTAAAAATACAGATGAATAGTTACTAACTTTATAGAATTGTTATAAACAGAAAAAGAATGATGCTTGCAAAGCACTGAGTGGAGTGCATGATGAAGAATAGATACTTACCATATTCTTTGGGTCTTCTCCCTTTATTATGGAAACACCAGGGGTTCGGCCTAGGTCTGCTGCTTACTGAACGGAAAACCAATCACTAAGACAATGAGTATTGCCAGGGAAGAAGACTTTAATTTGGTACTGCAGCCAAGGAGATGAGAAATAACTCTCAAATCCATCTCCTTGAATGACTAAAATTTGGGGTTTGCATAGTAGGGAAGCAGTGCAACTACGTGTGGGAAAATAGGAGTTAGGAAGAGGAGTTGTTAATAGGCAGCAGGTGGTCAGTTAGGCAATGGACTAAATAGATGATGGGTGAAGGGTCTGGCATCTCATTGCCCAGATATGGTGGTCTAGTAAGTATCAGTTCCCTGATACTACTACGGAACTGATTAATTCTGAGTAATTGTGGTTTTGCCATTAAAAGTAATGGTAAAGCTGCAATTACTTTTGCATCAACCTAATATTTGGGAGGATTGATTGTGTGTTTCCTAAGAAAGGAGCTCAGATAAGATAAATGTAAGATTCTCAAGTTTTAAGACTGTGAGGGTCAATTTCTGTGTTTATTCAAAAGAAACCATAAACATCAATTCTATAGGACTAATGAGCCAGTTACACCTTCATCTTGAGAATTAGATAAGACTGTTCAAATTTCAGCTAAACCACTTTATTCTTGTCTCAAGGGCCATTCTTTAACTGACTTTGGTCTTCTCATTTGAAAGAGAATATGATTTAGTGATAAAATGTACAAGCACCTAGCAAAATCTGTGATAATGTGGTTGATCAAAATTTATTTTTCCTTTACTTCCTCCTCATCTAGAACACCAACCAATATTTGTATTATGACTTATCACAGTTTTAATTTTTACTTCAAAGATTTAGCAAAGTCTTAAGTGCAAATTCACAATTATTAAGAACTCAAACTAATGGATAAAGACAAGGTAGAACTAGTTTTACAAGCAACACACTAAAACCATGGCAATATCTAGGAGACCTGTACTGGAGAGGCTGGGAAAATTGACTGTTTATTTTACTAACTCACGTGTGTCCTGTCTGCCTACAGAGCATTTAACGCAGACCCTGAGATTGACCTAGGGGAGTTTGAGTTTCAATTCTGGCTTGGCCACTTATGGGCTGTATGACCTGCAGTAAATCACTTATTTACTCTGAGCCACAGTTTTCTGGTCTCCAAAACAATAGTGATACAGATTTCACTTGGGTGTTTTTGTAAAAATCAAGATCTGATAGAATACATTATTAATATCTAATATATCATATGCAATGCATAATAAATATGCTTAGCAGCTCTAAGGAGTCATGCATAATTACTAATGATCCTGTTGGATTCTTTATATTTTATTTGAATGTGTCTGTAGAATGTAGAGTTAAAATAATTTTAAAACAGAAGTCCGTAACATTGTAGTTTTTGAATCTTTGTTGTTTTCTAGTAAGCAGCTTCAGGTGTTCCACTTACCAAGCCCTCTGCCTGGAGCACTCTGGGTAGCATTGCCAGTGCCCTGGCTAACTACCAGCTTACCAGGAGGAGGACTTGCTTAATTGCCTGAATTCTGGCTTCACAAAGCAGCTTTCACACCTAAAGCTGGAGCAGCTCACATCTGTGGCTGTCAGGATTCTGCCTTGCAGATGAAAAAAATCAGCTGTGCCTGGTCCCCACAGGACCCCAGGGGGTCCAAGCCTCATGCATAAAGTCAAAACACACAAGCTAATTTCCATATAGAATACAAATAACTTATTCATTTAAGAAGATAACTCCTGAAACTTACTGCCTATATTATTTTAAGCTCCTGTGCAGGTAATTACAATCCTGCTTAGGAAAAATCAATGAAACCATGAGATCAAAACCAAGTTCCTTTCATTTTATTTGCACATGTGTCATCTCTGCACATTCTCAGTACTTTTCTTAAATACACTCAACCAGAACAATTTTTCTCCTTAATGTTGAGGTAATTTACGGTGTTACCTCAGGCTATGTGCTCTGTGTGTGTGTGTGTGTGTGTGTGTGTGTTTGCACATGCGCATGGACACACATGAGCACACAAATGCAGTAGAGAAGGACTGGGGAGAAGGAGTGAGGACTTATTAGCTTTTATAGATATGGGTGTATTATTCATTTTATAGCTATAAAATGTATAATTTTATTCCTGTACCATCAAAAGAATCACTAGCTGCTGATAAGGTACAGGAATTCACAGGATGCTATGCAGTAAAGTACCATGCTTGACTTCACATCTGAGAGCACCACTAGGGTTCTAATAATGACACCTCTGATGGTAAGATTTTAATTACTCAGCTACTGCTCAGTATAGCAACTGCATAAATAGGGGACAATGTACATCTTGTGCAATTTTGCAAACTTTCATTATTACCAATTATGGAGGTTTTTGTACTGTTTCAGCTTAGCTAAGCTGCAACTACACTCCCCTTTCTTTTATAATTTCTAGTTAGGGTTGGCCACAAGAAATATTAATGCAAGATATGTAACATACAAACAGAAATAAACCAGCTGTCATCTCACTTTGAGGGTCTTTACAAGGTACCTCGGCTGCTGCAGCTCACACAAAATATTACTGGTATGCTGGCTCATTTTATAGGTGCAGGGCAGCAGTTGGGCCCACAGTTCCTCCAACTCTACCTCAGTCTCCACCTCCACCTTCCTCAATTCCCAGGCCAGAAATGTGTGTAGCTTTGAGGTCCCAATAAATATGCTTTTTAAAAAACTACTTTGAATTGACATCCAAATTCAATTTCACCTAAGGCGCCTACTATCAGTAGTCTAAATTAAAATTTGAAATTGAAAGTCAACATATTAATTATAATTCACTGTTTCTCAAGTATAATGTTTCACAAAGTACACACAAGTGGTTCACAATGTCATCCAAAGTATGGCTCTTAGTATTTACTGTCTTTACTGGCATATAGTGCTTCTATTAAAGGTCTTTAGTTCTATTGTCTCCTTTAATTTATATTGTCATTGTTGTGGTTGTTGTTTTAAACATAGTGGGTGGAGGGCAGTTGTAATAACAAAGTAAGACATGGATTAGCAATGTTCACTTGCAGCTACTTGAGTCAAGGCCAGGCTTATACGTAAGTATTAGTTAATATATGATATGTTTTCAAGTAACAGCTGAGAAATTCTTCCAACCCAAGTCCTAGGTGCTTGGAAATTATTTTCAGATCAGCTATAATATTTTTTACTGCCAGTGTATAACAATGTCTTCTTTGTTATCATTAGCAATGTATCCCTTTAGTGTAGGATGTGGATTTCTGAAAACCCCTGACAAACTTTCAATATACTGGTAGAAGTGGAACTTTAAGTGGCTACCGCCTCAGTGAAATTAATTACAAAAATTAACAGTTTTTATTTTGAAAAGCTGACCACCAGCCATGGAAAACTGAAACATAGGACAAGAATGTTGATGGAAGGAAGGAAAAATAGATTGAGATAGGACATTGGTAAAGGTGGGGAGAACACGTCTAGATGAACTCTGGAGGTGGTAATAGCATATAGATAAACGTTTGTTCCTCATTAAGTCATAGGAGGCCTTGTCTTAAAGTACCAGACAACAGGGCCAACATTTTACTTAACTTACATTAGATCTTTGCTTTATCAGAAACCTAAGTGGTATCTTCACTTTACTCATGAATACCTCAAGTGGAGCGTGTGAATATACTGTATTCCTAGGTATTCCTAAGCTATATTCCTATGTTGTATTCAAACACTCCACTTGAGGTATTAGTGGCCAAGGTGAAGTAATATGAGTAATGGTAAGTAAATTCATAGTGTGGTCGCGTGGGGGTCGGGGGGCATGTGGAGTAAGGTTATTGTAATATTTATGTAACTGTAGCCAGAAAAGCAATCTTCTGACATGAAAAGGTTTTCAATAAGTTCATTTTCTCTCCCACTGGATTCTTCTCCCACACTTAGATGTTTTCTTTCCAATTTACAAATACTTCCTACTCCCCAGAAAGCCATGTAGCTTTCTGATAAAGCACTAATCTGCCTCCTTACATAGTGGAGATAAAACCTTTCCTTACTTCTGTAGTTCACTTTTATAGTGAAAAATTCAGAGTATGTACTCCTTGCTCTCTTCTGGGAAGGTGCTTCAGCAAATGTGGAAATTAGTCATAATAAAGCAGAGTAGAAGAAATGGCTTATCCAAACCTGAGAACAAAAGTAGAAAGAGGTCCTAAGATATCAGTGATAAAGTGGGACCAGAAAGCAGTGAGTCCACAAAAGACCAAGGGACAGAGGGCAGTGGGAGGTAGTTAGAAAAAAAAGTTGTGCAGAGTATTGAAAAAAAATGAGTAAACAAAGACAAATACAGTAAGAAAAAATAAAGTGCAATTTTATTCTTTGGTTTCCATGGAAAATGTTGTTAAACTATATCATCAGATTATAAAATAAATAATAATATATATTCATAGTAATATCAGCACTTGTATGTAATCGTTTTAATTTTAAAATTCAAGTTCTGGAAGATGGAGAAATAGGAAGCTTCAAAAATTTGTCTCCCTGTTACTGGCAGCAAATCCATACAGATCTGCAGCAACCTCGATTCTTGCCTTCTGAGAAGAAAGACTTTGACTGAGGGGCATAAGGCAGAAGGAGAGACTGAGGCAAGTTTTAGAGCAGGAATGAGAGGAAGTAAAGTGTACTTGGAAGAGGGCCAAATGGGAGACTTGAGAGGTTAATGCCCTGTTTAACCTTTGACTTAGGGTTTTATATGTTTTCTCCCCTAATTTTTCCTTGGGGTGGGCTGTCCACACGCACAGTGGCCTGTTAGCAATTGGGAGGGGAGCATGCTCAGTACGTTTACTGGAGTTGTATACATACTCACTTGAGGCTTCTTCCTTTACCAGTCAAATGTCCCTAGAAGGTCATATACCAGTTAAACTACTACACCATTTTGGCTCTTAATGTGCATGCTTAAGCCCACTCATCCAACTCCTGAGATCTTATTGAGAAACTGCTGATCACCAGTTTCAGTTTTTTTCTGTCTGTTGGGAGGCTGCCTTTCCCTGGCACTGGCTGTGACCAATATTATTTTAGAGAGACACTTAACAACCACCAAATCATCACCTGATGGTCACCTGACATTCCTGGTGTGGGGGTGTATTAGTCTATTTTCATACTGCTATGAAGAAATACCTGAGATAGGGTAATTTATAAAGACAAAGAGATTTAATGGAATCACAGTTCTGTATGGCTGGGGAGGCCTCACAATCATGGTGGAACATGGAAGAGGAGAAAAGGCTCATCTTATATGGTGGCAGGCAAGACAGTGTGTGCTGGGGAACTACCCTTATAAAACCATGAGATCTCATGAGACTTACTCACTATCACAAGACCAGCATAGAGAAAACCTATCTCCATGATTCAATTACCTTCCACTGCGTCTCTTTCATGACACATGGAGATTATGGGAACTACAATTCAAGAAGAGATTTGGGTGGGGACACAGACAAACCATATTGTGGTGGGGGCAGCCCTCTCCTGCCTTGCTCATGACTGATTAGCTATCTACTGTAACATCCTAACCTAGACAAAAATTCCACCTACAGAATTAGTCTAATGTAACTGTTTTGGAACTTTACAGTTCATTGAAGTTTTGCAACTTCCAGGGGAAGGGTTGGGCAATAAATTGTGATTAACTTTATCAAGTTTAGTATTTAACACAGTCGTAGCTAACCCTCCTTCACTCTTCAGCCACATAGCAGGCAGCTGTACATGTGTTCCTGGATTAGTTTGTAAACAGATTGCAGGAGCTAGTGAGGGCGGAAAGGAGCCTATCCTCCAAATATCGGTGCTCTGTGCTCTGATCACTTATTTCTGATCCTAATGATGGAGATGCAGACAAAGAGGAAGGTGATCATCGTTGTATTTCCACCCACTGTTGCAAACCCTTCCTGCTCTGGCTAAAGTGACTTCCAGGGGATTTAAAGAGTCAGAATCCTTCTTTTTTCTTTCCTTTTCTTTTTTCCCCTTTGGAAGTCAGACAATAAGACTAGGACATTCGAAAAACAACTGCATATATGATAAAAATTAGAAAGTTATGCCACAGGCCTAAGTAAAGACTTAGAAAAGACCAGAGAAGAGCTTAAGTTTACACATCAGGCTAATCCTTATCATAGAGACAGGCTACAGCAATAACAAAAGTAACCAAACCCAGAAAATTTGGAGTAAGGGGAAAAGTCTCAAGAGTTACTACATTACAAAAATCCAGGTTTCAACAAAAAATTACAAAAAAATTCTATTGGCAGATATATTAGACAAAGACTTCAAGGTAACTATATTAAAGATGCTCAAATAACATAAAAGAAATGTAAAGACAAGAAATGATATATAAACAAAATGGAAACATTAACAAAAATATTAAAAACATAAAAAATTAAAACTAGGAAGCTAAAAAGTACAATAACTGAAACAAAAAAGTTGCCAGAGAGATTTAAAGGCAGATTTGGGCAGGCAGAAGAAAGAATCAGTGAACTTGAAGATAGAATAATATAAATTATTAAGTATGAGAAATAGAAAGAAAAAAGATTGAAGAAAACTGAACAGCATCTAAAAGAAATGCAAGGAAAAGAGAGAAAAAGGTGCAGAGAGAATATGTGAAGTAATAGAAAAAACTTTCCAAATCTGATGAAAGACACGAAACTCTTACCTTGGATTAAACATCCAAGAAGCTCAAAAAACTTCAAGTGAATGAACTATAAGAGACTCACACTGAGATACATTGTAATCAAACTTTTGAAAGCATAAGTCATAGAGGGAATTTTGAAAACAGCAAGAGAGAAGCATCTTGTCTCATATAAGGGATATTTAATACGATAATTAGTAGATTTCTTATAAGAAACTTTGGAAGCCAGAAGGCAGTGGGACAACTTTTTCAAAGTACTGAAAGAAAAAAACTGACAACTGAGAATCTTATATAAAGCAAAATGATCCTTCAAAAATGAGTGATAAATTGATAATCCCAGATAATCAAAAGCTGAGGAAATTTGTTACCACTTGAACTTCCCTGCAAAAAATACTCAAGGGAGTTTTGCAAGGTGAAACAAAAGAACTCTAGACAGTAACTTGAAGACATATGAAGAAATAAAGGTCTCAAAAAAGGTATATACTTGGGCAGTTACAGAATATAGTATTACTGTAACACTATTTTATAATGACACTTCTTGTTTTCTACATGATTTCAGAGACTAATGCATTTTCTTAAAAAGCAATTATTTGTCTAAAAGCCAGTATTACCACTATTTTGGTTTTTAACTTCACTTTGTTTTTATATATTTAAGACATAGTGTATCTAAAATTATTATTAGTTTATGTGTTTTGGGCATGCAGTGTATGAAGATATAATCTTGTGACATCAACAACCCAGACTGGTTGGGAAAGATCTAGAAAGAAGCAGACTTTTTGTGTACTATTTAAGTTAGGTTGTTGTATTAGTGTGTTCTCACCCTAAGTGAGCCTGGGTAATTTATGAAGAAAAGAGATTTAATTGACTCACTTTTTAAAAGGAAGCTTGACTGAGAGGCCTCAGGAAACATACAACCATGGCAGAAGGCAAAGGTAAAGAAAGCACCTTCTAATGGTGGCAGTAGAGAGGAACCATGAAGGTGGGAAGTGCCACACACTTTTAAGCAACCAGATCACATGAGAACCCACTCACTACCATGAGAACAGCAAGGGGAAGTCCATTGTCATTATCCAATTACCTCCCACCAGGCAGCTTCTTTGACACGTGGGGATTACAATTCAACATGAGATTCGGTTGGGGAAACAAAGCCAAACCATATTATTCTGCCACTGGCCACTCTCAAATCTCATCCTTCTCACATTTTGAAACCAATCATGCCTTCTGAATAGTCCTCCGAAGTCTTAACTCATTCAGCATTAACCCAAAAGTCCAAGCCCAAAGTCTCATCTGAGACAAGGCAAGTCCCTTCTGCCTATGAGCCTGCAAAAATAATAATAATTAAAAAAAAGTTAGTTACTTCAAAGGATACAATGGGGGTACAGGAATTGGGTAAATGCTCTCATTCCAAAGAAGAAAAATTAGACAAAACTAAAGGGCTACAGGCCCCATGCAAGTCCAAAACTCAGCAGGATCCTCATTAAAACTTGAAGCTCCAAGTCTGCTTTGATTCCATGTCTCACATCCAGGGCTTGCTGATGCAAAGAGTGGGCTCCCAAGGCCTTGGGAAGCTCCGCTACTGTGGATCTGCAGGGTACACCCCTGTGGCTGCTTTCACAGGCTGGCGTTGTGTGCCTGTGGCTTTTCTGGGCACATGGTGCAAGCTATTGGTGGATCTACCTTTCTGGGGTCTGAAGAACAGTGGCCCTCTTCTCACAGCTCCACTAGGCAGTGCCCCAGTGGGGACTCTGTGTGGGGGGATCCAACCCCGCATTTCCCCTCTGCATTGCCCTAGTAGGGGATCTCCATGAGTGCTCCTCCCCTTCATCACCCTTCTTCCTGGACATCCAGGCATTTTCCTACATCTTCTGAAATCTAGGTGGGGGTTCCCAAACCTCAACTCTTGCCTTCTGTGCACCTACAAGCCCAACACCAAGTGGAAACCTCCAAGATTTTGGGCTTGCACCCCCTGAAGCAACACCCTGAGCTGTAGCTTGGCCCCTTTTAGCCACAGCTGGGGCTGGGTGGCTGGGATACAGGGCTACACAGAGTATACCAAGGCTATGCAGAGCAGCAGGACCCAGGGCCTGGTCCATGAAACCATTTTTCCCTCCTAGGCCCATGATAGGAGGGACTGCTGTGAAGGTCTCTGAAATGCCATGGAGACATTTTTTCCACTGTCTTGGCTATTAACATTTGGCTTCTCTACATATGCAAATTTCTGTAGCAGGCTTGAATTTCTCCCCAGAAAATGGGTTTTTCTTTTCTACCACATATCCAGGCTACAAATTTTCTAAACCTTTATGCTGTGCTTCCCTTTTAAATATAAGTTCCAGCTTCAGCTAATCTCTTTGTTCACACATATGATCATACACATTTAGAAACAGTAAGGTCACCTCTTGAATGGTTTGCTAGTTAGAAATTCTTCTGCTAGATACCTTAAATCATCTCTCTCAAGTTTAAAGTTTCACAGATCTCTAGGTTGGGGCAAAATGCCTCCAGTCTCTTTGCTAAAGAATTGCAAGAGTGACCATTACCCCAGTTCCCAATAAGTTCTTCATCTCTATCTCAGACCACCACAACCTGGACTTTATTGTCTATATCACCATAGCATTTTGGTCAACACCATTCAGCAAGTCTCTAGGAAGTTTGAAACTTTCCCACATCTTCCTGTCTTCTTCTGATCCCTTCAAATTTTTCCAGCCTTGCTCATTACCCAGTTCCAAAATTGCTTCCACATTTTCAGGTATCTTTATGGCAATGCCCCACACCTCTGGTACCAATTTTCTATATTAGTTTGTTCTTACACTGCTATAAAGAATTACCTAAGACTGGGTAATTTATTAAGAAAAGAGGTTTTAACTGACTCACAGTTCTCCAGGCTTAACAGGATGCATAACTGGGAGGCCTCAGGAAACTTGCAATTACGGCAAAAGGCAAAGGGGAAGCAAGCAAGTTCTAATGGCAGCATGAGAGAGGGAGCAAGAGAGAGCAAAAGGAGAAGTGTCACACACTTTTAAGCCATCAGATCTCATGAGAATTCACTCACTGTCATGAGAACAGCAAGGGAAAAATCCACCGCCATGATCCAATCACCTCCCAGGAGGCCCCTCCCCTGACATGTGGGGATTATAATTTGAGATATTTGGGTGGGGACACAGAGCCAAACCATATCAGCTGGTATAAGTTAATTCAGAATGTTACAACTTTAGGATATTAAATGTAATCCCTATTATAACCACAAAGAAAATATTTGTGGAATATACACAAAAGGAAATGAGAAAAAATTAAAAACATTTCACTGCAAAAAATCAATAAAACACAAATGAAGACAGTAATGGAAGAAATTAGGAACACAAGAAATTTTAAAGTACATAGAAATAGCACACCCAAATCAGTTGCATTTTTTATACACTGACAATGAACCATCTATAAAGGAAATTACAAAAACAATTTAATTTACAGTAGCATGAAAATGAGTAAGATGTTTAGAAATCAATTTAACCAAAGAGGTAAAAAACTTGTATAATGACAACTATGGAACGCTGTTAAAAAAATTACAACGACATAAATAAATGGAAACATAGCCCATGATCTTGGACTAGAAGCATTAATAGAGTTAAGATGTCAATATTACTCAAAGCAACCTACGGACTCACTGCAATCCATATCAAATCCCAATGACGTCTTTTCACAAATAGAAAATCGTATCCAAAAATTCATATGTCAAGGGACTCTGGATGGTCAAAATAGATGGTCAATAGAAAAGGAAGAATAAAGCTAGAGGAGTCATACTTCCTGATTTCAAATTTTGCTACAAAGTGACAGTAACGAAAACAATGTGGCACCGGCATAAAGACAGACATATAGGCCACTGGAATAAAATAGAGATCCTAAAAATAAATTCTCACATACAGGGTCAAATGTTTTTTGACAAGGGTTTCAAGACCATTCAATCGGAAAAGAAAAGACTTTTCAACAAATGGTGCTTGGAACTGGATATTAACATGCAAAAGAATGAAGGTGTACTCCTACCTAACACAATACACACAAACACACACACACAAAAACCTCAAAGAGCTAAATGTAACATCAAAGGCCTAAATGCAAAACCTAAAATAACAAAACTCTAAGAATAAAATAGATTAAAAAGCCTAGCAGAGTAGAAAGGCAACCCACAGATTGGGAAAACATATCTGCAAATCATATTTCTGATAAGGGGTCAATATCCAGAATATATAGTAATCTCCTAAAACTCAAAGATAAGAAAAATATAACAACTCAAATATTCCATTCTATACCACATGTCTTTTTCCCACTGATCTGTCAATGGACATTTAAATTGTTTCTGTATCTTTCTATTGTGAATAATGCTGAAATGAGCATGGGAGTACAGCTATCTCAGATCCTGATTTCAATTCTTTTGAATACTCAGAATTGCTGAGTCACATGTAATTCTATTTGTAATTTTTTGAGGAACTGCCATATTGTTTTTCTTAGTGACTGCACCATTTACATTCCTACCACCTTGCACAAATGTTCCAATTCCTCTACATTCTCACCAACGCTCATTACTTTCTATTTTTATAGTAGCCATCCTAATGAATATGGTGATACTGTAGTTTTGATTTTCATTGCCTGACTTGTGACATTGAGCATCTTTTCCTGTGCTTATTGGTCATTTGTATATTTTCTTTGGGAAAATGTGTACGTTAAGTCCTTTGTCTATTTTTAATTGAGTTATATGAAACAATAAAAGATCCCTAATAGCCAAAGCAATCTTGGGCAAAAGGAACAAAGTTAGTGGCATCATATTATCTATGAAATAAACTACCATATGAAAATATACTACAAAGCAATAGTAATCAAAACGGCATGATATTGGCATAAAAATAGACACATTTACCAACAGAACAGGATGGAGTCCAGAAATAAACTAATGCACTTATAGACAACTGATTTTCAACTAAGTTGCCAAGAACGCACAACAGAGGAAAGATAGTTTCTTCAATAAATGGTTCTAGAAAATGGAATATCTACATGCAGAAGGATAAAATTGGATTTTTTAATCTCATACCATATACAAATATCAACTCAACATGGGTTAATGCCTTAAATATAAGACTTACAACTGTAAAACTAGTATAAGAAAACACAGGGAAGAAGCTGCATGACATTGGCTTGGGCAATATATTTTTTTAATCTGACCCCAAAAGCACAGGCAACAAAAACAAAAATAAACAAATGAGATTGCATCAGACTGGAAAACTTCTTCACAGTAAATGAAATAATTAGCACAGTGAAGAGACAACCCACAGAATGGGAGAAAATATTTGCAAACAATATGTCTGATAAAGGGTTAATATACAATACGTAGTTATGTGCCACATAATGACATGTCCATCAATGACAGACCCCATATACAATGGTGATCCTATAAAATTATAGTGAAGCTGAAAAATTCCTGTCACCTATTGACATCATAGCTGTCCTAACATCAAAGTACAACACATTACCTTTTCTATGTTTAGATATATTTAGATACACAAATACTTACCATTGTGTTATAATTGCGTACAGCATAAAGTGCAGTAAAATGCTTTCCAGGTTTGTAGCCTAGGAACAATAGGCTGTACCATACAGCCTAGGTGTGTAGTAGGCTATACCATCTAGGTTTGCATAAGCACTCTACGATGTTGGTACAATGGCAAAAATCACCTAAGCACACATTTCTCAGAGCATATACCCCTCATTAAGCAACACGTGACTGTATATAAGGAACTCAAACATTTCAATAACAAGAAAACAAGCAACCCAATGTAAATGGGCAATCCTGTTTGCAGAAACATGGATGAATATGGAGAACATTAGGCTAAGTGAAATAGCCAGGCACAAAAAGATAAACTCCATATGATCTTACCCATATGTGGAATCTAAAGAAGTCAAGCTCATGGAAGTGGAAACTAGAATTGTGGTTGAGTATGATATTAGCTATAGGCTTGTTATATATAGCTTTTATTGTGTTGAGGTACATTCCTTTTATACTTAATCTGTTGAGTTTTTATCATGAAAGGATGTTGAATTGTGTCAAATGCTTATTCTTCATCTATTTAGATGATTATGTATTTTGTCCCTCATTCAATTAATGTGGTGTGCCACATGAATTGATTTGCATATGTTGAACCATCCTTGCATCTCAGGAATAAATCCCACTTGATTATGGATAAGCTTACTTCTTGATCTTACAGCTTTAAATCATCATTTGCATAAATAAAACACATAAACAAACACCAGCTCATCTTTTAATTTTACTTTAAGTAACTTCACTATTTAATGGTAAACATCCTAGAAATTTAAATGAAAACTCTAAAGCAAACTAATGTAACTTCCCTCTGACATTATTATTTCAAACTGTTATAATATTTTTTAATGAGACTTCTGTGTTTAAATAACATGTAATCTTCATCACAGGTAGGCTTTTTTTCCCCTTATAGGTTAACAATATACAGGTTAGAATAATTATTTTTGATTAATAAATTAGTTTACTATAACAGAGATAGACATGCATATTAACATTTCTTCTTAATGAAATATATAGAAAATAAGAGTTTCTAGTAAAATCACCATATTAATACCATTTAGTTTGGCAATTTGTATATATGCATTTAGGTTTTTTTATGTATATATTTCATTTATTTAGCAAATATTGAACTTTGTTGTCTGTTTTCCATGCACTGTGTTATAAGAAAAAAAAATAGATAATTCCCCTACCTATATTGAATGTCCAGTATGGCAAGAAAGATGAGTTTTAATCCAATAATAATTCTTACAAAAATTAAATACACTTTGATACTTTTTGGGACAAAAAACTACATAATACTATAAAGTAAATAATTTCAGTTATTTGGCATAATTTAATGGGATCCAAGAAAGCAAAGTTATTACTTTACAAAATTAAAATTAGATACTGTTCCATAAATGAATATTTTCACCTATAATTTGGAGATATGTCCTAAAAGTACATATGTTTCCACTTCATTCTGTTTTAATTCTGTGACTTCTGCTTTTCTTATCCATTGTAAATACAGAATTTGAATATTAACCACTGTTTCACAATGTGATCTTTGTATCCTGTATACTTCAGGCTCTTATCCATTTCTTGGAATTGATTATCTGCTTAAATATGCTTGACCCCTAATTATACTTGATCATTGTCTAACTGATCTTTTCCATGAGGCACTCCTATGCCCAGAACTTACTTATTTATTTATTTATTTATTTATTTTTTAACAATATTGTTTTGTTTTAATGTCCTATTTTTCAATTGACTACTAATCAAGGTTCCAGTTTCATGCAAATGTGAAAGACTAAAAGCAGAAGAATTCTAGGGGGAAAATCTCATTTAGTATTATTATAAAATACGTTCTTCTCCCCCATTCCAATAAGAAAACACCTAGTCCCTTGCCAACAGTGTCCTTGTACCAGTGTTATGGGACACCTTCCATTTTGACTGCCAGGGTGTCTGGTTCCTGCTCTATTTCCTTTTCATGGTCACTTGCCCATAGATGTCAGTGATTAGCTTTGTTTTTTAAAACTTAATATTTATTAAAATCCCTGTTTCTGTAGTCAATGGGATTACAAAGTCCAGAGTAAAGATTTCAGAGACATATCCCTACTGCTGAAATATCAGGATATACCATTTTGTGGTATTTTAATTTTTACAAAGCGTTTTCTAATAACTTCTGTGATCTGAAATCCTGAAATTGGTTCATAAATTTTAAAATTATTTCTTAAAATTCAATAGTTTAACAAACATGTAAGTGCCTACTATGAGTCAAATACTGTGCTTGGTTCTAGTTCTGCAAAGACAAATATAAAACCAATCTAACCCTGGTGGTACTTTCTTAGTAGCTAAACAAATACAATGAAATATGGTACATTTATGAAACAAGAAAGGAATAATTACTTTTATCAAAACAGCATCAGGAAAGACTCAACATGAAAGCATCTCTCACATTTTACGAAACTACAGTACTCAACTGTATTAGTTATCTGTACATGCTGTGCCACTTCAAATCATGATCTTTTACTCATGTTGTTTCTTCTGCTTGGAAAAATCTAGTCCCTTGGCCTTTTTGAAAAATGACTATTTATATTTGAAAGCCAAAAACAGATTTGACATATCGAATAAGGAGACTGGAGAGGGAAAGAAATAGTGAGAAGATGAGAGGGTGGTGATAACACACGAGCCAGATTATGAGGGCTTCACATGTCATATCAGAAATCTTGGAATTTCCAGAGAGCTATTGAACATTTGTAGCCAGATGGTGATAATTTCCAATGGTAAGTCTGGCATCAATTTAGATAATATATTGGAGGGTAAAATGAGACTGGATACAGTCTCTCCCTGCAATGTTTCAGCAATAGAAAGCAGTTGACAAATTTGGTAGAATTAAACTAGTCATGGGAGGAGGGTTAGGGAGAACATTCAAGAGACACTCCATAGTAGGATTTTCATATCTTGAATTGTTTGGATGTGTGTCATGTGTCTAAGAAAGGCTTCAAATATGCAGGGTGCAAGGTATTATTATTAGCAAATAACACATCATTTGAATCTGAAATATATTATGTTTCCTATTGGGGAATATTAAAAAATTACTCAAATTCAGGACAAAACATACTTCTGAAGGAGTGTTCCTTGAGAAAAATTTAAATATTATGACAAAAAAGAGATGCCATTTACTTGGGGATATCCTATGTCATTTTTTTTTAAACAAAAATAGTGGCTTTAAGGATGAGTAGGATGTTAAGGTAAATAGAATGTTGTCAAAATGTATATGGTGACCAAGAACTAGGACATGTTTTGCAGGACAGTAAATCATTCTCATAAAAATTAATGAAGCAATTCTTATAGAACAAATCATTTAGGTTATAGGGCATGGGCTATAGAGTGAAATAGACTTACATACAAATTATGATTTTACTTCCTTTTTTTTTTAATTTGAGAAAGAGACTTAAGGTTGTAAAATCTTGATTTTCTAATACACTCATGGGATAATAATGCATATCTTCTACATGTCATATAGGAAGCACTAAGTACTATAATTATAATTATATAAAAGCATCATGAACTGTAAAACAAGTAACAGATGGTATTATTGTTATTAACACATTAAAGATTGTTGGTTCTAATAAGAAATAGATTTCTAAAAACTTATTGCTCTCAAATTTCAAGAAATATCAGAATTCATATTTAGTTCTAATTGACTATAATGACCATATACTTAATAGGAATTCCCCCTACCCCATTTTTTCTTTATTTAATATGTAAACACAACAAACAAGGTAAACATAAGTCTATTAAACAGTTATTGAGACATAAATGGAAATATTTAAATTCTCCAATCAGCCTATTTTAAGATATATTAGAAATACTTTGTCACTAACCTAAATGTATAACTGCTTCTCTTTAGCTTTTTTGAAAGGATATTTTGGTTAAAATAAATGAATGCACCTGTATGCAATTGTACAGGTGTACTATGTCGTATCTTTCCTCCCACAAATTCAACCTGAGCTTGACAACAACACAGTTATTGATTAGATATCATCAGTGCTGACATATACAGAGAGAACATAATTTCATTTTATGGGCTGTGCTGTTAGATAGAATTCTTTTTATGAAATGGCTATTGCAAGGCCTTTCATTATAGCCACTTTGAAAAATTTTGTTTTACATTGGGATAATATTTTCTTATACCACATTGGTTTTTTAATGGCTTATCTTTTGTAAATAATTTCACAATGACCTGTTTTATGTACTGTAGTATGGGGCATTCTACAAAATAGATCAGATCTGTCCAGGTATGCATTTAATCTCTGTACTTGAAGATAGTTTGCCTTGTAGCTGTCTGTATTCTTCAGCCCAGGAGTCACTACCTTGGGACTTTATATAATTTGGCATCATTTTCAGTTGAGCCTAAAATATATGCCAGTGTTTTGTTATATTTATACCCAACTTGTTCTCAGTAAGATTTTGAAGTAGCATATTTCCTTTGTTTTTGGTACAAACCTGGCACTTTCATATGTATTATCTCATTTATACAAAAATGAAAAAGACATGGTCCCAAAGCTCCAGAAGCTCATAAACTAACTACAAACCAGCCAAAATTATGATGCTATTGGAAAGAAGAAATTAAATTTTGCTGTTTTAATACAAAGGAAATACCCACTGCAAACATCTTGGGAAGAATACCAACACTGCCTGAGAGGCTGAAAAAACATCTCTGCCTTGGAAACAACAGGTGCTGGAGAGGGTGTGGAGAAATAGGAACCCTTTTACACGTTGGTGGGACTGTAAACTAGTTCAACCATTGTGGAAGACAGTGTGGCAAATCCTCAAGGATCTAGAACTAGAAATACCATTTGACTCAGCCATCCCATTACTGGGTATATACCCAAAGGATTATAAATCATGCTGCTATAAAGACACATGCACACATATGTTTGTTGCAGCACTATTCACAATAGCAAAGACTTGGAACCAACCCAGAAGTCCATCAATGATAGACTGGGTTAAGAAAATGTGGCACATATACACCATGGAATACTATGCAGCCATAAAAAAAGATGAGTTCATGTCCTTTGTAGGGATATGGATGAAGCTGGAAACCATCATTCTGAGCAAACTATCGCAAGGCCAGAAAACCAAACACCATATGTTCTCACTCATAGGTGGGAATTGAACAATGAGAACACTTGGACACAGTGTAGAGAAC
This sequence comes from Pongo pygmaeus, assembly GCF_028885625.2. Taxonomy (NCBI): domain Eukaryota; kingdom Metazoa; phylum Chordata; class Mammalia; order Primates; family Hominidae; genus Pongo; species Pongo pygmaeus. Next base: position 140,778,367 of record NC_072378.2, on the reverse strand, counting down.
ATCACACACCAGGGCCTGTTGTGGGGTGGGGGGAGCGGGGAGAGAGAGCATTAGGAGATATACCTAATGTAAATGACGAGTTAATGGGTGCAGCACACCAACATGGCACATGTATACATATGTAACAAACCTGCAAGTTGTGCACACGTACCCTAGAGCTAAAAGTATAATATAAATAAATAAATAAATAAAACATCTCTGCCTTAAGTTATAATGGGGCCCTTGATTGAACTGGTTCTGGGGTAATACACATTGTCAGGTCCTGACGATTCACAAACATAAACACAGTTGTGATACTCTGCACCTACTTTAGAAATTATTTTGAATTATTCACTCAATAGAGGAGGTCATTGAGTTAGTGTTATCAACTCACCAATGTTTAGAATTACATAATTTAAAAATTAAAAATTTGCCATGTAAAACTTAAAAAGTTTTGGAGCAATCTGTACCTAAAATCCAGAATATTCTTGGCTGAATGACTTGCCAAATAAAGGCTGACATTTTGTCCTCTTTATTCTGTCCCCTATGTGGTAGAAAATATTTCAATCATACTTTAAAATTAGATAGCCCTACGGTAGTAAAGACATGAAGAGTAAATGTCATTTTACAATTGTCCGGACCCCAAAAATGTACAACACCAAGAGTGAACCCTGATATAATCTATGAACTTGGGTGATAATGATGTGTTAATGTAAGTTCATCAGTTGTAACACACGTCCCACTCTGGTGGGGGATATTGATAATGGAGGAGGCTATTCATGTGTGGGGGTAGTGGGTATGTGGGGAATCTCTGTGCCTTCCCCTCAATTTTACTATGACTCTAAAACTACTGTAAAAAATAGTCCAGCACTGCCTTACCTGCATTTTCTCATCCCCTAGGCTTTTTTCTAATAAGCACACATACATACAATTTTCCTGCTTATTGTTAGGTTATTTTTAAGACTAACACAATGATAACTGAAGTAGCCACCATTTGCCTTAATATAAGTGCTCTAAAATACATTCTGTCATATACTGAAAAAGAATAAGATGTAAACAACCAAAAAGAGCCAGTTATTTTGTTGATTAGAAAGGTATTAATTTCATATGTGAAAATGCAGTAAATAGCACCATTGTACACACACATACATTTTTAAAAAATTATTTTTTCTCTCAAGTCTATATGACTTCAATCTTGCATGCAGGGGAAATAAAACACACATTCTATAATTTCTTTCTTTTGTTTATGTTGAGTTCTTTAAAGAAAACCATAGCCGAGAACATAATGTTCTCTCTTTTTGATGAATAGCTGAGTTTGTTTTAAAAGGAAAATCCTTTCTTTCAAAATTCTTTAAAATAGAATTACTTTAAAAATAACTCCATCTGGCTCATTGTGAAATACAATTTTAAAAATGTATGCAGACCTTAAAGTTATTTTATTTGGTCATGAAATAAATATCTGTGAATATACTACATATCGCATTTATCTAAGTTTTTGTGTCTGGTATTGAGCTTGAGACTTGATGGTTACATAAATATCAGTACTGATAATAGCCTCAACAGCATCAATGTTAAATATACTTTATCTATATAGAGCCAGAAAAAGATTACCAGCCAAAGAAGTTCTTGTCCTTAATGTTACCGATTGAGTCCTGATAAGGTAATAAATTTACATTTTACACTAATTTACTTTTTATCCAGTAACTTAGCCATGTTTGCTGCAGCCCTGCAGCCTTGCCCTTTCATTGGAAGCCACTGCCTGGTAGTAATAAACTTGAAGTACAATATGGAACTTTCTGGTAATTTTCCCCTGCTTCTTACTCACTATGTTAGTCTTATGTATGGCAACATCAACAGGAACTCTCATTCCAGTAGCAGGTACAATACATCCTTAACCTTGAGACTTTTGTAATTGATGAGGGTCTAGAATCAAGTGGTACATTCCTTCATATGGTTAAGTTATCTGTGGGCAATATTAAACCAATAAAAATGTATGATGGATTCCTCTGCCTCAAATCCTCTTTGGTCTAAGCATAAGCTATTAAGAACTCAGTTTTTTGTCTCTTTATTTCTTATTACTTGACATAATAAAGAAAATGAAATACCGAGTGGATGCCTGTCTGTCTCTCCTACTCTCTTTCTTTTTCAATTTTCTTCTATAAAAGAGGGAAAAATGAGCTCCCAATAAATATAGCTGAGGGAATTAAGCCTGTGTTGTTGCTACACTGCACATATTCTTAGAGCCTTCTAAATCGTAAAATGTTAACAGCAAAACTAAATCTTGACATGTTGATAGCTAAAACCATACTGCAATATGGCACATCAATTGCCTGTTATGTTTCTCAGAACCAAAAAATATTCTCTTCTGTACCATTAGCATAAATCATACTGGTTAAATCACTTTAATACTCCAGGTGGGCTTTTTTGTTTATTTGTTTGTTTGTTTCTATTTTTTCAGATGGTACATTCGTCAGTTTGTGGGGGGAAGGGATATCAGATAAGCTGTAGATTTGCTGTGGAGTTATGCACACAAATCAAACTCAATAAGCCTGTCAGATAAACATTCCACATTAACCAAAATAATAACCTGTCATATGACTTTAAACAGTTTCTCCATTTCCCATGTTTTAGATAAGCAATGTAGTGCTGTAAGTACCATAGCTTCATGCTTTCTTAAAAAAAAAAAAAAGATTTTAAAGACCTCAATTATTGTTATCCTATAGCTCTCCAGATACGAGTTCTAGGGCTGTGAACAAGAAAAATTACTGGATATAACAGAACTTTAGAACATTGTAGATATTTTTTAGAAACATTAAATAACTGGAAAAATACTGGAAGTAATATTCGGTCCCAGGTGGCAGATGTCAACTAATTTCTTAAACATACATATAATTGACAATTTTCCTGTTGTTTTTATATATTTGGAAAGCTGAACATGGTACATGAAGCAAACAAGATCAAGACCTCAGCATCCTCTCTGCTAACCACAAGTGGTTGATTTTGTTCAAAGCTGCTCTATCCTCTCACCTTGGTGAATATTTTAATCCCTAAAGGTGACAGCAGCCTGTGTTTGAAAGTCTTTCATTCTGAAAATAAGCAGAGCTCTAAAAAACCTCAGGAGTTCAAATAGGGTAATAAGACCTTGAATTTTGTTCTCAGGAGATTGCTTACCAGTTTGCTGAATAATATATGGTAATTTTCTTGCTGCCCATCTGGCCCCCAAGGTACTCTTGTCTTCCCATAGTCATCTCCTTCTACATGCTCTGTTTTCTGCTGTATTGAAATATGTTTTGTTGCTGAATATTGGTATAACATCAGTTGTTAATGCACAATTATATTCAAGAAATATATGCAGTATCTCTCCATTATGGGTCACTAAGACTCTCTCAATTCTATACCTTGAACCCCTTCCTTATGCAGATTTCAGTGTTGGAAATATAAATGAGGATGCAGTAACTTCCATCAAAGGGCTTGAAATCTTTAGCTACATAAAGAAAGTTACTCAAATATTCATAACCCAAGGTGAATTAACATAAATGCCATATTAAAATGCAAATCAAGCAACATTCAAAGGTTGAAAGAAAAGAGAATATTGAGGGGTTAAGAAAATACAATATGGAAGATACATAATCAATTGTGTACCTGGAAGAATGAGTTAATATTAACACAGAAAGCTGGGAGTCAGAGAGAATTCCAGGTAGAAATAACATTAACAAAACCCGTAAGAGTTTATCAGAGTCCTACTGGAAGCAGTAAAAGTAATACAACTTTAAACATGGAGATACAACAGTGAGCAGCAGGAGGGAGGCATGTTTAGGAAGGAATATTAGAAAAATACTACTACTGGAAAATGCCAGGCTGGAGAATTTATTATTCAGAATATTCAGATAACCAATGAAATTTAAATAATGATGTATAAGGAGGGGCCCAATATGATTCCATATGCACTTTAGGAAGTATAATCTGACAAAAAAATTAACAAGAAGTGATACGGGACGTATAGCTTCTCTTTTTTTCCCTTAAGTTCTATAAACTACCCTAACCTAAAGGATGATAAAGATTTGCCAATCTTAGACTGTGCAACCAAGTAGTTGCACAGTGGTGTTCAACAAGTAACATGTTAATATTTATTTACTACATAGAACTAGTAATTTTTACTGACAGCTTTCCAGGCATTTTGAAGAGGCACACTTCCCCCACTGTATTTTTGTGAGACACACATGCACACTGATCCCTAATACATATATGTGGATACATGTACATGGGTATATATACATGGATTGCTCAGAGTGTAGATAGCAGTTTGCTTTAAATAAGGAGAAAATTACCCCCATTTAAAAATACCATAAGTGATGGTAGATGTGGTCATTTTAAAAAATACTCCTTAATGCCTATAATGAGAAGGGAGTGGATTCTATTGTTTCGGGGAGGCAGGAAATCAATATGGAAACAATGGACTTGAACTACACTCTAGACCAGACCAAAGGAACGTAACAGACGTATACAGAACATTCCATTCAATCCCTACAGAGTACACATTTTTCTCAAGTGCACAAAACATTCTCCAGGATAGATTATATGTTAGGTCACAAAACAAATCTTAATAAATTTAAGAAAATTGAAATCATATCAAGTATATTTTCTGAACATAATGGCATGAAACTGGAAGTCAGTAACAGAATAAAATTTGGAAAATTTATAAATGTGTAGAAATTAAACAACATGCTCCTAAACAACCAATCGATCAAAGAAGAAATTAAAAGAAAAATTAAAAAATATGTTGAGAAAAATGAAAATGGAAACACAACATATCAAAGCTTATAGGATGCAGTGAAAATAGTTCTAAGACAGAAGTTTAAAGCAATAAACACATCTGAAAAGAAGAAAGATCACAAATAAACAACCTAATATTAAACCTCAAAAAACAGAAAGAGAAGAACAACTAGGCCCAGAGTTAATAGCAGGAAAGAAATAATGTCAGAGCAGAAAGAAATCAAATAAATCCTAGAAAAATGATAGAAAAGATAAACAAAAGAGAGGTTTTTTTTAAAAAGATAAACAAAATCAACAAACTTTTTACTAGTCTAACTAAAAAAGAGAGAGAAGCTAAAAGCATCTTTTATTCTTTAGGCACTCCATCTCTTGCAGCAAGGAATGACCATCTGACTGAATTTTTGATCAGTGAGGTATAAGCAGATGTCTTCTGGAAAGATTTTTTATATGAGCTTTATTGTGATATAATTCACATACCCTAAAATTCACATAGTTAAAGCATCAGATTAAATTCCTTTTAGTATATTTACAAAGTTTTGCAATCATCATCACATCACAGTCAATTGTAGATCACTTTTATCAGCCATCCAAAAAACTCTGTTCTCATTATCCCCTCAATCTTATATGCCCTAGATAAACATTACTCTCTTTCTTCATAGAATTGACCATCTGGACATTTTGTATAAATGGAATCATGTAATATGTGGTCTTTGTGACAGGCGTGTTTCATTTAGCATCACGTTTTCAAGGCATCCATGTTGTACCATTATCCCTTTTTATTGCTGATAATATTGTATTGTAGGAATTGACCATATTTTATCTACCCATTCATCAGCTAATAGACACGTGTTATTTCCTCTTTCCAACTATTACAAGTAATGCTAGACAGATTCATGCCCAACTTTTTTGTGTGTGCTGTGTTTATGCTAACAATGTGATTTTTGTGTCATTTCCTCTTTCCAACTATTATAAGTAATGCTAGGAAGATTCTTGCTCAACTTTTTGTGTATGCTGTGTTTATGCTAACAATGTGATTTTTGGTGTATGCATCAGACCACGTGTCAGTTTTACCTCAGCAGGGTCTGAACATTAAGTAAGGTCAATTGTTTTTGCGTTTTATGCCTACTTGACGGATTCCCAGTAAAATCCTCCACACCTAGGCTCACCATGTAATCTTCCCTAGTTAACACTATTTTGTGCTGCTGTCACACATCATTGCTGGGGGAATTAAGTGTTGTCTATATGGCCACAATAAGAGAGGAAAATTGGAAGCTTTTGTCTGGTACCTTGTGGACTCTGTTTTATGTCCCTTTATTCTTTGCTAAATGTAATCTGTATTTTTTCTAATAGTAAATCATAACCGCAGGTATAACAGGTTTTCTGAGTTCTGTGAGTTTTTCTAGTGAATCAAGGAAAGTGAAGATGGTCTTGAGAATTCTAACAACAGTATTCTTTGCCTGTTTTATTTAAATTGGGTCATTTGCCTTGTATTGTTGAGCTGTATATTTTATGTATTCTAGATACATAAAATATGAAAAGACTCAAGTCTCTTAGCAGCTATTTAAGTTGCAAATATTTTCTCCCATTCTGTTGGTCATCTTATCATTTTTTTCATGGTGCTCTTTTAAGCAAAAAAGTTTTTGTTTTGATGCAGTTAAATTTATTATTTTTTCCTTTCATCACTTACGCCTTTGGTGTCTTATCTAAAAAGCTTTTCCTAACCTTAGATCACAGTGATTTACTTCCATATTTTCTTTTAAGTGTTTTTAAAGTTTTAGCTTTTACATTTAGGCATTTGATTCATTTGAGTTAATTTTAGTGTATGGTATGTGTGGAAAGGTCCAACTTCATTTTTTGCATATTGATATCTAATTGAGTGCAATTTCTTCCACTGAATTATCTTGGAACATTTTGTTGTAAGTCAATTGACTGTAAATATAATTATTTATTTCTGAACTGTCAATTCTATCAATCTATGTCTATGCTTATGTTAGTAACATACTGTCTTGACTACTGCAGCTTTGTAGTAAGTCCTCCAATTGTGTTGTTCTTTGCAATACCAGTTAAAAAGAGACTGTACTAAATCTCTTGAGTTTTCATATGAATTATAGAGTAGATTTCTGCAAAAAGTCACTGGGAGTTTTGACACTGAGGCATTACGTTGAATCTGTAGATCAGTTTGGGAAGGCTAGTGTTTTGACAGGGAGAGATTACTTTGAATCTGTAGATCAATTTGGAGAGGCTAGAGTATTGACAGGGAGGGATTACATTGAATCTGTAGATCAATTTATTATTTTATCATTATAAAGTCTTCCTATCCATGATCCAGGAAGTCTTTACTTTTATTTAAGTCTCATTTTATTTCTTCAAAAATGTTTTGTTGCTTTCTGAGTGTAAAATTGCAATTCTTTTAAAAATAGAATACTTTAATTGTGATTTTGTCCTTTGTTAATGGAATTATTTTCTAATTTCATTTTGAATTCTTCTCTGCTAATATATAAATACAATTGATGTTTATATTTATCTTCTACTCTGCAACCTTACTCAACTCATTTATTAGTTTTAATAGTTTTCTAGCCAATTCCTTAGAATGCTCTATTCACAAAATATTATCATCTCTCAACAAAGACAGTTTTACTTTTTCCTTTCAAATCTGGACGTCTTTATTTTTTGTCTAATTTCTCTGACTTAACTTCTATGAATACAAGTTAACAGAGTTGGAAAGAGCATAAATACATGTCTTATTTCTGACCATCATATGAAACCATTCATATTTTCACTATTGCAAAGAATATTTGTTGGAGATTTTTATAGATGTCCCTTATCAGGTTTATGAAGTTCCCTTCAATTCCTAGCTTATTGAGAATATTTTTTTCATGAAATCAAGTTAAATATTGTCAAATGCTCTTCTTGAGTCTATGGAGATTATTATGTGTTTTTGTCTTTTACTCTCATGATGTATCACATTACCTGATTTTCATATTAAACCAACTTTTTAAAATTTTTTTCTATTTTTTCCTATTCCCTAATTCATTTATTTTCACTGTAATCTTTATTATTTCCTTCCTTCTTCTTGCTTTAGTTTGTGTTCTCTTTTACTAGTTTCTTAACATGGAACATTAGGTTGTTGATTTGAAATTACTCTTTTTTAATATAGGCATTTACAGTTATGCATTTCCCTTAAATAATTTCTTTAGCTGCATTCCATAATATATGCTACGTTGTTTTTTCATTTTTATTAATTTCAAAGTATTTTTCCAATTTCCCTTTCAATGCTTCTTTGACCCGTTGGTTATTTAAAGGTATGTTGTTCAATTTTTTATATATTTCTGAATTTTCCAAATTTCTTTATGTTATTGATTTCCAGTGTCATTGTATTGTGGTCAAAGAAAATGATTTGGATTATTTCAGTCCTCTTATATTTATTGAAGCTTGTTTTATGGCCTAGAATATTGTCTATGTGGAAAAAATGTTTCATGTTTACTTCAGAAGAGTGGATATTCTCTTGATTTTTGGTGGTGTGTTCTATTGATATCCATTACATCTTTTGGATTTTATAGTTTTATTGTTTTGTTCAAATATTCTATATTCTGTTCATCCTCTGCCTGCTTGTTCTATTCATTATTGAAAGGGAAGTATTAAATTCTCCAGCTATTATTGCCGTAGTATGTCTTTTTCCTTCCATTTTTTTTTCCATTTTTGCTTCATGTAACTCATGGCTCTTTTGTAGGCTGCATTTATGCTTTGAACTCATATACATTCCTCATAAAATTGACCACTTGTATTATAATAAAGTATCTCTCATTATTTCTAGTTATATATATATGTGTGTATATATATGTATATATATGTGTATATATATGTGTATATATATGTGTGTATGTGTATATGTGTATATATATGTGTGTATATATATCTGTGTGTGTATATATATGTGTGTGTGTGTGTATGTGTGTGTACATATATATATATATATATATATATATATATATGTTTATTTTGTCTATTAGGATAGCCACTCCAGCTCTCTTATGAGTGCTGTTTGCATAATATATCTTTTCCCATTCTTTCACTTTCAGCTTGTTTCTATCTCTGAATCTAAAGTGTCCTCTCTACACAGCATATGATTAAATCATGTGTTGTTTTTCTTTTTTTTATTTACTCTGCCAATCCTTGTCTTTTAATCGGATTAAATTATTTTCATCTAATGTTATTATTGATAGAGCTAAATTTTGGTCTGCCACTTTACTTTTTTGTCTCATTTCTTTTGACTCTATTCCTTCTTTATTATTTTCTTTTGTATTGAATATATGTTTCTACTTAAATATTTTAATTGTTTAATAGTTTTTTTTCTATTTTTGAGTTATTTTCTTAGTGGTTTTCCTAGAATTACTATATACATACTAACTTTTCAGAATCTACTTCAGATATATAGTATCTTAATTCTAGTAAGTTATAGAAAAATTTGCTCTTCTTTAACTCTATTATGTCCCCTTTTTGTGTTATTATTGTCGTATATATTGCATGTAAACATTAACAATGCATCAATTTATTGTTATAATTATTATTTAATATTTTTGATATCCTTAAATATGTTGAGAGAAAAAAAGAACAAGAATATATTTATAGAGTTTGTAATATTAACCTTCTTCTTTACCATATCTTAGTCTCTTGATTTGTTCCTATTTATTTGAATTACCATATGATAGCATTTCCTTAAGCTAATACAAGTTTGTTTCCATGTACCCTCTTTATCATCTTATTGCCAAATATATCTCTATAATTACAGAATGTCTAATTGTAATAGAAATACACAATGTATAAATTTTAAAACGAACACTTGTAGTCTCCAGAGTACAATTAGATGCATATCATTTTATATAATTCTATTTAGACCAGAAGAAGAACAACTATACATTTATATCTTGCATAATGTAATTACCTTACCAATATTCTTTGTTTTACATGATTTTGAAATATACTGTAGAATTACTTAATTTCAGCCTGAAGAACTTAATCTAATATTTTTAAGGCATATCTGCTATCTAGCAAATTTCTCTCTTTCTCATTTATCTGGGAATGGAATATTTCAGCTTCATTTTTGAAATGTAGTTTTCCTAGACATATAATTGCTGGTTGACATTTTCTTTTCTTTCAGCATTTAAATATGTCATCTCACTACCTTCTGGCCTCCATTGGTTCTGATCAGATTTTAGTTGTTAACCTTACTGAGATTTTCTTGTACATGTTGAATTATTTGTGTCTTGCTGCTTTCAAGATATCTCCCTAGACTTTATTTTTCAACATTTTTACTATAATGTGCATGGTGTGTGATATGGTTTGACTCTGTGTCCCCACCCAAATCTCATCTTGTAGCTCCCATAATTCCCACGTATTGTGGGAGAAACCCGGTGGGAGATGATTGAATCATGGGAGTGGGTCTTTCCTGTGCTATTCTCGTGATAGCGAAAAAGTTTCATGGCATTTGATGGCTTTAAAAATGGGAGTTTGCCTGTACAATTCTCTTTTTGCCTGCTGCCATCCACTTAAGATGTGACTTGATACTCCTTGCCTTCTGCCATGATTGTGAGGCCTCCCCAGCCATGTGGAAGTGTAAGTCCAATTAAACCTCTTTCTTTTGTAAATTTCCCAGTCTCGGTTATGTCTTTATCAGCAGCATGAAAACAGACTAATACAGTGTGGATCTTTTTTTTACATGTATTCTATTTGGATTTTGTTGAGATACTTGGATGTATAGATTGATGTTTTTATCAAACATTAATAAAATGTTATCTATAATCTCTTCCTTTCCTATCTCTGTTTTTTTCCTGGTATCTCCGGTACTTTTAATAGCGCCCCACATTTCTCTGAAGCTCTTTTATATTTTTCATTCACTTTCTCTCTGTTCTTCATACTGAATAATCCCTGTTAATAATCTACCTTCAAGTTTGTTGATTCTTTCTTCTTGTTCAAATATACTCATTCCCTTCTAGTAAATTTCCACTTATATTATTGTAAAAGCCCACTTCTAAAATTACTTTTCAATTTTTAAAATAATTTCTATCACTTTATTCATATTCTGTGTTTGATAACACATTTTCATCATTTTTTTTCTTTAAACATGTTTTCCTTTTTCCCTTTCAATATTTATGATGGTTGTTTTGAAGCCTTTATCTGATAAGTCTGTCATCTAGGCCTTCTTATAGGTAGTTTCTGATGCCTAATTTTTTCCCTATGCCCAGCTCACATTTTCTATGGAGCTTAATGTTATTGTTTGTGTATGTATTTACTCAGTAATTAACTCAGTGACTCAGTATTTCAAGGAAGTCAATTTCTCCCAAAGTGGGAAACTTCTGATATTGCTCAGGGCATGCACACAGCCATCCTGGGATGACACAGGGTTCTCTTTGACTGTTTCGTTCCCTTTTTCTAACACACGTCTCCTTTTTTATTTATTTTTGGTATCATACCTAGTTGGTAGCCTCTACTAATGCCAGTCTTTACCCTATTGCTTTTACAATGTCTTAAGGCATACATTGCTCAACAGACAGATTCAATTAAACTGGGGCTCTTTTGCAAGTTACTTTTCATGCCTTACAGAAGGGACCCAATTTAATTGGATCAGACTGTTGAGCAATGGATGCCTTTGATGACAATGATTTTGATCTTTGAGGTTTGTTATGACTTCAGGATGACTTTTCCTGTCTTTCCTCCTGTTCTCTCTGTTAAACTAGTGTGCTTACAATTGATTTTGTTTTTCATGGAGCTTCTGGCCTTTTCAAAATTATTTACCACCAAAATCTCTTTTTAGAAGTCACCTTAGGCTTGAGCTTTCCCACACTCTGTTCTAAATAAATGTAGTTACTTTGGAAAGAGCTTTGTAGCTTTCTGTTCTTGTGGTCTGCTTTTCTCCCTGAGCAAAATCTTTAAGGCATCACTTCAGAACTGGAAGTTAATTCTGTTGGGGTAACAGTCCTCTTTCAAGAGAAGGGGTCTGGATTGGGCAGTAGTCTCTAGTATTCTGAGTTTTCATTTCCCAGCATTGATCCTAAACTCTAAACATGAACTGGGGCAAGAGTGATTGGAGTCCTCACAATTCTTGGTTTACTGTCCCTTAGGTAGAGCTTTTTTCTCACTAGTGAGATAAAGGAAATAAGTGGAATTTATGCACTTGTGTGGAGTTAGTTTTTGCAACATAGCACTAGAGAGAATGAGAAATGCTGGTGGAATACTTTGCCTGAAGATGTACTGTAGCCCTTGACTGTAGCTTGGAACAGAGGGAGCCCCATCTTCTTGGTCATATGCACCTGGAGTAGAGCTTCCATCATAATGAGCTGAGGGTTGTTTCTGATTTTGTTATTTTCCTCTTAATCTTGCTTAAAATATGAGTGTAGAATAGAGATGTAACAGTCATCTTGTGACCACTGGGCAAACAGAATGAGAATAAAACTAACTTAATAAAAGAGATGTGGGTCCTAACATGATTGGTCAGTGGAAGCAATGACAGCAGCTCCTCATCTCTGGATGAATGCTGTGTAAGAAAAATAAGCCGCCGTGTGCATAAGCCATAGACTGTGGATTTTCTGTTAAACCATGATGAACAATATTAACTGATACATACCCGTATTTACCATTTGTGTCTGCATATAGCTCATATGCCTTAAAGCCATCCCAAACTTAGCAAAAACAAACCAAATTCTTCTCCATTCAATCCCAATTCTTCTTTTTACTGTTGCTTTCTTACTGGCACAAACATCCAGAGAATCTCCCAAGCCCAAAGCTAACACATTATTTTATATTCTTCCATCTCCTCCATTTAATGAACCACTAAATTTTATTTTTATTTCTTAAAAACGCCTTAGGTGTTCCTTTTGTTTCCTTTTCTATCATCACGGTCATAATGTAAGCCTTCAGGAAAATTACTTGAATTACTGCAAGAGTATCTTAATTTTTCTTTGTTTCTTCAGTTTCCATGCATTGAGTCGTCAGTAATCATTTTTTTTTTTTTTTTTTTAGTCTGAGTTTTACTCTTGTCATCCAGGCTGGAATGTAATGAAACGATCTCGGCTCCCTGCAACCTCTGCCTCCTGGGTTCAAGCGATTCTCCTGCCTCTACCTCCTGAGTGGCTGGGATTACAGGCACACACCACCATGCCTGGCTAATTTTTGTATTTTTAGTACAGACGGGGTTTCACCGTGTTGGCCAGGCTGGTCTCAAACTCCTGACCTCAGGCGATCTGCCTGACTTGGCCTCCTAATGTGCTGAGATTACAGGTGTGAGCCACCATGCTCATTAGCAATTATTTTTTAAAGTAACAATTTTAAAAGGCACTTTTAACTTTTCTCTATTAAAATATAATATGATTTGGCTCAGTGTCCCCACCCAAATCTCACCTCAAATTGTAATCTCCACATGTTGCAGGAAGGACCTGGTTTTAGGTGATTGGATCATGAGGGCAGTTCCCCCATTTTTGTTCTCATGAGAGTGAATGCATTCTCACAAGAGCTGATGGTTTTAAAGTATGGTGCTTCCTTTCTCTCTCTCTCTCCTGTTTGCCATGGTAAGACATGCCTTACTTCCCTTCACCTTTTGCCATGATTTTAAGTTTCCTGAGGCCTCCCCAGCCATGTGGAACTGTAAGTCAATTAAGCCTCCTTTCTTTATAAATTACCCAGTTTCAGATAGTGTCTTCATAGCAGTATAAAAACTGATTAATACAGAGAATTGGTACTGGCAGAGTGGGGTACTGTTCTGACTGGTTATAAAGATAACCAGAAAAATGTGGAAGCATCTTTGCAACTGGGTAATGGGCAGAGGTTGGAACAGTTTGGAGGGCTGGAAGAAGACAGGACAATGTAGGAAATTTGGGAACTTCCTAGAGACTTGTTGAATGGTTTTAACCAAAATGCTGATAGTGATATGGACAATGAAGTCCAGGCTTGATGATCTCAGAGGCTGATAAGGAACTTATTGGGAACTGGAGTAAAGGTCACTCTTGCTATGCTTTAGCGAAGAGACTGGCAGCGTTTTTCCCCTGTCCTAGAGATCTGTGGAAATTTGAACTTGAGAAAGATTATTTAGGGTATCTGGCATAAGACATTTCTAAGCAGCGAAGCATTCAAGAAGTGACTTGACTTATTCTGAAAGCATTCAGTTATATGCATTCACAAAGAGGTGGTTTCAAATTGGAACTTATGTTTAAAAGGGAAGCAGAGCATAAAGGTTTAGAAAATTTGCAGCCTGACCATATGGTAGAAAAGAAAAACCCATTTCCTTGGAAAGAATTCAAGCCTGCTGCAGAAGTTTGCTTCAGTAACAAGGAGCTGAATGTTATTAGCCAAGACAATCGAAAAATTGTCTTCAGGGCATGTCAGAGACCTTGGTGGCAGCCCCTCCCATCACAGGCCCAGAGGCCTAGGAGAAAAAATGGTTTTGTGGGCCAGGCTCAGGCCTAGCTGCCCTGTACAGCTTTGGGACTTGGTGCCTTTTGTTCCAGCCACTTCAGCTCCAGCCATGGCTAAAAGGAGCCAAGGTTCAGCTTGGGCCATGACTTCAGAGGGTGCAAGCCCCAAGCCTTGGTGGCTTCCAGGTGGTGTTGGGCCTGTCGGTATGCAAAACAGAAGAGTTGAGCTTTGGGAGCCTCTGCCTAGATTTCAGAGGATGTATGGAAATGCCTCAATGTCCAGGCAGAAGTGTGATAAAAGGGTGGAGCCCTCATGGAGAACTTCTGCTGGGCAATGTGGAAGGGTTGGATTCCCCATACAGAGTCCCCTCTTTGGCACTGCCTAGTGGAGCTGTGAGAAGAGGGCCACTGTCCTCCAGACCACAAACTAGTAGATCCACTGACAGCTTGCACTGTGCACCTGGAAAAGCCACAGGCACTTAATGCCAGTCCATGAAAGTAGACACAGGGTCTTTACCCTGCAGAGCCAAAGGGATAGAGCTCTCCCAGGCCTTGGGAGCCTTCCCTTTGCATCAGCGTGCCCTGGATGTGAGACAAGGAGTCAAAGGAGATTATTCTGGTGCTTTAAGATGTAATGACTGCCCCACTGGATTTCAGACTTGCATCAGACCTGTAGTGCCTTCGTTTTGGCCAATTTCTCCCATTTGAAATGGGAGCATTTACCCAATATCTGTATTATCCCATTTTATCTTGGAAGTAACTACAGGGTTTTTGATTTTATAGGCTCATAGGTGAAGGGGACTTGCCTTGTCTCAGATGAGACTTTGGACTTGGACTTTTGGGTTAATGCTAGAATGAGTTAAGACTTTAGGGGACTGTTGCAAAGGCATGATTGGTTTTGAAATGTGAAAAGGATATGAGATTTGAGAGGGTCAGGAGTGGATTGATATGGTTTGGCTCTGTGTCCCCACCCAAATCTCATGTCAAATTGTAATACTATGTTTCAAAGGAGGAACCTGGTGGTTGGCGATGGCATCATGGACATGGTTTTTCTCACGCTATTCTCGTGATAATGAGTTCTCATGTGAGCTGATGGTTTTAAAGTGTTGTACTTTCTCTCTCTTTCTCTCCTGCAGCCTTGTGAAAATGGTGCCTGCTTCCTCTGCCTTCCACCATAATTTTAAGTTTCCTGAGACCTCCCCAGTCATGTGGAACTGTGAGCCAATTAAACTTCCTTTCTTTGTAAATTGCTCAGCCTCAGCTAGTATCTTTAGAGAAGTGTGAAAATTGACTAATACAATATATTTTCAAAGACTCCCTTATTCTCTAAACTGTATAAGGCTCTAATGCTGCTTAGCATAGCAGCAAGGGTCTTCATAAACTCACCTGTGAACTGTTCTGCTTCAAAGTTCTACCACTGTCCACTGAACAGTAGTATTCTCTTACATTTTAGTCTATGTATGTAGTCTTTCTTATATTAGAAATGCCTTCTTTCTTCTTCCCTTTCTCTGCCTTGTGAATTAGAATGGCCTTAAAAATCTCACAAAAACACTGCCATAAAAAAGATTTCTGCATCTTCTTTTGTATTCTAAGAATTAACACATTACAATAAATTTTATTTTTTTTTCTTCTTAGACTACAAATTCCTGGAAATTCGGGCCCTCTGTGTGTGTGTTTTGTGTGTGTGCATATTTTTGCTTAATTGCAGGTATGCTGAGTGGCAGCACTGTGGCTTAATAAATGTTTACATGAAATATATACGCAAAATATTATTTTAACATGTAATCTAATTAAAACATATTAATGAGATATTTTACATTAATTTAGTCTTCAAATTCTGCTGTGTACGATTATAAACACATTCAGTTTGAATTTCATATTTTTAATGGTTATGGTAATGTATAGTCCAACCAAAACAATAAAAATATTTTAACAGATTAAAAAATGAATGTTTAATAGAGAGCAAAGAAAGAATGCAGGGAGATAGTTTCAGTCTAAGCTCCTAAGCAAAAACACATGAGAAATCAAATTTATCATAAAATTATCACATATACAATATGCTTCAAGTACATTGTAGGAGCCATGAAAACATTAGATCTCTTATATTAACACCTAATATGGAATTTTTTTAAAGTTTCACAGGGAATATCAGCCCCTAGAACAACCTAAATTTACCTCAAGTTTTACAAGTCTTGATCATTGAGATAAACAAAGTAGAAACATTACTCCTTCAAATCACTGGATACATGCCTCCATGTACATTTTATCTGTGTTTTCAGACTCAGATATTAAAACACAGATATTAATATCTCAGACTCAGATATTAAAATCACAAAATGATTTTCCCTGAAAACATGAAAAATGCAGTCAATAAAATATTAATAAGTTCATGGCACCTTCAAAGTCTGTCTATGAATTAAAGAGTGATTTACCTTTTACAAAGGCAGTTTTTATTAATTTTAATGTAAATATCAAACAACTCAGCTTTCATTCTCAAGGAGTTGAGAATAAATATAAAACTGGTATAAATTTATATATAGTTATGCATAACAACATACATGGGAATAAAATAAAATAAGTGCTGTGACATAAGTACAAAGCAGTGGGCACAGCAGAGGAGGCAATTCTACTTTGAAGAAGTGATATGAAGTGAGGAGGGGGCAAGAATACCTTGACATTTAAGATGGTTAAAGGAAAATTCCTAAAGAAAAATTGTTTACTAAGATTCACCAGATGAAGCAGGGTAGCCCAGGGAGTGAAAGCTACTTCAACAAAGATGTCAAGATATACTCTCCCTGGTAGCTTCAGAAAAGTGAAAGGCAGAGCATTCAGGGAAAAGGAGACAAAGTGATCATGTCATAGACTAAGATAGTGGTCAGAATTAAAACTAGAAAGAGAAGTAGAGGAAAACTGATTATGAAAGGTCTTGAAGAGCATGCTAAGGATGTGGGTGGGGCTGTTACATTGTTTTCGATACATCATTAGCTTTCTGTTTTAGAGAGATCACCCAAGTTCCACTGCAAAAGATGTGGTAGAGATAGGCAACACTAAGGAAGCAGAAGAAAAAGGCCAGAAATCATTGCAGACAAGAGATGAATGTCTAAACCAATGAACTGTGGAAACTGAGAGATTATTGTACTTTGGGAATAAGTAAAAGGAGTTAACACCAGCAGATCATAGTGATGATTTGGCATCTAGGATGACTACCAGGTTACTTAGTTTGATGCCTGGGAATTTGGCCTAAGTAATAAAGGATAACTTGGTTTAGATGTAAAGTGGGTCATTTAGTACAACTCCTTTATTTTATAAGTAATAAAAGTACATAGATCTTAAGTGATTTGCCCAAAGTTTCACAGCTGTTTATCTAATCCTGGAAAGAATAGCATGTGACTCTTCTAACTTCTATTTCATCCTGTTTCCAACATACAGGACTATATTCAGTACCCAATTTTCAAACCATGAAAGATGACATAATGTGGAAAAAATAAGAGTTCCTGCTTCCTAATTGTTCCATAGAAGGATCTGGGTGCTATGTATCAGACAATGACAGATTTGCCATTTGAAGATGTTATCAAAAATTTATGAGACAATTATTATAATCTAATCATTTTATTTTTAGGAATAAAAGTTTAAAATCCATCTAATTTTGTAATGCAAAAAATCATGACACTTTCTCTCAGTGATATATCATTTATCATCAGATGTAAAGAAATAGTGAAGTTTTATGTTTAATAATAAGGCACCTCTTGTGTAATGTCAGATAAGAAAATTTAAAAATCAAATTGCTTTCAGTAATTGCCTTGGCAACTTTGCATACATCAAAATGAGCATGGTGCAAATTTAAAATAGGAGAAAGAGTTCAGAGTAGGCATTTTAGAAAATATACAGATAGATTTCTAGTGTGTGTGTGTGTGTGTCTGTGTGCATGTGCGTGCCTTTCCCTGGCCTGAGGGAGTATAGACCACAAAATTAATGATAAGAAAATGTATGTCATTAATTTAGCATAACCAGTAACAAAACACAATCCTATTCATGAACATAATGCAATACATATGAAATCAGGATTACTCTCTTCAGCCACCCCACTTGATGGAACTTGGGGGAAGCACCGAGTTCTTAACTATTAAAATGCTTCACCACATCTACCAATGAAGAATGGAACTGGTAAAAGGACATATTTTCTGTATTTTAGACTTAAAAGTTAAACCCACCTCTGTAGTAAAAATTTCATTAAAAGTGCTCTCACTCTATTTCATAAACTTTCCACAAATAATTCTGTTTTCTCTTTCTCAAACAAAACTGCTTAGTCTTCTCCCTTCCTATGATTGCAAAAGCGATGTGTTCACTCATCTGAACTTAACCACAGGTCTTGCACTCTGACAATATTTGTCTTTACAGCCACCTTTCCTTGCTCCAAACAAGTACTCCTTTTAAGTCAGTCTCTTTCCACATGCTCTGTCTACAAACATATCTTCCTGGCTTAAAGTTAGTCCTACTTTTTTTTTAATTAATCACCCTACAGACACCAGCCAATTACAAAACACTCAAAGTTACCCCGTGTATCATGATTCCTCTGTCCTGTGACTCATTAGCTCACTAAACATTGAATAATCACAGACAGTAATTTCAAATAAGAAAAAATTTACTTCTAAAGGTAGTACGTTATTTTCATTTTGTTTCTCAATTCCATTTTAGTTCCTTCTGTGATCTTGCCTCATCTTTCTAACCCAGGCATTTCCTAAGCCATAAAGTTTGGAAAGCACTATGTATCAAAGGTCTGGTTTTAGACCATGCTGGCCCTAAAACATCATGCTACCTTGAGTCTCATCCTTTGTAAATGGGGTTATTTGGCTGGAAAATTGGTTCTTAACTTGGATATAGATACTAGAGAGAAATGATTAACAATATTGCAATGCAATACACTAGCAGAGAAATAAGTATGTAATATGACTTGTGATGAAATTCTAAAACCCTCTTGAGACAATCTAGCATGCATAGAACCAGATGTTTCTGAAATACCTTCCTTCCTTCCCTATTGAGATTAATTGGTCCGGAATTATTCCTTTAAACCTTCAGCTTTATCATCTCATGATTCTATAAAGCACATTTTACATTTAAATATTGTCTATTTATAACCACCATCACACAGATACCAGTAAATAGCATTGTAAATCCTTTCATACAGAGAACCATTAATGAATTAATTATTACATTAATTCACTCCATAAATATGTACCATATGTCTCATATGTTGCCAACTCATGCAGAATAATTTCCAGTAGGTTTTACAGATTAAACAAAAACAAAGCTCAAAAAGTTAAATAACTTGCCCAAGGTCACATAGCCAGTAGTTAAACATATGGTCAAGTCGTAGCAAAGTCCATGTGTTTTTCATTCCATTCCGCTGACCTCAAGGAGCTCCTGGGTTAGAGAAGGAAATGTACGACCAAGTAAATAGTTTTAAAATGAAGAACAAGAAGGTGTTTTGCTATGAAGTTGTTTGGTGTATCCTCTCCCTCTGAGACTCTCCTGAGTCCAAAAAATAAATTAATAAAATATTTTTTGATTATTTTAATCACTAGACTTTTTTTTAAAGTAGAAGAACTTTGAGCAAGTCATAAAATTTATTATGGCTTGTATGAAGATTTCTTTGCTGATGGTTTAAAATGTAAATATATTTGGCCTTAAGAGTAACTTTTAAAAAAATGGTATTTTTACTTGGAGAAAGAACCTCAATATGCAAATTTTTCTGTACCCCCCTGGCCACCCTTGAAACAAGCAGATGGACTGGCCTCTGCCCGCCTGATCACTTTCCCAGTGAGAGTCAGACTCTGTGGGGAGAGGGAAAGTTAATTAAGGCCTCTTAACAAAGCAAGCCAAAGCAACAAGTCTCATCTTTGGCCCACGTTACTGCTATTTTGCATTCTGAGCCCTGTTGTTGGAAGTTCTCTTACTTATTAATGCACTTAATGAACAGATTCCATCTTTCTTCGGAGCAATTGCTGTAGGGACAGCACATCCTGCCCCTTCTCAGCCATCATTGTTACCCTATTGTGCATAGGGTGGTCAAAAATAAAAATCTCAACTCTCCTATTTGACTTGAAAGCTTCCTATTTTTATTCTACTATTCCACTGGTTTGCAGAGGAAGAAAAGGAGTATTCAGATTTATCTGTCTTTATTTGATACTATATGTGTGGCTGCTTCTGTATAAAATTCACTCATGGAGAAGAAAATAGCCTGTACAAGTATTACTTCTCAAACCAAAAAATTATTTTTCACTAGTTATACCTAAAGGCTATAACTTAACTAAATATAAAAGGCAAGGAAGCATGAAACAGAGAGGAATGAGCCATGGTTAAGGGTAGAAAACTTCTGAAGATGTCATAGAGAAGCTGATGTTACATTAGGGATCAGAAGGAAAAAAAAGAATAAGAATGTTTAAGCAAAGCAGGGCAGGAAAGAAAAATCCAGGCCAAGGAAATAGCATGTGTCTGGATAAGGGGGTTTTAAGAGTTTATATAGGAATTTGATCTCTGGGTATATCAGGCAGGAGGGGAGGTATTCCAAGATCGAGTAGATGAATGCCAAATTATAATTCCCACCCTAAGAAGACAAAAACTTCACCACAAGGTTATTTGTAATATATTTCCTTTGCTGATTTTGATCAGTCAATAAGAAAACATGAATGAAGTAACAGAGGGGGTGTTGCTGGTTTTATGACTAGAAGCATTGATCTTTTTATTAATTCAAACAAACTATGCTTGACTCTCCTCTTAAATATTTGCTTCCTGAATAAAAATTTTAATTATTTAAAGATAGATAGTTTATTCCAAAGGTATTTTTGTGCATAGCCTTATACTGTCACATTTTTCCCCATGCAACTTTCTCATAAAATTAGAGGCAAACTGCAAAAAGCAAAGTATCCAAAACAGAAAACAGGAAATTCTTCTTAAGCAAATATATCATTAACTCATTTACCACTGCCTGAGAACATTGAAGTGGCCTAGAATATTTTAAAATGAGATCATAAATTTATACAAAGTAAACTAGATTTTAAAGTTATAACTTTGTAACAACTCAAACAAAACAAATCCTTATGCAGAAAAATCCAGGTTTATCAGGAAATATATCAGGGACTAAAATGTCTTCTAAAATTATACTATAATTTCATGGTTTCTGCATAAAAGTTGAGAAACATACTTTAAAATTATTTATCATTTTTTATATTTTTCCTGTTACTTTATTAAAATAATTGCCATTTATATAGTAGTGTTTACAGTCTACCATGTGATTTATTTACATATGTTATAACATTTGATCTTTATAATAAAACTGATTTTTGTAATGACATTGAGATATTTATCATCATCTCTATTTTACAAACAATGAAACTAAGACTAAACAGGTTAAGGATTTATTCAGATTTATACCATAGCATAATAAATACAAATTTGGGAAGCAGTCTTAACATCTGCTTTTTTATATAGAAAAAAAATTGTAAGACATTTTATGAGAAGTACATACAACTTAGATAAAGGTTATGTATTTTCAACTAATACAGAAAATCCAGAAGATTATGTCTGGGAAGCAAATGTTTAAAATTTTACACCAAAAGTTACATTAAATAAAGTCAACAGACAACAACTGAATTTGAAAAACACATTTATGATACATTTTATAGACTGTGAATTTAGATCTATAAGACAAATATAAACTAACAATGAGAAATCTAATGCCTACTTTATTTATATCCATTTAAGTAGCAAAAATTTAGAAAGAAGTACAAACATACCTATTGTTGGTTGGGATGTGCAGATGTATTGGTAAGTGATATGTTTAAGACTGTACCAGAATACATTAAAATTAATTATTTCATATGCTTTCAACAGAGCAATTGTGCAATTGTGGGTACATCCCATAATAATAAAACCACATATGTAAAATCGTATATACCAAAGATGTGTATCACAATATAATTTATAATAAATAAGGGGCAAATAAATGTTTTCACTCACTTTGAGGAATCACTAAATACACTGTGAAACATATCTAAAATATAATATTATACAGACATGAAAATATATTAATTGGAACATATTAGATTCAACGTATCAGCATTTCAATATGATATTGTTGAGTAAGGAAGCCAAGACGTAGAAAAGTAGGATACTATTTCTTAAAATAATATCTTATTTTTAGCATTAAAAGAAGAAAAAATGTATTTGTGTATGTGAAAAGTATATATATATATGTCTATCTGTATATGATTATATGAAAATTGAGGATCATAAGAACACATATTAATGAGAATTACGATGTGGATTATTAGAGAGGAGGGAGTGATTTAGGTTGAAAGAAACAGTGGTCATGTTCAGATAACACAGGAAAATGTAAAACAATCTGCTTTTTAAAAATATAAATTTTTAAGAATTAACAAATATGTAATATGATAGTAATTGCTACTGTCAGTTATTTTAACAATAGTTTATCATCTAATATTTTGTGTATAATAAAAAAAGCAAATTTTATTATGCTCAGTATGAAGATGTAATGTCAATGCTCTGCTGGACTTCTTGATAGGAATTGTAGAAATGTATTTAAAAAGCGGTGAAAATATAGTTCAAAAAATTTTAGGATACTTATATCATTGGACACTAGTTTTGTCAGTTAATTACTTTTATCAAATAATATGACATTAAATAATTTTACCTATCCCAAAATTAATACCCCTTTCCAGGTCCCTATATAAGTTGTACAAAGTCATTGTTTCTTTTACCTTACTTTTATGAAATTTTACTATCTTTGCTTTAGCTTTATAAGCTATCCTAGTTTCCACTTGTATCACAAGTAAAGATTAAACTCCTTTTAGACTTCTCCCCAGGTGAGTGAATCCTGTCCTTGACTTTGCCTTATGGAAATACAGAACATTTATTCTTTAAGCATTTACCCTACATTTTTGTTTCTCATACACACCTTTACCCTAATATTTCCTTATGGCATGGCCATTGTGGACAGATCCCTAGGTTTTGAAATTGTTTTGTCATACATTTTCCTGATTTTTATCCCTCCTTCTCCTGAAATTCAGACACTTTTCCTAAAGATATCTTCCATCTTTAGATTTTCAATAAAATGCCACTCTTTATAAGATTCAAGTCAGGTAGTGTACGTAATTTAGTCAATGTGTTTCTTCTTGCAGTTTGATATATTATATATTTCCTTAAAAAACTTTAAGGATTTGGGGGATTAAAAAGTTTGGAGAGGGAGGGTCACTTGAGCCCAGGCCCTGTCTCTACAAAAACAATCAAACATTAAAAAAAAAACTACCCAGGTGTGGTGGGGTGTGTTTGTGTTCCCAGCTACTGAGGAGGCTGAAATGGGAGGATCACTTGGGCTCAGGAGTTTGAGACTGCAGTGAGTTATGATAGTGCCACTGCACTCCAACATGAGCAACAGAGAAAGACCCTGTCAAAAGATAATAAGAAAGAAAAGAAAGGAAAGAAAGAGAGAAAGAGAGAGGAAAGAAGGAAGGAAGGAAGGAAGGAAGGAAGGAAGGAAGGGAGGGAAGGAGGGAGGGAGGGAGGGAGGGAAAGAAAGAAAGGAAGGGAGGAAGAGACGGCTAGAGGGAGGGAGGGAGGGAGGAAACAAGAGAGAGAAGGAAGGAAGGAAAGAAAGGAAGGGAAGGAGGGAGGGGGAGAAAGAAAGAGAAAGGAAGGGAGAAAGAGAGGGCTAGAGGGAGGGAGGGAGGGAGGAAACAAGGGAGAGAAGAAGGAAGGAAGGAAGGAAAAGGAAAATGGCTTGATTTGGTTTGGTTTGGGAGGGAGGAGGTTTGTTAGAGTTTTTGCCATCTAGGTCTGGTAGTAATACATTTATGCCATTAAACTTTGGTAAAATAATACAAAAAATCCATAAGAATTTGGAAAGAGGAAATTTTAAAAGCTCTTACTAAAGAAATGAGTCCTAAGGAATGCATATGTGACTAAAAACATATATGTCTTTTAAAATGTCTAAATTAAAAGAGATTAGAGTTTATCTCCAGAATAATAAATAATGTCACTTTCACTCTTTTATATGTTTACTTCAGTGTAATACCATGGAGATGGAATTTACAAGGACCTATACAAATTTCATCATGCCATAGCCTATGATGTTAGCAACTCAGATTATCAGCTATTAAGATATTATGAGTATTCATCCTGTTCTTTTCATTTTTATAGAATGGTTATTATAGATGATATGTAAATGAAAAAGAAGAAAATGATGGACAAAGAAGAGATAAAGAGTAGATCTACATTTACATTTCACAAAAGCTACAATGATGCCTATTTCATTGTTTTCTTTAATGATTCAAAAGCTAGAATTATGCATTCAAGGCAAAGTCATAGAGCAGTGGACATCTGCTATGAATCTATTCATATTATTATTTAAATTTGTGTATTCTAATATTGTTGTTTTAACAGTAACATAAAAGTTGCTCTTTCATGGAGATAGATAGAAATATATAAAAGGCAGACTTACGAATATTACCTGCAGAATTTCAAGTTGAAAAAAATTGAGAATAATTTTTATATATGTCAGTATTTTAAAAATTAAATAACCTATATCTATTTCATTTTCTTTGGTCAATAACGGTATGGAATAATTTCATTTTTTTCAGTTTCTTGTTTTTCTACTTTAATTTTAGGTTCAAGGGGCACGTGTACAGGTTTTTTGTATGGGTAAATTGTGTGTTGTTGGGGCTTGGTTGCAAATGATCCTGTTACCAAGGTAGTGAGCACGGTACCTGGATAGGTACACTTCCAACCCAGGTAGTGAGCACAGTACCTGGATAGGTATCCTTCCAACCCACACCCCCTTCCCAAATCCCCTCCCCACCACATCTGTCAAGAAATACTTTGTTGAATGTCACACAACCTCTGCTAGCTCCCTACCAAAAACAAAAAAGATCTAGAGAGAGCAAGAGGCAGAGCTGTGCTATTAGCTGTACTATGTAAATTTTTTTCTAACTTTTGCTTTCAGAGGGGTGTTGAATAGATAAATACTATCTCCATATGTGTGAGAACTTTCATGTGAAAAGACACACCATTTCCCCACATTTTCAATACTAGCTCCCCCTGACTTCCAGGAATTAAAAGGCAATTCTATGATGAATCAGGCCATGTTTTCTTTTCTGTACTATCCTGTCTGCACATTTATGTACTTATTCTACACAACTCAATCACAAAATCAGGCCCTTCACAAATGAAGCTGAAATGTATACTGAAGAATTTAATGCTATATTTTTACAGTAGAAAAAATTCCTGAAGAATGTGGGTATATCTGAAAGAGCCACATGTTCTAGTAATAAAAACAAGATTCTCTATGAGATTCTCAAACATCAAGAAATGTATCCTACTACATCTCAAATAAATTGATTACACTGAAGTCATGAATTAAAAGAAAAAGATTAGTTTGACTAAAAGAAATGAAGTCATTACATTGCAGAACTTCCAGCCATAAAAATGAATTAGTAGAGGCCCCCAAGCTGAAGAACTTTGAATCTCTAGATACATGTGAAATTGAATAGCACTCAGTTAATTTGTTTACTGCACTAAAACATTTGCACGAGTCTTATATGGGAAAATGAAAGGGACCAGCAGATTCATTATATTTTTTGAGTCAATAATTAATGTTTAGAATAAGAAGAATAATCTATATCATAATAATTACTTTT